>NC_090334.1:36055212-37274498 GCF_035084215.1 Heptranchias perlo | reverse complement strand
TTAAGGGGAATATTGCAGTATTGGAGGGGTTAAGGACAGAATCTATTTGGTTAGCATTCAGAAATAAAAGAGATGCCATTACACTACTGGGTGTATTCTGCAGGCCACCAACTAGTGGGAAGGATATAGAGGAGCAAATTTGCAGGGAAATTACAGAGAGGTGCAAAAGCTATAGAATAGTGATAACTGGTGACTTCAACTATCCTAATATAGACTGGGATAACAATAATAATATAAGAGGCAAAGGGGGAGAGGAATTTTTGAAATGTGTTCAGGATAACTTTCTTAACCAGTACGTTACCAGCCCAATGAGGAAGGAGGCATTGCTGGACTTGATTCTAGGGAATGAGGCAGGCCAAGTGGAGCAAGTGTCAGTGGGGGAGCATTTAGGGTGCAGCGATCATAGTATCATAAGGTTTAGAATAGCTATGGAAAAGGACATGGACCACTCTAAAGTAAAAATACTCAATTGGAGGACGGTCAATTTAAATGGGATGAGAACAGATCTGGCCCGGGTAAATTGGAATCAAAGATTGGCAGGCAAAACTGTAATTGAACAGTGGGCGGTCTTTAAAGAGGAGATGCTTCAGGTACAGTCTAGGTACATTCTCACGAGGCAGAAAGGTAGGGCAACCAAAGCCAGAGCTCCCTGGATGACAAAAGAGATAGTGAGTAAGATGAAACGGAAAAAAGGGGCGTATGACAGATGTCAGGTCGATAACACAAGTGAGAACCAGGCAGAATATAGAAAGTTCGGAGGGGAAGTGAAAAAGGAAATAAGAGGGGCAAAGAGAGAGTATGAGAATAGACAGGCGGCCAACATATAAGGGAATCCAAAAGTCTTCTACAGGCATGTAAACAGTAAATGGGTAGTAAGAGGAGGGGTGGGGCTGATTAGGGACCATAAAGGAGATCTACTCATGTAGGCAGAGGGGATGGCCGAGGTACTAAATGAGTACTTTGCATCTGTCTTTACCAAGGAAGAAGATGCTGCCACAGTCGCAGTAAAGGAAGATATACTGTGGCAGATGAAATTTAACGCAAAAAATACGAAGTGATACATTTCGGTGGGAAGAACGAGGACAGGCAATATAAACTAGAGGGCACAACTCTAAAAGGGGTACAGGAACAGAGAGATCTGGGGGTATATGTGCACAAATTGTTGAAGGAGGCAGGGAAGGTTGAGAAAGCAGTTAAAAAAGCATACGGGATCCTGGGCTTTATAAATAGAGGCATAGAGTACAAAAGTAAGGAAGCTATGATGAACCTTTATAAAACACTGGTTTGGCCACAACTGCAGTGTTGTGTCCAGTTCTGGGCACTGCACTTTAGAAAAGATGTGAAGGCCTTAGAGACGGTGCTGAAGAGAAATACTGGAATGATTCCAGGGATGAGGGGCTTTAGTTACGTGGATAGACTGGAGAAGCTGGGGTTGTTCTCCTTGGAACAGAAAAGGTTGCGACGAGATTTGATAGAGGTGTTCAAAATCATGAAGGGTCCAGACAGAGTAGATAGAGAGAAACTGTTCCCATTGGCGGAAGGGTCAAGAACCAGAGGACATAGATTTAAGGTGATTGGCAAAAGAACCAAAGGTGACATGAGGAAAAACTTTTTTACACAGCAAGTGGTTAGGATCTGGAATGCACTGCCCGAGGGGGTGGTGGAGGCAGATTCAACCATGGCCTTCAAAAGGGATAAGTACTTGAAAGGAAAAAATGTGCAGGGCTACGGGGATAGGGCGGGGGAGTGGGACTAGCTGGATTGCTCTTGCGTAGAGCCGGACTCGATGGGCTGAATGGCTGCCTTCCGTGATGCAACCTTTCTATGATTCTATGATTAAGATGACAGTATATTAATTGGAGTTGGGAAGGAATCCGAACTTAACCAAGTAATCTGCTTACATGTAAAAACTAAATAAGACAACAAAATATCAGGAAGGCTAGTCCCTTATCATTTCTTTCCTCTGGATGGTTTACCAGTGATTATTTGTCAGGCTTTGGTGAAATACTACATTGTTGCCTTTCAGGAGATGCATTTATTCGATATAATTGAATTGTGGGTCAGCCAGTGATATTGATATTGACTACTTTCCAGTCATGGAAACTGGTTTAAATACACTTAAAAATTTGTCCATATTAAATGTGATAGTTTCCTGCTTATTGGACTGGTAATAGCGCAGTGGTATAGGTGGGGGAGGGGGATTGTTCAGGATGCTCTCACATTTCTATGATTTTTTTATATAAGGCCGCTCCTTCTTTTGAAAGAATGTGCCTTAGATCACTAATGGAACACAGAAACAATGGATGTTCTTCCAGAGCTGGTCAGTTCCACAATTCGACCAGTGAAAACTGATTAGTTGGGCTTGCACTTCTAAATGTTCACCAAGATACTGCAGTGAATAGTATCAAAGATATTGATAGACGAGCGACACATAACCAGCACTTAGACTTTGTGCTTTAGAGTTTTTGCCTGAGAGGTCTGTTTTTTTCTCATTTGCCTTAATTGAATTGTTAGATTAATGGAAGTAATAATGTTTCTATTTGAAGCTTATTGTGAAATTCCTACTTGAAAAACTGATCTTTTGAAGGAGTTTTGTTTGGTCTGGCAAGTTCATATCCAAATCTCCAGGAAAATAATCTTGCATTTTCCACTGTAATGGAAGAAAATTCCTTGTTTGTTCTTGATAGCAAAATTGTATAAGGATACATATAATTCGGATTTGGCTAGAAATAGTGAACAAAGGTAATCTTCTCCCTTAGCGTAATATTCAAACTATGCAGGACTCAGTTAAAAGGGAGCTTTGCACAGCCGCAGTACATTAACTGGCTTCAGCTCAATTAATTTTATACCCGGAGAGCTTGGCAGAAGAGTCAATCAGGTCCAGGAGTAACAAAACTGAGTGGGTTATACAAATAACGTAAAATGATATTGGTACAAAGTGTAATTGATTTGTACATTAATCTCTGTCTTCATCTCTTTATGAGCATGAATTAATTTTACAAGGATCCCCACACAGAACAGGTAAGAGTGATGATAAAAGTTATCTGTGACAGGTTTCTTTATGGGCTCTGAAGGACTTAGATACTATACTATTAGTTATAACCACCATGGAAGGTTCACTGCATACAGCTGTAATCTATTTGATGAGGAAAGGCTTGAAGCCAAAGTACTAGAGAGTGCGAAACAGATATTTCCATTCTGTTTGAACAAAACCCTTCTCTGTATTGAGGGATCCAACTGCAACAATGGAACTGACTGCTGTTGACATGTGTAACATCACACAGGCACCTAACACCAGCTGTAGAATATCTTTTTTTAATAAAACTGTCTTGATCAGGATGAAAGAGATTTTATATTGCATTTTCTACAGTAGAGGCCAGATTCTTGGCCAGGTTTTGTAATCAATGTCGAGGAGGGAAACTGTGAGGTAATTGAAGTGATTCAATGAATCCGTGGCATTTTTTGGAATGAATGCAAGTAACTCAGAGATGGATGTAATGCTTTTTTTCAATACTTTATAGTGCAATAGAAAGCAACTTTGTAGACCAGACTTCAGCAGGAATTTATCCCTATTGTTTTCTTACAGAAACAAATAGATAAGACAATAGTGATAATATTAGGCAAGATTATCCCTATTGCCTTATCTATTTGTTTCTGTAAAACAGTTTAATTCACCACTGTCTTTTCCTAATGTGCAGATTTAGTAATAGATATTTTGTGACTCTTCCCAGGAATATTTTTTTAACCTTTTCTGCTATTTTTCCCTTTTTTAAGGAATTATTTCCCCCTTGTTTCTTGCTAGTTTTCATTCCTCCTTTTCTCTCTTGAAGCTATTCGCTGGAACGTTCAATTTTGACAGGGGTGTAAAATGGGTGATATTGGGTTGGTTGGCCTTTATACACTCTGTCATGAACCCAATCGGTTGCATTCACTAATGCAGATAGGTTAAATCGGGGTTATACCAATAGTCTAGATGAGCAATTGACATTGGGTGATTCACAACTCGCAAGAAAGCCAGGTGATGAGATATTGGAAGTGGAGCCTGATATATCTGAGTAGAGGCTTAGGAGATGTCAAACCCTGACGGTTGAACAGTCAGATGATAATCTCAGGGGTCCTGCCATGAAAAGACAAATGCTTGCAGTATATCAGTACCATACGAAAGTACTGTAAAGGCTTTCCAGAGATCTGTGGCAGATGGCAGAGTCCAATGCCATCCTTTGTGGCACCATCAGAGAGGGCTTCTCCACAATGCAGAGCATTCTGGAGCAAGTGGCAGCTCCAGGAACTTCTGCACATGTCCCACAGAACACGAAGGCACCCTGACACATAACTCCATGGATATATTCAGGAATGGTTTTCTGGAGCTCTCCACGTTAGTGGTCTTGTATCTGTAGGAGGATCTAGATCTCCTGTGGTACTGCCTTGTGAGCCTGGTTTCCTGAGTTGCCTGCTGTTCCTCCTTCTCTTTCTACTTCAAAAAATACGTCATAACAATGGAAATCCCCATGGGAAAAACATTTTGCAGCCTTCCCCTTCAGTTTTGGGAAATTCCCCAGGAAACTGTCTCGAGGGAGACTTCCAAATGAAGTTAGGAGCCTCAAAAATTTGGAGGTCAGAAAGCTGCCCTTCATTGGCTTACAATTGCTGGGAGGGAGGAGAATATAGTTCTGGGTGCAGGCTTAAAAAGGCTGCAGCCAGTTAAAGGGCAGCATCACTTTTCAGCAAAATAGCAGCCTTGAGGGCATCAACAGTTGGAAGGGCCTCCAGGTTTTCTGATGCATCCGTGGAAAGTCTACTGGCAGAAGTGAGAGCCAGGAGGGACTGAGGACAAGAGGCTCCATAGATTGCAGGCTGTCATGAGGGAGGTGATAGAGGCAGTTAGTCTAACCCAACAACTGCCACACAGTGCAGAAAGAGGTTCAATGATCTCACAAGGGTGTTCAAGTTAAGTCAAGGCACTCGTGCAAATCTGCATCCTCTACCACTCATACAGCTTCACTCACCTCTTTACCTATCATACTCTTTTTGTCTCAGCAGTTGGGTGGCAGGGAAACTCACTACTGTTAAGGCAACCTCTCCAAACACTCAAGCACCTTCTTTACTCAAAACCAGTCTCCCAACTCACTGTGCCTGTCACAAGGGCTTCTGCTAGTTTTCAAGGGCCCTTCTTTTGAAAGGACTAGGCACCGCCTCTCACCATCATGACATGCATGGGCTTATATGGGGCAAGTCTCCATGACACTCACTGACCTGTAACATTATCTTCTATCCCTCCAAAAGAAAGAAAAGGCATACAAGCCATGCTGCAGATGGCAATCGGGAAATGACCACCATCTCAGAAAATGAGTCCGCAGGAAGAGGGAGAATTAGATTTAATAGGTAGGTGGATAGGAGAGTCTGTAGGAGAGGGCACAATTGAAGATGAGCTGGCAAGAAAAGTTTGTAATATCCTTGCTCTGGCTGCTGGTTCTCCTGTTGCACTTCCTCACCTTCTTGTTCATCCTTCTTATGCTGTGGTGATGCCTGACCCTAAAAGCCTTCAAATTAGTCTCTCTGATGTCTTCATCCTCCTCCTCCTCTTCATTACATCAAAATAAAGGTATTCCCATTGAGAATTTCACATTTAGAGTGCAAAGCAGTACTTTAAGCAGGAAATGTCCTGACTCAAACTTCCAAAGTACTAAAAAGATCACTATGCAGGCAAAGAAACACCAACCTTCAGTAGTAGCACACAAAATGTCCTCCTCAGTGTGGCTTGTGCCTCAGAGATTCCTTGCAGCAGCTCTCACTACTTGTCAGTCATTACTTGGGGCAGAAATGGAATGGAATAGGGCTGAGGGTTTAGTCACACTCCCTTGATCTCATTTAAATGTGGCAGGACAGACTTGTGGTGGGATGGTCTTGTGGCAGGCCTCAAAGGGAACTGGACGTTTTTTTTGGGAGGAGAATTCAGGTGCAGTTTTTTTTTGTGAAGGATTTGAGGCGGTAATCTTTAAGAATGCATTCTCCGCTATTTACCACCCCAATCTTCCCAAAATGGGCAATAACTCAGAGAAGAATCCAGGCCATGATGTCATCCTGATCTAAACCCATCATTTGCCTGGCTGTACCTTAGGGCAGGGCATCTTACACCCTCCCTCACTTCTAGTGGAATTTACGGCAGAATTTAAATGGGACATAAAACTGGCATATCCTCTCTAGGTCC
Organism: Heptranchias perlo; assembly: GCF_035084215.1. NCBI lineage: Eukaryota > Metazoa > Chordata > Chondrichthyes > Hexanchiformes > Hexanchidae > Heptranchias > Heptranchias perlo. The sequence continues at coordinate 37,268,290 of NC_090334.1, read as the reverse complement.
TAAATTCTGAACCCTCCTAGATAGATCCAGAGGTTTTATGCCCTACCAAGCTATCAAAATTTCGGAGCCACAATATTTATTGCTGACCAGATATTTTAGAGTGTGAATGAATTTTTGGAACTTCCCAGATGCCTCAAAATTGAGAGTTTCATCCTAATAAGAGACTCTGAACATTGCTGGATATAATAGGATAATGGATCTCAAGATCCCTTCCACTCCATTTAACTATGATGAGTCAACAACTCCATTATCGTTGTGTCATGCGACTACCAGGATGGTAGAAGGCGAACTAGATGGATCTCGGTCTTTTGTTGTCTAGCAATTTGTACGTTCCTTTGCAACTTAATCAAGTTAATTGCATTTCCTTCTGTCTCAGATGAGAAATCAGGCAATACAGAAATCTTGTACTTCTTCCAATCCCTCCTTCCCAGATCAGGTGGTCCTTGAAATGACCCTTTTTGGGAAAAAAAGACGGTTACAAAGAAAATAATGTGCCCCCTCAAAAGACCTAACGATAGAAGAACAGTGGGTGTTTTGCAGCTTCTAAGTTATTTTCTAAGATTTCTCAAAAATAGAAGGCAGAAATTAAACATACAGACCGTCATCAGGATCTGCCTCTGGCAAGGCGATTCTTTTGAAATGATTGCTGTGGCACCTGTTTCTTTTTAGCTGATATGGTTTCCCAGATCCAATTTCTCTTGTTTTTCAGCTCTCTGCTCTATTTTTGTCATGTGGTTGTGCAGATGAGCTATTTACTGTCAAAGTTTGAGGTCTGTCCAGCGGTTCCCTTGACCTTTAATTTCTGCAGCATTTGTTTCCTATGCTGAATTTGAGCAGATCTCTCGACCCCCTATCAACTTCATGCTCTGAATTTCAGTAACTTTATCTGCAGCTTGTGGCCCACCACACGGGCACATCAAGGAATGGCAGCGAAGCCTCAGTTTGTTTGTTTGCTCCTAAGGTGGTGCAGTAATCCTGACAAGAAGGATCTGGTTTCTTTCCTGACTAAGTGACTTTCAGATTCTAATAATCTTCAGGGTAAAAAGTGGAGTCTTACAATTCTTAGACAACTGTAAAGAGTAGCAGCTCTCAGAAGGACTGTCTTGATGCAGCTGTCTTGTTCAGAATCCCGAATGACTATTATAGATTATTCAAATATCTTCACTATTATATAGCTTTCTATCTCAGTGCACTAAGGAGAAAACTGGACCAATATCACTTTAAGACATGTGAGTAAATTGCCTGACCCATTCTCCTGGGATGGAGGGAGCCGCTCTTGAAGGGTGGTTGGAGATAGGGTGACAAGTCTGCAGCACGGACTTTCTGATCTGCACGCCCTTCAAGATCATCTCTCTGCTAGAGGCACAGGACTGATGAACTTACACTGTACTAATAGCCTGAACCCTGTCAGACTGATCCCAAAGTGAAACTCTGTCATTTTTAGTATCCGACCTGAACTAGATTTTAGTCAGAATCATTCTAAAGTGAATATTTACTCAGCTACTTCAGAGTAAAAGGCTTACTTTCAGGTGTTAGATGTTAGAGACTTGAGACAGAGGAAGTACCATCAGCTTTTCTCATACTGGGGATTGTGCTCATTTGCATAAAGAGAGTTGATTCTGAGCCATTTCCGGCATGCCTAAAGTTTCCAACTCTGGATAGAGGCATTCTTGGAGGTTTGATCACATGACCCTCTGACCACATGGGGCTCGATTTTAAAAGTAAAAACTGGGTGGGTTGGGGGTGGGGAGGCATTGAAAATTGCCACCATTTCAGACCTGCCCCTGTCAGCCTCCAACCCGCCCATTTCCGGTTTTCACGGGGGCGGGATGAGGGACGGGCGGCCAACCCGCTCCCAGGAGGCGAGTCGGGCCTTAAAACCTTTCAAGGAGGTTTCAGGCCTCCATTTTTAACTATTTCCCCATTTCAACCCCGGGTTTGTTGTGGCGGGGGGGGGGCCGGGATTCCTGGGCCTTCTGTTTTATGTCTCGTGAAAGGAGGTGATAAGGTCTGACACTACAGGTAAGTGCCTAGGAAGGCACAGCTTGTGGGCCTGGTGGAGCAGGAGTGCTTCCCCCAGGCCCAACAAGCCTACCTGCTCAGACCACCCCCACCAACCGATCGCGGACCTCCCCACCCCCCCCCCCCCGATCGTGGATCCCCAACCCCGACCCCCCAACCCCCATCCTCCCTCTCTGACCCCGACCCCGATCCTCCGACCCCAAACCTGATCTTCCAACCCTGACCCCGATCATCCAACCCTGATCCTCCGACCCTGACCCCGATCCTCCGACCCTGGTCTTCCAACCCCGACCCCGATCCTCCGACCCCGACCCCGATCCTCCGACCCCAACCCCGATCCTCCGACCCCGACCCTCCGACCCCGACCCCGATCCTCCGACCCCAACCCCGATCCTCCGACCCCGACCCTCCGACCCCGACCCCGATCCTCCGACCCCGACCCCGATCCTCCGACCCCGATCCTCCGACCCCGATCCTCCGACCCCAACCCCGATCCTCCGACCCCGACCCTCCGACCCCGACCCCGATCCTCCGACCCCGACCCTCCGACCCCGACCCCGATCCTCCGACCCCGACCCCGATCCTCCGACCCCGACCCCGATCCTCCGACCCTGGTCTTCCAACCCCGACCCCGATCCTCCGACCCCGACCCTGATCCTCCGACCCCGACCCCGATCCTCCGACCCCGACCCCGATCCTCCGACCCCGACCCCGATCCTCCGACCCCGACCCCGATCCTCTGATCCCGACCCCGATCCTCCGACCCCGACCCCGATCCTCCGACCCCGACCCCGATCCTCTGATCCCGACCCCGATCCTCCGACCCCGACCCCGATCCTCTGATCCCGACCCCGATCCTCCGACCCCGATCCTCCGACCCCGATCCCGATCCTCCGACCCCCAACCCTCCCCCTCAACGATCGCGGACCCCCGCGATGACTCCCGATCCTGCTCCCCCGTGACTGATCCCCAATCCCATCCACTATGACTCATGACCCCGTGCCCACCTATGCCCCTCGCCCACCTGTGCCCCTCGCCCACCTATGCTTCTTGCCCACCCATGCCCTTTGCCCACCCATGCCCCCATGCCCACCCATGCGCCCCCCCCCCCCATCCATGAAAACAAAGACTTACCTGCAGACCTACCTGCAGACGTCCTCTTCCTGGCTGGTCTCCCGTCTGACTGAGACCAGCCTGTCAATCAGCCGGTTCGTCGGACGGGAAACTGACTTACGTCAAAATCATAAGGACGTCCGGGAAACCCGTACTAATGGGTTTCCCGACCTCAAATTGACCCCCCCGCCCCCTTCTCGGCTCCGTTTGAAAATTGAGCCCATGATGTCTGAACATGTGACGTCTGTAGATCTTACTGCATTTACCTAAAGGCTGCGTCCCCTGTGGTTCAGTACTTTTTCTCGTGGTTTCACATCAGTAGCTGTTGTGCAAAAAGTTTCAAGAACCAAGAGGCCATCTGACAGTAGCCGAAGAAGGGAAACTGAGGGTGGGGAACAGGAACCGAAGGTGGAGGGGTGATTCGCAGAGGGGAAACGAAAGGTAGGCGGAACTTTGGTTCCACCAGTAACTAATAGTAACTCACTGAAATTGCACCAATAACTAATAGGTAATGTTGGTAACACTCAGATTCCCATCGTAACCAACATTAATATAATAACTCACTGATAGTAATAGGTGCCCCCAATATCCTATCCATAACTAGTAGTAACCCTATAACCCGCTGATATTCACCCATAAACTACAGCCAGAATCCCTCTGCGGTCAGGCTCCCCAGTCGATGCCACTTTTAATAGGCCCGATCTCTCTCCCCATCTCCTTGGACTTTGGTTTGGGCTCAGGTTCTGTGTGAAGCTGACAACTTTGAACTGGGTGGCTCAGTCAGTGCTGATCTGTACTTGGATTTCACATGTCAAAACTGGCTGGCACAGACTGACCTGAACCAAACTGAGAGATCGCACAAAAGGCAGCAAGCTCGGTGTTTGGGGTGCTTTTCACAGGGCACATTGTCCTAAACTCAGCTCAGCAACAACATTTCTAAACCACTCCCTGGGTTCAGACTCAATGAAGGAGACTTATCATAGAATGATAGAAATTGCAACACAAGATGTGGCCATTTGGCCCCTGATCCCTGTACTGGTGCTCTCTCCTATAACCTCATTCCTTCCAGATCCTTTTATATTCCTCCTTTTTAAATATTTATCCCATTCACTTTTAAATAATGTTCTAGTCTTTACCCCAATAGCCACTTGTGGTGAAGCATCCCATGGTCTAATAGCCCTCAGTTTAAGAACCTTCCTTCTCCCATGCTCCTTAGTTCTTCCAGTGAGAATTCTTAGTCTCCATTCTCTTGTTCCCCATTTGCCCACCAGTGGAAACGATCCTTTACAGTTTACCCACAGCAAAGTCCCCAGGTTTCACTCACGCGTTTACTGACTGCTCCTCTCACAGTGATGCTCCCACTCACCATTTTGATGGTGCTGCTGCTGCTCGCCCGGCTCTGCAGAAAATGCTGGGCCCCACCCTCACCCCATTGCCCAGTCTCCCTCCCTTCCCCCCCCCCCCCCACTCGAGCCCCAAAATCCCCGACCCTCATACCCCAATCTCCCTTTCACTACCCCCCCACCCCGACTCCCAAGCCCCTCCGACTCCTGACTCCCGCTTGTATCTGACACAACAGATGGTCCAGGCTCATTGCTGGTGTGGGGGGGTAGAGGGGTTGGGGGGGTGGGGGGGAGGTGACATCATCCAGTTGGAAGCTTCTTTGTGAAGGAGCGTGGAGGGCGCTTACTGCAGCAGGAAATGTAGAGTGTGCTGGTCCCCCGGGCTCGCAGAAGTGCCTGAGAGATTCTTGCCTCATTCCGAGAGACTCCCGGGCAACCTGGGAAGGTTGGCAACCCTGGGCATACCATGAGCTCCTACCCTGCGGGGCCCAGGGGTTGCTGAATTACTGAGTGGAACCTGTGGCATTTAAGGCTCCACTTCCATCAGGATGTTATCCTGGCACGTGGGTACGTTTACATCGTTAAGTCTATATGAGATCACTAGTCCGTAATCCTGCCATCCCTGCCTCTTCTTGTGACATCAGCATGGAAGGGGCTCACCCCGCTTCCAGTGGAAAAAAAGGTGGAACCCAGCAGGACTGGGCCCCACCACAAATTCCAGCCTTGAAGTCAATGGAAATAAAAATCGGGAGAGATGCAAAACAGGCTGCTGACTTCCTATCACCCGTTTTACACGATCGCACAAAGACAAAATCTACCCCTGTGAGTATGCTGCTTTCATAACTAAATATATTGATGCCTGTAGTACTTTGGTATATATTAGCTGATTTTACCTGCCAAGAACTCTTGCTGGAGATTTATTGCTGATACAAAAAAGTTTTAGAATGCAGTATTTGGAGAAAATGATTACATTTTCTCTACCATATGACTTCTGAGGTCGGTAACAAATACATAAGCAGATAGACAAAGACCCGACTAGTGCTGGTGGATCTTGTAACTACAGATAACAATATGATGGACCCAATGGGACAATCCTGTTAGTTATATTATGTGTTTTACTTCTTCAGTAAGTAATTTCTGCAATTCTAATTTTTGTACAAATGTATTTTCTCAAGTGTGGCATCGAATCCAAATGCACTTTCAATAAATACTTTTCTTGTGATTACAAAGCATGTGAAATACACAAATCATTTTTGCGATGGGAGTGAGCAGGTAAGTTTTTTTATATATGGGATGTGGGCGTCGCTGGCAAGGCCAGTATTTATTGCCCATCCCTAATTGCCCTTGAGAAGGTGGTGGTGAGCCGCCTTCTTGAACCGCTGCAGTCCGTGTGGTGACGGTTCTCCCACAGTGCTGTTAGGAAGGGAGTTCCACGATTTTGACCCAGCGACGATGAAGGAACGGCGATATATTTCCAAGTCGGGATGGTTTGTGATTTGGAGGGGAACATGTAGGTGGTGTTGTTCCCATGTGCCTGCTGCCCTTGTCCGTCTAGGTAGTAGAGGTCGCGGGTGGGAGGTGCTGTCGAAGAAATCTTGGAGAGTTGCTGCATTGCATCCTGTAGAAGGTACACATTAGTGAAAGGATCCCATGGCAATGTCTTCTTCAATGGCCCGGAATTTGCTCTAAAAATAACGGTGAGCCTAACAGCGCTCACTGTTATTTAAGTGCAAATCGTACAGGAACTTATGGCAACCGCACATGCGCAGTTAAACCTGGAAATCCAGAAGTTCCTCTACCAGGTGCCCTGTTCATCTAGAAGCTTCGCGGGAAGGAGATCTCGCCGGCTGGCTCCCCATTGAAAAGGCTGCAATGGCGCAAAGTTGCTCTCCTGCCCCGTGGGAAACAAATTATTTTGCCAGAAATATTAATGGCGTGGTAAGTCTCAATGACCGCCAAACAACCTCTCCAACATTTAAAATTTTCTTTTACAAATGTGGAGTCTCATTCCTTCACTTTTTAGTTGTTGTTGGATATTTTTAAAAAATTAAATTTTTTAATATTTTTACTTTTTCCTTCTGTCTCTTTTATCTCTGAGTTTTAATTCAATATTTCTTACCCTCTCTTTATCTCGCTTTCTGTAACTGATTTTACACTGAATTTACTATTCTAACTTACACTTCCTGGTTCTGTGTCTGTGCTGCTCATTAACGGTTTTTCAATCTTTTTGGTTAAGGGGATACACAGTTCCTTGCCCTGTTCACACAGCTCACAGATGCCCAGGAGAGGACGCTGCACTTTTATCGGCTCCCTATTGCAGTAAGTTGTCGTTCAAAAGCCCATGGATAGTTTGTGTGTAAGTTCAAATCTAACGAGCAGTGGGCGCCGTTCATTCGCCACTTAGCGCTAAATCCGGGCCATTATATTTTCCCCAAATCTAGATATTTCTGGGTAACCACAAAGCAATAAATGTGCATTGTCTATATTATGTTAAACCAATACCATGATATTTAAACTAGTGTCATGCTGTGCACCATATGTGAGGCTCATGCCTCTGATGACCACAATTGTAATTGCACTCAAGAAACCTACTAACTAGAACAAAGGTGTTTAGTCAGCTGGAGAGAGAGAGAGGGAGAGCCACAGACACCTCAAACTGCAGTAGCAGGCAGCCCATGATGACTGGCCACCAACAGACAGGAGGAGCGGTACCTCCAAGACACCAGGCACCTCCAGTAAGCAGCATAGCAGGTGGAAGCAAGATTCTACACATGGCAGCATGTGAACATCTGCATCCCTGCTCACTGGGCCAGCTGAAAGTAGGTTCTCCTCCACCATCCCACAGAACTGTAACCCACCTGGATGTTCACAGTTTTGTAGACGTTTAAAGGATCTGTAGCTGAGGTGAACAACAACATGGGAATGTGAACACAATGGCAGAACTTGGATGTGCAACACGACAGACAAAGGGTCACGTGGAAATGGCAGAGGTACCAGTCAGCTCAATTGTTGGCCTCATCACCAAACTGGAGCTTCGGAGCACATACTCCAAAGGGACTGAGCCATCACAAGGAACTCTAAATGACCTTGACGACCAAAGTAGAGCAAACACAACAACAACTACTTGCATTTGTGTAGCGCTTTTAATGTAGTGAAATGTCCCAAGGCACTTCACAGGAACGTAACCAAACAACAATTGACAGCGAGCCAAAGAAGGAGATATTAGAACAGATGACTAAAAGGTTGGTCAAAGAGGTAGGTTTTAAGGAGCGCCTTAAAGGAGAGAGAGGTGAAGAGCTGGAGAGATTTAGGAAGGCAATTCTAGAACTTAGAAGCCTAGACGGCTGAAGGAACGGCCGTCAATGGTGGGGCAGAGGAAGTGGGCGATGCACAAGAGGTCAGAGTTGGAGGAACGCAGAGTTCTCGGAGGGGTGTAGGACTGGAAACATAAATCAAACCTTTGGAGTCAGGGAAACAGCAGAGTACTGGGAAACCATTGCCTTCATATATCTCCTCTTCAGCAAGCTTCCAGTACTTAACACATAATGGTAATTGAGTGCACATACTGCCCACCCATCCCAGCAGAGAAAATCAAACCAAGCATATGCAACAATGGCCAAACTCCTGATTAGTCAGATTAAAGAAACAATCCTTCAGGAAACCGTGTAACCACCTTTCCATATATGACAACCTATCCCTGACCTTCTTCGGAAATGGAAGGATATTGACATCTAGCAAGTGGTATGGACAAACAGCATCTGATACTCTAAGCAGTGCCCACTGCAATCCACGTCCACATCAAGTGCATGGTGAAATCCTTCACATTGCAGTGCGATAGCAAACACATCATCCTCTGAAGCAAAGGGCTAATGGATTAGGCCCTCATCCAGCAGCAACAGAAACAGTAACAAATACCAAGCAACCTAGCAAATTCCCAGAAGGGGAAGATCTGGATGTGCCAACAGATTTGTGCCATCATTTCAGCTCCAACAATGAATTTGTGCAATGACTAAAACAACTTCCATCCCAATCTGACCCCAACCCTGCAGGGCAGCACCACCACCCTTAAGGAGACCTGCTTCATATATTACCACATTCTCCCAGTGCTCACGTGCCACAGATTCTACCACCGAACAGCAGCACTCTCCAGATAACCATTCAACAACTAGTGACTGCTCCTCCTCTCTCTGTCATCCCCACCAAGGGGCACGTAACTGGGAGCATACTTAGAGACATTTGTATGTGGACAGAGAAGAACCATCAATCATTTAAAAGATAACATATGAGGAGGGAATAATGCCATTTAATACATTCAGTATACGCCTATATTTGTTGGGGTAACAACATTGCCCTCATTCACTTTAGGGCACGTTCATCAGCCATACAATCAGTCAAACGTGATAATAGGCAGGAAACCAGCTATCATCCAACATTAAAAGTGTGAAACTCTGCTACAGCAGTCAGATTTAACTCTGAGAAATTCACAGAGAATTAGCTGTGAGGGAGACGTTGATGTTTTAGCACTGGATATAATATTCAGCAATAAAAACTGCAGTGTTCCTGTGTGGCTTATAGAAGAGAAACACGGGGATAAGTCTGAAAATGACAAAAGAGAGTCCCTCTGTCAACTTTCAATGGTGTGGAGATGCCGGTGATGGACTGGGGTTGATAATTGTAAACAATTTTACAACACCAAGTTATAGTCCAGCAATTTTATTTTAAATTCACAAGCTTTCGGAGATTTTCTCCTTCCTCAGGCAAATGTTTCAAGAGCTCCTTGAAGCCTACGCATTTATACATATAGAACAATACATGGTGTTTACAGACTGCCCCTGCAACTTTCAATGGTTTCATGAGTGTAAAGTGATTACATTTTGCCTCAAATGTATTGCTGTGCAATGAAGAAGAGAATACAGTACAGTATTTGCATTTTCAGAGTGCCTTCAATAAACAGTGAGGTGAAAACACAGGCAATAAGCCTGTACATCCACACACACTGTGAAGCCAGTGAGGTGCAGTGTTAACAGCCAATACCAAGGTTCCATTTGGCACCATCTAGTGACCACAAGGATGAACAGCATGACTACATAATCCTTCAGTATCTTTCAGAAAACATACAAGGAACAATTTTCCAGGGCCTACTGCCTCCAGAGTGCCTGAATGGCAGGTGCAGTGCACTGGAAATATGGGCAAGCCTTGTAACGCTGAGTCTCTGCTCGCATAGCGTTCCCCCTGAGCTTTCTGCCACGTTCTTTTTTTGAGGATTGCTGCCATGCTGTGCCAGGAGCAGGAACTGGTATTTAAATCAATCCTTTTGATCATGTTTATAACACCAGATGACCTGGATTAGGAGGGAAGGAAAGGTAAAAAGAATGATGAGCCCTCAGTAGGAACCTGCTCACCTGCTGCACCATCTTCTGCCATCTCTTTCAGATTCCATCCTTCTGGTTCTATAGCCCATCCTCAAATTGAGAGCTTTCCTGGATAGGGATCCTCCTCTGGTAGTGGTGTCTTTTGTTAAAAGCTGCCATCACCCGCAGAGACATATGAGACTTTCATAATCGACAGCAGTATTGGGATGCCTTACAACATTAGCGGAGTCCTCTCCCACTGCATTAATAAGGAGTTGCAGTGAAGTAGCAGATGCTGCTGATTTATGTTCATTCATTCATTAGATGCTTCCAAGTCAGGGTATGCAAATTATGACCAAAGACACATTCCCAAGTGAGCAGGTGACTGCAGGTTTATATTATCTAATTTGAAGGAGGACATTATATTGTGGGATAGGATACACTTGGTTGTTGCCAATGGACTCACGAACAGCTTTATATATGTAAAGTTTCACAATTACTTTCCCCTTCCTGGTGAAGTCATTACATTTCTTTCTGCATTGTACCCTTATCTCCTTTGGACATTGTACCGTAGCTTTGGGTATCTTCCTTCAATGGTGGGGAAACAAGGCGTCGCTCCTTTGCTTCACTTCCTGCAGCAGCTGCTGAATTAACAGTTACTTGTCTTTGGGGTCTCGGCTGCTATGCTTCTTTTCACTGGGCTTACTGGCTGCCATTGATCCACCAGACCAGAGAGGCTGAAGTTACGGAAACTCCCAACATAGAGAATCCCCACCCCTGGGCCTGCCCTCTCTGTAACACTGGCTCTTTAGAAGGCCATTCGAAAACTTGGCGCGAAGGTCGGCACCCAGCATATCCGGGTCCTGGTCAAACTTGTGGCCTTTCCACCAGACTTCCACTGCAGTTACAATGGGATATTTGGCCTCATTGTCTGTTTCTTTCATTAAAACACAATACTCTTCAATATTAGGCCAAACTAAATATTCTTAAATTGATTCAAAAGTATGTCTCAATTAAATAAACTTATGAAAGAAAATTGTTACTCTAATTTTTCTAGTTATTGTAACCGATATTTCATCAATAAAACATGGGCCTTTGAGAAAGCCACCTCTTAAAGCAGATTGTAGAAATGCCACCATAAAGATTTTGTCTGAATTTGTTATTCCAGGTTGCATATTCTTGGAATATGACCCATGAAAATAAATTAAAGATCACACGGCTAATCTGAAAATGGAGCAATGAACCTTATTTTTTTTAAATCAAATTTTGGAATCATAAAGTAACAAAGCAATTAAGCCAAATATCTTCCACAGAGAAATAATACCACTTAAGAATACAGGAACAGCTCCTGGGCACTGTGGACATTTCTGGCAAAATCTAGCAACTGTTTCCTATTTAAACTTTGAACTGTAATTTTTATCGACAGTGCCTACTGTGTTCAGGTTGTTGCTGACTCGCAGAGAATTTCCTCAGAGCTCTGCCAATGTAACGACATGTGTAAACGGGATTTCCGCCAAACTTCCGACAAAGTTATGGTGGTAGAGCGGAAGCAGCTCTGAGGAAATTCCCAATTTGCCGTACGGATAATGAGGAGACAAATGTGTCCATACAGAATGATTTGTCAGTAAAGAACAAAAAGAGTAAAGGAAGCCTTCCAGTGGTAAGAGGAAATTGTAATTTTCCATGAATTAAATAAGAAAATCTCTTTGGATAGTAGAAACCACTTAACCAATCCTAGGGATAATTATAGAACAAATTCTTGGAATTTTTTTATGAGCACGGACAGGCACAGAAAACCCAAAATAGGGGGAAATGGGAGAATTTTAGAAGTGCAATGAATCAATTAGGCATATACAAACATGAGAGTTTCCCTTGCCTTCCACAGTTACAAGAAACTGGTTAGGTACATATTAGGGACTGACTGGGTCGAACTGGCCCAAGAGCACATCACCCCACACATGCACATGCTGAGCTACAGGGGCAGAGGTGAAGCATCTGCTTTACTGAGATTGTCATCGGTGAAGTGAAAAACTGTGATGTGAAAGTGAAAGGAAAATGGAGAATCTGAGAAGATAAAAGAAACACAATCAAACCCCTTGAGAAGTTAAAGAAATCTAAAAGTTCATGGAAAATTAAGAAAAGCATTGAACCAAATGTGTTTTACTCATTAAGGAATTACTAAAATTACTAGAAACCCTTGTGAGCTGGGAGATTGTAATTGCAGCAGTATAAAGTCTCATTTGTCCCTTATTGACTACGGACTTGAATGTTACACAAAGTGCTTCTGAGCAAGAATTGGCTTCATTATTTAGTAAACTTGCATATTATTTTCTGTAGTAGGAAGACTGTTAAAGCAAGTAAATGAGACAAACTGATGCCAAGTCATACTGCTGCACATCAGGGAGCGTCTCTGCTGTCACCACTCATCTTTCACTGAGTGGCTGCTTTCTTCACTTGCTTCTGAAAAAGAAAAGAAAACTGCAAAGATCTGGACAGATGGCTGTTTGATTACACTTGTTTTATTGGCATTAATGAATACAGATTTTGTGATTATAGTAATTATGTCAAAGAATCATCTACTGAGTGAATAAACATTTTACCTTAGTGCTTATCTGTCCTGTAGTTGTGTAATAGACCGAATGCTACAATATCTCACTGAAGCGAAGCCCCCTATTGCTCTGCCATATTGGAGTGCAGACTGCTAATTGGTTCACATTACACCCTGTAGCAGAAAAATGGATTTCTTATATTAACCTTCTAAGTACTGAAATACTTTAGAATCTTCAAAATATTCATCTCTTTCTTGCTGCAAGAATGATTTTCTGTAAACTCCCAATGATGGCTGCTACAAACTAGAATTAGAGAACTAAGTAGGTCTGTAGAACATTTCTGAATTTGCATTATTTTGTGTGAACAACACAAAAAAGGTTACATTTTTTTAACGTTTTGGCCTTGGTTCTGGTCCCCAAAGGGTTATTAAAATATATGATGTTTCTTTACAAATTATTGAAATGCACCTGTGCATCGAATCATTCCATAAAGCATTTTCATTCCGACAACAAAATATATTAGACTATTTCTGGATGTCTAATACTTGGTTGTTTCCATATTACTAGGGGGGCAGTATGGCAGTACATGGGCCTATCTGAAAAATAAAATCATTATAATTCAAATCTCCACTGAAACAAAAGGTAAGGTACTGCAGTAGGAAGCTAAGAGAAATTCCAAAGAAAAGGTGCATGAGAATTGAGTAAGAATAAGATTTTTATTTATCATATGCTGATGGTAACACTGAATATGATCAAAAGATCAAGCTAATGAATGGTGCTAAGATACTGATGGTGTTGATACAGGTGTGCTTAGCAATACAATTATTTAATGTTGTAAAGACCCGCATACAGCATTGGCTAATAGTGTTTTAAATTTCTTTACAACAAACTCCAGACATAATTAGACACAGAACAATGTGTTTGAGAATTAACAGTACCTGTAGTGCAGGCCAGACAACAACATACACCCTTTGCCTCTCTGCCTCACTCTCACAAACTTCTGGGTTTTGTATAATATATCCAACTTCCCCATCCCCAGGTATAAGAGGAGGCATAACTCTACATTACCCCCACTCAATCTCTTATGCCCTGTCAGAATATTATACACCAACTCCCCGTAAAAATTCTGACAAAAAAATTAACCGTTTTAATGTCAAAACATTGTCAGAATATTCAATATATACACACATACAAATACACATCGATTACTTACAATTATAACTAATTCCCTGTTAATTGCTTGGCAGCTATCCATAAATCTTCAATGCCTTTGAATTTAATGTGTTTCCAGCTGCTGGCTCTCTTTTTTAAATCCTTCTGAGGGTATGGGCGTCACTGGCAAATATCCATCCCTAGTTGCCCTGAGAAGGTGGTGGTGGGTCTTCTTTTTGAACCGCTGCAGTCATTGTGGTTTTCTTTGTGGCAGTTTGAAACAACTAGGCTTTCTAGGCCACTTCAGGGGGCAATTAAGAGTCAACCACATTGGTGTGGGACTGGAGTCACGTATAGGCCAGACCGGGTAAGGACAGCAAGTTTCAAGTTGGGGTTTTTACAACATCTTCATGGTCACTTTTACTGATATCAGCATTTTATTTCCAGATTTTTAAAACTGAATTCAAATTCTCACACTGCCATGGCGGGATTTGAGCTCACATTCCATGGATTATTATTCCAGGCCTCTCGATTACTAGTCCAGTAATATAACAACACTACTGTACCCATGCTCCCTTGAGTAGCTCTAGAACTTAACCAAAGTCACAGCTAGTACAGTAACTGGGCTAAATGTCCCTTTTGGAGTCAGGGATTTGAGGATAATGATAATAAAGATGAAGATGAGAACTATACCCCATTCAGAACAACATCAGAATTTTCTGGTACCCCCCCCTTTTCTAGTCTTTTTCCAGTGTGGAAGCATGTCACACACAGAAAGACACCAGCCACCATGCCTTGCTGATAACCTCAGAAGCCTATAGTTTGTGTCCAATAATTTTCCAAGTGCCCTCTATGGACCCTTGTCGTTATGGGTAGTTTAGCTGTAGTACCTTGCACTGCCATCAGTCCAGGATGGGCTCTTACTTTCATGGAGTTGTTGGCTTTATAGCTACCACTAACCCTACTGTGATGGTTTTGAAACCTAGCATATATGACAAAGTTTCTATGTACGCATGATACCCAAGTGCCCATTCATGGATTGGTCATGGAATTCTCTCAGATAAGTCATTACTAACTTTCTGCCATCTATAGCTTCAGGGTTGCCTTTGGGTTTATAAATGCCCTCTACAAACGCCAGAACTGTATTGGCTGACCTGCCGGATCCCCACCCCCTGAAAATGGTGCTTGAAATTTTGCTTGCCACTCCCCCCAGTAGTGATCTTGGCCGCCTGAGTTTTCTCCACCTAGTTCCATTTAAGTGACGGGGGAACAGGGTGGTGATACTTGCTGGTGCAGTGGTGGGAAGACAACTAATGGCCCTGATGGAAAGAGAGGGCCCAGCAATGGCCACCTCTCCCTCTCTTCTGTCTATACTCCTCCTGCAAAAAGGACGGAGGCACTTACAATTTTATTTTTAAAAAAAGCTCTTTGGGGCACTGCTACCCTCCTCCTGCCTGGCTGGTGCTGCAGCAGCTGTCCCACTGCAGTACTGACGAATTTTACTACCTGGCAGTGGTGGGCTCCTTGTGTGTGGTGGACATGCCTCCAGGAGGCAACCCTGCATCTTTAATTAGGCCTGTCCCAGGAAAATGGTTCAGGGTCACTGAGGTGTCAGGGCAGCTGGTAGAAGTCACTCCCTGACCCCCTCTGGTGGCAGAAACGCCACAAAGGGAAATACAATCCTTTATGTCCTAAAGATGCTATTTCTTTTCTCAAAACTAGATATTTTTATCCAGTATTACATTCAGTTCTGCTTTCTGTAGCTGAGGGAAAGCTTGCCACTGACCCTTCCAGTGGTCCAGTAGTGTGGGTGAGCAACAGTAATGTCATCCAGGTACATTACTGAACAGTTGTAAATCAGAACAGTCAGAAAATTATTGGTAAGGCATTGGAATATAGCATGCTCATTGCACTATCTAAATGGTGGTATTTGGAACTGGAACAACACTTGGCTGGAATGAAAAGCTATCTTGGACCTGCTTTCAGGATGTATAATACCCAGAAACCAGGTTCGGTGTGCTAATATACTTGACTTTTGACAGAGGGTCTAAAAACTTACCCACTCCAGGCATTGGGTATTTCTCTTTACCTTGTTCAATCCCCTGAGCCTATGGCCACAGGAAATACCCACAGGCTATAGACCGGTTCAGTACTATCATCAAAATAAAAAGGAAAAATTGTAAATGCTGGAAACCTGAAACAAAAACAGGAAATGTTGGGAATATTTCCAGCATTTCCTGTTTTTATTTCAATAATATCATTTGTTTGCATCTTCTCAATATAATGTGTAATCATATTCTGTTTTTCTCTAATAACAAAGTGAAGAATTTATATACGAGTTTCAACAAGTTATTTTTTTCTTTGACAGTGCCAGAGGCTTGTTCAGCAATCAATTCAAATTATTCTTCAATATCCTTCAGTAACTTCATGTCTCCAAATAACAGTCTGGCTATCTTTTGCTGTACCTCCCCTGTCTGTCATGGAGCAACTATAGCCAAGGGGTTCTGCAGTATTATTATCTTGGTTTCTACCAATTTCTGTCTGACTGTAACCTACTTTTGAAGAGGTCTTTTCGCTGTGGGACAACCAGCATCTGTTACTGAATTGGACCCAGTCATTTGGACCAATGATAACCCCGTACTGACGAATCAAATCTCAGCCTAGCAGGAAAGGTACTGCCGAGTTTCCTGTTAATAGGCAATCCCAATTGAATTCATCCCACTGACATTCAAATGTTATGTTAGTTACTACAGTGGGTCTGGGTTCAAAGATTTTGTTATTACAACGACTGGATCTAACATAAGGCCTACTGATCAATCCTGGAATATTGTAAATGAGCTATGCCCTCACCACAGCAAATGTGGCAGATGTGTCCAATAGGGGTGTAAATTGTCCAATATTAATGCAGCTCATCAGGTGCGCTCCCATTTGTCAAGTGATCTTTTTCCCTGAAAGTTATACGCTGTGGGAAACTCCGAAACATAGCCACTTGTCTTTTCAGTTAGTAGGTTCTCTGTCGATAATTAACTCTTCCCCTTAGGGTTCATGTTCCAGAAGAGTTGTATTGCAATATGGACCGATATAGATTGTGAAGCTGGATACGTCACAGCCAAAGCCTTTTAGTTGCTGACTCCTTACAGGAGATACTGACATTCCTTAGAACGTTCCCAAATCTACTATACGCTGTGTGTGCCTAGAATATTAGCGCAGGTAGGGTATGGTTGTCAAGTCTATAGACCCCAGTTCAGCTTGCTACTTCATGGTAAACCTTCTCAGAATTACTGAGATTTAAAGTGGCTTCACAGGGGGTTAGAAGGTGATTCTGAACTGTACTACCATGGAGCACACGAAGGTGGACAGGGAGTACTCAGACAATTGCTTCTAAGTTAAAAATCCCTTTAGGATAAGGTCATTCCTGACATGCAGTAAGAATGTTTGTTTATTTGGAGAATTTCTCTGATGTCCTAAATTTCACTTTGGCAAAGTGTGAATCACTAGCAAGATTCTCGTTTCAGACAATAAGGGATTTTGGAAATTATCCACTTGTCACTCTTCCTCACCCTTTCCTTATATGCTGGCATCTGATTCAGTCAGTCACTCGGTGACTATGTTCCATTATAGTTAAATGTAGTGTTATGAAGTGAACCAAGCTGACAGTTACCTGATCCCTGAGATTAGATTGCAGTCCCCTTCCATAATACAGAAGCATGTTTTCTCATAGATCAACTGAGGAGTGGCACTAATTGTGTCTGTGACAGTGTTCCCACACACTCCTGACTGAGGGTGCAGGAAAGGCCAAGTTGGGAAGGAAGGAAATAGGAAAAAGTTCCATAAACAAGCAATATTGTACAGGTGAGGTACTCAGTAGCTCTTCGAGTAGATCATCAGACCTCCATTAAGAGGATGTAGTTCGAATGCTGGCCTTGACTGGTATTTAGCTTTGTATATCTTCCAAGAGAAAGCTTTATTAGGCCAAGTGAGGGATGTTCAATGAAGATAGTAGAGGCAGATCACTCCATCCCCACTCAACGAGAAATTTGCCTCTATTGACTATTCACAGAGCAGTACCGATGGTGCATGAGCTGAGGCCTAGACTAGCTGCACACTCTTAGCTGAAGTCAGTAGAGTGTCAGGAAGAGAAGGGCCTAAAATAATAATAAATGCATTAAAAATTGTTGCAAATAGTGGTACTGGACGACATGCATTGTGTGAACAAAATATTAGGTGGGATACTTAAAAATGTTCAACTCATGATCTTACATAAAGAAGAGCTCTCCTAACATTATCTTCCTGTACAAACCAATGGAAATGAAAACATGTGTTTAAGTTGATGTTTATTTATAGAACTAGGGCAGGACTGCATTGGCACAATGTCTGAAACTGTTTGAAATAAGAACAATGCCAAGCTCTTCCGAGACCAAGGGAGTGATTTTAAACCCCAAGAACGGGTGGGTTAGGGGCAGGTGGGAGTTGAAAACAGTTGTTTTTTGGGTCGCGACCACAACCCGGCTTTATTTCCGGGTTTAAGGTCGGTGCGGAAAAGTACAGGCTTCCCACTGGGAATGCCAAGTCCAAAATTTTTGCGGTTGCGACCCGAAAAACAACTGTTTTCAACTCCCACCCGCCCCCAACCCACCCATTCTTGGAGTTTAAAATCACCCCCCAAGTTAGTGCTTGCAGAGTATGTTAGGGCCTGAGTCCCCTGTGTCAAAACCTGGTATTATTGTGAAATTAATAAAGCTCAGTTGGTGAAACTGTCCCTTTGAGCAAGGAGAGATAAGTGGGCCTTGAATTTGTTTTATTGCTAAGAATATTGGATAAGGTTGAAACTAATTTTGTATTTTAAAAAAATTATCAGTTGTGCTTTTTATAAATCCATGCAGTATTGAGAAGATAAAGTAAATTAGTTGCATTCTTAAAGATAGGGTGGCTTTCTTCACTTATTTACCAATATTATACCTCAGATTTTGTCTCTAACTATTTTCGGGCCAATCTCATAACACCTTTCTGCAGTTAATGCCAGATGATCTGGGCTATAGCATTCCTTCAGCCTCAGAGATTGCCACTCGCTGATTGGTAAACAGGAGGCACAATTCAAAGGAGCAATTTGTTTTTGTCCACCCACTATATCGAGTGCCTTACCCCTGCATAGTGTCCCATTCAGCTACACCAGTGATAGCTGCTGGAGCTCATCCAACCAAGATAAACAGCTGGAGTGCCAGGCAGCCCCAGGACTTGAACCCGGGAATCATATGTACTTTCTGATTGAGCTGCTGGGCCACCATACAACGGTTTTTGTTTTATTTTGTTTTGCTATTCAGTTGAGGAAGGAGGAAAGATTACTTGAGATTTATTGAGGAGCAGCATAAAAGGCAGCAATTGGCAATTTAAGGTAATAGTAACAAATTACTTTTAAAGAGGAAAGCACAATTTTTGAAATAATTAGGAGAAAAAATATTACTCTAAGTCATCAAAGTCAAATTATTTGAAAATTGCTGCAATATGTCTTGAATTAATAAAAATACATTGAATAATTTTGCAATTAAATCTGTTTTCATTTCTAAAAGGTTTGACTAGCCTTTAATGATTTAGCTGCTGTTGTACAATAAATTAAAGATTAAGGAAAGCAACAAACACATTTATCCATTTTAAAATAACATTTCTATTTGTAGCTAAAAATTTGCGAAATACAATTCTCTGAACGCTTCATTGCAATAATCAGAATTTTATTTTCATAATTATGACTTCTGGTACCATGATTATTGTATCACAAAGGTTTTGTAGCTTGATATTCCTAGCCACTTGCAATGGAAAGTTGGAAATCCTTCTGTTTTAGCCTCTGCCTCACGTGATTTCGAGACTGTGAAAGATGTTTGCTCATTTTGAATTTCTGTGATTAGCTGTGCACTTGTGAGGGCTGCATTCGTTGTGGTGCACTCGGAGAGCGACCCCTCACCAGCAGTACACGGCCCGTGAGACCAGAAGGGTAGACCTTAGTGCATTCGCCATGGAACGCCTGATTCCATGAGAGAAAAAGCTTGTAAAGATTGGAAAGCAGTGTTTTGTGCAGGCGCTGGACTCAATACACAGTACAAATGAATGCAAATTAATGTAAGTTGCTTACACTTCAGATTCCCTGTGTCTTTTTGCAGTGCAACTCTTGATTCACTGAGTGTCTCCATACAATGAGTGCTGGTAGATCTGTAAGTTGTTAATTGATAAACTTCACCATTTAAAACTAAATAGCCACATTATTGACACATTTGCATTCTGACTGTATTTTTGACTTGAGTAACTGAACTTGAATCATGGCCTGAAAATTCATTGCCATTCTGGCATATTCCTGCTGTAACTCTGGTGGAATTCTGCTGAAATGGTTGGAAACTAGGTTGGGATGTGGATACACCGGGTCCTAGCGGTGGGCCGCAGAATCCAAGATGATTTTATGGGATTGGACCCTTCACTTGCCCCTTTAACTGAAAGGGAAGGCAGAGGATAGGGTTGGGGAGCCCTATCATGCAACTTCCCACACCTTGGGACCTCAGATGGACCTGGTATATGGTTGGAGGAGGTACCCCTGGTCAGGCCAAGCATATCGCCCGGCCCACTGGTGCCTGTAAAAACCACCTGGGGGAACAGGCTGGGAGAAAAAAAGGACATTTTTTACAATGTAAATGTGGGCCTCAAGGGGCACCAGTTTATTCTTTCCTGAGGGGGTGGAGTGGCCCTGACTCCCTCCCATTGGCCGACCATGTCCGCCAGACTTTCTGACCTAGTGCTAATGGTAGGCAGCGCAGATGCACCCCTTAGAATGCAAAGGAAGGGATCTCTCCGTGATCTCAGACAGGCACATTTCAGCACTTCCACCAAGAAGCAGCGCCCTGCAGCTTTTTTGGGGCCAGTATTTTTTTCTCTGCATCTTGCTGCTGTTTCCTTCATCTCAGTACTCCTTTGGTGCACATCACCCACAGCAGCACCCCTGTTGCCACCAGTTCACTCCAGCAGCTGCAAGCAGTGCTGATCATGGGCATTCCAATGATGGTCCTGGATTTGGAGTAAGAGGAATTCCTGAAGAAGGAGGAAAGGCAGGTGTGATGACATGACAGGCGCATGGAGCCCATTGAAGGCGGTTGAGAAAACGTCATATGACCCAGGCACAACTACGTGAGCACACCGGAAGGGATCTGCTTTTGCTGTTTATGCTTCAGTAGGGTGGTAGTCACCAAGTTGTGCTGTGTACTGGATCCTGACCAGCAGACAATGCAACTGCTACTAGTGACATTTGTCTGATTAGCCAGTTCTCCATACAACACTGCATCGAGTAAACCATTACAGCCTTGTTTACCAGGATAATACGTTTGTCACTTTCCAGTGGAAAGGAGCGAATAACTGGAGAGGCTCCAGCTCTTCTATCAGGTGGCTGGGTTCCCACGAGTGTAGGGAATCCTTGCTGGCACCCATGTTACCATCAGGGCACCAAATAATATCCTTGTGATAGATATGAATTGGAAGGCACGAACCCACCAAGCTCTCCCTCAGGACCCCTGTTGCCACCAGTTCACTCCAGCAGCTGCAAGCAGTGCTGATCATGGGCATTCCAATGATGGTCCTGGATTTGGAGTAAGAGGAGTTCCTGAGGAAGGAGGAAAGGCAGGTGTGATGACATGACAGGCGCATGGAGCCCATTGAAGGCGGTTGAGAAAACGTCATATGACCCAGGCACAACTTTCGCTCTCGCTCCTCATAGTGGAGTAAGGCAGCACAGGTTGGCTGTTTCATCACCGGTGTCGGTCTGCTGTTGATGAATATATATAGCCTTTTCATTTGAAAAGAGAAGAAAGAGACCCTTTGAGGATTAAGAGGTAACAACCCTCGTGTAAAAGGATGAGCAGAGAGCATGCAAGTAGTTCTAGGAGCCAGGTAGTGAGTTGGTGAGTAAACATGTCAGAGTTGTGTAAGTGTAAGGAAGCCCATCCCTCTGGGACCCACCATGTTGGAGCAGCAGCTTCAGATATCTAGACGATTGAAGAAATGAGAGGTGGGGCCAGTGTTTTGAAGGCTGTAGTTCAGGTGTGACAGCATACTGTGCCAGAATGCTTAGTTCATGCTTAGTACAAGCACCCCTTTGCTTTTAGTGGCACCCATTAGTCTTCCCTACCTTGGCACTCTTCCGCGGCCTGGAGAACGTTTTTTGCATTTGCTCCTCTGAGTGATGTACTAAGACAGCATTCACATGATTGGCCACCTCCTGCCATGCTTCCCAACTCCAGTTGGAAGATTTCCCACTGCCCTCAAAATTATTGCTTGGGCCACCTCCCTTCCAGACTCTCTTCACTGAAGGGACATTTCTAGGACCTGTTCAGTCGTATTGTCCATAAACTCCTCAGCCTCAAACAAAAAATCTTGCCTTCCTTTCAGAGTGTTGCAGCCCTTTAAAAGCAATTTTGTGTTCCCATGGGTGCAACAGTACTCCCTGTTCACAGGAGCATATTTAAATTATTCAAATTAGCTGACCACGCAGAATCCAGCAGCGTTGGCCAGTTACTCAAATAGCACCAGGAAGCACTGCGAGCATTGGCCATTTTTTAGCTGTACTGCAATGTGGCCCTACAATGCATAATAAATGGCATGAAACTTATTTAGTTGCATCTTGTGCATTTAACCATCTCATTTTTTGCTCTATTTGCCAATTTTCTTTATTTTCTCCCTTCCTCTCCTGAAGGTACTGACTTCCACTGAGCTATGGTTCAAAAGGTGCCAGTTGCCCGCTGATTCCTTGACCAGGTGGCCATTCTTCATGTGTGTTCTGAGACAATGAGTGCCACCAGGCTATCAGACGATAGGCAAAGTTGAGCCTGATACTGTCCTCACCCGACATCCACGTATATGTACTTTGTAGCCAGGGTCACTGGATCGTGAACAGAAGCAGAAACCCTAATTGCTGATTTCCCCCCTCTCTAGCCTAGGGATACTGAAGTTAATTGTAGCAACTCCACTGTCATCTGGCTAAGATCAGTTAACTGAGCACATAATGGAAATCGAACCTAGATTTTCTGGTCTGTAAGACTCAGGCACTTGCTGCCTTTACCAAAAAAAAGCCAACATTTTTTAACTGAATATAGTGAGATGATTTTTTCTGCACTAAACATAACACCGTTCATTATAAATGAGCTTATGAGTTCATTGCACATAGTGCACAAAGAAAGTCTTCCTCTGCAATCCCTCATGTTGGGTGGGCTGTTTTGCAACAGGAGTCCCTTACCTAATTTGAATCAGTTACTAGCACATTAAAAGCTTTCCCAGAGAGCTTGGACTGTAGCAAACTTGGTTTGGGGGGTGGGGGTAGTAATTTTAACTTTTATCGCTGGGTGAAAAATGGGTGATAGTGAATTGAAGTCAATGGAAAAGAAAATCAGGCAGGTTGTAAAACAGATGGCTGTTTTGATATCACCTATTTTTCGCCAGGTGATAAAAGAAAAAATTACCCCCTAAGATTGTAAGAGCTACTGCTTTGCTGGATTTTAAAGAGATGCAGCTTGCCGTTAAAGAAAAGTGGACTAATTGTTCACAGTGGCACGGTACAGGTGTATGAGTAACTTGATGTTATAGAGTTGGAGGTCCTGCTGTAGGAGATACACCAAAGGAGGGTCTGAATGCCACCTCCAGTAAAAGTAGAGCTGCAAGCTGCATGGAGGTATCTGTAAGGTATCACTTGAAGCATTGTACAGAACACTGTCATTGTGCCAAAGCTGGATGATATACTTTTCTTGTAGGGAAGGTGGCAGCCAAGGAACAGCAAATAAATGCTCAGGATTCTAGCCCAAGACACCTGTCTGCTGATTCCCCCAATTGAAGTTGGCAGTCATGGTTACAGAAGTTAGCCTTGGTCTCCTACGAGCCACCCCCCTCCATTTTTCTTTTCCTTCAAAAATATAGGTACTGTAGACCCCTGCATAATGAAGATACCATGGTTGTTTCCTAGATAATGGCCATTGATGAGAATGGTGATGTTTCTGTGGTCAGCTCCACCTGAACATGAATTGAATGCAAACTCTTTCTGTTCATGTAGGCCATGGGATTGATTTGAGGAGTCCTGATGCTCACATGGGAGCCAGCTTCGACAACTTGCACACACTCTTTCATTGTGCTACCTGGAGA
Organism: Heptranchias perlo; assembly: GCF_035084215.1. Taxonomy (NCBI): domain Eukaryota; kingdom Metazoa; phylum Chordata; class Chondrichthyes; order Hexanchiformes; family Hexanchidae; genus Heptranchias; species Heptranchias perlo. The sequence continues at coordinate 37,244,602 of NC_090334.1, read as the reverse complement.
AACATCATCACTTTACTTGTTCATCCGATGCCACAGGATAGTAATGAAGGTGTTGGACATTGCATAGCATTTATCACTTGCTAGATACATGCATATACTGCAGACTGCCTGATACAGCAGATGTCTCCTGTGGTAGCTTGGAAGGATGCAGTAGCTTCATAATGTGGCAATAGTGATCACAACATAATAAGACTTAAGATAAAGATTGAGAAGGACATAAGTAAGGCAAAAACCAAAGTAATAAATTGGAAAAAAGCTGATTTTCAGGGAATGAGAATGGAACTAGGGAAAATAAACTGGAAAAATTTACTGATAAACAAAGAAACAGAACAGCAGTGGGAAACATTTAAAACGGTGATCAATAGAGTCCAGGAGAAAAAGTGGCATGGAACATTTTATGAACAGGCATAAGAGGCCTCAATTTAATATCTCATCCCAAATGTGGCACTTTCAACAAAGCAACATTCTCTTGGTACTACACTGAAATATCAGCTTAGATTGTGTCCTGGAGTAGGGCTATCACTGAGCCAAACTGACACTATAAGCATTATCTTAGGGTGAAGAGTTCATATTTCACACTCTGGTACCAGAGGAAAGTATAGTGGTAAGAAACATTAGGCGCACACACATACAGACAGTGTGGGTTGACAATAACATTATGGTGACACTGAAGTTGTGTGTGCAGCTTTTGATTTTGAAAAGGTGTTACTTTCATTAGGTAGCATGAATTGGAACTTAATGAGCTGTTGAACACAGAGAAGAAGTTACAGATGATGGCATCTTTGCAGAGGGAAGAGGAAAGATGTAAACAGGACTATTAACAGACGTGGAAATCTAAAAATTCCTCCTGTATGAGAATAGTACAAACATCCCTTGCAACATACTGGCTAAAAAAGTACTCCTGAATGCAATTTAAGAATTTTGCACCCTCTCTATCCTCCACACTGTTTGTGTCCCAGTTAAGCTAGTTTGAGCTAATGAACAAAAAAAGGCCAGTCACACTACTGAGAGTGTACTATAGACCCCCAGTCAGAGGGAGATAGAAGGGCAATATGTAGACAAATTTCAGAGAAGTGCAAAAACAGCAGGGCAGTAATAGTAGAGGATTTCAACTACCCTAATATTAACTGGGACACAGTGTATAGGGTATAGAGGGCGCAAAATTCTTAAATTGCATTCAGGAGAACTTTTTTAGCCAGTACGTAGCAAGCCCAACAAGAGAGGGGGCAGTTCTGGATTTAGTTTTAGGAAATGAGGCTGGGCAGGTGGAAGGAGTAGCAGTGGGAGAGCATTTTACTGGTAGTGATCATAATTCAGTTAGATTGAGCATAGTTATGGAAAAGGACAAAGATAGAACAGGAGCTAAAGTTCTCGATTGGGGAAAGGCCAATTTTACTAAGCTAAGAAGTGATTTAGCAAAAGTGGACTGGAAACAGCTACTTGAAGGTAAATCAATGTCAGAGCAGTGGAGCATTCAAGGGGAAGATTCAAGGGGTGCAGAGTAAACATGTTCCCACAAAGAAAAAGGGTGGGACTGCCAAATCTAGAGCCCCATGGATATCAAGGAGCATACAGGGTAAGATAAGGCAAAAAAGGAAAGCTTATGTCAGACACTGAGAATTCAATACTACAGAAAGCCTAGAGGAGTATAAAAAATGCAGGGGTGAAATTAAAAAGGAAATTAGGAAAGCAAAGAGAGGGCATGAAAAAATATTGGCAAGTAAATTCAAGGAAAATCCAAAGATGTTTTATAAATACATAAAGAGCAAGAGGATAACTAAGGAAAGAGTAGGGTCTATTAGAGACCAAAAAGGTAACCTACGTGTGGAGGCGGAAGATGTTGGAATGGTTCTTAATGAATTCTTTGCATCTGTCTTCACAAAAGAAGGGGGACGATGCAGAGATTGTAGTTAAGGAGGAGGAGTGTGAAATATTGGATGGGATAAACTTAGTGAGAGAGGAAGTATTAAGGGGATTAGCATCTTTGAAAGTAGATAAATCAGCAGGACCGGATGAAATGTATCCCAGGCTGTTAAAAGAAGCAAGGGAGGAAATAATGGATGGACCATCATTTTCAAATCCTCAGTGGATACAGGCATGGTGCCGGAGGATTGGAGGACTGCTAACTTTGTACCATTGTTTAAAAAGGGAGCGAGGGTTAGACTGAGTAATTACAGGCCAGTCAGTCTAACCTCGGTGGTGGGCAAATTATTGGAATCAATTCTGAGGGACAGGATAAACCGTCACTTAGAAAAGCACGGAGTAATCAAGGACGGTCAGCATGGATTTGTTAAGGGAAGGTCGTGTCTGACTAACTTCATTGGATTTTTTGAGGAGGTAACAAGGATGGTCGTTGAGGGTAGTGCATTTGATGTAGTCTACATGGATTTTAGCAAGGCTTTTGACAAGGTTCCACATGGCAGACAGGTCAAAAAAGTACAAGCCCATGGGATCCAAGGGAGAGTGGCAAGTTGGATCTAAAATTGGCTCAGTGGCAGGAAGCAAAGGGTAATGGTCGCTGTTTTTTTTGTGACTGGAAGGCTGTTTCCAGTGGAGTTCTGCAGGGCTCAGTACTAGGTCCCTTGCTTTTTGTGGTATATCTTAATGATTTGGATTTAAATGTAGGGGGCACGATTAAGGAATTTGCAGATGACACAAAAATTGGCCGTGTGGTTGATAGTGAGGAGAAGTGCTATTAACTGCAGGAAGATATCAATGGACTGGTCAGGTGGGCAGTAAAGTGGCAAATGGAATTCAATCCAGAGAAGTGTGAGTCAATGAATTTGTGGAGGGCAAATAAGGCAAGGGAGTACACAATAAATGGGAGGATAATGAGAGTTGTAGATGAAGTGAGGGACCTTGGAGTGCATGTCCACAGATCCCTGAAGGTAGTAGGACAGGTAGATAAGGTGGTTAAGAAGGCATATGGGGTTCTTTCCTTTAGTAGCCGAGGCATAGAATATAAGAGCAGGGAGGTTATGCTGGAACTGTATAAAACACTGGTTAGGCCACAGCTTGAGTACTGTGTACAGTTCTGGTCACCGCATTACAGGAAGGATGTAACTGCACTAGAGGGGGTACAGAGGAGATTTACGAGGATGTTGCCAGGACTGGAGAATTTTATGTGGAAAGATTGGATAGGCTGGGGTTGTTCTCTTTGGAACAGAGGAGGCTGAGGAGTGATTTAAATGAGGTATACAAAATTATGAGGGGCCTAGGTGGAGTGGATAGAAAAGATCTATTTCTCTTAGCAGAGAGGTCAGTGACCAGGGGGCATAGATTTAAAGTGATTGGTAGAAGGATTAGAGGGGAGCTGAGGAAACATTTTTTCATCCAGAGGGTGATGGGGGTCTGGAACTCACTGCCTGAAAGGGTGGTAGAAGCAGAAACCCACAACTCATTTGAAAAGTACCTGGATGTGCACCTGAAGTGCCGTAACCTACAGGGCTACGGACCAAATGCTGGAAAGTGAGATTAGACTGGGTGGTTCATTTTCGGCCGGCATGGACACAATGGGCCGAATGGCCTCCTTCGGTGCTGTTAATTTTCCATGATTCAATGAACCAGCAGCAAGTTCATCCTCTTCAGGCTGCTGCTGCTCTTCTGGCTTATCTCCCCGCTGTTCAGGTTGTGCACAACCATGATCCTTAATAGCCTAGCCAGACTGTATTGCAAGGTGCCACAGCCTGATCTAGACTCCTGAAGCAAAACTTCAACATGCCAACAGTGTGCTCAATTATGACTTTGGTGGCTGTATGGACTTTATTGTACCAATGCTCAGCTCATGTCCTGGGATGTTGCACAATGTGCAGTCAGGCATGGTTGTAGAGGATAGATTTGAGCTCCCAGTCGCCACCTTGTGACCTCCCTTTCAGGGTGGAAGAGTTCTGACGTTCTGGATTGCCATAAAATGAACACATAGTGGAAGCTGCCAGGGAAGCATGCATTCACTTGCATAATGAGGTGCTGATAATCAAAAATGAGCTGCACGTTGACAGAATTCATTTATTGTCCTTTGTCATGGGTAGTAGCATTGATCAGGCAGGCATGTATAGCCAGCTGGGTGTAGTCTATGACTTATTTGACCTTCTGGAAACTTGTCACTCATTATAATTACAACGGCCTGTCATGCTGCCAGTTATCCATGGGAGAGTGGGTGAATTGGCTTGTTGTAGGAATCAATGCATCCGCGACTTGCCTAATGCATCTGTGCACAGCTGATCGGCTAATATTAGTGATATTTCCACTGGCAGCTTGGAATGATCCTGTTGCATGGAAGTTCACCTTAACAGCCACTGATAATGCAGTCCCTTTGGTGGAGCTGGGCTGTAGGTCAGGTTGCAGCACGTGACATAACTGAGTGATGGCTTCCTTCGTAAAGCAAAGCTTCTGTAAGCACACTCCTGAGACAATTGGAGGTATGTACACCTCTGCTCTTATATTCTGGTGTAGGTATTGGTGGCTGGGTACCGTGTTCCTTCTGCGCTGCCTGACCAATATGGCTTTTCTCTGTTCTTCCTCCTCTTCTTCCAAAAGGAAAGATACTGGGAAATTCTTAATGGGAAACCCATTGTGCTGTGTCTGAAATGTAGGTGAGAGAAACTAAACTTCAGCCTCACATCAAATTACACCAAGGAAGAAGGGAAAGTAGTTGGTAAAAGCGAACAAAGAAAAATAAGATTTCTGGAAATCTGACAAAAATAGCTGCTGGGCTCTTTAAATTCACTTCTGTTTTTTTTTGCAGTACATAGTAACCCTTAACACCTATTATATATGAGTAAGAACATTACCTGGTACAGATAAGGTGGAAATGTTGGAAAATGTGATGTTTGATGTCACCACATCTGTACTGACTCATTATCATAGAGCCCTGTAATTGGAATCAAGAAGGAGAAAGGCAGATGATCCAAAAGCTACAGAATGTGTTCTTTTGTTTTCACTGTACTGTCTCTTTAAAAGTCCTGTCCTCATTGTGAGTGCTTTCTTTTCGCTGTTGCAGGCTACAGCCCCTTTTTTAATGTTTGTTATGTGTTTTCCTCTTTTGTGTAATGTAACAAAGATTTTGTTTAGCTGTGAAAGCAGTTATTTCCAGTATTTTCACAGTTTTTGAAAAGGAGAAGAAGAAGGAAACGAAAGACGATGTAATTTACCAGGTTTTAGTAAGCATGTGCCATATTGATCATCTGTTCTGTTTTGTATTTGGTTTTGATATTGCTGAATTAAAATTGGAGTTATTGAAGTTAACTAACCTATCAAAGTATGGAAACCAGACTTTTATTGTGGCCACAGTAAAATTCTGGCTCTTATAAAAATGAGAGTCTCAAATTCTGGACATGAGATTATCACAAATGAAAATTAATCTGATTGAAGTTGTGTTGAGTATTGTTGAGTGTGAATTGATGTGTAAGGAGTTAATGTTGTGTGTAACTGTAAATCGAAGAACGATACCTTGTTATCTAGTACAGGGCGTCAATTTTGATAATTTTGGGATAATCTTCTTGGTTGTACTAAAATGTGATAGATGTTAGAAAAACTGACTGCATTCCTTTTATCTTGTGATTGGCTCTGGTCAGAAAAGGTGACTGAAAAACAGAAAAGATTAAATAAAGGCAATCTCGTATCTCCTTGATGGAAAAAGCAGAAAACCTAGAACTAGGAGAGTTGGTTAAGATCATACCCACGAAGAGCATGTGGAAAAGGAAAATTGGAAAGCTATATTTGTGTTATGGCAAGGACAGCAAATTATAAAACTTAAATTAGAAACCGAGAGAGACCTCAACAAAAAGTTGTTGGAACAAAAATTAGAGGTGGAAAATCAATTAGCTCACACAACTGCTTACAACGCAACTTTGGCTGAGTCAGTAGATTACCTTCAAACCGAAGGTGCAAATAGAGCCAGAAAATTAGTAGCGTGTAATACCGAACTACGATGACAGGAAGGTCAGAATAAAATGTGATTAAAAGGTAGATGAGTCAAGTAGTGCCCTACGAGGAGTCCTAAGACAAATACCAGGACAACCAGCATAGTGTAGCAGGAGCGGGAGGTCATACCCACTGTCAAAAGAAAATACAGGAGCTGGAGGAAAGATTAAAATCTGAGACAGACACTCTGAGACAGCAGATAGAATTCTTGAAGAAGCACTTAGATCACTCCAATCCTACCCTTCCCAGCATTTCCCAGCTCCCCAGTATGGAAGCATAAACAGCTCAGCACCACTCCATGAAAGTCAGGGCTAGGGGGATGTTGAGGAGGAGGAGATATGGGGAAGATGGTAGAGATGGAAGTCACAGTAGGGGATATAAACACTCGCCTCACGGTAGTCCTGTCCACAAAAGGTAGGACAAATCCAATCTGGCCAATTACCGTCCCATCAGTCTACTCTCGATCATCAGCAAAGTGATGGAAGGTGTCGTTGATAGTGCTGTCAAGCGGCACTTACTCACCAATAACCTGCTCACCGATGCTCAGTTTGGGTTCCGCCAGGACCACTCGGCTCCAGACCTCATTACAGCCTTGGTCCAAACATGGACAAAAGAGCTGAATTCCAGAGGTGAGGTGAGAGTGACTGCCCTTGACATCAAGGCAGCATTTGACCGAGTGTGGCACCAAGGAACCCTAGTAAAATTGAAGTCAATGGGAATCAGGGGGAAAACTCTCCAGTGGCTGGAGTTATACCTAGCACAAAGGAAGATGGTAGTTGTTATTGGAGGCCAATCATCTCAGCCCCAGGACATTGCTGCAGGAGTTCCTCAGGGCAGTGTCCTAGGCCCAAACATCTTCAGCTGCTTCATCAATGACCTTCCCTCCATCATAAGGTCGGAAATGGGGATGTTCGCTGATGATTGCACAGTGTTCAGTTCCATTCGCAACCCCTCAGATAATGAAGCAGTCCGTGCTTGCATGCAGCAAGACCTGGTCAACATCCAGGCTTGGGCTGATAAGTGGCAAGTAACATTCGTGCCAGACAAGTGCCAGGCAATGACCATCTCCAACGAGAGAGAGTCTGACCACCTCCCCTTGACATTCAATGGCATTACCATCACCGAATCCCCCACCATCAACATCCTGGGGGTCACCATTGACCAGAAACTTAACTGGACCAGCCATATAAATACTGTGGCTACAAGAGCAGGTCAGAGGCTGGGTATTCTGCGGCAAGTGACTCACCTCCTGACTACCCAAAGTCTTTCCACCATCTACAAGGCACAAGTCAGGAGTGTGATGGAATACTCTCCACTTGCCTGGATGAGTGCAGCTCCAACAACACTCAAGAAGCTCAACACCATCCAGGACAAAGCAGCTTGATTGGCACCCCATCCACCACCCTAAACATTCACTCCCTTCACCACCGGCACACTGCAGCAACTCGCCAAGGCTTCTTCGGAGCAACTCCCAAACCCGCGACCTCTACCACCTAGAAGGACAAGGGCAGCAGGCACATGGGAACAACACCACCTGCACGTTCCCCTCCAAGTCACACCCCATCCCGACTTGGAAATGTATCGCCGTTCCTTCATCGCCGCTGGGTCAAAATCCTGGAACTCCCTACCTAACAGCAGTGTGGGAGAACCTTCACCACACGGACTGCAGCGGTTCAAGAAGGCGGCTCACCACCACCTTCTCAAGGGCAATTAAGGATGGGCAATAAATGCTGGCCTCACCAGCGACGTCCACATCCCACAAATGAATAAAAAAAGTGTGGACTCAAAAATGACAGGAGACGGAGGATGGTATCTTAGGAGTAGATTGGATGGGAAAGAACAAAGTGGTAGTGGACATGGTAAATATTTGTTTGTGGCAAATGGGTGCAGACTCTCCGCAAGGAGGGCTGCTGATAGGGATACAAAGTCAATATGACCTAGCACTGTACCTCCGACATGAACAAAGAGAATTTGATCAACTGATAAAGACTGCCCCCTGTTGGGCACAACACAAGAATGAGTGTGACAGAATTAGAAGTGATTACAATGAGTGGATTAAAATTAAACCCAAAGGCTGTGAACCATGCTCGCTCGAAGTAATGAACAGCGACATTGCGGTGTCGGCTATTTTGCTCCAAGAATGACATGGCGTTCAGGTGCCTGTGGCATATGACTCTCAAACACTGTCATCGGTGGAACAAACATTCACCTTTTAACTGTCTACAAGGCGACTAACAAATTTGCCTATATCATCGGGTTAGATAAACTCATACTTATGATTGCCCACACCCCCACCAAGTTGTTACTGTTGGGTGCATTAAAAGATTTAACTGGAGGCCGATCAGCACAGCAAGCTGAATTAGCCACAGTGACCTATGCCCTCCAGATGGATGTAGGGGAACGGGCCCTGACCATTTTCTCAGACAGCCATTTTACATGTTTGTCACTGACTGATTATTAACCTATCAGGGAAAAACTAGGTTTCACCTCAGTGGATGGAAAGCCATTAGCCACCGCTGACCTTTGGAACTGTCCCCAAATCGAACACATTTGGTAGCTATTGTAAAAGTCAAGGCACATTTAATAGATAAATTGGTGCATTATCAGAACCAAATGATATCCTCACAGAACTCAGAAAAGAAATTGTCCGATGGACGCATACATCCAGTGGACATCAGAGGGGAGAGAGCTTGGTCCAATGACTGCTTGAATAAGTATTATCTTAAATTAATGTTGGAAATGCTTTAACAACGATTGGAATTTGATCTGCAACGTTTATAGATAAAAAGGTTTGAAAACGTTTTGCCAAAAGTCATTTTGTTTGGGCTAAATTTAACTTAATCTTCTGTCTCTATAACAACAATCTGGAAATGTTGGACTAACTAACAACTAAGGTGAACGAACTGAAATGCTATCTCCCAACATGAAAGATTTTTTAAAAATTATGTAAAAGTGATGTTAAGGTCCGCTGAGAACACTGCGGCGTCTGATGATATTTGGCTCCGTTATTTTGTTTCTGCAAAGAAGTTAACCCCTTCCAAGGTCACTGACATCTGTTTTAATTCACCAAGCAACACCCATTGCATTTTATTTAAAATAATTGGCATAATTTAATTAGATGTTTCCCCACGGTGACAGAATGAAATCATGAATTGACAAATTAACCCCTTGGGCTCTCAAGAAGAGCCACAGTGGATTTTCTGTGTGACATTTTAAACAGGAACTATGGTTTTTGGGACCGCATGAGTGCTGATGGTGCAGGATTACCAAGAGTAGTTCTTTGACATTAAAATGGCTTCACAAAGTTATGGAGCAACCTTTGCTGGGGAAATGTTGGTGCAAGAAACATCCAGTGCTGTTAAGAATTTAAGACCTTATCTGCAGAAATTGGCAGATATCAGGGCCCCAATATTACCAGGGAGGCGGGATGGCAGCGGGGGGGGGGGGGCGACTGGACCCATGGGTAACCCGCCCAGTAAAATCCATCCGTTCCCCACGAGATCGCAGGTAAATTAAAGCCACTTACCGTGGTATCCGGGTTTCCCGTATTCAACCTGTGCAGCGGGCAGACTGCACACCCACGTCACAGGCTGTCAGCTGGAGGAGCCCTATTTAAAGGGGCAGTCCTCCAATGCTACTCCTGAAGCAAACACCCAAAATTATAGAATGGAGCAGCCCAGGGGAAAAGCTGCTCCCAGATTTACTGATGCCTCACTCCAGGTCCTACTGGATGGGGTGAGGAGGAGGAGGGATATTTTCTACCCAGGGGATGGGAGGAGGTGGCCTGCCCTTGCCACCAAGAAGGTTTGGCTCGAGGTGGCAGAGGAGGTCACCTGCAGCAGCAATGTCTCCCGCACATGGATCCAGTGCAGGAAGCGTTTCAATGACCTAACTGGGTCATCCAAAATGAGTACACTTACTCATTCTCCGACACTCCGTCTTCCACATCACCGCCCCCACCCCACAACTCCTTCGGCACTGCCAACACTATTCTATCACATCACTCCTCACACCCACTCAAACCTCATCCACAGCTTATCTGCACTTCCTCACCTCCCCAGTACTCATCCCACCACTACCATTCAACCCAATCCTCATACAATGTCATGGCTCTGTCTCATACTCACCCTCTGATGCATCTTTTTCACGGTCAGCCTCACCCAAACCAATGCATTCAGCGGTTGGCCACGTTACCATCCCTCACTCACTCCTCTCTACTTTCTCCCCTTGTAGAAGAGAGCCCAGAATGCACGGGAGAGGGCGAAGACCAGAGAAGGGCCGCAACATCTGGTCGTCCTCACAGACGCAGAGCAGGAGGCTCTGGAACTGAGCCGTACCCTCAAGTGCCTGTCCATCGGGGACGCCGAGACTGCCACCCGACAAACGGCTGGTGACAGAACTTTGACATTCAGCACTCACAATAGCAAATGATGTTAACATGCCTTGCCATCTTCAGCACCTCAACATCTGTCATCATGTTTAATATTGTCTTCTGTTCTCTTACAGGGCCTTCAGCGAGTGCTGTGATAGCGGAGGGCGATTCCTCAGAAGACCTGCCGGCCTCTGAGGGGACACTGTCACATCTGAGCGAGCCATCCATCAGCGCAGATACACACACCTCGGTGGGTCCCCGTCCTCACTTAGTTGGGGTTGCACATGGTGAGTCACCACACGTGTGAGCACGAGCAGACACTGGTGGCAGGGGCAGCTGTGCAGAGTCCGCATCGGTGGGAGCACTCTTCTCCAGTCTCTGCTCAGCTGGACACAGGTGCTGCACCCTTGGGGCCATCCGTGAAAAGTAGAATGATCGAGGGGCAGCAGCACATTTGCGAGGTGCTGGAACAGGTGCCACGTGCACTCTCCACAGTCGCGCAGAGGATGGAGGAGTCCAACTCCTGCATGAGTGGAATGGTGGCATAGGTAGAGGAGGGTATCTCTGAGATACTGTCACAGGGATGTGAGGGCATCTCTGAGATAGTGTTGCGGGTAAGTGCGGGAATGTCTGCGATGGAGGGAAGGCTAGCCTCCATCGAGCTTCAAGCACAGCTCACCAATGAGTCCATTGAGGCCCTGACAACGGCCCTTCGGCCTCAGGGTGAGCAACATTCTGCCGCCTTAAACAGGCAGGCAGATACATTAAGCACTGGCCTTACAAGGCTTCACACATGTCCTCCAAACTGTCGTCCAGCAGAGTGGTAGGAGTGATGTGGGCCTGGCCCAGGGGAGGGAAGATGGCGAAAGGGGACATGGAAGTGGGGACGCCACTCAAAGCACCCCCATGTCTCACCCATTGCCCCCCTCTCAACCAGTACCCGCAATGCTGCCTCCTCTCCAGGTGGCTGAGACTGCCCCTGCACAGGTGCAGGTGGAGCAGTCTTTGGAGGGGCCCTCACGGGCACTGAAACCAAGAGGGCGTAGGCCCAAAGCATCTAATCGGTCAGGGCATGAACAAGACCAACCCGCCACCACCTCTGCTGCAGCCACAGGGGAGGCACCACGTGGGAGTACTCATAAGCATAAGGCGAAGGTTTTGTGAGCACAAAGGGGATGCACAAGGGCGTCTGACGGTTTGTCATATTTTTTATTTATATTTGATTTTTGTTAATGGCACATTAAATATTATTATTGTCACCACTACTGCCACGACTTGGCCATTCTTGACTGGCTTGTGTAATAAGTCCCTTTCATGAGGTTCACCATGAACACCCACACTTGATGCCACCCATTGGGTCACTCTACAGTGGGTGTATGTGTAGTTGCAGGACTGTTTTGTGCAGGGGGCGGGGGAGGGGCTGGTGTGGCCGCTGCTCTGTCCAGGTGGTGTGAAGACTGGACTCTTCACACTGTCTGATGTTAGGAGAACCGTTCACATATCAGTGACTCCCTGGCCTCACGAGCAGCCAGGTGAGCCACTGTTCTGCCCATGGGTTGCTCCTCCTCCTCTGCCTCCTCCTCCTCCTCAATATGGGTGGCAGATGTGGACGGGGCCTTCTCCAGTGGCACCCTTCTCTGATGTGCCATGTTGTGCAGGACACAACAGGCAACTATAATGTGCCCCACTCTGTCTGGTGCGTATTGAAGTGCTTCCCCAGAATGATCAAGGTACCTGAAGCGCATCTTGAGCAGCCCTATAGCATGCTCAATTGTAGACCTAGTAACGATGTGGCTGTCATTATATCAACGCTGTTGCTCAGTGGTGGGGTTCCTCAGAGGTGTCATGAGCCACGTGTGCAGGGGGTATCCCTTGTCCTCGAGGGACCAGCCCTTGCGGGTGTTGGGTGCGTGGAAGAGGGGCAGGATGTTGGACTCCTGGAGGATGAAGGAATCGTGGCGGCTGCCAGGGTATCTTGCGCACACGTGAAGGAATCTCTTGCGGTGGTCACAGATGAGCTGGGTGTTGATGGAGTGATAGCCCTTCCTGTTGATGAACAGTCCTGGCTCGTGTGGAGTTGCTCGTATTGCTATATGGGTGCAATCGATTACACCCTGCACCCGTGGGAAGCCAGCCACAGCATGGAATCCCACTGCCCTCTCCCATCTGGCTGAGGTCGTCCATGGGGAAGTTGACGTAGTGCGAGGCCCTGCGAAACAAGCCGTCAGAGACCTGCTTTATGCACTTGTGTGCAGACGACTGAGACACCCCGGCGATGACCCCGATGGCACCCTGGAATGATCCGGAGGTGAAGAAGTTGAGGGCAGTGGTGACTTTGACAGCGACAGGTAAGAAGATGCTGCTCGGGCCAGCCGAGAGCAGCTCGGCATGAAGGAGGCTGCCGATGTCCACGACTACCTGGCGACTGACTCTGAGCCTCCGTATGCATTGCTCCTCAGAGAGGACCAGGAAGCTGAGCCTCGGTCTGCAGACCCTGTGGCAAGGATACTGCCTCCTGCGACGCCGCTCTCTCTCTGTTGTTGCCCTCCATGCTGTTGTGCAGGTGCGTGTGGCGCAGCACTGTGTTGTGGAGCTCCACGTGGCGGAGGTGGACGGCGTGCCTGGCGAAGCTGGTGATGTTGCTCGTCCTCGCATGATATGATGAATGCAGCTATGGCGCCCCCCATCCTGATGGTGTGAGTTTGAGGGGGTCCGCAAGGTAGGTAAATGTGTTTGCACAGCAGAGTTTAGGGTATAAATTAAGAATTTTGATTGGAAAGACAAAGGTGTTGCAGCCAAAACTTTGTCTGAAGTGACAGAGTGTCCTGCTGCAATAAATCAGGTATTCCTCCCAACTGTCAAATAATCCTTTGCATCTCCCACTGGCTGCTGGCTGAAACACGTCTGCTCCAACAGGGAATGTTTCCCACAGCACGGGAAACACGCTGAGCATCCTTCAAAATTACACCCTTGCCAAAATCTCCATTCAATAAGGTCTCTGAAGTACCTCAACTATGTGACTAACTCCCTAAAGCAGCATCCCGCCGGCTTTAATGGCCGGTGGGAGTTGTAAGTGGTTTTCTCGGGCGTACCGTAAACACACCTCTTACTCTAAGTTCTGGAACGATAGGGATTATAAGGACAGATCAGACTCGGACACACATTTTCGGGCTCAACCGTATTGTGTTTAATAAGATTAACAATAACACTAGTAAACAGTATAAACCGTACAACCGTGGCTTGTCCAATAAGCCCTACTGTGCTAAATTACCACGGCCCAATGAGAGAAACCCTCCTGTGAAATAAACTAACCCAGGACCCCCCCAGCACTAAAACCCTCTACGGTTTGGTTGGGACTTACAATCACCCCCTCACATGTGGACATGTAGGCGCAGGCAATACCCTCACCCCAATTGCCCGTTGTCTTGCTTGCAGCTTCTTCCTGCACATCTTGCTCCTGGTTCCGTACCGCCGACACAGTATCCAAGTTCCAGTTTGAGTCGAGGTCCATTGATGAGGGATGAAGAGCAGCGCTCAGCTTCTGGTGGTGTTCCGTTGAATCGAGCCGAGCCCCACTCGGGAGACTCGCTGTAGATTGATGCCGAGGAGTAGAGAGAAGAGCGCAGACCAGAGCCGAGGCGATACTGTACTCATCGATGTTTTGACTCAGGTGATCTGTCACCTGACCCCACCCCTCCCCATGGCCCGGAGTGACTCATAACCTTTGAAATCTTTGTGAAAAATGCTATTTCCTTTTCCCGCTCCCAGGCCTTGCACCTGGAGAGACAATGGGTGCTGATTACTAGGTGTCTGTCATTTCCTGAGTTGATGGCCCCCATTAGCATGTAATGGGTTTCGATCTCAAACCGATCTTGCTTAACTGGCTTCTCTCCTGGAAGACAATGGCCCGGCCATCTCCTGCCTTCCACCAGGAGACTGAGTGTCTCCGAGTTACCTCTCGGGGTATTGTTCCCAGTAATCATGTTAAATGGTGATGACGTCAATTGGACTGGGTTCCCTTCTACCCAGCCTGTCAGTGTGAAATGTCCGTTTGCATATGAATGCACCTTAGTCAGGTTAGCCTGGCTCGAAGCTCCTGCCAGTCAATCCTGTTCTCTAAGCCACTCCCACAAGCTTGCCAAACAGTACAGTTCTTTCTTGGGGGTATTGGATTTAAAATACGATTCATAAAAATGGCCAGAACGCTGGTGCTACAGAGTTCTGCATTCGGGAGCTACGCACACACCCGAACGCGTCACTGGGGAACCCGGAAATCAATGGGTTGGAGCCGGGCTCCGAACCCACTCTGGGATTCCGCCATTTTAGGAGCCCCCTTCTCCCAACGCACCCGCTCGGCCATCCGAAAATCGGCCCCCAAATGTCACAGCGTGGTGATGTTTTGGACTAAGACTTAAGACTTTGATTTTGAAAATTCAAAATTACATAGCAATGGAAAATCAATCATCAGCCTTAATCAAAACTCTTCTAAACTTGAGCTAAGAGTATACCAAGTTACTTTTCCACTTTTGAAAATGCTTTGATTTGTTTTGCTTTAACCCATTTATTTTCCGAGACAGAGTGCTTATTACTATCCAAGAGTAATTACAAGCACTTCTGTCTCTACTGTAAAACCACAAAGCCTGGACATAATTTGTTTCTGAAATTGGATTCGATACGATAAATTGTTATGAGTTGCTGTTCAAGCACTTAAGAAGAGAAAATTTTACCTGTAGTTTAAAGGGATGTTCAAATTATATTTTAAAATAAAAAAGTCCAGTCTAAATGGTTCCTATCGAATGCTGTGTATCAAGGAAGAAAGTATTCTGGGGGGAAATAAAATTGTACATTGACAAGTCCTGTCAGTCCAACAATACTACTCTCAAGTTAGGATAATGAAAAGTGGTCCAAGAAGAATTTAAGTAAAACAAACAAAAAAATGTATTGGGATATTGGACCAGACTGTAAATATTGTATTGGACAGTAAAGTTCCTCCAGGGCTCATGAATGGTAATATTGGATGAGAGAAAGTGATTGAGACTATAAGATAGAAACAGAGAAATTACATCACCAAATGGGAATTTCTCTAGGTCTTCACCCTGGGCGATTATGGGTAAATGAATCACCTGGGCATGATTTACCAAAAGATATCAATCTGGTATGAATGTACAATCCAGTGAAAGTCAGGAAAATGTAGTTGAGAATAATAAATTGATAGCTTTCTCTTGGAAACATTTGTGTCCTTGCCTATACTGAACAATGAGAAAACTGCATGTGATAGCCTGGCCACTACCCAGACATCGGGACCATACAGCGGGGGATAAGCAAAGACCTCCAGACACCCCCTGATCGTTTGACAAGATAACCTGAAAACCCAAGAATGGCTACAGTGGACATGAAAGATACAAATGTTGCCATGAATTGGAAACGGAGACCAGGATGGAGAACATGATTACAAAGGCCTAAGGCCTGGTGAGTTATTGGAAACACTCTTTAAACAGGGCAGTTGCTTTTACAGGATTGAATCTTATGGGATATTTGAAGTGTGCCATGGAAAACACATTCGCCAATACCATGAGGAAAAAGAAACTGACCAGCAGAAAGTTAATATTCAAGAATATTACCTGTGATATGTTGCATGTGAGGCAACTAATATGTGGAAATGCGTTATGAAGATGCACTGAAGAATGGGTCTCAGACATGCTGAGTTATTTCACAACAGCACGTCATGAAATGGTTAATGTGGCTCAGGAGAGGGAGAAAATCTTTTTAAGGCACTGACACATGCTCCAAAGAGAAATCGACTAATTAATGAAACAATCAGGAAACACTGGTACCAATCAGAGGGATTAAATTTAAAGTAAAGAGGGACATAGTAATTTGGATTTCTAAAATTCAGGGTTAGGTTCCTTTCAGTTAACAATGAAATTGGGCTAGGGAGAAATAATACTTAGCAAAAATATCCACAAGATGGATATTAGTAAAAGGAGAGCTGGAGAATCTTTTAAGTCCACGATTTCTTGACATTATAATACACTGTAGGTTTCTGTATTAACCAAATGAAACTTAGAAGCAATATACATTGTGTGCTTAGGTAAACTCAAGATGATCTCAGGCAAGACCAAGGAGATAGTTGAGGGATAAAGTGAAAATTGAACCTGAGTGGAACCAAGTGTTAGAATATGGTTTAAAGCCAAGCATTGGTCAATATCCCATCTTGCATAGCTCGCATGAAGCTCCCAAACATTTAGCAAGAGGGCGGTGTTAATAGGTGGGGGGGGGGGGGCGAAGTCGTGTCTCTGTGTGTGTGTGAAAGACAGTTTGTAAGAGACAAAGCATGCTGAAACTTCAGAACTATAAACACCCAAAGGTCAAGAGAAGGCCTGTTTCTAGATGCTATAATTAAACCAGAGTGGTTCCACTCAGGTTCAAGAGGATGGAGATGTAAGAAGATGGTTTAAAACAAGCATAAAAAAAACTGGTTTGCATAGTGTCATGCATCTTAGTAAGAGGGCGGGTGTACATAGGAGGGCAAAGGTCCACATCTCTGTGAGGAAAATAATTTACAGAAACCCAAGAAGTCATTGAAACCCAAGAAGGCATTAGAATAGTGAAAAACAGTAAGATTCACGAGACAGGTTATCCTAACCTAGTATAAAGATACCAAGACCTGATAATGGGGAAAGGCTATCTAAACACCAGGACATTAAACAATCTTGGTGGGTTCTGAGAGTCAGCAAAGTGGGATGGTTTACGACCATGAGATAAGACCAGCAGTGCTTACCATACAGGGCAATGCAGCTGAATAATATAAAGATAGGGCATGGTCCCTCCCAAAAGTTAGAGCTCTCAATAGGGGATGGTTGGAAGTCCATTGCCACAGGCAGTCTGCAAAGGCTAAGTCTAATCAACTTGGGTTTGGAGGACAGATCAGGTTGTATTGATTGCTTGTCATCAATGTAATCTGTAGACAGTTGTATTATAATTGTAAATCTGTTGACTGTAATATTGAAGACAGCTGCAGTGCAACTTTTTTGTAAGTCAATCTGTTAAACGTGCTATTTTACAACCACTCGGGCTAGAATCAAGCAGAGGTTATTGTTGATGAATTAATAACCCATAGTTGTGACAGTAACAGGAGAAATCCACTAACACCTCCAAAATGTGCAGTCATTCGCCTGCCTGACAAAAATTATGTTGGAAAATGGGACACTTGCTAATATGGGCAGAGTGCCAGTGGAACAGAGCTCCTCCCCCCCGCCCCCACCCCTGCCATTTTATGTTGCAGCTATCTGATTTATCCTATTTCTACAGGTCCAGGAGCAGAAAATCCAGGCTTCTGTGCTTGGGCCATTTCACATGTCACACTGACACCTTTAACCTTTTCTGGATCAGGACAAGCGCAAGCTCCTTGACTGAAATAGAGCAATTGTTTCTTGTCATACTTCACCCTTAAATGATATTTCATTCAAAATATTTGCATATTAAGGATACTTTGTTCCCATCACAAAGTTTCTGTGAATATGTTGTTTCTAGGCATAATGTCATGTTATCTAGGCATAATTGATTGTAAAATATCACCATATGTTGGCTTTAAATGAATGTGCAACTTCCATTTTGATGTGACGTTTTTAAACTTAGAGACAAGTATAGAAAAAATAAGAAACCATTGGCAAAATATTCCATTTTTGTCACATAACTCTCCTCCTTTGGATATTAATGGATTTGAACCAAAAGTGGAAATCAAATCAGGTGATCTGGTGCATGGATGTGAAGAATGCTTTTATAAAGCTGAATACACTTCATTCAACTTTCTCTTGATGCAGTGATGGCAATATTAGTGGTATCCACTCAGGACATTGTTTGGCTGATTGATGATTTATTAACTTTGGCGGAAGAGGCATGGAAGTCCCAGAAAAATGCATGTTTTTTTTAAGCCATTTACACTGTTTCCCTTGGGTTTCATGGCTCTTCCATGGGAGTTACAGTGCACGAGCAGGAGAATCCCCATGGAAATTCACCCCTGTATGTGTTACAAAATTTCTAAATTCTGCCTATCTTCTTGGGAATGATGATGCATCCAGAAAAACAGCTTACATTTACACAATTCTCCACAATAGGGAGAATTGCGCGCCAAACAGGCAGTAAAAGGACTTGGGGAAGGAGACCAAAGGCACAGTCAAAGAGGGGCTTTTGAATGAAAGAAGTAGCAAATTGAATGGGATGAGGCGTAAAGGCTGAAAGATATCGCATTGTGTTGTCATCTCCTTCGTAAAAGAAAAACTCTGCATTGTGGATTTTTGAACCCCGATTGCTTATTTGAGCTCCTACAAAAGTAATTCTAAGTTTGAAACACTTGGCATGAATTGGACAATTCCACTGCAGAAGGATAGATATGGAATTACAACATCACATTGGTAGGATTGGTTGTGTGTTCTGAGCTTGAGAGGATAAAGTGCATTGTTAAAGATCTTACCATGTTATCGCTAATCGAGAAGTGCTTAATACTTCACCGGCCTTTATTAAGAAAAATATTCCATTTAGGACATAAAACTTAATGAATACAAAATTCACAAGTTTGGAAATATTTAAACTAAATTGCATACTTGGAGTAAAATATTCTGATATACTATTTCTAATATACTATTTAGATTAGAAATAAAAAGCCACTCATTAATAGTTCAATTTAATACTTTACTGATTACAGATAAATGATTTTGTCTGTAACTTTGAGTTATTAATTAGAAATGGCTCAGCAGCATTTACACTAGTGTGGTAACAGTCAGAATCCAATCCCCACAGGCTGGGTTCCTGATCTCAGCTGCATTTCAGCGGGGAGGTACATGTTTCTAATGGAGGTCAGGCACTTCTCCATAAAGAAGGAAGGAAAATTAGGCGTAGAGTCATTTCCTGGCTGCTAACTCACACTTCCCAGTGGTTGGCGCTGACATTATTAGAGACACATTGACATCGCCAGATAAAAAAAAGGGGAAATTTAAATTTCTCAAAACAAAGTGATCAATAAATAACATTTGATAATTAAGGCTGGATCTTTGGTTTACTCAACAGCATTATATTAGTAATTATTTAATTACTGGTTCAATCTTTGTTGCCAGATTGAAGGCAAATTTTTGTTCTATGCTCACTTGAGATCCTCTTATAAACATGCTTTTGGCAAAGTAATTACCTTGACTGCAAGAAGCACTCTCAGCTACGTTTGTCATGTTAGCAAAGCCATAGGAACAGTGACTGTAATTAGCAATAATTAAAATTTAATTAAGACGCCAGCTCTAATCTCTTGCCTGTTTGTGCATGTGGTTGCTGGAACTGTCCAAATCCCTTGCTGCTGAATCATGGGTTGACGATCCTTTCGGTTGGTTCTAATCTCCAATGTCTAGCTGAAGCTATAGTAGCATAGGCTTCCAACAACGAAAAAGCAATTGCCTGAAATAATCGTTACATATTTTAGTTTAAGATCATAAGACGCATTATCCCCTAAAGGTCTAAAATTTGCACTTCTCTTTCAGAAGAGCAAAATATATTTATTTTCTTGATAATTGGTGGTATGTTCAAGTGAAATTAGATATTAAATGTGAACATTTGTCTGTATACTAATTAATTACACAACAGACCTATTTATTTAAGATTGCCCAACAAAAAGACTTTGAGCAGCGTAAAGAAGATTTCAAAAAGATTATTTTTACAAAAAATATTAGTTGAACTATTGGTTTGAGAACATAGTTTCCAGCTAAATCCTGAAAGATATGTGAATTAAAACTTACTCTGACTTCACTGATTTATAGCTGTTTCGTAATTTAATTGCAAATTCCATTTAAGATTGCACAAAAGGTATTGTATGTCAAATAGTAAAGTGAAGACAAAAACATTCCATAAGGTCCTCTCCCCCACCCCTCCATCCTAAACTCCAACAAGTGCAAGGAGCTCATGGACTTCTTTGTCACTAAGATTGAGACCATCCATTCAGCATCTTTGCTGCTTTCCCCCTTCTCTTGCCCACCAAGCCAACCCCTCCCCCCTCCCAAGGTCTCCCCTGCCCTAACCCTGAACCTATATCTTTCTCGTTTCTCTCCTATCTCCCCTCATGCCCTTTCTGAGTTCATCTTGTCCATATGACCCACCTCCTGCCCTCTCGACCCTATTCCCTTAAACTGCTGACAACCAACTTTCCTTCCTGGCCCCACGGTAGCTGACGTTGTAAATGCTTCCCTCTTCTTAGGTATTATCCCCATCCCTTTCAAAACCACCATCATCACTGCCTCCTCAAACAACCCACCCTTGATCTTTCTGTCCCCGAGAATTATTGGCCCATTTGCCACTTTATTTTCCTCTTCAAAATCCTTGAATGTGTTGTAGCCTCCCAAATCTA
The DNA here is from genome assembly GCF_035084215.1 of Heptranchias perlo. NCBI lineage: Eukaryota > Metazoa > Chordata > Chondrichthyes > Hexanchiformes > Hexanchidae > Heptranchias > Heptranchias perlo. The sequence continues at coordinate 37,223,924 of NC_090334.1, read as the reverse complement.
CGCCCATCTTTCCTGCAACTCCACGTTTGAATATCTCCTATCAGGTTCCATGAACCACAGCACTGAAATAGCTCTAATCAAAGTCACAAATGACATGGCCTGTGACAGGCATTTTCCCTCCTCTCTGCAACTTTTGCCAAGGTCGACCACACCATCCTCCTCCAACACCTCTCCTCCATTGTTCAGCTCAGTGGAACTGCTTGATTCCACTCTTACTTATCCAATAGTAGCCAAAGCATCTCCAGCAATGGCTTCCTGCCCCTGCCCCTGCACCGTTACCTCTGGAGTCCCCCAAGGATTTATCCTTGGCCTTCTCTTTTTCATCTACATACTGCCCCTTGGCAACATCATCTGAAGACATGGGGTCAGCTTCCACATGTACTGACAACACCCAGTTCTACCTCTCCATCTATCTCAAACTTTCCACTTTCCTCTGTGCTGTCTGACTGCTTGACCAACATCCAGTCTTGGATAAGCCACAGTTTCCTCCAGTTAAACATTGAGAAGATGAATACCATCATCTTCAGCCCCTACCACAAACTCTGTACCCATACCACCAATTCCATTCCCATCTCAAGCCACTGTCTCAGGTTGAACCAGACTGTTTGCAACTTTGGCATCCTCTATGACCCTGGGCTGAGCCTCTGACCCCATATTGTCTCCATCACCAAGACCGTCTACTTCCACCCCTGTAACACTGCCAGCCTCCATCCTGCCTCAACCCATCTGAAATTCTCATCCATGCCTTGTTCATCTCTAGACTTTATTATTCCAATACTCTCCTAGCAAACTTCCCATCCTCCACACTCCATAAATTTCAGCTCATCCAAAATTCTGTTGCATGTAGTCTATCCCACATGAAGGTTAATACCCATCACATCTGTCCTTGCTGACCTATGTTGGCTCCTAGTCTCCCAACATCTCCAATTTATAATTCTTATTCTTCTGTTTAAATCGCTTCATAGCCTTGCTCCTCTCTATCTCTGTAACCTTCTCCAGCCTACACCTCTCCCAGAACTCTCCCTTCCTCTGACTCTGGCCTCTAATGCATCTCCCCCTCCTTCGCCCCGTCTAGGCGCCACGCTCTGGATGTCCCTTTCTAAACATTTCCATATCTCCATCTTCCTCTCCTCCTTTAGGACCCTCTTTAAAACTCACCTCTTTGACCAAGCTTTTAGTCAGCCCTGCTAATATCTCTTTCTATGGCTCCGCTATCATTTTTGTCTGATTACGCCTCTGTGAAGTGCCTTGGGACATTTTTTACATGTTAAAGGCGCTATATAAATGCAAGTTGTTGTTGAAATCTTCCTACAAGAAATTATTCCAAAAGTAGAATTGTGCTCAAAGAACAGGCCAATTGACAAGGTGATCTTAGGAGAAGTATGTAACCTTCTCCAACCTCCCTTTCCTCTCCAAAGTCCTTGAACGTGTTGTCGCCTCCCAAATCCATGCCCATCTTTCCAGCAACTCCATGTTTGAATCTCTCCAACCAAGTTTCTGCCCCTGCCACAGCACTGAAATGACCTTTATCAAAGTCACAAATAACATCCTATGTGACTGTGACCATGGTAAACTATCCCTCCTCATCCTTCTCGACCTGTCTGCAGCCTTTGACACAGTTGACCACACCATCCTCCTCCAACGCCTCTCCTCCGCTGTCCAGCTGGGTGGGACTGCACTCGCCTGATTCCATTCTTATTTATCCAGTTGGAGCCAAAGAATCGCCTGCAATGGCTTCTCTTTCCCCTCCCACACCGTTATCCCTGGAGTCCCCCTAGGATCTATGCTTGGCCCCCTCCTATACCTCATCTATATGCTGTCCCTCGGCGACATCATCTGAAAACACATTAGATTCCACAGACGACACCCAGCTTGACCTCGCCATCACCTCCCTTGACCCCTCCACTGTCTCTCATTTGTCACACTGCTTGCCTGACATCCAGTACTGGATGAGCAAAAATTTCCTCCAACTATATATCGGGAAGACCGAAGCCATTGTCTTTGGTCCCCGCTGCAAACTCAATTCCTAGCCAACGACTCCATCCCATAGCCATCGACTCCATCCCTCTCCCTGGCCACTGTCTGAGGCTGGACCAGACTGTTTGCAACCTTGGTGTCCTATTTGACCCTGAGATGAGCTTCCAACCACATATCTGCTCCATCGCCAAGTCCGCCTACTTCCACCTCTATAACATCACCTGTCTCCATCTCAGCTCATCTGCTGCTGAAACCCTCATCCAATGTTCCAATATTCCAATACTCTCCTGGTCTCCTATCTTCCACCCTCCATAAATTTGAGCTCATCCAAAACTCTGCTGCCCATCTCCTAACTCGTACCATGTCCTGTTCTCCCATCACCCCTGTGCTCGCTGACCTACATTGGTTCCCGGTCCAGAAATGCCTCGATTTTAAAATTCTCATCCTTGTTTTCAAAACCCTCCATGGCCTCACCCCTCCCTATCTCTGTAACCTCCTCCAGCTCTACGACCCTCTGAGATCTCTGTGCTCCTACAATTCTTGCCTCTTACGCATCCCCGATTTTAATCGCTCCACCATTGTCGGCCATGCCTTCAACTGCCTAGGTCCTAAGCTATGAAATTCCCTCCCTAAACCTCTCCCCCGCTAAGACGCTCCTTAAAACCTACCTCTTCACCTGTCCTAATATCTCCTTATGTGGCTCAGTGTCAAATGAGTGCCTTGGGATGTTTTACTACGTTAAAGGAACTATATAAAATGCAGGTTGTCGCCTCACGGGCAGCCCTGGGAGAGAGGATAGAACGGGCTACTCAGGGAGGCTAAACGCAACTCTTGTGGAGTCGGAGGGTAAGTCCTGCTCCTTCTGGCTCCATAGGAAGGTGTTTAAAAATATGTAATTTGAAAAACTTACCTTTGGTTGGTGCCCACGACAAGCGGTCGATTTCCTTCTTACTGGAATACACGAACTCCCCGAGGATCGCGACAGGCGCCGGCAGCTCGCCCAAGAACAGTTAATGAGGCCCGAGGACCAATTTCGGGCCAGACTCGGGCCTTCCGGCAACGCCGCTGGTTATGTTCCCGAAAAGGAGCCATAACCAATTTCCACCCAAGTTCAAACAGCTTAAATTAAATTTAATGCCGCACAATTAATAATTTAGCAACTAGCGGATCTCCCAAATCACTGCCTAGCGAGTAAAGGAAACACACCTTCTACTGAGTTCGTAGATTGTTAGGAGACTGATGTTTAATAGTGAATGATAGAAAACCTGCCGCCTTCATAAAATAATGTGAAATACCAGTTGAGCGTTTCGAGTGATGCATTCCTGAAGTGAGTCCATGTCGTTGTCTGCGTACAGTCAGTGGAGGATCAAATCCTTTTTGATAAGTCAAATCTGATGGTGATAAATCACGGGGGGTACTTGTCAATGTAAGAATGTTACTAAAGATGTTTCAAACACACTGTTCACTTGGAATTGGTAATAAGGAATGGGAATGAACGTTTTGGAATAGCTGTTTAACAAACAGTCCCATTTCACAAACGCCCGAAATCACCTTTTATCAACATTTCTTCAGATGGCGCTGCAATGTCAGGTTTTTAGTAAACAAAATGAACTCTTGTTTTATTAATTGGAACGCACAAGAAGACACTTTCACTAATATATCACAAATAGGAGACGAGGTGCAGTAAATGACGACGATGTATTGTCTGCCTTGTCTTTGTATGGCACTGTCTGAGGAGGGAGTCATTTGTCAGCTCAGCTTCTGCCTGACTCTGTTGGTATTGAAGTGCTGATGATAATCTCATAATTGGTACCTATGGAGAAAGGCCTGTCATCGCACACAATGCGGAGAGAGGATTTAATCCCTAAGTGCTCGCACAGAGCCTGTAGCCGCACCGAACGAGCCTCGATTCCCCGGACTCACAGATATCAGACCACATTCCCCACACACTAAGCAATCGTAAACAGCAAGGGGCCAATTAAATAACATGTCATTCCAGGCATTCCCAGAGTCGTTTTCTTTTGTTTTTGTTTTAATTTCGGGAAGCGTTTTTAGCAGAAAACAAATGTGAAAGTGTTTACTGGGAAGCAGCAGGTTGTCCGATAGACAAGTGGCTCCCAGTGGTCAGAGACGGTGGGCTCGGCGAGACAGCGAATTCCGGCGGCTCCCAACACCGGCGGCAAGCGGCCAGTGTGAACATCCACACCGGGAACTCACAGAGATCAGGACAGACTTGAACACCATGTCGTGTATATCAAACGTGGCCGATTTTATTTTGTTCTCCAAAGGAACGAAAACGATTTTAAACAGGGATGTTATCTTAGAATTGATAGAAATAGACCAGCACTGTATAGAAAAATAGGGCAGAACTCAAGAGCAATCTCATTGTATCGGCGATTCTCTTCAGCTGTTTCTATTTTTCTAATAAAACAAACAGGGAGGGGATACCGTAATGGAATGAGCATCAATTTATACACCCGGCTGTCTTTAGTAAATCACTAACTAGCGAGGTTGATAAAATGCAGCTCGATTTTACTATAGATGATCTCGAGACGTAACCGACAGGATCAGGGCAGAAGCCGCATTAAAAATATTGGAATTGTCCTGTCAGGATTGTAATGACAGCACGACCACTGCATCTGTGTAACTGCCATGTAAGGATAGGTTGGAACAGGTTGTTAGGAGACGGGTCCGATCCAAGGTATCACCTCATTTCAAAACAATAGCCAGAGGCAGTGCGATGTGACACACAATCCAGGCCGGTTGCACATGCACTGGCATCAGCGTAATGTGACGATGGAGCATATTTACAGTTTAAAGCAAACAACGGCGCGCACAGCTTGCATTTACTCACAAACTGACCCCGGCCTCTATTCATTATTGATCAGCCTGACACTCTGTGAACGCGCGTCAGTTCCCCAGACTTCTGACTACCTCGTATTTATTGAACACTATGAAACTGTTTACTTCAATTCAGGCAACGTGAAACGGTTTCAGTGAAGTAATGTCATCTTGGAAGGTTTTGAATGAAAAAAGAAGTGATATTACAAATCGAATTTGGCATTCCCGTCTAATTTTTTGTATCTCCGAGAAAACACGTACTATATTGGATATGATTGTGGGATAACTGGAATGTAATTAAAAAGCAAACAAATTTGCAAAGCGCCTTACAAATACAGCAGATGGTAGTACGGAACCTGGGAAGCGGAAGCGAGGGGGGATGGGAATATGCGCCAAAACAACCCAATATTGAACTCCACCGTGTTTTTACTATATTCCCCTCTCATCTTCTCAAACAGCTGAAATGCAACATTTCAACCCCTCGTCAATGTAAATAACACAAGAAGGACTGTACTCGCCAAGCTTGCAAAATAGCCAATAGATTGGACAATGAGTTTAAGTGTTACTTGTAAATTCAGCATTCATAATTTACTTTAAAAGCTTCACTTCACCTCTGATAGGTTTTTTAAAATGTTACTATGAATGGAACTACGACATTTATTAATAAAGTACACATATTTTAGATTTATAATAAGACAAGATCCAGCACTCCCATCTGGAGTTGTGTGAAGCTCTTTATCTTCGGCTGCAGTTCCTGGGTGAGGTGGGACCCAGCTGGCTGGCTGGCCTTTCTCACTGGATTATCAACACCAACTGCCACCAGCCTCCATTCCTACTGCTGCTGCTGCTCTATAACCCCACCGAGTCCGTTGATGAGATAATGAACAGGCTCTACACTTGGGAAAAGGCAGGAAAACATTCCCACGATTTGCGAGAAGACGCTATCGGCATCACGGTCGATGTTAGTGTATTATTGAAAACACTGAATCCCAACAATGAACTTTCCGATATCTCTGTGGGATATTATTCGACATGCAGTGATGCAATTTGGGCATTGTAGTGCGGGCAGTTGCAGGAACACAGAAGCTTTATTTACCAAAGCAAAAGCTGGTTTATGTGAATTAGGATAGCAAGATAATGGATGTCTGCGTTCCACTGATAGGGGAATCTTTCGATCGAGATGTCGATTAAATAAAAATGACTTTCAGGACATCTGTAAGAATCCAGGCATTATCAGTTCGCGTGAGAGCTGGGAGAATGGTGGTCTGAAAGGATGATTAAATTAAATTGTAATGTGAATAAAAGCATTTAATCACATCCATTATATCCATAATGAAAAACTCAAGCAATGTTTGATTAATTTCAATCGGATCAGTTAAAAATCCAACGGCGAGACAAATTAAAAGGGTGGCATGTTACATATATTTTATCTTGTTTGTGTTTTAATGAAAACTTGTGGCAGCTATTTGCTCCGTGTATTTTACAAGAAGCCTTAAATCCCCCAAAACTTACAGCATACGGCAGCAAAGCAGCGTACTCCGGCCACAAATAACCAAAGAGCCTATCTTTCAATGCCCTTCATAATATAAACTCAGGGCTCGGCTCTCCAAAATATTTACCCTCATTTCCAGCTCAACAGCCCACAGCTGATAACAAGATGGAAACCCAGTTTCCACCTTAAGAGCTGAGTCTTATATTGGATTACGGAATAAACATTCCAACCCAACCATCTCCGTGCCTGGACAGAATTGTACGTTATTCCATACAGCTCTAATTCAATGATATGTAACATTAAGAGTTCAAGGAACAGAAGGATTACATTGGGGTAGAGTTTTAGCTCGTTTACGCCAGTGATATCAGCACAATTCCAACGGAATCGGTTGAACCAGCGTAGAAGATGGCAGAAAACACCAACAGTGACTACAAGAGTAGGTCAGAGGCTGGGTATTCTGCGGCGAGTGACTCACCTCCTGACTCCCCAAAGCCTTTCCACCATCTACAAGGCACAAGTCAGGAGTGTGATGGAATACTCTCCACTTGCCTGGATGAGTGCAGCTCCAACAACACTCAAGAAGCTCGACACCATCCAGGACAAAGCAGCCCAATTGATTGGTACCCCATCCACCGCCCTAAACATTCACTCCCTTCACCACCAGCGCACTGTGGCTGCAGTGTGTACCATCCACAGGATGCACTGTAGCAACTCGCCAAGGCTTCTTCGACAGCACCTCCCAAACCCACGATCTCTACCACCTAGAAGGACAAGAGCAGCAGGCACATGGGAACAACACCACCTGCACGTTCCCCTCCAAGTCACACACCATCCTGACTTGGAAATATATCGCCGTTCCTTCATCGTCGCTGGGTCAAAATCCTGGAACTCCCTTCCTAACAACACTGTGGGAGAACCTTCACCACACGGACTGCAGCGGTTCAAGAAGGCGGCTCACCACCACCTTCTCAAGGGCAATTAGGGATGGGGCAATAAATGCTGGCCTTGCCAGCGATGCCCACATCCCATGAACGAATAAAACAAAACACCAACATAAATGATTTTCGCTGTAACTGAATACATTTAAAATTCCCGATCAATTAGCACCATAGATCGGGGAATTTTAAACTTACACCCAAAACCACTTATGTTGGTGTTTTCTGCCATCTTTTACGCTGGTTTAATAGTCAATTGGCAGGAATCAGGCCCTGCCCCACAAAGCCAACCATGCCCCCAGTTCCACATTGCGAGATTCCGCCCATTGCGTTGGTTCGGGAAGGCTTTTCAAATTGCGCTCATTTTCTTAGGCGCACAGGCACGTTTTAAAAGTTTTTTCATATTAAAAAATATTTAATTTACTAAGAAACTGAGTAGTGTACGCCAATGAAAGTAGTATATGGTTCTGTGTAACTTTGTAAAGTCATTTTCAGTGATGTTAAATCAAGTTACTCACATGTGGAGGACTGGACACTTATTAAAAATGCTTATTTCTAAACTCATTTTCAGCTGTATTAATAAAACTGGACCATGTTATCACTCTTAAATACATCAAGGATTCCTTTTCAATGGAAACAAAAAAATAAATGATTATGTCTACCAATGACGTAGTGCACTGATGTACCACAGCGTGTTAAGATGCTGAACCACTCACAATATTAGCCTAGCTATGAGGCTGAAATCCTACATTGATGAAACCACATCTTCGAAGATAGGGAAAGTCTGGAAAGGATTCCGTTTGTAGAGAATGAAATACCACAAAGAACTTTCACAAAGTGCCATATTAATCAGATGATGTGATTTGGATGATACATTACATGAATTTCTCAATATAAATGTGCACAAATGCATAGTAATGTATGTAATGACAATAGGATACCCAAATGGATCAGTGTGCTTTATATCCTATCTGCTGTTCCCATGTAAATGTGGCAAATTTGCATCAGCAGAGGTTAGCAGTAGAATGTCCTCTTGGTTAGGGATGAGGGAGAAACAAAATAAATGAAGAGAAAAAACCTCACAAAATGGGTCTACTTTTCCTATTGTGCAAAACAGACATGAGAGAAAGAATTGGTAATAGGAACAAAAGACTGAACAAGAACAAAATACTGAACAGGCTGGGGCTCTTTTCACTAGAAAAAAGACTGAGAGGTGACCTGATAGAGGTCTTTAAAATTATGAAGGAATTCGATAGGGTAGACATAGAGAATATGTATTTAACCATTTCCTTTTTGAAGGCCAAGAGTGAATCAGCTTCCACTACTCTTTCAGGCAACGCATTCCAGATCATAACTTCACAGAAGAGGACACAAAAAGCCTCCCAGAAATACTAGCAAATGTAACCCCACTATTTAAGAAAGGAGGGAGAGAGGAAACAGGGAACTACAGACCTGTTAGCCTGACATCAGTAGTAGGGAAAATGCTAGAATCTATTATTAAGGGCGTACTAACAGGACACTTAGAAAATAATAATAGGATTTGGCAGAGTCAACGTGGATTTATGAAAGGGAAATCATATTTGACAAACCTAGTGGAGTTCTTTGAGGATGTAACTAGTAGAATAGATAAGGGGAAACCAGTGGATGTGGTGTATTTGGATTTTCAGAAGGTTTTCGATAAAGTCCCACACAAGAGGTTGGTGAACAAAGTTAGAGCACATGGAATTGGGGGTAATATACTGGCATGGATTGAGAATTGGTTAACAGACAGAAAACAGAGAGTAGGAATAAACGGGTCTTTTTCAGGTTGGCAGACTGTGACTAGTGGGGTACTGCAGGGATCAGTGCTTGGGCCCCAGCTATTCACAATCTATATCAATGATTTGGATGAGGGGACCAAATGTAATATTTCCAAGTTTGCTGATGACACAAAACTAGGTGGGAATGTGAGTTGTGAGGAGGAAGCGAAGAGGCTTCAAGGGGATATAGACAGGCTAAGTGAGTGGGCAAGAACATGGCAGATAGAATATAATGTGGAAAAATATGAAGTTATCCACTTTGGTAGGAAAAACAGAAATGCAGGGTATTTTTTAAATGGTGGGAGATTGGGAAATGTTGATGTTCAAAGGGACCTGGGTGTCCTTGTACACGAGTCACTGAAAGCTAACATGCAGGTACAGCAAGCAATTACGAAGGCAAATGGTATGTTGGCCTTTATTACAAGAGGATTTCAGTACAGGAATAAAGATGTCTTACTGCAATTATATAGGGCCTTGGTGAGACCGCACCTGGAGTATTGTGTACAATTTTGGTCTCCTTACCTAAGAATGGATATACTTGCTAAAGAGGGAGTGCAACAAAGATTCACCAGACTGATTCCTGGGCTCTCCTCTCAACCTTCTCTGCTCTAAGAAGAACAACCCCAGCTTCTCCAGTCTATCCATGTAACTGAAGTCCCTCCTCCCTGGAACCATTCTAGTAAATATTTTCTGCACTCTGTCTAAAGCCTTCACATCCTTCCTAAAGTGCAGTGCCCAGGATTGGACACAATACTCCAGTTGTGGCCGAACCAGTGTTTTATAAAGGTTCAACATAACTTCCTTGCTTTTGTACTCTATGCCTCTATTTATAAAGCCCAGGATCCCGTATGCTTTTGTTTAACCACTTTCTCAACCTGTCCTGCCACCTTCAAAGATTTGTGCACATATACCTGTAGGTCTCTCTGTTCCTGCACCCCCTATAGAATTGTACCATTTAGTTTATATTGCCTCTCCTCATTCTTCCTACCAAAATGTATCACTTCGCACTTCTCTGCATTAAATTTCATTTGCCATGTGTCCGCCCATTCCACAGCCTGTCTATGTCCTCTTAAAGTCGATCGCTATCCTCCTCACTGTTTACTACACTTCCAAGTTTTGTGTCATCTGCAAATTTTGAAATTGTGCCCTGTACACCTAAGTCCAAGTCATTAATATATATCAACTCTGACTCAGAATATTTCTTGCTGCTATGATGTCAAAGGACTCCATCAGAGCCAGGCATTCCTTATTTTTAAAAAATGCATAAAGCAATGTTAACAAAGTTTTAATGCATCTTCTTGAAATGAAATCACTACAGCGCGAGGCACCCCCTCAATGGTGAGTGGGAGAAATGCCAATTTGTAAACAGCATTGAAACATTAGCCATCTATCACCAGCTTCCTGCAATAATGCAATTTTTGTGGTTCCCAAACACCTAACGGTCCTTATAAATTTTGAAAAGTCAATAGTCTAGCTATGGAGTGTGGAATAGTGGGGGAAAGTGAAAAGGCAGTTTTGCCAAGGAAGCTCTGGATGTGTCGGTGAACACAATTACGGAAAAATGGAAACACATTTTTGGTGGGGAGAACAGTCCTCTTGCATGCAAAGAAGTTGTGGAAATATGGCACCTGGCAGAAGGTTTTGAAGAAGTTGCGTAATTTAAAAAGGCACTAGGTAAGGCATCACATTAATAAAAGTAGAAGTTGTAGATGTAAAAAGTATATTCAAAAAATTGTGCACAGATACAGAATATAACAAGGAAGGTAGTGGAAGTGAAAATAGCAAATTAAATCTTACTCGGGATGAAGAAATTTCCATGGGTGAAATCATCATGTCTCAAATCTTACTACAAATATTAAGGGGGCTCTGGCCCATAATAGGAGGGTACAGCATGCAACAATTAGTGGAATGCCATCTGAAAGTATTAATGTGTTATGAGGAAAGAATGGTGCATTTGTTTGTTAGGGAAAGCCTGAAAGGGATTGAGTTTGTAGAGATTGGAATACCACAAACAACTTCCACTAAGTGCCAATTAATCAGATATTCTATGATTTGCATGATATATTACATGAATTTGTCCAAAGTGCACAAGTGCATAATAATCTATGTAATGAGAACTGAGTACCCAAATGGAATAGTGTATTAAAAACAGAAAATGCTGGAAATGCCCAGCAAGTCAGGCAGCATCTGTGGAGAAAGAAAGAGTTGACATTTCAGGTCAATGAACTTTCATCAGAACTGGAAGAAGTTGAAGATTTAACAGTTTTTAAGCAAGTACAGAGCCAGGGAAAGGTTGGGGGCAGGAAGGGAATGGGAGGAAAGAACAAAGGGGAAGGTCTCTGATAGGGTGGAGGGCAGGAGTGATTAAATGACAAAGGGATGATGGTGCAAGGACATGTAAAGAAACAAAAGATGGGCCCGGAGGAGCTGTAAATGGCAACAGCAGAACCATTCCCAGCACTTGCTGTCCGAAAAAATGGGAGCAGTGGTTATGATCTGAAGCTATTGAAATCTGTGTTGAGTCCAGAAGGTTGTAAAGTGCATAGTCGAAAGGTGAGGTGCTTTCCTCGAGCTTCCATTGAACAGTGTAACAGGCCGAGGACGGAGAGGTAAGAGTGGGAGTGGGATGGGGAATTAAAATGGCAAGAAGCTGGAGGTCAGGGTCACGCTTGTGGACTGAGCGGAGGTGTTCAGCAAAGCGATCACCTAATCTGCGTTTGGTCTCCCCAATGTAGATGAGACCGCATCGTGAGCAGCGAATATAGTATACTAAATTGAATGAAGTACAAGTAAATCACTGTTTCACCTGGAAGGAGTGTTTGGGGCTCTGGACAGTGGGAAGGGAGGAAGTGAAGGGCAGGTGTTGCATCTCCTGCGTTCGCACGGGAAGGTGCTGTGGGGAGGAGAGCAGTTGTTGGGGATGATGGAAGAGCGGACCAGGGTGTCACAGAGGGAATGGTCCCTTCGGAATGCTGAAAGGGGAGGGGAGGGGAAGATGTATTTGGTGGTGGCATCGCGCTAGAGGTGGTGGAAATGGCGGAGGATGATATGTTGAATGTGGAGGCCGGTGGGGTGGAAGGTGAGGACAAGGTGGATTCTATCATGGTTCTGGGAGAGAGGGGAAGGGGTGAGGGCAGAAGTGCAGGAATTTTTTTTTATTCGTTCATTGCCCATCTCTAATTGCCTTGAGAAGGTGGTGGTGAGCCGCCTTCTTGAACCGCTGCAGTCTGTGTAGCGAAGGTTCTCCAACAGTGCTGTTAGGTAGGGAGTTCCAGGATTTTGACCCAGCGACGATGAAGGAACGGCGATATATTTCCAAGTCGGGATAGTGTGTGACTTGGAGGGGAATGTGCAGGTGGTGTTGTTCCAATGTGCTTGTTGCCATTGTCCTTCTAGGTGGTAGAGATCACGGGTATGGGAGGTGCTGTGGGACAGACACAGTCAAGGGCTCTGTCAACTACAGTGGAGGGGCTCACTGTGCTTATGGTTTATGTACTCATAATATCCTATCTGCTTTTTTCACAGATTGAGGAGAACCCAGTGTCGACCAGATACACATGAAGAAAATTACCCATCCACATTTTTAATATTTGTTCTCAGAATGTGAATAACACTGGCAAATCTACATTTATTGTCCATTCCTGGTTGTCATGAGGTGGCGGTGAGCCTTCTCCTTGAACCACTGCAGTCCTGAGATGATTGTGCTTCCACAATTGTGCAGGGTAAGGAATTTCAGAATATTGATGATGAAGGAATGGCGACATATGTTCAAGTCAGATTTTGTCCTTAGTAGAGGTCACAGTGGAGGGAGGGGCTGTTGAAGTAACCCTAGTAAGTTGCTGTCGTGCATCCTATAGATCATATATATTGCAGCCACAGTGCACAGGTGATGGAGTGGGTAGATATTGAGTTCAGTGACTGGGGCACTGATCAAGTGAACTGCACTGTCCTGGATGGTGTTGAGCTTCTTGAGTGTTGTGGCTACACCAATCCAGGTGAGTGATGAATATTCCATCACAGTCCTTGTAGCTGGTGGAGAGGATTTGAGGGGACATTCATTGCAGAGTACCCAGCCTCAGCCCTGCTTTTGTTACCATAGTGTTGAGATGACTGGGCCAAGATATTGGTGTATAAGGTACGACTCCAGCCACTGGCGGTTTTCCCTTTAACCCTTATTAACTTTTACTAGGGCTTGTTGGTGCCATATTTAGTTGAATGCTGCCTTGATGTCGAGGGCAGCTACTCTTACCTCTTGAAATGAACTTTGGTGTGTAGGTTATTGGTGTTGTTTAATGGCACCATTGAGGACTCCTTCCATAACTTTTACTGATGATTGGGAGGAGGCTGATGGAGTGATAATTGACCAAATCACTACTTCTATTTAAAGCAGGCAGCTGCACACATAAACATGACAGAAGAGGGTCATAATGATTTTAAGGAGGAAGCACCCCATAAGGCACAGAGTAAGGAGACCTTCAGCCACATCACAAGGGCACCACACACCTGAGCACCACTGCCCCTTTAAACTAGGTGCCAACACAGTGGTAGGCGATGTTAATATTGATATGGATATGATGCCCTAAGTACCAATGCAAAAGTGATGAGATGCCAGGTGGTATAGGGCGGGGGTTCAGAATGCTGAGTGCCCCTACTGAGTTGTATTGGGATACTGACCTAATTGGATCTGTTTTTAAGTGGAATCTGTTAAAACAGCATGAACTCATCGAATCACGACATTTTGGAAGGTGGCCTGTGTAGTTTAGAGGAGTCCAGCACCCAGATATGCACCACCATTTCCCACGAGTGATGTCATGGAGCAATGATTGTCCGTACTGCAATCTGCCATTGGGTCCAAAACTAGTGGTATCTACAGTGGAGATCTCAGTTATGCAAGTTATAGAAGCAAATCTCATGAATGCTCCCAGTGATGCTGTGGAGCCTTTGGGGTCCAAGATGCAATCATGGGCAGGTTCAACTCATTTCCAAAATGAATATAGGCTACCATGATAGAGAGATTCAAAAACTTCATAAGTTCCCATTGTTCTGTGCTCACGCAGATCACTAGATCTGAGATGAAGAGATGCACCTCATACGTAAAGTAGAATAGGAATAACTGATTGACACTCATGTCGTCATGTAGCCCTGCAATAATAAGAGGTGTTGTCATAGAAACCATTGACACCACAATGACCCGATGTAGCACCAGAGACCTACATCAGTGATGGAGGTTCTTCAAGATTACAAATACAGATTTCTGTATCCCCACAGCTCCGAAGTTGGCTATGCACACAGTGCTATTCCTTCAACCATGGGAGTACTTAATAACAGGGAACCTCTGCAAATAGCATGGGAATTTTCATGATGCACAAGGTGAAAACACAACAGCAAAACACATTTAACAGCTACACTACTGTCACTGCACAACTTAATGCAGTTAATTCACTGCTGCTATATCTTAGTCCATCATTCCTCCTTTACGCATAAAATTAAACAGGTGTCAAAAAGACAAACAATACAATATGCAATAACAAGAACTAAACCAACAAATAAACCAGTTCTTGCAGAGGTGTAGCAACCGGGATGCATGACAGTCATTACCTCCTTAATAGAGTACTACCTCGGAAAGGGCTTTACTCCTGCAATAACCCCTGTGGTTCCTGGAAGATCCTTGTGACATAAAAAGTGAGGGCAGTGGAGATCTTTGCTGCCACTCATACTACTTTCTGAATGGTTGACTGTCCCTGCATGTCTTTGTGGACCAGGTGGCACACCAGTCACAGCAGCCCTAGTGGGCCTGAGATTCCTGAGACACTGCTTCTCTATTGTACCAAGGTGTTGCAGTAGCCTGATTGCATTGTGCAGTACCTATTGTGATTCATCAGCCTCCAACTATTGTCCTCTGTGCAATTTGAACTGTCTATCTTCCACATCTACCATGATATACCTGACAATGGCTGCTACAATCATGCTTGCACTCGAAAAACTCTAGTACAATTCACTGCTCTGAGATTTGCATCTGAGATTCCTAATCTTCAATTTGGGAGTCTGAGTTTCCATAAAATATTTGCTCCTCCATTGACTGGCTAGAACCTGTGGAGTAGTCCGTACTCCACATGACTACTCCATAGACTATTTATACCTCCTTTGTGTATCGATACATGTGCACAGATACAAACACACTACATATATGCCAGATGCGAGTATTTCCAAAAGTATGGGGTGCGTGTATGCAAATTTGTTTATTTTTCCTTAGCCTGAAGATACAGGAAGAAGAATGTCAATATTGAAGTGAGAAACACCAGGCAAAAGCGGGGAGTAGTGGATAAGAGTGGCAGGGACTCATAGTCTGAGTCCAGCTGCCAGTTTATTTGTGGCCCAGGATGACACATACTCCTCAAATAGATCTCGTTGATGCCAGAGCCAATTCAGAATCAGACACGTTGTGTAGTTTATAAGGGCAAATTAAGCGTTCTTTTAAGAACAAAAACCTCATTCTACCAGCTATAAACAGTGTTACAGATAACAACTGAATATACGCATTATATTTACAACATGTTGATATCTGACCATTAAAATATATCACCTTGAGCTCACAGCGGGGTAGCAACGGGAATGTAACAACTGACCGCAGCAGTGGGAGTGTGTAGGGGTGGGGACCGATCATCATGAAGTGACTTCTGCTGGGAAACTGTGTGCGCGACTGTTGTGTGAGGACAGAATTGTGTCTTGGCACTAATGCCCCAATCGTGGAATAGCCTGCTAACAGACACTGACCAGGTTCACACATGAAGAATGTGCGAGGTACAGAGGGCAGGTAGCACCTATGAAAGTATACTTTCAGTGTATACTTGTATACACTATATAATATATAGTATATACACTATATAGTGTATATACTATATGAAAGTGTACTATATAAACTATATGAAAGTGTACTATACTTTCAGTGACTTCAGGAAGGGAGGAGACGAGAATACTGAGAATGTTTTCAATAAGTCAGATTATAAGCCATATTCACTTTAAGATTCGTACTTTCAGTTTTGCATCGATGTGAGTGATTTCAGATGTCTATCGACGCAAAACTAGCAATATAATTCGAGAATCAGGTCAATGGTCTGACTGCCGACTACATTAAGGCAAGCGGGGCTGGCCTCTCAAACACGCAGCAGCTCTATACTATCTGCTTTGATGTGGTTTTTATTTAACTGCCTACCGAGTTTAGACAGGTTCATTTGCAAATAAAAAGCATTTCAAATGCTGAAAATATTTAATGTGCTATATGTGTCTTAGGAATTTGGAAATCGTCTTCTAAGTGTTAAATATGCAGGTATATTCGGTCTTTGGCCGGCCGCCTGAGGGCGGGGGAGAGGAGAGAGAGAGGGAATGATCTAGTCTGCAGTGCTCTTAAGAGTGCGTGTGGTGAATGGAGGGGAATGCGAGATACAAATTGTGACCGAATTTGTTTTTCAGAAAGTATGGCTGCGATGTTTCGTAGTCTTTTTTAAAATTACAAAACAATATTTTCTTGTATAAAACCTGAAACGTTAACTGTGTTTCTCGCTCCACAGATGCTGTCTGACCTGCTGAATATTTCCAGCATTTTGTTTTTATTTCAGATTTCCAGCATCCGCAGTATTTTGCTTTTGATTTATTGTTTTCTCGTAAACAGAATGTTTTCCCGACACATTTGGAACTTAAATTGGGATCAATCACCGCCTGCTGGAAAATGTCATAAGATGGGCTACTAAGCCCTTGGTTGGTTTAGGTTTAGGGTCTCCCAATGTTTCTCATATTATAAGACTATTTTTTGGATGGAAATACGTCTCGTCGTTAGAATGTGCCATCTAAGAGTGGGACTTGATGTTTCAGTGAGGTGGGGGTGCAGAACTTGCCGATGTAACATAATGTATGTGCTTGCTACCTAAGTATACACAATAGGAATGTGTTGTATATACCTGTGTGTCATCTCTGGTTGTGGTTGTACACACACGTACAGCTAAATTCAGATACATACAATCCTAATATAACCAAACCTCTTGTAATGTCCTGTGTCGAAATTGTTACCAACCCCTCCGCTTGCCTTTTTCATGGTCGCTACAGATGTATGTGCAAATGGGGTTAGATGCAACTTTTTAATCCACCCGCACTTTTGTGTAACAGGATTCCAATGTGCAACTGTACTTTCCAGCACAGATTTATTAGTATATTAGATATTATTTATTGCAAAGTTGTTACTTAAATATGAGAGCTTGCATGTAAAAGTATTATGACCAGCAGAAAGAACTAGACATCAAAAGTATGCAGTGTGTTTACGGCAATGGATTAGTAAATATACATGCAAACGTACAATGGTTATTCAGAATTTTTCAAAGGCACGAGAGCGTCACTTGAAATTAAACTTCTAAATGGGTTCCTTGATATTATACGTCCAATCTTTACGCGGCTCAAACAAACGCTGAGAAAGGGGAATTTAAAGACACCTGCAGCCGTTATTTGTATTGAATCCGGCTTTGTCTAGTCACTACCGAGTGTCAGGGACACACATGCCAGCTGGTATCAAGTTACTCCAGTCTGCCAGATACTGAGCGAGCTTCAGGTTACACAAAAAACTGCGACTAAACAAATATAAATAATAAACAAGTGCAAGGCATCTGCCAGCACTGTTCGGGGAATGTTTTAGACAGAATACTCTGCACCTCCCAGCCGTGTTATTTTGTTGGTTTTCATCCATTTACTTCTCATTAGATACAATAATAATTAACAGGATCTGCTGAAATAACACATGGCAACCTATATTGTGCTAATCCTCTCTACGTGAAACCTTGGAAAAGCGCTATCCTTTCACCGAGTTTAGAGCATTTGCTTTAAACAACGCGCTGCTCACAGTGAAAAATAAAACCTCGAAACAATAATTATTATAACAAACAATTCCACCTGCAGATCTCTCATTTATCCTTTGACAAGAAACTTCATGTAAGGTTACATTTTCTATTTGGTAAAACACTTTTTAAATATACAGTAAAACAATAGATGCAGTTGTGCACATAAGCCTTTTTAGGCTATTTAGTTCAGTAAATGTAATAGATCTTTTTTTAGTCGGGGCTAATATAAATAAACGTGTCCTGCTTTTGACTCCACTGCGTCATTAGATAAGTCCCCTGGTGCTGAAAGGAGAGCGACGCCAGAAAAACCGCGCAATAATTGTCACTGGCCGAACCATCCGACTGATGAAAACCACGTCATATCATATCTCTGATCATTCTAGAGATTATTAATTCGGATAGATTCATTAGTGCTCACACGTCTCGTTTACTTTCTGGTTTCCAGGGCACTACATTTTAATCAATAACGCGCGATATTATTGCCTCCAAATATCCACAAGGAGCAGATTTCCTATATTTTAACTTTCTTTCATTTAATATGAATGACATAGTGTACGGGTGCATGCATTACAATTTTGCATTTTTTCCAAAATCCATTTCTCCCTTTAAGTTTTTAAGAGATTCCAAGTCAATGTCAGAATGTTTTGTGTAAACTGACCAGCCGTGTGTATTGGTGATAACACGCTTTGATTAAATATGATGTATGTAACGATCCCATACACGAATATGAGACACAACTTCATTGTGTGTATAACATCATTTGCAGAAATATTTTCAATATGGTCCAACTAAACTCTTACGGAAGCGGAATGGTTTGGTCTCCACAGAGCGAGAAAAGCTTCTCCGCCCATGATGGCGCGGCAGATTCCTGGTAGATTTTATGCGGAATGGATTGGCTGACTAAAGATCCTGTGCCACTTGAGCAAAAAGGTAGCTGATCGCCCCCATTATTAAAAGTAAAGTGAGATCAGCAAAATCATAATCCTATATCGCCTTATCGTTTTTTCCCCAATAACATTTAAGCCTGTAATCTGATTTCGTCTGAATAAAAGTGTATTTTAAAAGATTTCTTACTTCTGGAAGTAGAGGAGTGCTTAGACAGTTAATCCTGCTGTGTCTGGTGCTGGCTAGAGGCAAAAATGTGCAGCTGTATGGAAATAAGCGCTGGTGGTTGGGCGGAGATGGCAGATTACTGAACACAGACAGCGGCACAAACTGGCCCTTTCCCCAAACAAACACTCTCATTAACTACCACAAATATTTATTCAAGCATGGAGATACACTCAGTTCCTTAAGACCCAACATTTACAATGTCAAAGTATACCAGCTCGCCATCTCTACAATCCTGTTACCCTTGCTGACAAAACAACGATCATAAAATCCGCATAATCCCCTCCTTTCAGAAACGATAACATCAAAGAGAGGGATAGAGAGGCAGAATAAAAGCGGCACGCGTCCTAATGGTCGCAGCTACACACTTTGAACAACAGCAAACAGGCTGTGCAGAACACCTAGCAAATACAATTATTTGGCTAATAACTTAAGAAGTTTTAGGTTGTAATGCGTCCAGAAAATTGATGTTAAATGGGGATGACGTTGCACATATACATGTTTGATTGAACGTGTCAGTCTGAAAGGTATGATTCAGATGTTTCACATGTAGACAATGTCACTTTGTGAGGGGCAGTGTAATTCGAATATAAAGACTGCTGCTACTGTTTACAAATTCAACCACTTTTAATCTTGAAACAACCATGGTCGAAATAAATTCACTTTTATTATTATGTTGTTGATTTTACACCCAAGCATTTCTATAATTTATGGGCGGCAAATTCGCTATAAAATGAACGTGGCTCAACAAATGTTTATTTTACCGGAATGCATTCTCTAGGCTTTACAAAACGTTGCTTTAGTAGAAATATTTTCGATTGTAAAAACACAAACAAACACTGTTATGTCGACCTGCATATTATACAATTAGCCGTCCCGCTACACACTGCAGACACCTGTTGCTTGTTCATGTAAAAAAACTCACCAGATTACAAATGAGACATTATGCCTCACATCTGTGACAAAGACATTATGTTGCTGTACAGTTCAATCACATATTTAAGAAAATCGCACGCTGACTTCTTCAAAAAAAATAAAGCAAACCGTCTTGAATTACTCCAAATATAGTAACGATATAAAAGATAATGAGTCGTTTGCTGCTAGGAAACACCTCATGTTATTGATTATATTTACACAATATTTGATCAGTAGAAATATTATTTTATTTGGTCTGTACACATCGAATAGTTTATTGCCACCATATTTATCGCAATTATGTCAACAATTAAGCCGAATCCAAGAACTGATTTCCGTTTCCCGGAATGATTCAAAGCATGCGCATTTATCGCGAGAAACCCAACAAATAACAATTCATCAATTCTCAATTTCAAAACAATTATTAGATCACTAAATCGTTTAATCTAAAATGACACGAGAATACCATGTAGAAAGAGGGTTTTGCCAGTGAAATACGTTACGGAGGAGGTATAAAAACTGTGCCATTTACATAGAACGAATCAGTTTCCACGTGGTTGAAAGATGCATTGTTATTTAGCTTGTAATTGACCCTAAAATACAACAAAAACCGTCAATAACGTCATGGTAATACGTGTATTTTAGGCATGGTTATCGTAGAGAGCCAGAAAAAAAGTTACTCGACATCAAATAAGCTACCATTTAAAAACATGCTGCAGAATACTGGTGTGCAAAAGGTACTCTGTGGCTTGGTCACTGTGACTTTGTCCATTTACAATTGCTGTGGAGGTGTGCAGTAAATTATGTCATCTCTAAAAAGTTACATGTGTGAGAACGAGTATGTGTACTTTTGTGTGCATGTGTGGAGAGAGAGAGATTTTAGTTTTTCGTTTTCGTTGTTGCTTTCTTTACATACCATGTCGCTGACAGTCCTTGGTTACCTTATTGTCACAATAGACCATGCCGCGGTTCGCTTCTTGTCCATTCTCTCCTCCTCCCGCCTCATTCTTTAGCGTCCCCGTTCTCTGATTGGGCGATCTCCACTCTAAACAAAAGGCTTCTCAATCAATAAAAACAAGGCGGTCATGTCGAGAGTCAGTGCTACAGTTCCCCGACTGCTTTGAACACACATTCAATCCAGTCACCTAGCAAAATACCTGACTTGTCTACTGAAATCTGTAGATAGCATCTCTGCAAAATACACGTTGTTTCACCTTTGGAAAAGCATCTAACGCGGGTTTAAAGATGCCAAGAGGCTTTTTAGTAAAAAGGAACAATAAATCGTCTCCAGTTTCATATAGGATTCGGACTGAGGAGAAGGAGGACTATCAGCTATTGGGAATTCATCCTCTGAGCGCGGAAGTGCGGGCAGTCGTGCATCCAGACAATATTTCACAGCCAAGTTCTCAGAGAAATAGCCCAGACTCGCTTAAAGATGGATTTACACAGGATAAAGTCTTGGGCCCAGCCCATAGAATGGGCGTGCTACCAGAGGATGGTGCTTCGGGAGCATTCTATACTAAAAGCACTTTTTCAGAGTATGACCTTTCTGGCTGGGCTAATGTATCCGACACCCCCATCAAACCTATTGACAAAGAACTCGAAAACGCTTTCTTTGACAGATGTTTAAGTTCGCCTGCTTCTGCCGAGTCCTTCCCTGCGGCGGCCTCCTTAAACCCGATAGAAAGACTTCTGGTGCAGCCGCCCTTCTCCACGGCAGATGTTAAACGGGGCGGCGTTACTCACCTGTACTCACCTTTGCACGGCAGCAAACGATGCATCCCAGATTCCAGCCATCGCAAGCACAAGGTCACCCCGAAGAAGCCCAAAATAATCAGAAAACTGAATTTCGAAGACGAGGTGACCACTTCCCCTGTTCTGGGTCTAAGAATTAAGGTGGACGCCAGGGATCCCAAGCCGTCATCTTCATCAGCGAACAAGCCCCTGGGTGAATTTATCTGCCAGTTGTGCAAGGAGCAATATTCAGACCCCTTCTCTCTAGCCCAGCACAAATGCTCCAGGATCGTCCGGATCGAATACCGCTGCCCCGAGTGCGATAAAGTCTTCAGCTGTCCGGCTAACCTGGCTTCACACCGCCGGTGGCACAAACCTCGTCCCGGGGGAAAGGGCGATGTCCCAAACTCTGGAAAGGACAGTCAGAGCTACCCGGGAGACCCGGGCCGGATAGACCCGGAAAGCAAGGAGAACTCCAAGGGGCTGGGCTCCGGGGACCAGAGCAGCAGCAAGTCAGTGGGCGGCATTGAGACGATGGAAAGCTCCAAGGACCCGGGCTCGCCGTGTGCCGGCGCCGCACCGCCTCCTCCAGCCCCAGGAGAGGACGAACGCTTCAAGTGCCGCTACTGCAGTAAGAGATTCCGCCGGCAGGCTTACCTGAAAAAGCACCTGGCTGCCCACGAAGCCGCCAGGTCGACCGTGCACGGCCGGCTGGAGTTAAGCCGGATCTCATTCCCCTGCCAGCTGTGCGGGCTGCACCTGCTGTCAGCCGAGATCCGCGACAAGCATCTGCTGTGGCACGCCGTGAACCGCGGGGAAACCGCGCTGCTCCGCCCCGGCTGCGGGGAGAAATGCGGTGCTCCCCGACCGGAGGAAAGCGCTGCAGGTGGCGACCTGGGAGCTCAGGTCTTCTCCTGCAAACACTGCCCATCGACCTTCTTCAGCTCGCCAGGACTCACCAGGCACATCAACAAGTGCCACCCATCAGAGAATAGGCAGGTCCTCCTACTCCAGCTGCCGCTCAGGCCGGGCTGCTAATGTAACTAGAGGCAGGTTTCTCTCAATCCTTTTTAATACGTACAGCGGAATCCTCTTCAAATCAATTCCTGCTCCCTAAAGAAATGTTGATCTTAAGCATGAACTTGATGTTACAGCAGCCTAGGTTTCTACTATAACATCCGATAAAACTTTGTTTCTGCAGAGCACTCAATGGCGTAATCGCGCTAGACCGTAGAACATTTTCAAAGTGCGCTAGCCATTTTGTAAGAGTTAGTGTTTAAATACCGTTTTCGTTTCAAGTTCCTGAATGCATATATATTACGTCTTAACAATTAGACCTAAATATCACCGAACCAATTGACAACACTTTTTTGTTATTTTCTTAATGTTGACTAGGGGGATATGCTATTCATAGTGATTTCAATAACACCAATCGGTGACGAGGAGCAGAGTGAGGAAATGGGTTTCAAATAATCCTACAATAAAATTTTGGTCTAGTTTCCATTAGGATTTGATTCAACATATTTGATCTTAATTATGGTATTTCATATTGCAGTAAATGTTTTAGTACTAGGGCATTTTTTGACAATGTCGCAGGTTATTTTAGATCGTTCCCACTGTACGTCGAAACAGTCTGGATAAAGCTCTATAAAAAAAGACATTGTAATCTTCTTACCTGCTAACTGCGGATTGCTTTTAATAGGCAGTTTATAGGACTTCTTACTGTATCCATTGGCTGATCAAAGGAGGAGCGGATTTTGCACCATCCTTGGAGCAGTGTGAGTATGTGGATGATATATTTACAGGGATAATTTGTAGTGATCCCAGAATCAGATACCAAAAAATATCGATAAATCCACCATTGTAGCTCCCTCTCTTACCATCTGTCTTGGACATCATTTCCACAATGACCTTAACCACCCCCCCCCCCACTCTTACTCTGCAAACCTCGCATCCCACTTGTCCTCAACTCAATTTACCCAACTTGACGGATTATCCTTCATGAGGCTCATTTACTTGCTTTGGCATCACATTCGACTTTTTGTCAACTAGCTTTAATCAAAACCTACTTGTACTGAATAAATAACGCAATCTAACTGTAATGATGTGAACATTCCAACCTCCCCTGTGTCACCATAGTCCTCTGAGCATCTGACCAGATATTTGCATATTATATGATGCCAGTATCTCCTTTTGGTCAGAAAGTTTTAATATAAACAATAAAATCATAAGTGCCACGAAAATATTACTGTTTGAGTTAATTAGTATTTACAAATATAGGGTTTGATGTATAAAGTCATTGTATTGTATTATTGGTGCATCATTTTCATCTTAATCATATTTATATTAACCACTTCATAGATAAGATATTATTAGCAGTAATATCTGTGCTTCGACCACTTTTCAACAATGAAGGAGGAATGGCTTACATCAGAAAGATGACATATTTGTCTAAAGTTTAGCACTAATTGTGAACACTACATGTAAGCCAGGTACAGGCCATTGTTTTGCAATTGCAAAAAACCAATTCTCTCCCAATCCCATTTATGCCGAGTTCCTGATCTCAGCTGGGGCAAGGGAGAAAATGTAAGGTGAATCAACCAGTGTTGCTATAGAAACATTACTGGTGGTTCAGAACAGCAAAATAAGGCCCGAGAACAAGTTCCTTGCTTGCCTTCTTGTAGTGGGGGAAAGTAGCCTACAAAGCAAGGAACAATACATTAATTACATATAATAGAAGTCTTTGATTGGCAACAGCCCACTTACTGAGCAAGACATTCCCTATATCCAAATATTCCTCCACTGTAGAATATATGTAGTTAGCTTGAACAAATATTTCCTTTTGATGAATGCTCTCATTAACTGGGTTTTAATGAACATCCATACTACTACTAAGCAGTGTCATTTTGATCAAGGGTAATAATAAACTGCAAAATCTTGAAAGAGAACACCTTAAAATGTTTGTATTGAAATCTGTATTTCAAAACTAAATATATTTATGTTGATGTATCTTTATATTATGTATTTGCCTTGTACTATATTAGTATGTAAATGATTGCATAATTGCAATTTTGTTTGTTTTGTGCCGAACATAGTGATGAAGTACCAAAATAGCTTTTCATGTAAGTGATATATTTCTACACTAGATATTTATTTTGTGTGCTAGGTGATTCATATGTGAAAATAGTTTCTACTCTATGTATTTTCTTACACTGCTTATGTCACTTTTGAGCTATTTTCATATATTTTAATAAACAAAATTGCTTGAAATTACAGAATGCATCAGTGCTGTTAATACAGAAGGATGAGCAATCAATAGAATTGACCTTTAGTGCCTTGTAATTGAAGATGCTCTTCGTGAATTCACATATAGTTAATTTTAGAAGATCTGTGATAGTAAACATAAGGGTAGGCTGGCTTAATATTGTAGGAAGAGAACTATGATATGGCAGTACTTCATAAAGTTAAGTAATTTAGTACAAATAAACCTACTTTAATTAAGAGACAGAAAAGGAAAAAGAATACCAAGGTTTTCTATACACCTGGAAATTTTCTCAAAGGGGCTAGATGGATTAAAGATGGAATCAGAATTGCTTTAAGCATATGCCTATTATCCTGAAGTACTAGAGCTGGGGCATTTTAAATCACATTACATCAAAAAGTATCAATTAAAAATAACAAACGTTATTAGCATCATACATAGGTTTTCACATTTCTTTATTCATAATATTTTAAATGCAAGATAACTCCAGCATTTTACTGGTTTCTAAATAAATTAAGCAGTAGTAATGCTGTCTAACCCCTTGTAATCTAGAAGAAATTCAGAAATAACAGAAGTCACTATAAATAATCAATCTTTCAATAATAACGCCATTCATTGGAGGCATGGAGATTGACACGGGTGGGTAATGGGGACCTGGGCCCTTTTGGGTGAGGACACAAGCAAAGCACTACCCCCCATTTGCAGATATTTTTGGGATGTTCAGAGGCTGCACACTTTTCTGCACAAATGGCAGTTAGCCACTATAAGCTGCTGCAGACACCAGTGATTTTCTGTCCACACCCCCTTCTGTGGTGGATTCCCAGAATCCCCCCCAAATTTAAACTAGGCTGATGCTGGGGAATTTGCTGAGTTCAGTGGTGCAATAGTTGACTAATGCAAAGTCTGCCATGCAGAATTGACAGTAGCTACAGGAAAATCTAAGCTATGAGGTCTAAAGTATTTTCTGTGCTATTATCTGAAACCAAACAAACAAAGTGTAAAGAGTGTTATGAGAATCCCAGACAATGAGAAATCTTTAAGAAAACTCTACAATTATTTATATTAGGAAAATATATAAATATACTTCTGACATGACAAATTGAAGAATCTTATGTGCAAAGCAAAAGACTGAGAAACAAAAATTTTCAAATCATTTACTTAGAATGTACAGCACAAACAGGCCATTCAGCCCAACAGGTTCATGCTGGTGTTTGTGCTCCACACAAGCCTTCTCCCTCCCTACTTCATCTAACCCTATCAACATATCCCTCTATTCCTTTCTCCCTCATGTATTTATCTAGCTCCCCCCCTTAAATGCATCTATGCTAGTCACCTCAACTACTCCTTGCGGTAGTGAGTTCCACATTCTAACTACTCTCTGGGTAAAGAGGTTTCTCCTGAATTCCCTATTGGATTTATTAACTATCTTATATTTATGGCCCCTAGTTCTGGTCTCCCCGCAATTGGAAATATCTCTACGTCTACCCTATCAAACCCTTTCATAGTCTTTAAGACTTCTATCAGGTCACTCCTCAGTCTTCTCTTTTCTAGAGAGAAAAGCCCCAGCCTGCTCAACCTTTCCTGAAAGGTATAACCTCTCAGTTCTGGTATCATCCTAGTAAATCATTTTTGCATCTTCTCCAGTGCCTCTATATCCTTATTATAGGAAACCAGAACTGTTCACAGTACTACAAGTGTGGTCTAACCAAGGTTCTATACAAGTTTAACATAACTTCTCTGCTTTTCAATTCTATCCGTTTAGAAATGAACCCCAGTGCTGGTTTGCTTTTTTATGGCCATATTAACCTATGTCGCTACTTTTAGTGATTTGTGTATCTGTAACTCCAGATCCCTCTGCTCCTCTACCCTATTTAGATTATTATCCAAGCAGTATGTGGCCCCCGTATTCTTGCTACCAAAATGTAATACCTCATACTCATCTGTATTGAAATTCATTTGCCAATTACACTCTGCAAGTTTATTAATGTCTTCCTGTATTTTGTTGCAGTCCTCCTCGGTATTAACTATACCCTCCAATTTGGTGTCGTCTGCAAATTTTGAAATTGTACCTCCGATACCAGAGTCCAAATCATTTACGTAAATGGTAAACAACAGTGGTCCCAGCACCGATCCTTGTGGAATACCACTTCTCACCTTTTGCCAGTCACCCCTACTTTGTTTTCTGTTTTGTAGCCAGCTTGCTATCCATTCTGCTATTTATCCCCTGAATCCACATGCTCTGACCTTAGCCGTGAATCTATTATGCAGTACCTCAAACATAAGAAATAGGAGCAGCGGTAGGCCATACGGCCCCTCGAGCAGGCTCTGTCATTCAATCAGATCATGGCTGATCTTTGACCTCAACTACACTTTTCCGCCCGATCCCCATATCCCTTGATTCCCCTGGAGTCCAAAAATCTATCCATCTCAGCCTTGAATACATTGAATGACTCAGCATCCACAGGCCTCTGGGGTAGAGAATTCCAAAGATTCACAACCCTCTACGTGAAGAAATTCCTCCTCATCTCAGTCTTGAATGGCAGACCCCTTATCCTGCGACTATGCCCCCTAGTTCTAGACTCTCTAGCCATGGGAAACAATCTCTCAGCATCTACCCTGTCAAGCCTCCTCATAATCTTATATGTTTCAATGAGATCACCTCTCATTCTTCTAAACTCCAAAGAGAATATGCCCATCCTACTCAACCTCTCCTCATAGGACAACCCTCTCATCCCAGGAATTAATCTAGTGAACCTTTGCTGTACCACTTCCAAGGCAAGTATATTCTTCCTTAAATAAGGAGAGGAAAACTGTACACAGACTCGTGAGGTCTCACTAAAGCCCTGTACAATTGTTGCACGATATCCTTACTCTTGTACTCCAACCCCCTTGCAATAAAGGCCAACATGCCATTTGCTTTCCTAATTACCTGCAGTACTTGCATACTAACTTTTTATGTTTCTTGTACCTTATCGAAGGCCTTTTGAAAATCCAAGTATATTACATCTACTGCATTACCCTCATCTACCCTTTCTGTTACTTCTTCAAAGAATTCAATAAGGTTGGTGAAGCATGACTTTCTTTTTGAAATCTATGCTCACTATTCTTTATTATATTTTCGGTTTCTAGATATGTTTCCATTACATATTTGAGTAAGGATTGCATTATCTTTCCTACCACTGATATTAAGCTGATTGGTCTATAGCTCCCTGGACTGGTTCTATCTCCCTTTTTAAATAAAGGAATCACATTAGCTGTCTGCCAGTCCTCAGGCACTATTCCCTTTTCTAATGAACAAATTTATAAATACATGCAATCCATCTGGACCAGGGTTTTATCCCCTCTAAGTTTGATTAGTTTATCAATTATCTCCCCACTTTCTATCTTAAGTGTCATCATATCTTTTTTGATCTCTTCTTGAAATGTCATGCCCACCATGTTAGTCTCCCTGGTAAATAGAGGCAAAGTAATTATTTAATATTTCTGCCATTTCACCATTATCTGTGAGTTTATTGTGTGTATCCCCTAGTGGCCCTATCCCTATCCTGATTTATCTTTTGTTATTTATGTGTCTGTAGAATACTTTACTATTTCTTTTTATATTCCACGATAATTTAATTTTGTGGTTTCTCTTTCCTTCGTAATTTTTTTTTTTACTTCTTTCCTAAGCTTTTCGTATTCTGTTTTGTCATCCTCTCCTTTGTTGTTTATGTACTTAGTGTATGCCTTTTTCTTTAGTTTCAATTTTGTTCTTATTTCTTTATTCATTCATCGTGTATCATTACTGGCTAGTTGTTTCTTGTTTTTCAGTGGTATATATTTCTCCTGGACTCTATTGATCATTCTTTTAAATGTTTCCCACTGCTGTTCTATTTCATCATCACTAAATTTTTCCAGTTTATTTTCCCTAGTTCCATTCTCATTCCCTGAAAATCATCTTTTTCCAATTTATTACCTTGGTCTTATTTACGTCCTTCTCAATCTTTATCTTAAACCTTATGTTGTGATCGCTATTTCCTAGATATTCCCCTATGCTTACTTCTCTTATCTGTTCTGGTTGATTTCCCAACAATAGATCCAGCAGTTGGGCTCTCTTTTTGTATACTGATTAAGAAAGGAATCCTGCACGATTTGTAAAAACTCCATTCCCTGTACCCCTTTACCTCTTGCCAGTTTCTTTGGCGATAGAATAATAATTATGGGAGATTTTAACTATGTCCTTTACTCATTTCACATATTTGCTTACATGTTTCTTCCTCCACCTCCTTTCCACTATTAGGTGGTCTGTAGTATACCCCATTAGCGTGATCGATCCCATATCTTTTATTTCAATCCATATGGATTCTGTTTCTATCCTTCTGTTAGTTATGTCCCTTTTTTCTATTGCCATTATATTATCTCTAATTAGTACAGCTACTTCACACCTTCTTCCTTCCCTATCCTCTCTGATTATGTTTTTTTGATTTTTTCTTTGGGGGGGGGGGTGGTTGCAGGAGGGGTGGGTATAGAGACAGACTTAATCTACAGATTTGTTCCTATTGACATCTGTGTAAGATGTACATTACTAATAAATTTTAAAAAGATTCTTTATTGAAAGTTTTGACATCTAAATTGTAAATTCTGGACATGGAACATGACTCACTTGTTACTTTTGCTGCTGGAGTCCTTTACAGATTTGTGCCCTTCTGAAATTTCAATGGCTCTCAAAAATGCATAAGGACTATTAAAAGATCCAAGTTAATTTATTTGGAAATAAATCTTATTACATCTCACTTGGGAAGTGCATTTTCAGGTTCAGAAAATGCTCCACACACCTAAGCCTACACATCTGAATTATAAATAAATTGGTCTAATCTGCCAGAAGTTATCAAGATGGATCATATCTATGAATACAACTGTTTCAAGAGATTTAAATAGTCTTGTACCATACCAGCACTCTGGATTACACAGTGAGTTCATGTTGGCAATTTTCTAAATGGCAAGCTCTTGGGAGAAGGGACAAAGTGCAGATTAAATGCTCGTGAGAGAGGAGTAATCTAAAAAAAATTACAGACCAAATAAAATTCAGCTACTTTTACAGATTTCTTCTGTAGTATAAAATTGAAAAATATAGACAGCTGCAGAACTTTTTGAAACATTGCCCAACAACAACTTGCATTTTTATAGCACCTTTAACATAGTAAAACGTCCTAAGACGCTTCACAGGAGCATTATTAAACAAAATTTGACACCGAGCCACATAAGGAGATATTAGGACAGGTGACCAATAGCTTCACCATAGAGGTAGGTTTTAAGGAGCATCTGAAAAGGAGAGAGAGGTAGAGGGGTTTAGGGAGGGAATTCCAGAGCTTAGGGCCTAGGCAGCTAATTGCACGGCCACCAATGGTGGAACGATTAAAATCGGGGATGCGCAAGAGGCAAGAATTGGAGGAGCGTAGAGATCTCGGAGGGTTGTAGGACTGGAGGAGGCTACAGAGATAGGGAGGGGCGAGGCCATGGAGGGATTTGAAAACAAGGTTAAGAATTTTAAAATCGAGGCGTTCCTGGACCGGGAGCCAATGTAGGTCAGCGAGCACAGGGGCGATGGGAAAACAGGACATGGTGCGAGTTAGGTTACTGGCATCAAAGTTTTTAATGAGCTCAAGTTTATGGAGGGTGGAAGATGGGAGGCCAACCAGGAGAGCATTGGAATAGTCGAATCTAGAGGTAATAAAGGCAGGGATAAGGGTTTCAGCAGCAGATGAACTGAGGCAAGGGTGATTTTATTTTTCTGTCATCATTGTACAGAATGATGTTAGAGGTGGAAGTACAATGATGACAGAAAAATAAAATCTCTGTAGGTTGAATAAATAAATAATCTGGCCCATGATCTGTTAAGAATGCATCAGGAGAAAAAGCAGTTCATGGGAGGGTGTATTTTATGCTGTTAGTCTTCATACATAAGCTGGTCACTGATGCAGTGATTAGAACACATTGAATGCCCACATTTAAAAATGTGCATTAAAGCAAGCATCATCAGTATAATACTTTTGGACACTACTGATAATATTTCAATAATTTTTAAATAAGATGTATAGAATGGAAGCGAATAAATAATTCATTAGTGAATTACAGTACTTTTGATATTTAATGGTTTCCATAGGCAATAGAGTAAGACATTTAACAGTTCCACAAAACTAAAATATAAAATTTTCCATTTGAATCTTGCTGACAAAAAGATTTCCACAAATAGGCATGGTAAGAATAATTTTTATTGCAATATTGAACAGCGCATCTTTCTTTAGCCATTACAAATTTTATAGACACCTACATGAATGACAATACATAATATATATTTTACCTTATGATATATTTACACATGCAGTTAGTACTGACATCATGCTACATACTGTTAGTAGTAACATTGCAATTTACTACAAAATATGAATAATGCTTCCTTGTAGGAAAATACATCTGAATAGCTGGAATGTGCATTATGCTGCACCTCAGCAATTTAAAGTTGACTCAATTCAAGTTCAACTGGTTATACAGACACTCTTAATGATCCCTTTTCCCCTTAATGAACAGATCACAGAAAATTGAAAACATATCGAGTGCAAGCCCTATAAGAGCACATATCTAAATACATCCAGAATTTATCATTATTTAAACAATAACTTTCACCTTGGCTCTTATCAGATTTCACTTATAGCATTTTTTCTACAGTTTCTTGGTTGGAAGCCATGCACAAGGTAAATAGTGTAACTCAGCTGCATTTTCAGTGTTTTAAGTTTGTTTAATATTATATATATATATATTTATATATATGATATGTCAGTGTTTCAAATAAAAGCAAGTTCATACATTTCATCATGAGAAAGATTATTTTTCCTCACAAGCTAACTTTTATAGCTGAAATGCTGAGACCATTTACATTCCTTGGAAAATTCATACCATATAATTTAAAATGAAAATATTCTGTACATGTTTTGTGCCATAAGATTGATTTGGTGAATATATTCTTAAACATAACTTTACACCTACATACAAACTGAAAACTTACTATACATTCCTGAATTGTGCACAAGTAATCTGAAATGTTCCTACTGAAAAACAAAACTATGTACAAAGTACACAATGTACAGCAAAGCAAGACTGCCATCATAGTTTCCTAGTGATCACACCCAATAACTAATGGGCCTTTCGGTTTAAGTAGCCAAATACAATTGGACAAGAAAATGCTTTTCACAACAGTAAATATAATTAAAAGTGCAGTAAATATACAGATAAGTAATCAAGTGGGTGCAGGGCAGTTGCACTGTACGACTAAGCATAGATTGCTAAAATATATATTTTGGTAAGCTAAAAATAGAACTCCAGTGTTCTTAATAAAAAATAGTTTACAAGGAACATATTTTAAACTGCATATGGAGTGGCAAATACACATTTACTAAATTAGCAAGAGGCAAAACATTTGGCTTAAGCAGCAAAGTAATAATAAAAAAAACCCTCAGCATTGACTTATGGCTCATTTTGAGGAATTAGAGTGTAATTTTTTGTTATGTTGTGGTCATTAGGATTTATTAGCTGAACCAGAAGAACGCCGCAATTTCATAGACATACGACTCTTGCTAGCACGAGGTGACATTGGAGAGGCTAAGTCGATCCCGTCCGCCCCCTGTGCTGCAGGACTTTCGGCCTGCTGATTCTCTGGGCATGAGCCTGCAAGACAGTGGAAGGGGAAGCACTATTATTCATATACAAGACATCTGTGTGACTTCTTCTGTCAACTAACGCTCTTTGTAAATAGATTTAAAAAAAAACTTTCTAAATCTCCTGAGGTTTATATTAAATATTTTGATAAATTTACAAGGTTTTTTGTGGTGCAAAAAGTACAACAAATATTTGGAAAATTATATTAAGTAGCTCACTTGTACTTATAAAATCCCACTGTGAGAGGAACAAGGTGATGCATGCTCCAAAGAAAAGTAGTAAACACACATTACATTAGGTGAGCAAACAGCTTTCAGCCCACGCCCAGAAAAGTGCAAGAGCAAGAAATTAATTCCACGTTAGTCAGTGACTATGCAGTGTCAAGTGGACCAGTCCTGGTTTAGTGAAAACATAAAAGAAGAAACGGGTTTTGTTCTGCAGGGCTCTGTACGTCAGCAGAATTTATTAATGACTAAAAGTCAGACAGCTTGGGCACTACATCATTGAGATTAAACTGGAAAGACTTTTTTCCGTTCTGGGTAGAAATGGAAATACAGAAGATTAAAAAGTAAAAATACATTCAGTAAGACAAAACAATGTAGAAAATAACATACCAAAAATGGCAACATAAAATTAAAAACAAAAATTGAAAGTAATCATACAATAAACTAGAAGAACTACCAGTCTAGCACATTGACACTGAACTGAGCACTTACTACAACACATTTACAACATATCTGGAGCAATATGGAAGCTTGATTAAATCTGCAACACAATTGTATGCAATTAAGCCTAATGAAATTAAGGTCAAGTTAATTTGGACTGAAGAGATACATCTTAAAAAAAATGTTTTATTACAATGCCATATTTGTTACGTTAACCACACTTTACATGGAGGCATATTCAATTTAGGTTATGCAACAATGCATGACTCAGAATACATCTGAAATTAGGTCTCAGATAAAAAGCAAACAGCTTAGCTACGCAATTTAATTTCCATCCATTTTATACAAGCAAAATATAATTTTGATTTCAGAACATCTTAGTAAGCAGAATATTTTATAGTCCTCTGCAGTCCAAATTAAAACATTATTTGGACTGGAAATATAATTTAAAGAAACATATTAAAAATTATAGAAATATATTGACTGGTTCCCTTTTTACAAAAGAAATAAAATAAATAAATAAAATATATTTTTTAATCAGTTACCACAAGTAAATTTAGGAACTAGAAATGACAGGCTGAAGGAAGCTTTTTTTAAATTTTGCACAGCATACCATTCATAGCTAGCGTGAAAGACCTTCCGTTTCAAGCCTTTGCCCTTTACCTTGATGAGGCCAATGTTTTCTAGTGGAGGTTTGGGAAGAAGAAGAAATATCACAGCATTTCTTTCTTTAAAATGAAGAAAATGAAGCAAAAAAAGTGAATTGGACAGGAAGAGGAGAAAAAGGGAAAAAGAGAACAGGTGTGAGAAATGACACACAAATACTAAAGTTGAAGGGTATTAATAATTAATGTGCAGAACAGAGATAATGAGCAGAAATCCTGATGCCACACCTCACTGGCTTATACTTGTACACCTTCTAAACAGAAGTTACAGCTGACAATTACACAGTGGAAAACTGATAAACTTGGGGAACCATACTTACCTTTAATATTAAATATTCTGTAAAAAAAACCCGTAAGAGGTATTTGGTAGAAATATGCTGTTAGACTGTAAAATCAAATCAAAGAATATCTCTGTGAAAGATTCAGATTTAGAAGACTAAATGTTAAAGTTACAGCAAGTAATGGCAGATTACTATTGACAATACACAGAAGATCCAATAAAATACTATATCCAAACTGGAGGCCTATGCATTCAATGCCATCTATTAAAGGGAAACAATATTGGAGCGAGCACTTGGATGTAAAGCATTCACCCCTGCATGTGTTACTCAACAATATATCTAAGAAGAGAGTAAAAGACCTAACTTTTAAAAAATGTTATCCCCTGTTGAAATGCTCCTCCATTGGCCCAAGATTCTCTCATTTTAATCCAGCACTTTCAATATGGATACACAGATAAAGTATGGTTGGGGTCTTCATATCAGAGTCTGCAATTCACTAGTCATCAGTTTTTATTAGGATCAAAACTGCAAAATTCTATTTTATATTTGAACATCTGCCTGCTGAACTTTACTGATACACACCACTCTACAGAGAAGAATATATATAAATAAATAAAAACATATACAAAATGATATGTTCAACTTTAAAAGGTGCCATGTGGGACTGAAACTGCATAGACACTTTACATACAAGCATTTACCTCTACATTAATTACTTTCCTTACTTATTACCATACAGGTAATATCTGCAAATAGAGAAAAAGGAAAAAAGTATCATTTAGATACAACATTCCTGCTTATTCAAATTAAATTATTTTCATACAAAGGGGTCATACAATAAAGTTTAACATGAACAGAAGCAATCCCTACAAATCTCAGTCCATTTAAAGCAATTCAAGCTGGAATTGTGATGCCCCTAATTCAGAGAGTCTGACACTCTGGTCTCTCTGTTTTCCCTCTTCTACCTTGTAGAGCTAATTGTGTGTGTTTTGTTGAACTACAATTTAACAACTGTCAAGCAACACTTAGCAACAAGGTTATATTTTGTGTGGTACTGCATTTCTGGGGATATATGAAATGCAGATGACAGAACCAGAGGAATATCACTATGCAAAGTTAACCAGAAGAGAAAAAAGTCTGCCTGAGAGCAAGGTGCTGAAATCTGGCATATGGAAGGTATCTTTTGAAGAATGAGGAACACAACATTTACAAAAAGGTAAATCGATTCATCTTCACTATCAGCCTTTACATATAGCAGGTAGCTCTCCTAAAAAAAAAAACTCTGCTCGGAAGAGAAAGGATCAATTTATTTAGAATCCAAGGGCGTTAATAACAGCTCTGCAAAACTTTGCAGCCAAATCCAAAGAAGTTGTTTGGTGAAAAGTCTTACCCAAGTGGCTACCTTACAGAGGCCAAACAAGAAGCTTGAAAAAGCTGTTAAAACTGCAACTGCTCTGTGGAGAATGGTAAGTTACTCACCACAGATGCAGTTTTGTTATTCTTGGAATATAGTACAAATAGGGCATTCTATTCATCTGTATGAGGAAAACGTCCCAATAAATCCCAACAGATGTCTCACTCCTTCCCCCCCAAATCAGTTGCAGAACATTGTTCAGAACACATTCTCAGTTCTTTCCAGGGGACAACGTTCTGAGCACATTTTAAATCCTAGCAGTTCCATAATAGGACAGATAAGAGAATATAGTAACCAGGGATGGAGAAAAGAAAATGTCTTAATGTGTCTCTCAGGAAAGTCTCCAAGCATAATTTTGTTTTAGAGTGCAGCGATTCCCAGGTAGGCAAATGTGGTAACCATTTTGCACATTGGAAGATCCTATATACAGCAAATTAGATGAATGACCAATTTTTTGTTTTGATGGCACTGACTGAGGGAGGAATGTTGACCAGGACTCTGTGGAAACCCTTTCCTCTTCTTCAGTTAGATCTTTAACATCCACCTAAACCATTAGACTATTCCTGCATTTATTGTACAATGAACAACGCTAGTTGAAGGCTGAGCTCCTATGAATGTAGATAATGATTAGAATTTGAACATTTTCAATGCTGAAATTGCCGCTTCAACTAGGGTCAAAGTTGGCACTTGCAAAAATGATAATTCGGTTTTATCTTCCTCTTCCTTCTCCAAGCAACCAGAATCTTATTAGAGAAGAAGAACTTGCATTTTTATAGCATGCCTGGTACTATGACAGCTGATGAAGATCTGTTATAAATATTTAGGTTGACTAGATTTCTGACTGGAGGAGGAAGTTCTATTCTCTAAGGCCTCCAATGAATTCTCCATATGCTGTCTGACTGCTTATGTGACATCAAGTAATGGATGAGCAAGAACTTTATTCAACTTAGCATTGGCAAGGCCAAAGCCAAATCTCCCACCAAAAATTTCACACCCTAGCCTTATTCCATCCCTGGCTACTCGCTCAGGTTAAGTCATAAGTGTGCAACCCCAATGTCCTGTTTGACTCCGACCGGAGCTTTAAACCCACACATCCTAGT
Organism: Heptranchias perlo; assembly: GCF_035084215.1. Lineage (NCBI taxonomy): Eukaryota > Metazoa > Chordata > Chondrichthyes > Hexanchiformes > Hexanchidae > Heptranchias > Heptranchias perlo. Next base: position 37,187,160 of record NC_090334.1, on the reverse strand, counting down.
CACCAAGATGCCTTTTTTCTCCTTTGCAACATTGTTCATCTCCACCACTACATCCTTTGTCAGTTCTAGGCTCCACTACTCTTAACAGCTTCCCAAGTTCCATCAAGTATAAATAACGATTTGTCCAAAATATCATTACCGTGTCCTATCCCACAATATGGAACCGATATTAGGAGGGAGGTGGGTTGGCAGTGGGGGGTCGAATGGGCGCGTGGGTTTGGCACACGATCGTAAGTAAATTGAAGCCACTTACCTTGGTTTCCGCGCTGGAAAGCTGCGCAGTGGGCGGACTGCGCACATGCACCTGTCGTGGTCCATATTGGTACCAACGACATAGGTTAAAAAAAGGGATGAGGTACTGCAAGGTGAATTTAAGGAGTAAGGAAATAAATTAAAAAGCAGGACTTCAAAGGTAGTGATCTCAGGATTACTACCGGTGCCACGTGCTAGTGAGTGTAGGAACATGAGAATAGACAGGATGAATGCGTGGCTGCAGGGATGGTGTAGGAGGGAGGGACTTAGATTCCTGGGACATTGGGACCGGTTCTGGGGAAGGTGGGACCTGTACAAGCGTGACGGGTTACACCCGAGCAGGACCGGGACTAATGTCCTCGCGGGGGTGTTTGTTAGTGCTGTTGGGGAAGGTTTAAACTAGAGTGGCAGGGGGATGGGAACCTGAGCGGGGAGTCAGAAGGGAATAAAATTGAGAGCAGCAAGAGAGGGGGAAGACCCAGGGGAAATCTACAATACAAATAGTACAAACAGTTGTTCAAGAACAAGTGAGAGAGAAAAGTGTAGAGCAGCGGAAAGAAAGTGTACTTTAGGCACGACAGATAAAATAAAAACTAGAAGGCATAAGGCGATTAACCCAGCATCAAAGCTGTGGCAGGGGGTTGGGAACCTGAGCAGGGAGACAGAGGAAAGCGTGTCAGGAAGGGACGGAAGGTATGGAGTAAAAGGTAAAGTGTTAAAAAAGGAAAAAGCAGGAACTAAGTGTCACAAAACATATTTGAAAGTTCTTTATCTGAATGCACGTAGCATTCGTAACAAAATGGACGAGTTAACGGCACAAATAACTACGTATGGGTATGATCTTGTGGCCATTACAGAAACATGGCTGCAGAGTGACAACGACTGGGAATTAAATATGCCAGGGTATTTAACAATCAGGAAGGACAGGCAGGAAGGAAGGGGAGGTGGGGTGGCTATAAAGGAAGGAATCACTGTAATACAGAGAAATGATATTGGGACAAAGGATCAGGATAATGAAACAGTTTGGGTAGAGATAAGGAATAATAAGGGGAAAAAAACACTAGTGGACGTAGTATATAGGCCTCCTAATAGTTGCAACTCTGCTGGAAGAAGTATTAATCAGGAAATAGTCGGGGCATGTAATAAGGGAACAGCTATAATTATGGGGGATTTTAACTATCATATTAACTGGACAAATCAAATAGGGCAGGGCAGCCTTGAGGAAGAGTTTATTGAGTGTATTAGGGATGGATTTCTTGAGCAGTATGTAACTGATCCTACAAGGGGGCAAGCAACCTTGGACCTGGTCCTGTGTAATGAGCCAGGATTAATTAATAATGTCCTAGTTAAGGATCCCCTTGGAATGAGCGACCATAACATGGTTACATTCCATATCCAATTAGAGGGTGAGAAGGTTGGTTCTCAAACAAGCGTACTGAGCTTGAATAAAGGAGACTATGATGGTATGAGAGCGGAATTGATTAAAGTGGACTGGGAAAATAGATTAAAGTGTAAGACGGTACATGAGCAGGGTGTTCATTCAAGGAGTTATTTTACAACTTTCAAAAAAAAAATATTCCACTGAGGAAAAAAGGGCGTAAAAGAAATGACAGCCATCCGTGGCTAAGTAAAGAAATTAAGGATAGTATCCGACTAAAAACAAGGACATATAAGGTAGCCAAACTTAATGGGAGGATAGAAGATTGGGAAGTCTTCAAAAGACAGCAAAAAGTAACTAAAGGATTGATTAAGAAAGGGAAGATAGATTATGAAAATAAACTAGCAAAAAATATAAAAACAGATAGCAAGAGTTTCTACAGTTATATAAAAAGAAAAAGGGTGGCTAAGGCAAACGTAGGTCCCTTAGAGGATGAGACCGGGAAATTAATGGTGGGAAACATGGAGATGGCAAAAATGCTGAACAAATATTTTGTTTCAGTCTTTACGGTAGAGGACACTAAGAATATCCCAACACTGGACAAACAGGGGGCTCTAGGGGGGGAGGAGCTAAATACGATTAAAATCACTAAGGAATTGGTACTCAGTAAATTAATGGGACTCAAGGCGGATAAATCCCCTGGACCTGATGTCTTACATCCTAGGGTCTTGAGGGAAGTGGCAGTAGGGATTGTGGATGCTTTGGTAATAATTTTCCAAAATTCTCTGGACTCGGCAAAGGTCCCGGCAGATTGGAAAACTGCTAATGTAACACCCATATTTAAAAAGGGTAGTAGGCAGAAGGCTGGAAATTATAGACCAGTTAGCCTAACATCTGCGGTGGGTAAAATTTTGGAGTCTATTATTAAGGAGACAGTAGCAGAACATTTGGATAAACATAATTTAATAGGACAAAGTCAGCATGGCTTTACGAAGGGGAAGTCACGTCTGACAAATTTGCTTGAGTTCTTTGAGGACATAACGTACAGGGTGGATAAAGGGGAACCAGTGGACGTAGTGTATTTAGACTTCCAGAAGGCATTCGACAAGATGCCACATAAAAGATTATTGCTCAAGATAAAGAATCACTGGATTGAGAGTAATATTCTGGCATGGGTGAAGGATTGGTTATCTAACAGGAAGCAGAGAGTTGGGATAAATGGTTCATTCTCGGACTGGCAACCAGTAACCAGTGGTGTTCCGCAGGGGTCGGTGCTGGGTCCCCAACTCTTTACAATCTATATTAACGATTTGGAGGAGGGGACCGAGTGTAACATATCAAAGTTTGCAGATGATACAAAGATGGGAGGGAAAGTGGAGAGTGAGGAGGACATAAAAAACCTACAGGGGGATATGGACAGGCTGGGTGAGTGGGCGGAGATTTGGCAGATGCAATACAATATTGGAAAATGTGAGGTTATGCACTTTGGCAGGAAAAATCAGAGAGCAAGTTATTATCTTAATGGCAAGAAACTGGAAAGTAGGCAGTACAAAGGGATCTGGGGGTCCTAGTGCAAGAAAATCAAAAAGTTAGTATGCAGGTGCAGCAGGAGATCAAGAAGGCCAACGGAATGTTGGCATTTATTGCTAGGGGGAGAGAGTATAAAAACAGGGAGGTATTGCTGCAGTTATATAAGGTATTGGTGAGACCGCACCTGGAATACTGCATACAGTTTTGGTCTCCATACTTAAAAGACATACTTGCTCTCGAGGCAGTACAAAGAAGGTTCACTCGGTTAATCCCGGGGATGAGGGGGTGGATATATGAGGAGAGGTTGAGTAGATTGGGACTCTACTCATTGGAGTTCAGAAGAATGAGAGGCGATCTTATTGAAACATATAAGATTATGAAGGGGCTTGATCGGGTGGATGCGGTAAGGATGTTCCCAAGGATGGGTGAAACTAGAACTAGGGGGCATAATCTTAGAATAAGGGGCTGCTCTTTCAAAACTGAGGTGAGGAGAAACTTCTTCACTCGGAGGGTAGTAGGTCTGTGGAATTTGCTGCCCCAGGAAGCTGTGGAAGCTACATCATTAAATAAATTTAAAACAGAAATAGACAGTTTCCTAGAAGTAAAGGGAATTAGGGGTTACGGGGAACGGGCAGGAAATTGGACATGAATTTAGATTTGAGGTTAGGATCAGGTCAGCCATGATCTTATTGAATGGCGGAGCAGGCTCGAGTGGCCGATTGGCCTACTCCTGCTCCTCTTTCTTATGTTCTTATAGGCTGTCAGCTGGAGGTGCCCTATTTAAAGGGGCAGTCCTCCACTGACTGATGCTGCAGAAAATAGGCAAAATTACAGCATGGAGCATCCCAGGCGGAAGGCTGCTCCCAGGTTGAATGATGCCTCACTCCAGGTCTTACTGGATGGGGTGAGGAGGAGGAGGAGGGAGATCTTCCACCCGGCAGATGGGAGGAAGTGGCCTGCCTCTGCCACCATGAAGTCCTGGCTCGAGGTGGCAGAGGAGGTCATCAGCACCACCAACATATCATGCACCTGTATACAGTGCAGAAGGCGCTTCAATGACCTAACCAGGTTAGCTGAAGTGAGTACTCTTACTCATTCCCTTACACTCCGTCTGCCACATCACCGCCCCCACCCCACATCTCCTTCTGCACTGCCAACACTACTCTATCACATCACTCCTCACACTCACCGAACCCTCATCCTCATCTTACCTGCACTTCCTCACCTACCCAGTACTCATTCCACCACTACCACTCAACCCAATCCTCATACAATCTCATGGCTCTGTCTCACACTCACCCTCTCATGCATCTCTTTCACGGTCAGCCTCACCCAACCTGCCACTACCTGTGCTGCAGCCACAGGGCATGCATCATGTATGTGTAGTAGGAAGCATAAGGCAAACGTGTCGTGAGCATGAAGAGGATGCACAAGGGTGTTTGAGGGTTTGTCATGATTTTTACTTGCATTTGATTTCTGATCAACTCACATTACATATTATATTGTCACCACTACTGCAACGTCTTGGCCATTCTTGACTGGCTTGTGCAATAAAGCCCCTTCATGAGGTTCTCCATGAACACCCTTGATGCCACCCATTGGGTCACCCTACAGTGGGTGTATGTGTAGTTGCACGACTACTTTGTGCAGGTGCCTGTTGCGCAGCACTGTGTTGTGTAGCTCCATGTGGCGGAGGTGGACGGCGTGCCTGACGAGGCTGGTGATGTTGCTCGTCCTCCAATGGAGTGATGAATGCAGCAATGGACCCCCCCCCCCACCATCCTGACTCTGTGAGTGTGAGGGGGTCCACAAAGTAGGTAAATGGGTTTGGACAGCAGAATTTAGGGTTTGATGTAATAATTTTGAGTGTGGAGACAACAGTGTGGCAGGTAAAACTTTGTCTGAGGTGACAGAGTGCCCTGCTACAATGAATGAGGTATTCCCACAACTGTCAAGGAATTCTCTGCATCTCCCAATGGCTGCTGACTGAAACACGTCTGCAATAACGGGGAGTGTTTCCCACAGCATGGGAAACACGCTGAGGAGAGTCCAAAATCACATCCTTGCTAAAATCTCTTCCCAATGAGGTCCGTCAACCACCTCAAGTACCTCCCTAACTATCTAAACTGTCATCCCGCCGGCTTTAATTGCCGGTGGGAGTCCCACACGTGGGGGCTGCGCGCGCACCGATTCATGTCATTGGGAAACCCGGAAGTGGGCGGGTTGGAATTGGGCTCCGGACCCGCTCCGGGATTCCCCCATTTTAGGAGCCCCCCGCCCCGAACGCACCCGCTTGGCCATCCTAAAATCAGCCCCTTTATCTCACTTCCCTATTGCCTCCGTCTTTGCCGACTTCCAATGGCTTGCTATTCCCAATGCATCAAATTCAAAATCCTTCTCCACACCTACAATTCCCTCCTGGCCTTGCTGCTCCCCATTTCTGCAGCACTTCCAGCCCTAATGCCAATGCCTGTTCTTTGCTCATCTTATCTTTTTATCTCTTCTCCCTCCACTCCATTTTTGTCACAGAACCTTCAGATGCCTGAGCCTCTCACTGTGGGATCCTCCCTAAATCTACCAGCTTGCCCCTCTCTACCCTCCTTCAAAAGCCTCTTTCAAGCCTAGCTCAGTGAATCTGCCTTCAGTCATCTCCCTTAGCTCTTTTCCCATCACTGCTTATTAACTACTTTCACTCTATGAAGTACTTTGGAACTTCTGAAAATGTTAAAGATCTATACAATTGCAAGTTGTTGTAGTGTTGTAGGGATCACTCCTGATCCCTTACTCTGATGCCTTCACTATAATAGTACCATAGAGAAATTTTTGAATGTCACTGAGTTTTATATGCTGCTAACTTTGAAACCTTCAAAAGAAAAAACACAAAGCACCTCTGAGAACTTTTCCAGGTGATAATCAGAAAAATCTGTTGTCGATGACAGGATAAGAGAACTGCAGACATCTTGCAGAATAAGCTAGAGATAGAACAGAGTGGAAGAGAGGCCTAAGCATGCATTGAGATTTAAAAGGACAATATCCTGCGGCTTTTTTCTCCACACTCCCATAACAGAATATCCTATTGCATGTGGAGGTTTCCAAATGGAGACTAACCTTTTATTTCACGACTGGGTCTTTCCTCAATAGCAATATTACATACAGTTCAATAACTAATTACCATTTTTTTTTAGGAACAGATTTACCCAAGTTTTATTTCTACATGGATTTAGACTTGTATCTCCTGATATACAAATAACATAACCGGTTTCCCATTCCATATTTGTGTTGAGCAGGAAAGACTGTTGATATTGCAATTTCTTGGACCTGAAGTTACTGTAAACAAGAATTTTGGTTATGGTCAGAGAAATGTTACAGTCTACAACAAATGTGAAAATCAGAGACCAAGTATATAATTCACTTAGACATCTTGCTGACAATTAAACCATCATGATGGCAGTTTTTCACATTAGCAATATCGATTGTGGTTAATCACACTTAGCAATGCAATTTAATTTATTGTGATTGTTCAGGCTCCCTTCAGAAACTTAAGAACATAAGAGAAGGAGTAGTCCATACGGCCCCTCGAGCCTGCTCCACCATTCAATCAGATCATGGCTGATCTTCGACCTCAACTCCACTTTCCCACCCGATCCCCATATCCCTTGATTTCCCTAGAGTCCAAAAATCTATCCATCTCAGCCTTGAATATTTTCAATGACTCAGCATCCACAGCCCTCTGGGGTAGAGAATTCCAAAGATTCACAATCCTCTGCATGAAGAAATTCCTCATCTCAGTCTTGAATGGCCGACCCCTTATCCTGCGACCATGACCCCTAGTTCTAGACTCTCCAGCCAGGGGAAACAACCTCTCAGCATTTATCCTGTCAAGCCCCATAATAATCTTATATGTTTCAGTGAGATCACCTTTCATTCTTCTACACTCCAGAGAGAATGGGTCCATTCTACTCAACCTCTCCTCATAGAATAATCCTTCCATCCCAGGAATTAATCTAGTGAACCTTCTTTACCTCCAAGGCAAATATATCCTTCCTTAGATAAGGAGACCAAAACTGTACACAGTACTCCAGGTGAGGTCTCACCAAAGTCCTGTACAACTGTAGTAAGACTTCCTTACTCTTGTACTCTAACCCCTGTGCAATAAAGGCCAACATGCCGTTTGCTTTCCTAATTGCCTGCTGTACCTGCATACTAACTTTTTGTGTTTCTTGTACGAGGACACCTAAGTCTCTCTGAACACCAACATTTAATAGTTTCTCATAATTTAAAAAATATTCTGTTTTTCTATTCTTCCTACCAAAGTGAATAACATCACATTTCCCCACATTATACTCCATCTGCCACCTTCTTGCCCACTCACTTAATCTGTCTATATCCCTTTGCAGCCTCTGTGTCCTTCTCACAGCTTACTTTCCCACCTAGCTTTGTATCATCAGCAAACTTGGATACACTACACTCGGTCCCTTCATCGAAGTCATTAACGTAGATTGTAAATAGCTGAGGCCCAAGCACCGATCCTTGCAGCACCCCACTAGTTACAGTCTGCCAACTACTCTCGACTCTCTGTTTTCTGTCTTTTAACCAATCCTCCAACTATGCTAATATATTACCTCCAACCCCGTGAGTCCTTACCTTGTGTAACAACCTTTTATGTGGCACCTTATCGAATGCCTTTTGAACATCCAAATATACTACATCCATAGGTTCCCCTTTATCTACCCTGCTAGTTATATCCTCAAAAAACTCTCAGATTTGTCAAACATGATTTCCCTTTCATAAAACCATGTTGACTCTGCCTAATCATATTATGATTTTCTAAGTGTCCTGTAACCACTTCCTTAATAATGGATTCCAGCATTTTCCTGACGACCGATGTCAGGCTAACTGGTCTGTAGTTCCCTGTTTTCTCGCTCGCTCCCTTCTTGAATACCGGCGTAACATTTGCGACCTTCCAGTCCACTGGGACCGTTCCAGAATCTAAAGAACTTTGGACGAATATAACCAATGCATCCGCTATCTCTGCAGCCGCCTCTTTTAGAATCCTGGGATGTCGGCCATCAGGTCCAGTGTATTTGTCAGCTTTTAGTCCCATTAATTTGTCCAGTACTTTTTCCTCTAGTGATATTAATTGTTTTAAGTTCCTCACTCTCATTTACCCTTGGCTCTCCACTTTTTTTGGTATGCTTTTTGTGTCTTCTACTGTGAAGACAGATACAAAATATTTGTTTAACGCATCTGCCATTTCCCGTTTCTCCATTATAATTTCCCCTGTCTCAATCTCTAAGGGACCAACGTTTACTTTTGCTACTCTCTTCCTTTTTACATACTTGTAGAAGCTCTTACAATCCGTTTTTATATTTCTTGCTAGTTTACTTTCATATTCTTTTTTTAAAACTTTTTTTAAAATCTATTTTTTGGTCATCCTTTGTTGGTTTCTAAAACTCTCCCAATCCCCAGGCTTATTACTCTTCTTGACAACATTATAGGCCTCGTTTTTCAATCTAATACTCTCCTTAACTTCTTTAGTTAGCCACAGGTTGACTTTGAATTATGTTTCTGAACCAATTTCCTCTTCTAAAAAGGGAATAAGATGCAGATTATTCCTTTATATGCACCATGATGGAACAAAGTTCTAAATCCACTAGGGTTCGCAAATAGACTAAAATGCTCAGGAGACAGGACTTTCTTGCTTATCCGTACACTTAATTTTAAATTTTTCCATTTGCTATTATAGACCTGAGTAGCAGGCTTAAAACCATAATGATGTCAAACACCTGCAGTGATAGCCCTTGGGCACTCCATCTGTTCCTTTCAATAAACAGGCCATCGGTTGAAGGTTGCCTAGGGCATAATGCCAAATTGAGAATGTAAATCCTCCCTTTGTGGTACAGCAAGCAAATTAATCTACAGAAGGGAGAGGAGATCTGAGATCCATAGCTTCCATAGCCAGTATCGCCCAATTAGAATCAAAGGTTCCTCATTTGCGATAACCCTATAAACTAGAGGGTAGGCAGGGAAAGTGTAGAAGGATCTCCCATACTCATATCGACAGGCCGGAGTGACAAAATAATGTGATTTGTGCTCTTTTCCTAAGTGACATTTCTAGGTAGCCTCATTTCTGAAATATGGAGGTCGGTTTACCCTCCGGTTGGCTTCTTGGACCTGAACTATACACCTGTTAACTGGTTTGCCACCATGTTCCAAATACCGGTGTTAAATGGTTAGCAATAATTTATGCTTTTTGCACCAAAGTCAAACTCCAGTGCACACTTGCAGGTCAATGTGGCATTTTGTCAAAGAATATAATTCCAACCCATGTCTTGCTTGAGATCTATTCTCTCAAATGATTCAACTCTCTACACCATATGTGTAGTTTCTGCTAATCTATTAATAAGAGAGAGCAATGAAACCAGAATTATGAAGCAGGGCTAATCCAGCATCAGCAGCTGAAGACAAAGGCTGCATAGATTGCCTGGATGAGTGCAGCTCCAACAACACTCAAGAAGCTCGACACCATCCAGGACAAAGGAGCCTGCTTGATTGGCACCCCATCCACCACCCTAAATATTCACTCCCTTCACTACTGGTGCACTGTGGCTGCAGTGTGTACCATCCACAGGATGCACTGTAGCAACTTGCCAAGGCTTCTTCGACAGCACCTCCCAAACCCGCGACCTCTACCACCTAGAAGGACAAGGGCAGCAGGCACATGGGAACAACACCACCTACATGTTCCCCTCCAAGTCATACACCATCCCGACTTGGAAATATATTGTCGTTCCTTCATCGTCACTGGGTCAAAATCCTGGAACTCCCTACCTAACAGCACTGTGGGAGAACCTTCATCTCATGGACTGCAGCGGTTCAAGAAGGTGGCTCACCACCATCTTCTCTAGGGCAATTAGGGATGGGCAATAAATGCTGGCCTTGCCAGGGACGCCCACATGCCATGAACGAATAAAAAAAATTAGCATAAAGGAAAGGCCCCGTAGTTCTATGAAGCTTGAATAGCTCCACCTACTAATCACATGCTCTGGCTTTTATTTCACTGACATGTCAAGGAACCATGCTGAATGCCAACATGTCAACTTCTGCAGCTGTACTGACCACAACTGGGGCAGAGACACACATAGGTTGTGGCAGCTCTGCGAAACAGCACAGCTAAAGAGACTGTACATATTATGAATACTCCTGTTGCAGGGGGTCAGGGAACTATCTCTTTGTGAGCATTTAATGCAATTCATGACTTTGGTATTGTCTGCCCACTGGATTGACTGGGCTTGAACCGGATGCAGTAAGTATTGTAAGGCAAGTCAAGACTACTCTCATTGCAGACTACTGATAGGCTATTGTAAATGTTGGTCGAGGCAATTGACCTGTGCTTGCCAATTCATCAGACGAAGTACTCAACCAGAGGGAAGCATCTTTCTTGTCCTACAGAGGGCATGCTGGTTACAGCAGTGGAACAATATCTAACAAGGTGCTCTATGAGTCTCTCATCACTGGGAGGCTTCAGCTGAGGAAATATCTAGCCATACCAGTTGCAATGAATGACAGAATTTGAGATATCAGTGTGTCAATAAGTTCAGTTGTTATGGTTTCATGAATAATCTGCATTCTCGGATCACCAAGTTGGCTATGTAGCATTTTGTGGTAGGTTTTGGCCAGAATTGAAATTTGACTTCGAGAAAGATGATGCTTGGGAGGGATTCAATTGGGATTTCTTTAGGTACACTGGGTGGCATAACTAGAATTCCAAACTTTGGTGAAAGAGAAAGGCTGCAAAGTTCTCACTGAATGGTGGCAGATGTTTGTTAAGTAAATATAAACATGAAGTATATTTACCTGCATTATGTGTAAGGCGTTTCTAAGAAAATTAGTGCATGTGGCTAAAACAGCGTTGCTGTAACCATGCCTGTGGCTAATCGGCGATTTCTACAGGGCAACATTTGGCTAAAGAAAGGGGATGAGTGGGGAAAAATCTGCAAGGCTTCAGGAAAGATAGAGAACAGTGTAATAAGCTAAGTAGCAGATGCGTTTGACTATTTTCCATTGTGTTTCTGAACCCAAGCCTTGAGGCACCCCAATCGTCACTTCCCCCACCCTGATGTAATTCCTCTAACAAATATCTGTAGTTTTCTACCCATCAGCCTATTTTTTAATCCATAACCAATATTTACCCTGAATCACCTCACATTTGATCTTAACAAATAGCCTTTTGTGGAGAACTTTGCCAAATGCCTTTTGAAAGTCTAGGTGGATTACGTTGTAGGATTTACCAGTCCATTTGGAATGTTACTTCCTCAAAATAGTCAAGGTCATTGGTCTGGCAGGATCTTCTCCTTCTGAATCATAGGAACAGGAGTAGGCCATTTAGCCCTTTGAGCCTGTTCCGTCATTCAATGAGATCATGGCTCATCTGTGACCTAACTCCATATACCCGCCGTAGCCACATATCTCTTTATACTTTTAGGTTAACAAAAAGTAATCAATCTCAGAGCCAGCATCAATTGCCATTTATTACCCTTTGCATGTAGAAGTGTTTCCTAACTTCACTCCTGAAAGTCCTGGCTCCAATTTTTAGACTATGTCCCCCAGTCCTAGACTCCCCCAACCAGCAGAAATAGTTTCTCTCTATCTACCCTATCCCTTAATATCTTGAAAACTTCGATCAAATCACCCCGTAATCTTCTAAATTCCAGGGAAAACAACCCTACTTTGTGTCATCTCTCCTCGTAACTTAACCGTTGGAGTCCAGGTATCATTCTAGTAAATCTATGCTACACTCCCTCCAAGGCCAATATCCTTCCTAAGGTGCGGTGCCCAGAACTGAACACAATACTCCAGGTGTGGTCTAACCAGGGCATTGTATAGCTGTAACATAACTTCTACACCCTTGTATTCTAGATATAAAGGCCAACATTACATTAGCCTTTTTGATTATTTTTCGGTACCTGTCCATGATATTTTAATGATCTGTGTACACGAATCCCTAAGTCTCTTTGGACGTCCACTGTTTTGAACTTTTCACCACTTAGAAAGTACTCTGATTTATCCTTTTTAGGTCCAAAGTGGATGACGTTACACTTGCCTACACTGAAATCCATTTGCCACAATTTTGTTCATTCACTTAATCTATTAATATCTCTCTAATTTTATGCTTCCATCTACACTGCTTACAGTGCTGCCTATCTTTGTGTCATCAGCAAACTTGGATATGTGACTCTCTATCCAGTCATCTAAGTCATTAGTAAATAGTGAATAGTTGAGGCCCCAACACAGATCCCTGTGGAACTCCACTAGTCACATCCTGCCAATTTGAGTACCTGCCCATTATCCCTACTCTGTCTCCTGCCGCTCAGCCAATTTCCTAACCAGGTCAATAATTTGCCCTCAATTCCATAAGCTACAACTTTAGCTAACAGTCTCTTATGAGGGACTTTATCGAATGCCTTCTGGAAGTCCATGTAAACAACATCCATAGACGTTCCTTTGTCCACAATGACTGCTATTTAATAAGCTATTAGTGTACAGACCATCTTCAAGTTTACACCGGATAATAAACTCCATTAATTTACACAGGAGTGAAGCAAGATAATGGTTCTGTATTTGCCTGTGTATGATTTTTGAATATGGACACATTAGCCTGTTACAAATCTACTGACATTTCCCTAGTGTCCAGTGACTTCCTCAAAATGATAGTTAGCGACTCATAAATTTCCTCCTCAGTCTAGTTCATCAAGGAGCAGTGGAGAGAGCACAGCGAGAGCGGGGAGGGGATATAAAGCGCAGCGGCCCGGGTATAAAGGAGCAGCAGAGAGACAGCGGAGAGAGCGCACAGCGAGAGTGGTGGGGATATAAAGCGCAGCGGCCCGGGGCCCGAGTATAAAAGAGCAGTGGAGAGCACAATGAGAGTGGCGGGGATATAAAGCACGGCGGCAGCGGAGACCCAGGTGTAAAGCAGCAGCGGAGAGAGCACATCGAGAGCAGCGGGGATATTAAGCGCTGTGGAGGTGGCAGCGGAGACCCGGGTATAAAGGAGCAGCGGAGAGAGAGAGTGCACAAAAAATAATCAAGGAGTGACATCACAGGACAGCAGGTAAGTATTACCTTTATTTGTTCTCTAAGCTAGGGCAGTGGTTTAAACCAAGAGCTGGGAAACTATAACTATTATTTTATTAAATTAATAACTTAAACTAAGTGTCTGCAGCTCGAGGAACTTCGGCTCAGAGTTGTTGAGCTGGATTCCGAACTGCAGACATTGCGATGTATCAGGGAGGGGGGTGGGTGGAGTTACCTGGACACTTCGATCCAGGAGGCAGTCACACCCCTTAGGTTAGGTAGTAGTTTAGATTTGGTCAGTGCTTAGGGACAGGAGGATGTGACTGCAAGTCAGGCAGGTATGGGGGCCCAGATGCAGTGATGGCAGAGCCTCAGTCTTTGACCTTGTCCAACAGGTACGAGGTACTTGCTACCTGTATAGATGAGAACAAAGACTGCAGGGAGGGTGGGCAAACTGACCACTGAACCGTGGCACAAGAGGCCATTCAAGTTGGGGGGGAGGGGGGGAAATAAAAAGAAATATGGTAATGGTAGGGGATAGTATAGTCAGGGGGATAGATACTGTTCTCTGCAGCTGCGACCGGGAGTCCCAAAGGCTGCGTTGCCTGTCTGGTGCAGCTGAAGAACTTGGAGCATGAGGGGGAGGATCCAGTTGTCGTGGTCCACAGAGGAACCAACGACATAGGTAGAAGCAGGAATGAGGCTCTGCTGAGGGAGTTTGAGGAGGGTCCAAATTAATAAGCAGAACCTCAAAAGATAATAATCTCTGGATTACTACCTGAGCCATGCACAAATTGGCATTGGGTCAAACAGATCAGAGAGCTAAATGCGTGGCTCAAAGAGTGATGTGGGGGATAGGGATTTCGATTCATGGGGCACTGGCACCAATACTGGGGAAAGAGGGAGCTGTTCCGTTGGGACGGGATCCAGTGTCCTGGCGAATCGAATAACTAGGGCGGTAGATAGGGCTTTAAACTAAAAAAAGGGGGGGGGGTGGAGGATTCAGGTGAGGGGAAATTTATAAATCTAAAAGAGAAAAGTCAAGGCCACTGAGTTGTGTAGCGATTTGGGTAAAGATAAGCAGAGTGTGACAGGAAGGGACAGAGAGTTTAACGGTAATAGTGCATCCGTGAATAAGATCAAAGGGGGAAAATAGAAAAAAGTTAAAATTAAAGGCTCTTTATCTGAATGCATGAAGCATTCGTAAGATAGACAAATTAATGGCACAAATAGAGATAAATGGGTTTGATCTAGGAGCCATTACTGAGACATGGTTGCAAGGTGGCCAAGGTTGGGAACTAAATATTCCAGGGCACTTGACTTTTAGAAAAGAGAGACAAAAATGGAAAGGAGGGGGGTGGGGGGGGGAAGTCGGTGGGAGCCCTAATAATAAAGGATGACATATGGACAATAGTGGGAAAGGATCTTGGCTCGGAAAATCAGGAAGTAGAATCAGTATGGGTGGAAAGAAGAACAAGGGGCAGAAAACATTGGTGGGAGTCGTACATAGGCCCCCTAACAGTAGTTATACTGTTGGACAGAGTATTAGTCAAGAAATAATAGGAGCTTGTAACAAAGGTAATGCAATAATCGTGGGGGACTTTAATCTTCATATAGACTGGGCAAATCAAATTGGCAAAAGTAGTTTGGAGGACGAGTTCCTGGAATGCATCTGAGAAAGTTTCCTAGAACAATACATCATGGAACCAACCAGGGAACAGGCTATTTTAGATCTGGTCTTGTGTAATGAGACAGGGTTGATTAGTAATCTCATAGTGAGGGATCCTCTGGGGAAGAGTAATCACAATGTGATGAATTTCACATTGAGTTTGAGAGTGACGTACTTAAGTCCGAAACTAGAGTCTTAAACTTAAAGCCAATTACACAGGTATGAGGGGCGAGTTGGCTAAGGTAGATTGGGAAATTAGATTAAAAGATACGACGGTAGATGAGCAATGGCGAACATTTAAAGAAATATTTCATAATTCTCAACGAATATACATTCCATTGAGAAATAAAAGCTCCATGGGAAAAGTGATCCATTCGTTAATGATAGTATTAGATTAAAAGAGGCTTATAATGTTGCCAAGAGTAGTCGAAAGCCTGAGGATTGGGAGAGTTTTAGAAACCAGCAAAGGATGACCAAAAAACTGATAGAGGGAGAAAATAGAATTAGAGAGTAAACTAGCAAGAAATATAAAAACAGATTATACAGATTTTAAAGTATATAAAAAGGAAGAGAGTAGCCTTAGAGGCTGAGACAGGAGAAATTATAATGGGGAAAAAAGAAATGGTAGAGACGTTAAACAAATATTTTGTATCTGTCTTCACAATAGAAGACACAAAAAACATACCAGAAATAGTGGGGAACCAAGGGTCTAATGAGAGTGAGGAACTTAAAGTAACTAGTATTAGTAAAGAGTATTGGAGAAATTAATGGGACTAAAAGCCAACAAATCCCCTGGACCTGATTTAGAATCCTAGGATGTAGGCAAAGAGGTGGCTGCAGAGATAATGGATGCATTGGTTGTGATCTTCCAAAATTCCCTCGATTCCAGAACAGTCCCAGTGGACTGGAAGGTAGAAAATGTAACACCACTATTCAAGAAAGGAGGGAGAGAGAAAACAGGGAACTACAGGCCAGTTAGCCTGACATCAATCAAGAAAATGCTGGAATCCATTATTAAGGACATGGTAACAGGGCACTTAGAAAATCATAATCTGATCAGGCAGAGTCAACATGGTTTTATGAAAGGGAAATCGTGTCTGACAAATCTGAGTTTTTTTGAGGATGTAATTAGCAGGGTAGATAAAGGGGAACCAGTGGATGGAGTATATTTGGATTTTCAAAAGGCATTTGATAACGTGCCACACAAAAGGTTGTTACACAAGATAAGGGCTTATGGGGTTGGGGGTAATACATTAGCACGGATAGAGGATTGGTTAACAGACAGAAAACAGAGTAGGAATAAACGGGGCATTTTCAGGCTGGCAAGCTGTAACTAGTGGGGTGCTGCAAGGATCAGTGCTGGGGGCTCAGCTATTTACAATCTATATTAATGACTTAGATGAAGGGACTGAGTGTAATGTATCCAAGTTTGCTGATGATATAAAGCTAGGTGGAAAAGCAAGCTGTGAGGAGGAGACAAAGAGTCTGCAAAGGGATATAGACAGGTTAAGTGAATGGGCATGTAGGTGTCAGATGGAGTATAACGTGGGGAAACGTGAGGTTATTCACTTTGGTAGGAAGAATAGAAAAACAGAATATTTTTTAAATGGTGAGAAACTATTAAATGTTGGTGTTAAGAGGGATTTGGGTGTCCTTGTACAAGAAGCACAGAATGTTAACATGCAGGTACAGCAAGCAATTAGGAAGGGAAATGGTATGTTGGCCTTTACTGCAAAGGGGTTGGAGTACAAGAGTAAGGAAGTCTTGCTGCAATTGTACAGGTGTGGTGTAACCAAAGCCCTGGAGTAATGTGTACAGTTTTGATCTCCTTACCTAGGGAAGGATATAGTTGCCTTAGAAGCGGTACAATGAAGGTTCACTAGATTGATTCCTGGGATGAGAGGGTTGTCCTATGAGGAGAGATTGAGTAGGATGGGCCTATATTCTCTGGCGTTTAGAAGAATGAGAGGTGATCTCATCGAAACATAAGATTCTGAGAGGGCTTGACAGGGTAGATGCTGAGACGCTGTTTCCCCCTGGCTGGAGAGTCTAGAACTAGGGGGCATTGTCTCAGGATAAGGGGTCAGCCATTTAGGACTGAGATGAGGAGAAATTTCTTCACTCAGAGGGTTGTGAATTTTGGAATTCTCTACCCCAGATGGCTGTAGATGCTCAGTCATTGAGTATATTCAAGACTGAGAGAGATATATTTTTGGACTCTAAGGGAATCAAGGGATATGGGGATTGGCAGGAAAATGGAGTTGAGGTTGAAGATCAGCCATGATCTTACTGAATGGTGAGCAGGCTCGAGGGACTGGATGGCCTACTCCTGCTCCTATTTCTTATGTTCAGCACTCTGGGATAACTACTATGTATCCCATATGATTTATTTGTTTTGAGCCCTTTGAGTTTGTTTAGGACTTACATCTCATTGTTATTGAAATTATTAATTTTGTGTGCATTATCTGTGTGGGGAGGCCATGTTGCTTATGTTTTTCCTTGTGAAGACTTGAAGAAAAAAAATCGATCAGAATATTTTAAAAGCTGTTTTCCTCTGTTTTGAAGCCATTTGGATTTGTTATGGTTCGCACCTCGTCTTTGACCACCCTCTTATTGTTTAAGCAGTGAAAGAGATTTTTACTGTTAGATTTTGTATCTGCTGCTATATGTTTTTTCTGGTCTCTCTGACCCTCTGATCACCCCATTAACATGTTAATGTATGTTCTTATAGTCATTCCAATGAATCCCATTCCCTTTATCCCTGCAGGATTTGTAGAGGTAATTTTTGCTGTTTATTTCTCATTTGCTTATTAATCCATATAGTCTGAGCTTGCTGGTTCTAGGTATGTATTTATCCTGCATGCTCAAAATTGAGTCTTCTATAACTACAGCGTTACCGTCAATGTTTTGTTCCTTTTGAGCAATTACTGTACAATAAATATAGTTCAGCATTCTATTTGTTCTGATGATTACTACTCGACAGTGACTGATCATGTTGAGCCTCTAGATATCTTTCAACTGCAGCCGTAGCTATTTCAACACAATTTGTGAAATAATTGTATTACCCATTCTTTCTTCCTATATGCAATACTTCACATTTGCACATATGAAATCTCATCCTCCTTTGTTCCACCAGTCACATATTTTGTCTGATTCACCTCAGGCTCCCTGGTCAGATTTAACTGGCCCTCCCAGTTTGGTTTTTAAAGTTTGACCAGTTTGATCATTAACATAAATTAGAAAGAGTTCAACTTCCAACACCAATCTTTGGAGCACTCAGTCAGTATTTCCCCTTACTCTGATATAACTCCCAACAGGTATTCTCACTACTTCCTATCCTTCAGCCAATTTCTTATCCCTTCCCACACATATCAATTTCATACAAAATTTGGAACTTGTTGCATGCTGAGGTTGCACACTCAGGCTGGCATTTCTAAGTACAACATACTTGGTATGAGTGAAGTGACATTATTTTAAAGTTGCTTCATTCATTTGGATTTGGTGTTCCTTTCATCCACCCACCATTTCCACTGTAATTTGCTCCTCCAGTTCCCCTCATTCACCCAATTAACATAGCCTCTCTTACATTGGTTTCCAATATTACCTTCTTCCTAATTTCCTTAAAAAAATGGTTTTCAACTCATTAAACCATTTTGATTAAAGCTTAATCTTATTTTCCCCACTCCAGTAAAAAAATTTTTAAAAAGTCTTAATTTGTTTAATTCATCTTTCTCTTCAGCTTAAAATGAGGTCTCTGGAAATCCAATGCCTTACATTTAATAAGCCTTACTACACTTTAGCACAGGTCAAATCTTCAATTATGATGATTATTGGTATTTCCCAGCATCTCAAGTTTATTAATAAATACTGGCTGAAGTACGACCTCTTTTCTGGTAATTTTTAATGATGATGCATCTAAAAGCTGTCTCATATTAGCTCCATGTATTTACCCTTCTCTTTTGAAAGATCATCACTATCATTTCACTCAGCTTTTGGGCAATCTGAATCACAATATGTATCTATTTGTTCTTCAATGATTTTCTTATTTGTTCAAAAACTTCACGTTAGTTGATTACTTTACCCTGGTCGTCTATGATAATTCCAGTTGTTAAGTTCTTCACCTCGTTGTCATGGGTTTTCACCCAAACCCCAATCCTTCCTTTACTTGAAGTTATATTAACACTCAGGTACACTACTGTAAATCTAATGGAAAAGAAATTATGGCTTCACTGAAAAAAAGAAAAAGTACTATGAATTGATGAAAAAATTAAAAATGTATGAAGAAAATGAATGTTAGAATAATTGAAGTTTGTAGAATGAACAAAAAAATATAGCAGGTCTCTTCCTTGCAGCATGGAAATAGGTGGGGTATGATGCACAGCAGAATAAAAATTACCACTTACTAAATATAGCAGATCAGGTCTGACTCAGCGTGAAGCCTCAGAATTACACAACAGTATTGCATTAGACAGTTTATAAAAGACTGAAAGGAGCGAGAGAGGGAGAGAGAAAGGAAGGAATGAGTTGAAGTAAGAGGAACAAGATAGGTTAAAAGGGAGATTAAGAAGAAAAATCTAGTTTCTTGATTTATTTCATTTGTAAGCAGTCAAATCAAACAACCAAAAACGAGGTGGTATGGACTAGCTTGTAGCACTAGCTTGTAGCACACCCTGTGTATTACAGCATACATAATCTTAAAGTCTGCTCCACTTGGTTTGTTATATTCAAGAATTTCAGGGCACCAGGGACAAAATTACAAATTTAAAACAAGTTAGCTATTTCAAACTACTAAAGATGTTAGAAAAGGCTCACTAATAGCTCAGCAGTTATACGTAAACTCTGATGAGGTACCACGGCATACTTGAGCAACAAAATCCCTGGTGTGTGCTAAATCAGCAAATTTTAGGGCAGGGATGGGGAACTAAAATTAGCATCAGTGTCTCTAAAACAGGGACAGGGGAAAGAAAAATAAAGTTGA
Source organism: Heptranchias perlo (assembly GCF_035084215.1). Taxonomy (NCBI): domain Eukaryota; kingdom Metazoa; phylum Chordata; class Chondrichthyes; order Hexanchiformes; family Hexanchidae; genus Heptranchias; species Heptranchias perlo. The sequence continues at coordinate 37,167,279 of NC_090334.1, read as the reverse complement.
AAGGACTTCCATTCCTGATTTCTACCTCTTGATGACTGTTGGAAAGAATGAATGAGTGGATGTTGGGCAAGAATAGATTGGTCTTTGGAATGATAACCCCAACAGTTGAATAGATTCCTGCTACTCACTGTCCAGGCTCACACATTACGAACTGCTACTTGGCTAACGTACCAGCGGGTTGCCAGTGTACATGGAAATGTAGTCCAATATAAGTCACTGCCTTCAAGAGAGGAGGAAAGAAAATGAAGTAGAGAAAAAAGGGAAGTCAAATATTGAGACTATTGTTATTTTTTTTTCCCTCAGTTATTTTTGAAGCTGGTTAAATTATAAAATACTCCATAACAGCATCTAGGGTGGAAGGTAGGAGGGGAAGGAAAATGATTTTAAGTTTAATTAATGTATATCTTTTAAAGAACAGCTGTAGATAATTCTCTAATGGCTTCACTATCCGTTGACATTTCTGATCCTTCTGTTGGTATTGGTAATCACTTAGCCTGTTTTAAGCCAACACATGTTTGCTTATTTTCTCATCCTGCATGATAATAGGTCAACCCTTTTAAACGGCTCTGTCAAACTGATGTGCCACACAGAGTTTACATCTACAAGAAAACAAAACCAAAAAAGAAACTATAAAAGAAGAATAATCTAGATAAGAAAAACAAACTGTGGTTTCAAGCTAGGTTTCTTCTTTGAAGTTTTCATTAAAAAGTCCCAAAACAACTGGAAACATTTACAAAGTCATCTTAGTTAGAAGTACTGCCTGTAGGACACCCCAGTTTCTGGCTACACATGATTAAATTCAGTACAATACATGACAGCACATGTATTTGTGGTATTATTTCATCAAACAAACCAACTTATGGAAGAGCAAGAATTGACATGGCTTTCACTGTGATTTTGTAAATCCTTGCCATCAGCTCCAATGTGATCATGTGGCAACATTGCAAAGACCAACTGTATTTTTTTTCTGCAAAGAACCAAATTATGTAAAATATGATTCTAAATGGAGGGGGAAAAAGAAATCAATTTATGAACTGATCGATGATATTTTGCATCAATATAAAGGATGGAGTGCTGGGTTATAAAATTAGGTTATAAAATTAGACTACATGTTAAATGATGTTTTGAGCATTTACTACTTCATATTTTGGTCATACTACTACCTAATAATCAAACAAAAATCTTCATAAATGTCCTCAATTGTGTCATGTTTATTTCCGTTCTGGCTGTTAGAGATTGTACATGTCTAAGGTTGTGGTAATCCACTGATGAAAGTATTTATAAAATGCATTAAATTTTACAAAAAGCAGTAGTAGTTTTTGGAATTTGTCAAAACAATCAGGATAGTTTGGTGTATAGTAATGAGACTGCATCTAGTTACAAATGGACCATAGTGTTTTAGATTTCCAGGGATAATTTTGGAATTCATTCAAAAAGACAGCATAAATGCAACAAACAAATTTATTTGGGTAAAAGTGTTGTTCTAACTTAAGACTTTTAAATCTTAAGCAGTTAGAAATGGGTTTAGTTTTCATGATGTTATTAATAACTTACTAGCAATTAGGCAACATAATGTTCATTAAACCAGTTCCAACATAAATATTTTACTTTTAAACTAATATTTTAGAATGACAAATCTTACATCTGCCTGTACCATTTTTTGTTAAAGTGAGGATGTAAAAGGTCTCAGGTGTGATTACTGTGTTTGGGTAAAACTATGATATATTCTTACTTGTGCACATTAATCATTTTGCAGTGATCATATGACCTTTATCTTATCTTCTGAGTGACCCATCATACTAGTATAAAGTGCAGGCAATTGGGACTAGCTTAGTGGTATAAACTGGGCGACATGGACATGTTGGGCCGAAGGGCCTGTTTCCATGTTGTAAACTTCTATGATTCTAAAGTATCTTTAGAAACCTTTAGAAATACAGCTTAGTTGCCTTTATTTTAAAAAGATGTGAATGAGGTATTTTCTTAAATTTTAGACTGTGACCAAGAATAGTAGTATGTACTAGAACTTCTCCAAAGGCCCTTCATCTGGTAAAAAGAAATGAGTTTCATACTTTTAAAGAAATACAAAGAATTTTGATTAACTTTGATTTTAATTTTTTGAATATTTATTGAAGCAGAGAATGCTATAAAAATCATTAGGAAAGTCTTGGAAGAATTACAATGTGTGGAAGCTAAATTAATATCAGAGATATGGTTATTAGCTCTGAGTGCTTCAGCAATCAGGTAATTTTAAATCTATTAATTAACATTTCCTGCACACCACCAGGTTCAGTAACTCCTCCAAGCCAGTTCTCAATAAAGTCATCAGCGTTCATTACTTTAAAAAAATAGAAAAATGCACAAGAAGGAAGCAAACAATTCTTTGTAATGTGTATGATTTAATTTTTTTTTTAAAAAAGAGCCAAAGATAGTTAAATACCCTCTTTAAACATTGTTATAGTTACAAACCTCATCTATGATTTTACTGCATTTAAAAACTTATTTTCTATATAGCGTACTTACTGCTGACATTAGTGCCAAACAGTACATTATATATGGATATATCAATGCAATTGCTTCTGGTTCATGCAAGAGGGAAACAAAAGAGCACAGAGGTGGTTATTTGTCCAAATTAGCCTGCATTGTTAAACAAATTTCAGTATTGAAAGGTTAGTATGACGTGCAGGCCTGGTTAGTAAACTCTTTAGTCAAAGAAAATACTTTAAACAAAACACTTGGGGAAATTTTCATTTAGTGTGAACATTCCTTTTAGTGTGAACAGAGCATCAGAAAGGTTTGCTTTAAACTGTTAAGTTTTTAGTGTTCTGGTAGGAAGTCACCTGAACATAAGCTCTCTCACTGAATCTTACCTTTTGATTTACAGAACTGATATTTTAATGATCTAAAGGGGAAAATAAAACAATAAAAATAATCACTTTGATACAAGGTAGATATGCACAGGATAGGAAGGTTTTGAGTTTGCCATTTCTATAAATATCAAAGTTGGTTGATAATACCATTTGATATCAATACCACCAGAAATCCAAGGCTATAAAACAAACCTATGAATGACAACAAAGATGTAACAACATTTTAATTCTCATCTGTTCCATTTCTGGAGAAAGTTTAAAAAAAGCTTGTTACACATTTTAGGAAATGCTATCAAGTAAATTTTTAAACTGATATTTTTTCTTTTTAAAAGACAGAGACAAATCTTACTCATTCAATTTAAAATAAAATGCAAAACAGAAAAGCCTTTTTCCTGAATGAGAAACCATAGGTTATTTGTAGGAATTCTGCAGAAAGAATACTTCCTCTTGCCTATTTTGGTGAACTCTGAAAATAGCCATACATTTTTAGATTTATATTAAAATTGCAATTTTTCTACAAAATCATAAAGTTGCATTGTAGTTACCAGTTAGTTCATCCAGACATTCTAGCTAATCAATACCATAATTAAAGTTAGGGAAAAACGTACAACAGATGTCATTTTTTTTTAAGACCAGAAATAAGTGCTTGTAATTAAAGTAACAATAATATTATTTAATGTTTAGAAATCAAATGCTACAAATCAAAAATATAGAACTGCAACTAGTATGAAACTGTTTTGGGAATTCACTTATTGTGAATTCAAACTCAGATAAAATATTTGCCATTACCTGAATCAGATGGTAAATGATGACAAGGGGCTGGACAGAAGACCTGGGCAGCAAAATCCTCAAAAGTGGTTGGTTCCTGATGGTGTTGCACAATTGTTTCCAGGTATCGAGCTCTTTCCTCATAGCTGACATTCGAGTTAAGTGTAAACAAACCAACTGAACTAACCAGCATACAAAAGTACCAAGTGGACAAATATTCATTTTAATCACTCATGACAACTAGAAAGTTGTGTTTCCACCATGTTTGGAAAAGTCCTGGCTTGGTACTTCAGAGTTTAGAATGGGAATTTCTAAGCCCACTGAGTAAGAGAATGCAAGAGAAAATCAGAATAACTGCTAGCTTCTCTCCAGCATTTTAAACAATAAAATGAAGCTGCAATGGTTACATGCAGGGGAAGCTCCCTCTACATTTTCCTGATAATGCACTTCAATCTCCACAGGAGGGAGGGTATACCCTTTCGCATTACCACTGACATATCTAGTTCTCATACTAACTGTTAGGGCCTCTCCAGTTCTCATACTAATAACTAATGACTCTGTAGGTAAGATTAAATAATGTTACTTAGTAATCAAATCCTGAATTATGGGCAGATTTATGCTGTGGATTCAGTAACTAGAATTAAATTAAGATTGCTCAAACTCATTTCACTTGAGGAAAACGGAGATCAAAAAGACTCACCAATCACAAATGCAACCCTCCAGTTGTTAAAAATAATGAAGCATGCTGGCTCAGAAAACAGAAATACAGGTCAATTAGCTTTTAATACAACTGTACATGCAACTCTAATTAGCATTACAATGAGCAGTTGACTTTGGTAAAAAGAGACAGTTAATGCCACATAATAAATACGGTCAACACATCAAAATGTTTTCTAACTTTGTATTAGTTGTATGAATATAAGTTATTAAATATGACATCTTGTACAATCCAGACTACAGTGAGAACATGCCTCAGCAGCTATGTTTACACTGAAATGGCTGTGGAGGATACCAGCTTTGAAGTAAAGCATCCTTATAGTGACAGTTTAATTGAAATAAAACAGGCAGGAACAGGTTAGTTTCCATTAAAATACACGAAGAAACATGCTCTTGCAGTGGGCTTAAGTTGTCATTTTTTTTCCAATTATAGACAAATGAATGGGCCAGAGAGACACAAAATATTTCTGCTACTTTTAATCAACAGCTGCGCAACAGACATCTAAATATGGAGCAGCGGGTAACAAAGTGCAATTATCAGAGGAAAATAAACGTGCTGACTACATGATTTGCAGTTTCAGTTTTCAAAAAGCTGATAAATAGCATCCCAGCACAATTTTTACATCTGTGCTGGTGAATCAATTTCTTCAAAGTTCTGTGGTACTGTTTTTATGTTTGGAACAAAAACATTTGTAAACATTCAGTAATGCTACAGGGCAGGGGGGGGGGGGGGGGGAAACAAAGATTTCTTGCAATGGTTTTATAAAAATGCAAGCTGCAACTTGCTGAGAATATGCAGTCATGCCAAAACTTGCATATATGAGCACAACGTATTTAATGTAAGGATCACGAGATTAAATCCAGTGATTGCATGAGCTACATTCAGGAGATAGCCATTTTGGAACAAGGATTTCTTTACTTTTTCTGAATACAAGCACCAATTACAAGATACTGAGAACACCAGCTCACAATTCTTAGTTTATTAGATCTCAGTTTCAATTGATACCATGATGATTTTGAAGTTTCAAATAAAAATACATGCAACATTCACAAATTAGAATTTATGGCTTGTACACAAGCAATTTATTAAAAAAGATTGGAGGATTAAACAGATTTAGTTTATAGTCTCTTATTTTTCTTCAGAACTGTGGTACAAAGTCAAGTTATTGGTTGTATTTACTATAAATTATTTCAGATTTATTTTGTGAAATCTGTGAACATTTCAAAAATTGGACATGGAAGTGGCATTACAGTGCCATTATGCTATCACTTTTGCACAAATATGAAACATTTCTGGATGTGTATTGCCATCTACATTGTAACTCAGGAGTCAAGTCCCTGTCCGACTCACAAGTGCACTGAAGCCAGAAGGTGCAAGACCATCTCTAGTAGCTTTGTGTGAAGTTACATTTAGAAAATATACAGGCAGTCTTACTGGAAGTTGTGGCATTTTATCAAACTTACTTCTAAAACAGTTCAGTTTCAACACTCCCGCTCATGCTTTAACATTAAAAAAATAACTGGCTGGGGAGTGCCCCACAAGATGTACTTGCACTCGTGCATAAACTCTTGTGTCACCAAGTTCAAGGTGTAGCCTGCAGTGTAATTCTAGTCTTATGGCTGTGCATTATTTCTATGCAGAAAATGATACCCTTTGTTTAATTATTTTGGGAGTGCAGTCACAATCACTATGGCTTCTGAACATGCTAACTTCTGACTTGCCACAAATGCTGTTCATATCTCAATACCACTGGTACCAAGGTTCAGATGGTTCCACAGTATCAGGTGGGGTCCAAAATTCCAGCACTGAACAATAAAACAGCCATCAGTGCAGTGCAGCTCATATTTAGCCTTCAAAATAATTTATTTTTAAAAGGAAGGAAGGAGAATCTATTTGGGAGAATTACTTTCACATCTGTAGTGGGTAATGCCAAGCCATAAACAAATAGGCCATCATCTAAGCTGTGGACTTTCCTCCTGTCCCTTCTATACACAAGACCACATTCTGGTATTGCAGCCCAGTTCTTTTGAGGAAGGCAGGAATTCAACAACTGTTTTTGCCTAACTGTGTCACATACATACAAGCTGCTTTTATATTGATCTTCATTAACCAGTTCCTATAACCCCAGGGCTCCTGCCCATAGCAGGCAAAATGGCCAATTTTTTTAGTCCTATTACCAAATCCAGTTTTCCTTTGGATCTTAATGCCTGCTGCTGGTCTTACTCTGGCGACTAAAAGTGCTGCACTGGTGGCAGAGCAATTTGGAAGCATTTCAAACCCCCTTGATGGTATTTAATCACTTAGGCATCACTGTTATAACATCACAGTATAGCACATTTTATTGTATTATTACGTTGCGTGTGCACGTGCAATGGTCAATTTGACACAACTGCTTTGCACATATGCAAGCACAGCGTAACACTTCACTGCCAGTTCAGAGAGAGAATGGTGCCACAAATGCTGTGTAAATTCAGGAGCGAGGCACTCTTAGGCCGTTCTCCTAAAACCTGGCATGTACCATAAAAGGGCCTACAAAAGCTTCAAGATAGGCAGAATAACAAAGGAGTGGTCAGGTGACAGCCTTGTAAGTGGAGGTTGAATCATATTTACAAAATGAGAAAGATCATGTCAACAACAGGCATCTTAACAGAAAATGGGCCTAGTTTTGTCAGTTTGACTCACAACAGTGCCAAAACACTAGTCATCTTCAGCTGTCAATCAAGAGAATGCTGGATTATTTATGAAAGCATGCAAATTACCCTTAAAGCTGTCTTGTAGATAACAGTTGAGAGAAACCCTTGGTAAATTGGCAAATGGGGTGTTCTTAGGATACGAGAGAGAGAGAGAGAGAGAAAAGCCAAGAGCCTCAAATCAACAAAGCAACATTTTCTCTTGAAAGGAAGCCTGAGTTGGATAAAGTTTCTGCACCTTTTCTGGTCTGTATAACTCAGCTTGTTCACCGCGTTAACGCTCTGAGCCATTAGTGAAGCAGCAAACCAATTTTGCGTGTTCTGATCTATCTGTGTAGTGCATTAGCAGACTTTTTTTAAAAATGAAGACACTTTGGAAAGGGACAACTTTTTTTGGGTAATCCCTGATAGTCACAACTAATTTAATTTAGTAACTTGTTCATATTGGCTTCCAGTACTAACAGCCAGGATGAAAGCAGTTTTCAATATGCAACAACTTGCATTTATATATTGCCTTTAACGTAGTAAAACTTTCCAAGACGCTTCACAGGTGCGATAAAACAAAATTTGACACAGAGTCACATAAGTAGATATTAGGTCAGGTGACCAAAAGCTTGGTCAGAGGTAGATTCTGAAGAGCATCTTAAGGGAGGAGAGAGAGGTAGAGAGATGGACAGAATTAGAGAGGGGATTCCTGAGCTTAGGGCCTAGGCAGCTGAAGGCACCGCCAATGGTGAAGCGATTAAAATTGGGAATGCGCAAGAGGCAACAACTGGAGGAGCGCAGAGATCTCAGAGGGTTGTAGGACTAGAAAAGGTTACAGAGATAGGGAGGGGCAAGGCCATGGAGTGATTTGAAAACAAGGATGAGAATTTTAAAGTCAAGGCATTCTCGGACCGGGAGCCAACGTAGGTCAGTAAGCACAGGGGTGATGGGAGAACGGGACTTGGTGTGAGTTAGGATACAGGCAGCAGAGTTTTGGATGAGCTCAAGTTTATGGAAGGTGGAAGATGGGAGGCCAGCCATAGGAGAATTGAAATAGTCCAAGTCTAGAGGTAACAAAGGCATGGACGAGGGTTTCAGCAGCAGATGAGCTGAGACATGGGTCAAATAAGTTGCAAACTGACTTTTTTTGCCTTAGACAGTGGCTAGGGAGAGGGATGGAGTCGGTGGCTAGGGAATGAAGTTTGTGGCGGGGACCAAAGACAATGGCTTCACTCTTTCCAATATTTAGTTGGAGGAAATTTTTTGCTGTCGGACAAGCAGTGTGACAAATCATAGCCAGTGGAGGGGTCGAGGGAGGAGGTGGTGGTGAGGTAGAGCTGGGTGTCAGTGTACAAGTAGAATCATAGAAAGGTTACAGCACGGAAGGAGGCCATTTGGCCCATCGAGTCCGTGCCGGCTCTATGCAAGAGCAGTCCAGCCAGTCCCACTCCCCTGCCCTATCCCCGTAGCCCTGCAAATTTTTTCCTTTCCTGACGTCGCCGAGGGGCAGCATGTAGATGAGAAATAAGAGGGGGCCAAGTAGTTATACTGTTAATATACACTCAAACTTGTAAAGCTGAAAACTTTTTACTGGTCCCACACATGGGCAATGATATTATGTTTATATTATTCACATCAGAATGCCATACGTTTTCAGAGTGGGTTATTTCATACCAGAAAACAGCTTGCAGATATATACTGTAACACATTTTTGAACAAACCAGACAAAACCAGGAAAGGAAACTGGTTTCCTTTATTTTGGTTTACCATGATTCTGAAAGAGCTCACTGTGGTTAAACTGCACATCAGGAACCTTTTTGGCCAATTTCAGAGCTGTTCAGCTTTACGATCTTCAATACAATATAGAATCATACCTAGACCTCTCCGCTGATGTGTGGGTAACTGAGTAATTGCCATTATAACACTGGAGATTAGCATGTGAATAGCTGGGATCTTTTGACTTAATCTTTTAATCCCTAATGTGCTTTAAACATTTCTACAACCTTCCACTCTTTACTTACATTGTACCCTTACATCGCTTCATTCTTTCATCTCATGTTTCTTAACTGCTTTTCCTTTTATTAATATTAGTTGTTTTCACAACACTACATTATGTATGCTTTGGCTTAATATATAAATTAAGCCAATTGGTAGGGCAATACTAGCCACTATAATAACTAAGTATATTCTATTTAAATCTTAGAAATGTGTAAGTTGCTACTGTTACCACACGTGATGATATTGTATAGCAATAGAAGATGTGCAGTAAAAGCAACTAAAATGCTTGTGTGGCCCTGCATTTTTTACAGCTTTGTTCAAAAAAAGTATTTTTCCTCTCTGTAGCTTCACAGCTGCAGAATTACTGTGGCTAATGGTGCCCTTTTCACAGCAGTGTCTTTTGCATAGAGAATGCGGGGCTCTTGCATTACCAGAAACAAATTTTCTGTTTTTCAGAGAAAAAAAAATGGGATTACTGGAGCTCCCACCTACGGTGCTTTTCATTCTGTGTGATGCACTCTACTAAGAGCCATCTCTTGAAAATTATGATTGAAGTAAGGGTATAAAAATGAGCTTGTTAGCACATTAGAGGTGCAGTATCTTAGGGCCCCTGAAAATTCCCAGTGGAATGATAATTTATTTCTCTAGACATGCTGGTACAGATAGCTTCCCATTCTTTTCACACAGGAGGTACCACTAGGAAGAAAAGATATGAACGTCCATAGGATAATGTATACAGTTTTGGTCCCTTAGCCAAGGAAGGATATACTTGCCTTAGAGAGGGTGCAACAAAGGTTCATTAGACTGATTCCTGGAATGAGAGGGTTGTCCTATGAGGCAAGGTTGAGTAGAATGGGCCTATACTCTCGAGTTTAGAATGAGAGGTGATTTCATTGAAACATAAAAGATTCTGAGGGGGTTTGACAGGGTAGATGTTGAGGGGCTGTTTCCCCTGGCTGGAGAGTCTAGAACTAGGGGACATAGTCTCAGGATAAGGGGTCAGCCATTTAGGACTGAGATGAGGAGAAATTTCTTCACTCAGAGGGTTGAGGATCTTTGGAATTCTCTACCCCAGAGGGCTGTGGATGTTCAATCATCGAGTATATTCAAGGATGAGATCAATAGATTTTTGGACTCTCAGGGAATCAAGGGATATGGGGATCAGGTAGGAAAGTGGAGTTGAGGTTGAAGATCAGCCATGATCTTATGGAACGGCGGAGCAGGCTCGAGGGGCCATATGGCCTACTCCTGTTCCTATTTCTTATGTTATTATAGCTACCCATTATCAAAACAAGCACTTCTACTTGAACAGAAGGTGAACAATTTCATGAACCAGGTATAAATTTATCCTTGTCCCTATATGGAACAATCCATATTCCTAAGTGAGAATAGGTTTCAGTGTTAAAGGTTTTGGAGTTACATTATGGTGATTAAACAGTACACATTAGCAGATTTTTTCTACAAATTGTCATCTGGTAATAACTTATCAATGGAATGGAAAAAAAACAGCAGACAGCTGCTGCAATCAAATGCTAAATGCAATTAGAGAACAATTTACTTCAATCCAGGAAAAATTATAATGGTAGTAAACTGTCATGCTTACTAAGAAGAACAAGGACTAATAAGTGATGCATTCATTCCAAACAAGGAAAGTTAGGGACAGATGCGACTGACCTTTAAAAAGATTCATTTTTTAATTGGAATGGAATCAGAAAAAGCAATATTCTCTTTGACTTTGTCTTTTCTGAAACTACAGGTCATAAAACAAATGCTAAGTTAAATTTTAACTTATGCAAATATTTTCAGGGCTACACTATTGCAAGACTATTTTTATTGCACTGATGCAAAGATTTTCTGACTAAGGAATTACATTTCTCTATCTATTGGATGCCAACACAAATAATACTCCCAATCTCTAAGCCTTTCAAACAATTCATAATTGGTGCTATAGATTTAATGCAACATAATATCAGGTTATTTGTTACACACACAATATATAGTACATATATCGTGTGTGTAAATGGGGGTGGGGAGTTTTAAATATAACAGCCAATAACAAATTGTGATTTTGTTTGATCTCTACTAGCACACTTGCAGTAAACAAATTAACTTGCAAGCAGTGAAATGTAGACCTTAATTACTATTGCCAGTTCTTTCATCTGAACCACTTAGAATATGCAAGACCAAGCTGTGCTACTCGGTACTAACTAAGACCCATGTTCTTTCATTACTGAGTAAAATAGCTCAAGGCTGGATAATGCAGTATTTCAGAGATACTGAATGCATCTGAACATTAATCCTTTATCATAACTTATCAAGGTGCCTGAAGTGTTACATTAGCACTGTCACACAACACATTTTAATTGTTGAATCTTGGGATTTACAATATCCAATAGAATGAAAGATGTGATTCTGCAAACCAGGAAAGCTATGTTAATCCATTCAGTTACAATACAACATGTATATTGTTTATACCATGGCTCAATTAGGCAGAACACCTGGTACTACTTTAGCTCAGTTTTGGGCTGCCAGATGACCAGAAATCCATGACAGGTGCTCAAGCACTGCAATCACAGGCTGTTAATAGTAGACAGTCAGTTTAGGTGTGGACCTTGCATGACCTCTTTCAAATCTGCCAATTATTGAACTAGTCATTTGTCTTAGGAAATCGCATCATGTTCCAGCCACTGTTTAACACTGCATAAAGCACTGTCCAAGTAAACATTGCTTATAGTTTACAGCTAATGTCAAATTAAGAAGAAAAAAGGAAGATAAATATTCAACACTCATCCTTTGATGCCTCTCTTTTACCCCTATGCAAACACAATTTCACCATAACAGATAACCTCCCTTCTGGTAATTAACTACTGAACAACTCTCATCTGACTAATTCCAAAACCGGCTGTAAAGTATAACGACAAATAGTAAATTATTAACACTAAGCAACTTATGAAAGATGCAAAGCAAAACTGTTTTGGGACACTCACAACAAAGTTCCTAACGTAAACTGAATATTTCTCCAACCACATCTTAAAAATATAAGTGAAAATGGTTAAGTCCCATAATTGAGGCATTCATGATTATGGATATATTTAAAACCATTATCAATAAACAATTTTATGTCAAAGCAAAGCAAAACATTGGGACTTGATTTGCTGTGGCAGGGCATCTAACAGTGTCTGCAGTCAGTTAGATTTGCCCTTGCACGTTTAGGTTTTAAAATTTTTTGTGTGGCAAGTTGCTGAAAGTGCGAGCTGATAACATTGCAGTGAGGGAAACTGCATCGGGGACCTGCGGTTTCAGGGCAAGCAACTGTGTATCTCCTTAACTAATCAGATTGAAGGACTGTGAAATAAACAGCACAAGGACTGAGTAGGAAGTATAAATTAGAGTGGGTGAATTCAATGTCAAATCAGTTACAGAAAGAGAAATAAAGAGAAGGAAAGAAAGATTGGATTAAGAGAGAAAAAAAAGAGACAAAGTAAAAGTTAAAAAAAATTAAAATTTTACATTGTTAAAATCTCCAACAATTCAAATCTGAAGGAATGAGACTCCACATTAGTAATGCTAGAGAGATTGACTGGCCGTAATTAACACTTATGTCATTAAATGGGTACTTAGACTGAAATGGACAAGAATTAACTTTCTGTGGCGAGCACACTGTTCAATGCATTTCAATGGTGAGGAGACAGTGAGGTGTTGTTTTCGCGAAGCTAACGGCGGAGTGGCACATCTCTGACAGCAACTTTTGGATTTCCGCGTTTAACCGCACATCTGCCTCTCGCCTGAAGTTGCTGTATCATTTGCACATAAATAACGGTGAGCGCCGTTAGCCTCAGCATTATGCTGATAGCAAATTCTGGCCAATTAAGTCTATGATTCACAGGTTTTCAGTTCTTTGAGGATGAGAGCTAATATTTCTTTATGAAAACTTTAGTGGTTTCTTACAATGCAAATTTACAAAATCTCAAATGCAAAACATGTACTGTTTCTTTTTATTGGGATCTTAATTTCCAGACGTACTATACTGTGAAAATGACAATTATTGATTAGTGAAACCACTCATTAGCTGAAATAATTATACACCTAATCTGGTGTCATAATGATTTAAAACACTAAGTAGGAAAAATATGTTATGTCCCTAAAGTGCTTTCTCTGCCAGTTGTTCACACAGGATTCTTAACCTAGGGCAAATTCTTGAGGCACATCATATTATGTATAACAGTAGGGCAGTTATCTATCAGGCACATTACCCCAACAATATTTTTCTGACCTGTAATCAGTTCCAAATGGTCACATTTTAGATAAATAATTTCCCATTCACATGCAGATCACTTGGATGCTATCATTAATGCAAGCTAGTTGTGTCAATCTTCTCCAAATTAGTGTTTTTCCCTTTCCGTAAAGTTTGAACCAGGATGGCCATTCATCTTGGGCCAGAATTTACTGTAGCCGGCGAACGAATGGCACCAGCTGTTTGTTAGACTTGCCCATACCCATTTAATTTTCATGAGCTTTTGCAGGGCAAGTTGTTGTAAGTAGGAGATCGAAATTACACGGCACCCTCTACAGGGCCCCTGGGACCTGTGTGAACAGGGCAAGCAACTGTGTATTTCCGTAGCCAATCAGATTGAAGAATTGTTAATGGCCAGCACAGTGTCTGAATCAGGAAGTGTAAGTTAGAATAGTGAATTCAATGTCAAATCAGGTACTAAATGCAAAATAAAGAAAAGGAAAGAAAGAAAGATTGGATTAAGAGAGAGAAAAAAAGATAAAGAAAAAGTAAAAGAAAACATTTAAAAAAAATCTCCAGCAACAATTAAAAACTGAAGGAATGAGTCTCCACACTTGTAATAGTTAATTTTCAGTGCTAGAGAAGTTATTCGGCAGTAATTAAGACTGATCACACTGTTAAAAAGGGAACTTAGCCTGAAATGGACAAGCCCGAACTTTGTGCACAGTTTAGTTCGTATTTACCATGCAAGTACAGGAACTTCACACCGTTCAATGCATTTAAATGGTGAGTTAGACAACGAGATACAATTTTCGTGAATGTACATATCAAAACAAAATTGAAGGAACCCAACCAATGTAACAATTGCTCAACCCTGATTAAACAAAAAACATTTTAATTTAAAATATCTGCAACACAAGAGAAGGATCTCGGACAGCAACTTCCGGATTTTTGTGTTTAACCTCGCATCTGCCCTCACCTGAAGCTGCTGTGCGATTTGCACGTAAATAACGGTAAGCGCCATTAGCCTCATCATTATTTTGACAGTAAATACTGAGCCATTATATCCTCACCATAATGAGCCATAACAAGCAGCAGTAGATTGGTAAACTTCAAATCATTATATTGCCACGTATATAGTCATGTGCCTGTGGTGCAGCACAAGTCACATAACTGGATTTCAACATTCATTTTCTTGGAGCTACTCTCTACGTAAAGATTATGTTTAGCAGAGTAAAAACATAAACCAAAATAATGGCTTGGGCAGCACAGCGCCACTCCCAGTTAAAAGTTACAGTATTTAAATTGGCCACTACTGCCAGGATCTTTAATTAGTTATTTGCTTGACCACAAGATAAAGTGTTGGATTCTTTTTTTTTGAAAAAGGGGATAGCGCAAAGGGAACATTCCCCATTACAAATGCACTTCTACACAGTTAATGGAGAAAGTTCAGATCAGTTACAATTCCCTTTCCCAAAACAAATAGAAAACCAAAAATAACAAGGGATTAAGCCTTCAACATAGCCTATGAACTCAGCTGTGTTTTTTTGACCCCCCCCCCCCCCCCATTCTTCAAGTGCTAGGCTGGGAAGATTCCAGACCCCAAATCCACAGTAGCAGCTGCTTGCTGACACACACACTGCTCACATCAGTAGCGTAACTCTCTTTGGGATAGGAAACCCAAACAAGGAAGTTTCCAGCAAATTCCAGGCAACTAACAAAAACAATATATTTTCTGACAGATAAGGAAATAAGTGTATGACTTTTACTAATGTAGGTTTCCACAAACTGGTGTGGAAACATAATTCAAAATTGAAATACATACAAAGCAATGATAAAATGGATTCAGAGAGCATAATGCATGTATTAAAAGAAAGAAAAAGAATATTGGGAAATTGCATTAAATGAAAGAGTGCCTGAATCATTGGAAAAGTAACTTTAAAAATATAGAATGCTTAAAATAAAAGGATTCACAATACTTTACAATGTAAATATCAAAACAAAATTAAGGAACCTAACCAATGTAACAATTGCTCAACCTTGATTAAAAACATTTTAATTTAAAAAATTTGCAACACAAAAGAAGTCACAATATGGCTCTAATTACATTTTTCTCTTTGTCATTCAAAGCGCATTTAAAAAACTGGAATAAATTAGAACAGCAATTAGATCTAACTTCTACAGATGATCAGTGTGAATCCACAATTAAGAAAGTTAGTCATGAGGTCTCCTCAAATTGCTGTGTAGTTTGTGAAGCCATAATGTTGCGATTGTGAATACTCACAGGACTCTATTCCCACACAGAGTTAAGTAGACCATTCGTGTCACTTGATTAGAGTTCAGCGAAACAATGCTAAGCAGCCATTGTCTGAATCAAGATGAGTTAAAGCTGAGGAAGGCACTGACCCAAGCTCCCTATCACACTGAACCATATGCCAAACCTTCTATCATTGACACTTTATCACAAGAAATCAGGAGCCGTAGCTTCCCTGTGAAAATCCCACTTCACATACCCTCTGTGCACTGTGCCACTATTCTGGGGATGTGTTTGACAATATTGCCTTTTCACAATCAGTATGAACAGATGGATGGCAACAAATGTGGCTTGGCAACTAAAAGTTATTAAAATTTAATAGCCTACACATTAAAAACAAAGAGATGCAAAATGAAAGGAAGATGAGGGTGAGAGACCCGGGTATCATTTCTCTTCAACAAATAGTAAGTGATTGGGAAAAATGTCAATACTGCTGAAAAGGGTAGGGGTGACTGAACCTTTCACTAAACTACAATAAAACGACATTGACTGAGTCATTAAAGAAGTCAGGCAACTCTGGCAGTGCATATATATCTATGTATTTTTATGATCTGGTTGCTGTGGTTCAAATTCAGATCAAGAGTCTCCATTTCTTTACCTGCACACAATATTTATCAGGATATTTCATTTCACTATTTTTGATGAAGTTCACTGCTTCCCCATGGATCACACAAAAGTAGGTTTGTGCTAGTGATAGAACTAAAGTTTCTCTTGTATTAAAAAAAAATCTCCCCTCAAGTAGATTTACAATTAAAGCTAAGAGCTTATGCTTCATGAGTCACTAATATGTAAAATCCTCAACTTCAAAATAAAAATCTATAAAATTAAAACTTCTGGGGGTTGATTTTAAACTGTACCCCATTGGGCGGGAAATGGGCAGCAGCGAGTCAACTGCCCGTTTTACACTCCACCCGATTTTCCTTTGCTTTGACTTCAACAATTACAATTGACTCCTAGGTATTAAATAATCACAAGATGTGTGGTTGTGTGTGTGTGTTTTTTGGTGGGGGGCGGTGGAGGGGGAGATGCAATACCTGCTTACATCTTTTTCAAGTGCAAAAGCTGGCCAACTCTGTTATAATGAATATTCTGAAGGGTTCTACTTGGAGTACTAACCTATCTTTCTCTTTCAGAAGTTGATTGGCATATTGTGCAATTCCAGCATTTTCTATTTTTATTTCACATTTCCAGCATTTGAGAGATTTCTTTTTGTCTCATGAATGTTCTAACGTGGGAACAGAAACTATACTTCCAGCTGTTAATGTAATTCATAGCATTCTCTAGTGATTCATATCACTGGACTTCAATTCATACTTTTGAATAAATAAAAAATAATCTAATCAGCATCAAACACATCAACAAGTAAGAAACGTTAAAGTTTATGCATGTACTTGCCCCAAAGGTCTAATTTTTACTTCTGGTCCTATTTCTCTTGATCCCTAGTGATACATTACAACTGTAATTGTATGATCAAGCCAATTGTTCACATGGGAGAACAAACTCCATTAAAGTGCTTTCTTCAGGACAAAGCAATCAAAACATTTAAATGACCTTCAAATTATCACTGACCTGAGTCCTGATACGAGAAGCTGCAAGAAATATCAGAGCTAGACAGACATCAATAGTAACAGATTACTATTATTCTGGCTGTCAGGAAGACCAATCCATGCAACACATGTCAATCAATATATGCCTTATTTATTGAGCAATATGAGATATACAGGGCAAAAATAGCTCAGGGCTGAGCTCCAAGTGGAGCCAACCCTGGCTTCTGGCATAAATGAGAACACTACATTACTAGAATCTTTGTATAAGTAATAATTATTTCTACATAGTCCAAGAAAAGCTATGCAGCACAGCTTGAATATAAAGCAAACTGTTAAGATTTTTAAATCGCTGCAGTGATAGGGAAGATTCTTTAAAGGTAGTAAATAGCAATTTTTATTTGTTAAAATCACATTTCTGTGCATCAATTGCATTTTGCATCATGTTAGAAATGTGAAGTGTGTAAAAAAGCATCGATAGTCATTGATGCTATTAGAATTTACTCATTTCAGCTAGCAGTACAGTAAGCTGTTCATTCTTTTCAATAAAAAGATGCAATCTGTGCTTCAGTCTGGCACAATGAGACACGTGTAGTACTTTGATCAATGCAACATGCCAGCACCCATCTGTAAAACCATCTTATTGTACTAGAAGTGAGACAAATCTAAATTACACACAAATGATTAGATGAAGATGCTGATGATTTTTCCTTTCTAGAGGCTGTGATGTAAAAGGTGTTAAACTCAATTCTTTCAAGGTTACAACTATTCTTGGAGTTCATCTACAAACCAAGTGCAATTAAACCCATAGGATGCCTTTATGAGGTGCTGAAAACATAATTCTATCAAACTGAAATTAAAATGTCAAGTCTAAATATGAAATTTGACATTTTAATTTTGAAGCATTTCTAACTGAATGGAAGCTCTACATATAGTTAGGAAGTGCTAGCACTACATAGTGGAAAAACCATACTCTAGGGCCCCGATATTGGCGTGGAGGCGGGATTGCAGCTGGGGGCGGGGGGGAGGGGGGGCTGGGTGATTGGGCACGTGGGTAACCAAGCCAATAAAAAAATGTCCCTTTCCCATGCGATCACGAGTCAATTGGAGCCACTTAACATGGCTTCTGGGTTTGCCGTCCGAAAACTGCACAGCAGGCGTATTGCGCACCCGCATCACAGGCTGTCAGGTGGAGAAGCTTTAAAGTGGCCTGCCTCTGCCACCAAGAAGGCCTGGCTTGAGGTGGCAGAGGAGGTCACCAGCAGCAGCAACATCTCCCACATCTGGGTCCAGTGCAGGAAGCGCTTCAATGACCGTACTAGGTCAGCCAAAGAGAGTACACTTACTGATTCTCCTGTATTTCGTCTTCCACATCACCGCCGCCACCCCCCAACTCATTCTGCACTGCCAACACTACTTTGTCACATCACTCCCCACACCCACTTAAGGCTCATCCTCAACTTACCTGCACTTCCTCACCTCCCCATTAGTTACCCCACCACTGTCAACCCAAGCCTCATACAATGTCATGGCTCTGTCTCATACTCACCCTCTGATGCATCTCTTTCACAGTCAGCCGCACCCAAACCAATGCATTCATCTGTTGGCCACATCACCATCGCTCACTCACTCGTCTGTACTTTCTCCCCTTATAGGAGAAGAGAGCCCAGAATGCAAGGGAGAGGGCGAGGACTGGAGGGGGCTGCAACAAATTGTCGTCCTCACAGATGTGGAGCAGGAGGTGCTGGAGCTCAGCCGAACTCTCGAGTGCCTGTCTGTCGGGGACGCCGAGACTGGCACACGACAAACGTCTGGTGACATAACTTTAACATTCAGCACACACAATATGAACTGATGTTAACATGCCTTGCCATCTTCAGCACCTCAGTATGCTCATCGCAACATGACACATCTGTGATGATGCTTAATATTGCCTTCTGTTCTCTTACAGGGTCTTCAGCAATCGCTGTGACGGCAGAGGCAGATTCCTCACAGGACCACCCGGCCTCGGAGGGTGCAGTCACATCTGAGCATGCCATCTATCAGCACAGATACTCACACCTCGGTGGGTCCTCGTAGTGAGTTAGTTGGGTTGGCACTTGGTGAGTTACCACACACGCGAGCACAAGCAGACACCGGTGGCAGGGACAGCTGCGGAGAATCCGCGTCGGTGGGAGTACTCCTCTCCAGGCTCTGCTCAGCTGCAGATACTGAACCCTGGGGGGCCATCCTTTAAAAGGAGAATGATCGAGGGACACCAGCACATTTGCGAGGTGCTGGAACAGGTGCCATGTGCACTCTCCACAATAGCGCAGAGGATGGTGGAGTCCAACTCCTGCATGAGTGGAATGGTGGCACAGGTACGGGAGGGAATTTCTGAGATAGTGTCACAGGGACATGAGCAACTCCCTGAGATACTGTCACAGGTAAGTGCAGGAATGTCTTCGACGGAGAGAAGGCGAGCCTCCATTGAGCTTCAAGCACGGCTCACAAATGAGTCCATTCAGGCCTTGACAACGGCCGTTCGGACTCACAGTGAACAACATTCTGCCACCTTAAACAGGGGGGCAGATCAAGGCTTCACACATGTCCTCCAAACTGTTGTCCAGCAGAGTGGTAGGAGTGATGTGGTCCTGGCCCAGGGGAGGGATGATGGCGAAAGGGAACATGGCAGAGGGGACGCCACTCAAAGCGCTCCCACGTCTCACCTGTTCCCCCACCCTCTCAATCAGTACCTGCAATGCTGCCTCCTCTCCAGGTGGCCGAGTCTGCCCATGCACAGGTGCAGGTGGAGCAGTCTTTGGAAGGGCCCTAAATATTATTATTGTCACCACTACTGCCACATCTTGGCCATTCTTGACTGGCTTCTGTAATAGGACCCTTTCATGAGATTCGTCATGAACGGTGACACTTGATGCCACCCACTGGGTGTGTGTGTGTAGTTGCAGGCCTGTTTTGTGCAGGGAGGGGTGGGTGGGTGGGGGTCTGGTGTGGGCGCTGCTCTATCCAGGTGGTGTGAGGACTGGATTCTTCACACTGTCTGATGTTAGGAGAACCATTTACATATCAGTGACTCCCTGGCCTCATGAGCAGCCAGGTGAGGCGCTGCTCTGCCCGTGGGTTGCTCCTGCTCCTCCTCCTCAATGTGGGTGGCAGATGTGGATAGGGCCTCCTCAAGCAGTGCTCCTCTCTGTTGCTGCCCTCTGTGCTCTTGTGCAGGTGCATGTAGTGCAGCAATGTGTTGTGGAGCTCCACGTGGCGGAGTTGAACGCCGTGCCTGGCGAGGCTGGTGATGTTACTCGTTCTCGGATGTAGTGGTGAATGCAGCCATGGCGCCCGCCCGCCCCCCCCACCCCACCCCACCATTCTGACGGTGAGAGTTTGAGGAGGTCCGCAAAGTAGTTAAATATGTTTGAACAGCAGAATTTTGAATGGAAAGTAAGAATTTTCAGTGCAAACACAAAGATCTTGCAGCCAAAACTTTGTCTGAAAGAACAGAGTGCCCTGCTGCAATAAGTGACCTTCTCTCTCCATCTATCAAATAAGCATTTGAATTTCCCACTGGCTGCTGGCTGAAACACGTCTGTTGCAACATGGGAAACACACTGAGGATGCTTCAAAATTGCACCCCTGCCAAAATGTGGAGAAAATTAACTAATTCAAGTACTTAAACGACCTCAACAATTATGTAAATGATCATCCCACCTGCTTTAATTGCCAGTGGGACTTCCGCATTCGGGAGGCGCGCGCGCACCCAGAAGCGTCAATGGGGAACCTGGAGGTCTGTGGGTTGGAGCGGGCTGGGAACCTGAATGGGATTTCCCTGATTTTTGGAGCCCCCCCCCGACCCCGTTACTTCACTGGAAAATCGAGCCCTAGATGTCAAGTGATTTTCACCTGCTTTGCTCTACTATAGCCTTGATCTCATGCTACACAGTTTCTTTTGCCCTGTAAAAGTAGCAGCAATAACTACACAACTGATGAGTACACAAACAGTACAGTAGTATAGAAATTAGTACAAAACTATATACAGTAAAACATGGCTCCAAGTCATGGTAGATCAGAAAGAGAACAATGGGTAGGCTGGATGGGAGTTTTCTATGTGGAGCTAGAAATTCATTTGAAAGACGAGGAAGGCTCTACCCCACACTAAGTAATTACCATTCTTGCTGTTAGGAATATAGGAACAGGAGTAGGCCATTCAGTCCCTTGAGCCTGTTCCGCCATTCAATTAGGTCATGGGTGATCTGTACCCCAACCCCATTTATCTGCCTTTGATCCATATCCCTTGATACCCTGACCTAACAAAAATCTATCAATCTCAGTCTTGAAAGTTTCAATTGACCCAGCATCCACAGCCTTTTGAGGGAAGAGTATTCCAGATTTCTACTACCCTTTGTGTGAAAAAGTGCTTTCGGATTTCCCTGCTAAATAGCCTGGCTCTAATTTTAAGATAAAGCCCCCTTGTTTTGGATTCCCTCACCATAGGAAATAGATTCTTTATCTACCCTATCAAATCCTTTTATTATTTTATACACCTCAATTAGATCACCCCACAATCTTCTATACTCAAGGGAATACAAGTCAAGTTTATGCAACTTGCCCTCAATTTAACCCTTTAATCCTCCAGTGTCATGCTGGTGAATGTACGCTGCACCCCCACCAAGGCCAATATATCCTCCTGAGGCCCAGTGCTCCAGATGGGGTCTGACCAAGGCTTTATACAACTGAAGCATAACTTCCTCCCCATTGTATTCCAGCCCCCTTGAGATAAAGACCAATATACCATTAGCCTTTTTGGCTGCCTTATGGTACCTGTCCACTAGCTTTTAGTGATTTGTGCACATGGACACCCAAATCTCTTTGCTCCTCCACAGTTCCTATTTTCTCACCATTTAGAAAATATTCCGATTTGTCTTCTTTTGGTCCAATGTGGATGGACCTCACACTTCCTATCTTGTCTTGAACTGTCAAGATAATATTACTCGGTAAAAGCTCGTTAACAGTTCTAGGTCTGTCTTTCAAATGGCATCTAGAGAAATCCTTCACACATTGATCCATGAAGTTCTCAAGAAGATAGTCCATTACCTAACTTGCTAATCCATTTGGCTTTATACCCAAATGAAAAAGAAATGGTTTGATTAAGGCCTTTCAGTCTATCTACATATTATGTTAGTGCCCTGCACAAATCTTCCTTTCAGTGGAAGAAAGGTATGGTGGAAGATTGCAATAATCTGTTCTCTGCATAGGTTTTCTCCCTGGAGAAAGTAAGCTTTTATGTGTCAGATAGCTATCCCAAAACTCAAAGCCATGTAAATCTACACAGGATAATGGCCTGGGCTGTTATCCTAATGCCAGTATCTTAAAGCTCCATAGCAGACAGATGTAGTAACTTTCCGCCTGGAGTGAATAATAAACCCTCATGCTGCTGATAAGCTAACTGGAAATAGCAGGATACACCTCGTATTCTCCGAGTCTCATTCTGATGGATGGACAAATAACACTCTGATTGATCATATATCTCAAGCTACAAACCGAATCAGGTTTAGTAAGAAATAAACTGGTAGAAGTGAAAGTCAAATAAACAGCACAAAGAGAAATTACAGCGATTGACTTCACTTACAAAATCTGTTTCAAAATAACATATTTTGAAACTCAAGATCTCAGAGGTTACACTTTAACTTTGTTCAATGTCTATGATGTGAAGTTTATATATGAAATCAGATAATCATGGTATGTTCCATTGGTCCCTGCTGGTTAACTGATGAAGCAAAAATTCACTAAAGCAACCTTGATATGGAGGTGACAGTTATTGCTTTGAGGTCTGACTACTTTTCAGGAGGAATTGGGGTTTTCTTCTCTGTAGGGCTCTTACCATACTTGTGAGATTTCCATAATCAAATACAGCTGTCAATCACGAAAATTTCAAAGGCTAGTTTTCTTAATTACACCTGTGAAACAAAGCAACTCTCACACAAAATGGGCTTTTCCCCCAGGACATCAGCAATCCCAAATGATTAGCTGATTCCTTTTCACAGCCCAGTAATCAATACTAACTGTTCCTAATACCTGCGGGAATTTTGCATTCAAGGCTGACTGGTATATAGACTGCCATTTCAAAATATACCAGTCAGCCCACTGAACTTTCCGTCAAAATGTAGATTGTGGACCTCATTTTAAAGTGACCATGAAGCTGATACACTAAATATTAATAGAATATCAAAATATGAGGTTGTGTGTGATCAGAGAAACCCCAATGCCTGCTTCCTAAAAGTTCACGGACATTTTTAAAGATGGAGGATGGATACATCTTTAAGGGGGTGAAGACAAGGAAAAAGCGTGAACATGTCCTGCTCATGCTCTTTTCATGTCCAGGTCAGGAAGAGAAAAGTGCTTTACTTCAACAAACCCTGCACAGGGAAAAATTGGGATTAGACATCCTAGGAGTCAGTCCCTTCCAGTGATTAAATTGATCAGTCCTTTGAGTTAAATTTGCATCAGGCCTCATGAGGCAAAAAAAAACATGCAAAAATAGGAGGCAAGAGGGACAGTTGTTGTGGGTGTCCATCATTGAGAAGGGCCCATGGACTCTTCAAAGTTTCAATTAGGCATCAATTAGCAGCTGTGGGTCTAAGGTTAAATCAGTTAGTAAAGATTTAATAGGTCTCAATCAAAAATGGTGTTAACCGATGCGTGAACTTCATATTGTAGGCTTTAAGAACACAAAAACATTTCTCAGGGAAGAGAAAACTATCTGCTGCATGAGATGGGAGAAGAACACTGAAGACCTGTTTCAGATCGAGGCTCTCTGTAATTGTGCTCATAGAACATCTTTGTTGTATTACAAAATAGTTGCTATTGTGCGAACAGTGATGTTCATTTTGCCTTGAATAGATGCAGCAGCGAACACATTACGGACTATAAAATGGTGTTTGAAGCAAGGTTTAAAAAACACAGTAATACTAAATGTAAAGTCAGAAAGACTGGATAATCTAATGTAGTTCTGTAGCTTTTCTGTATTGACAGAAACACTTAACAAATCTGTTCTATTTTGTTATCTCAGCTTCTCTAATTTAAGAAAGACACGACACTGAGCTTTGATAGATTTTCAAGTTTGTCAAATTACATCGGCTGAGTTGATTTATTCCATATTTTCGCAACTGTTTTTTCATAGGTTTAGAAGGTCCATTTATATGTGTTAGAATAATGAACTACTTACCTTATTTATTTTAAAAACATCTTGCACAATTATTTTTCTTAGCTTGGTTCCCAATGCAATGAATGAAATTTCAGTTTTACCTTTGTCCCCCCAAAAATAAAGAATTGAGCATATGGATTCTCCTCCCCTAGACACTAGCAGAAGCACTGAAAATGAAGAAATATACACCTTATTTATCCATCTTACTTAAGAGGGTTTCTAAGGTTAGAAAGGGGCATCTTGATGAAGGGAAAAAGTATTTTAAAAAAGGATACAAATTCTGATACAGTGGAATTAGTGATTTTAGTGCTCGACTTGCATTGATTGCTGTAGCTCGGACTAGACTAGGTAGAACTTTTCCATCCACGATTGCACCATCAAAGAGTGGGCCAAAGAATGGTACCTGTTTGAAAAAAGCTTATTACTTGGTTCAGTTTTACAAATTGAATCATCCTGTATTACTGCAATAAGTTACATAAGATTTCTGATAGCCAAGTCTAGTTTAAAATAAACGAAATTTATTTTGCAATAGCAAGAAATACAATTAAAAAGTAACTGCTAAAAGCTAAAAAGTATCTAATTTGAGTCTAAAATTTTTGTTGGCTACTTGAATGGTGATGTATGGAGAATGCTAATTACTTAAATCGGCACATTCTTCCTCATTCCTTGGAAATTTTCAACCTTCACATACAAATATGATATTGTTACTATTAAATTGGGACGAGTGGGTGAGGAAGGGGGACATTACCTGGAATACCGTCCCTTTAAGAAAATCACACCATGGTAAGGTGATCTTCTCCACTGTTGTATAAAAGGCTTAGCTCTGGGTTGTGTTCCTTGCCCAGAAGAGAGCATTGACACCCAGGTAACAACAAGAGCACTGAAACATACAATAAAATAGCAGAATAGCTCCAAGCCACGCTAGATCAGGGCGAGCAAATGGAGCAAGTTCTCCATGAGGAGGCTTTTTCAAAGAATGAAGACGACCATACCTAATGTTTTTCTTATTTGATCAACCTCCACATACACATAGAAAATAGGCCAAAGAAATACAAAAAAAATGGTGGTAGGATTAAGAAATATATTCTTCAGGCCTGCTTAGAACACAGCAGTGTCAAAGCATTGAGCTGTGAAATCAAAACAATGTTTAGTAAAAGCATGCATATTGCTCCAGGTCGCTGTCTTGCAGGATTGCCTCTAGAGGAACCACACTGGTCTAATATGTGGCTGCCGTACAAGTAATTAGCGTTAATTTTCTCTAGTGGGTCTTGTGCTGCCAAAGAACACCAGAGAGATACAATAAATTACTTACTTTGCTAAATTCTTGTTGGAAATAGGCATATATCTAAAATCATGTTCCCAAAAGAAATGATTTGCATAGATGATCAAAGATCTTTTGTTCGAGGTGTGTATTAGATCTAATACCTTTTGCACGTCAATTGAGTGATAATTCGTTTCAAATGGAAGCAACATTGGGTGGCAGATAAAACATGGCATGGTGATGCCCTCAAAGTAGAACACACGCAATCTTAGAATCAATCTCATGCTCCATCCTTCCTTTCTCCCTAGACGCACACGAGGAAGGTAAGGTGGGTTTACCAACAATGTGCACCTCACTAACTCTCTGTGGAGATAAGGACCAATGAAGTAATTTGTTTAAGTTACCCAAACTCATAAGAATCCACAGTTGGAAAGGTCTGGACAATTTGCTTAAAACCAAATTCACTTCTCAAAATCTGAGGAACGAAAGGCTATGTTTAATAAACTGGGACACTTCTGTGTTTTCCCATACTACTCTCCATACTAGAGGTGAGTGGTAAACACAAACTGAAGCAACACAGACTTTCATCGAACTTGGAAACAGTTCCTGATGCAGCAGCATATGAAGGTACAATTACTGACAAAAAATACAGTAGTAGATTAAAGTAGTGATTGGTTGTGGTACCAGTGGATAAAATGCTGGGTCCGCTGTTATTTGTTATTTATATTAATGATTTGGATGAGAATTTAGGAGGCATGGTTAGTAAGTTTGCAGATGACACCAAGATTGGTGGCATTGTGGACAGTGAAGAAGGTTATCTAGGATTGCAACGGGATCTTGATAAATTGGGTCAGTGGGCCGATGAATGGCATATGGAGTTTAATTTAGATAAATGTGAGGTGATGCATTTTGGGAGATCGAATCGGGCCAGGACCTACTCCGTTAATGGTAGGGCGTTGGGGAGAGTTATAGAACAAAGAGATCTAGGAGTACAGGTTCATAGCTCCTTGAAAGTGGAGTCACAGGTGGATAGGGTGGTGAAGAAGGCATTCGGCATGCTTGGTTTCATTGGTCAGAACATTGAATGCAGGAGTTGGGATGTATTGTTGAAGTTGTACAGGGCATTGGTGAGGCCACACTTGGAGTACTGTGTACAGTTCTGGTCACCCTATTATAGAAAGGATATTATTAAACTAGAAAGAGTGCAGAAAAGATTTACTAGGATGCTACCGGGACTTGATGGTTTGACTTACAGGGAGAGGTTAGACAGACTGGGACTTTTTTCCCTGGAGAGTAGGAGGTTTAGGGGTGATCTTATAGAAGTCTACAAAATAATGAGGGGCATAGATAAGGTAGATAGTCAAAATCTTTTCCCAAAGGTAGGGGAGTCTATAACGAGGGGGCATAGATTTAAGGTGAGAGGGGAGAGATACAAAAGGGTCCAGAGGGGCAATTTTTTCACTCAAAGGGTGGTGAGTGTCTGGAACGAGCTGCCAGAGGCAGTAGTAGAGGCGGGTACAATTTTGTCTTTTAAAAAGCATTTGGACAGTTACATGGGAAGATGGGTATAGAGGGATATGGGCCAAGTGCAGGAAATTGGGACTAGCTTCGTGGTATAAACTGGGCGACATGGACATGTTGGGCCGAAGGGCCTGTTTCCATGTTGTAACTTCTATGATTCTATGATTCTATGATTCTAAACCTTTAAGGTATAGGTTTTCCTGAAAGCTAGCAATATGCTTTAACTGTTGAATCCCCAAGTTATCATTCAGAAGCTCTGAGGGTCATTATGAAAAATTAAACATGACGAACAAAAATATCCACCAGATCGTTTATGGTGTACTTACTCATTCCAATAAATGCTGTGGTTGTACTTCCAACCAAGAAGCAATCCTGGCATTCATAGTATCATGGTAGGTACAGCACAGGAGGAGGCCATTCAGCACATCGAGCCTGTTCCGGCTCTTTGAAAGAGTTATCCAATTAGTCCCATTCCCCTTCTCTTTCCCCATAGCTTTGTACATTTTTCCCTTCAAGTACTTATGCAATTCCCATTTGAAAGTTACTATTGAATCTGCTTCCACCACCCTTTCAGGCAGTGCATTCTAGATCATTACAACTCGCTGCGCAAAAAAATGTTTCCTCATGTTGCCTCTGGCTCTTTTGCCGATCACTGTAAATCTGTGTCCTCTGGTTACTGACCCTTCTGCCACTGGAAACAGTTTCTCCTTATTTACTCCATCAAAACCATTCATGATTTTGAACACTTCTATCAAATCTCCCCATAACCTTCCCCGCTCTAAAGAGAACAACCCCAACTTCTCCAGTCTCTCCACATAACTGAAGTCCCTCATCCCTGGGACCATTCTAGTAAATCTCTTCTGCACCCTCTCTAAAGCCTTGACATCCTTCCTAAAGTGTGGTGCCCAGAATTGAGCACAATATTCCAGCTGAGGCCTAAACAGTGTTTTATATTCCTTGCTCTTCCTCCTGCAAGAATGCTGATATCTGTGACTTGGTCCTTGTCCTGTTGAGACTGCTAAGAGTCAACCTGCACTTCTGGAGCCAAAATGATTGCTTCAGGTGGTTCTGGAAGATGAGTCAGTTGAATCATTTTGTTCATTTGACAGGAAGCAATGCCAGCTCTCGCTGGACCTGCAGTGAAACCTGTAAATTTGGCTGACTTATATATAAGAAAAACAACACAGTTGGGTGTCCGCCCACCTTCTCCATGACTGTAAGCCAGTGCTGAACATAGCTTGATTGGTGTATTTTTGTGGCAATAATCTTGTACCGAGACTATTTACTGCTCACGCTTGAATTTTTCATCTGACCTGGGACTGGCAGAGTGCTTCTGTCCTGAGCTGGGTAATGAAGTTGTCTCTGTACCAGGAAGAATTGAACTGCAACAGTTTTGTAGCCAGAATGGTCTTCCAGTAAATTAGTCAGTTACACTGAGCCCTAACCTGAGGGATGATTCAGACGATTGCATGACTTAGATGGTAGAACGCAATGTCAACAAATATCATTGAAGCCTGCCTTTCAGATGAGTCTGTGGCACTGGATGTTAATTTTAAAAGCTAGAAGAGACACACCAGGGTTGGGCTCAGCTATGCAGATTGCTGTGAATGTGCACTCAAGATGATGGCAGATAAATGGTCCAAGAACCTTAAAGATTGAGAAACTTCATTTTTGGAATAAAGTCTCTTCCATAACTCTAGAACTGTAAAAGAAATTATGAACTGATTTTTAATAATCACAGAATTGATTGCAAATTTTTTCTTGAGACAAAGAACTACTGCTCACAAAAGGAGAAAAGCAACTAGCTATTCAACCCTGACTGAGATGATCACAACTGTCAAACCAGGATTATTGTCTCAGGTAATTTTGCTCCAGTGGGATGAAAATAATATGACTCATATGTGGAGGTTGAATATGTGAAAAATCAATTCTAAACAATATGGTCTTGTAATTTTCAATACTATAAACTTTACTTTGTCCTTTTTTTTAAAAACAAAGTTAATGCAGAATCAGATGTGTTATTTGTGGGATGTACCTAAAATAAAATGCTGGATTTAAAATATTGAATTTTTAGAAGAAAACAGTAGCAAAAAAATAGCATGTGTTCCAACTGCAGTTCTCAAACATAAATATAAAAGTGTGCAAATATTTTGGTATTATTAATAATTCAGTTCTATATAGATATTAAATAATGCACACACAAGAGGAGCTCCTTACCTCAGGCTTCTTCATTATGTGGATACTGAACATATGATTTTTCATTGGATAAATAACAATGAGGACATCACCAAACTCTGTGGGAATGATTCCTCTTCTGTAGTCTCTTGTATGCTCTGACCACACTATGTGTACTTCATCATTCCCTAGGTGTCTCAACTACCCAAAATAAAAGGAAGAGAACAAAAGCATAAATTACAATATTTAGTAACTTGAGTAACTACATAAAATCAATACTTCAGTCTTAACAAATGAGCTCTATGGTAGGTCATTTCATTTCTTCCAGTTTGCCCCAATAGGTTCAGAGAACAAGCATGCATATGACACTTGGCTACTTGAATGGAGATATATAGAAAATGCTGATTACTTAAATGTTCTTCTTTTTGATTCTGATAGGACTAGGGATATGTAGACAACAAAGCCTTTTTGGTCTGGTAACAGCA
Source organism: Heptranchias perlo (assembly GCF_035084215.1). NCBI lineage: Eukaryota > Metazoa > Chordata > Chondrichthyes > Hexanchiformes > Hexanchidae > Heptranchias > Heptranchias perlo. The sequence continues at coordinate 37,137,521 of NC_090334.1, read as the reverse complement.
CCTGTCTTTTTGTTAGCTTCTATGTGGGACCTCTCAATTATTCAGTGCAATGCAGTTATGGAAGACAATGAAGGTGGCTGTCGTGGGCATCTGTTCCTGGGAAGGGTCTCCATCACTATGGACATTTTGAAGCCAAAATGTGCAACTGACCAGCAGCTATAATGTTGGATCAACTGAGCTTGGTCTCATCAGGCCAACATGCAACATGGTGCAGTTGGAATGGCATTTTCAGTCTAAGCAGTAACTGAAAATTACATAAAGATTTCTCCACCATATGACTGAAAAAAGGCAACTTAAAGCCACTAACTAGCAAACAGACCTACCAAAAAGAAAAAGTAAGTACACTTTACTTCTAGCTTAGGACACCGTCCTAGATCTGCTGCTGACAACCAATGCAAAAGAATTTGTGGAGATGAATCTATTACGCAGAAAAATGGGTTAAGATCACCTAATGCGCAGAGAGAGGTGAGAGAGCGGAGGAGTCGAGGAGGAGCCGGAGGCGTCGTTGGGGGAAAGGAGGAGGAGGAGGGGTAGTCGTTGTCATTGGGGGGGGGGGGGGGGGGGGGAAGAGAAGAGAGAAAGAGGCGCGGCCGGGGGGGGGGGGGGGGGGGAGGAAGGAGAGGAGTCGGAGGAGGAAGGAGAGGAGTGTTGAAGAAGCTATGCTACGTGGAGTTGTGTCCAGATTCCATTTTGTGGTTAAAAGACAGTCTCTGCATAAACTGATACACGCAGTAACTAGAAAAAGATAGCAGAATGGGAACGCCTAACCAATTCTACTTTTCTGTTTCCCAAATTCCCCCAAGTTTTGCTATTGAACTATAAACATTAATATAAATTTAAAATATGGTATTAAAATTACGATATAATATTTGATTTTAAAATGGGGACTGAATTATGTCTGTGTACCATGATCCAATTATCCTTCACCCTCTAACCCTGCTTCTTCTAAAGACCATGCCTGGTCTTGACTCACCATGTACGCTGCCACAGAAGGTCAACTAGTATATTTTATTTATTTTAAAATCTTCAGTATAACATTTTGAAGTTTTCACCTTCTTCGTCAAATTATCAAATCACACCTCACAGCACAATACACTCTCCACACTCCTACTTCTGCTTGTGTACATAGCTCCCCCTCCCAGGTGGCTATTCTATAGTATTTTTCAGGCAATGCCAATGTTGTAATCAATTCTTATTTTGTTTCAACATTTTCACAATTTTCCCTTTTTATATGCATCCTAAACCTGTTGGTATATCTTTGGCCTGACTGTATAGAATCATGATTCTTCTGTGCTTCAAATAGTACTTAAGCAAAGATTCGGTTTTCAAGCATTATTTTTTCTGCATAACCCCAAAAATCTGTGTACTATAAATTGGGTTCATTTGCTATTGCTGAAGAATTTTCTTTCTTGACTGAAGACTATCTAACCCAATTAGATGTATTGAACTAATTATTGAGATCAACCAGTTATACTGCAATATTAAACTTCAGCTGCTGCTTGTTAGTATGTCCAGTAAATAGATCATCACCTCCGAAGATGTATGTTTGGGTGAAAGAGGGGACAGCCTAAAGATATCCTATTGTTCGTTCGTAACAGAATACAAGTTTTAAGATTCAAAGTAGGACAAAGCTTCAACTCATTATAATAGAATTTAATAAATTCTGTAGAAAAATACCAATACAGATGGTCATTTACCACAGTACAAAGGGGGATGAAATGTTCCCACAGCATATTTATAGCCTGTACTTGTTTTCCCACTATATTAAATGACCTTAAATGTACATTGAGGCTGCTCATGAGATTAGACAATCCATCCAATTATTGCTCAATTCCTATATTATAGTAAATGAACTCTATTTAATACAGGAAACTCTGACCCCAGCTTTTTAATATCACACTTCTCTTAAGTACAAAGTCTTTATATCAGCAATAATATACATTAAAATGAAGAAAATCACAACGTTTGGCCCATGCAATACTTTCATTTCATTTTTTTTTGACAGCATAATATATTTGATGAAGGAAAGGCAAGTTTTTGCAATGGTAAAGAAAGTTCATGCACTGCTTCAGGGAAAGAATAGGGCGTAGAACACACAATGCCTTTTTGTTTGATCCAGGCAGTTATAAATACTGTATGATTTGCTAGTTCATTTTCAATATTCTGACATTGCATGGTCCTACATAATATTGAATTTCTCCTATCAAGAAAATAATTAAGCCTTATACTTCCTTCCTGAAAAGCTGCATATTCCATTTCAAACAGCAGTATAGATGTAGTTTCTAAATCTGAGCTTAAACTAGAATCTTGAATGCAATTTACAAAAGGTGAATTACTGACCTCTGCAGTATTACTGGTAAGTGGTGACTATCAATTGAGATTAGGCACTTCCTCCAAGGGAGAGAGAAAAAATAACTAATGTATATCCTAGGACTCTAGTTTAAAAGCAGGGTAAACAAAGGCCTGATAGTAGGTTACCTGCCGTGCACATGTGTGTTTTATTGCAATAATACACAAGAATATATGATTAATTGAACAATTAAGGAAGCAAATTGTTGAACTTTCCACAGGGCACAAAACTTGTCTTTTGATTGAAAATAATTATGCCATGGAGTAACATGTTGAATGGATGTCTCATTCTCCACATTAGTGCTGAAAGCTACATTTTTCAATTTTTATATTCGGAGGCAATGTTTGCACAGCATACAGGATTCTAAATATTTTGCCAAAAATCTTTAGCATTATTTGAAGAAAAAGTTAGCTGCTGATTTTCTATAGACAATGTTAGTAAGGCCTTATAAATACAGTAATGCATTATAACAAATATACTAATGACATCTTACATTAGAAAATCAGTACTGCTGGATCACTGCCTATTTGTGATATAAGTTTAGGTGTAGTATAATAAACTTGCATTTACAGTCCGCCTTTAAAGTGGAATAAAGTCTTAAGACACTTCAGAGGAAGAAAGGAATGAATGCTGGATCTTTGTCGGGGGCGGGGGGGGGGAGGTGACCAAAGGCTTAGTTAAAGAGATGGGTTTTAAGGAGACTTCTAAAGGTGGAGAGAGAAGTGGAAAGGTGGAGGTTCTTTTAGTGAATTCCAAAGAGTTGAGGTGAGGAAGAGTGTAATTGAGCACTTGGACAAATATGAACTGATCAGAGAGAGCCTGCATGGATTTGTAAAGGGTAAGTCATGTCTAACTAATCTAGTTGAATTTTTTTGAGGAGGTCACTAACGTGGTCGATAAGGGAGTGCTTATGGATGTTATTTATATGGATTTCCAGAAGGCATTCTATAAAGGTTCCACACAAGAGACTATTAGCAAAAATAGAAGTGCATGGAATTGGAGGCAACCTTCTGACATGGGTAGGGAACTGGTTAGGAGGTAGAAGACAGAGTAGGGATAATGGGTATGTACTCCAATTGGCAGGATGTGACTAGTGGTTTCCCCCAGGAATCTCTACTGGGGCCTCAGCTTTCCACTATATTTATAAATGGCTTATTTGAAGGAATAGAGAGCTGTATATCCTAGTTTGCTGACGACAATAAGTTAGGTGGCACAGTAAGTAGTGTAGATGGGAACAGAAAGTTGCAAAGGGACATTAATTGATAAAGTGAGTGGGCAAAACTGTGATAAATGGAGTTCAACGTGGGAAAGTGTAAGGTCCAAGAAAGATAGATCAGAGTATTTTTTTAAATAGTGAGAAGCTAGGAACTGTGGAGGAGCACACAGGTTTAGGGGTCCATGTACAGAAATTACTAAAAACTGGTGGACAGGTATAAAAAATAATTAAAAAGGCTGATGGAATGTTAACCTTCATCTCAAGGGGGCTGGAATACAAAGGGGTTGAAATCAAGGAATCCCAGAGATCTACGATTCTATAACATCCACAAGTCTCCCTATCCACTTAAGACCTCAGGACAACACAAAAGTGAATAGACAATTTTATTTTTTGTAGTGGTCTTTCCTCTTAATTTAGGCATTTCAACAATTGTAGTAAGCTACTGCACAGCTGTCAATCGATGGCCATTTTGACAATGGGTCTGATTCTTAAACATGATGGCAGTAAGAGAGATTATAAAGTAACTTGTTGACAGATTCTGACAATTTCTTAACCAGATTAGGGCAGATGATCTTCTGTTGCCAATACCATTTTTTAAATGGATCACTTGGCTTGAGCACAGCCCAGGGCAAAATAATCAAATTTTCCTTTCCTTATTGGAAAGGTGCTCGGCCTGTTCAATTGCTTCCTCAAATAGCCTTGGTGAGATTTAAAATTTGTGTGGGGAATTGTGATTGCGGTGTCCTACTGCTCATGGCTTAGTGCCTTCATAAAACTGGTCATTTTAATTCTCTCTTCCCTTTTGAGCTTTCACAATTAAAATTTTCCACTGCAATCTAAATAGAACTTAATTGGTGCCACCTCAGAACCACTACTCTCAACCAAGATCGTGTCCAGATAGAAGGAAAGTGGGAATAACAGTACATGGACAATCAGTGTTTGGTTCCTGAATATTCTTTTAGCATTTTTCTCCTTAAACCCGTGTAATATTTAATTCTTTCCTATCCTTAGGGGCTTCCATTTTTTCTAATGGGAATTGAAATGTCCTCCAGGCATGGGGGTAGGGAGGCAGAACTAATGAACTCAATACTATCACGCTTACTTTGCAGATTACAGCATATTATTATTGCACAATTGATAATAGCTAAAATAGCTCACCTATATGAATGAAATTTTAGAGAAATGCAACACTAGGAACAGTCAAAATAATGAATTTTAGAATAAGTCTATGAGAATTTTTAACAGATGATTTCATTATAATAATAGTAACAAGCCAGCAACAATGAATAACTGATTGGTACATCATCCAATTTCATAACCAGATACTTCATTTCAAAGTGACACTGGAGTAAAATAAAGTTGGCACTTAATTATGTGAATTTCTTTCAATATATGAATTTACTAATTTAGAAAATGTAGTGTTATTGGACTACTATGTAGCTATATCAACTCTTGTGAACCATACCTTTTTTGTTAAAGAATCATCCGAATCAGAAGGCATTCTTGTGGATACATGAAACATTACTTCTACGGTAGAGGTAGCAAAATATGGAGTTGAGAGTCCAGTGCTTTTATTTCGTTGTAGTCCACCCATGAAGCCACAATGATTAGTAAGGTTCACCTTAAACAATAAGAAATGAGAATACAAATAAGAAAACTAAATCTAACAATACCATGGATATGAATTATATATCTATTCGCTGAGACCAGAGAATGCAAAATGACACAAGCATATATTACAATTGTTAGTAAATATGTGTACGCTACCTCAGACTTTTGACCATGTGAGATAACTGAACTCCCAAGTGATAAACATTTAATAACATGCTGACCCACTTGGGAATTTTTTTGTATATTAGGTGGCATAACATTATGGAGCTGGAGGTAACTGGGATGACAAGAAATCAATTCTGGTAGCTGCTAAGAACATAGTATGACGTAGGAATTGTGCCAATGGCAAGTCAGATATTTCCCATAGCCTAATGCAATTTCTAATGACTCTGCTACACTCCAGAATGGAGGTTTTCAGAAGAAAGTGGAAGAGATAGCCCAGTGACAACACTGGAAGCCAGTTGCTATGAAGAATGTCCTGGATCCATCCTCAGTGCCTGGCAGCACAGAGGATTTCCTTGTACCGATGCAACAGCAATTATACTGTAAACCATCAGAGGGTCACAGTGTTCCTGAGAAGCTAGATGTTTCTGCTCTGGCGTCACATGAATGAGGTAGCTGATGTCCCAGTCAATGCTTTGGAGCTACTCTGGTGCAGAGTCCTGTACATGTCCTAGGAATCGCTAAGTTTTTCTGACCAGAGTGCTTTTTCTTCTTACGGGACAATGACAAGGACTTTGGGCTAATTCGGAGTACTTTAAGAAAATCTTCTGCCATGTAGACTAAAGATCTTCCCCTCAAAGATTGTTTTTTTTTAATGTTTAAGCTACTTGAGAAGGAGTTCAAGTGAAACTAATGACTTTGCCTCATATTAGGTTGGATTGGAAACCAGTGAGGCCAGTATAACCATCATCTTAAATGTTAAATCTTTTCATGTGTCAACAGCACGGGCCAATCTCCAAACATGGAAGATCGATAAGAGGCCATGAACCTACAGGAGGCGGAGGGAGGAAAGAACGGAGGAAGAAAGGGTGGTAAGGAGAAAGGGTTGGTATATTTATAAAGCGCCTTTTAGCCCATAGGACATCCCAAAGTGCTTCACAGCTAATCAATTACTTTTGAACTACTGTCACTTATGTAGGAAAACGTGGCAGCCAATTTTTGCACAGCAAGGACCCACATACAGGAAGTGAGATTAATAGCCATTAAACTATTTTTGGCGGTCTTGATTGAGGCAGGAATGTTGGCCTGGGCACTTGGAGGATTCTCTGCTCTTCGAAAAGTGCTAATTTTACATCCACTTGAATAGGCACATACAGCCGCTGTTCAACTGCTCACCTAAAAGAGAGCACCTCCAACAATGCAGCAGTCCCAGTACTACACTGGAGCATCAGCCTATGTTTTCAAGTCCTGGAGTGCAGCTTGAACCCTCGAGCCTTCTGACTCAGAGGCATGAGTGTTTTCAACTGAAAATAATGAACCAGATTCCAAGTTTAAACAGTGATAAAAACCTACCAATCAATTTACCCCAAGAAAGTAATGGGCGAGAATTTCATAGAATGGTTACAGCACAGGAGGCCGCCATTTGGTCCATCGAGGCTGTGCCGGCTCTTTGTAAGAGCAATCCAGTTAGTCCCATTTCCCCACTCTTTCCCCATAGCCCTGCAAATTTTCTGCTCTGGATTTTCTGCCGCATACTAACGAACAGTGGGATCAGTTGTAAGACCCTGATTGCTGCCCTGGCTGAAAGCTACTAAGAACTCAGTGCTACACCACAAAGTGCATTTATCCAGAGTTCATTACAGGGGCATAGTAATATTTTAAATTCTGGTATTTAAGTTGATTACAAATGTCAACCTATTTTGCTTCTTATTTTTGAGATTTTTTCAATTATGTCTTAGTATGTTCAAAATTAAGGGATATTTGAGAGCTAAATGGTCTCAACTGGAAGACAGTATTGTACTGCTTCTTTATAAGAACATAAGAAATAGGAGCAGGAGTAGGCCAATCGGCCCTTCGAGCCTGCTCCGCCATTTAATAAGATCACGGCTGATCTGATCCTAACCTCAAATCTAAATTCATGTCCAATTTCCTGCCCGCTCCCCGTAACCCCTAATTCCCTTTACTTTTAGGAAACTGTCTATTTCTGTTTTAAATTTATTAAATGATGTAGCTTCCACAGCTTCCTGGGGCAGCAAATTCCACAGGCCTACCACCCTCTGAGTGAAAAAGTTTCCCCTCATCTCAGTTTTGAAAGAGCAGCCCCTTATTCTAAGATTATGCCCCCTAGTTCTAGTTTCACCCATCCTTGGGAACATCCTCACAGCATCCACCCGATCAAGCCCCTTCACAATCTTATATGTTTCAATAAGATCGCCTCTCATTCTTCTGAACTCCAATGAGTAGAGTCCCAATCTACTCAACCTCTCCTCATATGTCTGCCCCCTCATCCCTGGGATTAACCGAGTGAACCTTCTTTGTACTGCCTCGAGAGCAAGTATGTCTTTTCTTAAGTATGGAGACCAAAACTGTATGTAGTATTCCAGGTGCGGTCTCACCAATACCTTTTATAACTGCAGCAATACCTCCCTGTTTTTATACTCTATCCCCCTAGCAATAAACGCCAACATTCCGTTGGCCTTCTTGATCACCTGCTGCACCTGCATACTAATTTTTTGATTTTCTTGCACTAGGACCCCCAGATCCCTTTGTACTTCAGTACTTTCCAGTTTCTTGCCATTAAGATAATAACTTGCTCTCTGATTTTGCCTGCCAAAGTGCATAACCTCACATTTTCCAATATTGTATTGCATCTGCCAAATCTCCGCCCACTCACCCAGCCTGTCTATATCCCCTTGTAGGTTTTTTATGTCCTCCTCACTCTCCACTTTCCCTCCCATCTTTGTATCATCTGCAAACTTTGATATGTTACACTCGGTCCCCTCCTCCAAATCATTAATATAGATTGTAAAGAGTTGGGGACCCAGCACCGACCCCTGCGGAACACCACTAGCTACTGGTTGCCAGTCCGAGAATGAACCATTTATCCCAACTCTCTGCTTCCTATTAGATAACCAATCCTCCACCCATGCCAGAATATTACCCCCAATCCAGTGATTCTTTATCTTGAGCAATAATCTTTTATGTGGCACCTTGTTGAATGCCTTCTGGAAGTCCAAATACACTACGTCCACTGGTTCCCCTTTATCCACCCTGCACGTTATGTCCTCAAAGAACTCAAGCAAATTTGTCCGACATGACTTCCCCTTCTTTCATAGAGCTGAATATAATTTCTATTCAAATAATGCTGTGGAAATATTATAATGCATATTTACTCCCTGCTTGGTTAATTATGCACCAATGTGCTGTTGTACATTTCAGATATCACCTTTGTTTGTAGACTGTCAGTCACTGGCTCAGATTCCTTTATTAAACCTGTCCACAACACAAATATTTGCTGAACATTTTGCTTGTAGGCAGATTTCAAGCATTTCTACCATTAGTTTATCTTTCAGAATGACCTGGTGGGTGTATTTATTGAAAATAAAAGAACTGCATTGTTTGTACCTATACTTTTATTTTATTTTTGAGAGTACATTATGCTCCAATTCCCTCCACAGCACCTATTTTTCTCTCCTTTCTAGAGCATGTACCTCCTCAAGCAGAGTGGGCAGTTATACTACCTACTTTTAGCTCTCTGCCAGTGCCACATTTAAGCCAGTTGCTAGGAGATGCTTGGGAGCAGTGATAAGACCACCTCCTAGCCATCCCCTCCCACAAGCAATAAAGCCGAGATCAGCAACTCAGCCATGTGAGAGACTAAACTTACATTCCATTGCTCTGTGGGACTATGTATTCAAATGTTACAAGAATAGGATTTTGTATTTAGTTGGTATATGGAGCTTTGTAAAAATGATGCTGAAATGGATCATTATTGAGAAAACCCAAATGGCTTAGGAAGATCATTATCTCAGTTGGTGGGTTTTGTTCATTAGGTGGTGTGAAGCTGAATAGTTTGTACTTTTCAGTTTATGAATAGTTAAGTTCAGTTGTATGTCTGATATTGTGGATGGAGGAGAAATGACTTGTAATTAGGTGATTGAAGGAGAATCATAGAATGATACTGCACAGAAGGAGGCCATTCGGCCTACTGTGCCTGTGCTGGCTCTTTGAAAGAGCTATCCAATTAGTCCCACTCCCCTGCTCTTTCCCCATAGCCCTTCAAGTATTTATCCAATTCCCTTTTGAAAGTTACTATTGAATTTGCTTCTACTACCCTTTCAGGCAGTGCATTTCAGTTCATAACAACTCGCTGTGTAAATTTTTTTGATCTTCATGTCGCCTCTGGTTCTTTTGCCAATTACCTTAAATCTGTATCTTCTGGTTACTGACCTTTCTGCCATTGGAAACAGTTTCTCCTTATTTACTCTATCAAAGCCCTTCATGATTTTGAATACCTCTATCAAATCTCCCCTTAACCTTCTCTGCTCTAAGAACAATCCCAGCTTCTCTAGTTTTTCCACATAACTGAAGTCCGGCATCCCTGGTACCATTCTAGTAATTCTCCTCTGCACCTACTCCAAGGCCTTGACATCCTTCCCAAAGTGTGGTGCCCAGAACTGTCACAATACTCCATCTGGGGCCTAATCATGTTTTATAAGTTTTGGCATAACTACTTACTTTTGTATTCTATGCCTCCATTTACAAAGCCAAGGATCCCGTATGCCTTTTTAAACAGCCTTCTCAACTCGTCCTGCCACTGTCAAAGATTTCTGTACGTACACCCCCAGGACACTCTGTTCTTAGAATCATAGAATGGTTACAGCACAGAAGGCGGCCATTTGGCCCATTGCATCCATGCCGGCTCTTTGTAAGAGCAATCCAATTAGTCCCATTCCTCTGCTCTCTCCCCATAGCCCTTCAAGTATTTATCCAATTCCTTTTTGAAAGTCATGATTGAATCTGCTTCCACCACCCTTTCAGGCAGCACATTCCAGATCATAACTACTCGCTGCATATAAAAAATTTTCCTCATTTCGCCTTTGGTTCTTTTGCCAATCATCTTAAATCTGTGTCCTCTGGTTCTTGACCTTTCCACCAATGGGAACAGTTTCTCTTTATTTACTTTATCTAAAACCTTCATGATTTTGAATACTTCGATCAAATCTCCTCTTAATCTTCTCTGCTCTAAGGAGAACCCCAGCTTCTCCAGTTCCTCATCCCTGGAACCATTCTAGTTAATCTTTTCTGCACCCTCTCTAAGGCCTTCACATCCTTCCTAAAGTGGGGTGCCCACAATTGTGCAGGGCATTCTGGAGGGGGAGGGTGAACAGCCAGTAGTCGTGGTCCATATTGGTACCAACGACATAGGTAAAAAAAGGGATGAGGTCGTGCAAAGTGAATTTAAGGAGTTAGGAGATAAATGAAAAAGCAGGACTTCAAAGGTAGTGATCTCAGGATTACTACCGGTGCCTCGTGCTAGTGAGTATAGGAACAGGAGAATAGACAGGATGAATGCGTGGCTGCAGGGATGGTGTAGGAGGGAGGGATTTAGATTCCTGGGACATTGGGACCGGTTCTGGGGAAGGTGGGACCTGTACAAGCGTGACAGGTTACACCCGAGCAGGACCGGGACCAACGTCCTTGCGGGGGTGTTTGCGAGTGCTGTTGGGGAAGGTTTAAACTAGAGTGGCAGGGGGATGGGAACCTGAGCGGGGAGTCAGAAGGGAATAAAATTGAGAGCAGCAAGAGAGGGGAAGACCCAGGGGAAATCTACAATACAAATAGTACAAACAGTTGTTCAAGAACAAGTGAAAGGGAAAAGCGTAGAGCAGCGGAAAGAAAGTGTACTTTAGGCACGACAGAAAAAATAAAAACTAGAAGGCGTAAGGCGATTAACCCAGCATCAAAGCTGTGGCAGGGGGTTGGGAACCTGAGCAGGGAGACAGAGGAAAGCGTGTCAGGAAGGGACGGAAGGTATGGAGTAAAAGGTAAAGTGTTAAAAAAGGAAAAAGCAGGAACTAAGTGTCACAAAACATATTTGAAAGTTCTTTATCTGAATGCACGTAGCATTCGTAACAAAACGGACGAGTTAACGGCACAAATAACTACGTATGGGTATGATCTTGTGGCCATTACAGAAACATGGCTGCAGGGTGACAACGACTGGGAATTAAATATGCCAGGTTATTTAACAATCAGGAAGGACAGGCAGGAAGGAAGGGGAGGTGGGGTGGCTATGTTAATAAAGGAAGGAATCACTGTAATACAGAGAAATGATATTGGGACAAAGGATCAGGATAATGAAACAGTTTGGGTAGAGATAAGGAATAATAAGGGGAAAAAAACACTAGTGGACGTAGTATATAGGCCTCCTAATAGTTGCAACTCTGCTGGAAGAAGTATTAATCAGGAAATAGTCGGGGCATGTAATAAGGGAACAGCTATAATTATGGGGGATTTTAACTATCATATTAACTGGACAAATCAAATAGGGCAGGGCAGCCTTGAGGAAGAGTTTATTGAGTGTATTAGGGATGGATTTCTTGAGCAGTATGTAACTGATCCTACAAGGGGGCAAGCAACCTTGGACCTGGTCCTGTGTAATGAGCCAGGATTAATTAATAATGTCCTAGTTAAGGATCCCCTTGGAATGAGCGACCATAACATGGTTACATGCCATATCCAATTAGAGGGTGAGAAGGTTGGTTCTCAAACAAGCGTACTGAGCTTGAATAAAGGAGACTATGATGGTATGAGAGCGGAATTGATTAAAGTGGACTGGGAAAATAGATTAAAGTGTAAGACGGTACATGAGCAGTGGTGTTCATTCAAGGAGTTATTTTACAACTTTCAAAAAAAATATATTCCACTGAGGAAAAAAGGGCGTAAAAGAAATGACAGCCATCCGTGGCTAAGTAAAGAAATTAAGGACAGTATCCGACTAAAAACAAGGACATATAAGGTAGCCAAACTTAGTGGGAGGATAGAAGATTGGGAAGTCTTCAAAAGACAGCAAAAAGTAACTAAAGGATTGATTAAGAAAGGGAAGATAGATTATGAAAATAAATTAGCAAAAAATATAAAAACAGATAGCAAGAGTTTCTATAGTTATATAAAAAGAAAAAGGGTGGCTAAGGCAAACGTAGGTCCCTTAGAGGATGAGACCGGGAAATTAATGGTGGGAAACATGGAAATGGCAAAAATGCTGAACAAATATTTTGTTTCAGTCTTTACGGTAAAGGACACTAAGAATATCCCAACACTGGACAAACAGGGGGCTCGAGGGGTGGGGGGGGGGGGGGTGGGGGGGGGAAGAGCTAAATACGATTAAAATCACTAAGGAATTGGTACTCAGTAAATTAATGGGACTCAAGGCGGATAAATCCCCTGGACCTGATGGCTTACATCAGAGGGTCTTGAGGGAAGTGGCAGTAGGGATTGTGGATGCTTTGGTAATAATTTTCCAAAATTCTCTGGACTCGGCAAAGGTCCCGGCAGATTGGAAAACTGCTAATGTAACACCCATATTTAAAAAGGGTAGTAGGCAGAAGGCTGGAAATTATAGACCAGTTAGCCTAACATCTGTGGTGGGTAAAATTTTGGAATCTATTATCAAGGAGACAGTAGCGGAACATTTGGATAAACATAATTTAATAGGACAAAGTCAGCATGGCTTTACGAAGGGGAAGTCATGTCTGACAAATTTGCTCGAGTTGTTTGAGGACATAACGTACAGGGTGGATAAAGGGGAACCAGTGGATGTAGTGTATTTAGACTTCCAGAAAGCATTCGACAAGGTGCCACATAAAAGATTATTGCTTAAGATAAAGAATCACTGGATTGGGGGTAATATTCTGGCATGGGTGGAGGATTGGTTATCTAACAGGAAGCAGAGAGTTGGGATAAACGGTTCATTCTCGGACTGGCAACCAGTAGCCAGTGGTGTTCCGCAGGGGTCGGTGCTGGGTCCCCAACTCTTTACAATCTATATTAACGATTTGGAGGAGGGGACCGAGTGCAACATATCAAAGTTTGCAGATGATACAAAGATGGGAGGGAAAGTGGAGAGTGAGGAGGACATAAAAAACCTACAGGGGGATATAGACAGGCTGGGTGAGTGGGCGGAGATTTGGCAGATGCAATACAATATTGGAAAATGTGAGGTTATGCACTTTGGCAGGAAAAATCAGAGAGCAAGTTATTATCTTAAAGGCGAGAAACTGGAAAGTACTGCAGGACAAAGGGATCTGGGGGTCCTAGTGCAAGATGATCAAAAAGTTAGTATGCAGGTGCAGCAGGTGATCAAGAAGGCCAACGGAATGTTGGCTTTTATTGCTCGGGGGATAGAATATAAAAACAGGGAGGTATTGCTGCAGTTATACAAGGTATTGGTGAGACCGCACCTGGAATACTGCGTACAGTTTTGGTCTCCATACTTAAGAAAAGACATACTTGCTCTCAAGGCAGTACAAAGAAGGTTCACTCGGTTAATCCCGGGGATGAGGGGGCGGACATATGAGGAGAGGTTGAGTAGATTGGGACTCTTCTCATTGGAGTTCAGAAGAATGAGAGGCGATCTTATTGAAACATATAAGATTGTGAAGGGGCTTGATCGGGTGGATGCGGTAAGGATGTTCCCAAGGATGGGTGAAACTAGAACTAGGGGGCATAATCTTAGAATAAGGGGCTGCTCTTTGAAAACTGAGATGAGGAGAAACTTCTTCACTCAGAGGGTAGTCGGTCTGTGGAATTTGCTGCCCCAGGAAGCTGTGGAAGCTACATCATTAAATAAATTTAAAACGGAAATCGACAGTTTCCTGGAAGTTAAGGGAATTAGGGGTTACGGGGAGCGGGCAGGAAATTGGACATGAATTTAGATTTGAGGTTAGGATCAGATGAGCCATGATCTTATTGAATGGCGGAGCAGGCTCGAGGGGCCGACTGGCCTACTCCTGCTCCTATTTCTTATGTTCTTATGCTCCAGCTGTGGCCGAACCAGTGGTTTATAAAGGTTCAAAATAACTTCCTTGCATTTGCACTCTATGCCACTATTTATAAAGCCCAGGATCCTGTATGCTTTTTTTAAACTGCTTTCTCAACCTGTCCTGCCACCTTCAAAGATTTGTGCACTTATACCCCCAGATCTCTCTGTGCCTGCACCCCCATTAGAATTTGCAGGCAAAATAAAGGTGAATTTAATGTGCACACTGCTATTAATGTGTACATCGTCCACCAATTTGTGGCAAGGGATACCCTGTGGTTTGCGAATTGCCACAAATTGCTGCACTATTCACGCTGCTCCTCAGTTTGCCTTGTGGAAACTGTAGCTCGCCATCAACCTCCCCGCGAGTTTCAAGAAATTGCCACATTTACACAGTAAATACGAGTTAAACTCACCGCAGAAAGTTAGGGCAGGTACTTTTCTTTTAAATGGCGCGTAGGTATCTTTTTTTAATGACGCAATTTATGTTCCGGCAATGCCACTCAACCTCTCTGACCCAGAAAGGGAACAATTTAAACTGTCAAATCTCATTCCTGCAGGTAGCAAATCATTCCTAGATATTTTTTAAATTTCAAATTTTTTTCTTACTTTTCCTTTGTCTCTTCTTTTCTCTCTCTTAATCCAATTTTTCTTTCCCTCTCTTTATTTCTCTTTTTTTAAAACCAGATGTGACGAATTCAACCTATCCCGCTGTTGCTTTCTCAATCCTTAAATCTCATTGGTTAAGGAGATAGACTGTTGGTCCTGTCGTTCACCAAGGTCCCAGATGCCCTGCTATCAGTTCGCAAGTTCAGCAATTTGTGGCGCAAAAAATTTGAGCTGAAAGGTGAGGGGAAAAAGTCTCACTAACAGAGCACGCTGTGAGATGACCCGCTCCAGCAAATTCTGGGCCAATATAAAAACAGAAAAATTTAAAATATGGTCCCATAAAGCAGGAACTTTTCCCACTTATGATGTAGTCATTCTTTCTCAACTACAGCAGAAAATGGGAGAAAAAGAGCAGGTAGGTGTCCCGAGATTTACATCGCGCCGGGGGTGGGGGAGGAAATGGGGGGAAAGACAGCAATGGACACAATCGCCAATCACCGGGGTGGGGGGGCGCACACATCGCGGCAGGTTTGCTTTGGGGGCTGGCGGCAACCACTCCTGCTCCTTGTGGCCCACAAGCAGTATTGAAAAAGCTGCTGGATTCCAGCAGATCTCGCCTCTCTTTAGCTGCCGGATTTCCCAAGCCCCAGGAGACCCGTGCTGGAGACGTTAAATCCAAACGGCTGACAAACTCTAAGGCATAGAGCCTCATTAAAATTACCCCCTATGTTCGAGTTTCAAAAGTAAGATCTTCACAAAAGAGGACTAACATTGCTTTGTTTACAAAATATAAATAAAAATCTTCAGGTATAAAGGGTAAGCCAGAAAATGCATCATTTGATTGAAGGCTCAGATCTGAAATCTACACTTTAAGATTAAAAAAAAGGGGTAAATATTAGTTCATGTCTCAGATGGATTTGAGCTTTTTGGCCATTTTCTCCCTTACTCCTCTCTTGTAGTTGTGATTTTTTTGTTGGGATACAGTTCCAGATGCTAGGAGCCCTTTAGTACCTTAAGTGGCCTCTCTTCATGTGTGCACCTCGAAAGTGAATGTCAACTGGCTGGTTGATTGGGTGGAAAAAGACAATTATGCTATGGAAGACTCTCATGCTTTAGTCTACCTCATAACAGGCAATATAGTTTTTGACTTGACTATTATTTTGGATGAATCTCACCACTGCAGTGTAGTCGTGCAAGTGTCAAGCAAAGTCATCTTCTCTTCAAGGAAAAAGTTGAAATTTTGAAGCTAGCACTTTTAATTTTCAATAAAGAGAATAATGCTTCAGCCAAGAGATATGAATATTGATGCCAAACACCTCTGATTGAGTTGAGATAAAGGTGTTGTCAAAGTATCAGGATGGAATTGGTAAAGATTGAGAACATTTCTTCCTGAGAAAGCAACAACAGTGACACTGTTACGAATTACAAAATAAGTAATAAAAGTGGGGACTGGTCCATGGGTGGCACAGTTATGCATTATGGGATTCTGAGAAGGTGGCATGATTTCTCAGCGTGTAAAATTCTTGAAAGCATTTCTTGAATTTTTTTAAAATCCTAACTCGACGATAGACTTCTCCAAGATATGTGGAGAATAGATGAATAAGGGAGAAAAGGATACTTTTAGTTCCATGTTTCAAACCATTGTGCAATCTAATCTTCAAAATCTGTGCCCATTTCCTCAAAGGGCAGCCATTTTTGTAGAATTGTATCTACCTACTGCTGTACAATATTAGGGAATTTAAAAACATTTTTCAGTATTGAAAGTTCCTACTTTGTTCAATTTTATTCAGGGATGTTAAAAAGAAATAAATTTAGAAAGCACACGATACTTTACCTCCCAACCAAGCCCCGCTACAAAATCCTCATAGGATTGGCTTCCTCCAGTATTTGTTAGAATGGAGTGCTTATCTTCCTGCCCTTCAGCAACATAAAACACTGCTATCTTGTGTGTTTCTCGACTGCATGAGACAAAACAGTAGTTAGTTAACACAAAGCAGCAAAATTAGTGTCAAATGTTCATTGTAGTTTAATTACAAACAATACAATATTGGATCACCCATTTATTTTATAATCCTCCAAATTCGCTAAATGTAGTTCAGCCTCCACATATAGTCAAACAACTGTCACTAAAACAAGGGAAAACCACTGGGACATTTTGCCGGTCAAAAATTTGGGGTCACGATTCATCCCCTGCACAGAGTTTTGTTTGTTAACGCACTTCAATTCTTTTAAGGGAGTAACGGTACAGACACCAAGTTGAAACAGTGTTTGGGGGGGGGGGGGGGGGGGGGGGGGAAAACACACACACACATAGACATATACACTGGCCAGAGAAAATGGAAGGGGCAATGGGAGTTTTGTATGTGAAAGTTGAACTATTTTCAAAGAATGAAGAATATCATCCAAAATTAGGTAAATTAGCAGTTTTCATTTATTCTATACTCACATAGAAATGAATTATCCAAGTAGTACAATAACTAGTAGAAAACTCTAACCTAACACTGAAGTCATCTTGGAGTGGAAAAGCCACTATGTATTTTCCGATCAAGACAACACTGCCTCATCGGAGTACATAAAAAGTTAGTCCTTGTAGCTAGTTTACAGTTAAGAGTCAAGATAAACCTTGGTTATATTTCTCCAAAAAATGATGACAGATAAGAATGGGGCTTTTTAAAAAAATTCGTTCATGGGATGTGGGCATCGCTGCCGAGGCTAGCATTTATTGCCCATCCCTAATTGCCCTTGAGAAGGTGGTGGTCAGCCGCCTTCTTGAACCACTGCAGTCCGTGTGGTGAAGGTGCTGTTAGGAAGGGAGTTCCAGGATTTTGACCCAGCGACGAAGGACGGCGATATATTTCCAAGTCAGGATGGTGTGCGACTTGGAGGGGAACGTGCAGGTGGTGTTGTTCCCATGTGCCTGCTGCCCTTGTCATTCTAGGTGGTAAAGGTCGCGGGTTTGGGAGGTGCTGTCAAAGAAGCCTTGGCGAGTTGCTGCAGTGCACCCTGTGGATGGTACACATTGCAGCGACGGTGCACCGGTGGTGAAGGGAGTGAATGTTTAGGGTGGTGCTTTGCGGGCTGCTTTGTCCTGGATGGTGCTGAGCTTCTTGAGTAGTGTTGGAGCTGCACTCATCCAGGCAAGTGGAGAGTATTCCATCACACTCCTGACTTGTGCCTTGTAGATGATGGAAAGGCTTTGGGGAGTCAGGAGGTGAGTCACTCGCCGCAGAAAATGATCACAGATGAGAATAAGGCTATAATGTGGTGTTTTTTGATCAGCTGAGTAACAGAGATAAACCTTCAATAAAAGATTTTACAACTTACTGCTCAGTAATGGTTCTACATAATGTTTTATTACTGAATGAAACAATGGCAACTTCCATTTTTTAACATAGTAAAATGTTCCAAGGTTCTTCACAGGAGTATCAAACAAATTTTGACAGCGAACAGTTTTTTGGGTTTCCTTGGTTCCACCATCTTAAAAAGCCAAAGCTTAACAAACATCAGCAAACACTAGTTGCCTGGAGAGGTCCTAGGCTGTGAAATCAGTCTGGAGCAGCCACAGGCCTGGGCTTGGACTGGCCAAAGGCCCTGGAATGGGTCAGACCAATCAATGGAAGTTCTGAGGGGGCTGTGTCGTCACTTCCCATATTAAGAAACAATTGGCCTTCATATCCAATAGGTTTAAGAAGCAAGTTTTCCTCAACTAGTACAGGATTATTATTTATGTTGGCTCTTCAGATCAGGTCTGTTGAATGATCAAAAACGTGAGAAGAAACCATGGGAAATCAGACAGAGAAACCTCTTATACCAAGCGATTGATGTACAATTAAGAGTTATTCCTCGATTGTCCCAGCTTTTGAAGCAATATCCCAGCAATCTGTTTTCTGAACAACTGCCATGAGATCAATTTCTGGGTGACTCAATCTATTGATTAATAACTTATTTGCATGCCTGGATCCTTTCCTCTTCTCAAAATATCTGACAATGACATTTTGTACTCCTGCGAGATGCTAAGCAGAAAAGCTAGGGAGGGGCTGCAGTCATTGATGCCCAACCATTAGTGAGCGTGATATTAAGCCCTGGATTAAGTATGTAAAGATTTATATACACTTTTCTTTGATGGCGTTGCCTATTCAGACTCACATTTTTTGCAAAATAGCTCCCTTGAGAACTGGGCAAGCCAATCGCTCTCCTGATGGCTCAGCTGGTTGGTACTTAGCAGCTGAATCATACAGGTCAGTAAAGCTCCAGATTCAAAACACAGGTCTGTGCTGGGTTAGCTAATCCAACCCTGGGTGATGTCAGGGGTAGTAATTGGCCTAAGCACCCCTGGATTAGGGAGAGGAAATCAGCCAGGGTTCCTCTCCTGATTGCTTTCCCGTAACTCCTATTGGAAGTACACACCTGTGGACAAGATTGGGCTTGGTTTTGATAGTCCCAGTGGTTGAATCTTTTACCAACACTCACTGTCTAAGCTTACACAAGAATAGCAGTAAGGGCAAGACACTGGAGGACACCTGTTGCCCTTGAAGCAGGACTCAACAAGGAGTTAACAACATCTATTAGAAAAAATAGATAGCTTCAGTTTTGATCAGTGAAGTATGTTTTATTTGCTAATTGACAAAACTTCTGGAGTACACCATCTTATAAAAAAAAAGTAAACACCACCAGGGATTAGTTCAATTTTTCCTCAGGTTTCAGTTTTAGGATACACTACTTAAAATGATGATTTTTCAGCCCACTTGCATTGAATCTAGACTCTTTGGTGTACAGTAATGGGACTAATCAAACATTTTTATTCCGAATACAAAAGATACACTGAGATAAGACCTGCTGTGGCCCTAGCCTGAAATCAAAGCTCCAAAAGTTATGCTATAAATTAGTAAAACATACAAGACTAAACCCAAGAATATCAATCTCTGAAGAAACATTTACCATTGCCTCGAGTCTAGGTTCTTTAGTTCTCGTAGAAGCTTTTCATTTTTCTTAAGAAGGTGGAAACTGGTCCTACAACAAAACAAAATGTTGAAAATCAGAATGGACATTATGGATTTTTTTGCATAAATAGACTAGTGCCTTTAAATCAGTCAAGGTGTTCTGATGACAAGTATTACAATGAAACTCAAGCAGCTTATGATCAACAGCACCCGAGATGAAACTTACAGCAATTAACTCAATTCCACATATCTGTTACATTGCTGCTCCGCTTGGTAAGCTGTTTTCATATAGCTGTAACACTGGCATCTACCCAACAATTTTAAGATTGCCCAGCTATGTCTTAGTCACAAAAAGCAGGATGAAACTAAACTGGTCAATTGTTGTCCTAGCAACAACCTCCTAATCATCAATAAAGTGAAGGAAGGAGTCATCAATAGTGCAATCAAGCAACACTTATGCACCGATAGCTTACTCACCTATACACAGTTCAGGTTTTCCCAGAATCACGCAGCTCCTAACCTCATCATAACTTTGATCCAGACATAGACACAAGAGTTGAATGCCAGAGAAGTGAGCGGTTGCCCTCAACGTCAAAGCAACATTTGACTGAATTATGACACCGAGGAGCCCTAGCAAAACTGAAGTCAGTGGGGGTCAAAAGGAAAACTCTCCAATGGATGGAGTCATATCTTACATAAAGGAAGGTGGTTGCGGTTGTTGGAGGCCAATAATCAATCACTTCCTAAGCAAGTAAGAATAGTGAACCCAAGCAAGAATAGTGAACCAGAGCTGGATTTGAATGTAGAAATTCAGAATACAAGTATACTGTTGTCCTTTCCATAACTTTGCATTTGTGAATACAGATCATTTTCTTTTTAGCTGGTAGAAATTACGCATACACACCCACCCACAATTTTCCCTTCATACACTTTCACAGGAATTTTTTTCCCACATTGCTGGGGAAAGTAGAACTTTGTTTTTTTTTCTACAAAGGGATGGAATAAAACATCTTGTGCAAATGCATGTTGTTACTATCTTAATAGGTCATTACTTTGTTCCACTAGTAGTAAAAACAAACAGATATAAGTACTTCATGCTCTACACAGATATTCACCATTCCTAAAAGTGTATTTATAACAACAATTTGCATTTATATAGTGCTTTTAACATAGGAAAACATCAAGGCACTTCATAGGAGTGTAATCAGACAAAAATTGACACTGAGCCAAAGGAGGAGACATTAGGACCAGTGACTAAAAGCTTGGTCAAAGAGGTAGGTTTTAAGGATGGTCTTAGAGGAGAGAGGGGTGGAGGTTCAGGGTGCCAATTCCAGAGTTTGTGGTCTAGATGGCTGAAGGCACAGCTGTCAATAATGGGGTGAAGGATGTAGGGAATGCACAAGAAGCCAGAGTTAGAGCATTGCAGAGTTCTCGGAGGGTTGAAGGGCTGGAGGAGGTTACAGAGAAAGGGAGGGGCGAGGCCATACAGTGATTTGAACACGAGGATGAGAATTTTAAAATCTAGGCAGTGGTGGACCAGGGGCCAATGTAGGTCAGCAAGCACAGGGGTGATGGGTGAGCGGAAATTGGTGCGGGTTAGGATACGGCAGCAGAATTTTAGATGAGCTCAAGTTTATGGGGGTTGGAAGATTGGAGGCCGGCCAGGAGAGCATTGGAATAGTTAAGTCTGAAGGTAACAAAAGCATGAGATTATTATAGTTTGTTACATACTTAGAAAAGGTAGCAAGTTTAGCTATTGCAAATGGAGGGACAGGAAAAGTAGTTTTCATTATGGGTTTATCTCATCATGGTTTGAACTTGTATATAGACTATGATAGAACTATGACCAGGGAAAATGCTTATAATGACACTTGCACAACTGACACACCCTAACCTTGTTACAAAATGAGCAAAAACCAAAATAAAAACCAACTATAACTGTCTCCTTAGCAACCTTAAGCAAAAGTAGTCATTCCTGTTCTTTCCATGAACTGGATTTGAACGCAGGTTATGGGGACTGTCAGACCAGGGTCTTAGCCAACAGCACCACAGAAACCCGTAATTTGTTTATAACTGATCAAAATCACAGATCCATAAAAGTCAACTACATAGGTTTCTGAACATGTAACAGAACAAACAAAAAGTCACTTTAGATACAATACAATGAGACAAAATCAATCCCTGATAACCAGAACAGAAAAGTTGATTTTTCACTATTGACTATACAGGTTTAATAGTCATTCTTTGAAATCCTTGTATGAACAGCACAAGAAACCGTTATTTAATTTTTCTTATTAGAAAAGTGAATACTACATACTACGGATTCAATTAAGAAAATGTAAAAGGACATTAGTTTGGATATTCACAGAGCCTTTATTGACTCATCCTCTTTTGGGCATTAACTGGGTGCTATAGGTAACAGCAAATCATAATGTTAAAACTAAATAACAACTTGTAAATTACAGATTGCTTATTACTAACAAATGTGGAAGGGGATTCAAGACACTCCAGTGCAACACTTAACTAAAAAGATTTTCTTAGTATATGTGAATTCTACTAGAGCGGTTGCAAACCACTATTGTATTTCCCCAACACTGTTTTCTTTTGTGTATTTTATTTATTTAATTCTCCTTAGCATTAGCCAATATTTGGTGACACTAAATAAATAGAGGCAACAGGAACTAAAATATTTTCATTATTTGCTACACTGCCAAATGTCACTCACCACGAAAATTCAAATACTTTCTCACAACTATACAGTATGTCAGTCAGCCTGTTTATATTTGTCCAAGTTACAGTTTAATTACTGCAAAGCAACAGGAAAAATGACAGATTTCCAGTTTGTTAAAATAGTACTCTTGAACTTTAAAGGCTATCTATAGTAGGCAGTCATTACTGCAAGAAGTTAAAGCTCCATATCCATATAACAAGACTTTGTGGGACTAGTGCAACAGCAATATCAAGACTCGTACAGGTACTACTACTACTACTACTACTACTACAACTACAACAACTAGCATTTATATAGAGCCTTTAATGTAATAAAAACATCCCAAGGCACTTCACAGGAGTGTTATCAGACAAAATTTGACACTGAGTAACAGAGATATTAGGACAGGTGATCAAAAGCTTGGTCAAAGAGGCAAGTTTTAAGGAATGACAAAGGAGGAAAGAGAGGTAGAGAGATTTAGGGAGGGAATTCTAGAGCTGGAACATTGCACAAGTTTTGCAGAAGTTTGCATGTAACTACAAAAAAACAACTTTCAAAACTTGTCCTACGTTACCAATTTTCAAAAGTGTGAAAGAAAAACTGGTTAAAGATGGAAATAATGAGTTTTCGTATGCTATGAAAAGAGAAAAAGGACTAAGTGTGGGTTCCAGAATAAGGCTTGATATACCTAAGTGGGTACAGCCATAAGCATCAAGGTTTAAAGAGGAAGTGCTCCAGCTGCCTTTCCTCACTATTCTTACTTGGGTTCACTATTCTTACTCGCTCTCTTCGGCACTGTATATGCAGTTCAGATGGAAATATTCTGTTTGATGACTTAAGAAGTAGAATGCAGCCAGGATTTGAATCAGTTACAATTATGTCTCATTGGAATACAATAAAATTCCGTACTCATCATACTAAAACTCTTCAGCGCCTTGTTCAGAATACTGAGTACTCTACCCAGTTTTAGGCACTAAGACAAAGAAAACATCTAAGCCACTGAGTCTATGTACAGGAGTGCCAGGAGGTTGATCCCTAGTGTTCCCTCATTATGAGGGAAGACTAGAGAAACTTGGGTTCTAACCCTTGAAAGAAGGCAACTAAGGGGGACCTGATAGAAATATACAAGATAATAAATGGCATAGATAAGGTAAATCCAGAGTGAATCAAGATACTTCAAGATACTAGAAAAAGGGGAACAATAGTTTAAAATTGGCAAAAGGAGACTTAGGCCAGATGTCAGACTGCACTACTTCACGCAAAGAGTGACCTCACCTGAAATTGTCTTCACGGCAGTAAAGGCAGAAACCCTTCCATTCATTCACAAGACAGACATTAAATGAAATGGTTAGAGGTGGGGGGAGGAAGAGAAAGGACTTCAAGTTTTTCTTCATTCCAAATGGATGGGGTACAATGAAATGAGTGACCTCCCTCATCTGTACCTATTCTGTAATCTCATTATAAATGCTTCATAGGCTATATAGAAATTAGAACCCAGTGCAAGCTTTCAGCAAAACATTTCTCATTAGGAAAAATAAAGTGAGACACTCTAATCTGGACCTCAGATTGATTTCTTGTTGCCAAAGTATTGCTCCAAATTTCTTTGAAGATATCCCACAGCAGGTATTTCTCATTATTATATTTAGGTGGTCAAACATTCACAGGATTTAAAACTGCATTTCTTACACAAATGCAGCTGCCAAACAAACATGTAGACAGTCTCACGGGTTGCTTGGAATGGCTTGACTACAGCCTGAGAAACCCATTGATCTGTTCCAACCTTTTTGATCAACCTTTGACTTCAGCTATCAGGAACGCTGCTGGACAGAATGGCACTAATGCCTGCACTCAGCATATATTAACATATTTTCAAACACACATTGATGCCTATAGCATACGAAATGGGGGATACCTGCAGAAATTAATTGTAACCCTGTGTTTGCTGTTATCAGCAACAAAGAACTCAATAAATAATCCAACATAGACAAAAATACTTTTTGTCTCAGGGACTATGAAATATCTGGAAGTCTATTCTCTCTCTGTGAATCTTTTTGATTGTTAAATTGTTAGTTCGATGCACAATCTTGGTAGACAACAGTAGGGGTAGGGTCCCAACAAATTGGAAAATAGCGAATGTAACTCCTCTATTCAAGAAAGGAGGGAGACAGAAAACAGGAAACTACAGGCCAGTTAGCTTAACATCTGTCATAGGGAAAATGCTAGAATCTATTATTAAGAAGGTTATAGCAGGGCACTTAGAAAATCTCAATGCAATCAGGCAGAGTCAACACGGCCTTGTGAAAGGGAAATCGTGTTTGACTAATTTATTAGAGTTCTCTGAGGAAGTAACAAGCAACGTGGATAAAGGGGATCCTGTGGTTGTGGTGGACTTGGATTTCCAGAAGGCATTTGACAAGATGCCACATCAAAATAAGAGCTCATGGTGTAGGTGTAACATATTACCATGGATAAAGGATAGGTTAGCTAACAGGAAACAGAGAGTAGGCATAAATGGGTCATTTTCAGGTTGGCAAGATGTAACAAGTGGAGTGCCACAGGGATCAGTGCTGGGGTCTTAACTATTTACAATCTATATCAATGACTTGGATGAAGGGAGCTCATGGTGTAGGTGTAACATATTACCATGGATAAAGGATAGGTTAGCTAACAGGAAACAGAGAGTAGGCATAAATGGGTCATTTTCAGGTTGGCAAGATGTAACAAGTGGAGTGCCACAGGGATCAGTGCTGGGGTCTTAACTATTTACAATCTATATCAATGACTTGGATGAAGGGACTGAATGTATGGTTGCTAAATTTGCTGATGACACAAAAGGTAGGTAGGAAAGTAAGTTGTGAAAAGGACATAAGGAGTCTACAAAGGGATATAGATAGGTTAAGTGAGTGGACAAAAATTTGGCAGATAAGAGTATAATGTGGGAAAATGTGAACTTGTTCACTTTGGCAGGAGGAACAGAAAAACAGCATATTATTTAAATGGAGAGAGATTGCAAATCTCTGAGGTACAGAGGGATCTGGGTGTCCTAGTACATGAATCACAAAAAGTTAGTACGCAGGTACAGCAAGTGATTAGGAAGACAATTGGAATGTTGTCAATTATTGCAAGGGGAATGGAATATAAAAGTAGAGATGTTTTGCTACAGTTGTACAGGGCATTGGTGAGGTCATATCTAGAATACTGTGTGCAGTTTTGGTCTCGTTATTTAAGAAAGGACATAACTGCTTTAGAGGTGGTTCAGAGAAGGTTCACTCGACGGATTCCTGGGATGAGGGGGTTATCTTATGAGGAAAGGTTGGACAAGTTGGGCTCTTATACATTGAAGTTTAGAAGAATGAGAGGTGATCTTATTGAAACATATTAGATCCTGAGGGGACTTGAAGGGGTAGATGCTGAGAGGATGTTTGACCTTGTGGGAGAGACTAGAACTAGGGGCCACAGTTTAAAAATAAGGGGTTTCCCATTTAAGACAGATGAGGAGAAATTTTTTCTCTGAGGGTCGTGAGTCTGTGGAACTCTTTCCCCAGACAGCGGTGGAGGCAGGGTCATTGAATATTTTTAAGGCTGAATTAGATAGATTCTTGATTAACAAGGGAGTCGAAGGTTATAATAGGTAGACGGGAAAGTAGGGTTGAGGTCACAATCAGATCAGCCGTGATCTTATCAAATGGCAGAGCAGGCTCGAGGGGCTGAATGGCCTACTCCTGCTCTTAATTCGTATGCACGTACAGTGTTATCATTATAGGGTTCAATAAATTACCGGATTTGATTACCATGCAAAACGTGATATGTGCTCATAAAGTGGAGAGGGTACGTTTGCCAAACCCCATCCATCTTGCCCAACCTGTGAGTTATTATGGATTTGACGGTCATTGCTGAGAGTATGGTCCAGAGCAACATGAAGATCTGTGGTGAAAGCTCTTTGGCATTGATTCCATCCCGGAGCACCAAGCTGTATTTAAGTATGGGGCTTGAAAACCGTGGCTAATTCCACAAAAAGGGTACTGATGTACTAATCGCTGCTGTTGCCCATCTAGTGAGGAAGGAGTGATCTTTAAAAGGGTCTTGCTTTTTATTGCCAGTCTTGGCAATTTGCAAAGTCCGCTGGTGCTTCATAAAATGCTTGTAGTAATTCCTCAACGTCATAGGGTGGCTGCAATAGTCACAGCCGGATCTCCCATGGAAATAATACGCACTGCGCCCCAGAGCTCCAAAAACAATGTATCTCATTACTAGTGAAAGGCTGCCGTAGTGTGCAATATGCATTTGGTCTTCAGAGGGGTGGTGATTGAATGCGAGGAGTGCCATGCGTCTGTTTAAGTGACTGCTTGTATTTAATTTTACAACACCAAGTTATAGTCCAGCAATTTTATTTTAAAGTGAATTTAAAATAAAATTGCTGGACTATAACTTGGTGTTGTAAAATTGTTTACAATTGTCAACCCCAGTCCATCACCGGCATCTCCACATCATGCTTGTATTTACATCACTTTAGTGTACATATCCTACCCAGCAGGTGGTGCTGCCATCTTAACTTTATTAGATCCTTGCAAGTCAATCAACTGAGTGCAACCATATCTTTGGTGTCCTTATTAGAAGGATGCAGAATAAACACCCTGTTGGAAGATTTCCCCTGCTGGGAAAGAACTTGGAGGATGATTGCTAAATCGTATGGTAGGGTATTATATAGATATTCTGCCAATTCCTGGAGGATTCCAGTGTGCTCAATCCATTTTGGGAACAGATCCAGATAGCTTATGTATATCACCTGGTACCTGTGTGGCTGTAGTCCAGAGAGAATTGTGTAAGTTGCTTGTTGCTGCCTGTGCAAGATCTAGAGGAAGCACTATACTCTGGGGTCAGGGTTTCTGGAGTTAAGTCTCTAAGGGACCTGTACATTGAATGATTCCGTAAATCTGGAACTCCACTCACCACCGCCACCCCCACCCATGTCTTATTCTTAAACTGATGGGGAAGTTTTTGAGTGGCTCTTGGTGGACCCACTAGCTAAACAGGCCTAGCCCACCCCATTGCAGGAGGAAATGTGGCTCCAATCGAAGTGGCCAGAGTATGAACGCATTTTATTTTTAAAAAGGCAATTAATTAATTCCTGCAGGGTGTTCTGCTATTTCTCTGGAGGGTCTGCATCAGAAATTTGACTATCCTCCATGAAGAAGCCACCTGAGCCTGAATTGATCAGCAGAACTGCAGGGAATAAACTGGAAGTGGGAGTAGGGAGGCATATTATGCCTGAAATGCATCAACCTGGAAAAGATGCTAAATTAACAATGGGAGAGTAAGTTCACTGACATGTGCTCTCAGCAGGGAGCCAAACTCAAAAGGACTGCACCAGAGAATTGGTGCTCAAATGTTGTAGCCCTATCTCAGACCCATGCTCCCTGCTGGGACCATGGGATTGGTGAATTTGCTGTATAATCTTCCTGAAATCTGTCTGCTAAGAAGGAATTTGTGAATGATTGAGGGAGGTTTCTTTGTTTTAGGGTTTCTTATTTTGCATCGTGGGGGCTGGAGGTACTGAGCTGGGTTCATTTAAAGATACTTTTTCTTGCAATTTTGGGTGCTGCCAAGTTCCTTTTTGGAGAGGTATTAAAATTTGGTTTTGTGCTGTCTTTGGACCATCAGTGACTTGTAGTTCGGGTGCATTTAGGGACATGAAGGCAATGCAGCAGGAAATAGGCAAACATCAGCTGTGCGGATCAATAATCATGAATGGATGATTGCATCCGAAGCTGACATCAACATATGATCCCATTTGTGGAGCTATGTTTTGGGATGACAACTTCCCAACTGTGGAAACAGCCTCTCTGCTGAATGTTTAATTCCAATTTTGTGCCTCAGTCCAATTTGCTTGCATCTATTTTTACTTGCTTGATGGTTATCTTAAAAATGACTGCAGAGACCATACGATGGTTCTTGCTATAACCATCTAAACAAAGCACTGTTTTGC
Organism: Heptranchias perlo; assembly: GCF_035084215.1. Lineage (NCBI taxonomy): Eukaryota > Metazoa > Chordata > Chondrichthyes > Hexanchiformes > Hexanchidae > Heptranchias > Heptranchias perlo. The sequence continues at coordinate 37,109,116 of NC_090334.1, read as the reverse complement.
ACTGAGCCAATTTGAATTTAATGTTCTTGGTTTTATTTATATGCATGTCCTACTAAGGACATCACTGCTTTAGTAGATACTCATTCTAAAGCTTCATTGGTCAGTACTGAAAAGAAAATGTAGCCTGTGCGGTTTGGAAAAGAATAAACTTGATTTAATCTACTCTTGTGGGTACACTGAAAGACTGTCCCAATACAACAACAAAAATGCGTGACGAGGAGCAGAAAATGCAATCTTCTTTGCCTGGGGAAAAGTGAATTGGTGCAATGGCACAGGTCCTGGGGCTTTGTACAACTTGGGAGTAGGAGAACATGTGTAGTATTGACTATCTCAAACATAACTCTGTTTTGGTCTGTTTGCTAACCATGTGGTTTCCTCAACCAATCATTTATCTCTGCAGTGTGTGGCAAATGGTTAAAATAAAAAGAAATGCAATCTTGGAAGTTCACCTTTGTTGCAAAATGTTCAATATCTTGAACACACAATGTTCCATTTTAATATAGAAGTTACAGTAATCTGCAAAGTCCACATCTCATTTTAATTGCATCAGAAGCTAACAAATTGAGGTTCTGAAAGCATCTTTTGTTACCAGTGTGCAGATTGCTTTGACAAGTCTTACACAGTGGACAGACTTTTAATTAAAAATACAATTATTTCAAAAATAAACCACATCTTACCTAATATTTTATATCTTACCTGTTATCCCAAGAATTCATGCCAAGAATATTCAGCAGCATCCTGCAATAGTAAAACACAGACTGAGGCTCCTGTGGGCAAGGTTCCTCCTGCTCCATTGATTTCATATTTAGGTCGTTGCCATGCTTCTCTACAAACTCCTTCTCTTCAGTGTACTGTTTTAGAATTGCATTGATTACATCATTTTCCTGTTTCTCTGAAATACAAACAGGAGGGGGAGCAGGGATATTAAGTTGCACACCAGCTCTCTGGAGACACTCCGGACTGGTGGAACCCAGGTACTGCAGCATCTCATCCAAGGCATCTTCATCATCACGAATTACATCCCAAGATGGCACTATTTCCCTGCACCTTCTTTTTGTTTGAGGTACCAAATATTCCCTTAAATCAACATCATCAGTTTCTGTCTCATTGAAGAGAGCTTCAACCATCTGTTCTTCTTTGTGAACATTTGTGAACTTGTGAGCAATTTGCCTTTGTTGACAGCACTGAGGTGGTCCATATAGAATTGCAGAATCCCAGGAGTACTTACCAGATATATCACGCACCACAACTCTAACATTTGAGGTAGCTGTTGAGAGTCCAGCTGACATTCCTCCTCCTGGGATATTGTCCTCAACAGGGATTTCCAGGTATGAGATAAGGGTGGAACTGTTCAGCACAAAAAACTGGAGATTGGGATTCTCAAAAAGCTCAGGGGAAAGCTCAGTACAGTCAGTGAAGGGATTGTCATGGTTTTCACTTATCAAGCTGGTCAGCATTGCTGGGCCACCACTCAATGGATAATGGCCAACATGGTTTACCAAATGAATTATCACGGTCCGGGCAGCAACTGAGATCAAACCCTGCTGAATACGGCTCCTTACTGTAAAATAAGAGGGGACACGTTGTGAAAACAAACCAAAAAATGTTTTTTGATTCATTGCTAATTTTAAACTCAGTTAAAAACTTAAATGAAGTATAGTAAATCATCTTATATAGCTCAATTGAACACATGCTAAGAGACCTTGTAAAAGACCACCTCGTCAGTCTGAAGTGTGGTTATAGGACCATTTTCACTGGATTACTTTAGATAAATATATTGCATTGATAAAATTACAATTGCTAGAGTGAGAATTACACTATAGTCAGATAAAGTCAGCCTAAATATATACACATGAATACTATTCATTTTAACTACAAGATTTAGGTTCTGGTGCACAGTGAGTTAGAAGACTGTCTTTTCTCCTTAGCACCTAGGTTTCAATCTAGCGAAGCCCAACAAGATAGAAGATCTTCTCTAATACAATTGGTCTGTTTCAATACAACATACAACAGACTACATTTCAACACTAACTAGCAATCACCTTCAAAAACTGAGAGAAATGGAACTGTATAGTGCACAGAAAGATACACCTCAAATTTAATGTTATATACTAGACTTGGAGGTAACTAAATATTGATATTGGGTGAAAATTGAAAAATATTTAATCCACCTAATGCTGACACGCTCATCTTCATGAACCTGAAATAACAAAAATGCATTTTATTTAAAAAAATCACTTCAGCTGCTTCCAGACTTTGTCAGAGAGCTCCATTTCTGGTTTACTACCACCATATTAAACTACAGAAGGGCATCTGACAGAATACAAAAAATTCCTGCTTCTGGAACTTTAGCTATTCTTAATTCTCCCCCACCCGAACTGCTTATACTCAATTAGAATTTCCCTGTAGCTATTTTATTTCTCATTCCTCCACCCCCCCCCCCCACAATTTGTTGATTTTTTTCTTTATTGCTTCCTGCTAAAGTAGCAGATTTCAATGGATGACTTAAAAAAAAACAACCCTCAGACAGCAAAAGTTCAAAGTTAAAAATATCATATTCCTGAAATCTCATGGAGTGCTATTATTGATTTCCCAAAGCAGAAGGATCTTTGGTTAAATGCCTCTTTCAAAAGCCAAACCACTGATCTTATGGAGGATCTTACCTTCTAACTAGGATTGCAGGCCCCTTCTGTAGGACAGCCAAATCAGCTCATCATTGCTTATAAAATATGAGGATGTCTGAGCAATAACATTTCACGGCCAGAAAGCGGGCACTGGAATTATGGTACTATTCTCTATTTTAATTTTTTGCAACACACTGGGAGTTCAAGCAAACAAAGGGAATGAATCCGAAACCTGTGCTTCCAAGAAAAAGAAACTGTTGCACATCACACTGACCTTTCCTGTTACTTGAGCAGTATTTTGGAAGCTGATTATTTGCTGAAGTAAACACATCCCTGGGTCAGCCCAAATTTCAGAAAACTGGAAGACCACTTGGAATGATGAATCAATGAGATGCTTAAGAGTGGACTATTATGTTACATAGGAGTGGTCTAAATGCTAAATACATCCTTGCAAAGGGGCAGTGATCAAGTTCCATGCTTGTTCAGAAAGTGACCACAGTGGTGATGTCACCAACTGGCTGTACAATAGAGCCTAAAATATATCAAGGTTGCCTTGTATGCATCTATTTATCCATCATGCATGTGAAATCCCAAGCCTGTCAGAATACACTCGTTACTAATGTCAGACAGCAGTGAAAGATGAAATCTGAATAATAATAAAATATTTGGTTCCAAGCACCACCAGCATGAAGGTCTGGTGTATTTGAACTACGTGGGACATCAACCACTAACTTGGAGACCACAGGGCAAGAAGGTTTAATAACAGAGATCCCATGAGCAGCCATGCATCTGGTACTTCAAAACCAGCTACTATCAGATGTAGAAAATGCATCGTAGATTGATAGTCCCTCACTTGGGCATGAGACATTGTGCTCTAAAAATTTAGGAAGAAATCCAATTTAAGGCGACTATATCTAGAGATATTTGAAACAGGCTCCAATGAAGACGAGTACCTGCTTGGGCTTCAACTGTGATTTGTTGAAGCTGGTAAAAACCCCAGGGACCGTGATACAAAGAGGATCTCCATTCTTCGTGATAGATAGTTAGCTAGATATAGATTAACTATCCTTGAGGTCTACTTGACACAGACAGCTAATCTCCTGGGCAGACTGCCTAAATGATATGAGGCAGAATGACTATCTGCAAATTCTCTTTTCAAAGAAGTTTCACCAGTCAATAATAGGTGAAATCCCTAAATTTTTAGAGAATCACAAAACAACTCGATTCAAATTTCTTCCTGTCCTGATCGGCATGAACATCTTTGATGCCAACTGACAAAAGACTGTTCAGAACTCATAAGATATCAGAGTGAATGAAAAGGATGATTCCCATTGCCAGCCTCAAAAACTGGACAGCTATAAAAGAAAAAGACTTGCATTTATATAGCGCCTTTCACGATCTCAGGACATCCCAAAGTGCTTTACAGCAAACGAAGTACATTTAAGTGTAGTCCCTGTTGTAATTTAGGAAATATTAGATGAAAGACAGCATCCAAATCTAAAACTGAGCTGTAACAACAGCCGATAGTTTGGTACAATGGTAAGATTAATTTGAAGTGTCAATGCAGGGCTGGAAGGCAAAAGTACAAAACTAACAAGCATCAGACAATACTTTTAAGATTCCAGCTATATCCCCTTCTCCACCCTCCCACTGAGATGGATACATGGAAAAGATTCTCAGCTAAAGCAGTTAATGCCGTGCCAATTACGAGATTGTTTTTTAAGGGTTGGATGCATATCTGGTTAGAAATGAGGGTTATAAGTACAAGTAGAGATGAGAACATTCTGTGGAACATGATGGCTTTGGAACTTCTGGTATCACAGGCAACTGAAAATGAAAAATGTTGGATGCAAAGTTAGATACATATTTTAGTGTTTTGGGGGCAGGGCAGGAAAAATCTTTGCAGGACCATTCTGCAGAATATTAAATGCATCGGGTAGAGTCCATGATGGGGCAGATTGGAAGAAATGGGTTTGACAGGATGAATGGTGCTTTGTTGTTGTATACTTTGTGCTTCTGTAACTCAACTTAGTTTAAAAATATGCTTCACAACTCACTTTTCTTTTACCTCTGGAAGAACAAACCATACGGAGATGTGCATGTGGTAGAAAAGGGGACAACTATTTACATGCAGCAGTTTCCAATGTCATTTTGTCACACTAGATTGAATGAATTCTATGGAAAAGCCTATAGATAAATTATATTATTTAAATATCATATGACAAATATAATTAGAATGTTAAAAGATTTCATTTTATACAAGTTTTTTGCTGCATTTATTGAATTCTCAATAGATCATTTGAAAGATAAGAATACGAATAGGTAGCACAGAAGTCTTTTCAAACCCTCTTTTGATTGTTAGCTTGAAGATGATTATCTTTATTTTACTATGAGGGCATTGCTTTTGACAAGTGGCCAACTACCTTGTTTCAGTGCTGTTGCATTTAGTAATTATCTCTTATCCTACTGACAACTACCAATCATGCTTGTTGAATCCAATGCTGAGCTTATTAGGGACAGCTATGTTTAGAGTAGTTTGGCACTTCACCAATGGTTCAAAACTGCTTGAAAAGAATGAAACATGCTTTGGACAATGCAGTGATGATTAGTAATTTTCTTCCCATGAAAAGCATCACGTAGATGCTATAGGCAACAAAAATCACCTGCTGTTAGCACATAGCAAAAGGGCTCAGCATTTATCTAATCTCTAATACCATTTTGGTGCCCTGAAGGAAACTCTACATGAATAGTGAATAGCACTACATAAAGCCTATCATACAGATATTGAACTCATCTGTTTCAATTTTTTGTTTGCTTCCAGACATCAGGATCTTTTCTCTCTAGATATATACTATATCTATATATATCTATCACAAAAATGTGAGTTACATTCAAAATTACATCACTTAGTCTATGGACGTGCCAATCACAATTCTAATACTGTAAAAATATAAGCCAAAACAACTGAAAGTTAAATTGAATATTTTAAGCATGAATTGAGAAAATGTAATTGTGAGATATTTGGCAGGTGCTAATACATAAATTTCCATTTTTGAGACTACTTAGCAACAGTATTTTGTAGATACATTTTAGACCCAGATTCCCAAAATAATTGTTATTGTTTTTGGAAGGACAGTGAAGTACAATCATCTTAATGAAAATATGAAAATGTATTTACAATTGTTGAAGTCTGCAATTGGTAGACTTAGGGTTATGTGCCATAGGCATTTACATATTCTGTACCAAACTGAGTATTCAAGAGTGCGAAAATTTACAAAAAATCTAACTGCAAAATGTTGGGGCATGAATAACTCCTTCACAACAGGAATTTTGGACGCTTTATTTATCACAAGCACTGCATGAAGATATAAAACAAATTGTAACAAGTTTTTAAAAGTACCAAGATACTGTTTTACTTTGTTTTTTTAAAAACCAATATGAAAATTGCACTAACACAATGCACGTAAACAAGAATACAGATCTTTGGAAAGAAATCTTTTTCTGCAAGGGAACTAACTACAAATTACTTGGACTTCAAGCAAATGAAAGTGTAAAATGCCCTCTACTGACAGCTAGCTGTTATACCACATAACTAAGCTCAACTGCGAGGGAAGAAAGGTGAGATGAGATTTTAGAACTTTACAGTATCTTGAGGTTTTAAATATGGCTTTTTTCCACCTTTTGCACCTTGAAGGAAAATAAATAATGAACTCATAGAATCTTACAGCACAGGAGGCCATTCAGCCCATCGTGCCTGTGCCGGTTCTTTGAAAGGTCTATCCAATCAGTACCACTCCCCTGCTCTTTCACCATGGCTCTACAATTTTCTCTCCAAGTATTTATCCAATTCCCTTTTGAAAGTTACTATTGAATCTGCTTCCACCACCCTTTCGGGCAGTGCATTCCAGATCATAATAACTCACTGCGTAAAAAAATTTCTTCTCATCTCTGACTCTTTTGCCAATTACCGTAAATCTGTGTCTGCTGGTTATCGACCCTTCTGCCAATGGAAACAGTTTCTCTATTTACTCCATCAAAACCCCTCATGATTTTGAACGCCTCTATTAAATCTCCCCTTAGAGCAGAGGAGGTTAAGGAGAACAATCCCAACTTCTCTAGTCTCTCCATGTAACTGAAGTCCTTCATCCCTGGTACCATTGTAGTAAATCTCCTCTGCACCCTCCCCAAAGCCTTGACATCCTTCCTAAAGTGCGGTGCCCAGAATTGGACACACTACTCCAGCTGAGGCCTAACCATTGATGTATAAAGGATTAGCATAACTTCCTTGCTTTTGTACACTTTGCCTCTATTTATAAAGCCAACAATCCCGTGTGTTTTTTTAAACCACCGTATCAACTTATCCTGCCACCTTCAAAGATTTCTATATGTAAACCCCCTGTTCTCTCTGTTCCTGCAGCCCCTTTAAAAATGTACCATTTAGATTATACTGCCTTTCCACATTCTTCCTTCAAAAATGCATCACTTCACATTTCTCTGCATTAAAATTCACCTGCCACGTGTCTGCCCATTTCACCAGTCTATCTATGTCCTCCTGAAGTCTGCTACTATCCTCCTCACTGTTTACTACTTTTCTGAGTTTTGTGTCATCTACAACTTTGAAATTATGCCCTGTATACCCAAGTCCAGGACATTTATATATATATCAAAAAGAGCAGTGGTCCTAATGCCTACCCCTGGGCGACATCACTGTATACTTCCCTCTAGTCTGAAAAACAACCCATCACCACTACACTCTGCTTGCTGTCCTTTAGCCAATTTCATATCCACACAGTCACTGCCCCATTAATCCCATTGGCTTTAATTTTGCTAACAAGTCTATTATGTGGTACGTTATTAAAATACCTTTTGCAAGTCCATATGCACATCAATCCTCTCCGTTACTTCATCAAAGAACTCAATCAAGTTAGTCAAACATGATTTGCCTTTAATAAATCCGTGTTGGCAGTCATGGATTAACCCATGGTTTTCCAAGTGACAATTAATTTTGTCCCGGATTATTGTCTCAAAGTTTCCCCACCACCGACATTAGGCTGACTGGACTGTACTTACCTGGTTTATCCCTCTCCCCTTTTTTGAACTGTCAAAGTAAACTCTGATTATAAAATTCTCAAGGGACAACCAAAACCAGCTTTAAATTTAACCCTTAGTCCATGCTGGAAGAATTTACTCATCCATAGAAAATTAGGTCTCTGAGCTGCCAATGACTATTTGTCTGCCAGTAGACTGCTGTGCATTGATGAGTTTTACATAGTGTATATTGACCTGCTCCCAGCTCTAAAATAGCAAGAGAGAGAAAAATAAGTGATTCAAAGCTTAAAAAATTAGAAAAACATTGTTAGAATGAATAGATTTTACTAACAGAGAAAAAGCTTAGAAAGAAAAATTAAATGAGAGAAAGAGAGAAGAAAGAATAGGGAAAAAGAAAAAACTCAGGACAAGCAGCAAGTAAAGGTCATTCAGCCATCAAGGCTATTCCATCCAGAGTTCATGTATGATTACATATTGCAGGCTTTTCCCATTATTACCTGTTGATCCCCTTATTTTAAAAGGGCATTAAGTCCCTTCCTCTACATCCCCATGGGAAAAACAAACAAACAGTGCTATTAAATAAGTCTTTTAGCCTCAATCCACTGTGTCAACAGCTATCAGTCCAAAGATGTCAAATGACCCCAAATCAACTACTGTCTCTTGTGGGGGAGGTTCTATTCGCTCTCTGGGCTTGTGAATTTTGTATACGTGTCCTATAGTCCTATGCTCATTGTGGAAGTTAATGTTTACTAATTTCAATCTTATCTCTGCCATTTGCCATTTTAAACAATGTCTCCCCCTCAGTAATCTTCAACAAAAATAAATTTAATTGCATGAGCCTTTTTTTGCCACAAGGCCTAGGGTCATCGTGCTGACTCTTCTGACCCTTTTCTAACAAATCTAGGTTGTCATTGAGAAGCGGGATGACCAAAGCCGAATGACATACTCCACTAGTTGCTCCACCATTGATCTGTACAGAAGTGGCCTCACCATTTACTTGTAATCCCATGATCTCTAATACCTGGTCTGCCTTACTGATTACTGGTTCACAATGACCAGATGCTTTCAGGGTACGATCAATGATCATTCAAAATGCTTTTCCCCCCAGTCTCTGCCAATGTCACTTTATTCACTGGATGGCTTTTGTTACCAATTGGCACTAAATAATACTGTTTTCATTTCCCCTAGTTTTAAATCATTTCAATTTAATTTTGTTATTTTCAAGTTGGAAAAAAAAAATCAGTTTGGATGCCAAGAGGAGGCAATTGATGTAGCCCCATAGAGTTCAGCTTTGCCTATTTCAAAATAGGACACTTTCATGTTATACATGTTTAGTGTTACCAGTTCCTATATGCATTAGCCTGTATTATTAAAATCCATTTGCCAATTCTCAACTATTTACATAATTGGTTTGAATCTCTGAAAACAAATCAACCTTCTTTCGAGGTGAAATTACCCATATAGCTTTGCATCAACAAATTTAATATGCCTTGACACACTGTTCAATCTCATTTATAAATAGTGAACATCAAGAGTCTTAGAACAAATGCCTGTGCAGCACCACTGATTAACGGTACAAACAAAGCTACTTCTGACATCAAAGTAACTATCATTTTAATATCAGCATTTCAAATGCTGTTAGTTCACAAAAACAAGCCACTTTCTTGGACTTGTTGGTAGTCTATGGGTTAAGGTGATCCACGTAAAAACATCTGCACCTTTAAGAAAATTTCTGTGCCTCAGTCTCAAGAGAAAAAGAGGTAGGATTAAGACATGAATTGGAGGAAGTTGCTAAGAGTGAGTATTTATTGAGACTTTTCTAGGTCTTCTCAGAGAAAAAAAAGTCACTAAAATACTCTGTAGTATCCAGATTGGGATACTTTATCTTTTCAAAATAAAGTTTCATACCATTTATAAAGATGCTTCGGTAACAGCACAGCGGTGTTATAAACATGAAAGTATGATGAAGCTTTTCTTCAAAAAAAACTAAATGTACACAGCCAACACATTAAAAAAATTTGCCAACAGTAGGTTTAAACATTTGTTCTCGAGTTGTGGACAACACGGATAAGGCAGCATTTATTGTCCATCCCTAGTTGCTCTGAGGCATCAAGCGTCAATTATATAGTGTGGAATTAGAGTTATGTGTAGGCCAGACTGCATAGGGTGTGGAACCAGTTGTTTTAAAGAAAATATAATTGTAATCTTTTAGCCCATAGATGAGATTTATGAATTCAATTTCACAAATTGCCATGGTGGGATTTGAACTTAAGACCTCTGGGTTGGTAGCTGAATACTATAACCACTAGGCTGCCGCACTCTACCATGTCACAAGGTGTTCCTTCGTTATTCTGAAGGATCCTAATGCAAGTTTAAAAATTTTTTTTTGGCTTATCTTGATACGTACCCTCTGTGACAGTTTGGAGTTTCGATGAGCGCTCAGAGTCAGGGGAGTGCAAAGGTTCTGGTTCTTTCAAGCTTTCCAAATGTAAGAATGGGTCATATTCAATAGAGGCTAGATCTGATAAGTTCAGAGGAAAGTATCTAGGATTACTTAAGTATTGAGCTCCATACACACAGCCATGCAGCACCTGTTGACAAAAGACAACAATGATACTTTACAATTAAAGATCAACATTCACCACTGAGATTGCTGCAAAACAGTGAACTCTCACCACAAACGACTGTGGGTTAATTTTTGAAATGACAGTAACCTGATTTTTTCCAAGAGAAAAGAGCGAAGAGATGTCTATTTGGACAGAAAAACTAATAGGACTCGGATTACTAATATATAAATACAGGTATATATAAAAAAAAAACCTTAATTGATAGTTTAGATAACACACACACATATGAATTACTAGAGCAATTAAAAACACAAAGCAGAAGGTAATCTCTCGTACACAGTTTGTCTGCCTCAGTAGAAATCAACTGATTCTCAAGAATGGCAAATGCCATTTTTGGAGGTAAGGAGGATTATTTTTGAAGATGAAAATTACAATACTGTGCTTGCAACCTAGTTAAGGCAACTGGCGGGAGGGCAAAGGTTAGCAAAATAATTGATTTTACATGAAATCTGAAACCCACTTTAGGAAAAAAATAAGAATTATTTTGTTTAAAGTGCACAAATAAATCAAACAGAACTTGCCAATAAAGGGATACTCAATAAAATACTATTGCTTACTTTGTGAATAGAGGTTGATTGCACTAACAGTTTTCCCAAAAACTAATTTTAGAGAACAAAAAAAAATTAGTTGATTCAAACAGAGATATGAGTTTAGAAAGGGAATTCATTAAACAGGATAATTTTCATTGTGTTCTCACACACGTCATCAGTAACTGTGTCAAGAGTCTGAAAAATGAACTACTGTGCATAAGGTCAAAAATGCCCATTATGTTTCTCAAATCTATTTTAAAACTTAATGAATCTCCTCTTTCATAAAAAGAAATTCAGATCCGAAGTGATGACCAGGTTGATAAGATAACAATGAGTCAAATCCTTCAAACAGAACTTATGTATCACTGTCCAAGCACACAGTGAATGGAGAAGCAACATAGAACCTGTTTAAAACCGACTTAAGAACAATTTCTTCAAATAAGATAGAATGTTGGGAAACGGACGTGAGTCTGAAGCAATAGACTTCTCAATCTATCAGAAATTTACCTATGCATCGTCTCAGGAGTAAATAGTATCACCATGCAATGTGAAAAATCTCAAGAAATCAGCACAAATTTTAAAAAATAAATCTATGCATTTTTAAATGCAAACTTTGGTAAAGTATACCTTGTAAATACAACTGAGAATAGATTTTTCAGCGTTGTCCTTATCTTGTCCTGCAGCTTGTACAACCTGTAGCAGTGTTTTTAAAGGTAGCACCATGCACCAGTCCAAAAGGCACAGCAATAGGGACACTACTAGCTGTGAAGTGTAAGTCACAAAACAAAGTTAACAAAAGCTAAAACTTGCAAACACATCCCCGTTGCCCATGTAGAATTGGTCCTGTTCTTACCCTTTTATCTTGCTCATGTGGGGACACTTCTGTACCAGGCAGCAGATAAGTAATTGTTGCCATCAATATCTAGATGAAAGAAAAACACAAATAAAGTTCATAGTTTTTTTTTAAATTTCTCCTGACTATCCAAAAGGTGACAAAATTTGCAGAAACCAAGAAAATACAGTCATAGGAACATAACTATGTTTCAAAAGACTTTAAAACAAGTTTTCTTTTGGAAAGGGGAAAAGAAAGAGTAAGTTTGCACTATTTTATGCATGGCATAGTATAGATTTGGTGCATTGCTTGGAGAATTGAGTTTATAATCATGCATGCACTACATAAATTTGCAAAACTAATTCAGCGTTGGAGAGGAAATATATAGGTTTGGATAAAATCCAATGCCTAACTTCTAGAGGTCACAAGTCATTTACGAATACATAGTACCAATGCCGTAACACTAAACGAATTAAGAGACTGATTTTGAATCCTAAATCATGTTTACAGAAAATCTCAAAATCTCTCAGGTTACTGAGTGGGGGGGGAAAAAAAAAAAAAGAGTAGAAGCAAGGGGCAAGGGGGTGGCACCACCGACTTGGGCCTCTCTGGGGAGGGGAGGGAAAAATGGGGGTGGTTTTGGCAATCTATTTCTGTGGAAAAGGGGAAATGTTTGGTCCACCAAAAGCAGTTTTTAAAGCTTCTTTACCAAGGAAGATGCTGCCAGAGTCTCGGTAAAGGAAGATGTAGTTAAGATACTGGATGGGCTAAAAATTGATAAAGAGGAGGTACTGGAAAGGCTAACTATACTTAAAGTAGGTAAGTCACCCAGCCCGGATAGGATGCATCCTAGGTGGCTGAGGGAAGTACGGGTGGAAATTGCAGAAGTACTGGCCATAATCTTCCAAACATCCTTAGATATAGGGGTGGTGTCAAAGGACCGGAGAATTGCAAACGTTACACCATTGTTCAAAAAAGGGTGTAAGGGTAAACTAAGGGAGTGGTGGAGGCAGATTCAATCGTGGCTTTCAAAAGGGAACTGGATAAGTATTTGAAAGGAAAAAATGTGCAGGGCTACGGGGATAGGGCAGGGGAATGGGACTAACTGGATTGCTCCTGCATAGAGCTGGAGTTGAGGTAGATCAGCCATGATCTTACTGAATGGCGGAGCAGGCTCGAGGGGCTGTATGGCCTACTCCTTATGTTCTAATGTTCTTTTTTAATATGTTCCTCAATTTAATTTTTTTAAAAACAGGACTTTTATTCTTTTCCTGCATTGTTGAAAAAATGAGCTTCTAATTTGTCTTGTAACTGGCCCAGTTACATTATGTTAGGTCACATAACATTATGCTCACAACGCCACCTACAGAGTGCAATATTTTTGGAATGTTGAGACCACTCACCGGGAGTGAAGTTAGTCTTAGGCGTTGCTCGACATCAGGCAGAGTGCAAAACGGACGGCCATTTTGCTCTCCTGCCCAAGACGAAATTCACCCCCACGCTTTTTAATTCGGAATAGATAGAGCAACATTCAGCCAAATCATTGAAAGAGCAATATTCAAATTTAGTGTGATATACACCATACGGCAACTCGCCAAGGCTTCTTTGACAGCACCTCCCAAACCTGCAACCTCTACCACCTAGAAGGACAAGGGCATCAGGCACACGGGAACACCACCTGCACGTTCCCCTCCAAGTCATACACCATCCCGACTTGCAAATATATCGCCGTTCCTTCATTGTCGCTGGGTCAGAATCCTGGAACTCCCTACCTAACAGCACTGTGGGAGAACCTTCACCACACGGACTGCAGCGGTTCAAGACGACGACTCACCACCACCTTCTCTAGGGCAATTAGGGATGGGCAACAAATGCTGGCCTCGCCAGCGATGCCCACATCCCATGAACGAATAAAAAAACACAATACTTTTAAATTACATTTATATAATCAAAGGTATTTTGATATGCTTGCCTTCCAAGCACCTACATTTAATTAATATATTACACGCACAGGCAGTTAGCAGAGAAAAGATTTTACCTGGACAGTCAAGTTGTAGGTAGAAGGATGTAACCCGAGAAGGCATACTAATAATTGCTATTTAAAAATGCATGTTATTTGCTTCATTCTTCTTCACAAAATAGATCAAACTACATTTCTGTCTTTTAAAGGTTGGTTACGAATAAAAGGATTATATTTTCCTGTTGCCAGACATTTTTAAAAATGTTTACTGATATCTTCAATTCCAGGTTTCTCCATTCCATTAGCAATTAGACCGTAATTTATCCAAAACAGATGGGGAGAAAATCTAAATCATTTTATTACAATTTCAACAGATATAAACTAAGACAAAAGATGAAGCTGATGTGCAATCAGTGACAATCCCTATAATAAGACTGTCTATTTTTATTTATTGTATTTTTTGTCACTAAAAAAAATAAACTGAAAAGTTAAATTACAACTACATAATGTGTGAATTGTTAACAGCAGGGTAGCTGGGGATATTTCTAATCTCCACTCGTGTGTGAGCCTTAAATGGCTGGTGGGTCGCCTTGTTAAATCTCAGGCTGTCCAAAAGGAAAGTAATGTTTTCTTAATGTGATCTGAACACCTGCCTCAGCCTCAATGATGTAGTTTCTCAGCAGCAGGTGGGATCTGGGCTGATGGACAGAGAAGCTCCCAGGGAATAAAAATAGTTTCTGCAATCACAAAGAAACTGCAACTAGCCTCTAGTGGAAACCAGAGTCTCTCTTGGCAGGAGAGGGAGAAAGAAATCACCCTACTCCCCTTTAACTATTCTGTTTGAAGGGTGTTGAAAGGTCCTCAACATTTTCTAACAAGTAACATGGTCAGTTTTGTAAATTGAGGGAAATGAGTGACACACTAACATTGAATAATCTATTAAAGATCAGAGGACTATAGAAGAAAGGCAAAGAGCAAACAAAAACAATGGAAGGACATATAAACAGCAAAATGAAAATAAGAGAAACAGGAAAAGCAAGTTGTAATAAAAAGGCAGAAAACTGCAGAAATTGTCTTCTACATGTAATCGTACTTGTCAAACAAAAAGGTTTATTTGTAAACAGCAGGTCTCACAAGGAGTCAATGGTGCAGGTGATGAAAACACTATCAGGCCCTACAGTAGAAAGGTGCTAGGCAACATTTGCACTTGGTGGGTAGGGGGCAAGTGGCAGCCATCACTTAAGTTCGACATGAAAAATGAAAAAAGCATGCCGGAAGTCACGTGCTTGTATAAATACCATAGAAATGATCGAAGGGCATGATGTTGCACCCATGAGTGGAAATAAGAAAACAGAGAACTTACAGATTCATGGAACATGAAAGCAATGATTAAAGAACATCCTGAGCTGGTCAGGGAAGTCCCATATAAAATATCCAAGCGTCAGGAACAGAGAAAAAGTAAATCTAAGACACCTTAAAAGAGGAGGCCTTCCCAGTGAAAATTATGGAAGGTATTTTTAAGATGGCATGAGTAATTATGTGGGTAAATTTAGTGATTTGTTGATCTATTATATTAACATTTAATACTAATGTCCTTTGAATGTGTGACACACACATAGTAGATGCAAGACTTTTGATTAAATATTATGAAAAGTAGGAAGCTGGAGGGCAAATTTATACCACTGATGCTTGTTGCCAAGTTGGCATCCAATTTATCATCTCTTTCAAAGCACTATAGAAGTCTTGTGAAAAATCTTATCAAATGCCTCCTGAAAGTCATATCACAAAAAAAAACTCTGCCAAAATTGATCAATTTGCTTGTATCAAAGATCTAAGATTTGTTTAGTACAACCTACATTTCATGAACCCAGTGATTGCCATTCACTTGTTAAACTAATTCCTTTATAGACGCGTTACATTAAATCTCCCAGCGTAAATGGTAGGCTAGAATGTCAAGAAACAGGCATCTCATTGTTGTTGGCAACTTATCTTTATGCTCATCAAGATGAATGATCTCAGCAAATGGAAACAGAATTATACTTGGGACCTAGCATCAATACCAAGATTCTTAGGTCAAGAAAGGTACAAGGTGAAGGTGGAGAAGGATCCCCTCTCTACAATGTCCCAACAATAGGCACAAAACTCTAACCTCAGAAATATGCATTACTTTGCAATGTGATTTTGCTCCATTTCTCACAACACAGCACCTTTGTGGCTTCTCCGAAGCAAAGTTTACAATTTAGTGCCAGTTATTCTCTTTTGTGAGTTCTTAGCCACAAGGAATTGGGATAAGTTTATGCAAAAATATTTCATCTAGGGTGCTTACAACTGCTAGGGAGGACACTTTCATCCAATCTGTGTAGGCCAGGATCAAATCCATATCCTGGTGATGAAAGGGCAGTGTACTAACCCACTCTGCCATCCATTCCCTCAGATTTGCCCTTTGTTAAAAACTGGAATATGTGTCTTCTATTTTACGATACTACCCTAGGAGGCATGAAACATATACGTGGCAACTCCAACTTCATGGTTTCTTGCTGGCATACAGTTCTTAATTTTTTGTGATCATTTCAATACTAACCCACTTTTTCCATAAATGTGTCTCATCTCTCCAAGCAACAGAAATAGAATACAAACATTTTCTATAGTGATAACTGCAGGGGTGAAAAATACAAACTCCATCATATCCTTTTCTCACTTATGATGTCATGCTTAAGGAGCTTAACTTATTCTTTATATGTGTCTATGTGTCCCAGTGCATTTAAAATAATCTTAAATCCTAATGTCCATTAAATTTGCCTTTTCCATCATTTTTAGCAACTTTTACTGTATTTGTTTCTTTGTATTTGTTACAAGAAAACCAAAATTATTTAAATCTTTTGAAACAATCTTATTTTTCTTGTAACCAACTATTTTATACTTTACATTTTGCCAAGTCTTTACAGTACATATTTGATTTACAATTATTCTTGGCATTCCTCCCTGATATTTCCCAACCTATCCTTCTAATTTCAACTTCTGAGGTCTCAAAATAAAACATGTAGAGTCAACTTAGGCCATTAAACCAGTTATTGCTACCTTCTTATTCTGGCTGACAATAGGATCAATAGAACAATAGGTCAACCTACTCCATAATTGTTTGCCTTAAGTTCTGTAAAAACACACCATCTCATTAAAGTATTGCTTATTTAACACATTGTCAATAGATATATTTTAACATTAATATGGTAAACGGCCAGCTGTTGGAAAAGTAAACTTTATAGTTCAAACAGCTCTCTTAGCAACATCCAAGAACTCTGCATTCTTCCAACTCTGGCCTCTTACGCATCCCACACTCCCTTTGCCCCACCATTGGCAGCCGTGCCTTCAGGCTTCTAGGCCCTAGGCTCTGGAATGCCTTCCCTAAACCTCTCCGCCTCTCTCCTCCCTTAAAACCCTCCTTAAAACCTAACTCTTTAACCAAGCTTTTAGTTACCCTTCCTAATATCTCCTCCTTTGGCTCAGTGTCAACTGTTGTCTGTTTACTCTCCTGTGAAGCACCTTGGGATGTTTTGCTATGTTAAAGGTGCTACATAAGTGCAAGTTATAATTATCCCTGGTGACCTAACCAGCATCCACATTACTCAATGCAAGCAAACATAGCCAGTAGCAAACAAACTTAGCTGGTTGCTCCAATAAATCGAACTGGCTGTGGCCTTGAGCTCAGAATATTTTTCTTTACAGGAAGACACTTCTCCAATCAATAGAATAAATAAATGCATCTTACCTCAAGAATTTTTTTTGGAGAATCTGGTGGATAATTCTGAAGCTTGTCCACATAATTGATCAATAAATGCAAAATATCACAAGCCACTTGTGCAACTGCTTTGTTTGGGAACTGCAAATACATAGTAACAAGTTTTTTTTATTCTTTAAAACTGTTACATGGCTTTTTCAAAAGCTGGAGTATAATATAAATCACTATGGAAAAATGTCTTACCTTTAAAGTAACACAGATTACATTTAGAGCATCTTTGATTTGAGGATGGTGAGTACCATGTACCAATTCTTCACAAAGCCAAATGCCAAGGCTGCAAAGTGCAACACATCTGAAAGAGAGAGATAGTAATGCGCACAAGAACATAAGAAATAGGAGCACGTGTAGGCCATACGGCCCCTCGAGCCTGCTCTGCCATTCAATAATATCATAGCTGATCTTCGACCTCAACTCCACTTTCTCGCCCAAGTCCTTGATCCCCCTAGAGTCCAAAAATCTATCAATCTCAGCCGCGAACGTATTCAATGACTCAGTGTCCACAGCGGTCTGGGGTAGAGAATTCCAAAGATTCACAACCCTCTGAGTGAAGAAATTTCTCCTCAACTCCGTCTTAAATGGCCGACCCTTTATCCTGAGACTATGGCCCCTAGTTCTAGACTCTCCAGCCAGGGGAAACAACCTCACAGCATCTACCCTGTCAAGCCCCCTCAGAATCTTGTATGCTTCAATGAGGTCAGCTCTTGTTTGACTAAACTTCAGAGAGTATGGGGGTGATTTTAACCCCCAAGAACAGGTGGGTTGGGGTGGGGGGGGGGGGGGGTGGGGTGGGAGTTGAAAGTAGTTGTTTTTTGTTTCGTAACCGCAACCCAGCTTTATTTCCAGGTTTAACTTGGGCGCGTAAAAGTACAGGCTTCCAGCTGGGGATGCAAAGTCCTGAAAATTTTGCAGTTGCGACCCAAAAAAACAATTATTTTCAACTCCCACCCGCCCCCAGCCCACCCGTTCTTGGAAGTTAAAAATCACCCCCTATAGGTCCATTCTACTCAATCTCTCCTCAAAAAGACAACCCTCTCATCCCAGGAATCAATGTAGTGAACCTTTGTTGCACCGCCTCTAAGGCTGTTATATGGCTTTTTAGATAAGGAGACAAAGTGTACACAGTACTCCAGATGTGGTCTCACCAAAGCCCTGTAACAATTGTAGCAAGACTTCCTTACTCTTGTACTCCAACCCCTTTGCAATAAAGGCCAACATGCCGTTTGCCTTCCTAATTGCTTGCTGTACCTGCATGCTAACGTTTTGTGTTTCTTGTACAAGGACACCCAAATCTCTCTCAACACCAACATTTAATAGTTTCTCACCATTTAAAAAATATTCTGTTTTTCTATTCTTCCTACCAAAGTGAATAACCTCACATTTCCCCACATTTTACTCCATCTGCCACCTTCTTGCCCACTCACTTAACCTGTCTATATCCCTTGCAGATTCTGTCATCCTCACTGTTTACTTTCCCACCTAACTTTGTATCGTCAGCAAACTTGGATACATTACACTCGGTCCCTTTATCTAAGTCATTAATATAGATTGTAAATAGCTGAGGCCCAAGCACTGATCCTTGCATCACTCCACTAGTTAAAGCCTGCCAACCTGAAAATGACCCGTTTATCCCTTCTCTGTTTTCTGTCCACTAGCCAATCCTCTATCCATGCTAATATATTACCCCCAACCCCATGAGTCCTTATCTTGCATAACAACCTTTTATGTGGCACGTTGTCAAATGCCTTTTGAAAATCCCATTATACTACATCCACTGGTTCCCCTTTATCTACCCTGCTAGTTACAGCCTCAAAAAACACTAATAAATTTGTCAAACATGATTTCCCTTTCATAAAACATGTTGACTCTGCCTAATATTAGATTTCTAGACATGTTGTACTCAGTTATATAAATAATGTTATGAAAATATTCAAAAGCAAGTAATAAACCTTTCAGAAAATAGTTACTTTAATCTTTATCTCATGTTCAGACCATTTCAAATCAAAAACTAAGAAAACTAACCATCCTGCTATATATGCCAGAATCAATATACACTAAATATTATGACATATATTAAAATCAGTAACCAGAGAATGAGATATTATTACTGCACTAATATTAAAGCTAAAGATATTATGGGAGAGGTGCAGAAGTGGATGACATATTGGTTGGGCCTTCTCTTTCTGGGATTTTGGTTTGACTCCAGCCTAGAAATTCCTACATTAAAAAAAGATAGGCCAAACTTAACCCAGTTCTTATGCACAGGCTCAAAACGAATATGGCAAATGGACTAAGAGGCCACAGGATTACTTGGAAACAGACATGTCACACTGGTGCATTGGGTACTCTTCTATGGTTGGGCTGAGTGGAAGGAACTTTATTCTGGAGCTAGCTGTGTTTTACCAGGGAATGCTGGATGCTAACCCCGAGTGTCTGAAACAAGAACGTGTTCCATTCCTCATCCCTTACCTATATCAGAACAATGGGCATCATATTGATAGCAAGATTTACGTTACCAGTTATCATTACTACTTGGAAATAATTACCTAGCTGGTCCTGAAGGTTCTTCCCTTGCTGACTTTAAAATGCTCTTAATTACAAGTTCCTATGAAAACAAATGGAGATAATAAGAGGGCCACATCAAGTGCAGTAAGCATGTAAAATTTGAAAACAAAATTGTACTTTTTGGAAAATATATACATCTTTAAAAATACACATTCAGTAGAACATTTTTGTATTGGAACACTCAGTAAAACAGCTCTTTGAGCTTTAATAGCATTCTTTTCAGAAAAATAAAAACCAAGTATTGAAGTCTTTTAAAACACAAGACTTAGTATATTCAGATTTCAAACAAGCAGATAATCTCATTTTTTATGTTAAAGGAAAAACTAGAAATGTTACTATCAAACAACTGCATAAAAGATTACAGAAGTTTGCTAAAAAATGTAGCATGTCTGAAGAAAAATGTTATGGTACTCTGCTTTCCTAATATAGCATACTAAATACAATTTAGTTGGTTTATAATCTGTAGTATGCTAAAAAATTCTACTTCCATGCAGGAGCAACAGAGATTTTATTTGGAATACTAAATCTGGTATTTAAAAAAATCCTCTCACTGGATTATATTTGAGCTTTGGATGGATAACACTGGCACTTCATAACATGTGCCAAAGGGCAGTAGGATGCAATTTCACATTTGCCCTTTCCCTACATGTCGAGTTCCCAGTCTCTACTGAATTGCCAAGGGGAGTCTTCAAATGAAGGTTAGGAAAGGAACAAACAAAAATAACTATTAAGGATAGTGAGCACTTGCGCACACTCTGATCTAGTGGCCAGCAGAAGCACATCATTAGCATAGGCCCTTTCTTCTGCTTGGCTGAAGAATGATGTGTGGCATGGGGAACCTAAAAGGGGTGAAAAATAAAGGGGTAGAGTTTCCGCTCGATTGCGCTGATCCAGAGTAATTCGAGTTTCCTCGATCTTTTGTACTGGTTCTAAAATCATTTTGCTGAAGCCGGCCCCGCCCACAAAACTGGCCACGCCCCCCCATCGAAATAACGAGGATGGTGAGTTTCCGCTGTTGTGCTCGCCTGCAGTCGTTCGAGGAGGGTCTTCAAATTAAGCTAGTTTCCTTAAGCGCAAAAGGCACCATTAGGCATGTTTTAATATATTTAAAATATTTTATTTACTAAGAAACTGACTAGTGTACACCAATAAAACTAGTAAGTGTTTCAGTATAGTTTTTTTAAAAAAGTCATTTTCAGTGATTTTAAATCAGGTTACTCACAGGTGGAGGACTAGACACTTATTAAAAATGCTTATTTTTTGTGATCAACCCGCTTTCAGCTGTATTAATAATTCTGCACCAGGTTACCACTCTTAAATACATCAATGAATTTTTTTTAAGAAAAAAAATTATGCTCTATTAAACTGCCAAATTGCACTGGTTCATGGAAGATTTTACATTGGAGATTATGCAAATGCACTTTAGCAGAAACTTATAGAATCATAGAAGTTTACAACATGGAAACAGGCTCTTCGGCCCAACATGTCCATGTCACCCAGTTTATACCACTAAGCTAGTCCCAATTGCCTGCACTTGGCCCACATCCCTCTATACCCATCTTACCCATGTAACTGTCCAAATGCTTTTTGAAAGACAAAATTGTACCCGCCTCTACTACTGCCTCTGGCAGCTCGTTCCAGACACTCACCACCCTTGGAGTGAAAAAATTGCCCCTCTGGACCCTTTTGTATCTCTCCCCTCTCACCTTAAATCTATGCCCCCTCGTTATAGACTCCCCTACCTTTGGGAAACTTGAACAGTTTTTGGGTGTAACTCGTGGCCAATTGCCAATTACACCCAAAGCAGAAACTCTAGGCCTAAGTATTTAAAACAAAATAGGACAAGTACAAATTAAAATAAACTTGGATCTAGAAATTTTTTTTTTTTAAACCATTTTTTAAAACCAGTAAAAGAACAGTTAATTTCTGGTAAATGTGCTTTTCAGAGGACCTGATTTCTAATTTTTAAAAAGTCAGTTTTCCATAGATATCGTATAAAATGCCACAATTACATTGTACCAAGCCACTAACTGCTGGTGAAATGATCACTTCTTTCCTAACAGGTCACCAGTGTACACTTTAAACTGCAGTCAGCGGGGAACAGGACCAGTACAAGACTTCCTCACTACTGATGCCCTGCTAGTTTCTCAGAAATTGGCAGGATGATACATGTCTAGCACCAATGCAATATGAAATATTGTGCTATGCTGATACCAAAGATGTTGCGTAACAAGTTCTAAAGCACGTTAAGGAAGAACTTGCAAACACCACTCAAGGACCTAAAAATTAAAAATCACAAATGTTCATTAAATCTTCATATTCTTATAGTTCAGGTCAGGCCTGCAGAAACAGCAAGCAAGATCTAAATTCAAATCCTCAGGAACTTTAAAAAGGTTTCAGTGGGGCTGAATGTAGCATGGCCCTTTGAACAACAATGTCACATTTTTGGTTTGTTTGCTCACATTTTAGACATTTCACATACTCTGAAATGTTTTTAAAAATGCCAAAAGTGGATTTCCATTATTAGACTCAAAATTATTGATAAAGATTGCTACAATTTTGTAATGTAGAATTGGTTGCGCCCCAGTCTTCCAGTCTAGTGGATACTTGGGAGTTCTGATCTCCACACTATAAAAAGGATATAGAGGCACTGGAGAAGGTGCAAAAAAGGTTTACTAGGATGATACCAGAAATAAGAGGTTATACCTATCAGGAAAGATCGAATAGGCTGGGGCTCCAAGATTGTAAAAGGGTTTGATAGGGTTGACGTAGAGAAGATGTTTCCACTTGCAGGGGAGACCGGAAATAGGGATCATAAATATAAGATAGTTACTAACAAATCCAACAGGGAATTCAGGAGAAACTTCTTCACCCAGAGTGTAGCAAGAATGTGGAATTCGCTACCACAAGAACCAGTTGAGGCGACTAGCATAGATGCATTATTGGGAAGCTAGATTTTTTTTTATTTGTTCATGGGATGTGGACGTCGCTGGCGAGGCCAGCATTTATTGCCCATCCCTAAACACATGAGGGAGAAGGGAATAGAAGGGTATGCTGATAGGGTTAGATAAAGAAGGGTGGAAGGAGGCTTATGTGGAGCATAAATACCGGCATGAACCTGTTAGGCTGAATGGCCTGTTTCTGTGCTGTACATTCTTTGTAATTGATACTACAACAATCTAACCTTGTGCATCTACTTTAGGTGGATGATACCCCAGATATGAAAAATTCATTTATATTCAAAATGATAACAACGCTAGACCTCCTATAATTTCCCACTGGCAGTTCTGCATTACAACAACACAACTTGTATTTATATGGTGCCTTTAATGCAGAAAAACATCTCAAGACACTTCAGAGAGACATAGTTTAAAAAAAAAATGGTGCCACGCCGAAGGAGGTGATATTAGGAAAGGTGACCAAAACCTTGATCAAAGAGGTAAAAACAGAAAATGCTGGAAAAGCTCAGCAAGTGAGGCAGCATCTGTGGAGAAAAAAAAAGTTAACGTTTCAGGTCGAAGACCTTTTGCCAGAGGGTCTTAAAAGGAAGAGTGTTAAGTGGAGGATTTTAGTTAGAGAACTCCAGGGCATGGGCCCTCTGCAAATGAAGGCTCAGCCACCATTAGAGGAGCAAAGAAAGGGAAGGGGGATACACAAGAGGCCAGAGTCAGAGGAACAGAGAGTTTGGGGGTTAGGGGGCAAAAGGGTGGAGGAAGTTAGTGATAGGAAGGCGCAATGTCATAATGGGATTTAAACATAGACAACCTTAAATTTAAGGCAATGGAGGACCAGGAACAAATGTAGATCATCAAGGACAGAGGTGAGCAGGACTTGGTGGATAAGATACAGGCAGTTTTGGATGAGCTGAAGTTTACAGAGGGCGGTGGATGGGAGGCTGCCCAAGTGAGCATTAGTCAAGCCTACTTCAAAAACAAAGAACGAATATAATGAACTGGAAAGTGACAGCTTATAAAAATTAGTGAAGAGGATAATACTGAAAACAACTTCTATAAGTAAATAGACCTTTTCATTTATGTTGTTGCTTCAATAATCCTTCACAATTCATAACGTTGGTGGTTATTACAACAATTTGCATTTATAGTATCTTTAACATAGAAAAATGCAACACGGTGCTTTCCAGAAGCATAAATCAGACAAAAGTGGTCACAGTACAAAGGAAATATTAAGATGGGGTCAAGAAGGTGGGTTTTAAGTAGGATCTTAAAGGAAAGCAGAGAGGTGGAATCTTGTGGAATCGGTGGGAAGTTGCTGCAAAGGATTAAGAATGGGCTATATTGCCATAGGCGCAAAGTATTATTGATGGCTGTGGATCTTCGAGTCAGTTTCCCAGTGGTGGCCCACAGGGATTAGTTAGGGCCACTACTTTTCACTATTTTAATAAATGACCTAGATATAAGTGTTGGGGAAATGGTCCATTTTGCTGTTGACACAACTTGCATTTATATAGCACCTTTAACATAGTACAACGTCCCAAGGTGCTTCACAGGAGTGTTATTAGACAAAATTTGACAACGAGTCACAAAGAGATATTAGGACAGGTGACCAAAAATTTGATGAAAGAGGGAGGTACGAAATTTTGTGCGAGTGTTATGACTTTGGAGGAGAACAAAACACTGGAAGCGGATTTAGATGTGCTGGGGGAATGGGCCAAACTCTGGCAAATGGTATTTAACCTAGATAAGTGCAGTGTCATGCATTCGGGCAGGAGCAACACCAAGTACACTCACACTTTACATGGAACAGAATTGAAATCTGTTGAAAGAGAAAAGGATCTTGGTGTTATAGTCCATAAGCCGGATGGGTTGCACCTGAACAGCACTGTCCTCACGAGGAGGTTAATTAGTGCTGTGGGGGAGGGATTAAACTGATTTGGGAAGGGAATCAGGACGTAGCAGCAGAGAGGAGAGACAAGGTGCATAGAAAACTAGGAGGGATAAACAGCAACAGAATAAAGTGTAGAAAGAGCAGGAATTAGATGGAGGAAAAAAAAAGCAAAGCAGACTAGCATGGTGTTGGAATGCATGCGTGTTAATGCGAGGAGTGTTACAGAAAAGGTTGATAAGCTGCAGGCACAAGTTGTCACATGGAGTTATGACATTGTGGCTATAATGGAGACCTGGCTTAAACATGGGTAGGAATGGGAACTAAACATTCCTGGCTATAATGTATTCAGCAGGGATAGGGAAGGAAAAAAAGAAAGGAGTGGGGGTGGCAGTATTGATCAAGGATAATATTACAGCTCTACAGAGGGATGATATACTAGAGGGTTCAAAGACTGAATCTATTTGGTTAGAGTTAAGGAACAGTAAAGGAGCTGTCACATTGCTGGTTGTTTACTATAGACCCCCATATTAGAGGAGCAAATCTGTCAGCAAATTTTAAAAGAAAAAATAATAGAGCAGTAATAGTAGGGGACTTCAATTACCCTAATATAGACTGGGGGAAAAAAAAGTGTAAAGGGCAAGGAGGGTGAAGAATTTCTAATATGTATACAGGAGAACTTTCTTAATCGGTATTTTTCTAGACCAACAAGGAAGGAAGCACTGCTGGATCTAGTTCTAGGGAATGAAGTAGGGCAAATGGAGTGTGTTTCAGTGGGAGAACATCTGGTAATAGTGATCATAATATAATTAGGTTTAAAGTAGTTACGGAAAGGGATAAAGAAAAATCAACATTGAAAATACCCAACAGGAAGAGAGCCAATTTCAGTGATTTGAGAAGGGATCTAGCACAGGTGGACTGGAAACAAAGATTGACTAAGAAAACTGTAAATGAGCAATGGCAGGCCTTCAGGGCAGAGTTAGTTCAGGTACAAACCAAGCATATTCCCATAAGGAGGAATAGGACATCCAAAGCTAGAGCTCCCTGGATGACAAAGGAAATAGAGATTAAAACAAAACAGAAAAAAGGTTTATGACAAATGTTAGGTACAGAATACAGTAGAAAACCAGGCAAAACACAGAATGCAGAGGGAAATTGAAAAAGGATATAAGAAGGGCAAAAAGAATGAGAAAAGGTTAGCGGGTAAAATAAAAGGGAACCCAAAAATCTTTTAGAAACATATAAAAATTAAAAGGATAGTTAAAGGAATGGTGGGGTCGATTAGGGATGAAGAAGGAAATCTTCTTGTGGAGGCAGAGGCCATGACTGAGGTACTGAATGAGTACTTTGCATCTGTTTTCACAAAAGAAGAGGATGAAGTTAATGTCACAGTACAGGAGGAGAGGATAGAGATATTGGATAGGATAAAGAGAGATAGAAAGGAAGTTGGCATCACTCAAAGTTAACAAGTCACCTAGTCCAGATGGGATGTATCCTAGGCTGCTGAAGATAGCAGAAGCTCTGACCACAATCCTTCAATTCTCCTTGGATATGGGAGTGGTGCCAGAGAACTCGAAGATTGCAAATGTTACCAGCCCTGTTCAAAAAAGGGGAGAGGGATAAACCTAGTAACTACAGGCCAGTCAGTCTAACATCAGTGGTGGGAAAATTACTTGAGACCATTGTCAAGGACAAAATTAATTCTCACTTAGAGAAGCATGGGTTAATAAAAGACAGCCAGCATTGTTTGTTAAAGGCAAATCATGTCTGACTAACCTGATTGAGTTCTTTGATGAAGTATCAGAGAGGGTTGATGAAGGTATTGCAGTAGATGTTGTATATATGGACTTTCAAAAGGCATTTGATAAAGTACCACAACAGACTTATTTGGAAAATAGAAGCAAATGGGATTAAAGAGACGGTGGTAATTTGGGTACCTAATTGGCTAAGGGTTAGGAGGCAGAGAGTAGGGGTGAACAGATGTTTTTCTGAGTGGAGAGAAGTATGCAGTGGGGTCCCCTAGGGATCGGTATTAGGGCCGTTGCTTTTCTTGTTATATATAAATGGCCTGGACTTGGGTATAGGGAGTATGATTTTGAAGTTTGCAGATGATATAAAACTTGGCAAAGTAGTAAATAGTGAGCAGGTTAGTTGCAGACTTCAGGAAGACATAGACTGGTGAAATGGGCAGACACATGGCAGATGCAATTTAATGCGGATAAGTGTGAAGAGATGCACTTTGGGAGGAACAATATGGAGAGGCAGTATAATCCAAATGGTACTATTTTGAGGGGGGTGCAAGAGCAGAGGGACCTGGGGATGTATATTCAAAAATCTTTGAAGGTGGCAGGGGAAGTTGATAAGGCAATTAACAAAGTGCATGGGATACTTGGCTTTGTAAATAGCCAAGAAGCGAGGAAGTCATGCTAACCCTTTACAAAGCACTGGTTAGGCCTCAACTGGGATTAGTGTGTACAATTCTGGGCACCACAATTTAAGAAGGAAGTCAAGGCATTGGAGAGGGTACAGAGGATGATACCAGAGATGAGGAACTTCAGTTACGTGAAGAGATTGGAGAAGCTGGGATTGTTTTCCTTAGAACAGAGGTTAAGGGGAGACCTAATAGAGGTATCCAAAATTATGAGGGGTTTTGATAGAGCAAGTAGGCAGAAACTGTTTCCTCTGGCAAGTGGGTTGGTAACCAGAGGTCATAGATTTAAAATAATTGGCAAAAGAATTAGAGGAGAAATGTTTTCCCACAGAGGATTGTTAAGATCTGGCATGCACTACCTGAAAGGGTGGTGGAAACAGATTCCACAGAAACTTTCAAAAGGCAATTGGACATGTACTTGAAGAGGACTAATTTGCAGGGTTATGGGGAAAAAGCTGGGGTGTGGGACTAAATTGGACGGCTCTTTCAAAGAGCCGGCAAAGGCACGACGGGCCGAATGGCCACCTTCTGTGCTGTAAAATTCTATGATTCTCATTCGCTAAAAGTTCATGATCAATGCTGAGAAGTTGTAGCCAAAGCAAATAGGGTACTAAATTGCATTAATAGGACTATACAATATAAAATGAAGCACACCATTTTATTCTTGTATGAGACCTTGGTTAGACCACATTAATAATACTGCATCTAGTTTTGGTCCCCCTCATATGTTGGGTAATATAGAGGCGATGAAAAAAGTCCAGAGAAGGGCCACACAATGATTCCCTGCATAAAAAACCGTAGTTACTCAGAGAAGCTTAAAAAGCTGGGTCTATTCACTTTAGAGATGCATATACTTAGGGTGATTTAATAAGAGGTATATAAAATAGTTAAAGGACTAGATTATTTTAATTTAATAGATTGGGGAAGACCAATATAATGTATGTTACACAAGGGTTGGGCTAGGTTAGATGTTGGCGGTTCTTAGATGGAACACTGAAGGAACAAGTTGCTGGTTTGTGCGGTGAGTGCTGACTCTCTGCAAACCTGAGAGCGCTGGACCGGTCTCTAGCTGGGGCGGAAATCACATCTTATAAAAGGTACGTGAAATACTGGGCAATATAAGCATGGTCAATGTGCTCTCCTAGACTAGTTTTTGATCGCCTAATGGAGTCGGAGAGTAATTTTCCAGATTTGTTTCCCTAATTGACCGTGGGGTTTTATGTTTTTTGCCTCTCCCAGGAGATTACATGGCTGCTGGTGCGTATGGGGTGTCTAATAATGATGCTTAACCCATCACAACTGTGTGGGTGCAGGCTTGATGGACTAGATGGTCCTTTCCTGCCCATCATTTTTGTATGTTCGTATGTACAGGGTGAGGGAGGGAATTCCACAGCTTAAGACTAGACAGCTGAAGGTATGGTTGCCATTGCTGAGAGGAAGGGAAGAGGGACGAACAAGAGACAGAGACGTAGTGCTGCAGGGGTTTACAGAGATAGGGAGGGGCAAGGCCAGGAAGATATTTGAACACGAGAATGTAAATTTTAAATTGGATGTGTTGGGGAACTGGAAGGCAATCTAGGTCAGCGAGGGCAACAGTGGTGGGGTAAACGGGATTTGGTGTGGAACAGGATATGGGAAGCAAAGTTTTGGATGAGCTGAAGTTTAGAGGGTGGAGGATGGGAGGTCAGCCAGGAGAGCATTGGAATAGTCTTTTAATTGTATCCATGTAATTTATATCAATTAGTGTTAATTGTATTCAGGCAGTGTGTATCAATTGGGGCTCTTTTGTATCCATATATGAGAGCACTTATCTAGGTGTGGTGTGGGTAATGTGGAGCTCTGTGAATAAAGCCTGGGAAACAACTGAAGACCAGGCTCTAGTATTCTATCCTTCACCACCGGGCTATCCAGCTTGTAACATAGTCGGATCTGAAGGTGACAAAGGCATGGATGATGGCTTTATCAGCGGATGAGCTGAAATAGGGGCGCAAGTGGGTGATATTGCAGAGTTGGATGGAGAGTATATGGAATCAGAAGCTCTGTTTGGGGACAAGTAGAACATAGGAACAGGAGTAGGCCATTCAGCCCCTCGTGCCTGCTCCACCATTTGATAAGATCATGGCTGATCTGTGATCTAACTCTATATACCTGCCTTTGGCCCATATCCCTTAATACCTTTGGTTGCCAAAAAGCTATCTATCTCAGATTTAAATTTAGCAATTGAGCTAGCATCAATTGCCGTTTGCGAGTTCCAAACTTCTACAACCCTTTGTGTGTAGAAATGTGGAAGGCCAAGATTATGAAAAATCTGGTTCAGCCCGAGACAGACAGTAGCCAGGGAATGGGACAGATCTGGTGGTGAGGGTACAAATTTTTTTTTGGGGGGGGGGGGGGGGGAATGTGATCGCTTCAGTATTCCAATGTTTAACAGGAAGAAATTGCAGCTCATCTAAGAGGAGATGTCTGACAATATAGACCTGGCAATATAGACCTGTATATTCTGAGACCTGGCAGGTAACACCTGTCTGTCTGCACACTGATTGCCTTGGCAACGGGCAGTTGAAAAAACTGTCTGTAATCAACAAGCATTGTTCTGTGAATTATAAATGCGATTTCATTTCGAGGATTTCATTTCCACATCGTTCACCTGAGGAAGGAGGTAGCCTCCGAAAGCTTGTGAATTTAAAATAAAATTGCTGGACTATAACTTGGTGTTGTAAAATTGTTTACAATTGTCAACCCCAGTCCATCACCGGCATCTCCACATCATGACAATATAGAGGCAGTGGAGGGGTTGAGGCAGGTGGTGGAGAGATAGAACTGGTTGTCGTCAACGTACATGTGGAAGCTGACCCCATGTCTTCAGATGATTTTGCCAAGGGGTAGCATGTAGATGAGGAAAAGAAGGGGGCCCAAGGATAGATGTTTGAGGGTCTAGAGGGGTGGGAAGAGAAGCGATTGCTGGAGATGCTCTGCGTATGATCAGATAGTTAAGAGTGGAACCAAGTAAGGGAAATCCCACTCAGCTGGACAATGGAGGATAGATGTTGGAGGAGGATGGTGTGGTCAACCATGTCAAAGGCTGCAGAGAGATTGAGAAGGATGAGGATGGATAGTGCATGACGGACACAGTCATGGAGAATGCCTTTTATGACTTTGATTGGGGCCATTTCAGTGCTGCTGCAGGGCAGAAGCCTGATTGGAACTTCAAATATGGGAGTTGCAACCATGGTGATCCTGGAGTAGTGAACAGTTTTTGCAGAGGGGAGCGAGGCCCAATAGTACTTGGTGTGCTCCAGCCAGATCTGATGGTTGATGGCTAAAATAGTTGTGCACCAAATATGCTCATGCCTGTGTCTCTTGGACTTGAGGAAGTGAAGATGGGGGCCATACTGGGGGAGTGACCAGGATGGGAGAGTGTTTTACTGGGAAAGGGGCATCAAAAAGGTGGAGATGAGGGAGTGGTTGAGCAGATCAACAGCTGCAGAAGTACTGCTGCAAATGGAGGGTCAAAGGCCAAGCAGGTGGCTGTTTGAAAGTGAAGTTGTAGGTGTCTTGGGGGAAAAGAGTGATTTTCCAGGAGCGGATGCAGAAAGAGGTGGGGTTGGAAGGCGATAGGAGGATGTGGGTGATGAGGGATACAAGGAAGTCGTCAGAGATGGCCTTATCAGTGATTGGAACCATGGGAGTAGAGAGATCACCTGAGACAAGGTCGAGGGTGAGTTGGTCGTGAATATGGAAGGAAAAAAGTTAAGAGAGGAAAAGAAGGCAGTGAATTTAGACAGTATGTGGTTTTGAGACTCAGATGTCACAAACCTATATAACACATGCAACACTGATCAATGCAATCAGTTTAACAAGAACTACATACAATACATAAATAGTACCCTATGATACCACTAGGGACAACTAAATATGATGGCTTGAAAGTGAAAAACTTCTAACATGGAAACTTACTTGAGAAATTTTAAGATGCAGTGTTATGCAAGTATTGAAAACCTGAAATTTATCCTGAAGCTATTTGCTAGTTTGCTGCAGAACAGAAGCATGCACCTGTGAAATTCATTAGTAAAGAATTCATTCTCTCAGTATATATATTCACCACCCTTGCACTAAGAAAAACAAAACATAGACAAACAACTATGCAAAAGACCATTTTAAAAAGGTGCTAATAGATGCCCATAGGCTTCTGGAAACCACTCAAATTAGTACCCAACATAAATCATCCTGGAATCTCACTAGTCTATCCATGTCAGTAATGGTCTCATTCATTCTTTACTTCTTGTTCCATCTTGGCATGGAAGTAAAATATTAGTTATCTTCACAGGGTGAAGATTGCCTGGCCTCAAGATTTTCTTCATTTGGTTGTATGCATGGACTAAGTCATCTGACTATATGTAAAACCTTAGGGATAGTGTAAAAAACACAACTTCAGATCCTGACTGAAAGGAGACCACTTAACACCATGAGTGCCCAACACAAATAACAGCACACACGCACGTTTTAAGTCTAAACAGTATGGATGTCCCCAGATCAGAAGATAATTGAGGAGTAGGCTGAAGAGATTTTTTTAAAAAAATGGAGAGTAAGCAACTGACGAATGAAGGCCGTTATCCATGAAAGGTAATCTAACATTCTCTTTCATTTTTGAATCTTCGCAATTAACAGTACATTAAAATAGCGTAGAAATTGGAGATGGGACACTGAATATTAAATTAGTTCAATAAAAGCATGCATGCAAGCATTGCTATAGGCAGCCTTTCTAGGTAGCAACCAGTCATCGTACACCATGGGCTATAACTTTGGGTTCCATTTTAGTAGGAATCTCTCTCCTAACATGCAGTTATTTTACCCTGTACAGATAACACTATTTTACATGCACCTTGAAACAACTTGAGAGTTTGCAGTGGGCTCTGTAATAGGTTCTTCTGAGTCACATTTTCTCAGATAAACCTTGTGACCAACCACAAATGAAAAGGGAATAGTCAGAAAATCCTGGCTCTGTGATATATCTAAGAGCATCCAAGCATTTTGTTGTCATTCCATGGAGGCTTGAGACCCAGAGTTCTAAAATCAGCGTCCTTATTAATTTGCATAAATCTCAAGCCGCAGATACTAATAGACCTAGTTATTCTGATATAGGATTTATCTACCTAATGTGCAACAGCATGAAGTACAGCTCTTTCTCGAACTCCAAGCCAACAAAACTGAAGCAGCTTGTGGGCTGCAGTTTATACATTCCTGGCCTAACAGATTAATATTGGAATTGTTTCAGTGAGCTAGATTCTCTGGCACCTTGATGTTGACACAAGCACTGCATTCCTCAAAGGAAACACAAAAGTCAAGGACATATATTCTCTTTCTGGAAACCAGCTTCGTCTATCAGTTTAAGACCTTGGAGGGTGCAGTTGTCCACTCTCCTTTCCTCATTCTCTTTTTCAGAGAAGATGGGATATACCTCTTAAAAGAAAGCAATTACTGGCTTCACATAAGCATTTGTGCCAGGACTGAATAGGCCAGTGTTGAGGAAGATACTGCAACATGGAGCAATTAAGCAAAATTAGCCATTTGTTTGGAATAGCTAGTGACAGTTGGTACTATGTACTCTAGGAAGTTTTTCAGAAATTGCTGGAGAGGAATTTGCTCTTGCATTTGTGAGAGACCAACCGATGCAAGGATTTATTAACTGGTGCTTTCAGTGATGCTTATATTATTTGCTATGACTAAGATCAGATCCACATAATGCCAAGCCAAAACTGTTGATGGGGGTGGCAACAGCACTACAGCGTTGTTTGTTGAAGACCTATACTATTCAGTCACATTTGTTATTAGTGGCAGTTAATTTGGGCACAACTGCAAAACCTGGAGGGCAAATATGTTTGCAATTGATATTGAAGATACTTTGGGCTCGAAAGACTCCCGCTGTCACATTGGCACAAATACGAAGCACCAAATGACCACCTTCTGTGCTGAACCTTCTATGGCTCTCCTTCACTACACAGTCAACGCAGAAGCCTGCACAGCTAGCACATCTTTTGCTGACTACTCCCATGAGTAATCTCTACCATCCGTCAATTTCCTGGCTAACTTAGAATGGAAAAGTACTTGCTTGCAGTGCCTGGTGAAAATCTGGTGTTGCTAACCTTCCAGCAACAAGGTTACTCATTTTGAGTTCTTATGCTGGGTTTGGAGGCTTTACACCTCCAAATGTTGTATAAGATCAGAAAACGGCAAAAATGGTTGCTGTGGGTATCAGCCATTGGCAAGGGTCCATGACGTTAGGCAAGCAATGATAACAGGTTATTGCTGCTAAACTACCATAAGCAGCAAAGAAAAAAACGGGCGAAAACAAATGTTTGCCACACAAAAAATAAACCCATTGCTGACAACCAGAAAAAAAAGAGCTGATAATGTACCAGAATGGAACTACCATATACAGTGAATGAAGATGACCCAAGATAAAATTCTTAAAGAGGCAGTCTCCCCAGGTGATTTTTCCCCGTGACTAATAATAATTGACGTAGAGAATGATGAATAGGGAAAATGAAAGCAGTTTAAAAAAAAAATCTTGTAAAAATAAATCTGCACCATGGCTGTCAGTTCCATTACAAGAATATTCTGAGAAATTAACTTTTTGTTAACCGTGCTGGAGTTAAGAATCTGAGGAGTCTTCGGGATCACTAACAAACTTCTTTCTCTGAACAACCCATGCTTCAAAACAGTGATGTTGGACAGACTGTTCCATTAAAGTTACAAGCACAGCTACAAATACAATGGGCATGATTTTTTACCTGGACTTGAGAGCAGTGAGTAGATTTTCGCGTGGGAAACCCAGAAGTGAAGTGAGCGCGTCAAAATCCGCGATCGCAACCCAATTGAAGGCAATTATTTTTGCTTCCAGGTTTCAGATCTCCAAAGCTGCACAGCAGGCGTAATGCGCACATGCATGACACGATCTGAAGTCCACTATTTAAAGGGCCAATGCAAAAATGGATTTTGGAGGAGAAAGGAGGAAGCGAAGCCAGGTTCACTGATGCTTCACTTGAAGTACTGCTGGTTGCAGTGAGAACCAGGAGGGAAATAATTTACTGAAGCGATGGGAGGAAGAAACCTGGTTCTGTCACCAAGGCGGCATGGCTGGAGGTGGCAGAAGAACTGAGCAGCAGCAGCACGGTGCCCAGGTCTTGGCTGCAGTGCAGGAAGCGCTTTAACAACCTAACTAGGTCAGGAAAAGTGAGTACAGTTGCTGATTCACCCACATCCTGCGGTGTACAACAGCCTCCCTCTCACTCTGTCTTGGCAAGCCTACTCCATCACATCACTTCTCACACCCACTTAAGTTTCAGCAACAACCATCCTTCACTTTCTATGCACTTCCGCAACTCCCCATTTATGCACCCACCCCAATGTGATGCTTCACCTGCACCTGTGATATGGGCCATCAGGAGAGGAGGCAGCATTTCGGGTACTGGTTTGGGCGGGGGGGAGGCAATGGGTGAGACGTAGGATAATCAGCCACACCCAATGCACTATATCCATCGAGTGAATACATCACCGTCAGTCACTCACAAGTCCGTTCTTTCACTCCTTGTAGGAGAAGAGAACGCAAAACCCAAGGGTGCAGGCGAGGACTTGAGGTGGCCCTCCACAAATAGTCCAGCTGACAGATGCAGAGGAGGAAGCCATGGAGATAAGTGTGACATCGGCATCTATATCCATCAGATATGGAGAGACTGGGAACCCCCATATGCCTAGAGACAGAATTTAAAACATCTTTCACACACAATGATTTTATTTCGTCAATGACTGAACTATGAGAAACCTGAGTATGGTGATTGGCAAGATTGTTACTTTGCCATGACTAATTCATATCACTTTCTGTTGACTTCCAGGGCCTTCATGTGTAGATGAAGAATGTGTGGAGATGGATGACAGATTCCTCAGAGGACCTAATTTCTTCTGAGGGTGCACCGTCACAGGACATACAGCCATGCACCAGCGCAGATACAGTCACTTCGGTGGGTCATGTTAGCCAGTTAGTTGGGTTGTCGCCTGGTGTTTCATAACTCAAGTTAGCATGAGCAGCCACTGGTGGCAGGGGCAGCTGCGGAGAGTCCGCACTCCTCTCCAAGCTTTGCTCAGGTGGACACAGGGCCCCAGGGCCACTGTTGAGAATGAGAATGATTGAGGTACAGCTGCACCGTTGTGAGGCACTGGAAAAAGTGTCACGCACACTCTCCACAATAGCAGAGAGGATGGAGGAGTCCAACTCCAACATTAATGGATTGATGTCGCAGGTAATTGTGAGAATGTCAGTCATGGAGACAGTGGCTACTTCCGTGGAGCTTCATGCACGGCTCTCAAATGAATCTATGCAGGCCATGACCACAGCATGCATACTTTGGAAGCCAGCTTGTCTGTCACCTTAAACAGGATGACAGATACCTTATCCATGGCCTTACAACATAGCACAGATGTGGACCAAGCTGCTGTCCAGCAGAGTGATGGGAGTGATGTGGCGCTGGCTCGAGACAGGGATGATGGCGAAAGGGGACATGGATGTGGGAACTCCACTCAAAGCGCTCCCACGTCTCACCCATTGCCTCCCCCTCCCAAATCTGCAACCGGTACCCGAAATTGCTGCTCCTCTCCCGATGGCAGAGTCTGCCCCTGCACAAGTGCAAGTGGAGCATTCATGGGTAGGGCCCTCATGGGCTTCAAAACCCAGAGGTCGTAGGCCAAAAGTATTTCAGCAGTCAGGGCAGGGATCTGAGCAGCCGGGGGCTGCACCATGTAGAAGCAGCAAGGAGCATAAGTTCAAGCAATTGTAGTTCACAAGGGTATGCACAAGAGCGTTTGAATAAATGTTATGGTTAAGTCTCCTTTTTTAAAAAAAAATTGGCAAATTAAATGTACTGATTAGCACTACTTCCACGTATTGCACGTTATTACGCCCGAGTGTTAAGTCGCCCTTTCATGTGCTTCATAACGAATGCCAATACATGATGGTACCCATTGGGTGGATGTGAAATGGGCGTTTGAAGGACTGTTTTGTGCATGAGTTGGAGGGGGTGGGGGGCAATGGATGAGACGTGGGATAATCAGCCTCACCCAATGCGCTACAATGGTCAGTGGTGGTGGTAAGTGACACGCTGACTACTTGCCCACCAACAGTAATTGGGCATGTGACTGCCGGGACGCAAATGCGCCCACGTTAAACCCAGAAGTTAGCGCGTTGGAGCCAAGTTGTGGTCGCACTACAAAATTCAATGATTTTCACTATCCACCCGCTCCCAACCCACCTGTTCTTGGTGGTTAAGATCCTCCCCACCAATGGCTTTCAGGAGTTTTGTTTTCACAGCACTTCCCCTAGCTGTGCTTCCTATTGCATTTTTCCACCTTTAAGAAATAATTCCACTCAAAATTGGTTTGTTTAGTACAAATGTATACCTCCATGGACACCAATAACCAACCATACTACTTTGTATAAGCTGGTTCCCCTTTTGTCCCCAAGCTGGTGGATAATCATTTGGAACGGTCACTGAAAAGTGGAAGATTATGGCCAAGATAGTAGCTTGAAACGGTTGCAGAATGTTGGTAGATATTTACTGGAGAAGATTTCTCTCTAGTTATAGGTTGCTCATCTAGCTCCCATGCAGTCGAGTGACCCCAACTTCCAGAAACAGAGCGCGTGAAAATGAAAGGGAGGCGAGGATGATGGGGAAAAGAACTTACAAAAGATCTCTCATCTGCAATCTACTCTCCTGTCTTCTGGAGAATCAAGGCAGAATAAACAAACCCAAGCTACTAATCCATAGTAATATTTACTCTGGAATCACACACTTTAACCAGTTTCAATATAACTTTTTTCCCCAACTCCAAAGTGACAGAGAAGCTGTGAAGCAACATGCAGATTGCTAATGTATAGAAAAATTTATGATATTGTCAGGCAGAAACTGGACTAGAAACTTAGAAAAAAAATTATCCTTTTTCAAGATGCCTCCTTTGTATAGGCTTCTACCTATGGTATCAAAAAACAAAAGATTAATATAGGGCCAATAAGAATTTAAAAAAAAATCTCAAGTTGCAATACAAATGAAGGATTCAGATGACATTACAGACTACCAATGCAAAAACACTGCATTCCCTTTTCTTCTCAGCCAGGTAGATCTGCTAAACAGGATTCCCTGGACTGCAGAGCACCCTGTGTTTCTAGGACATCAGTGATACATTACTTAGACTAAAAATCTGTTTCACTGTCACATAGCAACAATAGACCTAACCTGATGGCAGCAAAAAGTGTAGGAACCATTGTATTGATCCATGTTACCTTATGAATAAATTTGACCAAATGTACCTGTTAGGATGTAGTCTTTATTGATGTACTTGAAACAATTCAATAATTTTGATTTGGTCAAGCATGGAACAAAAAATATATAGAATATACCAGGCAAATAATGGAATTGAGAAAAAATTGTGGGAGGAGAAAGAACAATGATTTGGTGAAAATCAAACTCATTTACCAACATTTGTACTAGAAACCATACCTTAACATCTTCACATTTTGTTGACAAAATGTCAGCAAGAGAAGGCTGCAGCGTAGGGAGGTCATCATATAAATTTGGGAAACAGACTAAAGAGCCCAGTAGAATCTGAGCTTCTACTCTTGGAGCCTGAAATGGAACAAGGGTAAATTTAGAAATTCCAGGCAAACAGAAGAGAGTTATTCAACCTCCATCTTGTTAAGAGAGGACAAACCAGCTGAAATCGATCAATATTTAATTCAAATTTAACATTGGTCTAGGTTTTCCAATTGTAATACTGATGCTAACTTATTAAAATGAATGGATTATCGTTGACTTCTTAAAATCGGAAAATCTAGGCTATTAAATCAATGCAGATCTATAGTTTTTAAAAATTGGTTTAATGACTAATGAAGTTTAATGCTAATTAAGAAAGAGTTTGGTGGAGCATTATTTTGGTAAATTCATGGTGGCGGAAAATTGTCTTTTTTATACATTTTATTTAATACTTAACTGTAGAATCTGAAACAATGCATACAAGAAAATTAGATTTTTGTTTCTTTCTTAATTTCTTTTTTCTTCTCATCCCATCTCTACTGACAGCAGTGACTCATGCTGGCATATCACGCAAGATGTCATTTTTCACGATCAGCCGAGACAGCAAGGGTCATCAGACTATTTCATCGATCATGGAAGAGCTTCACAGCCAAGCTCAATACAGTCATCAAAATTCATTTTTTATATTTTAATACAAACACATATATACTTACATAAATATATATATATATATATATATATATATATATAAAGATCACATAACAAAAATACACACAGAGCAGGGGTCACTGGATATCAATCAACAAGGAACACAGCTAATCATTCCTTGTCTAGCATGAAAATGCCAAGGCCAAATGTAGTATCTTCAGCAGTAACCTTGCCAACTTAGCACAGATCGGAGATCAAATTTGAGATATTCCGGGATTGTATGGCTCAGTACATCAGATTGCGCATTTACCCACTGAATCATCATGGATCAACTGTAAAACAGATCTACATAATTCAGTGCAATATCAAAAGAAGCTTATCAATGAAAATATTTTTGGTTTGTTTTTTACATTCAGGGAATATCTAGATACTGTTCAAGTAAACAAAATGTATTGATCTAAAGATGAAATACACTGACTGCTCCTTATACAAGTCTGTTGGAAAGAAATCCAGATGAGGCTATGAAATAATTGGCAAAGATTAGTGATAAATCTAGAATGACTTTTTCTTTAGAGCAAAAATAGGGCACTTGGAATACATCTGAATGTTTCCACTTTCAAAGGGAACACTTTGTTAGGATGCTTAAAAAGTTTGACTGAAATCTGGAGAAAAGCAAGTTAATGAGGTGCCACATTAACATTCAAGGCCAGACGACAACCCCATGTATAACCACTTCATTCCCTTCCCAATCTTTAGCAATGTTAAATTTAGTAGATCTACGTTTTTCTAAATACAGATAATCTTTATTAGCTTTTTTGTTGCTAAATGTGACAATTTTTTTCTTCTTTAGAAAGAAGACCTATAAAAATTCACACAGTAACATCCATTTAATTTCCAATATAAAACTAATTAACACAGTCAAACCTGTATTCCAAAGCCCATCTTTCAGTCTCGTTTTATTTTTACCATTAAAGATAGTAATATGCTTGTTGACCTACATTGAGTGAAGAGGAGAATGTCACTTTGCTAGCAGCAACTATAAAGTCCCAAATCAACATGGTAGCACCAGGCAACCCAATAGAAAAGAATCTTGGAGAACAGTGCTTGATGATGGTATTCACTATATCCTAAATTTAAAAAAAAACAAGTGTTAAAATAAGAGACAAGTAAAATCAATTTCACCAATATGATATAAATCAAATACAACAATGCAAGTCACCATAAAATTGTACCTTTAAGTTTCACCTGATACAAACCAAAAAAAATTAAGACTTTTTCTCATTTCAATTTTTACTTATTGAAAATTAATTGAAATTTGAAGACAATATAGTAAGCTTTAAGTAAAAAAAATGTAGCTATAGTTCTTCATTTTGACATAAAAAAAGAACACAACTAGTAGATCTCCTGTGTCTTGTCAGTTTGGATTGCAGTTTGATATTTATTGCCATTCCCACATCAACCTATGTTGACACAATTGTTTGCTAATTGTTGTAACACAGCAAATGTACTGAAGCAATATATCACATGAATTACACAAGGTTTACACACATTACCAGCAGTGAAAGAGACACTTCACAGGTGTAATATTTGTAATACAAATTACATAGCACTTCACTAAACTTGCTTAAGATACAGGTAAGCTTGGTTTACTTTTCTCTACCTAAAATCCTTTATTTGCAGTGATTTTTGTTGTAGCAGATTTATTTTTGCCTCATCATTCCCAGTAAATTTGTAGTATTTTCTTCAGATTTAAGCAATTTCATTTATTTGTTTTTTCTTCCCTTCTCTATTCCTTCCCCCAAGTTTTTTTAGTTATTTAGATGATTAAAACATATATTTATTTCTTCTCATTATTTCTCACTTATCGTGCTTGCTGGAGCAGTCACTTGTGCAGCATGGTCAAGACTGATAATTAAAACCTTGAACAGATGGTCATTTGCCCTGACTGACTTATTCCAGTTGCAGTATCTGAGCTCAGCAGCAAAGCACCTCATAAACCTGTATCTCCAGGTATAAACATCAGTCCCCAAACATCGAACTACACAAAGAACTATACAAAAAAAAACTTCACACCAGACAGCACCTTTAACTCGTAAACTTTAAATTTAACAGCTCAAACACTATACAACTCTGAAATAGACATTTCAGTAAAAGTAGAAAACAGATTTTAAAGAAAAAAAGCTTACCTGATCAGGATTTAAGAGTCCACTGTGCATTATATTGTAGAAGTGAACCAGGAAATCAGAATTAGGTGAAACATCTTGACGACGTTTCATAATTTTGCAGATAAGCTTGTAAGCGTGCAGCTTTCCTTGCTTGTATTTTTCTGGTAATGTTGTTGCCTAAATGAGAATTAAAATTTAGCAATAAATATTAGGTTGAGGAAAATTAAATATTTTTCAAGTTTATAAACCAAAAACATTACTGCTTAAATGAAACTGATTTGATTTATGTACAAAATATAATTAGTAAATCTCTGATGCTCATGGATAAAAGTTCTGAAAAAAAAGTGCTTCCATATTGTCTGATACTCCTGTACAGTACTGAGTGAGTGTTGTAGTGTCTGATACCCCTGTACAGTACAGCTTCCTCTATACTGTTCCAAACACTTCCAGGTCAGGTGCAGCATTGGTTAGGTACAGAGTGAAGCTCCCTTTACACTGTTCCATCAAACACTCCCAGGGCTGGTAGAGCACAGGTTATCAGATAGATAAATAAAACATTCCCCTTCAAGGGCCATAATTACAAGGGTCAAGAAATGCTAATCCCTCAGTCACTACTGTGCCTCAATATATAATAATTAGGAACAGAACTGATTATTAGGAACATATAAAATATACAATAGATGAAATTACATGTAAATATTAGAACTATACATAAAATACAAAAATTTAGAAATATCTAATTGTGTAAATATTTCTAGCTATGATCAAGTTATATCACTATCACACTGTCATTACATGCTCTCACTACTGGCACTGCAATGCTTGCACTGGCAGGTGGGTGCAATTCAGTGTGACAAGTTTACATAGATTTTCCACAATAAATGTGGACGTAGGAATTTGACAGTGCTTCCAGACACACGAGATTTAATATATTAGATATAAAAAGTATCAGATATATTAAATTGTAAATATATATAACAATGACAATATATGTAAATATTAAAAGACTCAGTAATTTGATACAAGGATTGTACAGTACTAGATTCAATTATAGTTTATATCTAAAGGCAGAGAATTCAAATTTTAATAAAATCACTGACCATATTGATATTTAGCCAATGTTTCCAAATGTTAAACATAATTCAGTTGTATTTATTCTTTTTTCCCCTACAGGGTTTGTTAACCTGTGTGGGTTCTCCATCTGTACGAGGGTAGAACGTGGAGCGGGCCAGGGCTGGGCTCAAAGTGAGCTTTAGTCCAAGTTTGAGGTGTGAAAAAGTGACAACAGTGATCACACTGGAACGGAGGTCATGGACACGTTGCCCAGAACCAGGTTGAGAAAGCATTACTGTGGAGTCAGGAAGCAAGCTAGCTGCTGAACTGGGGCGGAGGTGAGGGATCTAGCATGACACAATGGGCTAAATGGCTTTGTTCTGTGCTGTAAATATTTATGGTTCTGTGACCATTTCGTTTGTAATTGTTTGGGGATCTTATTGTTGCTGCTAACCATGTGATTGATAACGCAATTCTCGGTTTTTGGCCCCTAGGACTTGCACAAGAATAGGCTTTCAATCTTGCCTCTCGTCCTATTGGGAACAACTTAATCTATACTCATCCTTCCTGCTACCACCACCTCCTAATGCTGGAGTTAATCCCAGAAGTTATCATACAGAAAATTATAGGACATGAACCCATTTCATGCCTGCTTCCTGGAGTTGGAACATACTGTACCACAACATTTTAACCTAGAGTGCCAACATGCTGTACCACGATATTTTACCCCAGTGCAGATTTTGGTAGTTATCCCAATCTGTTCTCCTTTCCCCAAAACCAAAAAAGATTGAATTTCTGAATCTAATCCTGACCACGAAAGAATTATATAAGTTTTTACATTTGCATTTTCTCTTTTGCTCAACTGTTAACAAATGTACAAATTTAGTACTCAACCCCCAAGGTACAAAAAACAAGATACCAAACCCCTTTTGCATTTAATTTTCATGCTGTTTTAAAAAAAACCTTAATGGCGAATAAGGAATTTATTTTACATGATGCATCACTAAAATCTTAAGTATTCTGCAGAAGTATTACATGCTGCACAATTTGGATATATAAAAAAGTGAATCACTCCACTTATGAAGTGCAGTTGCTGTTGTAATATAGGAAATAGGGCAGCCAATTTGCCCACAGCAAGGTGCCACAAAGAACAATGTGATAATGACCAGATGATCTGTTTTAGTGATGAAGGTTGAGGGATAAATATTGGCCAGGACACCAATGAAAACTCCCCTGCTTTTCTTCGAAATAGTGCCATGGGATCTTCTACGTCCAACTGAGGGGGCAGATGGGCCTCGGTTTAACGTCTCATCTGAAAGACAGCACCTCTGACAGTACAACACTCACTCACTACTAGTGTCAGCCTAGATTTTGTGCTCAAGTCTCTGGAGTGGGACTTGAACCCACAATCATCTGACTCAGGCGAGAGTGCTACCAACTGAGCCACAGCCAGACCACGGAGAACTTCCCTGCTCTTCTTAGTGTAGTGCCATTGTATCTATTACGTCCACCTGAGAAGGCAGATGGTTTAATATCTCATCTGAAAGACAGCACTTCTGATGGTGCAGTGCTGAGGGAGAATTGCACTAAACTGTCAGCCTGGCTAGAACACACTAAGCCAAGGCCAACATTTAAGTGAAGCCACAGCATGAAATTTCTGAATCCATTAACGATCTATTTGGTAAATGTATTTATTGATGGAAATAGAAAAAAGTGAAAAATGGATCACTCATCTTTTAGAAACAACACATTAACTTACCTTAAAAAGCCAAGGAGTTAGAATTCTGAGAGGTGGTATCAAAACTGGAGGAGGTGGGGATGTCTGATTGTCTGTTGTAATTTCAAGATTATCTCTCACCTTTAAATAAACAAAAATTAAGTTTTGACAAAAAAGCACTAAAATATGGTTTAGCATGACAACATTAACTCAATGGGAACATTTCAACATGCAAGGAGTTCAAGATGAATACTTTAGGTAAAAAATAAGAATGACATTTATTCACTAAATGTATGAAGAAACTGGCTAAATTATAAACATTTACAAACTAAGCTATTTGAAATTTCTAAGATAGAGTTTAACTTGTTGTGAAGTTCTGGTAAAATTTAAATAATAAATGAAACAGTATAAAATTAATATCCCCATACACCATTCATGGTCACCTACAACAATCGTATCACCTCTCAACCTTCTCTTTTCCAATGAGAACATGCTCGATTTACACAATCGATCATTATCCGATTCCTCCATCCCCTCAATCATTCTGGTTGCTCTCTCTGCATCCTTTCCATAGTTGCAATACTCTTTCTGTACTGAGGTGACCAGAACTGTACATAGTATTCTAAATAAACCAATGATTTATGAAGTGGCAGGATTACCTCACCATTTCGGCTCAACATTGATCTTCTAATACATCTCAACATCTGATTTGCTTTACTACCTGCCACCGAACATTGTTGCGATAGGTTCAATTCATTGTCAATCAGAACTGCCAGATCTCTTTCATTTTCCATGCACAGTGTTTTCTTCCCATTTAAGTAATAGTCCCTTCCTGGATTTTTTTGTCCCCATGTGCAGCACTTTGCATATCTCTACATTGAATTTCATCTGCAACCTGTCCATCCAATTCCTAAGTATATTTAAATCCTCATGTAGCTGATCCTGTTCAGCTATTAAACAAAGAGGTCCCAAAACAGACCCCTGTGGAATCCCAATGGTAACATTTTCCCAAGCTGATGATAATCCCCATATTACTGCCCTCTGGGTTCTATTGGCCAATCAATTACATATCCATTGTAAAATATTTCCACTGATTCCCACTTTCTTTATTTTCAGTACCAGTCTTTCCAGAGGTACTGTATCATAGGCCTTACTGAAATCCAAGTACACCACAATCACTGCCGTACCCCCATCAAGCTCCTTTGTCACACCCTCAAAGAAAACCAGTAAGTTAGA
Organism: Heptranchias perlo; assembly: GCF_035084215.1. Lineage (NCBI taxonomy): Eukaryota > Metazoa > Chordata > Chondrichthyes > Hexanchiformes > Hexanchidae > Heptranchias > Heptranchias perlo. The sequence continues at coordinate 37,064,464 of NC_090334.1, read as the reverse complement.
TTGACAAGACCGCCCCTTCATAAACCCATATTGACCATTTTTATAATTTTATTTCTATCCAGATGCTCAATGATCTTATCTTTAATAAGGGTTTTCATACCTTTACCCACAATGGACGTCAACCTCGCTGGTCTGTAGTTTCCTGGGTCACTTTTGCTACTTTTTTAAAAATAGAAGTAATATCTGAGATGAATGCGTGGCTGCAGGGATGGTGTAGGAGGGAGGGATTTAGATTGCTGAGACATTGGGACCGGTTCTGGGGAAGGTGGGACCTGTACAAGTAGGACAGGTTACACCCGAGCAGGACCGGGACCGATGTCCTCGCGGGGGTGTTTGCTAGCGCTGTTGGGGAAGGTTTAAACTAGAATGGCAGGGGGATGGGAACCTGAGCAGGGAGACAGAGGAGGGGGAAACAAGGACAGAAACAAAAGACAGAAATGGAAGAAGCAATAGTGGAAGGCAGAGAAAACCAGGGCAAAAAACAAATGGGGCCACAGTGCAAAATAAAACTAAGATGACGAGCAATCTTAAAAAGACAAGTCTAAAGACATTGTGTCTTAATGCACGGAGCATTCGCAATAAGCTAGATGAATTAACAGCGCAGATAGATATTAACGGTTATGATATAGTTGCGATTAAGGAGACATGGCTGCAGGGTGACCAAGGGTGGAAACTGAACATTCAGGGGTATTCAATATTTAAAGAAGGATAGGCAAAAAGGGAAAGGAGATGGGGTAGCGTTTAGTAAAGGAGGAAATCAATGCAATAATGAGGAAGGATATTGGCTCGGAAAATCACTACGTGGAATCTGTATGGGTGGAGCTAAGAAACACCATGGGGCAGAAAACGTTGGTGGGGATTGTCTATAGGTCCCCAAACAGTAGCGGAGATGTAGGGGCGGGCATTAAACAGGAAATTAGAGACGCATGCAAGAAGGGTACAACTATAATCATGGGTGACTTTAATCTACACATAGATTGGTCAAACCAAATTAGCAATAATTCTGTGGGGAAGGAGTTTCTGGAGTGTGTATGTGATGGTTTTCTCGACCAATGCGTTGAGGAATCAACTAGAGAACAGGTGATCCTAGATTGGGTATTGTGCAATGAGAAAGGATTAATTAACAATCTTGTTGTGCAGGGTCCCTTAGGGAAGAGCGACCATAACATGATGGAATTCCTCATTAAGATGGAGAGTGAAGTAGTTGAATCCAAAACTAGGGTCCTGAATCTAAATAAAGGAAATTATGAAAGTATGAGGTGCGAGTTGGCTAGGATAGATTGGGGAACTTTACTAAAAGGGATGACGGTGGATAGGCAATGGCTAATATTTAAAGAACGTGTGCAGGAATTATAACAATTATTCATTCCTGTCTGGCGCAAATATAAAACAGGAAAGGTGGCTCAACCATGGCTTACAAAAGAAATTAGGGATAGTATTAGATCCAAAGAGGAGACATACAAAATTGCCAGAAAAAGCAGCAAGCCTGAGGATTGGGAGCAGTTCAGAATTCAGCAAAGGAGGACAAAGATTGATTAAAAGGGGAAATAGAGAATGAGAGTAAACTAGCAGGGAACATTAAAACTGACTGTAAAAGCTTCTATAAATATGTCAGAGAAAAAGATTAGTGAAGACAAATATAGGTCCCCTTACAGTCAGAAATGGGGGAAATTATAATGGGGAACAAAGAAATGGTAGAACAATTAAACACATACTTTGGTTCTGTCTTCACAAAGGAGGACACAAATAACCTCCCAGAAATGCTGGGGATGCAAGGGTCTAGTGAAAGGGAGGAACTGAAGGAAACCAGTATTAGTAAAAAAAAAGTGCTAGGGAAATTAATGGGGCTAAAGGCTGACAAATCCCCAGGGCCTGATAATCTACATCCCAGAATACTAAAGGAAGTGGCCCTGGAAATAGTGGATGCATTGGTGATCATCTTCCAAAATTCTATAGACTCGAACAGTTCCTACAGGTTGGAGGGTGGCAAATGTAACCCCACTATTTAAAAAGGAGAAAAAAAAAACAGGGAATTACAGACCAGTTAGCCTAACATCAGTAGTGGGGAAAATACTAGAGTCTATTGTAAAGGATATGATAACAGAACACTTGGAAGGCGTTAATGGAATTGGACAAAGTCAGCATGGATTTATGAAAGGGAAATCATGCTTAACAAATCTACTGGAATTTTGAGAGGATGTAACTAGTAGAATAGATAGGGGAGAACCAGTGGATGAGATGTATTTGGATTTTCAGAAGGCTTTTGATAAGGTCCCACACAAGAGGTTAGTGTGCAAAATTAAAGCACATGGGATTGGGGGGAATATACTGGCATGGATTGAGAATTGGTTGACAGACAGGAAACAGAGAATAGGAATAAACGGGTCTTTTTCCGGGTGGCAGGCTGTGACTAGTGGGGTACCGCAGGGATCAGTGCTTGGGCCCCAGCTATTCACAATATATATCAATGATTTGGATGAGGGAACTAGATGTAACTTTTCCAAGTTTGCAGATGACACAAAGCTGGGGTGGAATGTGAGCTGTGAGGAGGATGCAAAGAGGCTCCAATGTGATTTAGACAAGTTGGGTGAGTGGGCAAGAACATGGCAGATGCAGTATAACATGGATAAATGTGAGGTTATCCACTTTGGTTGTAAAAACAGAAAGGCAGATTATCTGAATGGTGATAGATTGGGAAAAGGGGAGGTGCAATGAGACCTGGGTGTCCTTGAACAACAGTCGCTGAAAGCGAACATTCAGGTGCAGCAAGCAGTTAGGAAGGCGAATGGTATGTTGGCGTTCATTGCAAGAGGATTTGAGTACAAGAGCAGGGATGTCTTATTGCAGTTATACAGGGCCTTGATGAGACCACATCTGGAGTATTGTGTGCAGTTTTGGTCTCCTTATCTGAGGAAGGATGTCCTTGCCATGGAGGGAGTGCAACAAAGGTTTACCAGACTGATTCCTGGGATGGCAGGACTGACGTATGAGGAGAGATTGGGTCGACTAGGCCTATATTCACTAGAGTTCAGAAGAATGAGAGGTGATCTCATCGAAACATATAAAATTCTAACAGGACTAGACAGATTAGATGCAAGGAGGATGTTCCCGATGGCTGGGGAGTCCAGAACGAGGGAACACAGTCTCAGGATACAGGGTATGCCATTTAGAACAGAGATGAGGAGAAAGTTCTTCACTCAGAGGGTGGTGAGCCTGTGGAATTCTCTACCACAGAAGGCAGTGGAGGCCAAGTCATTAGATGTATTCAAGAAGGAGATGGATATATTTCGTAATGCCAAAGGGATCAAGGGATACGGGGAAAAAGCGGGAACAGGGTACTGAGTGAGACGATCAGCCATGATCATTTTGAATGCGGAGCAGGCCCGAAGGGCCTACTGGCCTACTCTTGCTCCTATTTTCTATGTTTCTATCTTTCTCCAGTCCCTAGGCACTTCTTCAATATTCAATGATTTCTGGAGATTTGTGCCAGAGTTCCAGCAATTTCCTCCTTCATTGCCGTAAGGATTCTGGGATGCCCCTGTCCAGCCTAAGATTGATTTACCTCAAGGTTGCACACCTGTTCATCAATTATGTTGGTAATAATGTGAATAGTGTTACAACTTACCTCTGCAACACCCTCTAGTTCCCTTTCCAGATCAAATAAGTTACCTGTCTCCTCCTTGGTAAAGACTGAGGCAAAAAACTTACTACATAGGCTGCAAAGCTGGTAAATATCAGTTGTCATGTCCTCACTTGATCCTACTTAGTGGCCTCACTCCATCCCTCGTTTTTCTTTTTCTCTTAATATAACTTTAAAAACTTCACTTGTCCTTGCCATATTCAATTCAACATTTTGCGTTGCCATTTTGATGCCCCTTTTTACACTCCAGTCATGCATTTTGGTATTGAATCAGTCTTAATTCTGTGCTATTTTCTTTCATGGCCATAAATGCTTTTTCTCCTTTATGAGTTGTTTGGTAGTCCCATTCAACTAGGCAGAAATGCCTTTAAGCTTGGTACCTTTGCTTTGAATGAGTACACATGGCTTCATTTCATTCAGAATCATCCTGAAGGAACTGTATGGTTCCTCAACTCTCCAAGCCACATTCAAACCTTCTAGGCCCACTCTGACAAGGCTTTTCAAGCGCATAAAGTTGGTCCTCTTAAAATTTGGCAATTGTATTTGGGTTTTAGTAACCTCTCCAAGTCAAATGTGATCACATTATGATCACTGGTACATAAAGCCTCATCAAAGCTCTGTACAATTGTAGTAAGACTTCCTTACTCAGGTACTCCAACCCCCTTGCAATAAAGGCCAACATGCCATTTGCCCTCCTAATTGCTTGCTGTACCTGCATACTAACGTTTTGTGTTTCTTGTACAAGGACACCCAAGTCTCTCTGAACACAGACATTTAATAGTTTATCATTTAAAAAATATTCTGTTTTTCTATTCTTCCTACCAAAGTGAATAACCTCTCATTTCCCCACATTATATTCCATCTGTCATCTTCTTGCCCACTCACCTAACCTGTCTATATCCCGTTGCAGATTCTGTATCCTCCTCACAGTTTACTTTCCCACCTAGCTTTGTATTGTCAGCAAACTAAGTCATTAATATAGATTGTAAATAGCTAAGGCCCAAGCACTGATCCTTGCGACAGTCCATTAGTTACAGCCTGCCAATCTGAAAATGACCCGTTTATCCCTACTCTGTTTTCTGTCTGTTAACCATTCCTCTATCCATGCTAATATATTACCCCCAACCCCATAAGCCCTTGTCTTGCGTAACAACCTTTTATGTGGCACCTTATCGAATGCCTTTTGAAAATCCAAATATACTCCATCCACTGGTTCCCGTTTATCTACCCTGCTAGTTACATCCTCAAAAAATTCTATAGATTTGTCAAACACGATTTCTCTTTCATAAAACCATGTTGACTCTGACTAAATCAATATGATGATTTTTTAAGTGCCCCGTTACCACCTCCTTAATAATGGATTCCAGCATTTTCCGGACGACTGATGTCAGGCTAACTGGTCTGTAGTTCCCCGTTTTCTCTCACCCTCCTTTCTTGAATAGCGGTACGACAATAATGTCTTACCAGCAGAGTCATTATTGTCACAGTCAATTTCTGGTAAGTAAAAATCTCAAACTACTGTGGTTGGTCTCTTATCAGTTGCCCTCCTTATCCCATCCCACAGCTCCAGATCAAGGTTTTCACCCTAGCCTGAGGGTCTACAGCATATAGGGTACGGTAGCATGGTGGTTACGTTACTGGACTAGTTAGTAATCCAGTAGGCCTGTACTAATAATCCGGAGTCGTAAGTTCAATTCCCGCCATGGCAGCTGGGGAATTTAAATTCAATTAATTAAATTTAAAAAATCTGGAATTTAAAAAAAACTAGTATCAGTAATGGTGGCCATGAAACTACCGGATTGTCGTAAAAACCCATCTGGTTCACTAATGCCCTTTGGGAAGGAAACCTGCCGTCCTTACCCGGTCTGAGTTATATGTGACTCCAGACCCACAGCAATGTGGTTGATTCTTAATTGCCCTCTGTGGCCCAGCAAGCCACTCAGTTGTACAATCTCACGACAAAAAGTCATAAGAATAAAACCGGATGGACCACCGGACACGACAAAGGCAAACCAAGCCCAGTCGACCCTGCAAAGTCCTCCTCACTAACATCTGGGGATTTGTGCCAAAATTGGGATAGCTGTCCCACAGACTAGTCAAGCAACAGCCTGACATAGCCATACTCACAGAATCATACCTTTCAGCCAACGTCCCAGACTCTTCCATCACCATCCCTGGGTATGTCCTGTCCCACCGGCAGGACAGACCCACCAGAGGTGGCGGTACAGTGATATACAGTCAGGAGGGAGTGGCCCTGGGAGTCCTCAACATTGACACCGAACCCCATGAAATCTCATGGCATCAGGTCAAACATGGGCAAGGAAACCCCCTGCTGATTACCACCTACCGTCCTCCCTCAGCTGATGAATCAGTCCTCCTCCATGTTGAGCACCACTTGGAGGAAGCACTGAGGGTAGCAAGGGCACAGAATGCACTCTGGGTGGGGGACTTCAATGTCCATCACCAAGAGTGGCTCGGTAGCACCACTACTGACCAAGCTGGCAGAGTCCTGAAGGATACAGCTGCCAGACTGGGCCTGCAGCAGGTGGTGAGCGAACCAACACGAGGGAAAAACTTACTTGACCTCGTCCTCACCAATCTACCTGTCGCAGATGCAGCTGTTCATAACAGTATTGGTAGGAGTGACCACTGCACAGTCCTCGTGGAGACAAAGTCATGTCTTCGCACTGAGGAGACCATCTAATGTGTTGTGTGGCACTATCACCATGCTAAATGGGATAGATTCAGAACAGATCTAGCAGCTCAAAACTGGGCATCCATGAGGCGCTGTGGACCATCAGCAGCAGAATTGTATTCCAGCACAATCTGTAACCTCATGGCCCGGCATATTCTTCACTTTACCATTACCAACAAGCCAGGGGATCAACCGTGGTTCAATGAGGAGTGTAGAAGCATGCCAGGAGCAGCACCAGGCGTACCTAAAAATGAGGTGCCAACCTGGTGAAGCTACAACACAGGACTACATGCATGCTAAACAGTGGAAGCAACATGCTATAGACCGAACTAAGCGATTCCACAACAAACAGATCAGATCAAAGCTCTGCAGTCCTGCCACGTCCAGTCGTGAATGGTGGTGGACAATTAAACAACTAACGGGAGGAGGAGGCTCTGTAAACATCCCCATCCTCAATGATGGCAGAGTCCAGCACGTGAGTGCAAAAGGCAAGGCTGAAGCATTTGCAACCATCTTCAGCCAGAAGTACTGAGTCCATCTCGGCCTCCTCCCAATATCCCCACCATCATAGAAGTCAGTCTTCAGCCAATTCGATTCACTCCACGTGATATCAAGAAACGGCTGAGTGCACTGGATACAGCAAAGGCTATGGGCCCCAACAACATCCCGACTTGTGCTCCAGAACTAGCCGTGCCTCTAGCCAAGCTGTTCCAGTACATGTACAACACTGGCATCTACCAGACAATATGGAAAATTGCCCAGGTATGTCCTGTCCATAAAAAGCAGGACAAATCCAATCCAGCCAATTACCGTCCCATCAGTCTACTCTCAATCATCAGCAAAGTGACGGAAGGTGTTGTCGATAGTGCTATCAAGCGGCACTTACTCACCAATAACCTGCTCACCGATGCTCAGTTTCGGTTCCACCAGGACCACTCAGCTCCAGACCTCATTACAGCCTTGGTCCAAACATGGACAAAAAAAAGAGCTGAATTCCAGAGGTGAGGCGAGAGTGACTGCCCTTGACATCAAGGCAGCATTTGACCGAGTGTGGCACCAAGGAGCCCTAGTAAAATTGAAGTCAATGGGAATCAGGGGGAAAACTCTCCAGTGGCTGGAGTCATACCTAGCACAAAGGAAGATGGTAGTGGTTGTTGGAGGCCAATCATCTCGGCCCCAGGGCATTGCTGCAGGAGTTCCTCAGGGCAGTGTCCTCAGCCCAACCATCTTCAGATGCTTCATCAATGACCTTCCCTCCATCATAAAGGTCAGAAATTGGGATGTTCGCTGATGATTGCACAGTGTTCAGTTCCATTCATAACCTCTCAGATAACGAAGCAGTCCGTGCTTGCATGCAGCAAGACCATCCAGGCTTGGGCTGATCAGTGGCAAGTAACATTCGCTCCAGATAAGTGCCAGGCAATGACCACCCCCAACAAGAGAGAGAGTAACCACCTCCCCTTGACATTCAACGGCATTACCATCGCTGAATCCCCCACCATCAACATCCTGGGGGTCACCATTGACCAGAAACTTAACTGGACCAGCAACATAAATACAGTGACTACAAGAGCAGGTCAAAGGCTGGGTATTCTGTGGCGAGTGATTCACCTCCTGACTCTCCAAAGCCTTTCCACCATTTACAAGGCACAAGTCAGGAGTGTGATGGAATACTCTCCACTTGCCTGGATGAGTGCAGCTCCAACAACACTCAAGCTTGACATTATCCAGGACAAAGCAGCCCGCTTGATTGGCACCCCATCCACCACCCTAAACATTCACTCCCTTCACCAGGGGTGCACTGTGGCCGCAGTGTGTACCATCCACAGGATGCACTGCAGCAACTCACCTTGGCTTCTTCGATAGCACCTCCCAAACCCACGACCTGTACCACCTAGAACAAGGGCAGCAGGCATATGGGAACACCACCACCTGCAGGTTCCCCTCCAAGTCACACACCATCCTGACTTGGAAATATATTGCTGTTCCTTCATCGTCGCTGGGTCAAAATCCTGGAACTCCCTTCCTAACAGCACTGTGTGAGAACCTTAATTACATGGACTGCAGCAGTTCAAGAAGGCAGCTCAACACCACCTTCTCAAGGGCAATTAGAGGTGGGCAATAAATGCTGACCTTGCCAGCAACACCCAAATCCCATGAACGAATAAAAAAATATTCCCAGTAATTGTTTACCTCTGTTCTCATCTAGTAATTCTACCCAAAGTGATTGTGTGTTTGCCCTTTCCTTTTTTTAATATCACTCACCTGTACTTCAATACTGGAGTTCATATGTACTGCCGCACTACTTCCTTTTCTTGCAATATGGTCTCTTAACAATTTATACCCCTCCAGATAAATATCCCATTGATTGACATCATTCCACCGTGTCTCTGTGATAATAATGATGTCAATCTGGAAAACTTAATTTTCCCTATCAGTTTGTGATTAATAAAACAATAGGCAGCTCACTGAGAAATAAGCATACAGCCAATTTGTGCTACTTATTTTCTCTTGAATGAATCGCTAATCGAATTGGTTCAACATCCGTATATGGAAAAAAATAGATTTCACTATTGTTGGCCAAATGTCTAACTATAGTAATATCAACAAGAGCGAGCACAACACTGCCACCCAGCAACCTCTTCTAAATTCAATTATATAATGAAACATATTGATTGCAGTTTTGAAGTTATAACAAAATGTCTGCACCCAAGGTTACAGAAAGGGCTTAAATCTGCAATAATGTAATGCCTTTGTCTTTTGTTTTGGGCATACAAGGTATCCATTGAACTCAGCCATCTCCAGTCATCTTGATTCAATAGCACACAAAACTCAAGATGTTTGAGGGCGAGGATGATAGCTATGGAACAAGAGAGCCACACTTAAATCTACTCACTTCCAGGTGCAACATTTGAGAAGAAAGTTGGAAGCTGTAATGTGACAGGTGAGTGAAGCTGCAAGTGAAAATAACATGGGGAATTGTAGCTGCAAACCTACAAGTAGGTATCTCAAGACTTGCGTTGCTTGACTCCAAACTAAAGCGGTGACAGTTATGATACTGGCATCTACCAAACAGTGTAGAAAATTGCCCAGGTTCTGTCCTATCCACAAAATAAGGAAAAAACTAACTTGGCCAGTTACTGCACTATCAGCAAGGTAATGGGAGGAGTTATCATTAGCATCATCTATGTCACCTACTCACCTATAACCTAATAAGCTCCGGTTCTGCCAGAACTCAGCATAACCTTAATCTAGACATGGATTACAAGAATTCAATGCCAGAGGAGAGTTGAGAGCAACCGCCTTAACATCAAGGTAGCATTTAGCCAATTATGACATTAAGGAGCCTAACAAAACTGAGGTTAATGGGAGTAAAAGTCAAAACTCTCTAATGGTTGGACTGCAGTTCCAGAACATTGTTGCAGGAGTTCCACAGAACAGTGCCCTCAGCCTAACCATCTTTAGAGGCTTCAACTGTTACTTTCTCTCCTATAAGGTCAGAAGTGGGGCTATTCACTGACTATTCTACAAGTGTTCTGCTCCATTTACAACTCCTCCAATAATGAAGCTGCTTATGCCACCCTACAGCAGAACCTGGACACCACCTAGGATTGGGCTGACAAGTGGCAGTAACAGTTGTGCCCTATAAGCGTCAAGCAATGACCATCTCCGACAAGCAAGAGCCCAACCATCACCCCCTGACCTTCAACTGCACCACCATCACCCCAACATCAACATCAACATCTTTGGGGTCACAGTTGATTTAAAGCTTAACTGGATCAACCTTAACAATGTTGACACAAGAGCTGGCTCCTCTCTGATAAATGGCTCATCTCCTGACCCCTGAATACCTCTCCACTATCTACAAACATTGTTGGAATAACATCACCTGCAAGTTACACACTATCCTGACTTTTGACACTTATCACTGTTCCTTCATCGTTGTTGGGTCAAAATCTTGCAATTCCCTACCTGATGGTAACACCATCACTACAAGGGTTGCAGAGTTTCAAGAAGATCCAACACCATGTCCTCATGGAAACTAGAAATGGGCAATAAATGTGGCCTTGCCAGCATCTCTCACAAACCAAGAATTAATAAAAAGAATTTAAAAAAAAGCAACATCCTGTGTGGCTGAACAGTCCTTTTTAGGCTCACACTGCTCACTCTAATAGAGAAGGTCTTAGAAAGTAAGTGCTGTGAACGTTGTCCACTTGTTCTTAATCTGATAAGCAAATTATCAGATTAAGATAATTAATCAGGCACCTCAATCATGTAGTCAAAGTCCAAACAACTACTCACCTTTGCAAAATGGAATGTATGACACTCCTGGATGAAAACCTGAGCCTCATGGCTCAGGAAGTTTATCCAGCGAGCAACTTAGCCATACACACTGGGTTTGACCACTGAGCTCGGTGATCTCATCCGGAGTTGCAGCAGAAGTGCTACAACTGTCCTCAGCTTCTCTAGGTTAGGAATGGGGAAAAGAAAAAACGGCCTCTTCTGATTGCTATCGCTGCTGGATGAGGATGCATGGATGTCAGGTGAACACAAGATTGGACTTAGCTGTTTTGGCACCTGTAATTAAGTAGTCTGCCAATATTACTGTCAATGATAACACATAAATAATAGGGACTTAAGCATTGTACAGAGGGTGACTGTGACACCATACCCAAGCAAGGAGTCGATACCTTTAGGCAGAAGGGGAGGAAGAGAAAATTTCAAGAAAATCCAAACAACAATCATCTATTACATCACACAGCTCTCATTTAGAGAGAAGTAACATACTACAAGTTGGATACTTGCAGCCTTAAGTGAATGGAAGACATCACCGCTGTAAGACTAAAAGAAAGTGAAAGATCAGCTTGTAGCCATGCACATTTCTTCTATCCATTGGAGTGAAATTCTTCAACAAGAATTCTTTGCCAACAATTTAAACTGCAATGTGAATTTCACTCTAAATGAAGGACTCTTAATATGTTCTTTGTAACTGGGCAGATCCCAGAAGAATTTCATCAACAAAAAAAAACATGAATCTATGCATGGTCTCTGTAGTCCTAACTAAGGCTTTTGATACAATGAGCTCAGAGGGCCTCTGGCGACATCAAGACGAGTTTGGTTCCCTAGCCAAGTTCACCAAAATTGTATATCAATTGAAGGTGGGGAGGATGGGCAGAGTAATTGCCAATGAAGACGTCTCCAATTTGTTCTTCAAAAGGTGCAAAGGCTGTGCTTACCATCCAGCCTTTTCAGACCATTTTTACAGCCAAATGCAAGGACGTGACCACTAACCTAGACACCAATATTGCATCAAGGTTAAAAACAAGTGGAAAGGTCTTTAATCTAATAAAGATCAAAGTCAAAAAGGAACTCTTTTTGCCAATGATTGCATCCATATTGACCCAAATCTCTAGGTCATTACGTAACACTTTGAAGCCTCAATGAAACAAGACGGACTTATCAGCTTGAACAAAATCAAGGTTCAGCCCCAGCTAACACCTCACCATCTGTACCCTGATATGATAGTGATGAGTGATGTAGTTGAACCCAATGCTACATTTCCCACACATGTGGCACACTTTCCACTAATGCAACAATTGACCAAAATGTATCACTTGGTATCAAAAAGGCTAGCTCTGCTTCCAGTAAGGAATCTTACAACACCAGGTTATAGTCCAACAATTTTATTTTAAAATCACAAGCTTTCGGAGATTATCCCCTTCGTCAGGTGAATGAGTAAAAGGTTCTCAAATCGCATATCTTATATTAGGCTGGGACACCATCACACCAATCAAAAGGTGTCGTTGGTGTTCAAACAGGCCAGTCACGGAGAACAGTACGTCCCAGTACACTGAATATACATTGTGTCAATTACACAGAGAGAGAGGAGAGAGAGGAGAGAGGCAGAGAGAGAGAGGAGAGAGGCAGAGAGAGAGAGAGGAGAGAGAGAGAGGAGAGAGGCAGAGAGAGAGAGAGGGAGAGGCAGAGAGAGAGAGAGAGAGAGGCAGAGAGAGAGAGAGAGAGAGAGGCAGAGAGAGAGAGAGAGGAGAGAGGCAGAGAGAGAGAGAGAGGAGAGAGGCAGAGAGAGAGAGAGAAGAGAGAGGCAGAGAGAGAGAGAGAGGAGAGAGGCAGAGAGAGAGAGAGGAGAGAGGCAGAGAGAGAGAGAGGAGAGAGGCAGAGAGAGAGAGGGAGAGGCAGAGAGAGAGAGAGAGGGAGAGGCAGAGAGAGAGAGAGGGAGAGGCAGAGAGAGAGAGAGGCAGAGAGAGAGAGAGGGAGAGGCAGAGAGAGAGAGAGGGAGAGGCAGAGAGAGAGAGAGAGGCAGAGAGAGAGAGAGAGAGAGAGGCAGAGAGAGAGAGAGGCAGAGAGAGAGAGAGGCAGAGAGAGAGAGAGAGGCAGTGAGAGAGAGAGAGAGGCAGTGAGAGAGAGAGAGAGAGAGAGAGAGAGAGAGAGAGAGAGAGAGAGAGAGGCAGAGAGAGAGAGAGAGGCAGAGAGAGAGAGAGAGAGAGAGAGGCAGAGAGAGAGAGAGAGAGGCAGAGAGAGAGGCAGAGAGAGAGAGAGAGGCAGAGAGAGAGAGAGAGGCAGAGAGATAGAGACACACAGACAGAGAGAGAGACAGAGACAGAGAGAGAGACAGAGAGAGACAGACAGACAGACAGAGACAGACACAGACAAAGTATTAAAAACAAATAACTTTTTTTTCCCTTTTGCTGGTGGGGTTACGTGTAGCGTGACATGAACCCAAGATCCCGGTTGAGGCCGTCCTCATGGGTGCGGAACTTGGCTATCAACTTCTGCTCGACGATTTTGCGTTGTCGTGTGTCTCGAAGGCCGCCTTGGAGAACGCTTACCCGAAGATCGGTGGCTGAATGTCCTTGACTGCTAAAGTGTTCCCCCACTGGGAGGGAACCCTCCTGTCTGGCGATTGCTGCGCGGTGTCCGTTCATCCGTTGTCGCAGTGTCTGCATGGTCTCGCCAATGTACCATGCTCCGGGGCATCCTTTCCTGCAACATATGAGGTAGACAACGTTGGCCGAGTCACAGGAGTATGAACCATGTACCTGGTGGGTGGTGTCCTCTCGTGTGATGGTGGTATCCGTGTCGATGATCTGGCATGTCTTGCAGAGGTTGCCGTGGCAGGGTTGTGTGGTGTCGTGGACGCTGTTTCAGGAGAACAGCGTCCACGACACCACACAACCCTGCCACGGCAACCTCTGCAAGACATGCCAGATCATTGACACGGATACCACCAACACACGAGAGGACACCACCCACCAGGTACATGGTTCATACTCCTGTGACTCGGCCAACGTTGTCTACCTCATATGTTGCAGGAAAGGATGCCCCGGAGCATGGTACATTGGCGAGACCATGCAGACACTGCGATAATGGATGAACGGACACCGTCAACAATCGCCAGACAGGAGGGTTCCCTCCCAGTGGGGGAACACTTTAGCAGTCAAGGTCATTCAGCCACCGATCTTCGGGTAAGCGTTCTCCAAGACGGCCTTCGAGACACACGACAACGCAAAATCGTCGAGCAGAAGTTGATAGCCAAGTTCCGCATCCATGAGGACGGCCTCAACCGGGATCTTGGGTTCATGTCACGCTACACGTAACCCCACCAGCAAAAGGGAAAAAAAAGTTACCTGTTTTTAATACTCTCTCCTCTCTGCCATTTGGGTCTCTTTCTCTCTGTCTGTGTAATTGACACAATGTATATTCAGTGTACTGGGACGTACTGTTCTCCGTGACTGGCCTGTTTGAACACCAACGACACCTTTTGATTGGTGTGATGGTGTCCCAGCCTAATATAAGATATGCGATTTGAGAACCTTTCACTCATTCACCTGATGAAGGGGATAATCTCCGAAAGCTTGTGATTTTAAAATAAAATTGTTGGACTATAACCTGGTGTTGTAAGATTCCTTACATTTGTCCACCCCAGTCCATCACCGGCATCTCCACATCACTGCTTCCAGTAGACTGAGAAAGTGAGTGTGGAATAAGCTGGTATCTGTCTGAAGATGAAGATAAAAGTTTACCATACAGCCGTGACTATTTTTGTAAAGTTCTACATGTGGTGAAATGTACTAGTTACAAAGATGTTGGCAGATTTCATGTAATGCCTCCACATGATTCTGTGACAAGCCTGGATAACAACAACAAAGCACAGTCCACAACAAATACCAGAGGACAGAAACCATGATAGACTGGCAAAAAGGTCAGAATGGACAAGGACAGGTTGCCTAAAGCAGTCTTTTACAGTCAGTCGAAAAGGTGGCAAACTTTGGATGGCTAGCTAAAGTACTGCAAGGATACCCTGAAAGGCCATCTGAGGGGTTGTTGCATCCCTATTGAGTCCTGGAAAGACCTTGTTAAAAACTATAGAATTGCAACCTGCAAGAAGATTTTCAGAACATTGTGATCTACCAAGGGCAAAAAGAAAAATACAAAATCTAGGCTCTAGTCAACCTATTATGTATAGAATATGATCAAGTATGTGTGTCACCTGTTGAACTAGTCACTTCAGAGACCACAAACATAACTGACTCCATATCCAACACCAGTGACTGTCACAGTCAATGTCAGTCTCAAGATACCTGCCATCCCCTTCCATCAGTGCAGTAAACTGTTTTAATGTTACACCACATGCAATTTACTGGATGATATATTTCACCACAAGACTAAGTACTTCCATTATCCTGGTACAAACCCTGCACAATTAAAGCACAAACATATTTCAATCTCTTCATAAGACAGTACAGGTCCTGTATGTTAATTGTATGATTTACATCAATTAGTGTTAATTGTATTCAGGTGGTGGGTATCAACTGGGGACTCTTGTATCTTTTCTCAAGGAGAGCTTAGCTTGGGTGTGGTGTGTGTGTGTGTCAGGGGAATCTCTGAATAAAGGCTTGGAAGCAACTAAAGACCAGGTTCTAGTATTCTATACTTCACCACATGGCTATCCAATTTTAACACTGTAGCAGCCCATTAAGAGCACTATCCCAACCCGGTGCAGCTCCCTTTCCTTTTCGCTTTACTTTTCAGTAATCTATGCTCCAAGCTTAGCCTGAACTGGTTCTGCTCTCAGGTAGTTTCCGCTTTCTCCTATTCCACCCATCAGAGCTGAAAACTAAATACTGGTGATGATGTACAAAATCAGGCAGCCAACTGCTTCAACTGGCATCTGGGCTGTACGAATCCACATTTCAACCTGCCTCTGCAAAATTAAATCACATAACTTGGGTTCCTATTATAGTTTTTCCATCCATAAATCACTGCTGTGCACTACTTATTTTCTATGTATTTATAAAGGGTACACACAAAATATCAAGAATCATGCATGTGGAAAGTTGATTCCACAGTTGTCATATTAACCATTACAAGCAAAATTAAGTCAACTGCTTACCTTGGCCAAATTCTGCCATAGTTCGCACAAATAGTCAAAGACTTGTGCATGAATTTCAGGATCCTTAATGCAGTTGACATCTCCTAAAATGCCAAGCATTCGTCTCCACATAACTGTAGCAACATCTTCATGCCATCCTTTGAGACTCCCTCCTGCCATCACACTGCAATCTTCATTTGGAAACTCACTATTTTCTGCTCAATATAAAATTTAAACAGGCAATATGCACTTATAGTAAATTTAAAAATAGTTTGAATTCAACCTCAAAACATATGTATACAATAAAGATACATAAAATCAAATTTTTAATTTCCTGAAAATGTCACCAATACAATTAAAATTGTGTAAAGCTCTTGTAGTCAGGTAAAAGTTATCACACAACAGCCTCTTTAGTGAGTGTCTTGAGTGTCAAACAGCTCGTACAAAAGGTAGTCATATATATGTTGCTTATTGTGCCTCATATTAGCGGTTTCCTTTATGGGATCAAGGTTAAAAGTTTGGAACAAGCTCCATATTCAACTTTAAGTGAATTAACTGTGTAAGCAATACCCAAGTCATCTGGAGTCTGTAAGACTGAATGGTGAAGTTTTTCATCCAGTGGTAAATCTTTTTGCTCCACATGATAAGCATTCAAAGTGGATGGAGAAGGTGTCTGAGATCTTGAGCATGTGTTTGAATGGGTTGGAGAAGCACTCTCAGAGCCTGAAAGAATTTTTAAAAAGTGACTAAGACGACAACAATAGGAGACAAAGACTGAATGTAATAACCCATAAAGTACAAACAATAACCCCTATAAAAAAAACATGAAATATTAAAACTACATAATTAAAACCTCTACTGGACCACTGTTTGTGCATATAACAGAGATCAAGAGAGTCCTGCCTGTGTTTTGACAAGTGCTATTTTAAAGCAGTTTCATTTTCTTTCAATTTCAAGTCTATTCATCAACAAAATTTTGTGTCACAAATCTCTCAATCCATCTGGCTTTATTCTAGAGAAATTCAGTTTATAATGTTGCAATTTACTACAAGACATTATTCTTTTACTTTAGTGCAGAAGATTTAACTAATTGTGCTCAAATTCAATGGAAATAGTGCGCTGGTCCATTTTGGGCCATGTTAGCCAGTTTGTAAGTTTGATAAATACTGGTCCCACTTAATTCCTAACAAAATAGTCTTCAAAATGTGTTGCGTTTGGTATCTTATTTACTACAAAACTGCAACTTATCCAGCTTAAACAGTGCTGGTATGATGTATTGAGAGCAATAAGGCAGAGGGGTTATAATGATAAGTTTGTATTTCTGTTTTCATACAGGAAAGTAACATGATCTGGGCCAGATTTCTCCACAACCAAAAGTTATCACTGTACAATTGAATTAATAGAGGATGCCCTTCCCAAAAGATGGGAGTGTTCACCCAGAGCATTGAGCTTGATTTAGCAGCCTTTTCCAAAACTGATTCAAGACAAACAGGCAGGTCAGTGTGCAATTTAATACTTTGCCAGAGTTCACTCCCATAATACTCAGCTGCACCAAAATCTACATACATCCCAAAATGATCAATGCTACTGTAATTATGCAGTCTCCAGAACTCAGTTCAGTTTTTTTAATGTAAGGAATCTTACACCACCAGGTTATAGTCCAACAATTTTATTTTGAAATCACAAGCTTTCGGAGATTATCCCCTTCGTCAGGAGATTATCCCCTTCACTCACCTGACGAAGGGGATAATCTCCGAAAGCTTGTGATTTAAAAATAAAATTGTTGGACTATAACCTGGTGTTGTAAGATTCCTTACATTTGTCCACCCCAGTCCATCACCGGCATCTCCACATCACAGTTTTTTTAACAAAGTTTCCATTGCTTGTACACCATAACGGCCTTCTGCCATACTTTTTCCTGATAGAAAGAAAATAATTTTATACTCCCATTGCAGAGATCTTACTCTAGCCTCCTGTGGCTGACAAGGCAAACAACCTATTCCCAAGAATCTGTCAGTAGATGACCAGCAACAATTTGCTACAATTATTCCATCCTAAATAGTGAGGCAATACTGGAGGTCAACTGGATTGGGCATGCTGTTGACTGGGAATACTGAATCTGCATTGTTCCAGTGTGGCACAGGAGGTTGACTATAAACTTCAGTGCCTGCTTTGCTCTGGAATAATTCAATTTCTAACAGTGATAACATTCCCCCTATACTCTTGAATTAGCTTTACAATGGTTGGATGACTGCATGCACATTGCAGACTAGCAGTCTGGATAATTTACCTCTCCTGAGAAATCTGACTGCTGCAGCAACAAGCTTCTATATAACGGAGGAAAAATACTGCAATGTTTTACAATTGTAAACAATTTTACAACACCAAGTTATAGTCCAGCAATTTTATTTTAAATTCACAAGCTTTCGGAGGCTTCCTCCTTCGTCAGGTGAACGATGTGGAAATGAAATCCTCGAAATGAAATCGCATTTATAATTCACAGAACAATGCTTGGTGATTACAGACAGTTTTTTCAACTGCCCGTTGCCAAGGCAATCAGTGTGCAGACAGACAGGTGTTACCTGCCAGGTCTCAGAATATACAAATCACCAAAAAAAAACAACAAACAAAAAAAAACCAGAGATAGAGAGGTAGAAACATAGAAAAGACAGCAACTGACCCGTTATATTAAAAACAGATAACATTTGTTCGCTGGTGGGGTTACGTGTAGCGTGACATGAACCCAAGATCCCGGTTGAGGCCGTCCTCATGGGTGCGGAACTTGGCTATCAATTTCTGCTCGACGATCTTGCGTTGTCGTGTATCTCGAAGGCCGCCTTGGAGTACGCTTACCCGAAGGTCGGTGGATGAATGTCCATGACTGCTGAAGTGTTCCCCGACTGGGAGGGAACCCTCCTGTTTGGCGATTGTTGCGCGGTGTCCGTTCATCCGTTGTCGCAGCGTCTGCATGGTCTCGCCAATGTACCATGCTCTGGGGCATCCTTTCCTGCAACGTATGAGGTAGACAACGTTGGCCGAGTCACAGGAGTATGAACCATGCACCTGGTGGGTGGTGTCCTCTCGTGTGATGGTGGTATCTGTGTCGATGGTCTGGCATGTCTTGCAGAGGTTACCGTGGCAGGGTTGTGTGGCGTCGTGGACGCTGTTCTCTTGAAAGCTAGGTAATTTGCTGCGAACGATGGTCTGTTTGAGGTTGGGTGGCTGTTTAAAGGCGAGTAGTGGAGGTGTGGGGATGGCCATAGCGAGGTGTTTGTCCTCATTGATGACATGTTGAAGGCTGCGGAGAACATGGCGTAGTTTCTCCGCGGAGAACATGGCGCAGAGAAACTACGCCATGTTCTCCGCAGCCTTCAACATGTCATCAATGAGGACAAACACCTCGCTATGGCCATCCCCACACCTCCACTACTCGCCTTTAAACAGCCACCCAACCTCAAACAGACCATCGTTCGCAGCAAATTACCTAGCTTTCAAGAGAACAGCGTCCACAACACCACACAACCCTGCCACGGTAACCTCTGCAAGACATGCCAGATCATCGACACAGATACCACCATCACACGAGAGGACACCACCCACCAGGTGCATGGTTCATACTCCTGTGACTCGGCCAACCTTGTCTACCTCATACGTTGCAGGAAAGGATGCCCCAGAGCATGGTACACTGGCGAGACCATGCAGACGCTGCGACAACGGATGAACGGACACCGCGCAACAATCGCCAAACAGGAGGGTTCCCTCCCAGTCGGGGAACACTTCAGCAGTCATGGACATTCATCCACCGACCTTCGGGTAAGCGTACTCCAAGGTGGCCTTCGAGACACACGACAACGCAAAATCGTCGAGCAGAAATTGATAGCCAAGTTCCGCACCCATGAGGACGGCCTCAACCGGGATCTTGGGTTCATGTCACGCTACACGTTACCCCACCAGCGAACAAATGTTATCTGTTTTTAATATAACGGGTCAGTTGCTGTCTTTTCTATGTTTCTACCTCTCTATCTCTGTTTTTTTTTTGTTTGTTGTTTTTTTTTTGGTGATTTGTATATTCTGAGACCTGGCAGGTAACACCTGTCTGTCTGCACACTGATTGCCTTGGCAACGGGCAGTTGAAAAAACTGTCTGTAATCACCAAGCATTGTTCTGTGAATTATAAATGCGATTTCATTTCGAGGATTTCATTTTCACATCGTTCACCTGACGAAGGAGGAAGCCTCCGAAAGCTTGTGAATTTAAAATAAAATTGCTGGACTATAACTTGGTGTTGTAAAATTGTTTACAATTGTCAACCCCAGTCCATCACCGGCATCTCCACATCATGACTGCAATGTTTTACCACAGAGGAGTGGCAAGGATAAAAACAGATGCTCTCTAGAACTAAAGACAAAAGAAGCAATGGAATAGGACAGTTAACAAGTCAACAGCTGACTTTTACCTTTCCTCAGCAAGCACAACACACCTGTGATTGTAACTGTGTCAGCAGAAGTGGTTTGCAGATTGAGGCTGCTAGTTTCGGAATCAATGTGCATTGCAGTTAAACTCGCCAATTCTTGCTCCTCAGCAGTTTGCCGTGGTGGTCCTGGATCTGCTTCAGTGTATACGGTAGAAATGGTTTCACTGCCAAAGCTAAAGCCTATAATAGAACCAAGAATGATGACTATTATGAACCCCCTTTTTAAGCAAAAAGAAATCCTGGGGAAGTATGATTGAGAAGGTTGTGCAAATCAGTCAAAAAAAGCAGCCAAAATTTATACTTTCTAGAGATGCAAAAGGAAATAAAAAACTAAAAATGAATGCAAAAATATTTGCAAAATGTTAATTTTTCTTTCATAAACCCAAAAATCACATACAAAAATAAACAAAATAGCTCAGCTGGTATTCTGAACATACAGACGTTCATTCTGAGAGGTCAATCAGAATTCTCTTTAAAAAGTTCAAGTTTTAGCAAATTTTTTAACCCAATTCTTTACTTTCTTTTGTTTCCTTACTCCAGTTGACTGGATAAAGTTTTTTTTGGGGGGTGGGTGGGGTGAGAAGCAAATGAGGGGAACGACGTGAAGAATACTATTGTTCTAGTAGAAAATTTTTGGAAAACCAGTTCCAACAGCCAGTTCAGCATATCACTGAGAACAGCTCCATAAGTTGAGCTAAACAGAGAAGCAGATGCAAAACTCCTTAACTGGAAATTGATGTTTTAGACTAGCAGATTTTTAAAAAATCCAATTTCCTGAACTAATCCACATAATGCAGATTTTCCTTAATTTCTGCAACAGAGCTTATGATACAGTAATATTATTTGTAACGAACTGAATGGTAAAACCTCTGAGAAACTGATGACAAACCTACATATACGGCATTTGGAGAAAATATTTGCCATAAAATGCACCTCAGCATTTCTCTCTCTCCTTTACCAAAAAGGTCAGTGAATTTTGTGCTCATTAGGGAATAGAACTTATTGCTACAGAAAGACCATCTAGCTTGGAGGATCTTTTTTCATGCATCAAATGATATACATCTTCCAGACACTATAGGAGTAAATCCTAGGTTGATTGATTTTCCCAGAACCAGAACCAAATTCTTAGCAAGCACATTAGGATATTCTAAGGAAACCACATTTTTGGTGCAGACATAAAAATATCATGGTATTGCACATGATCTCCTGTTGACATATGCTATAAAGCACCAGGAAATGCAGCATGTCAGTTCATTTCAACCCGAAGATAAACAAACAGAAACTAACGGGCAAATCCCAAGACCTACGCCACCACAAGACCTGAGAGGGTGGTTCAGTAGGATCTTGTGGAAGATGCATAACATTTGAAGACGACTGTACAATGGGAATAATTATCCTTTTTTTCTATTTAAGCTTTCTATCCACACCATGTGAATATACCAAAGTAATACCAATTAGGGGAGAGGGATGGGAGGCCCCTGCAGAGCAGCCATAATGCCAACTGCTGCCACAGATCTGACAAAGATATAATTGCATGCAGACATAATACTAGATCAAATCTAGACATAGCGTGTGGATTACTCTATGTAGTAGCTTTGCAATCAGAATCTGACAGAAGTGCCCTAGAGGCAACCGTTGAATGACCTTTAACTTACCCTTGTATAGAAAGCACTCAAGCCTTTATTTAGCTATCCACTGTTCAGACACCAGTTTCGGTCAGATCTTAGCTAACAAACTGATAGTTGGAACGTCTAAAATTACTTTGTACGAGTCAAACAGTAACCTGGTGCTCTATGACTTTTTAAATAATGAAAATGATGTCTTACTTCAGATTGGTGTGGCAGTAGATAAAAACAAGGGCCCAACTGAACCCGGGAAATGTTTGGTAGGACCTTTGGGTTGGTTCTAAAACCCACCCAGTCAGAATGTGAAATCAAATACAGCCAACCTAGAATAAAGGCTTGCAGTTTACGAATTCTACATGCTGAAACTAATGCTAACAACGTAGTTGGGGAGTATCCCGCAAGTCATTGCTGGGAGACTGGAAGACGGCTGAAACCTCAAGATGAACTCTGGTGGGAGTCTTTTAGCAGAGGTCTGCTTGGTGTTGATCCCAAGCCCAAGCAATGGGCCATTTTACAGTACAGAACTCAGAAGCCCCACAATGTGGCATAAAAGGGCTGTTACTGTATTGGGCTTGGTCAATGGCTCATCAGTTGAATGAGAAACACTTGGGCCTTTGCTGAAGTTTTTTTTGCAATTTCCTGTGAAGTTTCTTAAAAGCTTGCAGTAATTCTTCCATCTAGGCATCAAATATGTAGTTCCTGGCAAAAGCTGTTTGAAGTCATTGCTGTGGTTACTCTATTGGAGTAACACTAGATGAAATCATGCCATGCTGCAAAGCAAATGCCATGGACTTCAGCAAGCCTAAGGGGTAAACTGTCACTGTAGCACAGCAGTCTGCATCTGGTCTTCAATGAGAAATACAGTTTGTCCAGTGGGCCAGGCCACATCCAACCTAATTGAACCCTTGCAGCTATATTTGTACAATGAAATGCAATCATACTTTAAGATGCAGCTGGAAGTTCAGGATTCATATTGTGCATAGCGAGTTTCCCATGCCTGGAAAGAACCTGGAAAGCCACCCCTCCCAATCTTCAACTCAGTTACTGTAAAATAGTTCTACTGACTCCTTGATCTATTTTTAGGATTGATCCTAATAACACTCATGTGTCAGTATAGATACCCATAACCGCAGCCCAAAGGAAAGTGGGCATAAGAAACCATATGAAAGTTACAGGCGGTGATCTCTAAAAGATCTGTAGAAAAGGTTCTACGGATCAGACTATATTCAGGTTTTGAGCCACCCACAGTGATGGCTTCTGTAAATCTGAAACTTTGGTTAAATATGCCATCCTTATGGTCGTCTTCCTCCTCCCCATCAAAGGATTTCCATTCTGAGCTGCTTGTGCAATAATAGAGAAATTATCAGGTGAACCCTGTTGAAGGTTTGTCACCAATTTGATCAGCTTCTCTCCAGAGGCAGATTGCAGCATGTGTCAAGCTTTATTCAAAATGTCTGCTTCAGGGCTGGGCAGATGATGTTTTTGTGTCAATCCAATCGTTGACCACTAGATGGTTCTACATAACTTCTTATCTTTACGTTTTACTTTCCTTCAGGCAACTCTATTTTAAAAACTCAGAATACAAATGAACATAAAATTATACATGAAGATTATTACATTTTATCATAAAGGTAAACTATAATTCTAATCTATCAGGTGGCTTTTGTATTCTGGTTGAGTATCTCCATTCCCGCAGGGATCTGTCTTGGGGCCTCAATTATTCACAATATTTATTAATGACTTAGATGAAGGCATAGAAAGTCTCATATCTAAGTTTGCCGATGACACAAAGATTGGTGGCATTGTAAGCCGTGTAGATGAACACATAAAATTACAAAGCGATATTGATAGATTAGGTGAATGGGCAAAACTGTGGCAAATGGAATTCAATGTAGACAAATGTGAGGTCATTCACTTTGGATCAAAACAGGATAGAACAGGGTACTTTCTAAATGGTAAAAAGTTAAAAACAGTGGATGTCCAAAGGGACCTAGGGGTTCAGGTACATAGATCATTGAAGTGTCATGAACAGGTGCAGAAAATAATCAAGGCGGCTAATGGAATGCTGGCCTTTATATCTAGAGGACTGGAGTACAAGGGGGCAGAAGTTATGCTGTAGCTATACAAAACCCTGGTTAGACCACACCTGCAGTACTGTGAGCAGTTCTGGGCACCGCACCTTCGGAAGGACATACTGGCCTTGGAGGGAGTGCAGCGTAGGTTTACTAGAATGATACCCGGACTTCAAGGGTTAAGTTACGAGGAGAGTTTATACAAATTGGGGTTGTATTCTCTGGAGTTTCGAAGGTTAAGGGGTGATCTGATCGAAGTTTATAAGATATTAAGGGGAACAGATAGGGTGGATAGAGAGAAACTATTTCCGCTGGTTGGGGATTCTAGGAGTGGGGACACAGTCTAAAAATTAGAGCCAGACCTTTCAGGAGCGAGATTAGAAAACATTTCTACACACAAAGGGTGGTAGAAGTTTGGAACTCTCTTCCGCAAACAGCAATTGATACCAGCTCAATTGCTGAATTTAAATCTGAGATAGATAGCTTTTTGGCAACCAAAGGCATTAAGGGAGACATATGGAGTTAGATCACAGATCAGCCAATGATCTTATCAAATGGCAGAGCAGGCACGAGGGGCTAAATGGCCTACTCCTGTTCCTATGTTCCAGTTCACTCTTTCCAATCTCAGGTTTTGTTTGTTGTCCTGATGTTTTTAGTTTCTTCTGTTGGCTCTTCACACCAGCTCTAACCTTTCAGAAGTTTTGAAGTGATCAATTCTGTTTTATCAACTGCTCTTATATGATCTTTGCTAATCAATCACTCATTTGCTGACTAATTGCTAGTTTCTATTCATTTTGATTGCGCTCTCACCTTATCTCCCGGTAGCAGTGGTTTTAAAAGGCCAGGATCCTTATTCATAATACTGTACATTGTTTGCTTACATTTATTGTGGTTAAGCTGTTATGAAACTCCTTTGATAATATCTGGTCAAAGTAGTTGTCAGAAGTGGAAGCGTTGTTTGCATTCTACAGTCCATCCCATCAATAATTGTGCTGGCAACATCATACCTCCCTTAGCATGTTTGATAATTAAACAGGGTTAGTTGTGTGTCTTAACCTGTTGCTTTCTTTGACACGTTTCTTCGCAATTTGAATAGCTTTCTCGTTGGTTTATGAGTAGCTTGGTGATGAGATTGTGTTTAAATCTGTAGTCTTTGCTGAATTTTCTGAACGCCATACTTGTTAACTGGCCCAGTTAACTGAAACTCTTTCTGCCAGGGTTTGGTTCTTTGATTTTCTTTATTAAACAAAGTTTCGTCATTCTAGCGAGCTCATCAGTAAATTTTTCTGTCACATTTAGGCATTTATTGTTAGTGATTGCATCAATTCTTTTGATCAAACTGTGGTACTTGCTGTACCACAATTTGAAATTCTAGACTGCGGCATGTGTCTTTAGGAAAAGATGATGTGTATGAACATAACAGCTTCATAAGGCCAGATTACAGTTGAGAATGGTTTTGCATACTTTAGCAAAATTGTTTCTTTTTTAAAATCTTACACACAGTTGAACATTTCTTCTCCTATGCGATTTACCAAAGTATTTACAATCTGTAATCTGTTGTTGACCAGCTAGATCTGATTTTTGTGTATGAAGTAACAACTCTCCTCCACTCATTACTTATAGCACTACCACTACATAATTGTTGTAGCTGTGTTTTGCTGGCTTCTGCTGCCGTGCAAATATCAATTGCTTCTTTCAATACCAAATTCTTCTTTCAGTGCCTACAATTTAATCATTTATTACACAGACTACAATTACTTCTTTAATAAAGCTGTTTGTGAGGGGTCCTTACTCAAAAGCTATGAACTATTTTTATATTGATTAATGTTCTTTCCCTGAGCTTGAAACCTGGTATTAAACCTATGCCTTTGTAAGTTATATTTCTGTGATAGGTGAAATACTCTTCAAACTTACCCATTAATACAGTCAGTTTCTATTTATCATCTCCCTCACCATATATAACAATGTTACACACTCTTCGAGTTTCCTCAACTATCACAAAGTATTGACCTGCATTTTGTCTGTTTTGTTTCCTAAATCTGCTGTTGTGTATATTTAAAGCGTAGTTTCCATTTTTTCCACACTTCTGTAATATTTTCTTTTAATTTTTCTATGATCTGGAAGTTTAAATCTTCCATTTCCATCCCAATGCTGACATTTTTAGGTAGGCTATAAACCTTTACAACAACCCTTCAGGAGATCATTTGCAGAATGTCTCAAGCTTTATCAAAACATCTGCTTTCAGGCTGAGCACACGGTTGTTTTATATCAATTCTTTCTGACCACTAAATAGCATCATTCAACTTTAAAATATTAGACTCTTCTGGGTACACTGGCTGGGGTGGTCTAGCGTGTCTCCCCCCTTCAAGAGGGAGCATGGCAATTATTCAACTGACTGGCATATAAATTGATTTATTGAATATATTCAAATGCAAAAGGGATGGGAAAAGACCATCAGGCCATCCGGATATGATGCAATCATGTACACCACTGACCTACCCCTTAACCATGCAATCGCATAAGAGGCAAAAAGGAGAGACCACCATTAAATAATTTAGGGAAAACTCAAATTCGTTTCTGACTCCCCCAGGTATTCTAGGAAGGCCCCAGGAGACGATGGTAGCCCATTACTCATCATCCCAGCTAACTACTGACTTACTTTCTATAACTGGAAATGTCCTCTTCACTCAGTAAGCCCATATCCATCTACAAAGTTTAAGTAGTATGTTCCAGACGGCAATTACTCCCTGTGAAAGAAATACTTCCTAGCATCTAACCTAACTCTTTGCCTAAGATTTTGATATGCATGCCCTCTAATACCACCCCTTCCCAATTAAAAGAAGTTATCCAGCCATACTGAACCCAATCCCCACATCATTTTAAAATCTCAATCTTATCCCATTTAAGCATTTGTAAACAGTTAACTCTTGGAGCATTTTCCTGATAACTAAGGCTACCTATCAGTCCTAAGGTACCTCTCATTTGAACCTTCTCGGATACCATGTACATTTACCAAAACCAGACAAAAAACTCCCAGTGTGGGCACACAAAAGCTTCTGTATAGGATTCTAGCATGCTTTAAAACCACATCTGCCTTCCCGATAGCCACTTAACACTAGTTGTGCACTTTTAGTGAGTGGTCAATTACTCCATAGTCTCTCATTCACATTGTATAAACACATCTGGAGTTTCCTCACCCTAAATGCAAAACACTATACTTAACACATCGAAGAACATATGCCACATACAGGCCCATTCCCCAAAGGAACCCTTAATCTACTAATTTGGTCTACTTACTTCATGCACATTTTTGTGTTATCTGCATACTTAAAATTGGTTCAGTCAAATGATTCATTAATATTAACAGCAATGGTCCCAACATGGAGCCTGCTGAACTTCATTTGTGACAATGCCCACGATGTCAGCTGTGGCTCAGTTTTGGTAGCACTCTCACCTCAGACAGAAGGTTGTAGGTTCAAGTCCCACTCCAGGGACCTGAGCACATAATCTAGGCTGACATTCCAGTGCAGTATTGAGGGAGTGCTGCACTGTCGGAGGTGCCGTCTTTCGGATGAGACTTTAACCAAGGCCCCATCTGCCCCCTCAGGTGGGTGTAAAAGATCCCATGGCGTTATTTCGAATAAGAGCAGAGGGGTTCTCCCCTGTGCCCTGGCCAATACTTGTCCCTCATTCAACACCACCAAAAGCAGATGATCTGGTCATTATCACATTGCTGTTTGAGAGAGCTTGCTGTGCGCAAATTGACTGCCGGGTTTCCTACGTTACAACAGTGACTACACTTCAAAAAGTACTTCATTGACTGTAAAGCGCTTTGGGATGTGAAAGGCACTATATAAATGCAAGTCTTTCTTTTAAATTTATTTCTACTTGTCAGTGCAACCTTTGAGATTTCAATCACTGACCAATTCAGCATAATATAGAATCATAGAGCATGGACAGAGGCCATTTGGCCCATTGTACCTGTACCAGCTCTTTGAAAGAGCAATCCAATTGGCCCATCCCCTTGCTCTTGCCCCATAGAAATACTTTCTACTTCAAGTATTTATCCAATTCCCTTTTGAAAGTTACTACTGAAACTGCTTCCATCACCCTTTCAGGCAGGATGTGGAGATGCCGGTGATGGACTGGGGTTGACAATTGTAAACAATTTCACAACACCAAGTTATAGTCCAGCAATTTTATTTTAAATTCACAAGCTTTCGGAGGCTTCCTCCTTCCTCAGGTGAATTTTGTGGAAATGAAATCCTCGAAATGAAATCGCATTTATAAATCACAGAACAATGCTTGGTGATTACAGACTGTCTTTTCAACTGCCCGTTGCCAAGGCAAAATCAGTGTGCAGACAGACAGCTGTTACCTACAAGGTCTCCGAATATACAAAAAAACAGATAGAAACATAGAAAAGACAGCAACTGACCCTTTATATTAAAAACAGATAACATTTGTTCGCTGGTGGGGTAACGTGTAGCGTGACATGAACCCAAGATCCCGGTTGAGGCCGTCCTCATGGGTGCGGAACTTGGCTATCAATTTCTGCTCGACGATTTTGCGTTGTCGTGTGTCCCGAAGGCCGCCTTGGAGTACGCTTACCCGAAGGTCGGTGGCTGAAATGTCCTTGACTGCTGAAGTGTTCCCCGACTGGGAGGGAACCCTCCTGTCTGGCGATTGTTGCGCGGTGTCCGTTCATCCGTTGTCGCAGCGTCTGCATGGTCTCGCCAATGTACCATGCTCTGGGGCATCCTTTCCTGCAACGTATGAGGTAGACAACGTTGGCCGAGTCACAGGAGTATGAACCATGCACCTGGTGGGTGGTGTCCTCTCGTGTGATGGTGGTATCTGTGTCGATGATCTGGCATGTCTTGCAGAGGTTACCGTGGCAGGGTTGTGTGGTGTCGTGGACGCTGTTCTCCTGAAAGCTAGGTAATTTGCTGCGAACGATGGTCTGTTTGAGGTTGGGTGGCTGTTTAAAGGCGGGTAGTGGAGGTGTGGGGATGGCCATAGCGAGGTGTTCGTCGTCATTGATGACATGTTGAAGGCTGCGGAGAACATGGCGTAGTTTCTCCGCTCCAGGGAAGTACTGGACGACAAAGGGTACTCTGTTGGTTGCGTCCCGTGTTAGTCTCCTGAGGACAGTCCAGAATGTCACCCGAGCACAACGCAACGCCATCAACGCTCTCAAGACCAACCGCAACATCGTCATCAAACCAGCGGACAAAGGAGGAGCCATCGTCATACAGAACAGAACGGACTATTGCAAAGAAGCATACCGACAACTGGACAACCAGGAACACTACAGACGGTTACCCGCAGATCCGACCAAAGAACACACCCACCAGCTCAACAAACTGATCAAGACCTTCGATCCAGACCTTCAAAGCATCCTACGCGCTCTCATCCCACGTACTCCCCGCGTGGGAGACTTCTACTGCCTCCCAAAGATACACAAAGCCAACACACTCGGACGTCCTATCGTATCAGGCAACGGAACCCTGTGTGAGAACCTCTCTGGATACATCGAGGGCATCCTGAAACCCATCGTACAGGGAACCCCCAGCTTCTGTCGCGACACTACAGACTTCCTACAAAAACTCAGCACCCACGGACCAGTTGAACCAGGAACACTTCTCACCACGATGGACGTCTCGGCACTATACACCAGTATCCCCCACGATGACGGCATCGCTGCGACAGCATCAATACTCAACACCAACAACAGCCAATCTCCAGACGCCATCCTACAACTCATCCGCTTCATCCTGGATCACAATGTCTTCACCTTCGATAACCAGTTCTTTACCCAAACACACAGAACAGCCATGGGGACCAAATTCGCACCCCAATACGCCAACATTTTCATGCACAAGTTCGAGCAGGACTTCTTCACTGCACAGGACCTCCAACCAATACTATACACCAGATACATCGACGACATTTTCTTTCTATGGACCCACGGCGAGGAATCACTAAAGAGACTACACGATAACATCAACAAGTTCCATCCCACCATCAAGCTCACCATGGACTACTCCTCAGAATCAGTTTCTTTCTTGGACACATGAATCTCCA
The DNA here is from genome assembly GCF_035084215.1 of Heptranchias perlo. Classification (NCBI taxonomy): domain Eukaryota; kingdom Metazoa; phylum Chordata; class Chondrichthyes; order Hexanchiformes; family Hexanchidae; genus Heptranchias; species Heptranchias perlo. The sequence continues at coordinate 37,034,480 of NC_090334.1, read as the reverse complement.
TCAAAGGCGGGCACCTCAGCACCTCACTCTACCGCAAGCCCACGGACAACCTCACGATGCTCCACTTTTCCAGCCTGCACCCTAACCACGTCAAAGAGGCCATCCCCTATGGACAGGCCCTGCGAATACACAGGGTCTGCTCAGACGAGGAGGAACGCGATGGATACCTACAGACGCTGAAAGACGCCCTAGTAAGAACTGGATATGACGCTCGACTCATCGATCGACAGTTCCGACGGGCCACAGCGAAAAATCGCATAGACCTCCTCAGGAGACTAACACGGGACACAACCAACAGAGTACCCTTTGTCGTCCAGTACTTCCCCGGAGCGGAGAAACTACGCCATGTTCTCCGCAGCCTTCAACATGTCATCAATGACGATGAACACCTCGCTATGGCCATCCCCACACCTCCACTACTCGCCTTTAAACAGCCACCCAACCTCAAACAGACCATCGCTCGCAGCAAATTACGTAGCTTTCAGGAGAACAGCGTCCACGACACCACACAACCCTGCCCCGGTAACCTCTGCAAGACATGCCAGATCACCGACACAGATACCACCATCACACGAGAGGACACCACCCACCAGGTGCATGGTTCATACTCCTGTGGCTCGGCCAACGTTGTCTACCTCATACATTGCAGGAAAGGATGCCCCAGAGCATGGTACATTGGCGAGACCATGCAGACGCTGCGACAACGGATGAACGGACACCGCGCAACAATCGCCAAACAGGAGGGTTCCCTCCCAGTCGGGGAACACTTCAGCAGTCAAGGACATTCAGCCACCGACCTTCGGGTAAGCAGCCTTCGAGACACACGACAACGCAAAATCGTTGAGCAGAAATTGATAGCCAAGTTCCGCACCCATGAGGACGGCCTCAACCGGGATCTTGGGTTCATGTCACGCTACACATTACCTCACCAGCGAACAAATGTTATCTGTTTTTAATATAAAGGGTCAGTTGCTGTCTTTTCTATGTTTCTACCTCTCTATCTCTGTGTTTTTTTGTATATTCGGAGACCTTGTAGGTAACAGCTGTCTGTATGCACACTGATTTTGCCTTGGCAACGGGCAGTTGAAAAGACAGTCTGTAATCACCAAGCATTGTTCTGTGATTTATAAATGCGATTTCATTTCGAGGATTTCATTTCCACAAAATTCACCTGAGGAAGGAGGAAGCCTCCGAAAGCATGTGAAATTAAAATAAAATTGCTGGACTACACCTTTCAGGCAGAGCAATCCAGATCATAACTCGCTGCTTAAAAAAAATCTCATCTCTCCTGTGTTTCTTTTGCCAACCTTAAACCTGTGTCCTTTGGTTACTGACTCTCCTGCCAGTGGAAACAGGGTAAAGAGGGAGAAACTATCAAAACCCCATATAATTTTGAAACCCTCATTAAATCTCCCCTTAACCTTCACTGTTCTAAGAACAATCCCAGGTTCTCTAGTCTCTCTACATCTGTCCTATAATCCCATATGATGTAATTTTTTGCAATTACCTTCCATACAATACACAGAGAAGTTTTTGGAAATCTAATTGAGAGAATCAAAAGCTTCAAGCAAAGCACTCCTGCATTCTTGTGGGGAAGACTGCACCAGGAATCTATCTGCTCTTAGAGGTAGTCACACGTGCCTGGAATTTGTTCAGGATCTGTAAAAACTGAGGGCCAGGCATAGAGAAGCAGGTTGTGAATTGTTTTGGAGTTACCAAACCAGGTTTGTTTATGGACACATTCCCTGGTGGCCCTCTTGGGTGGGGGGGTTGCATATTTACATTTGGTTTAGCCATCCATCTGGACAATCTCCAGGGATGTGTACTCAGTACTGATGAAGCTTTGATACCATTCTGGGTGCGTCCACAATCTCCTTATTGGGTACCCCCCTCGCAAGTGAGACACTGCATTGAATGTTTTCTCCTTGCCTTTTTGTATTTTGCCATTGGCTTATATGATACTCAGCACTGGTGAATTACCAGTTTCAAATAGTATAACCAAACACTCAATGCAGGTTGCTCAGGTTTCACCCCAATTCGCACTGGTGATTCTCAGGTATTAAGTGCTGCTACTGAGTGCTTGGCAATCAACAACTGGGAGTGGCCAACACATTAAACTCAGTAACTCCAGATTCAAAGTGGCAGTATTTCATCCACTTCTCTTGGTTCTAAATTTTGTCCACCATAATGTGGGACACAGTTTTGGAGGTGTGTTCAGAGACTCGAAAGCAAATGACAGGTAATGATGCTATCTTGGTGACAACCATTTCATGCCAGTGATGGGGAATGGGCTATTGCATTTTGCACAGTATGTGAAGTCTTTGGCAGAAGTTGGTGGCAACACATTGTCCCAACTGTGGAGATACATTAAATTCATCCTGATGCAAGCTGTTCATTCCATGGGTCAGTGCAGATGAACTGAACGATAACAACCAAGCAGGGGGTTACACACTGTATGCTAATTGTTAAATTCCAATTTGGTGCCTCAACCTCAAGATTTGTGTTGTGCTCATATTGGTTTTTAACCTGCTTTTTTGGTTCTCTTATGTGGCTGCGGTTGATCAATGGTTGATGCAGCCTTGCGCTTGCTTCAGCAGCATTGACTCCATTTTATTTTCCTTTTGTTTTACTGGTTTGTGTTTCACATTACCCACAGCACTATTTTTTTGTTGACATTTATTCTCGAGATTCAGCCAGTGCAGAATGGTTAATTGAATCCTGAAAAAAAAGATGAAACGAAGGACCGGCCACCTTGAGAACAAAATACATTTGCTGACTGTGAAAAACAACAAGTTATCTAATTTGACCTACTACTGTGGAAAGATTGAAGGCTTTGTCCCAATTCAAGAAGCATACCCCGAGGTACACAGAATGCAACCTTTTTAGCTCGGGAAAAACAAACTGGTGACTGGTGCAATAGCACAGGTCCTGCAGTTTTATGGGACACGGAAGTAGGGAGCTATGTGCAGTACTACCCATTTACATCAGAATGACATTTTTATGAGTACTAAGCACCTGGTTTCGCCAGATTCAATTAAGCTTGGTTTAACTCCTATAGTGTGCAGCGAATGCTTAGATGAGCAAGAATAGAATATTTTTTCTCTCACTTTTGACATGGAAAGTCAACATCAAGCATTGGCAGGTCAGCTATAACAGGGCAAAACACAGTGAAGTCCCTTCTATTCTGTCTCAATAATTCATGCAATTTCAGAAGAGCATTCCCTCGTAAGAGCATAAGAAATACAGCCTGCTCCGCCATTCAATAAGATCATGGCTGATCTTTGACCTTAATTCCACTTTCCTGCCCGATCCCTATATCCCTTGATTCCCTTAGAGTCCAAATATCTATCGATGTCAGTCTTGAATACACTCACCGACTGAGCATCCACAGCTCTCTGGGGTAGAGAATTGTGAACTATTATAAATGTTTTCACATCCTTCTGACCTCTTTGAATGAGCTGGCAGCTCAGAGTTCAATAAATGTCCCAGATGTATAAACGTTCCACTTGTTTCACATTATAAATTTTCCATACTATATGATTTGCCACAAAAAATTATGAAAGTACGGTAAATAGCTGAGTGAAAGAGAAGATCCTTAATCCATCAATCTGGGCTAAATTTGGACACTATTCCCAGAGGTGAAAGGACATTCTCACCATCTCAAATCAAATCAATCCAAAGTTGTAGCTATTTATTTTGAAAAGCATTATTTCCAAAATTATTTCAGAAACACAGCAGGGTCATGCAGCCTTCGGAATATCAATAAATGAACACACATCAAAACTTGAACAGAAAATACCAGAACGAGAACATACTTACTCTCAAATTTTCGCCCATCATATTGAAAAGCATTGAAAGAATCCGAATGGCTGTCAGAACTAATGAGGTCACTGCTTCCAGCACTGGCTGGAGAAGTCCATTCTGATGGGACGCCTGGGTCATCTACAGGTCGCGTCTGATTCTGTCTGTTCAACAAATCAGGAAGGTCTTTTGGCACTTCTAAGCTACCAGGACTGCTTCCTCTCCTCAAAACATTCTAGTATGAAAAATAAAATTAATCATACCAAATTTATGTAGCTTGAATGGATTAATTATGGTCCAGTTAAGGGTGGAATTGAATCTAATTAAATAATCTATTTAATACTTTAATCCTTAGATGCAACATTTTCCACCTTCAGACCAGCTGGTTATCAACCAACTACATGGCTTCCTGATCAAACTCGAATCACAAGTCCTCAAGACAGCATTGCTGCAGAAATGCTCTTAAATATATTCGTAAAAGCAATGCATAGTACGAAATCAGTTTCTAACAAAATAAGTTAGTTTTGCATGAAGTTTAAATATGGATCTGCAGTGAAAAAAAATCTCAATCTGGATTTTTAAAAATGAAACAAACCCATTGGCTTAGTGGGTAAAGGTACTACCCAGTGTAGTGTTAATCCATAAAACCAGAAGATTCAATCTCTGAATTAGCTAATCCTGGTTGTGATGCTACAGGTGCTCATTACCTAGGCTCATACGATGAAGAATAGCCAGTTCAGCAAGGTACTGCAGAATTGCTGATGCCCATGGAACTAACCCCAGAAAAACTGAATATGTCCAGAGAAGGGAGAAAAAAAAAGATGTAAAGTATCTTGGAATAGCAATTTCAATATTTCATTTAAAATAGTTCTACCTGCCCTAAAATAGTTCTACCTGCCCAGGAGAGAAATTTTAAAAACGGCATTGTATTTATGAAGAGTTTTTTTTGATATTACCAAAAAGTCAAGGTCCACAACAACAGTGTATAAAACGCAGTGGGCAAGGTCACCTTTTTGCACAGAATTCTTAAAAGGGACAATATGTCCTTATATGATTTTCCCATGTGGGTGGATAGTAATTGTGTTCATATGTGGAGAGGAAAATTTAATTTTCAAACTTCAAATCTGCCTTTGTTACGTTTGGTAATAGTAATAATAATCTGTTGTCAAAGCAGAAAACAAGAACAAGAATGTAGGACAATGGCAGTGCACTGATTTGTAAGATTTTTTTTTGATAGTAGACAAATCAAAACTTGAATTAATCAAAAGTGTGTCAATTTGGGTCACTCCAAGTTAATTTTAATTTCTATTCACTCTGCTCCCAAACTTTGCACCATTTCCTGTTTAAGGTGGGCTGGGATCCCGCCTGCAATCCTTTGCTATTCAACAGCATCCTCTATTTTCTGCTACTCCTTATCTTTGGACAAGAAGCCACGAACTTCCAAAATAATTGACAAAACACAATGATAAACTAGATCCCACTAGTTTCCTAAAATGATGCACCAAACAAATAAATGCAGGCTGATTTGATTGCTTACTTGATAAATGTAGATTCCATTTTAATGCTCTCATTATTAGCACATCTACTTAGCGTATAATACTTTAGTTGTATTATCAGAATACTTGCTCAGGTGGGTCCAGCAAACCATACAAAATATCCCTTCCACAAAAACCCCTGGAGTTTACCAAAATTCTTCATTTTCACTGACCTTCGTATTGATGTTAATTTTGAGAAAAGCATAGACTAACTTGATGGCTAACGATAGAGGTTCATTTAATGTAACCCTACAGAAAAGTCTGCTGGCCTGATTATTTTCCTTTCCTGGTGCATGGCTGCAGGAAACAGCAATGTGGGAAGAGTACAGAACAGACACACAATTGCCACTAGTAGCCATTATAAATACAATTATAATACAAGAAAGTAAACCAACTTACCAGTGAAGTACCAGTTCGCAATCTTTCGGCAATAAACTCATCCATGAGATCACTGATGTTGGGATTACTATTTCCAATATCAGTGCTGAAAGGTCGAGGTTTTTGACTAGGGTCCTCCTTATTGACTGAAAGCAAATAAGGCATTTAAAAACACTAACACAACTTCATAATTAATACAAAAACATATAATTTACTAATTAAAGCAATAAAAGGAATTTAGCATTGCAAGGGTTACTTGCCAAATCATGCAGTTCCCCAAGATATGAACTGTCCTATCCTTACTGTGTGCAATTAGAGGTAATCACAAGTTAGCATTAGCATATTTTACATTAAAAGATATTAGTAGAGGTTAACAATTTTTAATCTTTGATGGAAGAGGAATTTTATTACAACCTAAACTATCGTTAACATAGTTTCCTTCCCAAGATAGTGAATGTGAATTCTCAACTCAAAAATTATTTTTCTAAAACTGTGCTTCAAAACTCCTCTAATATAAATGGTTTCATCTTACAAGTTTATTTCCTTCATCTGAAAGTCAAAAGATGATACACTTTTACAAATGTAAGTAATTTCTCAATCTAACACTCAAGACTTTGTGTACTATACTGGCCAAGTCTGCCCCCTAGTGCTGAAAACATTTCAAACAATGTAAAGTGCATTAACAGATTCAATTCATCATGCTACCATAACCACCAACAAATAAATTTACTGTCAAAGATTAACAACTGAAAACCCGCACACAAAAAAGGGAGACATTAGTATGATTTTTGTGGGGGGAAAAATAAAATGTTTGCCAGGACATATCAGCTAATCAAAAGCGCATGCAAAACCAATAAAAGCAGTGATCATCCCCAAGCTATTTGATTGCTTAAAGCTTTTCAGTTGCATCAAGCCAAACAGGTGCTCCTTTGTGCGCTGCACACTGTTAGTGCTCACCTGCAACTTTCCTTCCAAAATATCCCAAAACATGACTGTACAGATCCCTCAGTGGAGCCTCTGCTGGTACTTTTCTCTGTCTCTGTGGGGAAACATTTGCCTTCGACTTTGAAAAAGCGTGTACAACAGTTCTGTAAACACCACCTAGGGAACTCTGTTGCTGCACTGATTCCGGTAAGCTACAGGACCTAAGTGTTCCATGACCAGCCACCTGACTACCACCTGTACTTCCCTTCAACACTGGGGCACTTGCAGCAGTAATCAATGTTGACTTCCGGTTCTTATATTCATTATGAGAAACTCTAGTGTCCAAAGGTCTATAGACACCAGGTTTCACTGAATCAGTTGGTGCAGATGAGCTACTGCTGAAACCACTAAGTCTTCGAAGTCTCAACTTCCAGTGAGCTTCCTTACTGTCCAATGGGCTGTGGAACTGTACAGACTCAGTAGATGGCCTAAAACTAACATGCACACTGCTATTCTTTTTCTTATTTGCTATGCTTAAGTACTGCATCTCTTGTGTTGCTGCATCAGTGATTTCTCGGTTAGCTGAAGATTTTTGTGCACTTAAAGCTTTAAGTGGGTCAGTAATTGCAGCATTGAGTGGAATCTTATTTGAATACATGCTATGTGCGTCAGTTATCTTATTGCTAAGTTCTGTGACCGTAGAAGTTTGACAAGAGGCATCAGCTAGCGGTTTCCTTTTACTTTGAACTATTACTTTGTTGAAAGTCTGCATGGATCTATGCTGATCCGTTGATACTACCACTTTTCCATGGTCTACCTCAGTTGCCATCTGGCGAGTAAAGACTTTTTTCCTCTGTTTGAAATCTGGATTTTCTGACTCCATCTCTGATGAAATTCCCTGTTCAAAGCTTTCAAGTTGTTTGCAATTATGCTGTTGCATATTAGTCTCTGGTAACTGCTTTTCTCCAGCAGAAAATGTAGTAATACTCAAATAATCTTCTTCGGGACATGGAACAGTGTTTCCAGCATTTTCCAAGTCCTGTATTTTTACCTGTGCTTTAGTGCTCCCGCCCAAAATTATATCCTGGCTACCAGCATGGTACATTCTTACCAGCCCCACACAGTCCAGCTCCGTCTCACCTGTCATCAACTCAATATTTTCATTTAAGGGAATGCTACTTTGGTCCTTTCCCAATTTCGGTTTGGTGTGCTCAGCTTCTTGATTAGTCTCATTAAAATACTTCCGTATGGAGGACAGTAAGTCTGCCTCACAGTCATCTATTGTGTGCTGACTGTACTCATAATAGGATGCTACTGTTTCTACATCCCCTACAAGATGACAAAGATGATCATAAATACTATCACCAACTTCCAGAGAGCATTCTGTACTGTGTGTATCTGTAAAGTGACTTTCAATGGACCTAGATAATGAGAACACCTCAGCAGAACTTTGCAAACTTGAAGGAACTGATGAGCTGTCAATGACAGGAACTGCACCTTTAGCTCTTTCTGCTATGAATGGTTCCATTATATCAGACGTGCTGCTGCTTCGTGGCATTGGCTGCTCTTCACGTACAGTGCTAAATACTTCAGAGGTATTTTCTTCACTCTGAGAATAATGCCTTATTCGAGTAGGCCGGGCCAAAATTTGGGCATCATCAAGATCTTGAAAATAAACCACAATTAATGGTTATAATTTGAAGAGATTGGAATTTCCAACAAAACAAACATTATTACCAGCCATCCCTTGCATCTGTATAAGCCATCTCAGCACAAAATATATCAAGCTTAATGAGTGGAAAGATGAATGGCACAAAGATCAGTATATCAATTCTGACCACTGTCAATCATTTACTGTACTATTTGTATAACAATGTAAAATGCTATCCCATATATCCAATTGTCAATCTTTTGAACTACAATTCAAAACTCATGATTGTGGATTTCCAGTTAATAGAATCATCTTGCCATCTTCAGAATGGTTTGGCTAAATGGAAAAGCATTGTATTAACATGCAAGATTTGCTTCATTTGCTTGAAAGAGGGAATCTTCATTATTTACAGGAAACTTCTGACAAATAAGGAAACATAAGCACAAAAATCAAACTATTTCACATAATGAATATGAATCATGTTTACTTTACATTTCTTCTGCAACCTCCATAACCTGTGATTTCTTAACATGACTTAGCTTTGTTAAAATTACATACCACCTGTGCAGTGTTTACTAAAGTTAATATTTATATATTAATATAATTAGAAAAAAAAGGGGATATATAAAGTGTGCGTGTGTGCGCGTGCATTTTTTTCTAATTCTGTTAAAATACTTGTTTACCTTTCAGGTCAGTTCTGAAGGGCCCTGACTGAAATATTATTTTCTCCATAGATACTCGCTGACCTATGTATTTGCAACCTTTTCTGTTTTTGTTTCAGAATTCTAGCATTTGCAGGTTTTTTAAAAATTTTATAATGCTTGCAGTATGCAAACACTCAAGTAAATAGATAGCAAAAGCATTAATGCAGTTAAAAAAAAGGCTGACTAATTATGCAAGTGACATTTGTAGCAGAAAACAGACTCATTATTTATCCTGTAATTTGTTTCCCAATTTCTAGCACTAATTAACTTAGCAACAAACTAAGCTTTTTCATTCTTCCGTTTTACAAGTCCCGATAATTGTTATGCAGTTAGAACAGCCAAGCAAGCAACAAGACAAATGGTAAATAGGCACAGGAAGTAAGCAGAGCTGGAACTACCTGGAAGATCATCAAAAAAGGGGTTGAGGACAAGGTCAGGCAGGTAAGGATTGGAAGAAGTATGGAGCAGAACAGGTGCACTTTTAGCATTGCGCATAGAGGCCGATGGACAAACACAATCACCAATGGATCGGCTTCCGATGGCTTTAAAAAAAAATCAAAAAAAATGAAGAGAAAAGAGGGAATAAAAGCAAAGAGTAGTAGTAATGAAAAAGTGCTTTCACAAAAAGACAAAAACTAGGACACACAAAAGTAAACTAGACATACAACTGCAGAAGACAATTCTGTGAACATGCCTGAGCTAGGATCTCATTTAAAATTCACTAAAAAGGGGGAGTTTAATTGCATTATATCCCAATTTTTGTGCAATAGACATCAAAATCATGTATATAGAACACATGCTTAAAACGTACTTGATTATTTTGATACCAATAAATTCTATTCACTATTACATAAATGTTGTGCACTCAATTTAAAAGGTTTTATGCAAAGAAAATCTGAAGGATTTCATCCTCATGTTATACAGTATGTGGCAATGGATTTTTAAATTTGGTGACAAAGCTATTAGGGATGTTGGTTATTGTGAAGTAAACAAATTTTTGATTCAATAAGCCATCCCACTCGTAGAGCTGTATGAAAGACCCGCAACGAACTGACTGACTAAGTACAAATGCATTGAATAGAGGTTTTTCTCACTAGCAATATGCAGACTTAAAATAAATATTTTTAAATTGTACAAGTAAACAACTATACACTGTTCCCACAAATGATGCAGTGTAAGTGCCCAACAGATAATCAACTACTGGCTAGAATGGAATGCTATGCAGCATAGCAACAGCTTATTGGGTATTTTCAAATGGAGATAGATTACCCATCATGTAAGGTCTTCATTCTTTGCTATGCATCTACCACACACTTTAGAAGTAAAGCCTAACTTGATTTGTCTCTGGAAAATCATTCTCCTAGCATGCTGTTACAAATATGGCACTGTAGATAAGCGCTGCCACGTTTGGTGTCCTATACCACATAAAGCCCTATGATCTGTGCCATTGCATTTGACCTGAAACCGATTACCAATTCCCCTAAATGGAAATTACAAGACCTGAGGTAATTAGTTGGGTGCATGCTGTGTGGAGGACACATCAAACAATGTACAAAACTCAGCAATCCAAATTATCTTTATTTCTTCTTCATTTAATTATCCACCACATGATGTAGGAGTATACCGAAGTTGTGAAATTTAGGAAGGAGATGCAGGAACATGGCCTGTAAATTGTTGAAGGGTGTATTAGAGTTTCATAAGGGAAACTACCTTAAATGTGGGTTTTAGCTTGAAAGCTGACCACACAAAATAGAGTTCAGCTGTTAAACTGATTTATGGGAAAAGGCTTTTAGCTAACACAAGCAGAGCTAATCATCACCCAGGCTTTTAGCCATGGAGTTTCCCAGATAACAAAGCCATATAATCTTTAAGCTAAAGGCCAAACTAATTAAAGCCATAAAGCCTGTAGGTTAATTGCACCAAGATGATATGTGTTTATACCACAAGCATTCCTTACTAAGAAGCCATTATCCCCAACACCTAATGGAACAAAGATGTCAATTCTTTCCATTTGTGTAAAAAAAGAGAAATGCAAGATCAGTGGGAGGGGAAAACGGGGACACAAGTAAAAATCATAGAAACAAAGTCTTCAAAATTAAGAAATAAAAAGAGAGGGTTCTGCACCCCTCAGGTTGATCAGTGTCAAACAATTGTGGTAGCAGTAAGCAGTCCGTAGTAATCTTTTTCCAGAGCCAGCTGTGTCCCTCTTTGTCTTTGTAGAAGTACCAGTCTCTAAGTTCACTTCAGTTCTTTGTTATGCAAGAATCTTTACCTAACAACTTGCATTTACATAACACCTTTAATGTAGTAAAATGTCCCAATGTGCTTCACAGGAGCGTAATGAGACAAAAATTGACACCTAGCCGAAGGAGGAGATATTAGAATGGATGGCATGGTATGTTTTAAGGAGTGCCTTAAAAAGGAGAAAAGGTGAGAGTGGAGAGATTTACAGAGGGAATTCCAAAGCTTAGGGCCTAGATGGCTCAAGGCACAGCTGTCAATGATGGGGCAAAGGAAGTAGGGAATGCACAAGAGGCCAAAGTTAGAGGAATACAGAAATCTTGGTGGGCTGCAGGGATGGACGAGACCATGAACACAAGGACGAGAATTTTAAAATCGAAGCGTTGGTGGACTGAGAGCCAATGTAGATCAGCAAGCACATGGGTGATGGGTGAATGGGACTTGGTGAAAGTTAGGACATGGGCAGCAGGGTTTTGGATGACCTCAAGTTTATGGAGGATGGGTATTGGAATAATCAAGTCTGGAGGTAACAAAAGCTTGGATGAAGGTTTCAGCAGCAGACGGGCTAAAGATGTTAGAGGTGGAAGCAGACGATTTTTGTGAAGGAGAAGATATGGGGTCAGATGTTCAGCTCAAGACAGTGGTGAGGAAGGGGAGTGGAATCGGTGGCGAGAGAATACAGTTTGTGGCGGGGGCTGAAGTCAATGGCTTCGGTCTTCCCAATATTTAATTGGAGGAATATTCTACTCATCCAGGACTGGATGTTGGACAAGCAGTCTGACAACACAGAGGCAGTGGAGGGGTCAAGAGAGGTGGTGGTGAGGTAGAGCTGGGTGCTGTCGGTGTAGACATGGAAGCTGACATCATGACTTTGGATGATGTCGCTGAGGCGCAGCATGTAATTGAGAAATAGAAGGGGGCTAAGGGTAGATCCTTGGGGGTCGCCAGAGATAATGGTGCGGAGGCGGGAAGAGAATCCATTGCAGCAGATTCTCTGGCTACGACTAGATAGGTAAGAGGCGAGGGCAGTCCCACTCAGCTGGACAAAGGAGGAGAGGCATTGGAGGAGGATGGTGTGGGTCAACCGTATCAAAGACGGCAGACAGGTCAAGAAGGGATTGTGCACCATGGTCACAGTCACACAGGATGTCATTTGTGACTTTGATTAAGGCAGTTTCAGTGCTGTGGCAGGAGCAGAAACCTGATTGGAGAGGTTCAAACATGGCGTTGCGGGAAAGATGCGGATTTGGGAGATGACAACACATTCAAGGACTTGAGGAAAGAGAGGTTGGAGATGGGGCAGTAGTTTCCAAGGACAGAGGGGTCAATGGTGGTTTTCATGAAGAGGGGGTGATGATGACAGATTTGAAAGGGAGGAGGACAATACCTGAAGAGAAGGAAACGTTTACAATATCAGCTAGCATGGGGCCAGGAAATGAAGCTGAATGGTCAGCGGTTTAGTGGGAATAGGGTCAAGAGAACAGGAGGGTCTCATGGACACGATGAACTCGGAAAGGGCATGAGGGGAGATAGGAAAGAAACTAGAGAAAGATCAGAGTTCAGGGCTAGGGTAGGGGAGGGTTGCAGTGGAGGCAGCAGAACGTATGGTCTCAATTTTAATGACAAAGAAGTCCATGAGCTCCTCGAACTTGTTGGAGGTGAGGGCGGAACAGACAGGGGAGAGGGGTTTAAGGAGACAGTTGGTAATGGATAAAAGGAGCTGGGAGTTATCTTTGCATTCCAGGATGATCCTGGAATATTGAACAGTTTTGGCAAAGAGCAAGCTAGTACTTGATGTGGTCCTGCCAGATCTGGCAATGAATGGCTAAGCCAGTTGTACGCCATGTACATTCAAGTCTGTGCCCCTTGGACTTAAGGGAGCGAAGATGGGGCCCATTACAGGAAGAATGGCCAGGGTGGGAGAGCAAGGGTTTTGTTGGGGACAAGGGCATTAAAAGGCAGAGGTGAGGGTATGATTGAGCAGATTGATAGCTGAAGAAGTATTCTGGCAAACAGAGGGTCAAAGGCTAGAGAGTTGAGAGTTTGAAAGTGCCGTTGCAAGTGATTGTGGGAAGAGTTTTTTCTAGGAGCAGACACAGGAGGAAGTGGAGTTGGAAGGGGATTAGGAGTGGTGAGTGCTAGAGGGAAATGGTCAGAGATGGTCTGTGATTGAGACCATGGGAATAGAGGGGCCACATGAGATGGCAAGGTCGACAGGGTAGCCTTGTATACAGGTGGGAGAGTTTATATGGAGAGAGAGGTTAAGGCAGGACTGCAGTAAAAAGTTCAAAACAACTAACATTTTGGGAAGTAAATTGAACAAATACAACATGCTCTGCTATAAATACAAATCCTTGGGCATATTAGATCTTAGACAAAGATCATAAAAGGATAAGCAATCTGTGGAAAGAAACTTTTCTTCAATTCCAAGCAATGCAAGTCAAAAATTACATCTTAGCACAACAGATGTTAAATGCCCCAACAATTGTTTTAATTTTGCAGTTGCAAAATTCAAAGGACATGAAATAATTCACATTACTTCAGCAAGCTGTAAAATGCCTTACCCAATCCTATTCAACCTCGATATAACAAATTGAAACAAAAAGTCAAAAAAAATCAAATCATACAAATAGGAAATTAGAAAGTAGTATTCCATTAGCAGATTAAACTTCTCAATTAAGCATACCAAATATTTTTGAGCTGGCACAAGTGTAACACTGGACAACTGTGAAAAGTCCTGAAGATAAATATTTCAGTTTTACCTACCTACAGTTTTTTGTCGTACTATACTTCTTGCCTTTTCTGTTCCTGGAGAACCAGCAGTGGTAGCACTTCGCTGCCTCATTTGCACTTGTCCGGGTTGATCACGACTCCAACCTCGTGAAAATGATTTATCAACTGCTGATCTCTGACACCCATGACTACCACCTAAATTCCAATAACAAGCAGCCTAAGTATTAACCTTTTTAATTACTGAATGACAACAAAGACAAGTTAACTTTTATATGGATAGCTAAACTATAGCTTTAAAATTATGGCCAGTCTCATCCTTCTCCATCCCACTTTCAATAAGCAGATAAAATATTGCTGCATTTCAGTAATGTTTTCCAAAAGATAGATAAACTAGTTAATCTTCCTTTCAGGGTTTTGTTCATCCTTCGAATCATATACATCCTCCACATATTGTAATTGAGCCTATTTTAGTTCAGGATAAACAACAAGCTCAACGTGCACTCGATATGAGAGGTCACAACATTGTAGACAAGGGTGTTGCATTTGGTCTCCTGCTTCCTATAAAACCCTAGGATCTATGCTATTGTGTCAGCTAATTTTGACCTGAAGCTAAATTGAAACTATCAAATCTCTAACAGTATAGCTACTATTATGCCAAGTGCCATCACTGTCGCCTTTGGTCCAGAAGATTATGGGTTTAAGGCCCACTCCAGGTAGTGAGCACATACTCCAGACCGACACTTCAGTGCAGTACAGAGGCAGTGTTCCATTGTCTAAAGTGCCATCTTTCATAAATGTGCCATGTGATCTTTTTAGAAAAAAAAAGTTCTTCCTGTATCCTAGCCAACATTCATTCCATAACCAACACCATCAAAATAGATTAGCTGGTCATTCATCTCATTGCTGTTTGTGGGACCTTGCGGTGTGCAAATTGGCTGCAGCGTTTACCTACAAAACAACAGTGACAACTTCAAAAAGTAATTAATTGGCTGTGAGGAACTTTGGAACATCCTGAAGAGATTAAAGGCACTATATAAATGCAAGTCTTTCTTTCTAAGTCAGCCCAGAAACCTATAAATGCAACCCACTGGGAAGCTACTGCAAAAAGCTCCATTGAAAGTTGCTATTTGCAGTATGGGATCTGGAGGAACCAATTCTACTGCAGGATCAGTGACTCCTGCAGTCATTACGTTGATGCTTTGGGCAAACTTTACACTGAACATCTTTGTCTAGCAAAGCCTCCTTAGTCAGTTCCTCAATTTTCCTCCTTCTGCTTAACAGCCCTTTTGAAGTTGCTTCTGAGTTGATGGGGAAGCTCCAAATGGAAGCCTCTGCAACCATTGGCTGCAGAGATTTAGTCTGCACCACCTCCCAGTGAAGACATAATGGCGCTGATTGTTTCAGAGTACGCACGCATTTGTTTAGGGAGTCAAACTGTTTACAGTGCACTGCCATTCTTCTAGAGAGTCTGCTGCAGAAATCTGACCACCTTCTGTAGAGAGTGCCATTTGTGCCTAGATTCCATTCAAAAGTTGGAGAGTTCATGATTTACCTCCTCAGGACTGCCATTATCACAATACATTTTATCCTGCAGTAAGTACTAGGTTGGCACCTTCTTCCTCAAATTCCCCATCTAAGAGGAACACTATGGATGCCTAACAGGAAGGTACTCCCAGTGGATAGGGTGCCAATGTAAATGATTTCCACGTAGTTTGTTTTTGGTTACCCATCCTCCATAGGAATACTAAGTCGGGTGGTTTTGAGATACCTTCCCAAGTAGTTATAGTTTTGGTGACTGCTCAAACCCTCTTTGGAAAGAGGCTTGCTTTTGATCGCCTATGTAACCTTTGTAAATCTTATGTCAGCACCCATTATTGCAAATGAATGCTCAGCGATGTCCAACTGGAAGTGGCCAAATATACTGAGATTGAAGACACTCTACAAGTGTGGTCATCTTTCAATTAATTTTTATTTTCTCAATTTTATCCTGAATAGTCTCTTTTTATGGATGCAGTTTGATACTCAATTGAGTGTTTGCCAGAACATAATGTGAGAATTTTATACATCAAACATGCAATTGTGAATAAATGCTGTGCAAAATGCAACATCCCAAAGCCTTTTGCAAAGTTAGCAGCATGGTCACCCTGCCTCAACTATAGCTCAGCTCTTGGTGCTTTAAAGGTTGAGAGAGAAATTGACCTTGTGTGAGGCTGCCGAGCTACATCACAACAATTATATGCATGCTAAGGACGTGGCTTAATCAATCTACACTTAACATCTACAGTGTGGAGGATGCTAAAATGCAGTATTGCACTTTTAACGTTTTTACTCACAGGATCATGTAAAACAAGATCTATTTCTAATGGATTTGTATTACTCAATTGACATGGTTTATAATAGAATCAGTAAAACAACAATGTGGTAAAAATACAAGAAAAAAAGTTTAGGCAAAATTTACCCCACCAAGGTGATTGAAAGCAGGTTCAGCAGAAGGCAGCTGTGTATTTTTAAACAGCCTGACCCCACTTCCCGGGTAGGGCACATAGTGATGGGACACTTGTGTCCACATGCCAACTAATCCACAAACTGGGTAGGTGGAGGGAGGCCAGGCTATAGGGGATTGATTCTCCAGCTTAAAATAGAGAAAAATGAGGGCACATTAAAAAAGGCAAATTTTAATTTTACGATATATGTAGCGTGATATAGAGCAGTAGTATTTCAGGAAATTAAACAGCTCAGGTTAAATGGAGACCACTGTGGGAGGTTACATAAATACATATGAGGTTACCATAATTGATTTCAAAGAAATTAATTGGTTAAAGAGGATAAACAATGGACTGTGGTTTACCCAAAAATGACCATCAGCTATCTATCACCAGCTGGCATATTTGCTATTTTCAAGTTTATATGCACCTTTCATGAAACTGGAGTATGGAGACAAATCTTTTAAAGAAATAATTTTGTTTTAAGTACTTTCCATGTGTGAATATGCGAAGCACCTTAAAAGTATTGCAATGCAGCCTGATGCCTGAAGACCGAGCCAAAAGAAATTCTCAGTTGCAGGTTTAGGATAAACAGTTCATGGAGAGATTGCAAGAAGAAAGATTCTGCATTACTATTTTTTTTCAGGATCAGGCAAAGCTTTCACTGGTTTCAATAAACCACAAATTACCAACTCCTAAACCTCAACACTAGAAAGACTGACTGTCATAGGAAAGAATGCTTCCAATTTAGATGAGAAAACAAATGATTGACAAATATTTATTTCTTAAAAGTCACATTCAAACTATATTTGATAGTTAACTATACCTTTTCCTTTATGCTTCTTCTGTTTTTGTTCGCTCAATTTATCCAAAGGAAGGTCATGCAAGTCGAGGTTGTACAAGTTTCGGGCCAGCACCTTGGTCAAGGTTTCCATCGTCATTGCCCATTCAGTAATTAGTTCTTCCCAGCATGTAAGTGATGATAACACCATCAACAATTCATCCCACAGCTCTCGGGAAACGTACACATCCAAGTTTGCTTTGATCCAGGCTACTATGAGCGTCTAAACAAAAAAGACAAAAAACTACAGAAAATTAGCAAATTACTGCAGATCCCAACTGTTAACTAGTTTTTGCAGATATCTGGCTTTTTAAAAAAAAGTTAATTTTCCATCCAACATACCCAAATTGCTCTGTGCTTAAATTCCCACCCTATGTTCATAACACATAATTTCCACATTACTAACTTTTTGGAAAAACATACAAGAAAAAAAATATAGATGCACATAATTTTTTTTAAATCCTTGTATATTATTTGGAGAGTTTCATATTTATCCAGTTTTACTCTAGAAAATACTGTAGTACCTTGGCATGGTGCATCATAAAGTATAAGTGGTCAAACTCAGTGAAACCATTATGAGAAGTTACCAAGTAGAGACTGAGCATTTTTCTTTGGGAAGTGACTAAAAATAAACAGGCAGACAAGTTACCTCAGCACACTTAACTGGGCTAAAGTAAAATTAACAGTGTCCCATGGAACAGTTCATCTATTTGTCACTGCCTCAGAAAAATGGTGTACAGAAACCCAAATTGAGAACAAGAAAATATGAAAATGAAGAGGACAAAACAGAAAAAAACTTTTTGCAGTGAAATCTATTACAAGTTGTTTTCAATGTTCAGTTAATAGGAAGTTAATTTCCTGTTTGAGTACTCATTCTAAAAAGGAGAGAATAAAAAGGAGAAAAAAGATGAGAAAAAAAAGGAAATAAAGGAGAAAAAAGTAGAAAAAGAAAAAAAAGGCAGTGACACATACACTTTCCCTTCCAATCTGCATAATGACTGATTTCAATATTTTCTACTTGCAATTTCATTATGCTTTAGGATTCAAAGCTTTCTTTGTTTCCATAGAATTTTAAAATGTTTTAATTTTAAAGCATCTTTCCCGAGTAACAGCCGATAACCTCTTATAGAAGTTGTCCCTACTCTCTGAAACTCTTCCAAAAGTGTAGATGGAAAGATGTTCCATTTACATTCCCTAGCTTCAAAAGGCTACTAACAAGCTCTCTTCAATCGTGCTATCAGTCGTTCTACCTCCCTCTCAAAAATCACTTTACTTCCTGTTCAATGTCTTCAACCTCTGCAAAGTACACAGATGCCATTTTATATGATGAGCGCTATATAAATATAAAGTTCTTGTATGCAGAAGAAAATGTAGTAGGAAAAAGTAACAAGTTGATCTACTTTATGAACCACAATTTTTCTGGTATATTGTGTCAGCTTGCATTTGATTGGAGCAGATACCACACTAAGCCAGCATTGTCATTAGCACCTTGTGAAATAGCACCAGCTGATTCATATCTTATTAGAAACACAAATCAAAGCGGCGTGAATAAAACATTACTTGAGTAAAAGGCAGACATAATTTGGAGCACTTTTGATAGGAATCTTAAGTCAGGCTCGCGAAGATTTTCTCATTAAACCAAGGATGGTATAACCACTAATAGCATACACTCTATTCCTATTAAAAAAGTCTTCATCTTTTTCTGCACTTCAAGCTTACTTTAAGTATCCAAATCAGCCTTTTATCCTGGCACAATTTACAATATTTACCAAGTGACTCAATGTATTCTATTCTGTATGTACAGGCTCTACAGAAACTGTCTTATGTCAAAGATGCAATTTAGAAAATTTAACCTTTGCCTCAAGATGTGGCTGACCCCAAAATCCAAACATTATGGAGAGAAAATATTGCAGAAATTTTCAACTTTGGTGGGGAAGGGAAAACTGGTGGTAGTGGATTTGTTGCCCATTATACACCCCACCCAATTTTTCTTTCCATTGATCAACTACCATAGAAACATAGAAAATAGGAGCAGGAGTAGGCCATTCGGCCCTTCGAGCTTGCTCTGCCATTCAATATGATCATGGCTGATCCTCTATCTCAATACCATATTCCTGCTCTCTCCCCATACCCCTTGATGCCTTTTGTGTCTAGAAACCTATCTAGCACCTTCTTAAATATATTCAGTGACTTGGCCTCCACAGCCTTTTGTGGCAGAGAATTCCACAGGTTCACCACCCTCTGAGTGAAGAAATTTCTCCTCATCTCAGTCCTAAATGTCCTACCCCGTATCCTGAGACTGTGACCCCTCGTTCTGGACCCCCCAGCCAGGGGAAACATCCTCCCTGCATCCAGTCTGTCTAGCCCTGTCAGAATTTTATACGTTTCAATAAGATCCCCTCTCATTCTTCTAAACTCGAGTGAATACAGGCTGAGTCGACCCAATCTCTCCTCATACGACAGTCCTGCTATCCCAGGACTCAGTCTGGTGAACCTTCGCTGCACTCCCTCTATGGCAAGTACATCCTTTCTTAGGTACTGCCAGTTTTACGCCCACCAAAGTTGAAATTACCCCCAAACTGCAAGTCCTAGGGTATGGACTCAGAGTGGTATTTTCAAAGGCAATAAGAGAGAAACTGTTGCTGTCATGTCACAAGTGACTAAACATACAAACAAAGCTGATCCTTTCCCAGCAGCAGAGAGAAGGTGCCTCCCATCACTGAATTAATCCTTCCATTTACTAATGCAGCTATCTCAACTAACAAGCAAATTAGGATTCTTCATTTCAACCCAAATGTACACAAAAAATTCTTAAACAATCTCTGCCCTTCGTCACAGTATACTTCAAAAAAGAAAATTGATCAAGATGCATGCTTTACCCGAAAGAGCGGTGTAGCAAGCCTTCCTGCTAAGACAGAATTTTTTCTTCCTTGAGATAGTGGTGGTGCTTGCAGAGGTCGCTTCATAACAGATTCTGTAATTCTCAACATAATCAACAACAGCTGTTCCCTGCAAGAAAAAGTAGAAAAGTAGTAAGTCATAGTTGTTCTGCACTATAACATTTAATGTTCAAATCTCACCTTCAAGCAGGTTTTCAGGTTCTTGAAGCAAAGATGCAAGATTTAACTTTATAAAAAAATTAACTAAGTGGCTATGCCTTGTGGTACAATTTATATGCCAAATTTATGTCTCCAGTGATCTCAACTTGGTATCAGATTAGTAGTACAATACTATCAAATCTCATTCCACCATTTCCAGAAGGACTCATTGAAGGTGGTAGCCTGTTTGTGGAGTAACATTGGTATTATTTAGTGCATCTTGCTTGCTTGGGTAGTATAATAATAATAATGACACAAGAAATTATACTGTACCATATCTATATTTTAACCAAGGCTCTTGGAATTCTGTAATTTAGCAATTATAGTAACATTTTCTACAGAAACTGACTGCCACCACATACCACTTTGCTACATTAAACGAACAACATTTCCATCCAAATCTGCAAAAATGAAAGGCAGAAAGTTAAGCTCTATTTTCACTGGTGGTGTTCTGCATAGTGACATACACTGATTTTATATTTGGGAAGGGGGCAAGCACACAGCATAATTCACTGAGTTTTAATACCAATGTCCAGATGAAATGCATTTTTAAACAAAAGCAAAAAAAAACACCTTCAAATTGCAACTAACCAATCAGAACTACGCTTTACTTTTTGATTATATTGGACATGATAATATTTCTGCTATTTATTCCTGATGTTTTATTCTTGACTCCCCCACTTTGTAATTTTTAGCTGAACTTTATGCTCAAACTGAAGTGCTGTGAAGGGAACTTTTATTCACTTTTAGCACCAAATACCCTTACCATGCACGGCCAGATCAGACACAGGATAAAGCTTTCTTTATGTTGCCCAAATAATGCAAGTTTATCGAGTTCAAAACAGCTACATTTCTAGTACCCACAACAGCTACTCTCATGACACCTTTAAATGATGGTATATATTGAGAGAGGGAAAGGGGGAAGATGCCAACTTGGTCATATTTAATTATGTAAGGAATCTTACAACACCAGGTTATAGTCCAACAATTTTATTTTAAAATCACAAGCTTTCGGAGATTATCCCCTTCGTCAGGTGAATGAGTGAAAGGTTCTCAAATCGCATATCTTATATTAGGCTGGGACACCTAATATAAGGTGTCGTTCGTGTTCAAACAGGCCAGTCACGGAGAACAGTACGTCTCAGTACACTGAATATATATTGTGTCAATTACACAGACAGAGAGAAAGAGACCCAAATAGCAGAGAGGCAGAGAGAGAGGCAGAGAGAGAATTAAAAACAGATAACTTTATTCCCCCCTTTTGCTGGTGGGGTTACATGTAGCGTGACATGAACCCAAGATCCCGGTTGAGGCCGTCCTCATGGGTGCGGAACTTGGCTATCAACTTCTGCTCGACGATTTTGCGTTGTCGTGTGTCTCGAAGGCCGCCTTGGAGAACGCTTACCCGAGGATCGGTGGCTGAATATCCTTGACTGCTAAGTGTTACCCCACTGGGAGGGAACCCTCCTGTCTGGCGATTGTTGCGCGGTGTCCGTTCATCCGTTGTCGTAGTATCGGCATGGTTTCGCCAATGTATCATGCTCCGGGGCATCCTTTCCTGCAACGTATGAGGTAGACAACGGTGGCCGAGTCACAGGAGTATGAACCATGTACCTGGTGGGTGGTGTCCTCTCGTGTGATGGTGGTATCCGTGTCGATGATCTGGCATGTCTTGCAGAGGTTGCCGTGGCAGGGTTGTGTGGTGTCGTGGACGCTGTTCTCCTGAAAGCTGGGTAATTTGCTGCGAACGATGGTCTGTTTGAGGTTGGGTGGCTGTTTGAAGGAGAGTAGTGGAGGCGTGGGGATGGCCTTAGCGAGGTATTCGTCGTCATCGATGACATGTGGAAGGCTGCGGAGAACATGGTGTAGTTTCTCCACTCCGGGGAAGTACTGGACGACGAAGGGTACTCTGTTCGTTGCGTCCCGTGTTTGTCTTCTGAGGAGGTCTATGCGATTCTTCGCTGTGGCCCATCGGAACTGTCGATCGACAAGTCGAGCGTCATATCCCGTTCTTACGAGGGCGTCTTTCAGCGTTTGTAGGTGTCCATCGCGTTCCTCCTCGTCTGAGCAGATTCTGTGTATTCGTAGGGCCTGTCCATAGGGGATGGCCTCTTTGACGTGGTTGGGGTGGAAGCTGGAAAAGTGGAGCAACGTGAGGTTGTCCGTGGGCTTGCGCTAGTGAGGTGCTGAGGTGCCCGTCTTTGATGGAGATTTGTGTGTCCAAGAAAGAAACCGATTCTGAGGAGTAGTCCATGGTGAGCTTGATGGTGGGATGGAACTTGATGTTATCGTGTAGTCTCTTCAGTGATTCTTCGCCGTGGGTCCATAGGAAGAAAATGTCGTCGATGTATCTGGTGTATAGCGTTGGTTGGACGTCCTGTGTAGTGAAGAAGTCGTGTTCGAACTTGTGCATGAAAATGTTGGCGTATTGGGGTGCGAATTTGGTCCCCATGGCTGTTCTGTGTGTTTGGGTAAAGAACTGGTTATCGAAGGTGAAGACATTGTGATCCAGGATGAAGCGGATAAGTTGTAGGATGGCGTCTGGAGATTGGCTGTTGTTGGTGTTGAGTACTGAGGCTGTTGCAGCGATGCAGTCATCGTGGGGGATACTGGTGTAGAGTGCCGAGACGTCCATCGTGGTGAGAAGTGTTCCTGGTTCAACTGGTCCGTGGGTGCTGAGTTTTTGTAGGAAGTCTGTAGTGTCGCGACAGAAGCTGGGGGTTCCCTGTACGATGGGTTTCAGGATGCCCTCGATGTATCCAGAGAGGTTCTCACACAGGGTTCCGTTGCCTGATACGATAGGACGTCCGGGTGTGTTGGCTTTGTGTATCTTTGGGAGGCAGTAGAAGTCTCCCACGCGGGGAGTACGTGGGATGAGAGTGCATAGGATGCTTTGAAGGTCTGGATCGAAGGTCTTGATCAGTTTGTTGAGCTGGTGGGTGTGTTCTTTGGTCGGATCTGCGGGTAACCGTCTGTAGTGTTCCTGGTTGTCCAGTTGTCGGTATGCTTCTTTGCAATAGTCCGTTCTGTTCTGTATGACGATGGCTCCTCCTTTGTCCGCTGGTTTGATGACTATGTTGCGGTTGGTCTTGAGAGCGTTGATGGCGTTGCGTTGTGCTCGGGTGACATTCTGGACTGTCTTGTGAGTGCGGCTGATGAATCACTCTACCGCAAGCCCACGGACAACCTCACGATGCTCCACTTTTCCAGCTTCCACCCCAACCACGTCAAAGAGGCCATCCCCTATGGACAGGCCCTACGAATACACAGGATCTGCTCAGACGAGGAGGAACGCGATGGACACCTACAGACGCTGAAAGACGCCCACATAAGAACGGGATATGACGCTCGACTTGTCGATCGACAGTTCCGATGGGCCACAGCGAAGAATCGCATAGACCTCCTCAGAAGACAAACACGGGACGCAACCAACAGAGTACCCTTCGTCGTCCAGTACTTCCCCGGAGCGGAGAAACTACACCATGTTCTCCGCAGCCTTCAACATGTCATCGATGACGACGAACACCTCGCTAAGGCCGTCCCCACGCCTCCACTACTCTCCTTCAAACAGCCACCCAACCTCAAACAGACCATCGTTCGCAGCAAATTACCCAGCTTTCAGGAGAACAGCGTCCACGACACCACACAACCCTGCCACGGCAACCTCTGCAAGACATGCCAGATCATCGACACGGATACCACCATCACACGAGAGGACACCACCCACCAGGTACATGATTCATACTCCTGTGACTTGGCCAACGTTGTCTACCTCATATGTTGCAGGAAAGGATGCCCCGGAGCATGGTACATTGGCGAAACCATGCAGACACTGCGACAACAGATGAACGGACACCGCGCAACAATCACCAGACAGGAGGGTTCCCTCCCAGTCGGGGAACACTTTAGCAGTCAAGGACATTCAGCCACCGATCTTCGGGTAAGCGTTCTCCAAGGCGGCCTTCGAGACACACGACAACGCAAAATCGTCGAGCAGAAGTTGATAGCCAAGTTCCGCACCCATGAGGACGGCCTCAACCGGGATCTTGGGTTCATGTCACGCTACACGTAACCCCACCAGCAAAAGGGAAAAAAAAGTTATCTGTTTTTAATACTCTCTCCTCTCTGCCATTTGGGTCTCTTTCTCTCTGTCTGTGTAATTGACACAATGTATATTCAGTGTACTGGGACGTACTGTTCTCCGTGACTGGCCTGTTTGAACACCAACGACACCTTTTGATTGGTGTGATGGTGTCCCAGCCTAATATAAGATATGCGATTTGAGAACCTTTCACTCATTCACCTGACGAAGGGGATAATCTCCGAAAGCTTGTGATTTTAAAATAAAATTGTTGGACTATAACCTGGTGTTGTAAGATTCCTTACATTTGTCCACCCCAGTCCATCACCGGCATCTCCACATCATATTTAATTATGGTTTAACAATAACCACTCTTATGCTATGGACTGAGGAATGAGCCTAACAAAATTAATTTGAATGAAGGTACAGCTTTCATTGGGTGAAAGTTGCATGTCAATCTGTTTTGAGATGTGGACTTTATAGGATTTAGTCGTATCATATAATTCGGAACATAGGAATTGCTGGATGAAAAAAAACAATTTGCCTTCGATCTTCCTGGTAGTTGCATGATACAATATTGGAGTTGACGACTAATCATGGCACTCAATTTCTATCAATTAGTCTACAACAGACTCAGACATGAGGTAAGATAACCCCCGAGTGGTGGAAAGCTATGGGAGCCATAGGTCCAAAGACATCTACTACGCTTACCATATGTCAGGTCTCAAATTACTTACGAACTGTATCCCAAAATATTATTTTCTGAAAGAAATCTTTTAAAAAAACACAATAAATCTACCACATTTTTGCAGGGTCACAATGCATTCACAAAATTCTCATCATACCAGGTCTTCTTGTTCATTGTTGTGTGGACAACCATGTATCTATAGATGTTGAGAACACGTTTACACATATCTACATGCTCATCTAAGAGGGCTCCAATTTCATTGGCAGGCTCTAGCAGCAATATATTTGCTGAGTTGGTTATAAAAACCTGTAATATAACAGGACATAATAAAATGTAAGGGCAAACAAAATAAATTACAGCCAAGCATTGCACATAGACTACTTCCTAGAACATATTTATTAAGATATAAGGCACAATTGTAAAAAAGACATCAATGACATATAGAAGGATTAAAATTAGAAGCACCCATTTGGTTCCTAATACAATTGCCAATGTAAATCATTTGAATAATAATCAACTTCATAAAATAGAACTTTTAATGCAACTGACTCAACAACAAAAAAATCTTGAAGTGTACCTGCAGTGATGCCTGAACACCTGCACACACATTCCTCTCCTCTTCTTCCATTTCAGGTGCTTTGTTAATTGCATTCTGGTAGGATGAATTTCTTGTCCAGCTAAGATTTCTAACATGACTTGGTGCTTTAGTCATTTTATCCTATAGATTAATTTAGAAAAAACATTTAGTGAAACAAGTCTGTTTTGTTAATTCTGAAAAATGTTTTTGAAATGAACATCTGCTGTCTTAAATTGGTTAAGTCAGTCAGTTTCCACCACCCCCCCCCCAACCCTAGGAACTGTACTGTCCTCAAATATTTAGGAAACAATTATACACAAAATAAAAATATGCAACTGGACATAATGACACTAAGCTATCATTTACAAACACTCGACTACAGAAATATACAACTAGTCTTCTCCTGACTCAATTTCAACCTCATCCCTAATGCATCTTTCACCCTTTTTTTATGATCTAGAAGTTCCTTAACTTTCTTTGTTTTTTTAAAAATAAAAATGATATCTATTCTGAGGAAAAGTCACTGCCTCCTTTTTGGAAATGTTCATTGTACAGCATCATTGTGAAAAGAACACAGAAATCAAGATAGCTCATTCATGAACTAGTGTAATGCATATCGTTCATGTTGTTGTTACTGTTATACTGGTTGTTGTTCTAGAGCCATTAGTATGGCTCACAAACCAACTTTATTCAGAAGGCAAGACAATAGATTTGAAGTAAAATGAATGACTTAAAAAGGAAATGTTTCCCCTTCAGGCAAATCGACAATCAGACATTTATATGTGGCATGTATCTTCAACTTTTTCCTTTCATAATACACTATAAAATTCAAGCTAATATCAGCATGGACATCTGATTTTATACATGTAAGCAGTACCTCCTCCTGTTCTTTTTTCTCCAATGGATAAGAAACACCATGCTCTCCAGCACTGACTAAATTTATGACACTTGTTGAAGGGGAATAGCCTAAGTTGTCAGTCTCCTTCATAAATACAGGTTTGTCCTCTTGCTGAATCCACTCCTGGTAAACTTTAACAACTCTTCTCATGGCTGCAGCTTCACAGATAGGCAACAGAAAAGCCTGGTCAACAGAAAGATTTTTTTTTATTAGTGTGATAAATAGTAATAAAGTAAATTTCATTTTACTACTGCTAAACAAATGTCAAATGCTTCTTAGTATTTACGGATGGTACTACGCTCCAAGGTTGCGAAAACCCTAAAAGGTAGAAATGTTTGTTCTGCATCCTCCTGTTCCCATTGTCCTGATCAATCAGGTTTCAAACAGTGCTAATAGCTTCCATTCTTTCGACCCTGTTGTCTACACAGTTGGGAGTAAGTTTTTAAATTTTCATTTGACCTTTGGAGAAGATACTCCTTTCCGAGATTATATTTTAAGCAGAAGAAACTGTGATTCCACTAAATCATGCTTCGTTCTCATTAGACTTATATTCTCTGAAATCAAACATTTTGTAATGTATAAAGGGATGCCCATAATAGTTGCATTATTATGAGAAAACAAAGTTCAGTGGAAAGTTTAGTCAACTTATAATGGAGACATTTCTGCATTTCAGAACCTCACAAGGATGAGGCATACTTCAATTCACTCTAAACTATATAGAGAAACATTCAAAATATGGGGACTAATATTAGCTGAAATCTTCAAATACTATAATATACTAAAAATTACCTGTCGAAAAACTTCTATAATAAAATTCACATTCTCCCTTGAGGAGTAGAAAACTTTGCGCACTATTTCCATATCCGTTAGATGCTCTTCATCAACACTACACAGACTAGATGAACTGGGTTCCCGCTCAGTTAAGGTGCTAGTGTTTGAATGGGATTGTTCCAGCTCTACACTACCATCCCCAGAGTCCCCACGGCAGGAGCCCTCTTCCCGGGCAGCCAAACCAGCAGCTGCTCTCTGGAGAAAGAAAATCATTTTATTTAAAGAAAATCTGTTGCATTACAAATCAAAAATCTAAAATCAATTAAAGAAAAAAGTCCATTTTAATTCATTCAAAACAAAAAAAGTCAGCTTCTTATGTTAACTTACCTGAATGTTCTTTGGTACATTTTCACCTTCAACTCCAGGAATCTGAAGCCCTGGATTCGCTTTTGGCTCAAACCAGAAAGATACCAACCATCGGATGACAGAGACACGAGCAGACAAAAATGTGTCTTTAGTACAATATGTTGTTTCATTGGTCTCTGGATCTTTCTTTGTCATAATATAATATGGCTTTGATCTCAATTGTGGGACATCTGTAAACAAGGAATTAAGAAAAACAATATTCTTGGGAAAAAAATTGAAAGTTTATATTCTATATGGAAAGGAAGAAACTAAAATATATTTACAGTTTTGGCACTATTATTTTTCCATCTCTAAACATAGGAAGAACAGGAGTAGGCCATTCAGCCCTTTGAATGTGTTCCACCATTCAATTAGATCATCAGTACCTCAACTTCATTTACCCACTTTTGCTCCGTATCCCTGGATACCTTTACCTAATAAAAATCTATCCATCTCAGTACTGAAAATTTCAATTGATCCAGCATCCAGAGCCTTTTGGGAGAGTTTCAGATTTCCACTACCCTTCGTGTGAAAATGTGCTTCCTGAGCTTTTTGACCATGCAAAAGAAACACCAAACCTCTGCTGCACTTGAACAAAGTCCTGAAGTTTCAAGCAACTTGGAGATAATTAGGAAATTATTGCTCCAACCAAGTTTCAGTGACATTAAAACAGTGTAATTGTGTCGCAAGTGGTGGAAATGTCAATTTTTGCAAAACAACTACAATTATCGTTAGTGATAAAAGCAATATCCAAGGCACATTTTCATCGATCATTCCAGGATTTCAGTAAGCTGATCCACAAAATACTAATTTTCTTATCATTCGCCTTTCACTCCATCCTCCATTTGTTCTTTCATTTTATTCTCTTCAATTCCAAATATATCGCCCCCCCTTCATTCTTTCTTCATCCCTCTTTAATCTGTCTGAAATTTGCCCCACGCTTCGTTCAGTTTCTCATCTTTTCATTTAATTCTGCTCCTATTTCCTCTTCAGCTGAACTTCTCTTCCTTCCTTTTACTTCCATTCTTAGCGATTTCCTTCCTTTTAAATACAAACCACACCTCAAAAAAAACTACAGAAAACTTACACATTTCTACAATATTCCCTCTGCTCCGGAAAACATAGATGCCTTGATGGGGACAGCTGGGACCTTCCAATACCATGTCCAAGTAAGCCATGATGTTTGACTGTGGAGCAGAGATAGGGAAGGGAAATATAGCTCTACCCAATCCTACCTTCTCTGCTATCTACACATGAGCACTTTGTAACAGGAGTCAATAATGATCAGAAGTAGGAATCATGCAGGAATAGATTTTCCCTTCCCTATTCAAGGTTGTGGAGGCCAATTATAGACCTGCAACTGCCACCCAGCTGAGATCAGTTCACTCAGCAGAAACCAGGGATTGAATTTGGAACCTTCCTCATCTGCATGGCTTAACTTCTCTTGATAAACTTCCTGAGCCAGGTTAACATTTGTTTTGCAAACAGTCATGGAGAACTGTAAGAAAATAGAAATGAAACTTGCTGCACACTCTATTTGAATACTTGTTTCACTTCGCCCCTGCCTTCCCTAGAAATGTGTTGAATCACTTGATGCATTCTTGTATATACTTCTCTGCTTCATTTCTTGCATGCTTTCTCCGACACTCTCTCGCACTATTATTGCATGTACAACACCCTCAACACAAAGAAAGCTGAAGTAAAGTTCTCCAAGATGAAGAACAATGACTACACAGGCAGTGGGAGGAAAAGATGAGAGGTGACAGAAGATAAACCGGATGTACTAAAAATTTGCCTGACCCAGCATCCACAAGAAAGAGGATTCACAAGAAGTTGGACCAGTACATCATCATTAATAAGCGTACAAGAGCGGGCTAGGTACCAGGAGTGACTCAGTTAATGGCCTTCATTTACGATACACAGAAGACATCAAGATTTTGCTACAATGGGATAAGAGCATCTGGAACAGATCTGGGTTAACAAAATATTTCAGACATTGCATTCAACTGATACCACCTAACTACACCTTTCACACATAAAAGCAACAAAGTATTAGTGCCAATGTCAAAATAAAAACTATAGAAAAAATGGGAACTGATGGACATACATGAGGCAAGTGTCAGTACTTCTAACGTCACAGGTAAGGTTCATGGCACAGCATACATACAAGGTATCTATGTTGGAAGTCCAATCAAAGATCAGGTTTGTATTAGAGGATAAATGGGCATAAACCATTCCAGTGAATTCCTTAGGAATCGCCTAGTGTATTTCAGTAACAGATAACATGCGAGTTAAAATACTGTAGGAAAAATTTGTAGGGCTATGGGGAAAGAGCAGGGGAGTGGGACTAATTAGATAGTTCTTTCAAAGAGCCAGTGCAGGCATGATAGGCCGAAATACCCCCTCCTGTGCTGCAAGATTCTAAGGGCATGATTTTAGCCTGAAAAAAATGGGTGGGTTGGAGGCGGGGGGGCATTAAAAAATCGCAACAATTTCAAACCCACCCATTTCTGGTTTTCAAGAGGGCGGGACGAGGGGCAGCAACCAACCCACTCTCGGGGCAGTTGGTCACTAAAGAGGTAAGTGCCCAGGATATAGCAGCCTGCTTGATTGGCACCCCATCCACCACCATAAATATTCACTTCCCCCACCACTGGTGCACCGTAGTATCAATGTATACCATCTATAAGATGCACTGCAGCAACTCGCCAAGGCTTCTTCGATAGCACCTCCCAAACCCGTGACCTCTACCACCTAGAAGGACAAGGGCAGCAGGCGGATGGGAACACTACCACCTGCATGTTCCCCTCCAAGTCACACGCCATCCTGACTTGGAAATATAGCACTGTTCTTTCATTGTCGCTGGGTCAAAATCCTGGAACTGCCTACTTAACAGTACTCTAGCGGTTCAAGAAGGCAGCTCACCACCTTCTCAAAGGGGATAAAATGCTGGCCTTGCCAGCGACACCCACATCCCATGAATGAATTAAAAAAACAGGCTGCAGGCCTCCATTTTTTCAGGTTTTGTGATTTTAGCCTCTGGGGGCCGGGATTCCTGGGCCTTCTCCTTCACTCCGTTTGAGAGGAGGCGAAAAGGCCCGAAACTGCAGGCAAATGCCTTTATAGCACAGCTTTTGGGCCCGGAAGAGCAGGAGTGCTTACCCCAGGCTCAACAAGCCTATGCTGCAGTGATCCCCTCCCAACGATCGTGACCCCAACCCTCCTCCTCCCCCTCCCCCTCTCGGTGACTGACCCCCCCCCACCCGAACCCCCCAACAATGACCCCCGATCCCACTCCCAGCCGATGCCCCCCCAACCCCATCCATCCACTCCAAGACTTACCTGAACACTTATCTCTTCCTTGCTCTTCTCCCGTCGACTGAGGCCAGCCTGTCAATCAGGTCGGTCTGTCGGGCGGGAATCTATCAAAAAAAAAGACGTCCTTACATCAAAATTGTAAGGACGTCTGGGAAACCCGTAATTCTGGTTTTCCCATCTGCAATTTGACCCCCCTTCCCGGCTCCGGGCTAAAATTATGCCCTATGTTTCCTTGCAGTAGGTGTGCAAAAATCAGGTTTTGATTTGCAAATCAGAGCGAAAAATCCAATTCGAAATTTTGAATCCAAAGCAGAAAGGTCCCAATGGTCCACGAAAGCTGTTAAAGGGCTTAGGTAAACTTTAATCCATTTTTAAAAGAAAAATGGAACCATAACACTATAAAAGGTTGTTCTGCTGCATTGTATACTTAAACTACTTTCCATCAGTTAAATCTAGTAATGGATCAGTCAGAGTCCTTAATGACTATCAGCCCTATAAAGAAAGCAACAAGCCAAAATTTAAAATGTTCCTATTAAATCAACAGTATTTCCATATATAATGGATGAATCTCAAACTGGGCGAATATTCCCTCTCAGCAAATGTTAACATTTTACTGGCAGATACTATATTCCGATAACCTGCATAATCTTCAAGAAACAAATCACATGAGAAACTAGATGTTGAAGACCAGAATTAAGCCGGATAAAAATAAAGCAAATGACAGACTAGTATAATCATATTTAACATGTCAGTGCACTTTTAAACAATTATATCACATCCCTAACCCATTAAATAGCATATAAATCTGAATTTATGCACACATATTCAGACAGACAAACAAAAGTATTCTTTTTACCAAGTATTGGGTTAAACAAGCTGGTGTCCTTTGAGAAATTGGGAAATATGTGAGGCAGATAATACTTCTTGAAATTTGCAAATAAGAATGCAAACCCTTTCTCCTGATCTTCTTTGTCTTTCCATTCTAATCCCTTTGCCTGTAAGCACATTTATATAGATGTTGCTTAATTTATTTATCACATTAATACACATCAATATACTACACAAAGATCATAACAGAAAGTAAAATCCTCTCACTGCAGCCAGCCTTGTAACAAAACTGAAGCATATACTAGTCATTCCATTGGAGATGGGGCAGCATGCAACGTGGTTTAGTAAAGGTGGCATTTCTTCTCATCACTTTTATACTACTGGAATGAACTTGACTGCAGATGCAAAGCTCCCCTCTATTTGTTGCATTCCACAGGGCAAACCAGTTGACCTACAGTATATCTTAGCATATCACAGACTCTTAACAATGTGGGTCTACAAATGCACCAAGTTATGACCACCAGTTTAAACAAGTAAAATATGAGGAGCGGGTCCAGTATGTTTCACTCAGTCTCCGTTTTAATAGCAGACTTCAGCAATACCATGGGGAGGAAAGGAGGGCACTTTCCCCAAGAGGACCAAAAATCATGCTGAAAAACATCTTCTTTCAGAGGTGTGCCACTCCCAAATACCATAATTTCCTTGTCAGCTGACTAGGTGTTTATTAGCAGGGCAAAGTATTGACTTTCTCTCCACTCAAAAACACCAATCTCACATCAGAAAACAAGTTTAACACAAACTCATATTAGCATGGTTAACAAACAGAAATATTTTAAGATCTCTACATTTGTTTAATGCAGAGGCTCTCAGGCACGACAAGGTTGGGATGGGGGGAGGGGGGGGGGGGGAACAAGGAGGACGCTAGCTGTGATTCACTAACAGGTAATGCCTGCAATATGTATTTTCTCCATTGGTAGCATTGTAGCCCACCCCCCCCCCCTTCAACTCTCTCAGGCTGATTCCTGACTCAGCTCGCTCCGAAACTCAGGCATCCCCTGCAAACAATTCCAGATTACAGGTCTTTTCAATACTCTTCAGTTTAAACATGTTTCTTTCAGTTTTCCTTCTTGTCTGTATATCGGTGCAGCATAAATTTATTTTTGGAAATTCTCATAAGCCCTGGAGTCCCGACTATTATAGAGAAATAAATAATTAGCAGCAAATCAGTGCCCGCTACCCCCGCTTCAAAAATCCATTAAAGATTCTTTGCCCCAGAGTTTTACAGCTCTGTGGAACATCTGTTTTTTTCTGTCCCAGCATCCAAAGTCCTCATGATCCCTGACTCCCTGTGATGTTCAGAGGCAATCGATAAATTGCCCTCCTTTAAAAACTTGTCTCGGCCTCAAAACTCACTTTATTGCCCAGTGCTCCCACCTTGCTGGATAGTTCATTTTACCCTGCTTGATGTCATCTTAAAACGGAGAAATAAATTAATAATTGCTACTGCACTCGTATGCCCTTGATGTTTCCACAAAAAAAAGTTAACCTTGTATTTTACCACCTCCAAAGCAACCCAATGATTCATTATTCCCAGTTGTAACCCCAAACAACCTGACCACAGAGTCATTCTAGTTCTGTTTAGAGGATTGTTCATCTTAACTTCATATTAAATACAAAAGTATAAGGAAGCAGAATTAAAACAGTTAGTGACAAAACTGAAGTATTCTGAGTTACCAGCTATATCTACACTAACATTAATTCTGCAAAAATATTGTTTCTTAGAGGGGGAGGGGGGGTGATCACAAGGGACATGAAGAGGGCTCAGCACAAAACAGTTTGGGAACCACTGGTTTAATGGACTGAAAAAAAAAAGTATGCATGCCATAAAGTGAGATCATGACCAACATCGACAGAGGTCTGAGATCAATTTATCCTATCTGAGATTTAAAGAGGAAACCCAAAAAAAGTATTAAAAATAATCCTATGCAGTATTGATAAAATTCAAGTAGTTATTAGTTTGATGGTAGAACAATTAGACTTTAGGCCCATTAACAGGGTTTAGTAGGGTTAGTACAATAAAGTGTCTACCTGGATTACCATATATTTTAGCAGTGCATCAAGAAAGTAGCTTGTAAGATCATCTTGTCCTTTGTCTCCGGATTGTGGGGGTACAAGGGGAGTGATTTCTTCTGGAGTGACTTGAGCTGTTAGGCAAATATAGAAGTACAACACTAATCATATGACAAAAACATTTTACTATGTATATTTTAATATAGAATTAATTTTATTTATGGACAAGACTAATATTATGCTCCCAAATTCTCAGACACAAGTGTGTCCTTAAAACACAAGCTTTAGTATCTCTCTTTTTATGCTAGTTTATTTACCATTATGCTAACAGCAGTGAGTACATCACATATATTCTCATCTGGCTCTATGCCATGACCAATGAAGAAGTAATATGTGGCATTTCTTAGTTTCCCCCTCCAATCTTAATGGCCAATTATTTTGGCACTGGTTCAGAGTGCTCATGTAGCAACTTCTTTAAAATCAATTCAGTTTATCTACATCAACTCCTGCATTGCTGTGCACTGGAGTCTTGTGTTACTTCTATTTTGTTGATTAAACTATAAATGTTATTTTGCAACATTTATTTAGATACTTTGATTTACCTCCACTACTGACCTGCCAGTGAGAGGAGAAAGCATAATGAAAACACCCTCCTTCCTCAGAGGAGATGTTAAATTCCAGAAGTTAACTTTATAGTGAAATTATGGGGCAAGCCAGACCAAATCCTAAATACCTTTCTCTTAATCCTCACCCCGCAAATAAATACTTAGATATAAAAAAAAATCAAAATGTGAGATTTACTATTTATAATACTGCAATTAGTCTGATAAAGCATTTCTTGGTGTAATTCACTGGAACCATACAAATAACTGCATAACAGTTTATTTTTCTGATGACAGTTTAGTTTTTTTTAAAAAGAGACGAAGTCTAAATATATAAATACCAGCGGTTTCAGGTTTACAACATTAAATGGATTCCTACATTTTAAATCTATTACATAAAAAATTGATGTTGTACAAGTCTTTAAAAAAAGTTTCAGATTTGCAGTTTTACTACAACACTGCATCACCAAAAGGTGGACTCATTAACACTTTGATGAAACGAGGCCAAATACAAATTGTTAAGCTGCTTTATTCTACAGTCAATAGATAACTTTAGTGCAACTACATTAGACTTGGCAGCATAATTGCATTTATGTTGACTGAGGTATGGCATTAACAACTGGATCAGTACTGTACAGCAATAAGAGGGGAAAAAAAGCCAAATTTCAAGGTACTAGTGAGAGGCCATCATAGAAAATATGCAGTTCTTACTTTCTTGAAGATGGAGTGGAGAGTTAATCAGATTGTCTAGTGTTCGAGGCCCATGCTCTGAGGGCAGAGGTGGGAAGCCAGGGATAAGACAGGCAAAAATCAATAGCTGTTCTTCAGTACAATTGTGTTGGAGTGCTTGCATCCACAACAAAAAGAGACGCACACCTTCTCTTCGAATCTGGAATGGATAAAAAATTAATTCATTTAAAAAAAATCAAATTACAAATTAAAAAAAAACTGATCAAAACTTACTTTACATTTTTATTTAAACATTTTTATTAATTACTTAATTAATAAAATTTAATATCACAATTAACTATTACAAAACAAAATACTAAACCAAGTGAAAAAGTTTTCAGAATTTAACGTATAATTTAAAGGACTGAACTTCTCCAAAGGTGCCATAATATCATGGCATTTTTAAAAATAAATTTCAAAACAAGTTTTATATCCCATAAAAACAGCCAATCTCTGAAGACAGTGAAATAACCCTGGGATAACCAAATCTGTGTGTTTGGCACAATATTTTACTCTTTTTTTTCCTCCCCAAAGGTCAAATATGGGATAAATACAAAAGTTCATCAAATCACACTGGGTTTCAGAACAATTCTAATGAGGTCTTAAAAAGTTTTTTTTAAAACATGTAAAACCTTCAAGGAGTTCCCAACATGAAGGAGTTTCTTTAAAATCAAGCCTGCAAGACAAAAGAAAGGCAACACTTGCAACATTGAAAAAAATACACTGAAAACAAAGTACAGTTTAAGGGCAAAATGTCCGAGCTCTCGGTCAGACTTGGTAAATACTTATAATCAAGTCCTTGGTATTCTCTGTTTTACTCTTGGTGATCTTTGTACCCTATGGCATTATTTTATTGCCAAAAGGAAAAGGAGAGACCACCATTTATATAAATTATTGCACTATTAAATTGTTTTTAAAAAAAGTATGCAGGTAGGCATGAACATTCATTTAAATATATTTTTTCAATTGCCCTTCCTTTTTCACAATCATTGCTGAAATTACTTCCTATGTTGAAGACTTGATCCAGAGATGTCTAGAAGATACAATCTTTAAATATAGTAAATAAAAATAAAGAGATTTACACAGTGATTTTCCCTTAGTAAATTATTAGCCAGAAAAGACTTCTGTACTGGCATGCGTCTAAACAATTTTATAGATATGATGTCACTACTCAGAGCACTACTGTTGATAGTTAATTAACTATATCTGGAAAAACTTGGGTGGAAATATTCACTGTAACTAGCTGAAGGGATATGATTTGTGGTTTCACGATTGCCATTGCTTAGGCTATTGCACGCACAAGACAGCTGCAAACAACAATTAATTTTTTTAAAATTGACATTTATTGCTATAATCAACATTTAACTAAGGAACTGTAAAGTTACCTATGCTGTGGAACTGCCATCTGCTCTGAATTCTTTCTGGAAGGTGTTGCAGAATTTTCTGCAAAACAAGGAAGTTTCAATTTGGATCAAGGTTTGCCTTTAAAGAGAGCATGGATAAAAGAAAAATACAAAGAAAAGAAAATGTTCCATAAAAACTTGACTAGCAAGTTTCTACAAAAAAAAATTAATATAATTTTACTAAGAATTTATTAAGAAAATTGCAGGGGAGTTGTGGAGGTTTTATTTTATAAAAAAAGCTTTGTTCAAATTTAGCACTGAACTGCAGCTGCACGAAGCTGATACCCCTGCATGAAGATTTTGGCTATTCACTATTTATAATGAAATTGTAAATGTGTTCTTTGTGCATATGTTTACAATTTCATTATAAATACCTAATAGTGGAAATCTTACACCCGAAGGAATTTAAGAACACTGTCTTTTAAACTCTGGGGCCTCGATTAAAATCACTAACAGGCAAGAGTTTAGACTGTCCATAACTTGGTACTGAATAGCAACGTCACTGAAAGAACCCACATATATCAGTAGTCATAGAATCATAGAATGATATAGCACAGGAGGCGGCCATTCGGTCCATTGTGCCTGTGCCAGAAATGGCAATGGAAACTAGTGTGGGAAATGGAAATGCTACACTACTGCAGTAAAGATGTGGAGATGCCGGTGATGGACTGGGGTTGACAATTGTAAACAATTTTACAACACCAAGTTATAGTCCAGCAATTTTATTTTAAATTCACAAGCTTTCGGAGGCTTCCTCCTTCCTCAGGTGAACGTTGTTGGAAATGAAATCCTCGAAATGAAATCGCATTTATAAATCACAGAACAATGCTTGGTGATTACAGACAGTTTTTTCAACTGCCCGTTGCCAAGGCGATCGATGAGTCGAGTGTCATATCATGCTCGACTCATCGATCGACAGTTCCGACGGGCCACAGCGAAAAATCGCATAGACCTCCTCAGGAGACTAACACGGGACGCAACCAACAGAGTACCCTTTGTCGTCCAGTACTTCCCCGGAGCGGAGAAACTACGCCATGTTCTCCGCAGCCTTCAACATGTCATCAATGACGACGAACACCTCGCTATGGCCATCCCCACACCTCCACTACTCGCCTTTAAACAGCCACCCAACCTCAAACAGACCATCGTTCGCAGCAAATTACCTAGCTTTCAAGAAAACAGCGTCCACGACACCACACAACCCTGCCACAGTAACCTCTGCAAGACATGCCAGATCATCGACACAGATACCACCATCACACGAGAGGACACCACCCACCAGGTGCATGGTTCATACTCCTGTGACTCGGCCAACGTTGTCTACCTCATACGTTGCAGGAAAGGATGCCCCAGAGCATGGTACATTGGCGAGACCATGCAGACGCTGCGGCAACGGATGAACGGACACCGCGCAACAATCGCCAAACAGGAGGGTTCCCTCCCAGTCGGGGAACACTTCAGCAGTCATGGACATTCATCCACCGACCTTCGGGTAAGCGTACTCCAAGGCGGCCTTCGAGACACAAGACAACGCAAAATCGTCGAGCAGAAATTGATAGCCAAGTTCCGCACCCATGAGGACGGCCTCAACCGGGATCTTGGGTTCATGTCACGCTACACGTTACCCCACCAGCGAACAAATGTTATCTGTTTTTAATATAACGGGTCAGTTGCTGTCTTTTCTATGTTTCTACCTCTATCTCTGTTTTTTTTTTGGTTTTTTTTGGTGATTTGTATATTCGGAGACCTTGCAGGTAACACCTGTATGTCTGCACACTGATTGCCTTGGCAACAGGCAGTTGAAAAAACTGTCTGTAATCACCAAGCATTGTTCTGTGTTTTATAAATGCGATTTCATTTCGAGGATTTCATTTCCAACAACGTTCACCTGAGGAAGGAGGAAGCCTCCGAAAGCTTGTGAATTTAAAATAAAATTGCTGGACTATAACTTGGTGTTGTAAAATTGTTTACTGCAGTAAATGCATGCTTCTGAAGTTAGGTTCAAAGCACATCTTTGGGGACAGAGCTACACTCTGCATCAGACCCATCCTACACCCCTCTTTTTTTTTTAAAAAAAAAAGCCCCGAGTCTTAAGTGTTATGTATTTTCAGTCAAGAGAAGAAATTTGCGATGAATTTTTTTAAAAAAAATTTGGGTTCAGATGTCACTATTTTTGTACTTGTATTTTTAAGATTACATAGTTTATGCATATAGAAACAGAGATAGGCCATAGATACAAATTTTAAAAAAGCTAATAATATATACCAATGATTTACACCAATAGCTTGCATGACTTTCCATATATCCAAATTCCTTTCCAGCAACTAGTATTTTAGGATGAATTAAACATTTCTGTAGATTTGCAGTGTTCAATTATTAGATTGTACTGCATAGAGTCATGCATTACATTCATTTTCAGTATTTAACTGATTTTCTACAATCTCTTCATATTTATCCATATAACAAGCAAGAAAATATAAAAGGTCATCATGATACGAGAACCAAATTTCTTAATATTTTTGCAGCATTTGCATCAATAAGGTAAGCTATGGCAGATTTAGTAGTGGCACATCCCCCCACACTTGGACTGCTGGCAAATAAAGTCTTAATTTAACCTATGAAACTGAATAATCAGGCAAACTTTGCCTTTGTGTAACTCAGGGACATCATATAAATCTATGTTCCCATTAATTTGCATATTTCAAGTTGCTGATATCAATAGATCTTGGTGCTCTAATTTAGGATTTAATTCACCAATAAGGTAACAGTGCTAAGAACAACCTTTTCCCAACCTTCATGAGCACTAAATTCAAACAGTACAAACCAGTGAAAAAAAAAGGAAAAACAGAACTGAGCTGCCCAGGCTTCCAAGGGTCAGATTGTTACAGCTTGCGGGTTGCAGTGGGCCCATGGGATATAGTTTGGACATCCCTAATTTGGATGAATGAATTCAAACGCGCAATGTAGTGTAAATCAAAGCCATATAACTCAAGTATAAACTCTGTGCAAGTACAAAAATCACACTTCTTCTTTGGCAGTCCCTCAGGGTCAAGGATTACTTGCTTCCCCTCTGGGAGGGTGGGTTCTCCGGTGGCTGAATAGTCCAATCCTGGAGCCGCAGAATCTGCCACAGGTGGGGAAGGTAGTGTTTAATGAAGTGGGTGGGTGAGACGCTCTGGATTCTGCACACTCTTTCCGCTGCTTATGCTTGGCCTTCACGTGCTCCACTCGGTGACGCTCGAGGTGACTGGCACCTTCGCGGATGCTTCTTCTCCAGTTTGGGCGTTCTAGGGCAAGCGATTCCCACACGTCGGTGGGGATATTGCATTTTTTTTTTAAGGGAGGCTTTGAGAGTGTCCTTATAGCGTTTCCTCTGCCCTCCTAGTGATCGGCTGCCATTGCGGAGCTCGGAGTAGAGTACTTGTTTAGGGAATCTTGTGTCGGGCATGCGGACAATGTGGCCCACCCATCGCAACTGGTTGACCGTGACCAGTGCCTCGATACTGGGGATGTTAGCCTGGGAGAGAGCGCTCACATTGGTACACCTATCCTGCCAGTGGATTTGCAGGATTTTGCGGAGGCAACGTTGGTGATAGCTCTCCAGGGATTTGAGGGGTCTGCTGTACATTGTCCATGTTTCTGATGCGTACAGGAGGGCGGGGACCACGGCTGCTCTGTAGACCATGAGCTTCGTGCTGGATTTGAGATCTCTGTCTTCAAACACTCTGTTCCTCAGGTGTCTGAAGGCTACACTGGCGCATTAGAGTCAATGTTGAATTTCATCGTCGGTGTCTGCTCGCACTGAGAGGAGGCTCAAGGTATGGGCAACGGTCCATGCTGTCCAAAGGCTCACCATGGATCTTGATGGTTGGGGGACAATGTTGTGTGGCAGGAGTGGGCTGGTAGAGGACCATTGTTTTCCGGATGTTTAGCCTGAGGCCCATTCTCTCATATGTCTCAGTGAATGCGTCGACGATGGTTTGTAGCTCGGCCTCTGAGTTTGCGCAGAAGCAGGCATTGTCTGCGTACTGCAGCTTGATGACAGAAATTGGGGTGGTCTTGGTTCCGGCCTGGAAGCGTCGAAGGTTGAACAGTTTCCCGCTTGTCCTGTAGGTTAGCTCCACTCCGGCGGGGAGTTTCATGGTGATGGGGTGAAGTGTTGCAGCGAGGAAGATGGAGAAGAGCGTTGGTGCAATGACGCAGCCCTGCTTGACCCCAGTTTGCACTCATATTGGGTCTGTGATGGATCCGTTGGCGAGGATCACGGCTTGCATGTCATCGTGGAGCAGCGGAGAATGGTGTTGAATTTCTGCAGGCAGCCAAATTTGAGAAGGATGCGCCACAATCCCTCACGGTTGACAGAGTCGAAGGCCTTTGCGAGATCGAAGAAGGCCATGTACAGAGGATGATGCTGCTCCCTGCACTTTTCCTGGACTTGTCGCACGCTAAAGATCATGTCCATTGTGCCTCAACAGGCGAAAGCCGCATTGAGACTGAAGGAGGAGTTCTTCGGCCACTGGAAGGAGGAGGTTGAGGAGGATTCTCACGATGACCTTTCCCGTGGCGGACAGTAGTGAAGTCCCTCTAATTTCCGCAGTTGGACCTATCTCCTTTCTTGAAGATGGTCACAATTACGGCGTCTGAGATCTCCCGACATGCTCTCTTCTTTCCAGACAAGGGTGATAAGGTCATGTATTTCGTGTCAAGAGTGCCCCTCCGCCGTATTTTAGTACTTCAGTGGGGATTCCATCTGCTCCGGGGGCCTTGTTGTTTTTCAACTGTCAAATGGCTTTTCCGACCTCACAGCGGGCTGGGGTTGTGCTGAGATGGTGGCTGGTAGCGTGTTGTGGGATGGTCTCAAGGACACTTGCGTCGAGGACTGCGTCTTGGTTGAGGAGGTCCTCGAAGTGCTCTCTCCAGCGGGCGTTGACTGCCTCTCTGTCTTTGATGAGCGCCTCTCCATTTTTGGCTCTCAGTGGGGTGGGTGCCTGTGTACTCGGACCGTAGATGGCTTTAATTGTGCTGAAGAAGCCGCGCACGTCGTGGTTGTCTCCTGCTGGATCTCCTGCGCTCTTTCTACCCACCATCTGTTCTTTAGGTCACGGGTTCTTTGTTGCACCTCGGCCTTCAGTTGTCTGTGGGCTTGTTTCCTCTTGCTCGAGTTTCAGTGGAGCTACCAATTCAGGAACGCCTTGCGTTTGCAGTCTAGGAGATCCTGGATCTCCTGATAGTTCTCGTCGAACCAGTCTTGGTGCTTCCTGGTCGAGAGATCAAGCGTCTCCTCCCAGGTGCTGACTATGGTGGCTTTTAGGGCGGACCAGACACAGTGGGCACGCTGGGGCTCTGGTTCGTTGGTCGTCTCCAGGTTGGTTGTAAGGCGACAGCTGAGTAGGTCTTTCTTCTCAGGGTCTGAGTCCAGTGACATTAAGTCTCCTGCGGCAGAGTTTTTTCTGCCGATGCCAGTTTGAGGCCAGGTTGATGGAGATGGTAGAGCGGATTAGTCGGTGGTCAGTCCAGCAGTCGTCAGCTCCGGTCATGGTGCAGGTGATGCGGACATCTTTGCGGTCCCTCGCTCGGACGATGATGTAGTCTATTAGGTGCCAGTGCTTAAAGCGGGGGTGTTGCCAAGAGGTCTTGTACTTGTCCCTCTGGCGGAACAGGGTGTTCGTTATGACGAGGTCATGTTCTAGGCGTTTTGTCAGGAGGGGGGACTCCATTGGGGCTTGCTTTCCCTACGCCTTCCTTGCCTAACACGGCTTTCCAAAGGCTTGCGTCCCTCCCAACTCTGGCACTAAAGTCGCCGAGGAGAATCAGCTCGTCTCCCTTTGGGATACGGGACAGCGATTGGTCAAGGCTAGAGTAGAATGCCTCTTTTATCTTGTCCGTCGTGTCTAGGGTCGGGGTGTAGGCACTGATGACTGTGGTGTGCTGCTTCTGGGCCAGGGTGAGCCGTAGGGTCATGAGGCGTTCATTTACCCCGCAGGGGGACTCGTTGAGATGTCCAACCAATTCGATTTTTACGGCAAAGCCGACCCCATAGAGACGGCGTTCCTCTTCTGGTTTGCCTTTCCAGAAGGTGTATCCGCTGCCTGGTTCTTTATGCTGGCCTTCTCCTGCCAGCTGCGTCACGCTCAGGGCGGCGATGTCAATGTTGTAGCGCCGGAGTTCCGGGGCTACGATGGCAGTGCGATGTTCAGGTCTGTCGCTGTTGGGATTGTCAATAAGGGTCCTGACGTTCCAGGTCCCGAAATTCATTTGGGTGGGTAGGGTGGGGTTGGGGCGGAAGATGCCTGTGCGTGGATTCTTTTAACGTGGGGTGGTCGTTGCACACCAACCACCACATGGTCCCAGCGGAGCAAGGTCTTGGCCCAATGGCTGGGAAATCCAAGACGACTGGAGACCAGGCTCTGCTTTGGGACGGGGACTAACAAACGCTCATCGTCCACCAATCCACTGGAGCAGCGAGGACCCGACCTGGGCGAGGCCAGGCGGCAACGCGGGGCCTACAAAAGGCCCAGAGGGAGCCAGGAGCAGTGGGAACGGCAAGGGTAGAGCGGCAGCGGCGAGGACCCGACCTGGACAAGGCTAGGCGGCAGCGCAGGGCCTACAAAAGGCCCAGAGGGAGCCAGGAGCAGCGGCGAGGAACCGACCTGGGCGAGACCAGGTTAAAAATATGAATTAAATAAAACACAATAACCTTAAAAATTAAGGTTAAAATAGACTAAATAAGTTAAAAATAGGTTAAAAAGCCACCGGAGCCGCAGATAAAAACCCTGCCCCTTCGACGTAGCTGGTGAATAAAACCCTGTTGAAGCAGCTGCCCGCGATGGGGGTGAAGGTGAGGACCTTCGGTGTCGTCTTCGACAGCTAAGGGGTGAGCAGCTACTCGAGCGGCGACGGGGCAAGTGCTGCTGGAGGTGATCGACCGGGGGGATGGGGGGGGCGCTGAGCGAGCTCCCCAAGCTTGTACAAGAGAAACGAACAGCAGGGTGTGGATGGGAGAAGGAGTAAACTAATGTAACACACACTTAACAGAACCACCCTCCATATAAATGAATGGTTTTACTTTTCAGGAGTCTACATCTTAGCTGAGCATAAACAAGTGGCTTACAGATTATTTCAGGAGTTTTAATCTTGGTGCACAATTTTCAAAGGGCTACACCCAAGCCTCCAGCAAAGCTCAATTCTCAACAGTATTATGCATTCACTGATCAGACAACCACCACTCCACCATGGGCGTTGCAACATTAGCTGAATACCTATGGGTTCATTTCTAGGTCAATCAAGGACTTGTTTTGTTTACCATCAGATACTTTAATCCTCTACTCAACAATTTTCTTTTAAAAACAAAAAAAATGTAATTAACTCAATTAAAAAAGAAACATAGTATTTTAGGATGCATTAAACATAGAACAGAATTTAGAACGCTAATTGTGTATTTATGTGACGTACATTGAAGGTCACATTCACAATATTGTACTTATGAGTCTAACTAGCAGCAAGAATGCCTAAACTGTGTTGGACTCAAAAAATCAAACTGCAATTTAAGGTTTATTTTCAAAATTGTATTTTTAGTGCACAATGGAATATGAAATATTAATCATTTTCAAGAAATGGAATTCCACTAAATGTTTCTAGTTATGTATCAAGCTTTTTTTCTTTAAAATAAAAAGGTATTCTTGCGAAAAAAATACTCTTGCAAAAATAACGGTAGCACCTTCCCAGAACACAGCATTCTTAGCCTGTCAATTTGCCTGCAGTTGAGATTTGTTGAATTTTACTACTTAAACTCCTCGAACAAATTTTCAAAAAGACTAAAGTAGGGTCCAACTAAGTAAACAAGAACTTAAAATTACATTAGCTGATCTCCCAAGGTGTCAGAGGATATACTGCTTTATAACAAAAGGGGTGTTATGCCACGTAACACACAATATATTATGACGGCCACTGATTTAAAGTGACTGAATAAGTTAAATTCTGTTCGGTCAAATCAAGCAAGTGCGATAAGCAGCACATAAGGCTTTTAATATATGAGTTATGTGTCACTGTAAATTGGTAATAAAAACATTTATGAAGTCAAATTCTGTTCTGTCAGATAAAGCAAGTGTGACAGGCAGCGCGCAAAGCTTTTAATATATTAGTTATGCGTCACAGTAAATTGGAAGT
Organism: Heptranchias perlo; assembly: GCF_035084215.1. Lineage (NCBI taxonomy): Eukaryota > Metazoa > Chordata > Chondrichthyes > Hexanchiformes > Hexanchidae > Heptranchias > Heptranchias perlo. Next base: position 36,989,555 of record NC_090334.1, on the reverse strand, counting down.
AAAAATGTTTATGAATATTTTTCAAGAAAAAGAATGCACTTGCTTTTCTTTTCTTTCTTGTCCACCCTTTACTATTTCCATTTTGTTTTCCTGCTTTGGCCATGCTTTTCCCTTCAATTAATTTCTAATATTACAGTGCTGTTTTGGGCTACTTTATTTGCTATTCTTAAACAAAATGAAACATTACGAGCTTTCTCCTCATTACAATTACAGCATTAACCTGATCAAGCAATTACTATAAGTAATTCTGAAATAAAAAAGAAAATGTTGGAAATACACAACACGTCAGTCAGCATTTGTAAAAAGACGGGTTTTGATATTTTGGGTGTATACACATTACTGCAAAATACAGGACCTGCAAAATTTGGTTATAATTTTAATTGTGTATACTCTAAGTTAAAGCAGCGTGATGTATACATAAAAATTTGAAAAGAGCATTAGAATAACCTATGCTGAAACTCTCAATTGAAGATATTTTGCTTCACTGGACCTCCCATGAAAATGAATGCAATGTTTTTTTTCAAATGGGTAAATACCTAAAACGTAACAATCTGTCCTTTCTCTTTACAGATGCTAATTGACATCCTGTGTATTTTCAACAGTTTCTGTTTTTATTTCAGATTTCCAGTTTTTCCCTTATATTTTATTGTTCAAGTGCAATGCTTTCATACAGTTTACCAAAGTCCTCAAATCCCTCACAGTGAGTAATCAGTTCATTAAAACAGAAGCTGTCTTCTAAAAGTAGCATGTTTCAGCATATTTTGCTTTTTTATTTTAGGTGATAGCATCTTATAAAATTAGTAATAACTTGTTCAAGTCAGTGAAGTAGATGGTTAGAAGTAAACTGAGTATTCAAAATCTTGTGTACCAATGAGTCTCATGCATCTATATCTATTATATATTAAAAACTATGAGTGGTTTCAGTATCCCAAAGGCACAGTGCCTGCAGTTGGTGTTGTGAATGTAAAGTTATGTGACTAAATGATTACAATGGGGCACCACATAGCATGACGTGACAGCCCCCAACTACACTACCAGTAATTCCCAGGTAGTCCGGTCTCCCAGGATCAGACAAGCAAACATCCCATGTGTAAAATAATGAGTGCAGTCAGAAGTAGTGAGCCTTCACTGGGTTGACAATTTGGAACAGCTGGAAGTGAAGCTTACCATTCTGATACCACTGGTTGCAACGGTGCGACTACTTTCTTCAGGCTCCATTCCCACTTCACAATAGCTTTTGATTCTCACCCCTTTTGTCTGCTGCTCCCAGCTTCTAACTCTCCTCTGGCTTCTTACTATGATCTACCTTTCGTTCCAACACCCCCACCCCGGACTCCCATTCTCGATCTCCAAATCCCCAACCTCTATTATTCTCACTTTCCCCTCAGCTCCAACCTCCGTTTATGGATCTTCATCCTTGTTGTTCACCTTCCCCTGGTAATCTTCTTCTAACTTCTCCCATGACCTTTAATAGCAATGCCTTTCCCCTCCCCCTACCCTGCTGTGGCCATGACTTCTTCAGGCCTCTATTATCCCTGGTCCAATCATCCCCCACTCTCTAACCCCACTTGGCCTGAAGAGTGCATTTGGTCTCTTGCAATATTGTGCACAATACCACAGGACATCAACTAGTTGTAGAAATGAAGCATTAAATCTTTTACCCTGAAAGCAACAAATGAAGTTAGATACATTGAATACTGGTAACAATATTTTAAGAGTATGTAAAATAATATAAAATTACAATTTTAGTGCAATACTGATACAAAAGTATCTATGGCATTATGGTAACCTGATGTGGAGATGCCGGTGATGGATTGGGGTGGACAAATGTAAGGAATCTTACAACACCAGGTTATAGTCAAACAAATTTATTTTAAAATCACAAGCTTTCGGAGATTATCCCCTTCGTCAGGTGAATGAGTGAAAAGGTTCTCAAATCGCATATCTTATACTAGGCTGGGACAGCATCACACCAATCAAAAGGTGTCGTTGTTATTCAAACAGGCCAGTCACGGAGAACAGCACGTCCCAGTACACTGGATATACATTGTGTCAATTATACAGACAGACAGAAAGAAACCCAAATGGCAGAGAGAGAGAGGGAATATTAAAAACATAATTTTTTCCCCCCCTTTTTGCTGGTGGGGTTACGTGTAGCGTAACATGAACCCAAGATCCCGGTTGAGGCCGTCCTCATGGGTGCGGAACTTGGCTATCAATTTCTGCTCGACGATTTTGCGTTGTCGTGTGTCTCGAAGGCCGCCTTGGAGAACGCTTACCCGAAGATCGGTGGCTGAATGTCCTTGACTGCTAAAGTGTTCCCCGACTGGGAGGGAACCCTCCTGTCTGGCGATTGTTGCGGGGTGTCCGTTCATCCGTTGTCGCAGTGTCTGCATGGACTCGTCAATGTACCATGCTCCGGGGCATCCTTTCCTGTGACTCGGCCAACGTTGTCTACCTCATACGTTGCAGGAAAGGATGCCCCGGAGCATGGTACATTGGCGAGACCATGCAGACACTGCGACAACGGATGAACGGACACCGCGCAACAATCACCAGACAGGAGGGTTCCCTCCCAGTCGGGGAACACTTTAGCAGTCAAGGACATTCAGCCACCGATCTTCGGGTAAGCGTTCTCCAAGGCGGCCTTCGAGACACACGACAACGCAAAATCGTCGAGCAGAAGTTGATAGCCAAGTTCCGCACCCATGAGGACGGCCTCAACCGGGATCTTGGGTTCATGTCACGCTACACGTAACCCCACCAGCAAAAAGGGGGGGAAAAAAAATTATGTTTTTAATATTCTCTCTCTCTCTGCCATTTGGGTTTCTTTCTGTCTGTCAGTGTAATTGACACAATGTATATCCAGTGTACTGGGACGTGCTGTTCTCCGTGACTGGCCTGTTTGAATAACGACGACACCTTTTGATTGGTGTGATGCTGTCCCAGCCTAGTATAAGATATGCGATTTGAGAACCTTTTCACTCATTCACCTGACGAAGGGGATAATCTCCGAAAGCTTGTGATTTTAAAATAAATTTGTTGGACTATAACCTGGTGTTGTAAGATTCCTTACATTATGGTAACCTGAACAGCTAACACAAAAGTCACTTGCCTCAAGATGTCTGAGTAATTGAAGCTTTTGTTTTAATGGAACATTCACATTCACCAATTTTTAGCATTCTTACCTCAAAAATAAAGAGGATGGAATCCAATTCTTCCCTCTGTGATTTGTGACCTAGAACAACATTAAATACATCAAGTTACCTTGCATGGTATTTTGTGAATTAAGATTTACTAGCTACCAAATATTTTACTCTGCCACCATCCAACTGTTTAACACAAATTCTAATTATGGCAGTAAGTTTTGACCTCAGGGAAACTAGGCAGCATTTTCCTTTTGTGTACTATGTGACAGATTTAAATTATCTCTAAATCTGTTGATTATTGCCCGATGCCCCATGCATATGTGGCAATTAGATTTATTGCTCAAAAGTAAACACTTGGAGTGCAAACTTCTACAGATTTATGTTGCTCAGAAGGCACTTTTGCAGAGCCATTTGAAAGCTACAGCAATTCTTAGTTAAAAAATACTTGTGCTGAAAAAATAGGAGCATAGTGGGTTAACTTGCCATCCTTTCACCCCTGGAACATCTATATTGATGGAAGGGAAGTCCCCTCTGAAGGTTAGAACATTTCTAAGTGAAATAAGTTTATGCAGCCAACTCCTTGCAGCTACAAGTTCACAGCAAGAAAATCAGTACATAGAATGTGCAGCACAGAAACAGGCCATTGGGTTTATGCTCCACATGAGCATCCTCCCACCCCTCTTCATCTATCCCTCTCAGCCTAGCCTTCCATTCCTTTCTCCCTCATGTTTTGATCTAGCTTCCCCTTAAATGCATCTGTACTATTCGTCTCAATTACTCCTTGTGGTAGCAAGTTCCACTTTCTAACCACTTCCTGGTTAAAAAGGTTTCTCCTGAATTGCCTATTGAATTTATTAGTGACTATCTTAGATTCATGGCTCCTAATTTTAGTCTGCCACACAAGTGAAAACATTTTCTCTACATCTACCCTATCGAACCCTTTCACAATCTTAAAGACCTCTATCAGGTCACACTACAGCCTTCTCTTTTCCAGAGAAAAGAGCCCAGCCTGTTCAATCTTTCCTGATAGATATAACCTCTCAGTTCTGGTATCAACCTTGTAAATCTTTTTTGCACCTTCTCCAGTGTTTCTATATCCTTTTTATAATATGGAAACTGGAACTGTGCACAGTACTCCAAGTATGATCTATATACGGTTCTATATATGTGTAACATAATTTATCTGCTATTCAATTCTATTCCTCTAGAAATGAACCCCAGTGCTTTGTTTTTTTTTAAAAATGGCCTTATTACCTGCATCGCTACTTTTAATGATTTGTGTACCCCTAGATTCCTTTGCTAATCTATTCCATTTAGACTATTATCCAAGGAGTATGTGGCCTCCTTAATCTTCCTATCAAAATGCACCACCTGTCACTTATCTATATTCCAATTACACGCCCATTATGCAAGTTTATTAATGTCTTCCTGTATTTTGTCGCAGTTTTCCTCAGTATTATCTATGCCCCAACAATTTGGAGTCGTCCACAAATTTTGAAATTGTACTCCCGATTCCTGAGTCCAAATAGTTTGTAAATTGTGAACAAGAGTGGTTCCAGCACTGATCCTTGTGGAACACCACTTCCCACCTTTTGCCAGTCTAAGTAACTACCCTTAACCCCTACTTCTCTGTTTTGTAGCCAGCTTGGCTATACATTCTGCTACTTGTCTCCTGACTCCATACGCTCTGACCTTAGTCATGAATCTACCTTATCAAAGGCCTTTTGAAAATCCAAATATATTACATCTACTGCATTAGCCTTGTCTACTCTGTTACTTCTTCAAAGAATTCAATCAGGTTGATCAAGCGTGATCTTTCCTTTTGGAATCTGTGCTAGCAATTTATTACATTTTCAGTTTCTAGATGTTTTTCTAATACATCTTGATTTCATTATCTTTCCTACTACCGACATTAAGCTAACTGGTCTATAGTTCCCTGGACTTGTTCTATCTTCCTTTTTAAATATAGGAATCACATTAGCATCACTAAAAATCAGTAGTTTCACTAAGCGAAGCCACGAGAATAGGTGATATGGAAAGTGGAATGCTCCACATTGCTGTAATGCCAGGAATTGTGTTTGGGCGGGGAATTGTAATGGTCCTCTAAAGTTTGGTGAAAAATTGTTCAAATAGTAAAATTACCATTTTTCTCCTTAATTAATTAATGACCCACTAGTGATATTGTGGGACTACATGGGTTTGAAACGTAGATTTTTGTAAACGCAATTTTGTCGGTGGGTTGTTAATTACGGACAAACACTGGCATTCTCTTCCTTTATACAAAGAGGATCTTCGCCCCTATTGTTTTTGCCGAATATAGACTGCTTTACTCTGTATCGCACCATTGCTACCCAAGTGGAATGGAGATGCTCAATGCAGACACTAGGTGCTCAAAGTTGGGAGGGGGGGGGGGGGGGGGGAGGGAGGAGGAGAGAAAAAAAAGAGTATTCTATGCACCAACACTAACATTCCTGAGCACTAACACAAAAATTACAGCCAAACCCTAAAAAAGACACATTCTTTGACCCATTCAACATTCTAAATCTATTATACCAGGTCACTGTTTAAAAAATATAGTATACCAATACAGGAATGTTTTCATACAAAAATGCCAAACTTAAAATTTATCATTTCATTATGCCCATTTAATAAAAACAAAAAAGAAACCTTTATAATGGAAAAAAACCTCAAAAGATCAGCATGTTTATTTCCAAAATTAACAAAGTCATAAGAAAAGACCACTATTAGTTTGATTACAATCTAGTGAAATATTTAAAATATGAGAAGTTTTACGATTGCACAAAAGCACATATAGTTCTCATCATGAACTATTTAATTTGGTTGTCTCAATGTCCAACTGCCACAGCATGCTGGATGTGTTGTAAATTATGTTACAAGCTCTCAACTGCAATTCTGCAGAAACAGAGTGATCTTATCTTAATCAGGCTGTCATAAAGAGGTACTGAGTATGGGAACTTTTGCCATAGAAAGGGAAAGCTCTTCAGGGCAAAATGCCAGCTCTCTCAATGACATGCAGCTCCTAACAGTCTGCTGTAAAGATAACAAAGAATTCAAATCGGATGTCATGTCTGATTTCCTGAGATCCACCAAGCATTTATTTTTAAAACAAATAGATAAGTTACATCACAAATCCAACCAGGGTCTTTCTCATTTTATATCGTTCACACATTGAATGACACCAAAGTAGTACAGAATTAGGATGGGAGGCCCCTGCATACGAACAACCATCTGTCAGAATCAATATGCCAAAAGCGGTCACATGTTCCAGACTGTAATCGTTAATAATTGAGGGCATTGATCCATTTAACAGCCTTGCATATGCTACCAATTGGAACTGAGACTTGTCCAGGAAACCGCCATGAAATGATCATTGATCTATCCCCTGTATTCCTTCTCTGCAAGATGGTTGCAGTGCAGTGGAAGATGCATTCAAACAATGATCTAGCAATCCACTGGTTAGTCACGAGGTTTGCCTTGTGCTTTTGCACCAAGAGAAATTAACAACTATCAAGATATCCTAAATTGCACTGTGTAAGAGGTAACAGAATAACTTGAGGCTCTATGAGCACCGTTATCATGGAAACAATGTTCCAGTTCTGATTTCTGTGATGGTGGTAAAACAAATGATCAACATTTCTTGTACGAAGTGAAACTGTGACACAACCTTGGGTAAGATCTCTGGATGAGACCCAAGGACCACCTATTCAGAAAGCCAAATCAAATATAGTTACACCTCAATGAATACAGTTTTTCAGGTAAGAGACGTAAATTCACATGCTCAAAGAAGGTGAAGAACAAGATTAAGGTCCCAAAAGGGAACCAATGAGTGACTAAATGGGCACAATTTCCAAATAGCATACATAAAACCAAATCCCAACAGACAATCTCCTAAATGTCCAATTACAAATACACTGGGGGTGGGGTGGAGAGGAACAGTTGCTGGAATGATTGGAAAATGGCATGGGTAAAATGCAATTTTTTTTCCCTGATTATCTTTTTAAAAAATTTTTTATTTACAGGTACATGCCAAGTTGGGTGAACAGCCATCGTAGTGCCAAAGACTTTTTTTTTGGTAGAATATGATGGATTGTTTGACCAATCAGAAGTGACAATGCAGAGACGGCATAGGATCTGACCGGACTCCAATGAAGTGATTCCAAGATCAGATTAACTCTTGATTCAGATCGGTCGAAGGGACAGTAATTTCCGATTCTACAATTTGAATCAAGGGGACATGCATCAGTGTTTCTGTCAATTAAAATGAGGAGAAAAATAGCTGCTGACTAAATTACTTGTATTGTTTCTTCAACTATATTAAAATTAGAATTAATGTTCTTACAATATTTTTCTAACATGTTTTACAAAACTGAAAACTTGACTAAATTTTGAAACAAAGGACTAGGCTAAAACTGGGACTAAATTCCTTCCAACGGCTATAAATAAAAGATGCTTCTCAGTCCAGAGAAAAATCTTTTATTTAAAATTCGTTCATGGGATGTGGGCGTCGCTGGCAAGGTCAGCATTTATTGCCCATCCCTAATTGCCCTAGAGAAGGTGGTTGTGAGCCGCCTTCTTGAATCGCTGCAGTCCGTCTGGTGAAGGTTCTCCTACAGAGCTGTTAGGAAGGGAGTTCCAGGATTTTGACCCAGCGACGATGAAGGAACGGCGATATATTTCCAAGTCGGGATGGTGTGTGACTTGGAAGGGAACGTGCAGCTGGTGTTGTTCCCACGTGCCTGCTGCTCTTGTCCTTCTAGGTGGCTGAAGCGGAGGATTTGGGAGGTGCTGTCGAAGAAGCCTTGGCGAGTTGCTGCAGTGCATCCTGTGGATGGTACACGCTGCAGCCACGGTGCGCCGGTGCTAAAGGGAGTGAATGTTTAGGGTGGTGGATGGGGTGCCAATCAAGCGGGCTGCTTTGCCCTGGATGGTGTCGAGCTTCTTGAGTGTTGTTGGAGCTGCACTCATCCAGGCAAGTGGAGAGTATTCCATCACACTCCTGACTTGTGCCTTGTAGATGGTGGAAAGGCTTTGGGGAGTCAGGTGGTGAGTCACTCGCCGCAGAATACCCAGCCTCTGACCAGCTCTTTTAGCCACAATATTTATGTGGCTGGTCCAGTTAAGTTTCTGGTCAATGGTGACCCCCAGGATGTTGATGGTGGGGGATTCGGCAATGGTAATGCCATTGAAAGGTGGTCAGACTCTCTCTTGTTGGTCATTGCCTGGCATGAATGTTACTTGCACTAATCTTAAATTAAAATAATTTGTAGGGCTAAAACATAGGCACACAACCTAATATAAAATAGGTATCAACCATAGTTCCACTGTCCCCATGGTACCATGACAACACTTCTTTACAAGTTTAGGTGAATCAAAATAAACTTCCCTCAACGTTTATAATGGCAATAGATAAATTTGCCTAGTGCCCATTCTGGTTACCCTTCAAACAAAAGCAACACAAAAATAATGCCCTATATCTTTCTGATGGCAAATTAAGAGCAATACACAATAATACAGAATACCTCCTTATTCACTGTTCTCCAACTAACTACCTAGTCTCAAACATCAATGTCCTCTCACTATAGTGCCACACACTCTAAGTTTGTGCACTAACTCCATGCCCACCTCCCCGCAACTGTTTCATACTACTTTTGTTAGGGATACAGCAAAAAAAAAAATCACAATAGCTCAGTGAAGGCCAAGGTTCTCCTCATACAACTTATTTTTCATGTCAATTTTAGTCACAAATCAAAGAAACAAGAAACAACAGGAATAGGAAAAAGAAAATCCAAGGAAAAGAGAGATTAAAAGTGTATAGAAAAGCAGAAAAACCTAAAAAAATTCACAAGGTAACAACCAAACAGTAAAAAAAAGGAAAAATGTGATATTTGAATTAGAGATTTTGAAATAAAGATCAGTTTTTTTAAAAAACAAGAATCAAAATATTCATAGACTAGTGGTCTCATTCTTCTTTATTCCCTGAAAAACAAGAGTCTTGATTAGTTCCATCACTTAATATCTTTGCATGTAGTTTTAAAACATATGTTTTATTCTTACCTTTTTGCTTTAGGCTGGCTTCAATGGTAACAAAATTTTCAAAGAAAACATAGTATATGTGTGAATATGTTTGATCAAAGAATGGCTTCAAATCATTTGTTTCAGAGTTTTCTACAAATAAAAAGAAATAGAAGATGGTCAATAATTTAAATTTAGATTAATTATTCTACCAGCTACTAGCATATTCATTTTTTTTAAAGTTACTTTTTCTGCATAGAGATATCTTAATCTTGTATATGAACACAAGGATGAAGTAACCCCTAATTTGGATCAACCTAAACTACTATACAACCTTGAAAACATATGCAGTTCCAGTTCAGATTTGGGCAAAACATATTGTGCGAGATCCAGAGGCAGGAGTCCTAATTTCATATCATTTGTTATTACAAGTAAATGTCACATAATGGTGCAAATATATTTTAAGTCCATTCAATATTATAAAATGATCAGCAGAGCCAAGGTTTGGCAATATTCAAATATCACTGTGACACAGTAAATACCGCTATACTTCTAGATCTTAAAGGATCTTTTTATAGCTGCTTCAGGCTGCTAATAAGCAGACCACAACTTCCCATCCCTGTAATAAGCTATGAACACATTTTTATATTTATAGCTCCTTTGTAAGCATATCAAAAATGCCACTTTTCTCACAATTGCCCTGTAACAACAGGTCATACAAATGTGCAGCCAAGAGTGTGGACAGCTTACCTACTCCTAGGATGCTGCCAATGCTGCTATGGACTGGCTGCCAGATCAGCTATGGGATGACTTTCCTTCATATTTCCATCTTCCTACCCTTCATTGGAGAGCACATGGCTTCTGCTCGATACCTCCAAATACCAGTACTAAACTGCCATGTTAAATTGCAAATGTTTTATATAAGTTACTAAGCTGCTACACTATATAACTAACGGGGCAGATTAGCCCTTTAGAGTCTCAGCTCTAGTATGGAAGTCCTGACATTATGTCACTAATTTAATCAGGCCCCTAAAAAATGCAACTGCTGCACGAAAAAAAGAACAACTAACTTGTTTATAACCTGTCTGAAAATCAAAACTAAAATTTTGGAAGCTGCGTTGAGCCTAAACTAGCTTCAGATTCCTACGATAATATTTTCCAGTAAATATGTCACTGCCAAGTTAATAGACAAAGCTAAAATAGGAATGTATTTTATGTTACTACATTAAAATATCAGCAATCTATTGTACAACTGGACATCCAGATCGAGTGGATACGTGTACAACTGTGTCCAGATAACTTGCCTGAGGATAAGATAATTCTGTTAAAATTCATTAAATGAACTTTCATAAATTTTAAGAAGCACTCATACTGCACATAATGACTTCCTCCTTTGCTCTCCTGCGTGCCAGCAACAAAGCAGATTCAATATTTTCCCTGTCAGTGAAACTGGTACCCTATAACTGAAGAAATTTGACTATAAAAAAAGGCACATCTGTATTGGAATGATATCGGCTTGTCTATGCATTTGTATACTGGATGCTTTTCCTTACTGCTTATGCGACAAAGGGCATATTAGGTTTGTATACAGTTTGTTTCTGTTGGCACAAGAACACCTTTTGTAGTCAACTGCTGTGGTTTTTAATTAATGGAAAAAATGTATTTGATCGGCACAAGGTTTAATAAGATTAAACAAGGATTTAAAAAACAAAATCAGACCAACATCTCAACCATTTTAAGTGAACAGCTCTAAACACCCAACTCAACTACGATAAAGTCAATTAACACTCCTATCAAACAAAATCCAAAATTCAACCACAACATTCACATAACTGATCAGCTGCCAACAGTGGAAAGCTAACCTCTGGATAACCTTCTCTGAATAAGGCAGGAAGAGCTTCAGCATTTTCTTATATTCACTGGGCTACAGGAACATATCAGCCATGATCTTACTGAATGGTGGAGCAGGCTCAAGGGGCCATTTGGCCTACTCATACTCCTATTTCTTATGTTCTTACATATAATAGACAATTCAGTAAACTAAAAGATCATACATGTCCAAGAGATTTGCAGATTCTTCCCTTCATTTTCCATCAAAAAGGAGGGCAAAACAGCACAGGAGTCAAACATTTGTTATTCATTTATGTCATGGAACTTTAAGATTTAAATAATCTGCTCTAGCCTCCCAACCACCCCTCCCCCCAAAAAGAAATCCAAAGCAGGTGCTCAAAATGAACAATAAACCTGGCCAGGGAGAGAACACAGTATTAAGTAATTCTATTGTATTTTATGTCTAGCACCAAGTTCAAATTCATCTTAAAACAAGTTTTCATCAAAGGTTCCATTTAAAAATCCTCCAATGCCATTTGTTTCAAAAAGACAACTATTTTTTACCTTTTTATTTCTAAATGCTGCCTAGTTACAAATATAAATGCAGGTCAATCACAACTTCCAGTATATGTTCTATTTCCTTTGGGAGTTCTACAGCTTTTCCTTAATAATCCTATTTTGATAATAGGAAACAGTAACCGGAGTCTCGAAAAAACACAATGACAGCCCTATGGCTCAGTGGGATGCGTTTGCCAGTTATTCCAATTGAAAAATGAACAACTTATTAAAATACAATCCATATAAGTCACTTAACCTGCCAGAGCTTTAAAACCTAGTCTATTCCGAAAACATTTAAGAGTATATTAGTTTTATGTCGTATAGATAAAAAAAAGTATGTCAACAAGCATGGGAAAACATGCCTGCCTGTGAAAATTCCAACAATGACTTCCAATATATTGTTTTTAAACTGATCCTCCACCTTCCCCCAAGCTCTAAAGCATGAGACCATTAACGTGACCTAGGACCACAACAGACAAACATATTATAGGTTCACCTGCCTTTGACTGTTAGTGAAATGTGTCAGAAAAAGGGCTCAGAATATTTACGGCACAGAAAGAGGCCATTCGGCCCATTGTGTCCGTGCCGGCCGAAAATGAGCCACCCAGCCTAATCCCACTTTCCACCACTTGGTCTGTAGCCTTGTAGGTCACGGCACTTCAGGTGCACATCCAGGTACTTTTTAAATGATGAGTCAGTCAACTCTCTTCTAATATTAGAAATATGTAATACAGCTGGCTGCCTGCTTATAAGATTTCATTGTTAATCGTTATATTGCAACTGATGTCCAATACTAGTGCCTCTTTCAAATGACTGCACTACTAATGTCAAGTTGCAGTTTCTGAGAAATTGGCAGAATTCAACTGTATATTTAGTATTGGTGCGGTGCAAAATATTGTGCTAAACAATAAGCTAATAAGCTAAACAAGTAGAACTCAAACATTAAGTTTGACTCATTGGGGAAAACTGCTGCTGGCCACTTATTCCAGATGGCAATAGAGCTAGAAAGAAAGTTATCCTATACATAGTTGGAATTTGCTGTGGTCTGTGATTTTTTTAAAAACAGATTTATAATATTTTACCCTTTTTTGGCCTCACCAGTTGAAATGCTTTTGATAACTCTTTACAGAACTTCTACATTGATCACTACACTGACATGATAACAAAAGAAATCAATATCAATTCAAAGTAGACTTTCTATCAACTGATCATCACCCAAGATGAACTATCACTAGTAGAATTTAATGATTTGAGCCATTCTGTATTCTCAGAAATAAATAACGGTGATCAATCTATGACCCAGGATTGGATGAAGGACAGAAAATATACTGGGCATGAGTTTGAGTCATAATTTTAATTTTATAAAAGAGGGTTTAATTGTCAAATTATGACCAGTTACAATTTTGAAGAGTCAATTTTAAAAAAGATATCACAATTTAATTCCTGGGCTTTCGACTGCATTTTCAGCCACGATTTTACAAACAACTGACAGCACGTCTTCTTCCTGGAGGCATTCAACAAAAGGCTGTTTTTAGTTAAGTTAGCACGGTGTCTGACATGTGCAGAAACCGATCACCATGTAGAGTTTTGGTTTGTCCAATATGGGGGGGTGGGGGGGTCACAATCTCTCCCTATAGGGACATACTATTTATCCAAGTTCAAACAGCTTCAGCACAGGTTGACAGAGTCAAAGTTTAGGGACCCTCAAGGGTGCATAAGTTACTACTGGAACTTAATTAGCTATGGAGAAAGAACTAATCTGAATTTTATTTGCTTCCCACCCCCCCACCGAAAAGAAAGGCTAATGAAAAGTATGCCCCCACCCTCAAAAGGGAATTGGATAAATACTTGAAGGCAAAAAAATTACAGGGCTATGGGGAAACAGCAGGGGAATAGGGTTAATTGGCTAGCTCGTCCAAACAGCCGGCACAAGCACGATGGGCCGAATGGCCTCCTCCAGTGCTATATATATGTATATTGGTATTAATTTATAGCCAAAGCAAACATATGGGTGACATTTCAGTCAGGAATTAATAAAACATTTTGTGATCAGCAGCAACTATTTCTAACTACAGGAAAAGTTATGCATCATTTTCTTTCCAGCTTTATATTATGAAAGTCGCTCATTAAGAAAATGTACAAATTATTCACAAATAAGTGCATCAATTGTTTGATAACTACTGGCCCAATTAGGGATAGCTCCAGACATTAATCCCCTCCTAAAACATATTTTAAGTGACTGATGCATTTACCTCAGCACTTTACTGGCCTCCAACAAGATCCTATTCAGAGCTTTACACAAAAAATAACAAACAATACTGTTCTAGCAAAGGCTGGCACATCCTCATCAAAGGACAGATATGATGGCAGTTCCTTTTTCTTCCCCCACCCTTTAAATCATTTTTAGGCTGATGAGTGCTAAAGCCAAATGGTGTCTCTGTAGCAGATGCCCACTCTGAAAAAACAAATTCAATCAAGTTTGTGCTTACATCTGTAGGATTAAGGCACAAATCTAGCCGTTGACAGGATTTCAACTTGGCTTTCAAGATTGCTCATATAGTAGCCACAGTATCAGTAAGAAGGCTGAACAGAAATGTTATAGTAAACACATTATATTAGGGTTAAGAGATGATTAGAACAGGAGTCAAATTTGGCTCCCATTCAGTAGGGTGAGTAGAAATTCTTGATTGTGAGGGGACAACACCAGGTCCTCATGCTCTTTTTAATGTTGGAGCCATTCATAAACACATCCAAATACAACGGCTAAACGGATCTGAACTTTTGAGCACTGAAAACAAGGTCAATATAGATTTTAAATACAAGGTAAGATTTTGAACAGGATTTGAAATATTTTGCAAATTCACATAATTCCACAGAACCATACACTTCAAAATTTAGAGGGCTATTTTAAGTAATTGTGCAGAAATGCTATCGCAATCAACAGGACAGAAGAACAAGACTGTGCCAGAATTGAAATAGCTCTCCTAGGTCAGAAGACTTCCTCAAGTGAAACATCCTGTACTACATGTTTCTCGACAGATCCAAAATCATGACCAAAGGACAAAAATGATATTAATTTATTTCTAAATGTGGAGGAACAATTTAAATGTTGCTCTAAACAAATATTTGATAGTAAATGCCACAAGGACATTAGCTGAAAATCTAATTGTAATACCCTAGGTAGGTGTGCGTGTGCAGAGGAAGATGAGTGGAGGATTAAAAAGAGGTGGGTTTAAAGGTGGATCTTAAAAGGCGTGGAAGGTGGACAGGTTTAGGGATGGAATTCTAGAGCATGGGGCCTAGACAGCTGAAGACATAGCTGCCAATGGTGGGGCAAAGGGAAGGGGAGATGCACAAGAAGCTAGAGTCAAAGGGGTGAAGAGTTGTAGGGCTAGAAGAGGTTAGAGATAGGGGGAGGCGAGGCCATGAAGGGATTTAAACATTAGGAAGAGAATTTTAAATTGGAGCTGTTGGAGGACCGGAAACCAAAGGGCAAGGAAAGGAATGATGGATCAGAAGGACTTGTTGCAGAATAGAATACAGGCCACAGAGGTTTGGACGAGCTGAAGTTTACTGAGTGTGGAAGATGAGACACTGGCCAGTAAACATTGGAACAGTCAAGTCTGGTGGTGACAAATTCATGGATAAAAATTTCAGCAGCAGATGGGCTGAGGCAGGCAATATTATACAGATGGAAGCAAGTGGTGTTTGTGATGGAGAAGATATGGGGTCGGAAGCTCAGCTTAAGGTCGAATAGAATGCCGAGATTGCAAAAGATCTCCTTCAACCTGAGACAATGGTTGGTAGGGGAATGGAATCTGTGGCGGGGACCAAAGACAATGAGTTTGATCTTCCTGATGTTTAACTGGAGGAAACTGCCGTTCATACAAGACTGGATGTCGAACAATCAATCAGTCTGACAACACAGAGGCAGTGGAGAAATAGAGCTGGGTTTTGAAAATACTTGTAGAAGTGTGCCCCATGTCTTTGGAAGATGTTGCCAAGATGCAGCATATAAACGAAGAAATGGATGTGGCCAAGGATAGGTTCTTGGCAGACTCAAGAGGCAACCGTGTGGACGCAGGAAGAGCAGTCTTTGATGGAGGTGCTCTGGCTACGATTTGATAGGCAAATGGAACCAAACAAGGACAGTCCCACTTATCTGGACAACGAGGAGAGGCATTGAAGGATGGTGTGGTTGACAGTGTCAAAGGCTGCAGAGAGGTAGAGGGGGTTTAAGGGTGGAAAATGCACCACGGTCACATTCACATACAGCATCATTTGTGACTTTGATTAAGGCCATACAGTGTGTTAGACCTTTTAACAGTTATAACATTCACGCCCAATCTAAATGGTTTATTTGCTGTTTAAAAAATGTGACGTTAGCAATGTAAATGAGCTCTTTCCTGTCTTAAATCTTATCAGGCTAACATCAAACAGCAAACAGAAAAAAACCAAACAGTAACTAGCTAGCTCCAACTGCTCATATATCCAAAATTAGATGTGTTTGTACTGAAAAAATCCTGGTCATAACTTATCCTGCTGTAAAACCTTGTACGAGTTACGTTCTTAAATCTATTCCCCAATGGAAGAAAGGTTTTAATAATGCCTATTAGCATTTCTGTTTTTGTAGCATAATGATGATACACGGCTCATTTTTCAGTGGAGGATCCATTTGCACTGCTGTGTTCTCATGCCTATGTCTAGGGACATTCCCACGAGGCAGAAAGGTAGGGCAACTAAAGCCAGAGCTCCCTGGATGACAAAAGAGATAGTGAGTGAGATGAAATGGAAAAAAAGGGGCGTATGACAGATGGTAGGTTGATAACAAGTGAGAACCAGGCAGAATATAGAAAGTTCAGAGGGGAAGTGAAAAGGGCAATAAGAGGGGCAAAGAGAGAGTATGAGAATAGACTGGCAACTAACATAAAAGGGAATCCAAAAGTCTTCTACAGGCATGTAAACAGCAAATGGGTAGTAAGAGGAGGGATGGGGCCGATTAGGGGCCATAAAGGAGATCTACTCATGTAGGCTGAGGTACTAAATAAGTACTTTGCATTTGTCTTTACCATGGAAGAAGATGCTGCCAGAGTCTCAGTAAAAAATAGTTGAGATACTGGATGGGCTAAAAGTTGATATAGAGGTACTTGAAAGGATGGCTGTACCTAAAGTTGATAAGTCACCCGGTCCAGATGGGATGCATCCTAGGTTGCTGAGGGAAGTAAGGATGAAAATTGCAGAGGTACTGGCTATAATCTTCCAAATATCCGTAGATACGGGGGTGGTGCCAGAGGACTAGAGAATTGCAAATGTTACACCCTTGTTCAAAAAAGGGTGTAAGGATAAACCCAGCAACTATAGGCCAGTCAGTTTAACCTCAGTTTCTAAAAGTTACCCCACCACTATGGTCCAGAACAGAATTAACAGTCACCTGGACGAGTGTGGATTGATTAGGGAAAGCCAGCACAGATTTGTTAAAGGCAAATCACGCTTAACTAACCTGATAAGAGTTTTTTTTGATGAGGTAACAGAGAAGGTAAATGAGGGCAATGCAGTTGATGCGGTGTATATGGACTTTCAAAAGGCGTTTGATAAAGTGCCGCATGATAGGCTTATCATTAAGACTGTAGCCCATGGAATAAAGGGGGCAGTAGCAACATGGATACAGAATTGGCTAAGGGGCAGGAAACAGTAGTGGTGAACGGTTGTTTTTCGGACCGGAGGGAGGTGTACAGTGATGTTCCCCAGGGGTCAGTGCTGGGACCACTGCTTTTCTTGATCTATATTAATGACTTGGGTGTACAGGGCACAATTTCAAAATTTGCAGATGACACACAACTTAGAAGGGTAGTAAACAGTGAGGAGGATAGTGATAGACTTCAAGAGGATATAGACAGGCTGGTTGGCATGGGCGGACACATGGCAGATGAAATTTAATGCAAAAAATGTGAAGTGATACATTTCGGTAGGAAGAACGAGAAGAAGCAATATAAACTAGGGCAAAACTCTAAAAGGGGTACAGGAACAGAGATCGGGGATATATGTGCACAAATCGTTGAATATGGCAGGGCAGGTTGAGAAAGTGGTTCAAAAAGCATACAGGATCGTGGGCTTTAAATAGAGGCATAGAGTACAAAAAGTATGGAAGTCACGATGAATCTTTATAAAACAGTGGTTTGGCCACAACTGCAGTAGTGTGTCCAGTTCTGGGCACCGCACTTTAGGAAACTTGTGAAAGCCTTAAAGAGGGTGCAGAAGAGATTTACGGGAATGATTCCAGGGATGAGGGACTTTAGTTACGTGGATAGACTGGAGAAGCTGGGGTTGTTCTCCTTGGAACAGGGTCAGTTGCGAGGAGATTTGACAGAGGTATTCAAAATCATGAAGGGTCTAGACAGAGTAGATAGAGAAAAACTGTTCCCACTGGCGGAAGGGTCAAGGAGCAGAAGACACAGATTTAAGTTGATTGGCGAAAGAACCAAAGATGACATGAGGAAAAACTTTTTTTTAAAAAACACATCGTGTGGTTAGGATCTGGAATGCACGGCCCAAGGGGGTGGTGGAGGCAGATTCAATCATGGCTTTCAAAAGGGAACTGGATAAGTACTTGAAAGGAAAAAATTTGCAGGGCTATGGGGAAAGGGTGGGGGAGTGGGACCAGCTGGATTGATCTTGCATACAGCTGGCACGACTCGATGGGCCGAACAGCCTCTCTATGATTCTATCCAGATCCAGCATTTTGCAGTAGAGTCCCAGCAATGGGCCTCCACCATACTGGACCGTAAAACTTAACTCACCTCCTTAGTTAGTTACTCCTTCCTGTATCTTCTGATTGCTTACATTTGTACAGCAACAGTACAATGTGAGATTATAGCTCAAAAGCTGTTAAAGGAAAGTAAACATTGTGATTTATATCCCTCATTGTTTTTTTTTTAAAGAAAATTCTTCCTACACGAGAGGAAAACCTGTTTCTAAGGCCCTTCCAATATTGCAGCTATCAGTTGCTTAGTGTACAAAATTAGTCTAGATTGGCCAACCCTCAGATCTTCATTCTCTAGAGGAACTATCTGGACTCTGATCAATGCCTCTTACTGACAGCATAGCCAGGATCAGGAATTTGCCAAAGATAGGAAATTAGTCATACCAGTGATGCTAACATCGTATAGCATAGAGCTTCAGTAAACCAATATAGGGTACTCTTGGTTTATCATTTAAAAAAATGCCACCCATCTCTGCACTCTACATCAAAAAGCTACATCTTTCAATCTTTCCTATAAAAGTGGACAGTTGACACACATATGGAACAAATCGTGGAACTCCACGCCTAACAGCACTGTGGGAGTACTTCACCTCACGGACTGCAGCGGTTCAAGGTGGCAGCTCACTACCACGTACTCAAGGGCACCTGGGGATGAGCAATAAATGCTGGCCTTGCTAGCAACGCCCACATCCAAACACATGCTAGAGAGGGGGAGGAAAGACGAGGGCAGGGGGGGGGGGGGGGGGGGGGGAAAGAGAGTGAGAGCGAGAGCGAAAAACACACCAGAAAGGGGAGTGGCGGGGGGAGAAGAGAGAGAAAGAGATTAAAATAAATCAATGTATGTCATCACAGATTTTCATGACCTTTGAAATTAGGGATTTTATTTTCACACTAATACAAGCAATTCTTTTGCCATTCATTCACCCAGTGAAAAAGTTCTGCATTTTTTAATACTGGTGCAGCATATTCAGTTTGTTTTTACTACAAGTCTGTAACATAGATTCAGTGATCTAGAGTATAGGGAAGTGGCTTAGATGCCTTTCTTGTTACGTTTTTAATCTGTTGTAAACCATTATTAATTGACAATCAAGGATTCCAACGTTATCGTAATTGAAAGCCAAGTATTGCAGAAAGAAGCATCGACGAGCATGAAGTGTTGGGGACAGGAAGTACTTGTGTAAATTACACCAAGATTCCGGTAAGATTGGGTGCAGGAAGTACTCTCATTTTAGGGCAGGCAATCAACAAGAAAAAAAACCACAACACCTGGTACTCTTCAGTCAGCCCATTTATCCAAATGCTTAGGTTAAAGTTACAGTTTCTTGTACACAACCAAGGAGAAAGGCTAACAATAAGCAGTTTGCATTTATATAGCGCCTTCAATGTAATAAAACGTCTCAGGGTGCCTCGCAGGAGCATAATTCGACAAAAAAGAATTGACACTTAGCCAAAGGAGGAGACATTAGGACATTTGACCAAAAGCTTGGTCAAAAAAGGTTTTAAGGAGCGTTTTTAAGGAGGAGGTGGAGAAGATTATGGAGGGAATTCCAGAGCTTAGGGCCTAGACAGCTGAAGGCACGACAGACAAGGTGCAGGGAAGGAAGTTGGGGATGCGCAAGAGGCCAGAATTAGAAGAACACAGTTCTCGGAGGGTTGTAGGGCTGGAGGAGGTTACAGAGATAGGGAGGGGCAAGGCCATGGAGTGATTTGAACACAAGGATGAGAATTTTAAATCTGAGTTGTTGGTGAACCAGGAGCCAATGTGGGTTAGCGAGCACAGGGGTGATGGGATACCGGCAGCTGAGTTTTGGATGAGCTCAAGTCTATGGATAGTGGAAGATCAGCCAGAAGAGCATGGAATAATCGAGTTTGGAAGTAACAAAAGCATGGATCAAGGTTTCAACAATAGATGGGCTGAGGCAGGGCAGAGTTGGGCAATATTATGGAGATGAAAGTAGGCAGTCTTATGGAGAGGATATGGAGTCGGAAGCCCAGCTTAGGGTCAAATAGGACACCGAAGTTGTGAACAGTCTGGTTCAGCCAAAGACAGTGGCCAGGGAGGCAGATGGAATCGATGGCTAGGGAGCAAAGTTTGTGACGTTGGCCAAAGACAACGGCTTCAGTCTTCCCAGTGTTTAATTGGAAGAAATTTCTGCTCATCCAGTACTGGATGTCAGACAAGTAGCCCAACAACACAGAGTCAGTAGTGGTGGGGTCGAGAGGGGTGGTGGCAAGGTAGGTTGAGCTGGCTGTCATCAGCGTACCTGTGGAACCTGACGTTGTATTTTCGAATGATATCGCCAAGGGACAGCATGTAGATGAGAAATAAGAGGGACTCCAGAGATAATGGTGCAGGAGCAGGAAGAGAAGCCATTTCAGAGGATTCTCTGGCTATGACTGGATAGCTAAGAATGACAAAAATATGTAAAGGCAAGCTCTTACAATGGCTCAGGGAATTTATCCAGTGAGTAATTAATATAGACCAAGAAAGTCCAATGTTTGATTTCCAGTCTGTGCTATGTTAACTGATCTTAACTGGCCCGGGGGGGGGGGGGCAGTGCGGGGGGGAAAGAGAATCAGTGCCCCTGCATTAGTACAGGCTTTTCATTCTGGATCACTATCCTTACTGAAAAATGTGTACATCAGATGAAGGCACGATTAGACCCAGCTATGATGCACCACACTCTCAAGTAGTCTTGTCAACAACAGCAAACCTCACACAAGAATAATGTTCATAGTAAAGTGATGCCATGTACGTAGCAAGGAGGGCAATCACTTCAGGAAAAAAGAAATTAATAAAAAAACACTTCCAACATTTACACCCTCCAACAAACAACCTCAGCAGTTTAACAAGCATTTGATCATTTTAAGTTTTGGTACATGTTCCATAATTTTCAATAGGAGTACTAAACTGTAAGACTGCCAGATTGACACTTTTACTGAAATTAAATTTTGGTTTGAATAAAAAAAAACTTAACCACTTGCTTATTTTCTCAGTATAATGAATATTGACAATAATAACTGAAAGAAGAAAAGAACTTGCATTTACATAGCACTTTTCACAATCTCAGGTCATCCCAGCCAATGAAGCTTTACAGCCACTGTTGTAATGTAAGAAATGCGGCAGCCAATTTCCGCACAGCAAGGTCCCACAGACAGTAATGTGATAATGACCAGATAATCTGTTTTAATGATATTGGTCGAGGGATAAATGTTGGCCAGGACACCAGGGACAACTCCCCTGCACTTCTTCGAAAGACTGCCTTTGGATCTTTTACGTCCACCTGAGGGGGCAGACGGGGCCTCAGTTTAATGTCTTATCCAAAGGACAGAACCTCAAACAGTGCAACACTCCCTCAGTACTGCACTAGAGTGTCAGCCTAGATTTTGTGCTCAAATCTCAAGTGGGACTTGAATCTACAACCTTCTGACTCAGAGGCAAAAGTGTTATCACTGAGCCACAGCTGACACTTATAGAAACATAGAAAATAGGAACAGGAATAGGCTATTCGGCCCTTCAAGCCTGCTTCGCCATTCAATATGATCATGGCAGAACCTCTATCTCAATACCATATTCCCGCTCTCTCCCCATACCCATTGATGCCTTGTGTGTCTAGAAATCTATCTATCTCCTTCTTAAAGGTTTCTGTGGTAGAGAATGCCACAGGTTCACTGCTCTCTGAGTGAAGAAATTTCTCCTCATCTCAGTCCTAAATGTCCTACCCCGTATCCTAAGGCTCCTCGTTCTAGACCCTCCCAGCCAGGGAAAATATCCTCCCTGCATCCAGTCTGTCTAGCCCTGTCAGAATTTTAAGTGTTTCAATGAGATCCCCTCTCATTCTTCTAAACTCGAGTGAATACCGGCCTAATCGACCCAATCTCTCCGCATACGACAGTCCTGCCAACCCAGGAATCAGTTTGGTGTACCTTCGCTGCACTCCTCTATGGCAAGTACATCCTTTCTTAGATAAGGAGACCAAAACTGTACATAATACTCCAGGTGTGGTCTCACCAAGGCCCTGTATAACGGCAATAAGACATCCTTGCTCCTGTACTCAAATCCTCTTGCAATGAAGGCCAACATACCATTGGCCTGCCTAACTGCTTGCTGCACCTGCATGTTTGCTTTCAGTGACTGGTGCACAAAGATACCCAGGTCCTTTTGTACATATAAAGTGTAAATGCAGGAGTGTATTTCAAAATGTATCTGGAAAAATAAACACACTCAGCTCCTCTGTTCAAACTAAATTATATAATTCACTTATATAAATGATGCTGCATTTATACAGAGACAAGTAGCCAGAGCAGTAGTTCCAGTCAGCCAATATCCTATTTACATTGCCTGGCTGGAACTTAAATTCTCCTATTCAAGACAAAGCGCTGAGCTATAGTCAAAATTTAAATGTTTAAAGAATTAATGTAGCAGGCCCATCAAAAAGTCTCACACTGCTTTGCCAGAGTCAGGCCAGACACGGACTGTGAATTTAGATTACAACTTTTAGCATTGCTGCAATCCAGAATTTTCTTTTTGCAGCAATAGTAAAGTTGTAGTGTTAATGCAACCTGAATTAAATACATATCTAGGCACAAGACTGAAGAGGATCACAAACACTTAGTGTGCCTAAAAGATGACAAAATAACTTGAGGTACCAAAAGCAGAAGCACAATTTAAATTAAAAAGTAACAATAGAACATCGTGAACATACTGCTTGTTCATTCGATACATTTTCAATTTTGTGAACACAGTATTTTAACAGATTTAAATAAAATAAACAATTTTGAATGTCACTGTACTACAGAAATTTTTAATAGAATGTCATTTAAAACTAATGAATTACTAAAATAAATCTTTGGAAACAAACAAACATTCAACTCTACGTTTGGCTGGAGAGGAGAAAGGGGGGGGGAAGAAGAGGAGAAAAGAGAAATGTACACATAGAATCCTCCTGGTTTAGCTTTAATATATAGTATATAACGTTGCACACAGAAAACAATCAGAATCTTAGAGAACTTATTTTAGTACAGCAAAAACCCAATCACTTCCTGTTCAGAGCTGATAACTCGTTTAGCAGATAATAATTCAATTTGAACAGAGGGGCTGAGCGTGTTTATTTTTCGAGATACCTTTTGAAATACACAATTGAGACAGTTGTCTAGGTACAATATTTCAAGCCATACTCTACAAATACAAGACAAAATGATCAATACAGGATTATTCCAACACATTGTCAGAATAAACATTTCAATTTCTCCGGTAGCGAGATTTTAAATTAATTATTATATAGGAGAAAACTTTGCCTATCTTATCGGGCCTAATACAACACTTGGAAAGAATGAAGTAGCCCTGCAACCCAGGTACAGCAAGACTCTCATCTCGAACAACAGTAACTTAGACAATATTGAAGATTTCTCCTTAGAAGCAGAGTCAACAGCAAATCAGCCAACATCCTACTGCAAACAAAAGCTAGATTAACCCATAAACAGGGGCTGTCTGCCATTATATCGCATCCTTTACTGTGACTAGAAATTGCATCGAGTAGTGCAGGATCGTGTTGCTGGAATTAACAACTCCAACAGCCAGCTCTGCTGCGCGATACCAACCTATAACTACCCTCAGGTGCTTCAATCTGGTCAGAACATCTTTCTTCGGATCCAAGACTTTCTGTGTGGATTTTTTCACATCCCCATGAGGTTTTTTAGAAAACATTCCGTTCCTTGGATCAAGTACCAGACCCCTCCCAAATGATTTTGTTTTAAATCTTTATGAGAAATAAATATAAACGGTGCAGCCTAAAGAGCTCCTCATAACAAAAATACTTAGCGAAAATACCAAACACATTAAAACAGCCCCTGAGCGAACACTGCCCAGTTATTAACCGTCAATCGCGAACATGGCGGATTTCAGCAGGACAAACAACTGGCACGCTTAATCAAAACCAGAGCGCTTCGAGCAGTCTCAAAATCAAAAGCTTCGCATTAGCGGTCACGTGGATGCCTTCAAGTCACAGCATGTGTCCACGTCAAGCGGCTACTGCAAAACACGAACCGCTTGCTGTGAAATGACTCCCAATTCCGACCGTTGTGTATCGACTGTTCGGTCGCTATTTAGTCATGGCTGTTTTTCCCCGCCGTTGATGGGCAGTGGCCGCAAAGGCTCTCGGGACTCGTAGTTCTTTTTGTCTAATCTTGCACGGCGTAACCCGAGACTCCAGACTACAACTCCCAGGGTGCAAGACGCGCCCTGCGCCCGTACGGTGACCGTTTGCGCGCTTCGATTCGATCGCGGCAAGCCCCGCCCTCCTACACATCGATTGGTGCCGTTGGTGGTTATGGAACTCAGTTTCTCCTTTTCAGTGTTGTCTATTGGTCAATCGGGTTGTCAATTAGCCGAGATGGTCTACCGCCCCCTTCCGTTATTATCGAATTGGGTAGAAATGCGATGTTGCGGTGCCGTGAACGTTTCGTGTAATTAAACTAAACAGCGGTGATTGTGATTTGATCTTTTTTAAACTTGCTGCCAATATGCCGGTTCATTCTAGAGATAAAAAAGAGAACAATCACGAAGACATGGACGTTGACTACCCGGAGAATGAAGGCAGCAGTTCGGATGATGAAGACACGGAGAGCTCCTCCGTATCGGAAGATGGGGACAGTTCAGGTGGGTATAGGCCAGACATCCCCACTACTCGTGGAACTGGCTGACGGGGCCAAGCCAAAACCACCTGTTTGCATATATCGGGGCACATTTCGGTGTAGTTAACCTATTCGAGGTTTGTAGGGTGTGTGTGGCTGTTTAGAAATCCAGTTTGTCAACCGTTTCACGTCTATTTGCAAAACGTAAACGACGTGCCTCATCCTCCCGCCCCTCCATCTCATTCCTTCCTCAACCGAGTTGCCATCTTCACCTTTTTTGACTTACAAACAATGCGTTTATACTGCAATTTTAGCATTGCTGCATTAATGTTCAAAAATCGGGAGTTACGGCACAACCGAATCCCAGAACTAAGCGTTGTGCTAAACACTGGAAGACATTGCCTGGCACTGCTTGGGTTTGACACCAGGAGTACAACTGCAGTGCAATTTCCCACCAAGTCAAACCTAGCCCTGAATTCGTGTCTGGTTCTATTTTCTCTCCCAACTCCTCGTGCCCTCTGTAAGCTCATCTTGTCAAGGCAACTCACCTGTTCCTTTTATTCCATCCCCTTAGACTGCTGACGACCCAACTCCCCTTTCTGCCTCCCAAGCTAGCTGGAATTGCAAGTGGTTCCACCTCCTTGAGTACAGTCGCTCTCTTACAAAACTTCTGTTTTCACCACCTCAAAAACCCCATTATCAACTCCACTGTCCTTGTAAACTACCGCCTCATCTCCAATCTCTCTTTCCTCTTCGAAATCTTTGAATGTCTTGTTGCCTCCTAAATCCATGACCATCATTCCTGCAACTCCCTGTTTCAATCTCTCCACTCAAGTTTCTGACACAGCCCTAACCATTTTCATTCCTTATCCACCTCGAATTCTGTGCAGAATTTGACATGTTTGACGACACCATCCTCCTTATCCGATTGTAGCCAGAGCATCTCCAGCAATGACTTCACTTCCCTCCCCTGCACCATTACTTCCAGAGTCCCAAGGACCCATCCTTGGCCTCCTCCTCTTCCTCATCTACATGATGCCCCTTGGACAAATCATCCGCAGACATGTATGTATGCTGATGACACCCAGCTCTACCACTTAACCCCGCCACTGCCTCCATATTGTCAGGTCCGTGCTGCTTTCCCCCCCCCCCAATGGCTCAAGGCTTGTGCTGCTCTCTTTCTCTCCCCCCACCCCCCACCAATCTCAAGCCTGTACTTATTACCTCCTCCCCTATCATAGTTCTTTGCTCTGTCTACCATGCCAAATCTCCAAATCTGCTCTCTCTCCACCATATGCCAAATTTGATCTTGTCCCATGTACCAGTTCTGCTTTGCCTCTATTTTAAATGCTAAATCTACTCTGTGCCCTCAAATGCATTCCAATTCTTCTCGTTGCTGCAGTTGTGTCGACCCCATCGTTCCAATTGATAACCACCCTGCATCCCAATTCTATACAACAAACCAAAATCAGCAAATTCTGAATGTGCAGTATTTACATTGTGATTCTTATACTGTTGCATTGCATATCGATCCAATACGGATCTGAGTGTTCTCTGTAACCTATGATTAAAGTCATATTTAACACTCTAAAGCTATCTATTGATAAATAGGATTATACTTTTTAAAACAGTGCCTGCCTGCTCTCACAGAGGCAGATAATGACCATCTTTGAATGGCAACTTGGTCATTAGTCTGAGTTGAGGGAATGTAACAAATGTAAATTATACCTGATGTGTAAACTGGAAGTGATCATAATTTGACAACAAAATTTGTTTTTTTAACATCTTGGGTAGACAGTGTATTTTAGATGCAATGGGATAGGTACTTATCCCTGTATATTCCCATACGTTTCAGATTTGCCATTTTGAAGACATACAATCTTTATGAAAAACAGTTTGACTTTTTGTTGGGAAGTGAGAAGACCCATGTACTAATTTTGTGACTTGATTTGTGTTGTTGGGTTCTGTGTTTATATGATGGGGCAATTTTCTGATTTTGCGCATATCGGGAATTCAGTCATGCACTGAATGATGGAAAGGATTCATAAAATCTTGTGGCACAGAAACTGGCCATTCTGCCTGTCAAGCTGGCACCATTGTTTTCTCCACAGGAGCCACCTAGAATAATCCCTCTCTCCTGGTATGGAGGAGGGGATGAGGACACACTGTTGTACCTACCTTGCGCAACTCTAGTTTCTCAATTTTCTCTCCTCTATTGTGTGATGGGTTGAAGTATGGTTTATGATCTGATTAGGTCTACCATTCTTCCAAATGCAAGGTTAATTTGAGCACCTTCTCAATCAGTGTTTCGTTGTTGCTCATGTTATCTGACTAGTGAGCTCATTCTGTCTGAGTTTCTGTTGCACATTGTTCCTGTAACACGTTTTCAGCTTTGCCCTTGGTTTTGCTGATATAGTGGCCTGACCACTCAGACTGGGATTGTAAGTGCTGCTGAAAAGGAAAATTGACATCTGAATCCATGAGGACATGAGCAGTCTTGTTTTGATACATGACAACTGAGTGCCATAGAGCAGGCATGTTCCTGAAGTTCCTTGACCTGTGTTACCTGTAATAATTCAGAGAACATGAGATCAAATCCCACCATGGCAGATTGAGAATTTGAATTTAGTTTTTAAAAGTCCTGGAAATAAAAAGCTGGTATTAGTATATTAAAAAAAATGACAATGAAGCTATTGGATTGGTACAAAACCCAACTTGTTCACTAATGCTATTCAGGGAAGGAAACTTGACATCCTTATCTGGTCTGGCCTATATGTGACTCCAGTCCCACACCAATATGGTTGATTCTTAACTGCCCTCTGATGTGGCCTTGCAAGCCACTCCATTGTATCAAACCATTACAAAGAATATCACACAGGCTACAGTGGTTCAATGAAGGTGGCCCACCATCTTCTTAGGGCAACTAGGGATGGGTATTAAATGCCGGCCATCAGTGATGCCCCTATCCCAACAATGAATGAAAAACAACTTTACAAACCACTTAAATTGTGAACTCGAGCCCTTCCTCAGTGTCCGTCTGTATATTTTCCTTGGTTGCTGTTTTGGGATTAGTACGCACAGAAGACTGCAGCTATCATGATTGTCAATTTTTTTATGGTTGAATTACTTAAGCATATGCTTTTAAAATTTATTTTTATTGGCTTTCTATCGTTAATGCAAAAAAAATGGTGTATCATAGTAAGTACAGCACAGGAGGAGGCCATTCGGCCCATCATGTCTGTGCTGGCTCTTTGAAAGAGCTATCCAATTAGTCCCGTCCCCCTGCTCTTTCCCCATAGCTCTGTAAATTTTTCCCCATCAATATATGTCCAACTCCCCTTTGAAAGTTAACATTGAATCTGTGTCCACCACCCTTTCAGGCAATGCATTCCAGATCATTACAACTTGCTGCATTTAAAAAAAAGCTTCCACATGTCGCCTCTGGCTCTTTTGCCGATCACTTTGTGTCCTCTGGTTACCCACGCTTCTATCACTGGAAACAGTTTCTCCTTCTTTATACTGTCAAAACTGGTCATGATTTTGAACACCTCTATCAAATCTCTCCTTAACCTTCTCTGTTCTAAGGAGAACAACCCCAGCTTTTCCAGTGTCTCCACATAACTGAAGCCATTCATCCCTGGTGCCATTCTAGTAAATCTCTTCTGCACCCTCTCTAAGGCCATGACATCCTTCCTAAAGTGTGGTGCCCAAAATCGAACACCATACTCTAGCTGAGGCCTAACCAGTGTTTTATAAAGGTTTAACATAACTTCCTTGCTTCTGTTCTCTACGCTCCTATTAATAAAGCCCAGGATCCCATGTACCTTTTTAACAGCCTTCTCAACTTGTCCTGCGACCTTCAAAGATTTGTGTGTGTGCGTCCCCAGGTGTCTCTGTTCTTGCACCCCCTTTAAAATTGTACCATTTAGTTTATATTGCCTTTCCTCATTCTTCCTACCAAAATGCATAACTTCACACTTCTGTGTTAAATTTCATTTGCCATGTGTCAGACCATGTCCTCCTGAAACCTGTTGCTACCCTCCACACTGTTTACTACATTTGAGTTTCGTGTCATCTGTAAACTTTGAAATTATACCCTCTATATCCGTCCAAGTCATTAATAGATATCAAAAA
The DNA here is from genome assembly GCF_035084215.1 of Heptranchias perlo. Lineage (NCBI taxonomy): Eukaryota > Metazoa > Chordata > Chondrichthyes > Hexanchiformes > Hexanchidae > Heptranchias > Heptranchias perlo. Next base: position 36,960,458 of record NC_090334.1, on the reverse strand, counting down.
GAGCAGTGATCCTAATACTGACCCCTGGGGAACACCACTGTATGCTTATCTCCAGCCTGAAAAACAACTGCTGAAAAACAACACTCTGCTTTCTGTCCCTTAATTAATTTTGTATTCATGCTGCCACTGTCCCTTTTAATCCCATGGACTTTAATTTTGCTAACAAGCTTATTATGTAGTACTTTATCAAATGGCTTTTGAAAGTCCACATACACAACATCAACTGCACTACCCTCATCAACCCTCTCCGTTACTTCAGCAAAGAACTCAAATCAAGTTAGTCAAACAAGATTTTCCTTTAATAAATCCATGCTGACTTTCATTTATTAGCCCATACTTTTCTAAGTGCCAATTAATGTTGTCCCGGATTATTGTCTCTAAAAGTTTCCCCACCACCTACGTTAGGCTGACGGGCCTGTAATTGCCGGGTTTATCCCTCTCCCCTTTTTTTCAACAGGGCTGTAACTGTTGCAATCCTCCAGTCCTTTGGCACCACCTCCATATCTAAGGAGGATTGGAATATTGTGGCCAGATCCTCTGCAATTTCCACCCTTACTTCCCTCAGTACCTAGGATACATCCCACCTAGACAGGGTGACTTTCATACCTTGAGTACTGCCAATCTTTTAAGTACCTCCACTTTATCTATTTTTATCCTATCTAATATTGCTACTGCCTCCTCCTTTACTGCTATAATGGCAGCATCCTCTTCTCTAGTGAAGATGGATGCAAAGTATTTTTGTAGTACCTCAGTCATGCCCTTTGCCTCCAGAAGATCTTTTTTGTACCTAATCAGTCCCACCCTTCTTTTGACTACCTTTTTACTATTTATATGTTTATAAAAGACATATGAGTTCCCTTTTATCTTGGCCCCAGTCTAGTCTCATACTCTCTCTTTGCCTCTTATTCCCTTTTTTAGCTCTCCTCTGTACTTTCTGTATACAGCCTTGTTCTCTACTGTATTATGAACCTTACATTTGTCATAAGCCTCCTTTTTTTGTTTCATATTAATATCATTTCATATTAAATATTAGTCATCCAGGGAGCTCCAGCTTTGGATGCCCTTCCTTGCCCCCTTGTAGGAATGTGTCCACTCTGTACCCAAACCAGCTCCTCCTTGAAGGCCTCCCATTGTTCAATTACTGTTTTGCCCAACAATCCACCTGGGCAAGATCTCTCTTTAACTCACTAAAATTAGCCCTCCTCTAGTTAAGCATTTTCACATTTGATTGTTCCTTGTCCTTTTCTATAACTATTCTAAACCCTAATGATATTATGATCACTGTTCACCAAATGCTTCCCCACTGTAACATGCTCCACTGCCCCACTTCATTTCCCTGAACTAGATCCAGCACTGTTTCCTTCCTGGTTGGGCTGGAAACATACTGTTCCAGAAAGTTCTCTTGAACACATTTCAGGAATTCCTCCCCCTCTTTGCCCTTTATATCGTTATTGTCCCAGTCTATATTGGGATAACTGAAGTCTCCTATAGTTCTCGCACATTTTTGTAATTTACCTGCAAATTTGCTTCTCTATCTCCTTCCCACTATTTGTTGGCCTATAGTATACACCCAGGAGTGTAATAGCTCCTCTATTGTTAATTCTAACCAAATAGAAATAGATTCTGCTTTTGACCTCTCAACTACATAATTTCCAGTGCTATAATAGTTTCTTTGATTAATACAGCCACCCCCTCCTTTCTTTCCTTCCTTCCCTATTTTTCCTGAATACCTTGCAGCCAGGAATATTAAGTACCCAATCCTCCCCTTCTTTGAGCCAGGTCTCTGTTATTGCCACTATATCATAGTCCCATGTGACGACTTGAGCCTGCAGCTCACCAACCTTATTTATCATGCTACGTGTATTTATGCACATGCACTATAAACTCATCTTAGATTGCCTCGCATTTGCCCTGTCTGATCCCTCCTATTTCTGAACTATTCTTTACTCTAGTGCTATTTGTCCCTCCCAGTCCTCTGTGCACCTTGTTTCTCCTTTCTAATGTTTCATTCTGGTGCCCACCCCCCTGCTAATGGAACCATTGCAGAAGTTGCAATTGAGACTTTTATGCTGGCTGGCTGAAAAATGTCACCCTTGCTGGTATAAAACTGAACTGGCACCAGTGTCCTCACAGAGTGGATGAATCTTGAGAGGATTTAAACTAGTACGGAAGGGGGAGGGGCCATTTAGGGTTTTAACTGAATATCTTGCTAGAAAGGGAAATAGTTTATTAACGCAGAGTATTAGATGTAGGAATTTTAGCAAGATGGGATTCTAACGGGTGGCGATAACTGAGGTAGAACCATGAATCAGGGAAAGGTGTTAAACAGGTTATGATAAACCGGCATAAAGTGATAAACTCAAAGTAACTTTTTATAAATTTCAAGAACCTGAAGAACGAAGTAAGGAATCTTGAGGTCTGTACTGTTATAGGAAATTATGATGCAATTGGCAGCACAGAACTTAATTTAATAAAATGAATGGGTTGGGAGGTATATTTACACATTTATGGATTGTACTGAAGGGATCGAAGGGGGAAAATGGGAGGTGAACTGGGAACGTAGGTTAAAGATAGCCCAATGGTGACCAAGATAGGCAGTTCGTGTTCAAGTATAGAAGATCTAGAAACTTTGTGGGTCAGACTAAATAACAAGCGGGAGGGGAAAAAAACTAGTTATATTCTTCCAATTCAGGCAGAGGATATCAATAGGGAACTTTATGCTTAAATCAGAGAATCATGTGAGGACATTAATGCAATTGTGATGAGGAATTTCAGTTCTCCTAGGATTAATTGGAAAGGTTATAGTGAGAACTCTGCTGCTCGTATCCCAACTCGCACCAAGTCCCGCTCACCCATCACCCCTGTGCTTGCCGACCTTCATTGGCTCCGGAAATGCCTCGATTTTAAAATTCTCATCCTTGTGGAATGAAGTGGGTCAGGTGGAGCATGATTCAGCGGGGGAGCATTTGGGGAACAGTGATCATATTATCATTAGGTTTAGAATAGTCATGGAAAAGGACAAGGAACAATCAAATGTGAAAATGCTTAATGGAGGAAGGCAAATTTCAGTGAGTTAAAAAGGGATCTTGCCCAGTGGATTGGAATCGAAAATTGTTGGGCAAAACAGTAATTCAACAATGGAGGAGTTGATTTGGGTACAGAGTAGACACACCCCTACGAGGGGGAAAGGAAGGGCTTCCAAAGCTAGAGCTCCCTGGATGACTAAAGATATAGACATTAAAATGAAACAGAAAAAGGAAGCTTATGACTAGTGTAAGATTCATAATACAGTAGAGAACCAGGCTGAATACAGAAAGTACAGAGGAGATCTGAAAAAGGGAATAACGGGCAAAGAGAGACTATAAGAATAGATTAGCAGCTGACATAAAAGGGAACCCAAAAGCCTTTTATAAACATATCAATTGTAAAAGGGTAGCCAAAGGAAGGGCTGGATCAATTAGGGACAAAATAGGAGATCTTGTGGAGGCAGAGGGCATGGCTGAGACACTAAATGAATACTTCGCATCCGTCTTCACCAGAAAAGAGGATGCTGCCATTGCAGCAGTAAAGGAGGAGGTAGTAGCGATATTGGATAGGATAAAAATAGATAGTGGAGGTACTTAAAAGAATTAACAGTACTCAAAGTAGTAAAGTCACCCCATCCAGATAGGATGAATCCTAGGTTACTGAGGTACCTAAGGGTGGAAATTGTGGAGGCTCTGGCTACAATCTTCCAATTCTCCTTAGATATGAGGATGGTGCCGGAGTACTGGAGGATTGCATATATTACACCCCTGTTCAAAAAAGAGGAGCAGGATAAACCCAGCAATTAGAGGACAGTCAGTCTAATGTCAGTGGTGGGGAAATTTTTAGAGACAATAAACCAGGACAAAATTAATTGGCACTTGGAAAAATATGGGCTAACAAATAACAGTCAGCATGGATTTGTTAAAGGAAAATCCTGTTTGACTAACTTGATTGAGTTATTTGTGCGGTTGATGTGTATATGGAATATCAAATGCTATTTGAAATTCCATAAAGTACCACATAATAAATTAAAGCCCATGGGATTAAAGGGACAGTGGCAGCAAAATTGGCTAGGAGACAGAAAGCAGAGAGTAGTGGTGAATGGTTGTTTTTCAGACTGGAGGGAAATATTCAGTGGTGTTCCCCAGGGGTCAGTATTAGGACCACTGCTCTTTTTGATATATATTGATGACCTGGACTTGAAAGAGGGTATAATTTCAAAGCTTGCAGATGACAGGAAAGTTGGAAATGTAGTAAGCAATGTGGAGGGTAATAACAGACTTTAGGAGAACAGGCTGGTGAAATGGGCAGACATGTGGCAGACGAAATTTACCGCAGAGAAGTGCGAAGTGATGCATTTTGGTAGGAAGAATGAGGAGAGGCAATATAAACTAAATGGTACAATTTTTAAAGGGAGTGCAGTAACAGAAAGACCTGGGGGTGCACATACACAAAGCTTTGAAGGTGGCAGGACAAGTTGAGAAGGCTGATCAAAAAAGCATGTGGGATCCTGGGCTTTATTAATAAGAGGCATAGAGTACAAAAGCAAGGAAGTTTTGCTAAACCTTTATTAAACACTGGTTAGGCCCCATCTGGAGTATTGTTTTCAATTCTGGGCACCACATTTTAGGAAAGATGTCAAGGCTTCAGAGAGGGTGCAGAAGAGATTTACTAGAATGGTGCTAGGGATGAGGGACTTCAGTTACGTGGAAAGACTGGAGAAGCTAGGGTTGTTCTTTATAGAACAGAGAAGGGAGATTTGATAGAGGTGTTCAAAATCATGAATGGTTTTGACAGTAAATAAGGAGAAACTGTTTCCAGTGGCAGAAGGGTTGGTACCAGAGGACACAGATTTAAGATGATTGGCAAAAGAGCCAGAGGCGAGATGAGGAGACGGTTTTTTACGCAGTGATTTGTAATGATCTGGACTGCACTGCCTGAAAGTGTGGTGGAAGCAGATTCCGTATTAATTTTCAAAAGGGAATTGGATATATACTGATGGGGGGTGGAAATTACAGGGGTAAGGGGAAAGAACAGGGGAATGGGACCAATTGGATAGCTCTTTCAAAGAGCCAGCACAGGCACGGTGGGCCAAATGGCCTCCTCTTGTGCTGCACCTACTATGATTGTGTTCAAATCCCTCCATAATCTCGCCCCTTCCTATCTCTAACCTCCTCCAGTCCTACAACCCTCCAGCATCTCTGCGCTCCTCCAATTCTGGGCTCTTGCACATCCCCGATTTCCTTTGCTCCACTATTGGCAGCCCTGCTTCCAGTTGCCTATGCCCTAAACTCTGGAATTTCCTCCCTAAACCCCTCCAAGCTTTTGGTCATTTGTCATACTATCTCTATGTGACTTGGTATCAAATGTTGTCTGATAATGCTTCTGTGAAGTGCCTTGGGACATTTTGCTATGTTAAAGGTGCTATATAAATGCAAGTTGTTTGTTGTTGTTGAATAAGAAAAGCAAAGTTCTGTTTCTGGGCAAGATTATAGGCTGCGACATGACTCAAATGGTTACGGACACTACAAGGAGATAGCAACACCTAAATTTGTATTTTGTAATAGCCAAGGAATGATGAGTGCAGTCAAAGTCTGAGAACAGTTAACTAACAGCAACCACAATATAATGGAGTTTAAAATTAGACTTAAATACAAAAGGCAAGGAATACAATAATGACTTCAGGGGATGAGGAAAGAACTAAGAATGATGAATTTGTGTACGCTGTCAGATGGAGCAAGTACGAAGTGAAAATAGAATATATTCGGATATAATTAGGGAGTAGCCAATTGGGTAAAATGTGTAGTACAGGAGGTAGGAAACTGTTGTGGGAAACAAGATAAGTAATGCAGGAATAAGGAATTAAAAAGTACCTTGTATTAAGGAATGGTTAAAGATGGATAAAGTTTTTTAAAATGATTAGGAGAGCTGAAATAGATAATGGATAGGGTTGCAGCAAATATAAAAATATAGTTGTGGAAAATAGATGACAAAACAGTGGAACCCCTCAGATCTCTTTGGGGGTCAGGGGGGGAAATGACATGATAAATGGTTAAAGAAAGTTAAATGCCCTTAATGACTTCTTTGTGTCAGTGTTTACAAATTAGTCTGGGATCTGCTTTCCCGATACTGGGTCAGAATTTAAAGGGCAAGAGGAAGAAAGACCGATAGGTATAGAAATTTCCCAGAAAAAGGTGACAGATAGATTAAGGACACTAAGACACCTGGCACCATGCTAGACTTCATAATAGAGTATTAAAGGAGTTAGAAAATTAAATCAGTCACGTTCTGGTGGATATTTTAAGGGACTCCTTAACTACAATAATTGTACTGAGGGCTTGGAGAGAGGTGAATGTATTCTAATTTATAAAAATGGACAGCAGGATAATCCAGGGAACCAAAGAACTGTGAGTTTGACCTCGGTAGGGGGTTAAATAATAGAATCCTGAAAGATAAAATAGTGAGATATCAGGAAAAATGTAAGTGTGGTGAGATGTAGTCAATTAGCTTTGCAAGTGGTAGATCTTGCTTGACAAATCTAGATGAATGTAGAGGAATGCAAAGAACTGAAGTTGAGAAGGGAAAAAAATAGTGGCAGTACAAAATAAATGAACACTTGACATGAAACCACAGGTGGGAGGGATCTTGTGGCTTTAATGGAAAATGCCCATAATCTGTCAACACAATGTGCAGTAGTGGTTTATTTTTAAAAAAGGCAAACAGGGTCTCATTAGGGATATCTTAAGGGATAGAGCATGACCTGAAATTCATCTTGTATAATAATTTATTCCCTATTCCAAAGCCTGAAACTGTCTAGAAGTACAATGGATCAATTCTGGATTATAGATTCAATTTGTGGAGAACATTTTTATCCTTGACTTATGAGGTTTTGGCAGACCTTCTTCAACACGTAATGAATGAGGTTTTTGATTGCACAAAGCAAAATTGCTAAACTAAAATCACATTAATAAATTGGCAGTTTTACCCACTGAAGCCAATCTGATTGCCAGTTTAGTACTGTTAGCATATTCCCACCATAAACTGAGCAATAAATGGATGGTTGTTTGGTTTAAAACAAATATATGCTCAGTATAGTTAATTTGGGCAGCCAGCATCTTTAATTAACTGAAACTGATGTCATTTTTAGGGAAAATTTGGGCAGGAAGAAATTGTTCCTTTTTTTTTATTTGTGAATTTTTGTGCTCATTTATGTGAGAAATGTTAGTAATGGAAAACTTTCCAATTTGACACCCAATGTCCACATCAACACTTCTGAATACAGAGTAAATTTCAGAAGAGCACCTCCTACTGAACTGGTGTAACATTTTTTCATTTCTCAGAGTGCGATTGCCAATTTTGTGCCAGTTATGAACTAATCCCCACTAAGTACTGGATTTAGATTGTCCTAATTGACTTCATGTAGGACCCTTAAAGCTAGCACAGAAAGGAGACATTCATCCCATGACCATAAGCTTGATTTGAATCCAGGTCTCAGAGGTGAAAGGCTAGTATTTAACCCACTGCACCAGCCGGTCATTCTCACATCTGTTTCTAAGAAAGTAACATTAATGTCTTACAGAAATGGATGATGAAGATTGTGAAAGGAGAAGAACAGAGTGTTTAGATGAAATGTCTAATCTGGAGAAACAGTTTACAGATCTAAAAGAACAGTAAGTCTGATATTTTTCTATCTGTTTATAATTTGTTTTGAAAACGGCAGCAAGCAGACTTTGGTGAGTTATTTAGTTTAATTTCATGTTGTAACCTTTGAACAGGTGTCAATTGTTTTGAACATTTAGACTGTTCTGGACCTTCTCTTGTAATAGATCATATGTTCATTATGTACAGATCAAGACTGTTATTACTGCCTTGTATTTGCCCATTATTTTGTGGCATGCTGGCCAAGAACTTGGAATGGTACCTTAATTGCTGATTAGAAGATAGACTTATGTGCAAAATCAGTGCCGAAAATGAAGGGTGTGAGGTCTCCAACATCAGAAAACCTAGTTTGCCATCGTTTTAATGGAATGTAATGTGAGTTGCTGGTTTAAATTTATTGTAAACTTGCCTCATCAAAATTTGATGCACAAAACTAGGAAATAAATCAACTATTTGCCACATGTAATTATCAGCTTGGATAAAGAGTCTGCTTCATTGCCCCCATTTAAAAGTGGAACTGTTTGATACTGAATTGCCAGAAAATCCCTAACTGTTCTAAAGGGAAATCTTTGTACGTTCATCTTTGTAACTCCTTGTTTCTATATTTTATGCTTTTTAACTGCTACATAGAGATAAAACTGGGAATAATCATTTTGTAGAATTTCCTCTGATTTAACATTGTGAACTTTTGATGCAGTGAAGACATGATTGGAAATAGTGGGCTGTGGGCTTTTATATTTAGTATACTCCACGTACCGCGGACAAGCTGCATATGTAACTGGGAAAATTGAAGAGAGATCTATCCCTTTCATGATAGAGGTTATATGATCACATGTGCTCCAGTTCTTTCTCTTCTGCCACCAGCTGACCACATACAAAGTAATCTTCCAAAAATGTCACTGCTTTTTTATTATTGTGTAAAAACTTTTATACTGGTTCTTAGAGGTTTAATGCATTTATTCTAGGTTTTTTTAAAAGAGGGTTTTTCTCCTATTTTTCTATTTACATTTAGTCTTTGTTGTAGTTCCTTTTTTAATCTGCAATTCTCAAACTGAAAAAGCTGCCACTTTTGGAAAGACAGAAATTGTTCTTTACTTGCAGAGTTGGTATTGGCTACCTCACTTGCTCAGTGAGCCTGTTAATAGTTTATGTGAAGGTTTTCAAGATTTCCAAACCTCAAACATAAAATTCCTGTCAGACCTGCATCACCTGTCATGAGTTTCTAAAGTCTTATTTTGTGTCTTTCTGCAGACATTTGCAAACTGCAAAATCATGGTATCCTGAGGCACCTTGATGCCCAATTTACATTGTGATTTGGAAACTGAAACATCTCCTATTTCTGGTGAAATTATCTCACTGAAGTACAGTATGACCAGTTCAATTTGTTTTCTGATGCAGTCTGGATTGGATTCTAGCAGACCTCCATTTGTCATTGTTTTCCATAATTTTGTCAAAACCAGCAGCAGTAAAATTGCTCTCTGATAACTTAATGCTGGTTTGTGTCCCACAGTGCTTTGCTTTCCACAGCACTAGCACAGTATTCTCTTGCTTCCTTTATGCTGCCACTTTTGCTTTGATGTAAAATGGTTTTGGGTGAGCATAAACACAAAAATGGCAGTGTAATTTAGAAGATTACAATGCCCCCTCTAGGAGGTCACTTCACACCAGTTGGAGTTCTCAAGAGTGCAGTATAAATCCAGCCTCTGAAGTACAGAAAATACTTTAAGAAAAATTCTGTAACATTTTAAGCACCTTATTTGAAGGGAAGCATAAAACACTTGACTCCACCAGTCGGTTGATAAAGACCTGAAATCTTTACTTATCAAACTTACAATTTAAACAGTTTAAGCAGCAGTCAATGAGCTAAGAAGTATGACTTGATAAGCACGACAGCAGGGCACAGGTTCAAGGCTATGAAGAACAAACTTTTGCTAGACGCCAGGGAGTATCTCTTTGCCCAGTAGTCAGTCAGTCAGTCAGTCAGTCAGTCAGTATTCCCATCCTGCATGATTTTCATTAATCCCATCTGGAAGGCATGAATGTTCAAGCCTGATGAAGGCAGGATTAGGCTGTGCTTCCCCCCCCCCCCCCACCTAAACAGCTTTCTGGTGCTGGCTGCCCAGATTCACACGTAGAATATTGCACATGTAGAGAGACTGCTTGGGAGAAGTACCAGAAGACTACTGTTACCTGTAGAACCATGCCCCAGCATGAGTCTCCCTTCAGGAGGAAAATTGGAACAGATAGCCAGGAAGCGTCGTTGAATCCAAGAAATTAGATTAATTTAAGGAATCGCAAGGTGTTCTAATGGGAAGACAGTAGAGACCGTATAATGAAAGGATGCGATCAAATGGGCCTTCTTCATCCACATCTATCTCACATCTACTTGTCACAAGTAGAGTTTTAATTTGTCTGATATGAAGTGTGCACACTGCCCTCTTGGGGACACATCCCACTTGGGATAGGCGTAGGTTAGCACAAGCCAAAGCTTGGGGACACTCAAAGGTATACGTCGATACTGCTGGAGGTTAACCAGCTAAAATCGTGCAGATTACCACCACATTTCTGTAAGTTCATCTCTGCTTTTCTAGCTAGTAACTTCCCAAATGTTAGGTTTTGCATGATTATTTGGAGCAGAGCAGTAAGAATATCAATCCCATGGACAGGTCTATCCTTCCAGGCCATATCAATAAGACTGACTGGCTAATCAATCATGAAGACCTTGAAGTACTGCAAATCTGCTTGGATCAGGTATTGAATTACTGAGTCTGTCAAAGAGGATTTGCTCCATTCCAATTTTCCATTGTGAGGCATATAAACATGGAGCTAGGGAAACCCCACTTAGTCTGTCTTTCCATCTGCCTCCATCTCACCACCAAGGAGGATCATCACTAGTTGTTCAGTTGACAACCAAGCACCAGTTTTGCATGTGTTACCATAATCACTGATATGGAGCCTTATGGTTTTATTAGCAACTAATGTGTTGGGTGTATTTAAAGTAATTACTAACACACCCATTTGTGTTCTTTATGTCAGTCCTTTTTATATCTGAAGTGAGGTAAAAGGTACTTCAGCTAATGTTATGCTGCATTCTGCTGATGGCTCAACTGTGGCTGGATCTTTTAATTTGAGTCTATTAATGTAATTCAGGATCAAATTACGTAGCATGTATAAAACCCCTAGGCACAAATATAAATTCCGATCCATTTCCCCTATATGCTCATGTAAAGTATAATAAAAGGTACATTAAACTAACTTTGACCACCTACACTTAACGCTGCCAAATTCCGCTCTGTGCAAATCGAGTATGAGATTTGGCCAAGTCTCAGTTTACGTTTGATTTGGCTAAAGCCATTTCTGGGTGAGTGATTTAACCAAACAGTGTTTATATTTCCAGGTTATACAGGGAAAGATTAAGTCAAGTGGAAGCAAAGCTTGAAGAAGTTATAGCAGGAAAGGCTCCTGAATATTTGGAACCTTTAGCAGCTCTACAAGAGAATATGCAAATCCGAACAAAAGTTGCAGGTAAAAATTGGGTTTCAGCGTACAATTTTTTTTAATGTGCATGTTGTTGATTTTATGCCTTGTTTAGCAGATGGTGTCTGATCCTGATTTGTAATGTTCATAACCTGCAATTTTGGTGCTTAGATGCAGGATTTTCAACAGTCTACAATTACAGAACATCCTGACCTGTATTGTAAATAAACTTCATGTACTCACCAACTCCACATTCCCCACAGTTGTTATTTATAACTTGAAGTTCAAACAAGTTTAAATTGCTTCATAGTGTCCGCTTTTGAATCAGCTTCCCTGGATAATTTTATTACTGTTCTTAGTTCAGAGCAACAAAAAGTTAATAACTAACACATACTGTGATTAGTGCTTTAAGGGTTAATAGCATTGATCGAAGATGACTAAGATTCTGAAAATGTGTGCAAGACAAGACTGTTCATAATATTTCAATAAGTTTCTGTTGTGCAATTGTCATCAGATTGGGATTTCCTTTTCATTGATAACATTTTCAAGGACTTTGAGCTCAACATTGAGGTATTGTACTTTTGTTTCTCAGATCTGTGGTATTTCTGTACTCTAACTTAGATCAGGTATTGCTTTCTATTCTTAAATGAACAAATTTTTGGTAAACGTTTATACTTTCCAAAGTGACTCCTGTTCATGTTGGTGAATTGAAGGTATTTCTATTTTTAATAGCCTGTTTTCAACACGTGCGCATGTGGTATACATGCACGTGGTAATGATCAGGTATACCCACACACTAAAATGAATAATTAGCGCTCTCTACTCTATCCTAGGGCATGATTTTAGCCCCTAAATCGGGTGGGTTGGGGGCGTAGGGCAGAGTAAATCAATGTTTTTGGGAGCGGGCAGAAACCCCGCCTCCAATTTGCCCATTTTTGGGTTTAACCCAGGCAGATCTGTGTGCATATGCACAGCAGTCACCAGGAAGTCCCGCCCCCATTTAAATCCAGTGGGCCGATACTTTAGAGGCACTATATCTCATTGAGATACTTACAGTACTTTATATTTTGTGTATTGGACACCTAAAATGATTTTAACCTTACCTGTTCAGGTTTCCCATCGCTTCCAATTCACGCCAGGTGAAAGCAGGTGGGAAGGGCTGGATCCATGAGGTGAGTGCCTTTTATTGCACTGCCTGTGGGCCCGGAGGAGTGCTTCATCCAGGCCCAACAAGCCTACCTGGCGTGATCGGACCCTGAATCAGCCGGCCTTCCAACCCCTGATGTTCGACCCACGACGTCTGACCTCTCCGACTCCCCCCACAATGTCCCCCCTCCGATGTCCAACTCACTGTGATGTCCAACTCACTATGTGATGTCCCCCCACTGTATGACCACTGACCCCCACCCCCACTCTCCAATTTTTCTCAAACCCCATGAGCGCTCTCGCTCTTTCTCCCACCCCCCTCTCTGATTTGCATTTCCTTTCACTGCCGAAAGGTAGTCAGCCTGTCAATCTGGTTGCCTGTCGCATGCGAAACCTGGAAGCCCCAATAAGGGCCTCCAATTAAATTGCGATCATGTGGAGAGAGGTAATAATTTTTTCCCTGGGTCCCACACGCCCATTGACCGCTCCCCCTACCCCCCTACTGAGAGTCCACTGCCCTGATAAAATCATGCCCCAAATATTTTATCATGAAGAAGTACTCCAGCATGCACCCTTAGCCTTGAGAATTTTTTTAAAAGGACAGCACTGTCATTTTAACTTTTTAAAAAAGAAATGTTATATTACTTTTAAAAATAACATTCGGGTCCTTCTACTTAACTAGCCCTTCAACACCATCTTCAAAAAAATATGGGTGCTCCAAAGTTTTCTACTTCCTTCATTAGCTGTTCTTCAGACCATTCTCTGTGAGGTTCTCAATCTTGTTAAATTGTAGCAGTTTTGTGTTACTAATCCACGCTCTAGGAGCAGACTTTGATACTGCTCTTGCAACCAGCAGAGAGAAGAAATTTTTATCCCATCAATTTAGTTTGGATTTGAACCCATGTTTCAAAGGAGAAAATACGTTGTATTATCTGTGCTGTTCCTTAAAAGGGATCTTTTGGCAATTATAGTCCAATCACATTACATTATAATAAGTACGTATGGAATCTTACACCAAAATTAATTGTAAAACCTTTAATAGCCAGATATTAAGACTACCCTCAAACCATAGTATCCAAAGATCATATCCTATAATCGAGCATGAAACTTGTCAATACTCAGTTAATACTTTATTTTCAAATTTTAAATTTTAGGATATTAGTTATCTGTTCATATGTGTTGTCCTTTTTCATAGTTTTGGCCTCGTTTGTAGAACATGAAATATTCTTGCAGACACTGCTTATGGTGTACTACTGAGTTGGCTGATCTCAGCTGCGGCTGTAATAAGGCATTACAATTGGCTTCTGTGCTTCCAGTGTAGGGAGGGGGAGAAAGAGATAATCAGTTTAGGTTTTTGATTTTGATCACTATTTAATGAACATTGCTGAAAGCTTGTGCATATCAACATCGGGTAAGAAGATTAGCTGTGGTTTTTTTTCTCCTCCCCCTTCCACCCCCCATGTGGTAAAATAACCTTCCAATATTTGCTATACGTGATCACCAACTTAAAGTGTAGGTGCTTTGGTAAGTTGGGAGGCCTGCCGACACTAGTGGAACAGTATCTAGCATTATTCACTGCCTTCAGGAGAGGAGGTGACAAAATTGGGGGGAAAAATTCTTTACTTTCCAGGCCAAATTTGTGCTTTATTATATAGTACAATAACATTCTATTTTCAATACTCTCTTTGGGAACAGAATTTAAAAAACAAGTCGTATCAAGGGATGCATTTTACCTGGTTTCAGTATTGACAAAGAAGCACTAAACCTTGTGGAATATGGCCATTGTTTATTTAAGGAGCTATTATATAGGTTATTAGAATGAGTTGTAAGGGTAACTACTGTATTAATTGACAACATAACCATTATAAGAAAACTGTAGGAAATAGTCTGTCCAAAAAATTCTATTGTGTTCCTTTTTAAATGCATATTTTCAGTTAGCAATCCTTGCAAGCCTGGGGGAGGGTAGACCTCTCCATCCTATCACTTTGTTTTATAAGGGAAGCTAGATAAGCACACGGGGGGGAGAAAGGAATAGAAGGGTATCCTGATAGGGTTAGTTGAAGTAGGGAGGGAGGAGGCTCGTGTGGAACATAAACGCCGGCAGACCAGTTGAGCCAAATTGTCTGTTTCTGAGCTGTAGTTTCGATGTAACTCAATAAGCCTACTTAATGCAACACGTTTAACAACATAAAATGTAGCTTTTAAATTGATTATGATAAGAGGGTTCCACTCGATCTGGTAGGGATCCTAATATAAATGTTAATTTAGAAGTCCTACATATGAATATGAATCATCTCATTAACTCTCCATCTGAACAGGTGATTTTCTGGTTACAGGTATCTATAGGGAACTCTGTTTAAAAACTGTAAAGAACCAATACGAGTGCGAAGTGCAGGCTGCATTCCAACACTGGGAGGTAAGCAGTAGTTAACTGTGTGGTGGACACTCCTACTATTGCATCTGTGACAGGTAGATTGGTGAGGATGAGGTCAAATAGGTTATTCCCTCATGTTGGTTCTCTCCGCCTACTGCAATCCCAGTCAGGAAACTATGTCCTTCAGGCCAGCTCAGTCACTGACGATACTACCAAGCTACTCTTGGTGATGGACATTGAAGTCCCCCACCTAGAGTACATTCTGTGCCCATGCTACCCTCAGCGCTTCCTCCAAATGATGTTCAACATGGAGGAGTACTGATTCATCAGCTAAGGGAGGATGGTTGGTGGTAATCAGCAGGAGGTTTCTATGCCCATGTTTAATCTGAAGCCATTGGGTCCGAAGTCAGCGTTGAAGACTCCCAGGGCCACTTCCACCCCCCACCCCGACTATATATTACTGTCCCACCCATCTCGGGTGGGTCTGTCCTGCCAGTGGGACAGGAGTGGGATAGTGATGCAAGAGTCTGGGACCTTGGCTTATAGGTATGATGCTGTAAGTATGACTATGTCAGGCTGTTGCTTAACTAGTCTGTGCGACAGCTCTCCCAATAGAGGTTAGTGAGGAGGACTTTTCATGATCAGCTGGGCTGGGTGTGCGTTTGTCATGTCCTGATTCGATGCCTAGGCCACAACTGTTTGGTCCGTCCAGTTTTATTCTTTTGTTAGGGCAGCTAAGAGTCAACTCCGTTGGTGTGGTACAGGGGTCACGACGGCAGTTTTCCTTCCCTAAAGAATATTAGTGAACCAGCTGGGTTTTTATGACTATCAGACAGTTTCGTGGTCACTTTTACTGATACAGATTTTGTTTTTTTTTAATTAAATTCAAATTCTCAAACTGCTGTGGTGGGATTTGAACTTGCGTTTTCTGGATTATTAGTCCAGGCCTCTGGATTACTAGTCCAGTAATTTAACCACTACATACAGTACCCTGTCGCAGATGCATCTGTCCTTGACAGCAATGGTAGGAGTGACCACAGCACAATCTTTGTGGAGACCAAGTCCCGTCTTCATACTGAGGACACCCACCATCGTGTCATGTGTCACTACCACTGTGCTAAATGGGATAGATTAAGAACAGATCTAGCAGCTCAAAGCTGGGCATCCATGAGAATCTGTGGGCTATCAGCAGCAGGAGAATTGTATACCACCACAATTTGTACCCTCGTGGCTCGGCATATTCCTCACTCCTCCATCAGCATCGAGCCAGATGACAAACCCTGGTTCAATAAAGAATGTAGAAGATCATGCCATGAGCAGCACCAGGCATACCTGAAAATGAGGTGCCAACCAGGTGAAGCTGCAACACAGGACTACATGCATGCTAAACAATGGAAGCAACATGCAATAGACAGCTAAATGATCCCACAACAAATAGATCAGGTCAAAGCCCTGCAGTCCTGCCACATCCTGTCACGAATGGTAGTGGACAATTAAGCAACTAACGGGAGGGGAAGGCTCCATGAACATGAACATCCCCATCCTCAATGATGGCAGAGCCCAGCATGTGAGTGCAAAAGACAAGGCTGAAGTGTTCATAACCATCTTCAGCCAGAAGTGCTGAGTAGATGATCCTTCTTGGCCTCCTCCTCAGGTCCCCACCATCACAGATGCTAATCTTCAACCAATTTAACTTACTCTACGTGAATCAAGAAACAGCTGAGTGTACTGGACACAGCAAAGGCTACGAACCCTGACAATATCCTAGTTGTAATGCAGAAGAACTGTGCTCCAAAACTAGACCATAGTCCTTAGCTAAACTGTTCCAGTACAGCTACAACACTGGCTATTATCCGACAATGTGGAAAACTGCCCAGGTACGTCCTGTCCACAAAAAGCAGGACACATTCAACCCAGCCAATTACGGCCCCATCAGCCTATTCCCAATCATCAGCAAAGTGATTGAAGGAGTCGTCAACAGTGCTATCAAGTGACACTCACCAGTAACCTGCTCACTGATGCTTAGTTTGGGTTCTGCTAGAACCACATTGTTCCAGATCTCATTACAGCTTTGGTCCAAACATGGACTCGAGCTGAATTCCAGAGGTGAGGTGAGAGTGACTGCCCATTACATCAAGGCAGCATTTGACCAAGTGTGGCACCAAGGCGACCTAGTAAAACTGAAGTCAATGGGGATCAAGGGGGAAAACTCTCCAGTGGCTGGAATCATATCTGGCACAAGGGAAGATGGTAGTAGTTGTTGGAGGCCAATCATCTCAGCCCAGGACATTGCTGCAAGAGTTCCTCAGGAAGGTGTGCTAGGCCCAACTATCTTCAGCTGCTTCATCAATGATCTTCCCTCCATCATAAGATCAGAAGTGGGGCTGTTTGCTGATGATTCCATAGTGTTTAGCTTCACTGGCAATTCCTCAGATAATGAAGCAGTCCATGCCGCAAGACGCGGACAACCTCCAGGCTTCGGCTGATAAGTGGCAAGTAACATTTGTGCACAAATGTCAGAGAATGACCATCTCCAACAAGAGAGAACATAACTACCTCCCTTTGACATTCAATGTCATTTTCATCGCAGAGGCCACCCCCCCCCCCCCCTGCCGCCACATCCTGGGGGTTACCATTGACCAGAAACTAAACTGAATTATTCACGTAAATGTCGTGGCTACTAGAACGGGTCAAAGGATGGGTATTCTGGGGCAAGTGGCTCTCCTCATGACTCTTCAAAGCCTCACTATCACCTACAAGGCACATCAGGAGTGTGATGGAATACTCTCCACTTGCCTGGCTGGGTGCAGCTCCAACATTACTCCAGGAGCTTGACACCATCCAGGACAAAGTAGTCTGCTTGATCAACACCCCATCCACAGGCTGAAACATCCATTCCTTCCACCATAAGCTTTCCGTGGCTGTAATGTGTGCTATCTAAAGGATGTTCTGCAGCAACTCGCCAAGACTTCTTCGGCAGCACCTCCCAAACCTGTGACCTCCAGCACCTAGAAGGACAGGACAGCAGGTGCATGGGAATACCATCACCTCCAAGTTCCCCTCCAAGCCACACACCATCCTGACTTGGACATATATCACCCTTCCTTTATTATCACTGGGTCTAAATCCTGCAACTCCCTACCTAACAACATTGTGGGAAAACCTTCACAACACTGACTGCAGCGGTTCAAGAAGGTCTACCACCACCTTCTCAATGGAAGATCAGGAAGTAGAATCAGTATGGGTGGAGATAAGAAATAACAAGGGGCAGAAAACATTGGTGGGAGTAGTTAATGGTCCCCCTAACAGAAGTGATCCTGTTGGACAGAGTATTAATCAAGAAATAATAGGAGCTTGTAACAAAGGTAATGCAATAATCGTGGAGGACTTTAATCTTATAGACTGAGCAAATCAATTGGCAAAAGTAGTTTGGAGGACGAGTTCATGGAATGCATCCGATACAGTTTCCTAGAACAATACATTGTGTATTGTTGTGGGAAACCAGGGAACAGGCTATTTTAGATCTTATGTAATGAGATAGGTTAATTAGTAATCTCATAGTAAGGGATGCTCTGGGGAAGAGTGATCATAATAAGGTTGAATTTCACATTGAGTTCGAGAGTGACGTATTGGAGCCTTAAACTTAAATAAAGCCAATTATATAGGTATGAGGGGTGAGTTGGCTAAGGTAGATTGGTAAATTTGATTAAAGGGTGTGACGGTAGATAAGCAATGGCAAACATTTAAAGAAATATTTCATAGTTCTCAACGAATATACATTCCATTAAGAAATAAAAACTCCATGAGAAAATTGATCCATCCGTGACTAACTAAAGACATTAAGGATAGTATTTAGATTAAAAGAAGAGGTTTATAATGTTGCCTAGAAGAGTAGTAAGCTTGAGGATTGGGAGAGTTTTAGAAACCAGCAAAGGATGACCAAAATTTGATGATGAGGGAGAAAATAGAATATGAGAGTAAACTAGCAAGAAATACAAAAACAGATTGCAAGGGCTTCTACAAGTATGTAAAAAGGAAGAGAGTAGCAAAAGTAAATGTGGGTCCCTTAGAGGCTGAGACAGGAGAAATTATAATGGGGAATAAGGAAATGGCAGAGATGTTAAACAAATTTTGTATCTGTCTTCACAGTAGAAGACACAAAAGACATACCAGAAATAGTGGGGAACCAAAGGTCTACTGAGAGTGAGGAACTTAAAGTAATTAATATTAGTAAAGAAAAAGTACTGGAGAAATTTATAGGACTAAAAGCTGACAAATCCCCTGGATCTGATGGCCTGCATCCTAGGGTTCTAAAAGAGGTGGCTGTTGAGATAGTGGATGCATTGGTGGTGATCTTCCAAAATTCCCTAGATTCTAGAACGGTCCCAGTGGATTGGAAGGTAGAAAATGTAACACCACTATTCAAGAAAGGAGGGAGAGAGAAAACGGGAAACTACAGGCCAGTTAGCCTGACATCAGTCGTCGGGAAAATGCTGGAATCCATTATTTAGTGGTAACAGGGCACTTAGAAAATCATAGTATGATTAGGCAGAATAAACATGGTTTTATAAAAGGGAAATCGTGTTTGATATCTATTCGAGTTTTTTGAGGATGTAACTAGCAGGGTAGATAAAGGGGAACCAGTGGATGTAGTATATTTGGATTTTCAAAAGGCATTTGATAACGTACCACATAAAAGGTTGTTATACAAGATAAGGGCTCGTGGGGGTTGGGGTAATATATTAGCATGGATAGAAGATGGGTTAATGGACAGAAAATAAACGGGTCATTTTCAGATTGGCAGGCTGTAACTAGTGGGGTGCTGTAGCAATCAGTACTTGGACCTCAGCTATTTACAATCTGTATTAATGATTTAGATGAAGGGTACTGAGTGTAATGTATCCAAATTTGCTGACAATACAAAGCTAGGTGGGAAGGTAAGCTGCAGGGAGGGCACATAGAGTCTGCAAAAGGATATAGACAGGTGGGCAAGAAGGTGGCAGATGGAGTATAATGTGGGGAAATGTGAGGTTATTCACTTTGGCAGGAAGAATAGAAAAACAGAATATTTTTTAAATGATGAGAAACTATTAAATGTTGGTGTTCATAGAGATTTGGGTGTCCTTGTACATGAAACACACAAAGTTAACATACAGGTACAGCCAGCATTTAGGAAGGCAAATGGTATGTTGACCTTTATTGCAAGGGGTTTGGAGTACAAGAGTAAGGAAGTCTTGCTACAATTGTACAGGGCTTTTGGTGGGATCACACTTGGAGTACTATGTACAGTTTTGGTCTCCTTACCTAAGGAAGGATATACTTACCTTTAGAGGCAGTGCAACCAAGGTTCACTAGATTGATTCCTGGGATGAGAGGGTTGTCCTAAGAGGATAGAGTGAGTAGAATGGGCCTATATTCTCTGGAGTTTAGAAGAATGAGAGGTGATCTTGTTGAAACGTATAAAATTCTGAGAGGGCTTGACAGGGTATACGATGAGAGGCTGTTTCCCCTGGCTGGAGAGTCTAGAACTAGGGGGCATAGTCTCAGGATAAGGGGTCGGCCATTTGGGACTGAGATGAGGAGGAATCTCATCACTGAGGGTTGTGAATCTTTGGAATTCTCTACCCCAGAGGGCTGCGGATGCTCTGTTGTTGAGTATATTCAAGGCTGAAATCGATAGATTTTTGGACTCTAGGGGAATGAAGGGATATGGGGATCCGGCAGGAAAATGAAGTTGAGGTCGAAGATCAGCCATGATCTTATTGAATGGCGGAGCAGGCTCGAGGGGCCGTGTGACCAACTCCTGCTCCTATTTCTTATGTTCTTAACTACGGATGGGCAATAAATGCCAGCCTTGATGCCCATGCCCTGAGAATGAATAAATAAAAAATAGAAATAGTTATACATAAAATCATTCCAAATAACTAACTTATATTCCGTTGCTCCCTAGAGTGAGAAGCTGCTTCTGTATGATACTGTACAAAGTGAACTGGAGGAGAGGATCCGGCGACTTGAAGAAGACCGGCACAGCATTGACATCACATCAGGTATGTCAGCTGTTCAGTTCAAACTAAGTATAATTAATAAATGTTTTGCAGGTTAGCTCTTTATTGTAGGACTGCAGTACTGTGCCCTTTTAAATTCATCATAAAACAAACTTATCTAAAATAGACAAAAGTAAATTGGCACTTGCACTACCACCAATGCAATATGGTGTTCTTGATTCTTGTTGCTAAAAATCTGCCCATAAATGTGTATTAAAACTACTTATAATTTATATTTTAAAAATTAATCATTCTCATCATTAAATACACGATCTGCATTAATATATTGTAACCTGTGTCTTTCAGAGCTATGGAATGATGAGTTACAGTCCAGAAAAAACAAGAGGAAAGATCCATTTAGTCCAGACAAAAAGAAAAAGCCAGTGGTTGTCTCTGATATCCTTTTTATTTTTAGTTCATCTTCACAACAAACCAAATGCTTCAGAAAAGTCAACTGGTAAACAGATACAAAAAATCTGGTATTGACTGTTAACCCTGCTGGGAAATGATTTTGCAGAGCTTCTATTGAAATGAATACATATAATATTTAGTGTTTTAACATATAACATGAGAATTCTTTGTCGTATTTGAAATGCCCATTGTAAATTAGTGTGCTTGTTAATGTTTTAAAATGTGGTCATTCCATGTAATATTACCTTGTAAATGAAAGGACAAAACGTGCCTCATTCTTAAGCATTCTGTGCTCGTTGGTTTTTGATTTATATATTCAGAATTTAGAGAAAATTGGAATTAATTTTCAGATTCTGGGAATTTCCTTAACCAGCAAACGTCCTTATGTAGTTTACATGTTACAAGACCTTGATATACTTGAAGACTGGACAACAATTAGAAAAGTATGTTTCTTTATATGAAATAAAAACAGAAAATGCTGGAAATACTCAGTAAGTCAGGCAGCACCTGTGGAGAAAGAAACAGTTAACATTTCAGGTTGATGACCTCTCGTTAAGGGCACATCTTTACATGATGTGTAACGATTTGAAGGAGGGGACCGAGTGCAACATATCGAAGTTTGCAGATGATACAAAGATGGGAGGGAAAGTAGAGAGTGAGGAGGACATAAAAAACCTGTAGGGGGATATAGACAGGCTGGGTGAGTGGGCGGAGATTTGGCAGATGAAATACAATATTGGAAAATGTGAGGTTATGCACTTTGGCAGGAAAAACCAGAGAGCAAGTTATTTTCTTGATGGCAAGAGACTGGAAAGTACTGCAGTACAAAGGGATCTGGGGGTACTAGTGCAAGAAAATCAAAAAGTTAGTATGCAGGTGCAGCAGGTGATCAAGAAGGCCAACGGAATGTTGGCGTTTATCGCTAGGGGGATAGAATATAAAAACAGGGAGGTATTGCTGCAGTTATATAAGGTATTGGCGAGACCGCACCTGGAATACTGCATACAGTTTTGGTGTCCATACCTAAGAAAAGACATACTTGCTCTCGAGTCAGTACAAAGAAGGTTCACTCGGTTAATCCCGGGGATGAGGGGGTGGACATATGAGGAGAGGTTGAGTAGATTGGGACTCTACTCATTGGAGTTCAGAAGAATGAGAGGCGATCTTATTGAAACATATAAGATTGTGAAGGGGCTTGATCGGGTGGATGCGGTGAGGATGTTCCCAAGGTTGGGTGAAACTAGAACTAGGGGACATAATCTTAGAATAAGGGGCTGCTCCTTCAAAACTGAGATGAGGGGAAACTTCTTCACTCAGAGGGTGGTAGGTCTGTGGAATTTGCTGCCCCAGGAAGCTGTGGAAGCTACATCATTGAATAAATTCAAAGCAGAAATAGACAGTTTCCTAGAAGTGAAAGGAATTAGGGGTTATGGGGAGCGGGCAGGAAATTGGACATGAATTTAGATTTGAGGTTAGGATCAGATCAGCCATGATCTTATTAAATGGCGGAGCAGGCTCGAAGGGCCGATTGGCCTACTCCTGCTCCTATTTCTTATGTAGAGCTTTGAAAGAGAGATAGTCAGGCCAGGTACCTCCCAAAGAGAAAAAGAGAACCGCTTTAAAAAAAAAAGTAATTGTATTGTAGTTTAGCACAATAGTTACAAACTATTTATTATTTTCTACTACTTGAACTAGCAAAGCTTAGTAAATACTGTAAAAATGTATCATAAAAACAGAAAATGCTGGAAAAGCAGATTAGGCAGCATCTATAGAGAGAAACAATAAACGTTTCAGGTTGATGACCTTTCATCAGAACTGGAAGATGTTGGAGATTAACAGCTTTTAAGTAAGTACAGAGCCAGGTGATGGTGGGGGTGGCGGGAAGAAAGCTTGACCTGCTGAGTGTTTCCAGCATTTTCTGTTTTTATTTCAGATTTCCAGCATCCGCAGTATTTTGTTTCTATAAAAATGTATGTTGTGTCATTGCTACTATTCACTTGTTCTCTTACTGTTTAATAAATTTGTTTGGCAGTTACTACCTAAGTGTAGTGCAATGTTATCCTGCTGCCACCCAAAGACAAGGAAGATTACATGAGATTGTGTGATTAAACTAGTAGCTGGAATTAACTAAAGAGTTCTCTGTTCATTTCCTAGGTACACTATAAATTTTACCTAGATACCTGAGCAAGTGAAAACACTCTGGGATGTAGGGAACTAGGGATCACCTGCAAGAATAGTCTGAATAATGGAAGCCAAAGATATTTTCAATTAAAAAAAGAATAAAGAAACCCCCAAAACATAATGATATCATGTGAATTATGTGCTAAAATAGCCACCTACATTATTCTGTTTTAGATTTACTTTTTTTTGCCAGCATGGCAGATAGCAAGATACGGCCATCCCCAGTTATGTATCTTTTCAGCAGGTTAACAGCGAACTCCAGGATTTATTTTGCTGGCTAGTTTGGGAATATGTACTAAAAATTAGGATCTGTCCAGGGCAGGCATGCAATATGATAAACTGAGTTATTTAGTCAGTCTCACTTGTGGAGATTTTTTTATCATATCTAATGGTCTGTTTAACGATCTAATTTATTCAAAAGGATGTGTCAACTGGTTTTAACACTTCAATCAATGAAGTAAATGTTTGTTTGGTAGACAGTATGAATATAGTATTGTGTATACATACTTGATTTGATCATTTAGGTTGTTTTGTAAAGAAGACAGCTATACCTGTTACAATAAGAAATTTGAGAATTACATTTTGGCGATATTTTGGTTTATTAACTGGACACTGTTCTTGAGTGTGACATTACATTGCTGTGCAAAACATCAAACAATTAAGTAGAAAATTTGACTTTACCCTCTTGTATTTCCATATGCTGCATTTCAGCAATCTGGCATGCAAGATTTAGCTGCTGTTGATTCTCCACATCTGCTAACAGCCTGCATCCTTTTCAAGGTGAATTTAAAACCCTTGTGCAGAGGGACAGCATCCTCCCACTCCCTTGTGTATTTTGCTGCCATTACGTTATTACCTGTCACTGTATTCATTCCTGGAGTTACATGCATAATATATCGCCAAATCCAAAATTGGTGTGCCTAAACCTGTCATCTAAATTCTACCTAAACAGGTGGTTTTGTGTTGGAGCCATACTAAAGTACTAGAATTGCCAGAATGCCACAGGAGCTATTGTGCACCACAATGTGCATTGAAACCAGCCTACCTATTAATGTGCCCTCACTTGTGTCTTTACAATTGTGTGGTTGGGGAAATGGGCTGCACAGGCTGGGCATTTCAGTTTCCTCTGAAACTCAGGGACACAGTTTTGGAGGAAACTTGTTCCACCACTATAAGCGAGTATAGCCCTGCTAATGCAAATCAGCTGCATTAAAATAAACAGTTTCATCTCACTTACATCAGTGCCTGTAGTCCCCAATCCAGGACTTGGGCTTGTAATCTAGGTTGAGATTTGTGTTGAGGGAGTGTTGCATTGTTGGAGGTGTTGTCCTTTGGCTGAGATGTCAAACTATGGTGCCATTTGGGTGAATATAAAAGATCCCATGGCACCATTTGAAGAGGAGCTGGGAATTCTCCCAGTGTCTTGGTCAACATTCCATCCTCAAGCAACAGCATCAAGGAGGAGATTAACTGGTCATTCTCTCATTGCTATTTGTAGGGTCTTACTATGTGCAAAATGACTGCCACATTTGACTACATAACAATAGTCTCTGCATTTAATTTGAACCACTTTTGAGGGATGTAATTGCAAGTTTTTCTTTTTGCTTGCTGTTAATGCATATTTAAATAGGGGTTTTAGTTTTATCTTTCATGCTACTGCAATAACACATAAGTCACTAAATTAATACTTTTTCATTCCAGATGTTCATTTACTTTCTTTTCACTAGTATGTATTGACGGTCATTTTCTCACTCCCAAAATGAGACAAAATACGTCTGCACTTATTTGGGCCTGTGGTAAATGATGGAATAAAGTGGATAACAAGCTATATTAATGAGGGTCTTTTTATATATAAATTTACAATGTCTAAATTTATTCTAACCCCTAAAATCTTGTAGCAAGTAAAATTTAATATACTGAAATTTATTTTATCAGGCAATGGCTACAATTGGACCACATAGAGTAAAGTCAGATGGTGAGTAGAAAGGTCAAATTTTAATAATATATTGGTATGTTTTATTATGACCATGAAACTGTATTTACTTTCTTTTTATTTAAACTTCAGCATCCAACAAGACAGAAAAACAGCTACACAGTGCCAGATCAGAAGATGGCAGGTTATTTTACGATGGGGAATGGTACAGCCGTGGGCAAACAATATGTATTGACAAGAAAGATGAATATCCTATAAGGCAATTATATATTTATTTCCTTAAATTAGTGGAACATTCACAATTGTTTATTGAATTACAGTTACTCAAGTTAGTTTATTGACTATGAAATTTGGGGAAGGGGGAGTGGTATTGGCTTGAAGAACCCAAATGTGAAGAGGTGTTTCTTTGAAAATATTTTCAGCCCCAAAGGTTTTTTTCACCTGACAAATGTTTCTTGATGTTGTAGTAAATGTTACAAGGCAGGCCCAATTAAGGTGTTCTTTTTAATTTAATAACAGGGAAACAATAAGGTGGTGGGTGCACTGTGGAGTTGCAGGTTTCTCTTCCATGCTACTGAATTCCCAATCTCAGTTGCAGTTTTATGGAGAAATAGATACCCAGAAGCTTTCCTGGGTGTGGTGGAGAGAGTGTGATATAATCTAATGGGAATCTTCACTGAACTAACCAAGGGCAGCCTGTATTGGTGGTGGTCTTTGAACAGGCTGCCCTCTTGACTCAGGAGTTGCTGGGAGGGACTAGTAAGGGAAGAAAAATTGATAACCTCAAATTCAGTAATTATTCCATAATCAGTGATGTTTATTTGGCTGACTGCCATTATGCTGAATAGCATACACTATCCTTCAAGAAAGTAAAGTCAGACATGCCACCTGGGCATATCTTTTTACAGCTGCAGGACCTGATATGTCAGGCCTTTACTAGGCTGCTTTTCTTTTGTCGGGAAAGAAAACTCAACAAATATTTGTTGCTGCTTTGCTGGCAACTTTGGATTAAAAGTTATGTCCTTTTGATTCAGTGACTTGTCATGGGTCACTTCTTAAACTGAGATTTCTTTAGTGTTTTGTAACTTCACTTGCTGACTGTTTCTATCTTCCCTGATGTTAATGGGAATGATGCATGTTTATGATTTGCATTTTTGTGTGTGGTTTAAAATGACTAATTTTGCAAAATTATAAGATCCCAAATGTTTGAAACTAGTATAGATAGATTACTGCAGAAAATATATAACACAGTATAAGCTGTGCTTGTGCTGTGTATTTATTTGAAAGTGTTCTCTTGGTGGTATAACTAGATGTGTGGAAGAACTTTTATACAGAGTGCTAGACTAATTCTTGGGTAAATTATTTCTCGCCATCTGCCCACTCCATGCACCATTTCCCACCATTTAAAAAAGACAGGCAGAAATCAGTTATTAGGCCTAATCCAACGCTGCTCTGTGTTTGACTCTGACTCTGGGAGAGGCGCAAGATGATGCAGGGTGACTGCGCTTCCTCCCTTCTTTCTATTCACCGCTGTGAGTAGCATTTCTTTCATTCAGTGCCTATGCCTGATGCATTGAGATTAGGAACTCGTGGTGAAGAATACTAAACGCGAGCCTGTAACAGAGACCATTGGAACAGAAAATCTATTAGACCAAGAGCAATACTTTTAGCAACACAGCGATAGTTTGTTGCATTATTCTCTCACACAGGGAGTGTCCGGTGTAGGTGTTTTACAAAAAATGTCTGCGTGTACACAGCTTTTCTCTGTTTAGCTATTTGACCAGTTTGGTTTGTTGTAAACTGCTTTGTCAGCATCTGGTCCCAATGGCCTACTTGGAGTACCTTTACTTTGAAACAAGAGATAACAACTAAGGCTCTGAAATTATGATGTGGGATTAAATCATTTGTCTGAAACTTCTCATCCTCTATTTTAACAAAGAGAAATTTCAGATGAATGCATCAAGTTTTTGTTCATTAGTATACTGCAGCATAATCTCAAGGTCTGGAAGCAAACCAACTACTCATATTGGAATGCCTCAAGCTTATAAGAATGTGTTTCCAATTAAGACAATAACCTAAATGTCTGTCTTTTTTTAGTGCCACAATAACAACGATCAACAATGATGAAGTTTGGTTTAAGAGGACAGACAGCAGCAAGTCCAAACTTTACATTTCTCAGCTACAGAAAGGAAAGTACACCATCAAACATATGTAGCTTCATAGTGCTCATTTCAAGTCTTTTATTTTTTGTATGAACTTTTTGTATTGTCTCTGTACAACAATGAAGGTGCTATGACATCTGAATTATAATTAATGAAATACGATCAGTTCCATTTACTGAAATATTTGGCCATTAAATGTGTTCAGTTTTATCTGGTGAGGAAAAGTTACTTGAAAGTGAAATACTTTGTATAATGTCACTTTACTAGTTTGCTATTTTTGTTTTGTGCATTTTCTACTTACTGTCCTCATTAAGTAAACCAAGATTTTTATTTGTTTATTTTTGACATTGTGTACAGCTAAAAGCTATTCTCCCCCTTCCCCCATTACCCATTTGTCCAAATGGATGGATGGATGGATTTTGTCAATACTGTGACCTTTGCTTCAAGGTGCTTGATTCAAGCCATGCCTGAGACAAATAAACCACCCATACAGTGCACACCTGTGTTGCTTTTGAATTTGAGAGACCCAACCTGTGCACAACTCTACCTTGCTCTTCTTGCCACAGTACATCCGGTGAGCCTGAGATACTATCATGGCCACATGATTGTGATATCCAGTGCTACCAGATGAAAAATCCTGTACTTTTTACTTAACATTTTCATTCAGTAGTCCAGACCATCACATTGATGTTCAACAGTGGAATGGAACAAACGATGGCTCGAATGGATGTGAAAATGCTATAATGTTGACAGTAGGCCTAATGTGTAGAATGTTAAGTGATATATTTGCTTTCAATTTGCTGAATTTCAAGCTTTGCAAATGGAAATACAGATAGATCATAGTGTTGTCAGCCAAATATATTGACTATACCAATTACTGACTTATTAAGAACATTAGAAAAAATGGAGACTTTTGAAAAGGCACACTTTGATGTATACATTGGTTAGTTGTATTGTATTCTTGAGCAGTTAATGTGATTATATTTGTGGAATATAATTTGAACAAACTAGACTGAATTTGCTGAGCATGTCTGGTCTCTGTTTTGTGTAAAGGCAGTGAAATTGAATTAAGTGCTTATTTCTGGCTGTGGTTTCATGTAAACTGTAACTGTTTTTGTTCAATCGATAAGCAGTATAGTTGTGGTAAAGTAAAATGAAAACAAAGCTGAGTAATTCTGTTGACCAATTGGATGGTAGCCTCTTTCTGAAGCATCTGGTGAATTTAGAAAGTCTCTTTACAGATGTGATGTGTTGGGTACAGCATGTAAATGGAATAGAAAAATTAAAAATATTGTGAGGCCTATTTAAGTTTTTCTCCCCATATCATATACTATCCAAGGGCAAGCACGTATCTAATTTGCTTTGTGCCAAAATAATTCCTGCTATGGTTACAAAACCCTACTTTTATACACATTCCTTGGTTATTGATGGATTTTACATTTTCTTGGATGAGTCTGTAAGTAAAATGAACACAAAATCGTATCCGCCAAATACTGAATCACACTTGAATTGTCACCATTTTCTTTCAGGCGTGGTGTGGTCTCGCTGGTTTGAGAAGCACCTAGATATAGATTGTCTGGGAGATTAGCTCCCATGTAAAGACCTATCATGAATTTACAATTTGTATGCATTTCCTCAGTCTGTGTGCGATGTGAACAAAAATGATGGACTTTGGTTATTTTGCATGAAAAAGTTTAAAATGAGATTGTTTTTAAAAACTGCAAATGTCCATGGATGAACTTTTTGTTATATAAATTATGTGAACCATGTTAATAAAAAACCTTTTTAAGGTTGTCTTGTTTTATTTTACACCATTCGATATAGGTAAAAATCTGAGTTTGTTTTTAAGGGGTTAAGTATAAGTCCCTACTGAACTCTAGAACTAGAATATTCCATTTTTATTTCAGTTCTCTTTTTTGAGGTATGGTTTCGTGGATGTTGGTAGTTGCCTGGTAACTCGCACAAGTTGCCATTCTTCATCTGGGAGCATGGAGTGTGAATGCTAAGGGCTATTTGACTATGGAGGGCATCACAACTAAGCCTGCTCCTGGCATCCATATACTCATTTCAGCACAGGAGAGCAACGGGGAATGAGAATCCTAGCTGACTTTCCTCTGCCACCTTCTCCCCACCCCCAGGACCCTGAGGCCAATTGTTGCCTTGGCTGGGATCAGCCACTTCAGAAAAGACTGAACTGAACCTGAACCCTTTCAGTTAATACAACTTGGTACTTCATTGTCTTTACCATTTGGGTAGTCCACTTATACAAGACTCTGCAACCAGTACACCCTCAATCTCTGTCAAGACAAGTGCTCAGTTAATCAGTTGAAATTCGTTCTATTGAATGGGATAGGTGCAGCAAGTAGAATGCCATTCATTTCATACAGTATGTCAATCCTACCTCTAGACTTTAGTATTTTTGTTACAGTTGCCGTAGGGTAGTTTAGCAAGCCTTGTGGAATGATTCATTGTGAATTTATCTTAATGCAATTTTACACTGACCAAAGGGTGTACTATTCGCTGTATTTTCAGTGGTGTGAATGGAAACCTTCATCACAGCCTGCTAGCATAATAGAGAAGTCAGTGTTCCATGTATGTATTGTCAAATATGCTCACCAACTTCAAGTTTTTTAGTTTTTGGAATGTGGGCAAGGCTGCATTTATTGCAGATCCCTTGTTGCCTTGAGCAGGTTTCTTGAATTACTGTAGTCCTTATGATGGACTTACTGTCGTGATTTTGAAGAGCTAATCAAACATTAAAATCAAAGTGGTTGTTAATACTTTAGAAACATCTTTTTTGTGGGAATTAATTCTGGCTGCTTTTACACTGGAATTGATGTGCAACATTGACCACTATGAGACCATCCCTTCTACCAACATACCAATGTATATTTGCTTGTTTTGTGTTGTACATTTGGCACCTAATGATGCTGCACTGATGCCAAAAGTGCAATATAAAAGTAAAATTAGGCAAAACATATGGGATGGATTTTCTATTTTATCTATCCTGCTTCCAAGGACATTTATCCCCCTCTAGGCCAGGGATACAAAGGCCAATAATGCACCCAAATTATTGTACATTGCAGAATGGTTTGGCTGGTTTACCTCTGAATTTATTTCACCCTCTTAATCCTTATTACACAGCCAGATCCCACGAATGTTTCTAACCTGCATTTTAGTATTTTACATCCTGGATGATCCAAACTGCATTATGTCAATGTGTTTGGATCAATGCACTAGTAGATTTTGTTCATCTTTTTGTTAAACTATGATTAACATCTCCCCAACAAATGTATTAGTTTAGATAAATAATCTAGAATATATTTTAATAAAGAAGCTACTACAGCAGATCAAAGGGAGAATGGAGGTAGGACTTTGATCCTACCTCAGGAAAGAGCCTGGCTTTATTATTTCCAGGTGATGAAATGATGGGTTGGATCTATCATTTCATTAAGCTTGGATTCAAACTGAGATCCTGGAAATAAATGAATAATGTAAAACCTCCAGTTCCTCTGTCAATTGTTTGATTAATTTATGGTCCAACTCACTCCCTAGTATATATTCTATATTGTTTATATCATAACATCTACTGTGAGAACAGTGATCCCATGAGTATTTGAATCATCCATTTTAGTTTTTGCAAACAAGAATAATGCTTTTGAAAAATTAGTGCAAACTTTTGTGGGATAAGCTGAAAAAACTAACTTCATAACTGGCTATAAACATTGTTTTAAAAAATGCTAAATTTCTTATAGTTCAGTCTTTGTCTTATTGATCTTTGGCAGCATTTTACTCAACATTCATCACCAAAGACTAGCTTTTGTAAGGCACCTGCGATCAGGTTTTCATCCTAATTACTCTACTTGTTGACTACAATCAGTTCTTTAACTTTTTGGCCCTAACATGACAATTTTCCTCTTGTATTAGGTGATTTGATCACTGATGCGGTAATAATGAATGTTCCAGCGTGTTTTATGTTGGAATAGGGGACAGAGGCTGATTAAATCATGAGGCACAGCCAAGTACTTTAATCTGCTCAAGGTCCCCAATTCCAGCATAAAAATGCTGGAACATTCATTCTCACCATTAGTGATAGATGAAATTAAATTGTGATGTAACTATTGTGCCCTGGCAGTTGAGCTTGTTTTCAGGATGCAGGCTTTTATCATGTATTAATGTCTCTGCATCCTGCTAGTTGGATCACTCTTTAACAACAATCTTCTATTAAATAGAGAATAACTGATGCTAAGAGGTGATTGTTTATACCTAATACTTTTGCTTCAAAAAATGAGGACCTCATACATACCTGTGATTTAGTCATAAACTTCTGCTGTTTTGTATAAAATATACTATAGTTTTTCATTGTTTATAATAAAAACTGGGTCACGGTGAGGAAGTTTTTAATAAATGAAGAACCAATGGGTGTATGATACCACAGAGATGATTAAACATACTGGAGGTACAAAATCTTATGTCCACGTTCAAGTATCAGAGACTGTCTATAAGAATTCTAATTTTAGAAAATGGAGATAACCTCATTATATTTCATGAATATACAAGATAAGTTATCAAAGTACACTGATTAATTCTTTTGAAAGAAACTTTAGGTTGTTAATAATATGACATTATTCATTTAAAAAAAACTATATTTCAGTAACCGCTTCAAGTAATTTTTTTAATGTTTACTCTTCAGAATTTTCTCCCTCACAAAATACACAAATAAATTACATTTATTTCTCCTTCAGACAATTTCATTGTTGCAGAGCGTACTGCCTACTTTTCCAGCAGTGGCTTTTGCCAGAGTTATCATTCCTTCAGTCAACATAAAAGATCCTAAGTCAGTTTTGTTATTTGCCTAAAGCAAAAGTGGTATAGTGCAGGCACTGTGGCAATCTCATTGTGATGTGTTGTAATAAGCAAGTTGAATATTGATGCTTGATAGTTCATGAACTAGCTAACGTTGGAATCCAAAACAAAATTTCTCTTTAACTACAATGTTATAAATACCGTGCATTTTAGGAAGGTGCAGAACCATAGTAAACCTTTTGGTGGCAGTAAACTCTGACAGAAAATAAGCTGTGTGTGATAACATGATTTTAAAAAATATTTTCTTCTGTTTAGGAATCATTAAAATGCAGATTTTGTAATTTAAAAAAAATTGTAACAGTCTTCTGTTCTTTCTAAATACATTTTCAATTGATTATTTTTGAAAGGGAGGGAAATATATTCCTTAGCCACTGCTCATGATCTCAGTACAGGTTCATATCCAGAAGGGGATAAATATGAGCTAAAGTTGAACAAATGCAGCTTCAGGATTAGGAGGAGACTGGAGATGGGGAATTTTCCCCCAACTTCCCTTTGCAATTTAAGAGTCTGAAATCTAAGTTTTGTTAAACTACAAGTACTGGCCTCAGCTTGGTATTTGTTTGAACAAGATAGGACTGGCAGACCCAAGTTATACTGCTAGTCCTGCATTGTTTTGTTGCCTAAGAACAATGAAAGTTTGCAAGTGCGGACTTGCTGATTTCAGTAGTGGTTCGGACGTCATCAGAAGATTGCATTCAATACAGAATTCTGCTCACTGACATCTAATTAAATGTTATGTTAGAAGGGATCTAGCTGTCCTGTTTTCAAGCTGCCAAATGGACAGCCTGCTATGGGATTGAAGCCAAGGAGGAGGGATTGCCTCCAGGAGATGCTCTTGCAACTTGTGCTTGAGACTGGTTGCACTGTAGCTAAGGATGTGACATTGGTGTCTACTGCCTGTGAGGCACAGTCAGCAGACCTGAATCTGACTGGCACCTAGGTACAGCAACAACAGAACTTTTCCCCAATCCTGGCTTAAACACATTGAATGGACATCTTTACATCAGTCACATTTTAAAAAATATGTTAAGAGCATAGCTGTTTGTGTACTAATTGTATCTATTTGGTGTCAATCTTGACACTTCCAGTTTATTGTGTCAGATATTTGCAAAAATTCCCAGGAAAGGGTTGTGAATACCCAGCAAACTGGAAAAATACTTGACAGTTTAAACATTTATTTCCTTCTTTAATGCTTCAGAGATCACCTGGAACATTTTTGACATTTTCAATTTTGGACTTTTTTATTCATGGCTAGAATGAAAATTCACTCTGATTAAAAACAACAAACTACATCAAAAGCAATTTGTAACTATAATTTATGTTATCAAGAAGATTAAATAAAGCATCAAACTATTAGCCATCCAATTTTATTTACTGGTCCTCTATATTCTTTCCTCCCAAAGGCACAGTAAAATTGGACATTTCTCTCAGCCCACACACAAAATAACCAATCATGAGTCCAGGGCTGGATAATGTGGGTAGTTGTGTCCCCGGAGTATAATGGAGATTGCTGGGGGGGAGGAGGGGGGGGATGTAGGAACACTTTAGACAGTATTTCATTTTAAAATATTTTAAGCTAGGTTTTCTATTCAATTTTGCTGCCCTTCCAAAGCAGAGGTTGCTAGGGGAAATGTTAGTTGCTATATTCTGTGTATCAATTAACATATTTGAATGCAGTAATAAGTGTGCTCTATTCTCAGTGCTCTCTCTCTCTCTCGCAGTCTCTCTCGATGAGATTCTTTGTTCTCCTCTGAATATGAAGATATTAATAATGTCTGACCCTCAGCATAAAGGTGTCATACACAGTATTCAGTCCCAGCTAGTTCAATCACATACACGTCTTTACATATTAAAATTTTCTTTATCATGATTATTATATAGATGGTAAACAAAAAACAATCTCTTTGGAAACAGAGATTGGGAATGAACAATATCTGTGTGCATTTTTCTGCCTGTACATTTAAACATAAATTGTGAGTCACATAGAATGCAAAATTTGACAGTACATTTCACCAGTAGCACTACATTAATGCTTCAGCAGTAAGAAAAACCCATTATTCAGGAGTAACAGGCAAGAGTGAGATGAATCGTTTTCTCACCAATGAAGAATGGAGAACAATTAGATTTTGTATTAAAGAAAGCTTTGTATCCATCAATAATGATTACTAGCCTGTGGAATGAACTCAGAAACCCACTGCTCCTCTATTCTGTATAATTAACAGGTAGAGAAATATATGTATTCACATTGGGTGCAGCTACCAACCAAAGCTTCAGTTTGAGTGCCAGCCGGGCAGGCAGAACTGTGTTTATAATGCCTGGCTCCTGCCTGAGTCATAACTATAGCAGTCTTAGCCAAGGGAGAGCTGAGTGCACGGTGGAGATTGCCAGGGCTTTCTCCCATCATTTAGAAAGTCATATGTTTAGAAGATGGGGAGGGGAGAATCTCTAAACACTTAAGTTGAGTGTAGGTGGATTTACAAAGTGCCCAGGGTGTCCCCGAGCACTTTTAAAACCAGGTTTGACACTGCACTGAATTTACATTTAACGCAGTGTCAAACCAAAGTCATGTAAGATCACCCTATTCAGGGAATTTCACTTTGAAATCAGGTCAGATCCTTGATTTAGCACTGAGGCAAAGCTGAAAATACTATTCTATGAAATGAGTAAAAAGCATTGAATAATAATCATGGGAGATTTCAACTACCCCCAAATAAACTGGCAAGAAGAGGTAGGGAAAGGAGAAAAGGGAAAGGGTTTTTTGCAGTGTGTACAGGACTCCTTTCTTACCCAGTATGTGAGAAGCCCAACAAGAGAGGAATCACTGCTGGATCCAGTAATGGGAAATGAACCAAAGCAGATAAGAGAAGTAGGTATAGGGGAACATCTAGGCAATAGTGATCATACTATAATAAGGTTTAAAATAATGATTGAGAAAGATATAAGTAAGACAAAGACCAAAATAATAAATTGGAAAAAGAGCTAATTTTGAGCGGATGAGAATGGAACTAGGGAAGGTAAACTAGAAAAAAACTTTGACGAAGAGATAGAACAGCAGTGGGAAATATTTAAAATGGTGACCAAGAGAGTTCAGGAGAAATATAAAAAGCAAGAACAAACTAGCCAATAATGAAACACCATGAATGAATAAAGAGTTAAGGGTGAAATTGAATCTAGAGAAAAAGGCAAACGCTAAGTACATAGATAGTAAAAGAGAGGATGGCAAAAGGGAATACAAAGAGGTTAGGAAAGAAATCAAAAAACAATTAGGAAAGTAAAGAGGAACTATGAAATTAAATTATCAAGAAATATTACAAGAAATAGTAAAGTATTCTTCAGACACATAAATAACAAAAGAAAGAGCAGAATAGGGATTGGGCCAATAATGGATGCACAAGATAAACTCTCAGGTAATGACAGCGAAATGGCAGAAAAATTGAATTCTTACTTTGCTTCAGAATTTACCAGGGAGATTAACAAGGTGGACATGACATTAGAAGAAGAGATCGAAAAATGACATAAAAACATTTAAGATAGAAAGGGGAGAGATAATTGATAAACTAATCAAACTTAGAGAGGATAAAAACCCCTGGTCCGGATGGATTGCATCCGCGAATATTAAAAGAAGGTAGGAAGGAGGCACTATTACATATATATATATATATATATATATATAAATTCATCAGAAAAGGGAATTCGGGAGAAACTTCTTTATCAAAGGGTGGTAAGAACGTGCTACCACAAGGAGTAGTTGTGGCAAATAGCATAGATGCATTTAAGGGGAAACTAGATAAGCACTTGAGGGAAAAAGGAATAGAAGGGTATGCTGTTAGGGTTAGATGAAGTAGAGAGGGAGGAGGCTCGCCTGGAGCATAAACGCCAGCATAGACCAGTTAGGCTGAATGGCCTGTTTCTGTGCTGTAGTTTCAATGTAAATTTTCAGTGTAAATGAACCCTAAATCAATAATAGATTTATCTAGAGTTATTATAATGTGATAAAATAATAATATTCCATTTAAGTTTGCTTATGATGTAAGGAATCAAAAATGATGTGCTGAAATGGTGTTACTGAACTTACGTATTTAATATTTTTAGAATGAAAACTATTACTCAGGAATTTATATTCCCACTGACCTTATCACAGATGTAATGGTTCCAACAGTGGCTTCTACTAGTCACTAAGACTTTACTATAACATAAATGATTGCTACCCATTTATTCATGACTTTAGGACTACTTTACCAATTCCCCTTAGGACATTTGGGTTAATGTAATTCCATGTCACTTATTGTTCACCATCATTTCTCCTTTATTAAAGCATCATGATAGGCGCAGCATTCTGTTATATGAGGTATTCAGGTATGTGTTCCGTTCTTGAAGCAAAGTCCATAAATCTTTTAAAAGGGAATCAAGTGGTTGCTTGATGTAGAGGATTAAAAGGTATGTGAAGCGAGCATGAGAGTGGGATTAGACTTGGTGGCTCACTAGAGAAAAACACCAGTGCAGACTTGATGGGCCAAAAGGACTGTTTCTGTATTGCAGTATTCTTCAGTAATAAGTATTAAAGTTTACTTGCTTCTGAATGTGAGTAGTATCAAACTGGCAGGTTCATCTGGGTTTCGGTCAGATTTGGGCATCATGAAGTCAATAATGTTGCCCATTAGAAACTGGCCAATAATTGCGCATCTGGGCTCATGCTCATTTTCACATTTCTTAAACCTAGAACAGGCTGCTCAATCACCACTATATTTGAACTGTAAATACAACTGTGCTGTGAGATAATCAGAGTGCACAATACTGGATGCTCATAATGTTAAAAAAAAACATTTTCTTTGCTGAGATCTCACTGTCCTTCTTGACAACATGACAAACAAGAAGACCAGATGGCATCCCACTAAGTAAGTTCATGTCCGGACATCCTGGACAAGGATAACTGAGCGAATCAATGCCAGCTTAGAAACCACTGGACAGATCAGGTGCGGGAGATTGTGACCCAATTTTGGTAAGTTTTCCCTTCATTTAACATTGGAAAATGGGTGAAACGAGGTTGATTTTTTTCCCCCTCAGAGTTAAGGAACAACAAATTTTCCCCAATTTCTGGCCCCCAGGAGCTTGTAGATGAGGGCGAGTGACATAAAGGGGGTCTGTAAGCACATGAAGAAGACACATTGAAACGGTAAGATACATGCATTTTGGGACTACACAGATGTACACTCTACCAAATACAAAACATGTCAATTAAAAAGCATTTTTTTACAAAAAGCTTCACTCTGTGGTTTTTATTCCAAAAAGAAAATGTGAGTTGAATGCAACTATTTCAAAAGGGGAAAAAACATTGTCAAACTTAAACAGGAAGAAATGTGTTTGGACTTATACAGAGAAGGAAATAAAAATGCTTTCAAACATTGACCGACCTTCCTCAATAGATGCAGTCTATAATGTGCTCCCACAGCATACTATCAGCCTGATCTCCTGCCACCAACTCTTTGGCATCTTCTTCTTCATCCTTTTGCTTCCTCTCCTCCTGCTGCCCTTGTGCTATTCCAGTGCTAGATCTCTGTCAGTAGTAATATTGTGCACCATGCAATAGATTGCAACAATTTTTGCAACTGGGGAATATGTTAACATCTCATCTGAGCAATCCGAGCAAAGAAAGTATTTCTTGAGCATGCCAAAAGCTTGCTGAGTGAGCACCCTGGTTCTAGCATGAAAATCATTATGCCTTTGCTGTGGGTCACCAGCACACAGTCCATCATGAAAACCTTTTGTCACAGGAGCCAGCCTTCCTTGTGGCCTTCTGCTTCAACAATTTAGTCACATTGGACTGCATCAAAATGAATGAATCATACATACTTCTGGGTAGCGGCATAATTTTCAGCTGCTAGTTCCCAAACCATCTATATTTTGAGGGAGTGGAAGTCTTACCTATTTGTGTGTGATCCTAAATTATGAGAAGCTGCATGAATGGCAATGTGAGTGTAATGAATAATGTCTTGCACTTTGGGGAAGTGGATCAGCTGGTAGTGATCAAGATGCCATTGATCCTGCTACTCATGGTCCGTGCTGAGCTGTATAAAATAGTGCACCCTCTTGGAGAGAGTTTCAGTCATTTTATAAAGGCATCAGTTCACTGCATAGTGAGTGATCCCTGTCCAGTGGATGTCTGGAAAATGCCAGTTTTATAGAAATTCAGAGCAGTATATATCTTGCCTCCCATCAACTGTACTGTTGCTCATGTTGACCTTGGATGCAAATCTTTCTGGATCAAATGTCATAATTTAGCTTCTCTGCTCAGCCTGAGCCTTGTCAGACCCTCATCAGATAGCTTTAGCTTGGAGAAGATAGCAAGTTATTATGGGTGCATGGCAATGGTTGTAATGGAAAAAAATTTAACCCAAGAACTCAAATACCACCAAACTGATTGACCTTTGCTTGCATGGTTTATGACATTATCTGAAATAACTGATGAGATTATTTTCTTGTGATAATTCCCACTCAGCTGTTAACAGATATTTACTTCACCTGATCTTCTGAGTCTAATATTTGCTAGAATAAAGGCAGAGTGATGAGTTTGGGATTTAATATATCTGGATTCAAAAACTCAAAGCACATCGGCCAAATTTGCAGATGATACCAAACTAAGAGGGGCAGTGGAATTGGAAGAGGCTGCACAGAAATTATAGAATCAGTTGGACAAAATATGTAATTGGATAGAACTATGGCAGATGAAATTTAGTGCAGGTAAGTGTAAAGTACTGCACATAGGTTTGGCAACCCTCTTCAATATTTTTCAAACTAATAAACTAAAGTGTTCATCGAAAATGAAGAAAGCACAACATTTTTTTAGTGCTCTTATGATTTTTCTCCCGGGTTGCTCAGGAGTCATAGAGTCATAGAGTCATAGAGTTATACAGCACGGATAGAGGCCCTTCGGCCCATCGTGTCCGCGCCGGCCATCAGCCCTGTCTACTCTAATCCCATATTCCAGCAT
Source organism: Heptranchias perlo (assembly GCF_035084215.1). Taxonomy (NCBI): domain Eukaryota; kingdom Metazoa; phylum Chordata; class Chondrichthyes; order Hexanchiformes; family Hexanchidae; genus Heptranchias; species Heptranchias perlo. Next base: position 36,921,190 of record NC_090334.1, on the reverse strand, counting down.
TTGGTCCGTAGCCTTGTATGCTATGGCATTTCAAGTGCTCATCCAAATGCTTCTTGAATGTTGTGAGGGTTCCTGCCTCCACAACCCTTTCAGGCAGTGAGTTCCAGACTCCAACCACCCTCTGGGTGAAAAAGTTCTTTCTCAAATCCCCTCTAAACCTCCCGCCTTTTACCTTGAATCTATGTCCCCTTGTTATAGTACCCTCAACGAAGGGAAAAAGCTCCTTAGTATCCATCCTATCTGTGCCCCTCATAATTTTGTACACCTCAATCATGTCCCCCCTCAGCCTCCTCTGCTCCAAGGAAAACAAACCCAATCTTCCCAGTCTCTCTTCATAGCTGAAGCGCTCCAGCCCTGGTAACATCCTGGTGAATCTCCTCTGCACCCTCTCCAAAGCGATCACATCCTTCCTGTAGTGTGGCGACCAGAACTGCACACAGTACTCCAGCTGTGGCCTAACCAGTGTTTTATACAGCTCCATCATAACCTCCTTGCTCTTATATTCTATGCCTCGGCTAATAAAGGCAAGTATCCCATATGCCTTCTTTACCACCTTATCTACCTGTTCCGCCGCCTTCAGGGATCTGTGAACTTGCACACCAAGATCCCTCTGACCCTCTGTCTTGCCTAGGGTCCTCCCATTCATTGTGTATTCCCTTGCCTTGTTAGTCCCTCCAAAGTGCATCACCTCGCACTTTTCTGGGTTAAATTCCATTTGCCACTGTTCCGCCCATCTGACCAACCCATCTATATCGTCCTGCAGACTGAGGCTATCCTCCTCGCTATTTACCACCCTACCAATTTTTGTATCATCAGCGAACTTACTGATCATAATTAATCATGATTAATCTTTAATTCCTGAAGATTTCAGGACAATCTGGGAGGGTTGCCAAACCAAATGCTGGAATATGGGATTAGAGTAGACAGGGCTGATGGCCGGCGCGGACACGATGGGCCGAAGGGCCTCTATCCGTGCTGTATAACTCTATGACTCTATGACTCTATGACTCCTGAGCAACCTGGGAGAAAAATCATAAGAGCACTAAAAAAATGTTGTGCTTTCTTCATTTTCGATGAACACTTTATTTTATTAGTTTGAAAAATATTGAAGATGGGAACAAAGGCTGTTTGACTGACCTTCAAGAATGATCCAATTGGGTAACAAGTAATCTGTTCACTATCCAATTGGTGAGGGAAGATGCTGCACCATGAGGATGGACGTGTGAGGGCAGGACAATTGGAGGCAGAAGGTCTGGTCTGGGAGCCTGTTCGTTCATTCGGGGAGCCATTTGATGTCCATTCTTCAGGATCGTGAAGGCGGGTGAGGTTAGCACACAGACAGGAGTCGAGGCCCATGGGGGAGTCTAAATGTAGTAAATTTGAGAAGTTAAATGTACGATTAGAGGGAATAAACTCAGTGCAATGACGCAATGACTGCGCTTAGGCTGAGGGGGTAGGGAACCAAGATGGCAGAAGAAAACAGTCTTAGTATAAACTGTGTGTCATCCTATGTAGCTGATAATGGCTCGGTTAATTTTGGAAAAACAGGTCAGTTTACCAGAAGCTGAAACCTGGACCTTATTTTCCACTGGGGGCAAACTGAGCAAACTGCTTGCTCCATAGTAAATGAGTTTCGAATAGCTCAGTCCTTAATGTCATTATGTCACGTGATGAAACCTCCCAGAATATGTCCAACCAGAGTTGGCAACCCTAACTGCACATAAAAAGGAAAAATAGGTGACCCCATGTACTCCATGAATGGTATTGATTTAGCTAAGCATGAAGATGAAAGAGACCTCACAGTCTTAGTAGACACAACATTAAACATGTCCAACTAATTCGGAGCAGCAATCAACAAAGCCAATAGAATTTTGAAATACAGAAGCAAAATAGTAGAATATAAGTCAGAGGAAGGGTTAATCAGACTGTACAGTGCCCTGGTCAGACCACACCTTGAATACTGTGTCTAATTCTGGTCGCCAAGACATGAGAGAGACATTTAAGGGTCATGGAACTGTAGTGTCAAAGTTCTGAGTTCTAAGGAAAGACTGGAAGCAATTAGGCTTTTCAGCATAGAAAACAGCCATCTGAGAACTGATATTATATTGCAAATTTAGGACTGCTATCAGGAAATTCTTCCTCGCACAGGAAGTGACCAAAGTGCAGAATAAACTTCCAGATAGAGTAGAGGAGGTGAAAACCCTGGAATCATTTAAGAAACAATTGGATGCTACAATGGGGATACTTTAACATCTTCCCAGTTGGATGAATTTAGATGGGCCAAATAGCCTTCCTCTTCTGTAACTATTCTGTGATCTTTGCAATATTGCCAAATTCTATTCCCTGACTGAGGTCAAAACAGAATGTTATCATGTTGTTGAATAGAGGCTAAACTCAAGCAATATGTCCTGTGACACCTGCCAGATATTTGTTCTTTCTCGTAGTTCTACAAAATTTGAAATTCAGTATGGTTTGCACAGTACACACATTATAAAACACAAACCTGCATTTGTATAGCTCCTTTAATTAATAAAACATCCAAAGGCACTTGACAGAGTTGAAAACAGATACCGGCAGTGATAGGAGAAGAGTTGGGGAAGTGACCATGGCATTGTCAAAGAGCTAGCTTAACGAGTATAGTGTTTGCCATTCCCCAGAACCTTTACATTCGCACTGTATATGCAGTGAAACATATTTATTAGCCATTTACAAAAATGATTGTTCAATAAAGTTGGCATTAAGTATATCTTTCATTTTAAACATATCTAAGATCAGACAACTTTATTTTTTTCACATTCTTTTTCTGCATCAATTCCTATACAGCTGATATACTCTGTAAGAAACTGAGTCAGGTTTTCAAAAATCAATTTTTAGATTCTGATTTGAAAGGTTAGAAAATTATTGACTGATGAAAACTGTTTGGCACCGCAATAAATTTATCAAAAGCAGTCTCTGTAATTAGATTCCATAAATGAATAATAACCACTGCGTTCAATTTTAAGGAAACAAAACAACAAAGTTGAGTTCATCTAAAAGAAACAATGTGCCTTTATATATTTTCTGCCTATTATCGTGAAGATTATTGAGATTCATAGTAAGCAGACAACATATTAAATCAGTATTCTCAGATTTCTCTCTTGCACAATGTCCAAATGTACCAGGCTGTCAAAATATAAAGCAACAATTAGTATGGAACAGATCAAAGTGATCGCTTTGCATATGCTCAATTTGTTGTAGTTGTGTAAAACTCATACCGCAGTTGTTTTTGAGAAACTGTTTATTAATTTTCTGTTTCATTTATGTGGCCATGTTCCAAATACAATATATTTATTGTAACAATATGGTGCCTTTTTCCTCATATTTCTTCTCCAATGTTTAGTCTCTCAAATTTACTATAAAATTGCTTATCTCTCAGTGGGTATACTGCTTTCGCAGCTGTATTTATGCCTGTAGTATTTTGCTGCATATTAGCTGTCCTGCCAAGAACAATTCTGCACTGTGAGAAGTGGAGATATATTGTTGCTGCAAAGAAGTTTTAGAATGTAGTATTTGGAGATAGTGATTACATTTTCTCTACCACATAACTTCTGAGGTTGGTAACTAATATATAAGCAGAATGACAAAGACCCGACTAGTGTTGATGGATCTTGCAACTGCAGATAATAATATGAAGGATTCTCTTAGTGTTAAAGCGGGTTAATGGACCCATTGGGAAAATCCTTTGTGTACTACTTCTTCGGTGAGTAATATCTCCAATCCTAATTTTTGTACACTTATTGTGTGACATCGAATCCAAATGCACTTTCAATAAATACTTTTCTTATGTCTCCAAAGCATGAGAAATACACAGATCATTTTTGCAATGGGAGTGAGCGTGTAAGTAGAAGGATCCCATTGCAATATCTACTTAATTATGTTTTCTCCAAATCTAGATATTTCTGGGTGACCACACAGCAATAGATGTGCATGATCTATATTATGTTAAACCAATACCACAATACTTGAGCTAGTGTTACCTATTAAAGTATATAACTTATGGGGTAACTGTTCCAATTTAGTGTTCCTAGTACAAAGCTTGGTAAAATAAGCACCTATTGGGAATTTAACTGAATGGAAAATTGTGTGTGATGCACTGATCTTCGCACCCTAATTCCCAATATGCATTCCTGTCGGGTAAAGCTTTGTCCTAGGAGAATCAATTCATAAAATCTACCCCATGTCATAGTAATCTACAACTACTTGCTCCTTTCTATACAGTAGAGGTGATAGGAAGTAAGATCTCTACCATCCTGGCTCTGACTACTTTGAATATGAACATGCGCACAAGCTGTGACTGCTCAGACGATCTGGTCGATTGTGGCTCCTGGGAAGATTTATAGTTACAGATGGAAATATTTTGTAAGTGATTGCATAGGTAGCCATCTTGAACTTTTATCCAATGGACAAATACAATTCTCAACTACCTCCAGGAACTCCTTGATGTAGTAATTAAGACTAATTCTAGTAAATAAGACTAGTTCTATCAGGGAGCTACACAACAAGTATTTCTAATCTTCTACTGTGGAAACTTTATAGCCTTTTCAGGTTATGGAATCCATCATCTTATTGCTGTTATGGAAAACAAAATTTCATTCAGCTTTACTTTGGCTAGTTGAGTAAGACAATTGCTGGCCATGATTGTTGAAGCCCCCATCCAATCTATCATGGTAAGTCAGCTCTCTATCCATATTACCCAACAAATCAGTCTCTTATTTCTATGCAGTAGCTCATAGGTCTAATAGAGAGAAAATATTCCCTTGTGCAAAGAACAGAACTGCCCTTACCTTCTATATAGATAGCATCAAAGAATCTGAAAAATCCTTACAACTTTATATTTCCGATGGAGACTAGAAATTGGGTTCTCTATCCAGGCAAACGGTGAGACAATGCCCTAGGCTGCCTTATAGGACATTCTATCAGAGCAGTTGGAATATCATGGGTTGTTTTGCATCAAATAGACAGGAAGGACACCTGCAAGGCAGCTCTGTGGAGCGAACTGAACCCTTCCAGTAGGCATTATAGCCTTGACCTTGTAGCTAAGAGGGACAATGCAATTTGCTGGGTTCTCTTCATTTCATTATTTTTCCTTCCTTTTTCCACTGCTTTTCTTGCCTTTCCCGAAGGCATTTATTGTTGGCTGGGATAGAGTTTCACAAGTGTTAGTTGCTCACTGGTACCTTGTCTCGCTCAAGTGACCATTCTTTATGTGTTAACTCAAAAAATTAGATTTCACAGAAAACAAATATTTAGGCCCATTCTGTTGTCATCCCATTGTCTACAAATGTGCACCTCTGTTGCAGAAGGGAGAAGCCAGGAGTGATAATTGGGTCAATTTTCACCTCCCTAATCCAAAGGTGCACAAGCAATTGCAGCACCCTACCTACTTCCACCCCAGTTGAGATGAGCTAACTCAATATAGATCATAGATTGAACCTGAGCCCTGCTGGTCTGAATGGCTCAACTATTCACTGCATTAATCAATTGACCAGTTTATGGACCATCAGCATTGCTCTGATACCTGGGTTCTGAAGGCACTACTGCATTATAAATTACCTATCGGTATGTGGAATATAACAAAATGAAGAAGAAAATAAATTATTCATTTTTAGGTATTGCAATCATTTTTCTTTGAATAGAGACATACCCGGCCTACAACACTTACCATCCTCTATCCAAGATCAGATAATTTTTATTTCCAACTGGATCAAATGGGGGTGTATTATATATAAAAAATAAGTATTTTCAATTTAACAGAGTGTTTTTCCTGTTGTTGTAAGAAATTACCTGACAGAAAAATTCCCTTTGTTTAATTCAAACATTTTGGAGGAGAAATTAGCCCGTATCAAACTAGTTTTATGGCACTAAATGAGTGTTTGGGGGATGAATTTTGGGCAGTGGTATTCTACACCCAGTCCCTCCCGGAAGTGCGCCGGCTGCCAGCGACTTTCTAGTGTCCAGGGCCACTGCCTGAAACAGGCGTTAGGCTCCTTGACTATGCTAATCGGTAATTTTTTTTAAAACTTACCTTAATGTGGAGCCAGGAGGAGCAGGCTCTACAACAGTACCGCGAGCCGCTGCCTGTCTGGTCTTGCCACTTCTCGTTTGGCTCCCCCCCTCCCCAGCACCTACCTGCAGGCTGGCACGCCGTCCAAGCTGGCCAATTTTGCAAAGGCCCTGACCAGCGAACTGGATGGAAATGCCAATTGACATCCGCAGCTCACCTACTTTATGGAAGTGAGGCTCAAGGCCCAGTTTGGAGCGAGCCTTGGGCCGATGTCTACGGGTGCACGTTCCGGGCACATCACTCACTTCGTGGCGGTTTCCGGCCCCGAAACTGATTTCTCTGCCTTCCTTTGTGACAGTTTAATTGTGCCAGCTCCTTCAGATTAAAGGTTTTGGATTCCTCTGAGGTCACTTTGTAGTCTTATCCTCATCCCTTCATTCGTCAAAAAGCACTAAAAATGGCCACTCGGGGGCACCGTCATATGGTACAAGAAAGGAAATATCATGTGGTTCTGCCAAAAAATCTATTAAACAGGCAGATATCCCTGCAAATACTTTTCGCCAATGATCTACAACTTGAATGTGGAGGCACTTTCATTTAAAGAACGAAGTAACATTTTTCATGTCTCCATAAACAAAAAAAGGTACTGATTGCTATGTGCTATTGTCACCTTTATTAATAGAATTTTCTTAATTGACTTACTGTGGAGGATTTTAGGATTTCTTTATTTTGTATGCATTACAATAATGATTACTTACTCTCACCCCACTTAGGGTACCTGAGAGTATTTTTTTGAAATCAATTTTTAATAAAAAAACGTATTTTGAAATGGCCAGGACAACACAGGGTATGAGTACCTTAATGCTTGTAAATTGATACTTCTTTTCATGCAGCAGGGGAATTCCAGTTTGGGAAATGTTAAATGCGCTGAATGAAAAGTATTTCTGTTTCTTTTTGCTTGCACTGTGTGATATGAATGATAACAGTATGACATGGCAGTACATGCTATACTCTGAAGTTGTTTTATTTCTGATTTATTCTATAACCAGAATACTTCCAATTTCCAGTGCACCGCAGTTTATAGATGACAGCATAAATAATGTGGACTCCCTGTAGAGCAAAGCAGTTCTCCCGATCCTGTGAATATGGGTGTTCTGCAGAATAATTCAGGATCTACCCAGACCAAGAGGCATTATAAATTGGCAATAGGTTGTGGCTTACTAGTATTACTTAGTATACTATTGCATATATACTCCTGGAGTGTTACAAAACACTTCACATGCTTACTTATCAATAGTCACTCAATCCCAAGGTGAAATGACATTAAAGGTGAAATACTTGTGGACACAGTAACAATACTACACTGTCACTTCTGCTAAATTTGTTAGAAGCTATGTTTTGTCATAAGAACCAAGAAATAGGAGTAGGAGTAGGCCATACGGCCTCTTGAGCCTGCTCTGCCATTCGATAAGATCATGGCTGATCTTTGACCTCAACTCCACTTTCCCCCCCCAATTCCCATATCCTTTCATTCCTCTAGAATCAAAAAAATCTATCTATCTCAGCCTTGAACATACTCAACGACTCAGCATCCACAGCCCACTGGGGTAAAGAATTCCAAAGATTCACAACCCTCTGAGTGAAGAAATTCCTCCTCATCTCAGTCTTAAACGGTCGATACCTGATCCTGAGACTATGCCCCCTAGTTCTAGACTCTCCAGCCAGGGGAAACAACCTCTCAGCATCTACCCTGTCAAGACCCCTCAGAATCTTATGTGTTTTAATGAGATCACCTCTCATTCTTCTAAGCTTCAGAGACTATAGGCCCATTCTACTCAATCTCTCCTCACAGGACAACCCTCTCATTCCAGGAATCAATCTAGTGAACCTTCGTTGCACCGCCTCTAAGGTAGTATATCCTTCCTTAGATAAGGAGACCAAAACTGCACACAGTACTCCAGGTGTGATCTCACCAAAGCCCTGTACAACTGTAGCAAGACTTCCTTGCTCTTGTACTCCAATCCCCTTGCAATAAAGGCCAACATGCCATTGGCCTTCCTAACTTCTTGCTGTGCCTGCATTTCTGTGTTTCTTGTACCAGGACACCCAAATCTCTCTTGAACACCAACAGTTAATAGTTGCTCACCATTTAAAAAATATTCTGTTTTCCTATTCTTCCTACCAAAGTGAATAACCTCACATTTCCTCACATTATATTCCATCTGCCACCTTCTTGTCCACTCACCTGTCTATATCCCTCTGCAGACTTTTTGGGCGCTAAATTGGGCCATGTAGCAACTGAGGACCCCCCACTAGCACTACATAAAGGGACCATGCAAGTGTCGCAGGTTAGTTGCTGGATTATTGCTTCTGGCTGCTGGTGGAATAGGAAGTGTTTTTTGAAGCTCCCTATACTTACTGAGAGTTCCTACAGTATATTTGAGAGTGGTCTGGCAGGTACTGCCTTACAGTTCGGAAAGTTACCTTAATGTTGGGCATTGAGCAAAAATGGGAGCATGCAGAAAGGCCATGCATAACAGGTCAAGCTGCGAGGAGAGGGAGGATGAGGAGGCGCAGGGCACTGAGCAGGAGGCCCTATCCAATGAGGGCCTTCCGGGACCAATTCTCTTACCTTAACATGAACGAGGAGCATTGCATCCGACGCCTGAGGTTCACCAAGGAGGTCATAACCAAGATCTGTCAACTGGTGCGGCCACAACTGCGGCTTCAGAGCAGGGCGATGACAGCATTGCCTGTGGCTGTGAAGGTCACCGTGGCGCTGAATTTCTATGGCTCAGGATCATTTCTGGCCTCTGCTGGTGACATGTGCAACATCTCACAATATACAGTGCACTGCTGCATAAGGGAGATCACAGACGCACTGTACCAGATGAGGAACAGGTTCATCACCTTCCCGCTTGACAGAGCCAAGCAGAACAGCTTCCCCATGGTGCAGGGTGCCATTGACTGCTCGCACATTGCACTGCGTGCTCCGCATATCAACTCGGCCATCTTCGTCAACCGAAAAGGCTTCCATTCCCTCAATGTGCAGCTGGTGTGCGACCACACACATCGAATCATGGAGTTTGATGCCCGCAACCCTGGGAGCAGTCACCAAGCCTTCGTCATGCGGCAGTCCAACATGCCAGCTATCTTTCAACCGCCCCGGCAAGTCAAAGGCTGGCTACTGTGCGATAAGGGCTATCCCCTCACGCTGTGGCTCATGACTCCAGTCAGGAACCCACGCACACGTGCACAGCAGACCTCTAGTGAGACCCATGCTGCCATACGCAACATCGTGGAGCACACCATAGGCCTCTTCAAACAACGCTTCCGCTGCCTGGACCGGTCTGGAGAAGCCCTGCAGTACTCCCCTGAGCGAGTGGGCAGATATGTGGTGGTCTGCTGCATGCAGCACAACCTCATCATCAAGAGGGACCAGCCTTTGCCACCAATGATCGGAGAAGACCCTGAGCCAGAGGTGCCGGAGGAGGAGGCTGCGGAGGAAGAGGCGGAGGAGGAAGAGGCTGAGGAGGAGGAGGAGGGGGAGGAGCTGGAAGAGGAAGTGGAGGAAGACGCAAGGGTGCAACAGGGACCACATGGCTTGTCTGCAAGGGCTCTGCGTGCTCGCCTGATCCGTGCCCGCTATCAATAATGTCAACTACATCCCCCAACTCACCCACAGTCCTACACTCCCCACCTTTCCACTCCCACAAGACAATCAAATTGCCCTCCATCTGATTGCATATTGGTTTCCGCCTCAGCTCATCGCACAAATAAAAACCACCACCAAATGCAAATTTAAAGTCACATTTATCAATGAATAAATAAAATTTTGGAAACAGAACAAAACTATTCACACTTGTGCATTGCCTTAGTGCCTGTTGTTCGTGTGCCTTTACCAATCCTAGTGATCCTACGAGGTGCTTCCCCAGTGGCTGGAGCATGGGTGGCTGCTGTGGCCTTCAATGGAGGAGTGTGCAGATGGCCTTGGAGGATGACTTCGAGCAGCTCTGGGTCGGGAGGGTCCGACTTCAGACTGCACCATCTCTTCATGGCCTGCGGTAGTCTGGCCTGGCTGGCCGATAGGCAACAACAGGGGCACTGGTGGAGTGGCAGTGATGGGAGCAGGAATGCTGTCGTCCTGAGAGAGGATAGCATGTCCGACTTCCACTCTCTCGGGGCGGCGCCTCAGCAATCCTGGTGAACAGCTGGAGAACGGATTGCTGGAGTGCTGTGACGCCCTGGAAGCCCCCATTCCACAGTGGCCCCCAGAGCCACGATAGCAGCAGTTTGAGCTTCCATTGCAGCAGTCAAAGCAGCAACCGTAGATTGCAGACCTTTGATGACCTTGGTTTGTGCTGCAATGGAAGCCGCGACATCGGCCATCAGGCGCTATGTCATGGTGGGTTCCACGGGTGTAATGATGGAGGTGACCATGCATTCCATGTTAGAAAGGATGGGCTCTAAGCTCTGCGCAAAGCCCTGTGCCAAGTTGGAGCTGGACTCCTCCATCCCCCTTCTCATTGTGCACAGGCTTTCTGGCAGGCTTTCCAGTGCACCAGCATTTGGTGGTGTACACCCATCAAAGTCCTCATCTGACTCCTCTGCAGCAGAATTAATGAGCGACTTCACCTTCCGGCGAGCTGCCCCCTCTGGTATCTGTTCCCCCTGCCCCGGCTCCTGCACATTTGTGTCCAGTGTCTCACCATGTGCAGATCTCTCCTCTAATCTAGCCTCTAAAGGACGCGCAGTGTCAGTCTCTGAGCTGGTTGAAGCAAGTGTCAGATCGAGTGCCTGTGTTGCTTCAATGTCCCCCTCCTCCTCCTCCTCCTCCTCGGACGGTGCCGCCATGTGTTCTTGGGTATCTGCAATGACAAAGGGAAATTGGTTGGGTTGTTGAACGGGGAGAGGAACGGTAAGACGTGTGTGCTGACAACATCTGCAGCACGTGAGTCAGAAAAGATTATGGGAGGAGGGAGATGTGGGAAAGGAGAAGGAGCATTAGATGTGCAGAGACCCCCTTCATCGGGACCTCCAGCATTTTGTCACAGCTGCAGTGACGGCCCACCCAATGATCCGAAGCACTGTCTCCTCTAGGGGGGTGAGGACATGTAAGCGTCCCCGTCCACCCTCAGGTCTCTCCTGCTGCCGGCTGTTATGTACCACCTTCTCCTGCAAGACAGAGGACAGTGTGTCAATGAGTATCCTGCAAGGTGTGTGGGTGATGTGCCTGTGGTGGTCGAATAGCTGCCAGTGTGTGTGACCTGTGAGTGGTGGTTGTGTGGCCTGCAAGTGTGGTACTATGTGTGGGTGTGATGCAGCATTGCGTTTGGATGGGTAGTGTTTGTTGGTGGGTGGGTGACGGGGAGTGTGATGCATGGAGCAGTGGTGCAGTTGGTAGGATGTGCTACTTGACACTTGCATTCACTCTCCTTGACCACTCGTGTCAAATCATTGAACTTCTTTCGGCACTGCACCCATGTGCGTGGTGCCATGCTCCTGGCGTTGACTTCCTGCGCCACAGCCTCCCTATGCCTGCGGAGCTGCAGTCTGGAGGGTTTCCTGCCACCCTGCGGGTACATGTTGGCCCTCCTTTTGTCCACCCCTTCCACCAGGACCTCCAGTGCATCATCGGAGAAGCGTGGAGCCCTCTCGCGCGCTGGTCCTGCCATCCTCGCAGCCATCCTAGTGAACTGTGTACCTGCCATTTAAAATGTGCACCTGCACCTTTGAGAGGTGCGGGCTGCTGTTGCCGTGCACTGAACACGCCCCATTTCCAACTTTTTCATTCTCCTTGCAGCCTCTCAGCAGCGCGGGTAGCGCTGGCTGCACGGAGCTATCATGATAATTAGCAGGCAACATGGAGTTCAGCCTGCGTAGAGGCCATCGGGTGCGGGGTGCTAGTGCATCACCCTACCCGCGTCCGAAAACGGCCCTTGTCCAATTTTTCCTCCACTGTGTCTTCCTCACAACTTACTTTCCCACCTAACTTTGTATCGTCAGCAAGCTTGGATACATTACATTCAGTCCCTTCATCCAGGTCATTAATATGGATTGTAAATAGCTGAGGCCCAAGCACTGATTGTTGCAGCACCCCACTATTTACAGCCTGCCAACCTGAAACCTTAGAGCAGAGAAGGTTAAGAGGAGATTTGATAGAAGTGTTCAAAATCTTGAGGGGTTTAGATCAAATAAATAAAAAGAAACTATTCCCATTGGTGGAAGGGTCGAGAACCGGAGGACATAGATTTAAGGTGATTGGCAAAAGAACCAAAGGCGACATGAGGAAAAACTTCTTTATGCAGCATGATCTGAAATGCACAGGAATGCGCTGCCTGGAAGGGTGTTGGAAGCAGATTCAATCATGGCTTTCAAAAAGGAATTGGATAAATACATGAAAGGAAAAAATTTACAGGACTACGGGGTAAGAGTGGGGGAATGGGACTAACTGGATTGCTCTTACAAAGAGCCAGCATGGGCTCGATGGGCCGAGTGGCCTTATTCTGTGCTGTAACGATTCTATTCTATTCTACAATGTACTCTGGTTAATGGGGCTCTAAGTCAAGATACTGCACAATGACTACCCATCTCCTCTAACAGCAATTACTTGCACGCAAAACCCTAAAACCACTTTCTCCACATTAACACTCTCATACTCCCACACCTCTCACTTCAGTGCTCCTATGCCACTTGGACACACTCCTCAACTGCTAGCCTTCTCCTCATTAACTCTAACTTCTTGCAGGATAAATTGGTGATCGCAGGCCCATCTTTAAACCCCTATGTGTAGAAGGCAATGCACAGCGTGGGTAGGCACTCAGTTCTTGCTGTGGGAAATGGGGAAGTCAGCAGCATATTGCTGGCAAAAAGAGAGCAGCGGGTGCAAGGCCTCTGGCTTTCCCTCTCAGAGCATCACACGAGTGGAATGTGGGAGGCAACACCAGTTGTTTTGGGATGAACAATACAGTTATTTTTGTTTTCTTATGTTTCAGCAGCTGGTTTGGAGATGGGTGGATGGATCTAGCTATGGCTGTTACTAAACAGCTGGTCATGAAGGTTGCCTTACCAGAGGTGCATCCTCACAACTGCTGCTGGCTTATTTGTGCTGTTGGTGCTCTGATCCTGTATGAACGATGGTGCCTACCGGAAGCCTTTGTTATATGAATACACCTTAGTTTATTCTCAGCCTTGTCGATCATAATCCCATTTTGGGTGGCTAAGTTATCAACAATGCGATAATAGTGAATATATAGAACAGACATTCGGTAGATCACATTGGCCAAGAAAATGCATGTGAAAACTGTTTTGGAAAATTCTAGAATTTTGTTTGACAAATCCTCCTGAAGTTTGATTTTACTGATTTTTTTCCCTTGTGGAGCAGATTGGTTATGTTGACCAAAGTAGCAGATGAACTTTGGAAGATATAGAAAGTTAGTGACTTTTTTGGTGAGAGACAGCTGAGGTTATTTTTTAATCCTCCTGCAATTTATAGCAGATGATATCTCTGTTGTGTCTTTTGATCCATTTTTGCTCTGAATGGACCATGTTGATAGTGTTAGATTTTGGCAGGGGAGTAGCACCCATTAGTGGGTCCAAACTATCTTGCAGCATGGAGGTCTACAATGTGTGCCATGGCTACCACTCTTTTATAACATACTGTATGACTTGATCTAACCGGTCTAATCCAATCACACTATTCTGACACAAGTGCACCATGCATAACAAGACAAAATTCTGAACCTATATTTAAGAGTGATTTATCATTGCAAAGGAATTTATGTAAGTTTTAATGGATTGTATATCAAAGGGTTTTATATCAAAGCGTTTTATGTGCCTATGGAAACCCTTGGAGAAGCAAAATATAATGAAATGTATTTCAATATAGTGAGACTATATTGATCTGACCTAAAACATCACATTGTACATTATTTTTCATTATATGTGTATTTTCATTAAGGAAGAGAAATTGGGTTCACTTCTTAATTTAAAAAAAATCAATATGCTTGATCAGTATATTGGAAAGTTTTTAAACTGTTATCTGGTGTCCTGCTGAGTGTCTTATTTATATCAGTCAGCTTTAGCTACTGTACAAATGGCTGCAGTGCATACACTTAAGTACATACATTTTCAAATAAACACATACCTGACCCAAGCTTAATTCCAAACAAAACTCAGAATTCCAATGTACTAAATTGCTTCCTGTCACTCTTTTTGCCCAAAATTCCTCATCCAGGCATACACTTAAATCTATAATCCTGATCAAGATACAAAATGATCCCTGATCATTCATGTTCTTATTGCTTAGCATGTCAATCAGTTTTGTAGACCGACAACTTCTTTTAAAAGAAAATAGTTTGTATTTGATTTATATATCATTAAATGGGCTGAGATACACAGAAAATCTGATCCAAGCATGCGATTTCTTAGCAAAATGTTAGTATGGCATTCAGATTAACTGTTCCCCCCCCCAGAGTTACAGATGGCTATTAACTATGTTCTGTATTGTTGGGATAATGATTAATGAATAAAAGAATAATAATGGTGCAAGCAAGAAACTTACAGTTTCTACAGTTGTAGAAAAAGAATAAACAGTAAACTTTCACTTTGTGGTTTTTATCTGCAAGGGAGCATCTAGGCCACCTGTTGCTGACATGATCAGAGTATTATTTCCTGTTCTGTCCTGGGCACAATCTCAGCTTAACATCACCCCAGGGGAGTTTTTGTTAAAGGCTGCAGTTACTTTTCTCCTGCAATGTTATACATTGGGACCTCCATTCACTGTGCTGTGCTGACCTTGTTAGTGCATTTGAATAGGCCACCACAGAAGCCTTTCAGTGCGGACATGCACAGGGGCTCCTGGGTGGCCTTTTGTCTGGTTGAGAGCTCTTGTTAATGGACTGCCGAGCTAGAATGATTGCGGTACATGAACTCGGTGACCAAAGAAAAGGGAGACAAAGAGATTCTAGTAGTAACATGTAGGTCAAACTTGTACAAAGTGGACACTGGCCTATTAGTGTCAAAGCTGTTTGCGAAACTAAATTTACATGCAACCCAATGGCAAGCTTTTTTAAAAGAAATAAAAGAACACCAAGAATTTTCATTCTTTGAGGTACTAAAGAATAAAATAATGCAGTAGAATCAAATTACGTACTGACTTTGTTAACTTTGTATGAACCTTTCACTGTAACAAACGTGAGTTTGTGACTACCAAGCTTCCACTAAAAATCTTGATTAATTTAGTCTTAGTATACACTTGCTCTGCCAAAGATATGGTTAAACTAAAGAGATTTGGGTAAATCATGGACCTACTTTCAATGTACATCCACTAAATATAAGCATAAAAGCCATTTCTAAATCCAAATTGGACCGATTCAGATTTGTTAGTCTTGCTCAATTTGGACTTTAGATGTGAGTCTTGTCAGGTATGTTTTCTGGTGCTGGTGCCCATGGAGATTGGTGCTAAAATGGATGGTAAAGTGCCAGCATCAACTGGCATTTGCAGTGCTATTCTGAGTTTTCCATCCTATAAAAAAAAATTCTTAGCATTAATAATCTGTTTTTATTTTAACTCTGACTGCCTACTAATGCCAATTAAAGGCTTAGTAATTGATCTTAACACTGATTGGAGCTGTTTGTTGCTTGCTATCTGGATTGTTATTAGAGCCAATTTCCTGAACCCTCTCTGCCCGGATGCTAAACAGAACCAGGGCAGTCAAAGTGCACTGCACCTGTCCAATCCCGGGATCATCATTATTTCCTGTCCCGGGCTATTTAAGTGGCATGGGCGAAGCCCCAGTGTAGGCCCAACCACTTGATGGACCTAGCACTGGTGATAAAGCATGGAGATTCAGAGGCAGCTCTTAGGCCTGCAGCTACCTTTCTGGCCTCGATGATCATGACCTTCTGGTTGCTGATGGAGATTGAAGGCCAGATGGTCCCGATTGAAGTCCAAATGTCTGAGGGAGGCCTATAAAATAGTAGATATTCCTTACCTGTAGTTCTTCGCCCTCCCCCTGGGAATCCCATGGACCATCCGGTTGGAGAGAGTTTTGGGGCAGGCCACTGTGCCAGATTTTGTGGATTCCCCAATGCCTTCCATCTCATTTAAATGGAACCATCTGATTTACACCTTCTGCAGATGCAAGTCATACTCTTACCCCATAACAAAGCCCTGGAAATTCCAGAGCAGTGTTAAAGTCACGTGCCACCCACTCCCACTATTCAATCCCCCTCTGGCCTAATTACAGCCAGAATCGTATGTGCGACACTCTCTGAGAAGTTTCAAGCTCTCTTCTTCCTGGTTTCTAGTTAATCCATAGATTGAAATTGCTGTGTGCTGGTATTGCTTTAAGAACAGTCTGGCTTTACGAGCACTACATCTGCCTTTACCAGGACCTCCCAGCATAAGTAATTGCTGGCGCGACGTGCACCTTTATTCCACCCAGCAATATTGAAATGAGTTGGTCCCAGAATTAAAATTTAGGTCAGCATTGGACCATTGGGCAGTTAGGGGAGTCCTGCTTCGCAACACTTACGGCAGCAAATGGCTGGACTCGCAATTTTGGAAGGGACCTTCATCTTCATACAGTTCCAATATAAGAATGGGCAGAAAATCTAACATTCAGTTCCAATTATAGTAGTTTAGATTCTGGATGCGAGATTGCTTGGTTGTTACATCTATTCCTGCACTTCAATAAACATTGGGAATAAATTATGCTACCTCAGCCAGATTTTTTGTGTATATATGAAATAATGTATAGCTTTTGGTCATCAATTTTCACTTTTCCAAATAAAAAGTCAAAAATCATCCACATGATTCACATCTGTTGGTTTCAAGGCGCATGAATGTGCCTTTCTGAAATGTGCAGTTGCTGGTGATTGTTGCTTCTAGATATAATGCCCATTATTTTCAAAAATTAAGAAGCAGCAAATTTTAAAACAAAATTTCATTGCATAATTAAAAACATTTAATAGTATCAGTATCGGTTAATTGTAAACATTCAAAAGTATTTTGAAAAAAATTTTTGGTGCAAAGGTGGTGTAATTCTGGTGTAGGGGCTGGTATTTGGAGCATAAGTCAGATACATCAGAGTTACATCCATTCTAAAATAGATTCTAAATTCTGGTAGGATTGGCTGGTGGCAGAAGGTATTCCTAGCCCCAAAGTGGGGCATGTTTACAAATGGGAGGATAATGAGGCCAACGCTGCTTTACCTAAAATGCCACCATTTACACCAGGATTGCACTTGACTTAAGTCTGTGGAAAAGAGGATTCAGTTACCTCCATTACTTGTCAAATCAGGAAATGACTTTGAATGTCCACAAACATTGTTTGAAATATCAGCTTTTACTGAGGTGATTATCAAAAATCTTTCTCAGCTTTGCAACTAATAAATTATTCTGCCTTTCGGCAGTGTTAGGCAAGGATATTCTTTTCTTTCCATCCTTCATTCATGAAGCCCTTACTATGGGGGTCACTAGGGACATTCCCATATATGGAGGCAGGACAGGAGCAGGAAGAAGAGGAAATGACAGGTACGTAGGGTAAGGCTACACCAAAGGAGAAGATGACCAACTAGGTTCATAGAGCAGCCGAATTTATCCACTTTGGCCTCATCCCCAGGCCTGTTCCACTGTTCAATTAGACCATGGCTGATCTGTATCTTAACTCCATCTACCAACCTTGGTTCCATAACCCTTAATACCCTCGCCTAACAAAAATGTATCAATCCCAGTTTTTAAATTTTCAATTGACCTAGCCTCAACAGCTTTTTGGAGTTCCAGATTTCCACTATCCTTTGTGTGAAGAAGTGCTTCCTGACATCACCCCTGAACGGTCTAGCTTTGATTTTAAAGTTATGCTCCCCTTGTTCTGGTCTCCTCCACCAGAGGAAACAGTTTCTCTCTATCTACCACATCACTGCCTTTAATCATCTTAAACACCTCATTTAGATCACCCTCTAATCTGCTATACTCAAGGAATTACAAGCCTAGTCTATGCAACCTGTCCTCATAGCTCAGGTATCATTCTGGTGAATCTGCGCTGTATCCCCTCTAAGGCCAATATAGCCTTCCTAAGATAGACAGGTGGACAGACCGACAGAGCCCCTGCACCTGCATTATCATCTAAAGGCAGAATAGTGAGACAGTTTGAGGTAGATTTTAACTTGGGCTGCCCAGCGTAAACAGAGCAGTGTCAGCCTGAAAATGACTTACTGCCCTGTATATGCCGGCACTCCAATGGCTGCCATCACCAAAGGGGTTTTCTGTTGGGCGGCCGGAGCGCCTGTCTGTTTCAGGTCCTTTTAATATTCAAATCGGGGTCCTATGATGTATATAGGACCCAGAATGCAATTTTGACCGACCACTGGGTGGAATGTACATGGTGCATGCTCTGCCCAGTTTTACAGGCAGTACAACAAAAGAGGCACAATAGGGTAACTTTAAAATGATTTTTGTGAGCCAGGAGGGACAGGAGTGTTCTTCCGGGCTCCAAAAGAATAATGTGGGCCATTGCAGGCTTTCCCCTCTCCTCCGTGACCACTCTACCCCTGGACATGCCAGGGGGAGTCGGCTTCTGCGCCACCTGATATCGCACCGGCCTGCAGCAAGCTGGTGAGATGATAATGAGTCCTGGCCTTCAAAATGGACTGGGCATCTCACGGGCAGGATCAGGCTATTAACTGACGTAAAAAAGTTGGTTTTGAGGGAATGACAATGAAACTAGGGAAAATAAACTGGAAAAATTTACTGACAAGCAAAGAAATAGAACAGCAGTGGGAAACATTTAAAACAGCGTTCAATAGAGTCCAGGAGAAATATATCCTACTAAAAAACAAGAACAAACTAACCAGTAATGATACACCATGGATGAATAAAGAAATAAGGGCAAAATTGAAATTATAGAAAAACGCATACACTAAGTACATAGACAACAAAGGAGAGGATGATGAAAGGGAATACGAATAGGTTAGGAAAGAAGTCAAAAAAAATTAGGAAGGCAAAGAGAAACTTCGAAATTGAATCATCAAGAAATATAAAAAGAAATAGTAAAGTATTCTACAGACACATAAATAACAAAAGAAAAATCAGAATAGGGATAGGGTCACTAAGGGATACACACAATAAACTCACAGGTAATGAAAGCAAAATGGCAGAAATATGAAATCATTATTTTGCCTCAGTATTTACCAGGGAGACTAACGTGGTGGGCATGACACTGGAAGAAGAAATCAAAAAAGATATAAAGACATTTAAGATAGAAAGTGGGGAGATAATTGATAAACTAATCAAACTTAGAGAGGATAAAACCCCTGGTCCGGATGGATTGCATCTGTGCATGTTAAAAGAAGTTAGGGAAGAGATAGCAGAGGCATTATTATATATATATAAAAATTCATTAGAAAAGAGAATAGTGCCAAAGGACTGATGGATAGCTAATGTGATTCCTACATTTAAAAAGGGAGATAAAACAAGTCCAAGGAACTATAGACCAATTAGCTTAATGTCAGTGGTAGGAATGATAATGGAATCCTTATTCAAAGATGTAATAGAAAAACATCTAGGATCTGAAAATATAACAAAGAATAGTCAGCACAGATTTCAAAGGGAAAGTCATGCTTGACCAACCTTATTGAATTCTTTGAAGAACTAACAGAAAGGATAGATAAGGATAATGTAGTAGATGTGATATATTTGGATTTTCAAAAGGCCTTCGACAAGGTACTGCATTGTAGACTCATGATTAAGGTCAGAGCATGTGGAGTCGGGACGAGTAGCAGAATGGAAAAAATTCTGAAGGACAAAATTAGTCTCCACTTGGAGAAGCAAGGATTAATCAGGGATAGTCAACATGGCTTTGTCAAGGGAAGATCATGTCTGACTAATTTGATTGAATTTTTTGAGGGGGTGACTAGGCGTGTGGATGAGGGTAACGCAGTGGATGTGGTATACATGGATTTCAGTAAGGCCTTCGATAAAGTCCCGCACAGGAGACTGGTCAAGAAGGTACGAGCCCATGGAGTCCAGGGTGCCTTGGCACTTTGGATACAAAACTGGCTTAGTGGCAGAAGGCAGAGGGTGATGGTCGAAGGTTGTTTTTGTGACTGGAAGCCTGTGGCCAGTGGGGTACCACAGGGATCTGTGCTGGGGCCCTTGCTGTTTGTGGTCTACATTAACGACTTGGATATGAATGTAAAAGGTATGATCAGTAAGTTCGCTGATGATACAAAAATTGGTAGGGTGGTAAATAGCGAGGAGGATAGCCTCAGTCTGCAGGACGATATAGATGGGTTGGTCAGATGGGCGAAACAGTGGCAAATGGAATTTAACCCGGAAAAGTGCGAGGTGATGCACTTTGGAGGGACTAACAAGGCAAGGGAATACACAATGAATGGGAAGACCCTAGGCAAGACAGAGGGTCAGAGGGATCTTGGTGTGCAAGTTCACAGATCCCTGAAGGCGGCGGAACAGGTAGATAAGGTGGTAAAGAAGGCATATGGGATACTTGCCTTTATTAGCCGAGGCATAGAATATAAGAGCAAGGAGGTTATGATGGAGCTGTATAAAACACTGGTTAGGCCACAGCTGGAGTACTGTGTGCAGTTCTGGTCGCCGCACTACAGGAAGGATGTGATCGCTTTGGAGAGGGTGCAGAGGAGATTCACCAGGATGTTACCAGGGCTGGAGCGCTTCAGCTATGAAGAGAGACTGGGAAGATTGGGTTTGTTTTCCTTGGAGCAGAGGAGGCTGAGGGGGGACATGATTGAGGTGTACAAAATTATGAGGGGCACAGATAGGATGGATACTAAGGAGCTTTTCACCTTCGTTGAGGGTTCTATAACAAGGGGGCATAGATTCAAGGTAAAAGGCGGGAGGTTTAGAGGGGATTTGAGAAAGAACTTTTTCACCCAGAGGGTGGTTGGAGTCTGGAACTCACTGCCTGAGAGGGTTGTGGAGGCAGGAACCCTCACAACATTCAAGAAGCATTTGGATGAGCACTTGAAATGCCATAGCATACAAGGCTACGGACCAAATGCTGGAATATGGGATTAGATTAGACTGGGCTTGATGGCCGGCGCGGACACGATGGGTCGAAGGGCCTCTATCCGTGCTGTATAACTCTCTAATGGATAGCAAGCTGAAAACAGTAGGGATTAAAGGTAGATACTCATACTGGGAAAAGGTGGGAAGGATCGGTGCTGGAACCTCTGTTGCTCACAATTTACATAAATGATTTGGACTCAGGAATCAGAAGTACATTTTCAAAATTTGCGGACGACACCAAGTTGGGGGGTATAGTTAATACTGAGGAGGACTGCGATAAAATACAGGAGGACATTAATAAACCTGCAGAATGGGCGTGTAATTGACAAATGAATTTCAATATAGATAAGCGTGAGGAGGTACATTTTGGTAGGAAGAATAAGGAGTCCACATACAGCTTGAAAAATATGAGTCTACATGGGGTAAAGGAGCAGAGGGATCTGGGGATACAAATACATAAATCACTAAAAGTAATGATGCAAGTTAATAAGGCCATAAAAAAAGCAAAGTATTGGGGTTCATTTCTAGAGGGATAAAATTGAAAAGCAGAGAAGTTATATTAAACTTGTATAGAATCTTAGTGAGACCACACTTGGAAGTATTATGAACATATTATGAAAAGGATAGAGAAGCATTGGAGAAGGTGCAAAAAAGATTTGCTGGCATGATACCAGAACTGAGAGGTTATACCTATCGGTAAAGATTGAACAGGCTTGGGCTCTTTTCTCTAGAAAAAAGACTGAGGGGTGACCTGATAGAGGTCTTTAAGGTTTGATAGGGTAGACGTAGAGAAGATGTTTCCACTTGCGGGGAGATCAGAACTTGGGGCCATAAATAGAAGATAGTCTAATAAATCCAATAGGGAATTCAGGATAAACTTCTTTACCCTGAGAATGTGGAATGTTAGAATGTGGAACTGGCTACCACAAGGAGTAGTTGAGGCGACTAGCATAGATGCATTTAAGGGGAAGCTAGGTAAACACATGAGGGAGAAAGGAATAGAAGGGTATATTGATGGGGTTAGATAAAGAAGGGTGGGAGGCGGCTTGTGTGGAGCCTAAACACTGGCATGGACCTGTTGGGCCGAATGGCCTATTTCTGAGCTGTACATTCTATTTAATTCTATGTAATAAATATCCTGATGGGCACTGTTAATGCTGCTTTACTGTTGCTTCATTAGGGAGCTTGCTTCAGCAATGAAGCAAAGGATTTCCCTGACCACTTATCCCTCCTCAAGCCAATATGGCTGGAACTGGTGCAAGCTGCCTTCTAATAGTGCTAGTTTGGCTCAGTGGTCGTACTCTGCCTCTGAATTAGAAGGTTGTGGGTTCAAGCTCCACTCCAGGACCTGAGGACATAATCTATGCTGACACTTCAGAGAGTGCTGCATTGTCAGAGGTGCCATTGTTCGGATGCGATGTTAAGCAGAGGCTCTGTCTGCTTGTTCAGGTGGATGTAAAAGATCCTATGGCACTATTTGAAAGAGAGCTGGGAGATTTCTCAATGCCCTGGCCGACATTTATCCTTTACCCAACCACCAGAAACAGAGTAACTAGTCATTTACCTCATGGCTGTTTGTTGGACTCCACTTTGCCCAAATTGGTTGACGCATTTGCCTTACATGACAAAAGTGACTCTAATTCAAAAAGTAATTCATTAACTATGAAGCGTTTTAGGACATCCTGAGGACATGAAAAGCGTTATATAAATACAAGCTCTTCTTTCTAGGAAGGAATGTGAATGTCAGTAGGATTCAATCTTGGATCTATGGGTGGGATGACCAACACCCCAGCATTCTGGCTATTGGCTCACCCATGAGAAAAAGGTTTTGAAGAAATTGAGGATTATATTGGATAACCCCCGAAAACGGGCGCTGGGATCGCGGTGTGAGATTAACCTGCGCCTGTTCGTCGCGATGCAGGCAGCGCGTAACATTTGTGCTGCCTGATGATTTAAATGATTGCTGCATGCAGCCAGCGCTATCTGAGCTGTTGATTGGCAGCGTGCATCAGCAGGGGGCCCCAATATCAGGAGTGGCCAGCACTACTTAAAGGTAGCCTGCACACCTTAAAGTGGAAGTGCACAGTGACTGCAGGAAGTGATTTCTGGGCACTGATAGTTGGAAGAATGGCTGCGCCTGTGAGAGAGCGGCATCAAGGCTCTCGGATGATGCACTGGAGGCCTTGGTGGAAGAGGTGGACAGAAGGAGGGGAAACATATATCCGCAGGGGGCATGAAGCCCCCCAGACAAATGCTCAAGAGGCAGTGGGAGAAAGTAACGGAGGCCAATGCCAGGAGCATAGCACCAAGAACATGGATGCAGTACAGGAAGAAGTTCAATGATTTGACATGAGCGGTCAAGGCGAGTGAGTTCAACTGTCAAATCCTACCAACTGCACCACTAGCCTCATCCATTGCTCCACACACTACACCCCCCATCACCCACCTACCAACAAACTCTTTCAATCAGTACTCAACTCTTCAAATCAGATGCTTCATCCCACCCTCATACATTACCACTGTTGCAAGCCGTACGCCCACAGGTCATGCACTCTGACAGCTATTCAACCATGACAGCCACATCACCCAAACATCTTGCAGGACACTCACTGACACACTTCCCTCGTTCTTGCAGCAGAAAGTGGCAGCAAAAAAGAACTGGAGGAGGACAGGCCCACCTACACATCCTAACGCCCATGGAGGAGACAGTGCTGGCCATCATTGGAACGGCCATCTTCCAATGATGACCATCTTCCACTGAGACCGCGACCACTGGCCGCGCTGGAGGGATCGATGATGAGGGTCTCTGCATACCTAATCCTCCTTCTCGCTTCCCACTTCTCCCTCGTCCCACAATCTTTTCTGACTCACGCGCTGCAGTTGGAGCAAGCACGTATTTCTTACTTTCTTGTCTCCCTTCACCACAACTCAACCCGTGTCCCTTTTGTCATTTCAGATACCCAAGAACTGGAACTTGCCCAGTCAGAGAAGGCAGAGGAAAATGACAGCTATGATGAAGACACACCGTCATTCGATCTTACACTCACAGGCACCAGCTCAGATACTGACACCGCACATAGTTTAGAGGCTAGGATAGAGGAGGGATCTGCACATGGTGAGACACCAGGCACACGTGCGCAGGAGCCAGAGCGGGGGAACGGATACTGCAGGTGCCAGCTCGCCGGAGGGCAAGGTCACACACTAGTTCTGCTGCTGAGGAGTCAGATGATGACTTCGGTGGGCTAGGCTACAGAAGAAGGCTGATGGGCGTACACCACCAAATGCTTGGGGCACTGGAATGCCGGTGCACTATATCAAGGAGGATGGAGGAGTCTAGCTCCAACTTGGCCCAGAGCTTTGTACAGAGCTTGGAGCCCATGCTTTCCCACATGGAACGGGTGGCCACCTCCATTAGCACACCTGTGGAATCCACCATGATGCAGTGTCTGATGACCGATGTCACAGCTTCCAGTGCAGCACAAACATCTGCCATCAAAGGTCTGACTGCTGCCTTGGAAACTCAGACTGCTGCCTTACAAGCTCATACTGCTGCTATCATGGTTCTGGGTACCATTGTTGAAAGGGGGTTCCAGGGCAACACAGCAGTCCAGCAATCTGTTCTCCAGCAGATCACCAGGATTGCTGAGGCACCGCCCCAAGAGAGCGGCAGCGGTGGCATGGAAGACGAACCTGCTGTCCTCTCTTAGGACGACAGCATTCCTGCACGCACCCTGCCACTCTGCCAGTCCACTTGCTGTTGCCTGTCAGCCAGCCAGGCCAGTCTGCTGCAGTCTATGCTGAGAAGGTGCAGTCTGAAGCTGGGCCCTTTCAGCCCAGACCTCGTGGCTGTTTGTTGGACTTTGCTATGGCCGGCACTAAAGGAATGACCAAGGGTGAATA
Source organism: Heptranchias perlo (assembly GCF_035084215.1). Taxonomy (NCBI): domain Eukaryota; kingdom Metazoa; phylum Chordata; class Chondrichthyes; order Hexanchiformes; family Hexanchidae; genus Heptranchias; species Heptranchias perlo. The sequence continues at coordinate 36,896,199 of NC_090334.1, read as the reverse complement.
GTCTTATTTTGTTTGCATAATTTCATGTGTTCATTTATAAATGTGGATTTGAATTTGCATTTGGTGGTGGGTTTTACTTCTGTGATGTGCTGAGGGAGGAATGAACGTGTAATCATAAGGAGGACTATTTGATGGTCATGTGTGATAGGAAAGGTAAGGAGTGTGAGACTGTTGGTGAATGGGAGATGTCATGGAGGTTACTGGTATCGCTTATTAATAACCTGATCACACAGAGCCCTGGAAGATAGGGCCTGTCTATCTTGTAGCCTCCTTGCCTCTTCCTCCATTTCCTGCCGCACTTTTTCCTCCTCCTCCTCCTCCTCCTCCTCCTCCACTTCCTCCTTCACCTCTTCATCCTCTTCCTCTGCCTGTTGCTCAGGTTCTCACCTGATAGGCTGTGGCAAAAGTTGTTCCCTCATAATGGCGAGGCTGTGGGGCATGCAGCATAGAATGACAAATCTTGGTACCTGTTCAGCCTGAGTCCTGCAGGGCTCCTCCAAAGCAGTCCAGGCAGCGGAAGCGCTTTTTGAGGATGCCTATGATGTGCTCTATGATAGAATCATAGAATCATAGAAGTTTACAACATGGAAACAGGCCCTTCGGCCCAACATGTCCATGTCGTCCAGTTTATACCACTAAGCTAGTCCCAATTGCCTGCACTTGGCCCAAATCCCTCTATACCCATCTTACCCATGTAACTGTCCAAATACTTTTTAAAAGACAAAATTGTACCCGCCTCTACTACTGCCTCTGGCAGCTCGTTCCAGACACTCACCACCCTTTGAGTGAAAAAATTGCCCCTCTGGACCCTTTTGTATCTCTCCCCTCTCACCTTAAATCTATGCCCCCTCGTTATAGACTCCCCTACCTTTGGGAAAAGATTTTGACTATCTACCTTATCTATGCCCCTCATTATTTTAATAGAAAACGATGTTCTGTGTGGCAGCACGGCTCTCGTTGTAGGCCTGCTGTGCACGTGTGCGTGTGTTCTGGACCGGAGTCGTGAGCCATTTCATGAGGGGATAACCCTTATCGCCCAGTAGCCAGCCTTTGACTTGCTGTGCTGGTTGAAATATAGTTGGCACGGAAAACGGCTGCAGGATGAAGAAATCATGACTGCTGCCAGGATAGTGGGCATTGACCTGCATGATGCACTGCATGTGGTTGCACACCAGCTGCACATTGAGGGAGTGGAATCCCTTTCTGTTCATCAATATGGCCGAGTTCAGATGTGGAGCACACATAGCAATATGTGTGCAGTCAATGGCACCCAGCACCATGGGGAAGTCTGCAATGCGAGCAAACCCTTGTGCTTGCTCCTGCTGCTGTGTCTCTACAAGAGGGAATGAGACAAATCTGTTTCTGAGTGCGTACAGAGCCTCAGTGACCTCCCTTATACAGCAATGAACTTCAAACTGCAAGATGTTGCTTATATCTCCAGCAGCAGCCTGAAAGGAGCCAGAGCCGTAAAAATTAAGTGCCACAGTTACCTTGACAGCCACAGGCACTGCTGTCCTTGCCCTGCTCTGAGGCTGCAGTTGTGGCTGCAGCAGTTGACAAATTTCAGTCATGATCTCTTTAGTGAACCGCAGACATCTGATGCACTGGTCATCACTGAAGTTGATGTAAGAAAATTGGTCTCTGAAGACCCTCGTTGGATATGGTCTCCTGCTGAGTGTCCTGCTCTTCCTCCTCCTCCTCCTCCTCCTCCTTCTTCTAGCAGCTGGTCCTGCTCTATGTGGCCTCTCTTCATTCTACCAGTCATGTTCAATTCCTAGAGGAAGCCCTTGCAGGCCACCCAGGTCTGGAAACAACTTTGTTCAGCACACTATTTTAAATGCCACTGACAGTACTGCAAGACCACTCTCTATAGAATATTGCAACTTTAGCCAAGTATAGGAAACTTCCAAAAACCTGTACAATTGCCCAGAACCCTAAATAAATAATCCAGCAACTAACCTGTAAATCCTGCATGATCCCTTTAAATAGTGCTGGTGGAGGGTGGGTGGTCCTACTTCATGCCGTTTAAGTCCTGTTCAGCTGTGCGAGGTTAGGAAAGTGCATTGGCTGGAGCATGGAGTTCCAAAATGTCGTCGCTGCTTCAAATCAGCGTTGCACACTGATTCGTTTCATGATCTCCCTACTCTACGTGCTGCCAGTGGTCATTAGGTCCACGCACAAACCCCTTTACCAAGATGGTATCCTGCGTAATTCACATCGGAAATGTGCGCGTGCATCTCGGACGCCATTTTCGAGGCTTAGGTATCTGTGTAGCGTCTATAAAATGGGCACTATACGGTCCAATTTCACTCCCATTGTGTCTAAGACTTTTAAGTTAAATGTTTTGTAGAAGTCCATAAAGTATGTAAATAATTTATTTGGATTTTATATAGTCCATTTATTGATCTGTCAATTATACCTGTGGACAATGCATCATTATAATTGTCTCTCAACCATCCTTTCAGTCTTAATTCCCCTCTCCACAAAAAAGGATTTGCTCATGAGATGCGGTGTACCTTCTGCACTGCTACCAGTCTGCTTTGACAACTATCATTTTTAAACATAAAATATGGACAGATTCTTCATATATATTCTATATTCTAATGCAATATTTACATGCTACTTCAATTCTCATTGGCAAAGTAAATTTTTGGACAGTTTTACTATACCAAATATTGTAACAGTCTTTAAATGTTTCCATTGATAGTTTTGGGGCCTTTTTTGAGCAGCCAGAAGTCCCTTTAAGGACTACTAGTGAAGCAGCTCAAGACCTGGAAATACTGGTCGGAGATTGCGAAGTGCAGGCCTCTGCCCTGCTAAATCGGTTATCACTGCGCCCATTTCACGCTTGGAAAACGAGCGTAACAATGTTGAATTTAGATCTCATGATGTTTATTACAATGCTGAGCACTCACTGGTGCGTTAAATGGCTGAGTAGTTGCTCAGTCTCTCCTGTTCAATGTAACGCCTTCTTTTCCCTATTCTTTGCTGTCAATCCAAAACTGGCATTCTGTGTGTATCATTGCTCAGCTGTTTAAAGTGTTGGTGAGCATTCAGCAGCAGTGCTTAGCAATACAGTAACTGAATCATCCTCAGGATCCTTTACAGTTAACCAATTGAGTCAAATTAAGGGCAATTAGCAGCCAATTAGTGAGATTCACAATGTTACAACTGAGGCAATTGTCTTTCAAAAATGGGGAAGTGCCACTAAAACGATCACTATAACCATACTGCACTGATCACTAGAATGAATGCAATAACGTAGTCACAGAGAGTTGCTGTTTTGTAAAGCAGATTTTGATCATTATAAACCATTGATCACTACAAACAATGATCAGTATGACAGGATTCAATATGTTTATTGAATGGGAAATGAAAACAGGCCAGTGCTTCATTTGGCCAGTTTACGTAACTTAGATGATACAAACAGAAAATGTTCAGAAATAGCTAGATGCTCTGCTGTTCACTGAAACAGTATTAAAAGAGCATAAAATTTAGTGCCATCTCTGTCACTGACAGGTCAGTCGACAAAATAAAAGGGGATTTCCACCTCCTTTCTTAAAGGGATTGTCATGTCCAAAGATATTTGCTCATCCCTAGTGAAAAGCTTTTAACAAATCCTGTTTGTTACAGAGACTAATTACTGGTACAAATTAGTTTCCTGCTTGCCGTAAATGGCTTTCAGTAGTCATAGAAACTTGAGGTCATAGCCTGAGAAGCAGAACCACTGCAATCGGTGAACAATCCAATCCTGGCTCCCTCAACGGCTCAATTAGTTGAGGCAATGATAGTTGTGCCATGTAGACGAGGCAAGTTCCAGCTTTGATCCCTAATCTTCTAAGTTAATGGATCTCAGCCAGAGTGGCAATAGAAGTAGTAAAGTTGGCCTTGATTCCTCTAAGTTAGAGACAGGAAAATCAGTCAAAGTTCCTCCTTCTGATTGCTATTCAGGGGCTTCTTTTGGAAGTGAATTTATGTGGATGTCAGGCTAGGGCTTAGCAATGATGCCCCTCTGCAATGGTGAAGTAGTCTAACAACACCCATTGTCAAGGATTACGTATGAAGACTGGCCTCTTGGGTGAGGTATTGAATATTGACCAATTCCGATGGAACCAAACCACAACAAGGAGCTAAGAGAGGAGAAGAAAAAAATAGCAAAAAGAGAAAAAAACACTCTGCAAAACACAAATAAATTCAAGAGGTCACTTTCCTGGTCTTAGACTGGAAAGGTGTGGTAAGTGATGTTCCACAGGTGACTGTTGGGGCTATTATTTACTATTACACAAAATGATCTGGAATTAGAAATCAAGGGAACAATATCAAAGTTTGCTGATGAAACCAAACTGTGGCTATGGCAAATTGTGACAAAGGCTGTGAAAAACTACAGGAGGACATTGATAGGCTAGCAAGATCAGCAGATAGGTGGTTTGTTTTAAAGAAATGTGATGTAATACATTTTGGAAATAAGATTAGGGAGGGAAATATACCTTAAATGGTAAGATATTAAATGGAATAAAGTGGCATTGATATGCTGATATACAAGTCATTAATTGTGACAGCACAAGTAGCTAGCGGCATACAAAAGGTATAAAGTACAAAAGCATGCAAGTAATGTTAACCTTAGTTATGCCATAGTTTAAGCATTATGTACATCTCATTACAGGAAGGATATAAAAACAATGATAAAGATGCAAGGCAATCACTAGGATGTTACTAGGGACGAAGAGTTAAGAAAAGAGACTTGATAAGTTAGGGCTTTTTTTTGCTGGACTTGAGACCTTCAAGGTTGTGAAGGATTTTGATAGAATAAATAGTGATAGAACATTTCCACTGGCTGATGAGATGGTAACAAAATGGCACAAATTGAAAATAATCACAAAAAATGAAAGGGGAGGTTAGAAAAAACTTACTTATACAGAATATAAGACTGCCTACTTCAACTCCAAAATATCTCCTGCCTCTATACCTCAATCCAGCTGCTCCTGAAACCCTCATTCATGCCTTCGTCAAATCCAGACTTGATTACTCCAATGTGCTCCTGACAACTTCCCATTCACCATCCTTTGTAAACTTCAGCCTGTCCAAGATTCTACTGCTTGTATCCCATCCCACACCAAATCCTGCTCATCCATCACACCCATTCTCGCTGACCTTGGATTTAACTCCTCCATGATCTCTCCCTATCTCTGTAACCACCACCAGCCCTACAATTTCTCCCTAACACCCATTCCTCTGACCCTGGCCATTGGTGGCTGTACCTTCAAGCTGCTGGGCCCCACTCCCTAAACTCCTCCAACTCTCCACCTCCCTCTTCTCCGTTAAGACCCTTCTCTATGACCGAGATTTTGGTCACCCCTCCTAATCTCTTCTTCTATGGCTTGGCATCCATTGAATCATATGGATCATAAATGCATCATTGGGCTCAACAAAAATCTCCATATCCTACGCTAGTTTGGTCCTATTTTGTAACCAAGCTCCTTGGGACATTTTTCTATGTTAAAATGTTATATAGATGCAAGTTGTTGTTGTACCAGCAGTAGCAGCAATATAATATATACCACAGTTTCAGTGTAAATTTTCATTAATTAAATAGTTATTAAAAATAAGATTAATTGTTCAAATGAATTTAATTTGTTTAGTAAAGATTGATTGCAAGCACTGTTTGCTCCAAAGCTTCTGTGAGTATTGCGTTTAATTTATACATAAGCAAAAGTAAAGGAACTTTACAGAACCCCTGGTGACTTATTTAAACTGGAAACAAGAGCATCAAAAGAATAGCAGAGTAATAAATAGTATTAAAGAGTCACATGATACTGCTGATATGGACATGAGGAGATATTCCTTTGACACATTTGGATTTTAAATGTGATTTATACTTGTAATTATGTACAGACATCTTTGGAAAACTGATAACTTGTCTTATTTCTTTAGTGAGAATTCATGTAAAACCTGAGTTATTATAATTATGAATTATTTATGAATAATCTAATGCTTAAATTGTAATCACCAGTAATGAACACCTGTCAGCTGATTATTATCAGCATCGAATGTTTATGATTGTCCAACACTTTTACATTTTTGTAAAATGTAGGGCTGTCTGAAAATAATTGTAATGTTCTTTTTAATAAACTGCTTTTAGAAAGATAGAATCTGCCCTTGGGTAATTATAACAACATATGATTGCAATAATCATAAGTTTTAGGTAATTGTTTATAACTCAAGTAAATGGATTGCACACTTGAAAGAATTCACTGTACTAAACAAATGTAGCTTCTTATGTTCTCAGACTATGGCTTCCTTCTGAGACCTTTCAAATCCAGGAATGTTCCACTCGTTTCCTGTGCTTTGTAGTCCATGTTTAAGCCTTGATAAGACCATGGCTATTAGGCAGGAATCTGGGAACAAATCATGCTGAAAAATTTATTTGTTTGTAAAACTGGAGACAGCCTGCATGCACATTCCCTCAGCTAATTAGAGACTCGACAGGCTGGAGACATTTGAAGGGTGCTGAAGAATTCCCTTAGAAGAGAAACTCCTAGGTGCTATTAGATTCATGTATGCAAGAGACCTGTGTCTTTTATTTCTGGTATCGTGATCTTACCCGTAAGAATTTCCTGGGGACTTAGAATGCACATCTGTGGCTCTATAGCCATAAAGGTCCCAGGAAATTATGATGTAAGTAAGTTTCACCATCATTTACATCATGCCATAATTTCTTGGGACTTCTGTGCCACTCTGACAATATCCTCACTGAAACTATGCAAAATTGATTGTCATAGCTCATCCCCCAGTCAAGTTAATGGCAGTCACAAATTTCCTGGAATTCTGCCTATTTTCCTGCCGCAGACACTTAGTTTGAAAAATAATGGTGCAGGTGAATGTACTTAAATTCATGAATTCAAAATAATTGATTAAAGTAAAATATAATCTCTGCTCTTTCTTGATATTTTAAATTCTTAGATAAACCCTGTCAAAACACTTCTTCGTCATTGTGTGTTAGGTTTAGTGTATATTGTGTGCTACACGGAAGTGCCTGTGCATGCCACTGATGAAAGTGGGAGTGGGGAAGAAATTCTTCTAGTCCGTTTTGGGGCCCGAAATGGTCGGCGCACTTGTAGTGCATGCCAGCAGCCAGGGGCCCTAGGCGCATTCGAAATTGGGCCTTGGGTCTTGGGCCTCATCTGAATAATTCCGGCAAGCCATGGGCGTATGTTAAGCTTCCTGAGGCAGCTCACCAGTTATCTCTGGACTGATTTGAGCCAGCTGCGATGCTGGCAGTGGCCCTCAGGTAGGTCCTGGGAAGGGGTTTGGTGAACGGGAGAGGAGTGAGTGGTGTTGTGAAGCCAGAAGGAGCTTTCCTGTTCCTCCTGGCTCCACGTTAAGGCAAGTTAGAAAGAAAAAACTTACCTTTATGTTGGTGGTCTGCAGCAATCCCTTTACGGACTGTTGGTTAATTTCGGACTCTGACCAATTTCGGAGAGGTATCCTTAAACAGGTATTAGGCCCCTTATTAACATTTACAAGGGGACTAATGCCTATTTAAAGCGGCCGGCAGGAAAGCCTGAATATCGTCCGAGCCAATGTGGCATCGGACGTATATTAGGCACCTTTGGGGCATGGTTTATAGCTGTGCAAAATTGAACAATTTTACTCCCATTGTGCACCCGAGAAATGGACAAAACGAGGTGCAATTTCATCCCTGTATTTGATTAATGTGAGACTTTTTAAAGATAGCTTAAATTACTAATGACACCTTCTAATTAAATGGTAAAAATAAATAATTCTGTAACTTAGAATGTTCCTTTTAAACTGAATACAACAGCTGAATGTGTCCATTACTCATAACAATTTTCTGCAAGTGATTTTTTTAAACATCAAGGGTTGATATATTAGTTAATCTTTCCCAAAAATGCTTTTTCAATTGATTACATTGAGAAAAAATATGATTATGAATTTTCATAAACATTACTTTCTAGTTCCTCAATTATTAGGTCTTACAGAATCAGATGTTATGTTAACAGAAAGTGTTAAAGTGATTTGTCAAAGAATAACTACATGCCAGTATTTATACAACACCCAATAACAATTTCAAATTTCTCTGGACGGCTGCTATTGGCTGGTAATTTTTTTTGCTCCAAAGATGTAATAGAAAAATATCTAGAAATTGAAAATTTAATAAAGAATTGTCAGCATGGATTTCAAATGGGAAAGTCATGCTTGACCAGTCTTATTGAATTCTTTGAAGATGTAACAGAAAGAGTAGACAAGGGTAATGTAGTAAATGTGATATATTTGGATTTTCAAACGACCTTTGATAAGGTACTGTGTGTTGGACTCATGACTAAGGTCAGAGCATGTGGAGTCAGGGGACAAGTAGCAGAATGGATAGCAAGTTGGCTACAAAACAGAAAACAGAGAGTAGGGGTTAAAGGTAGTTACTCATACTGGCAAAAGGTGGGAAGTGGTGTTCCACAAGGATCGGTGCTGGGACCACTGTTGTTCACCATTTACATAAATGTTTTGGACTTGGGAGTCGGAAGTACAATTTCAAAATTTGCGAATGACACCAAATTGGGGGATATAGTTAATAGCGAGGAGGACTGCGATCAATTACAGGAGGACATTAATAAACTTGCGGAATGGGCGTGTAATTGGCAAATTAATTTCAATATAGATAAGTGTGAGGTATCACATTTTGGTAAGAAGAATAAATGGGCCACATATTGCTTGGCATATAAGAGTCTACATGGGGTAGAGAAGCCGAGGGATCTGGGGGTACAGATACACAAATCATTAAAAGTAGCGACGCAGGTTAATAAGGCCATAAAAAAAGCAAACAAAGCACTGGGGTTCATTTCTAGAGAGTAAGAACTGAAAAGCAGAGAAGTTATGTTAAACTTGTATAGAACCTTGGTTAGACCACACTTGGAGTACTGTGAACAGTTCTGGTCTCCATATTATAAAGAGGAAGAAGAGGCACTGGAGGCGGTGCAGAAAAGATTTACTAGCATGATACCAGAACTGAGAGGTTATACCTGTCAGGAAAGATTGAGCAGGCTGAGGCTCTTGTCTCTATCCGGTGACCTGATAGAGGTCTTTCTGATCGTGAAAGGGTTTGATAGGGTAGACGTAGAGAAGATGTTTCCACTTGTGGGGAGACCAGGACTAGGGGCTGTAAATATAAGATAGTCACCAATAAATCCAATAGGGAATTCAGGAGAAATTTCTTTACCTAGAGAGTGGTTAGAATGTGGAACTTGCTATCACAAGGGATAGTTGAGGTGACTAGCATAGATGCATTTAAGGGAAAGCTAGATAAACAAATGGGCTCCTGGCGTTGACTTCCTGGGCCATAGCCTCCCAATGCCTGCAGAGCTGTAGTCTGGAAGGTCTCCTGCCACCCTGTGGATACATGTTGGCCCTCTTTTCATCCACCCCCTCCACCAGTGCCTCCAATGCATCATCGGAGAAGCCTGGGGCCTGCTCTCACGCCGGTCCTGCCATCCTTCTGGCTTTTTTTCCCTCCTCTGAGTGTACTGTTCATGTCCCATTTAAAATGTACACCTGCACCATCAAGAGGTGCAGGCTGCTGATGACGTGCACTGAGCATGCCCCCTTTCGGGTTTCCTCATTGGCCATGCAGCCTCTCAGCAGCGCAGGTTAATAGCGGATCGCGCTACCCACACCCGGTAATAGGCCTTATCGAATTATTCCCCCTATAGGTCATATCCGCATTTTGTTGTAGGCTTTATTTGTTGGTTTTATATATTATGGTACAATTTTGGTTTGAAAAATTGGGTTGACTTTTCACCCAAAATTGCAGTTTCCTTTTAAATATTGGTGAAATGGTTGATTGAAAAACAGCAATGCTTGGTAATAATTTACATATCAACTGCTTTGGATGGTAATTTTTTTTTTAGTAACTAGTTCATTTGCTAAGGCCATTATTATTTTACCTGCAATAATGCTAGTCTTAATGTTAAGTAAAAGACAATACTGTGGCCATGATTAGAGAAGGAGAAAATTCAGAAGAGCCGCATGCCATTTTCATTGTGAGGACATATATACAAAAAACACAATAGGGGGGATTTTAACTGCCACTGGAGTTTCCAGTGGGAAGCTGCTGGTTTCTGTTAGTTTCCCACCCACCTGTAGCAGTATGAGGCCATGGTGATTTTAACCACTGTGCCTCATTAACATGTTGCCGGTCCAACAAGCGGGAAGAGGATGGGAAATAGCTGCCTGCCTCTGGAAAATCTAGTGACCAAGGTACTCAGGTAAGTCTGGAGAGGGGGGTTTCAGGGGGTCTTGTGATAGGGAATGGGGGAGAATCGGGGCAGGAGAGGCCAAAGCTTTCCTTGTGAGGGCTGGAGGCTCCACCTAGCCCCACAAAATAAAGTAAAACACTTATCTGGAGGACTCCTTTAGCTTCCCAACTCTATTCACCCTGGACTTAATCTGGCAAAAAAGCTGTGGTGGCTTCCCCACTCAGGCCTCAATTAAAATCGCTGACAGGGCCTGATAATGTTATCAGACCCTGATTGGCATATGTGAAATAGGACCCTGCTGGTTTTGGGCGGGCAGCTTAGTCGCCTGCGGCTGTTAAAATTGTAAATGGCAGGATCCGCGAGGCTTTCTGGCGGATACGTAACCCGGGCATTTTAAAATTCCCCAACATGACATTTTTGTAATGCAATGACAAATTTAGACCTGAATTATATAGCTCCATCAAATGTCTAGCAAATATGAAATATTTGCAAATGCTTTGTATAACAATGGTACCCCTTTAAGAAAGATTACTTTTAAGCAATTATGGAGGAAAGCTTTTTTTAAATAAAAAATTTTCTCATCCACTTCTGGCAATAAATTAGCTTTGCAAATCAAATGGTACTTTTCGATCTATATATTAGTGCTGTTACTCTGACATTTTTTAATGGAATATATCAGCGGAATATCCTTGATAACAGTTCACAAAGCTTTACTATACATGTATATGAATTACAACAGGTTTGAAGACTAGGGATGGGAAAATGTTCATTTTTTTTTGTTATTCCTTGATTAAATGTCAGGCTCATCTTGAAGAAATGCTACATATAATCAAGGGCTCTCTGCCTGACTGGCTCCAGTGTATTTAATCTAAAGGAAGTGGATTCAATGCAGGGCCAGATTAGATATTGGCTGTTCCACGATAATACCAGTGATCTAAATTGCTACTGTAGTCGACAGCCAAAGAGCCTGTTATTGATAAAAGGTAAAGTGTTTCCTAACTCTCTCAGGTAAGTTATTTAATTAACCTGGAAAACTTCAAAAGAATGGAGCAAATCCTTTTCCAGCAAACATTATGTAGGTAGGTTCAATGGCTAATTGTTTTTGTAAAGATAAGAAGGCTCAAACCTTCCTTTCTAAAAGATCAGCAAACATACATGAGAAAGCAAATCGTGTAAATCTTTTAGAAAAAATGAAGACTTTTATTTCCATTTATGCAAGGAAGTAAAGCATAATTGTAAATATTTACAATGCTGCCATATGGTGAGAAAAGTAATATTTTTACAGTAACACATTGAGGAGGCTTCCAAAAGTAAAACTGCTATGTCGAGTGATGGCTATATTTACTTATGATACTATGGTTTTCTCTATGTGCAAACACACAAAGGAGATGATCTGGCAAGAAATCATGAAATAAAGGAAACTACCTTTGAAACCCCTAGGAATAAATCAAAGAAATAAAAGAAAGTTTGCTGAAGATTTCACAGTGTTCAGCTCCATTCACAAATCCTCTGATAATGAAACAAAACATATCAGCTGAGTACAGGATCTGGATAACACCAGGCTTAGACTGACAAGTGGCAGGTAACATTTGTACTACATAAGTGACAGGTAATGACTATCATGAACAACAGAAATCCCAGCCATCTCTGCTTGACTTTCAATGATATCACCATTGTCGAGTCCCTACCATAAGCCCCTGGAGGGTCATCATTGACCGGGGACTGAACTGGACCAACTATATCAACACTGTGGCTACTGGAGCAAAGCAGGAGCTAGGTAATCTGTGACAAGTGGCTCACCTTCTGACCCCTCAACGCCTCTCCACCATCTACAAAGCTCAACTCCCCATTCGCATGGATGGATGCAGCCACAACACTCAAAATGCTCGGCACCATCCAGGGTGGAACAGTTCACTTGATCAATGCTCCTGTCACTGGACACAATAGCCACCTTCTACATCACTGGTACACTGTGGCTGCATTATGAACGATGCACTGGAGCCACTTACCAGGGTAACTTTGACAGCACCTCCCTCCTCTGTCACCGAGAAAGACAAAAGCAGCAATGTTGTGGGAACACCATGAGATCCCCTCCAAGTCACACACCATCCCGGCTTGGATATATAACACCATTTCTTGATTATCCTGGGTCAATATCCTGGAATTCCCAACCTAACATCATTGTGGGAGCACCATCACCACAAGGACTGCAGCAATTCAAGGAGTAGTTAATTTATTCTAAAAGACCCTGCTATAATACGTGATTCTAGGATTTCAATTTTTTCCCTATGTGTTGATTAGAAGTGTTTTGATTGGAGGCTCTGGTCCCATTCTGCAGTAATAGTTATCCTGAGTGCTATTGATGGTAGTAATGGAGAAGTTTGTAGGCCAGCTAAAGAAAGTGGAAGAGTAGGAGATAGAGTTGGGGAAGTTAAAGGGGGAAAGAGTGAGATAATATAAATAAATAATTTTTAAAAATTAGATACCTTTTCAATGGGAAATCATTAATGTATCCAGTTATTGATATTTAGTAAAAAGGTTAGTAAGCCTCTGAAAATATTAATATGAGTTGCCAGTGGGAATTTTGATAATTCCTTTGTTAGCTATCTTTTAGCCAGTAACTTTTGGAAATGTTAGTATTTTCTAGGTAATTTCAAATTGATGCATTTTGACAGTAAGCATTAGAACTAAACTGTATTTAATAATTTCTGTAGTTTTTATAATTAGCTCCATGAGCACAAATGGTCTAAAAAGTTCAGTTGGAAAATTTGTACATTTCAAGAGGAAAGCGAATGAAAGGAGCTGGTTAAGAACACTGAATGCCAAATATTCTTTTCCAACCCTCACAGCTGTCTACCTTCTTTTTCCAATGTATTCAGAGGAGTGTTTAGGGATACTCTGCTTTCCAGAACTGCTTTTCAAAACACAATATTCTCTAAAAAAATGCAGGTTTTGCTAAATGAATGCATGAGTTATTAACAAAACATAAAATACACATCTGTTAAATATTCTATTAAGCAATAAATAGTTTAAAAGTGCTATCCTGCAGCTTACTCACATGGAGGCAACAAAGGAACTCTGCGAATAACTACAGACTGAACAGCGCATCGAGTAGAAAACACTGATGGGATAAAGCACTAACCTCTGCTATATAGTTATACATATTCATTAAATTATTCCAAAGTATTTTCAAATTACTAAGAAGCTTAAGGTTAAATTGAAAAGAAATGTTCACTTAGTTCTATTTTTGATATGGTCTAGAAGTCCTCAAAGGGGTTGAGCTGTGATGCACCATGACTACAATATAATTTAGAGCTCAAAGTCAGTGTTTACAAACACTCCAAACAATATTCAATATAGTTTATAGTGCTAGTACATGATAGTTCTTACACTTCTGTTTCATTACCATACCACTTTTAGATCAGTCCTGTTTGAAGTGATGATTTATTCAGAGTTAATTTCTCTCCACAGCTCATTATTGGTGACAGCTGAGTAACCTCATATTAATACCACTTAGGCAAAGCAATATAAGTGCAAATCTCCATATAAACTTTAAATAGATGCAACATGCATGGCTTGTCATATTTTACTGATCTTACAAGTAATCCCCTGTTCCCTGTATGATCTCATCAGCTCTGGCAATATATGCCAATGTGTACTCCAGCATAGATACCCAAACACTAATTACTCTGTCAAATGCGCTTTACTGTGTCCTTGTATGTAGAATTAAAATATTTTAATCCATTCACTTTTTTTGTCACCATTAGGGCCTCTTCTGTCCTGTAAATGTTTTCCTTCAGTTAGGCATGGCTATTTTCACCTGAAGAATGAAACAGGTTTTGTTTTTGTATGACTAGAGACTCCTGGTTAAGTATGCATCACATTGCACAGAGCCACTGTTCTGATGTGCCTCGCTAAGGCTGGTTTACTATGTAGTTCATAACAGATTGAGGATTATGGATTGTGTAGATATTATGGAGTTTTGCCCTTCAGGGCCGCAGGAAGAAGCTTTGCAGGATCTTTCCTCACGAAATTAAATGGTTTGGACAAAATGCACAACAGAGTGATTTCTACATGGTCCGTGGAAGGAATAGGGCTTAATAGCTTGAATGGGCTTTCCTATAAATTAGGTAACCTAAATAGGGCTCTGTATTGGTCTATTGGTCAAGGCCTTTATTGAATGTATGTTGACATATGTTGGTTTTTTTGTCCCACATAAATAAATTGATTACAACAACATGCATTTATATAGCGCCTTCAATGCAGAAAAACATCCCAAGGTGCTTTTTTAAAATTCGTTCACGGGATGTGGGCGTCGTTGGTGAGGCCAGCATTTATTGCCCATCCCTAATTGCCCTCGAGAAGGTGGTGGTGAGCCGCCTTCTTGAACCGCTGCAGTCCGTGTGGTGACGGTTCTCCCACAGTGCTGTTAGGAAGGGAGTTCCAGGATTTTGACCCAGCGACAATGAAGGAACGGCGATATATTTCCAAGTCGGGATGATGTGTGACTTGGAGGGGAACGTGCAGGTGGTGTTGTTCCCATGCGCCTGCTGCCCTTGTCCTTCTAGGTGGTAGAGGTCGCGGGTTTGGGAGGTGCTGTCGAAGAAGCCTTGGCGAGTTGCTGCAGTGCATCCTGTGGATGGTGCACACTGCAGCCACTGTGCGCCGGTGGTGAAGGGAGTGAATGTTTAGGGTGGTGGATGGGGTGCCAATCAAGCGGGCTGCTTTATCTTGGATGGTGTCAAGCTTCTTGAGTGTTGTTGGAGCTGCACTCATCCAGGCAAGTGGAGAGTATTCCATCACACTCCTGACTTGTGCCTTGTAGATGGTGGAAAGGCTTTGGGGAGTCAGGAGGTGAGTCACTCGCCGCAGAATACCCAGCCTCTGACCTGCTCTCGTAGCCACAGTATTTATATGGCTGGTCCAGTTAAGTTTCTGGTCAATGGTGACCCCCAGGATGTTGATGGTGGGGGATTCGGCGATGGTAATGCCGTTGAATGTCAAGGGAAGGTGGTTAGACTCTCTCTTGTTGGAGATGGTCATTACCTGGCACTTATCTGGCGCGAATGTTACTTGCCACTTATCAGCCCAAGCCTGGATGTTGTCCAGGTCTTGCTGCATGTGGGCTCGGACTGCTTCATTATCTGAGGGGTTGCGAATGGAACTGAACACTGTGCAGTCATCAGCGAACATCCCCATTTCTGACCTTATGATGGAGGGAAGGTCATTGATGAAGCAGCTGAAGATGGTTGGGCCAAGGACACTGCCCTGAGGAACTCCTGCAGCAATGCCCTGGGGCTGAGATGATTGGCCTCCAACAACCACTACCATCTTCCTTTGTGCCAGGTATGACTCCAGCCACTGGAGAGTTTTCCCCCTGATTCCCATTGACTTCAATTTTACTGGGGCTCCTTGATGCCACACTTGGTCAAATGCTGCCTTGATGTCAAGGGCAGTCACTCTCGCCTCACCTCTGGAATTCAGCTCTTTTGTCCATGTTTGGACCAAGGCTGTAATGAGGTCTGGAGCCGAGTGGTCCTGGCGGAACCCAAACTGAGCATCGGTGAGCAGGTTATTGGTGAGTAAGTGCCGCTTGATAGCACTGTCGACGACACCTTCCATCACTTTGCTGATGATTGAGAGTAGACTGATGGGGCGGTAATTGGCCGGATTGGATTTGTCCTGCTTAATCAGACAAAATGGCTACAAAGGCAAAGATGGAGATATTAGGAGGGATGAAGTGGGTTTGAAGGAGGCCCCAAAGGGAGGGAGAGAGGTGGAGAGGTTTAGAGACAGAATTCCAGAGTGTGGGGCCTAGACAGCTGTAGTTAAAAATGCTAAAGTGCTCCTGATGTCTGTTGAAGCATGCAGAAGGATTCCCAGTTGCTATTAACAAATTTATTAACAAATTTAAAACAGATGCAGGTATTATATGAACTCAGCCAACATTTCCTTTTGGTCCTCATATCAGTGGAATATGTACACAAGAACATAGGAACAGGAGTAGAATTTTCAGCCCCTCAAGCCTGTTCCCTCATTCAATGAGATCATGGTCAATCTGTATCCTAACTCCATCCACCTACCTTGGCTCCATATCCCTTAATACCCTTGGCTAGCAAAAATCTTTCAATCTCAGATTTAAATTATTAATTGAGCTAACATCTCCAGCTTTTTGTGGGAGAGAGTTCCACACTCTACCACCCTTTGTTTAAGAACATAAGAAATAGGAGCAGAAGTAGGCCATATGGCCCCTTGAGCCAATGAGATCATGGCTGATCTTCTACCTCAACTCCACTTTCCTGCCCTATCCTCATATCCCTTGATTCTCTTAGTGTCCAAAAATCTATTAATTTCAGTATTGAATATGCTCAATGACTGATGATCCACAGCCCTCTGGGGTAGAGAAATCCAAAGATTCACAACCATCTGAGTGAAGAAATTTTTCCTCATCTCGGTCCTAAATGGCCGACCCCTTATCTTGAGACTATGGCCCCGATCTTACCAAGGAGGCGGGATGTCAGCGGGGGGGGGCAACTGGGCGCATGGGTAACCTGTCCGTTGGGGATGCCGTGAATGCCACCCGAAAAACGGCTGGTGACAGAACTTTAACATTCAGCACTCACAATAGCAAATGATGTTAACATGCCTTGCCATCTTCATCACCTCAACATCTGTCATCATGCTTAATATTGCCTTCTGTTCTCTTACAGGGCCTTCAGTGACTGCCGTGACGGTGGAGGGCGATTCCTCAGAGGATCTGCCGGCCTCTGAGGGGGCACCGTCACATCTGAGTGAGCCATCCACCAGCGCTGATACACACACCTCGGTGGGTACCCGTCCACAGTTAGTTAGGGTCGCACATGGTGAGTCACCACACACATGTGAGCACGAGCAGACACTGGTGGCAGGGGCAGTTGTGGAGAGTTCACATCGGTGGGAGCACTCTTCTCCAGGTTCTGCTGAGCTGGACAGAGACGCTGAACCCTGGGGGCCATCCTTTAAAAGTAGAATGATCGAGGGGCAGCAGCACATTTGCGAGGTGCTGGAACAGGTGCCACGTGCACTCTCCATAATCGTGCGGAGGATGGAGGAGTCCAACTCCTGCATGAGTGGAATGGTGGCACAGGTACAGGAGGGAATCTCTGAGATACTGTCACAGGGACGTGAGGGCATCTCTAAGATAGTGTCGTGGGTAAGTGCGGGAATGTCTGCGATGGAGGGAAGGCTAGCCTCCATGGAGCTCAAAGCACGGCTCACTAATGAGTCCATTGAGGCCTTGACAATGGCCCTTCGGACTCAGGGTGAGCAACTTTCTGCTGCCTTAAACAGGCAGGCAGATACACTAGCACTGGCCTTACAAGGGTTCACGCATGTCCTCCAAATTGTCGTCCAGCAGGGTGGTAGGAATGATGTGGGCCTGGCCCAGGAGAGAGATGATGGCGAAAGGGGACATGGAAGTGGGGATGCCACTCAAAACGCTCCCACGTCTCACCCGTTGCACCCCTTTCAACCAGTACCCGCAATGCTGCCTCCTCTCCAGGTGGCCGAGTCTGCCCCTGCACAGGTGCTGGTGGAGTAGTCTTTGGAAGGGCCCTCACGAGCACTGAAACCGAGGGCGTAGGCCCAAAGCATCTAATCGGTCAGGGCATGAACAAGAGCAACCTGCCACTACCTCTGCTGCAGCCACAGGGGAAGCACCATGTAGGAGTTGTCGTAAGCGTAAGGCAAAGGTTTTGTGAGCACAAAGGGGATGTACAAGGGTGTTTGACGGTTTGTCATATTTTTTATTTATATTTGATTTTTATTAATGGCACATTAAATATTATTATTGTAACACTACTGCCACGTCTTGGCCATTCTTCACTGGCTTGTGTAGTAAGGCCCTTTCATGAGGTACACCATGAACACCCACACTCGATGCCACCCATTGGGTCACCCTACAGTGGGTGTATGTGTAGTTGGACGACTATTTTGTGCAGGTGCCTGTGGCGCAGCACTGTGTTGTGGAGCTCCACGTGGCTGAGGTGGACGGCGTGCCTGGCGAGGCTGCTGACGTTGCTCGTCCTCGGATGAAGTGATGAATTCAGTTATGGCGCCCCCCCCCCCCCCCATTCTGATGGTGTGAGTTTGAGGGGGTCCGTAAAGTAGGTAAATGTGTTTGCACAGCAGAGGGTATAAATTAATAATTTTGAGTGGAAAGACAAAGGTGTTGCAGCCAAAACTTTGTCTGAAGTGACAGAGTGCCCTGCTGCAATAAATGAGGTATTCCCCACAACTGTCAAATAAACCTTTGCATCTCCCACTGGCTGCTGGCTGAAACACGTCTGCTCCAACAGGGAGTGTTTCCCACAGCATGGGAAACACGCTGAGGATCCTTCAAAATTGCACCCCTGCCAAAATCTCCAGTCAATGAGGTCTGTCAAGTACCTCAACTACCTAAACAACAATGTAAATTATCATCCCGCTGGCTTTAATTGCCGGTGGGAGTCCTGCATGCGGGAGCTGCGCGCGCACCCGAACGCATCATTGGGGAACCCGGATGTCAGCGGGTTTGAGCCCCACTGCCCCCAACGCACCCGCTCGGCCATCCAAAAATCGGCCTCTATGACTCCGTTGCATGAAGAAGTGTTTCCTAAATTCTCTCCTGATTGGTCTGGCGCTCATTTTAAGGTTCTGTCCCCTTGTCCTAGACTCCCCCACCTGCAGAAAAAGTTTCTCTCCATCTACCCTATCAATTCCTTTCAAAATCCTAAAAACCTCAATCAAATCACCCCATAACCTTCTATATCCAAGGATTACAAGCCTAGTTTATATAATCTCTCCTCATAATCTAACCCTTGGAGCCCTGGTAACATTCTGGTGAATCTGCGTTGCACTCCTTCCAAGGCCAATATATCCTTTCTAAGGTGCGATGCCCAGAACTGTAAACAGTACTCCAGATGTGGTTGAACCAGGGATTTGTATAGCAGTGGAAAAACTTCCTCCCCTTTATATTCTAGCCCTCTAGTTTAAAGGCTAACATCCCATTAGCTTTTTTGATTATTTTTTGTACTTGACTACTACATTTTAGTGATCTGTGTACATGGACCCCAAAATCTCTTTGGACCTCCCTATTTCCTAACTTCCTAGCTCCCGCATGCAGGACTCCCACCGGCAATTAAAGCCAGCGGGATGATAATTTCCTAACTTTACATCATTTAAAAAATATTCGGATCTATCCTTTTCGGTCCAAAATGGATGACCTCACACAAAGGAGAGAGAGGGAAACCAGGGAATTATAGACCAGTTAGCCTAACATCTGTTGTGGGGAAAATGCTGGAGTCTATAATTAAGGATAGGTGAGAATTTTCAGTTAATCAGAGAGAGCCAGCATGGATTTGTGAAAGGTAGGTTGTGCCTGACAAACCTGATTGAATTTTTTAAAGAGGTGACTAAAGTAGTGGACAGGGGAATGTCAATGGATGTTATTTATATGGACTTCCAGAAGGCATTTGATAAAGTCCCACATAACAGACTGTTAGCTAAGATAGAAGCCCATGGAATCAAGGGAAAAGTACAGACTTGGTTAGGAAGTTGGCTGAGCGAAAGGCGACAGAGAGTAGGGATAATGGGTAGATACTCACATTGGCAGAATGTGTCTAGTGGAGTCCCGCAGGGATCTGTCTTGGGGCCTCAATTATTCACAATATTTATTAACGACTTAGATGAAGGCATAGAAAGTCTCATATCTAAGTTTACCGATGACACAAAGATTGGTGGCATTGTAAGCAGTGTAGATGAAAACATAAAATTACAAAGCGATATTGATAGATTAGGTGAATGGGCAAAACTGTGGCAAATGGAATTCAATGTAGGCAAATGTGAGGTCATCCACTTTGGATCAAAAAAGGATAGAACAGGGTACTTTCTAAACGGTAAAAAGTTAAAAACAGTGGATGCCCAAAGGGACTTAGGGGTTCAGGTACATAGATCATTGAAGTGTCATGAACAGGTGCAGAAAATAATCAATAAGGGTAATGGAATGCTGGTCTTTATATCTAGAGGACTAGAGTACAAGGGGGCAGAAGTTATGCTGCAGCTATACAAAACCCTGGTTAGACTGAACCTGGAGTACTGTGAGCAGTTCTGGGCACCGCACCTTCGGAAGGACGTATTGGCCTTGAAGGGAGTGCAGCGTAGGTTTACTAGAATGATACCCGGACTTCAAGGGTTAAGTTACGAGGAGAGTTTACACAAATTGGGGTTGTATTCTCTGGAGTTTAGAAGGTTAAGGGGTGATCTGATCGAAGTTTATAAGATAATAAGGGGAACAGATAGGGTGGATAGAGAGAAACTATTTCCGCTGGTTGGGGATTTTAGGAGTAGGGGGCACAGTCTAAAAATTAGAGCCAGACCTTTCAGGAGTGAGATTAGAAAACATTTCTACACACAAAGGGTGGTAGAAGTTTGGAACTCTCTTCCGCAAACAGCAATTGATACTAGCTCAATTGCTAAATTTAAATCTGAGATAGATAGCTTTTTGGCAACCAAAGGTATTAAGGGATATGGGCCAAAGGCAGGTACATGGAGTTAGATCACAGATCAGCCATAATCTTATCAAATGGCGGAGCAGGCACGAGGGGCTGAATGGCCTACTCTTGTTACTATATTCCTATGTTCCTATGTTACCTGCGTTGAAATCCACCTGCCACAGTTTTGCCCACTCACTTAATCTATCAATGTCGCTTTGTAATTTTATGCTCCCGTCTACACCACTTAATATGACACCAATCTTTGTGTCATCAGCAAACTTGGATATATGGCTCTCTATTGTGTTACCTAAGTCATTAATAAATATAGTGAATAGTTGAGGCCCCAGCACAGATCCTTGTGGGACACCACTAGTCACTTTCTTTCCAATTCGAGTACATACCCATTGGGGGGGGGGGAAATAAATTGGATAAGGCCTATTTTCGGGCGTGGGTAGCACGATCCGCTATTAACCCACGCCCGATGGCCCTTGCGCAGGCAGGAGGAGACTTTTGTTCGGCCTGAGGACTTACCTGCAAGCAGCATTGGAAATCAGCCTTGACACGAGGATTCAATGCTCTTCGCACTTTCCACCAGCGGTGGGGGGGGGGGGCCCAATCTCTTAAAGGCATGCCATCTCTTAAAAATCTCTTAAAGGTAGCCGGTACCTGCTATTTGCTAAAAATAACAGTCTGCAATCTGCACGGAGTCTCAACAGAGATCAGACATGGCACATGTAAAACATAGATGCAGGTCCCATCCCTATGTTTACACGCTGATGAGTTATGTTAAAACATTGAATAAAGGTTGGGCACTACTAATTCCCAAATCTTCCAATCTGCATGCCAGACCTCACCAATCTGCCAATCTGAGTCTGTACCAGGCCTGAGAGAGAGCGTGCACCAAGGTTCTCTGCTGATGCACAAGAGGCCTTGGTGCAAGAGGTGGACAGAAGGAGGGGCATCCTATATCCACAGGTGGGCAAGAGGCCCTCCAGGCATATGCCCAAAAGGCAGTGGGAGGCAGTAGGGAACGCAGCCAATGCCAGGCGCATTGCACCACGAACATGGATGCAGTGCAGGAAGGAGTTCAATGCTTTGACATGAGTGGTCAAGGTGAGTGAGGTCAACTGTCAAGTAGCTTTACCTACCAACTGCACCACTACCGCATCCACTGCTCCCCCATCACCCACCTACCAACAAACACTTTCCATCAGTACTCAACACTTCCAATCAGATACTTCCTCTCACCCTTACACATTACCACTGTTGCAAACTGCCCATCCACAACTCACAGGCCACACACACTGGCAGCTATTCAACCATGACAGGCACATCACCCAGACACACGTCCCAATTTCTTGCAGGAGAAGGTGGCGCATATCAGGAGGCAGCAAGTGGCAGTGGCATATAGCCCCAAAAGCCTGTTCCGCCATTCAATGAGATTACGGCGAACCTGTGACCTAACTCCATATACCCGCCTTAGCCCCATATCCCTTAATACCCTTGGTTCACAGAAATCTATCAATCTCAGATTTAGAATTCACAATTGAGCTTGCATCAACTGCCATTTGTAGAAGAGCATTCCAAACTTCTCCCACCCTTTGTGTGTAGAAGCATTTCCTAACTTCACTCCTGCACGTCCTGGCTCTAAATGTTAGGTTATGTCCCCGCATCCTAGTATTGAAGTCTAGGAGACCTCCAAAAACAGTTACAAATGTATCAGCAGCCAAAAGCAATAATCCTGTAAATCCTGCATGGTCCCTTTAAATAGCACTGGTGCGGGTCCTCTAGGCATTCTAAGACACGTTCAGATGGTCGGGGTTAAGACTATGCGTTGAGTTGAGCATTAAATGCCAGAATGTGTCTATCACTTTAAATCAGCGTTACACATTGATTGTATCCATTTTCTCCTTACTTTACATGCTTCCGGCGTTCGGTATTTGTGCATGCGCTAGTACCTATACCAAGATGGTGTCTGGCGCACGTCACGCTGGAAACGTGCGTGTGCAGCCAAGACGCCATCTTGGATGTTCAGGAGGCTGCATTGCACCAAAACAATGGGCACTACATGGCCCAATTTCTCACCCATAATCCCTACTCTCTGTCTTCTACGCCCTAACCAATTTTCTAACCAGTTCAATAATTTGCCTTCAATTCCGTGAGCTTTAATTTTAGCCAACAGTCTCTTATGTGGAACCTTATCGAATGTCTTATGGAAGTCCATATAAACTGCATCCACAGACATTCCCCTGTCTACTACTTTAGTTACTTCCTCAAAAAATTCAATTAAGTTCGTTAGACATGACCCACCCTTTACAAATCCATGTTTGCTCTCTCTAATCAGCTCAAATTTATCTCAGTGCTCAGTCACCCTTTCCTTAATTATGGATTCCATTAACTTCCCTACAACAGATGTTAGACTAATAGGCCTATCATTTCCCGGTTTCTCTCTGTTACCTTTCTTAAGTAATAGAGTTATATTTGCAAATTTCCAATCTAAAGGGACAATCCCTTAATTGAGATTATGGCTAAAGCATCTGCAATTTCCTCAACTACTTCCTTTAAAACCCTAGGGTGGAAACCATCAGGTCCTGGGGATTTGTCAGTTTTTAGTGCCATTATTTTTTCTAATACTGTTTTCTTGCTTACATTAACTTTAGTGAGTTCCAGCCCTTGATTCATTATTAGTTTCCCTGGAATGTATATTATAGGTATATTATTCTTTTCCTTTACTGTGAAGACTGACATAAAGTCATTATTCAACAAGTCTGCCGTTTCCTTATTTTCATTTGCAATATTACCCATATCTGTTTTTAAAGGGCCCACATTACCCTTGACTACCGTTTTTCTTTTAATATAATTGTAAAAACTTTTTGTGTTAATCTTGATATCTCTCTCAAGTTTCTTTTTGTATTCCTTTTTGCAACTCTTACTATCTTTTTTGTTTTCCTTTGCTGTTCTTTATATTTCTCCCCGTCTCCTGGATCTACACTATTCTTTGCACGTTTGTATGGTCTTTTCTTTAATCTTATGTTATCTCTCACCTCTTTTGTTGACCATGGCTGTTTTATTTGGTAAGTAGTGCTCTTGCCCCTGAAGGGTATATGCTGGTCCTGTATTAAGCTAAATTCTTTTTTGAATACCTCCCTCTGTTAATCTGTAGTTTTACCTGATAACAGTTTTGACCAGTTTGCTGTTGCCAATCTCTGTCTCATCCCGTTAAAATTAGCCTTACCAAAATCTAGAATCTTAGTAACTGTGTTAAGTTTCTCCTTTTCAAACCTAATATTGAATTTGACCATATTATGATCGCTGTTCGATAAATGTTCCCTTACTGTTAGATTATTAATTAAGTCTGGCTCATTACTCATTACTAAATCTAGTATGGCCTGCCCTCTTGTTGGTTCTGGAACATATTGCCCCAGAAAACTATCTTGAATGCCCTCAAGAAATTCACTACCTTTCTGACTTGTGCTACTCTGCTCTTCCCAATCTATATGAAAATTAAAGTCTCCTATTAAAACAATTCTGCTTTTGCTACAATCCTCTCTAATCTCTGAATTAATACATTCTGCCACTTCATTGCTGTTACCAGGACTCCTGTAGACAATTCCCATTACAGTTTTAAGTCCTCTCATATTCCTCAATTCTAACCATAGAGTCTCCGCTGATTGCTTTCCCTTACCTATAACCCCTCCTACTATATCCCCCATATCTCAGAATGTTAAAACATCATTTTAGTACAAATTCAACAGTAATAAATTTAGCTGTAGGAAGGCCCATGCCTAACTTGCCTGAGCACCCGGGCCACTGCAAGATTCGTCAGGGCATTTTTTTTAGACACAAAGCTCAGTTTTATATGAAGATAAGGGTCTTGCACCCATTCCAAGACCCATCCATGAAATTTGTCTGCCAGGAGTGGAGCAGGTACAGGGCCTGCTTCGCTCAACATTGCCCGATCTTCATGCGGCCTAACCAGCAGTCCTTAAAGGGATTGCTGGAGTCTGCAATCAAAAATGTATTTTTTTCATACTTACCTCAATGTGGAGCCAAGAGGAGCAGGTGTTACCTGAGGATCGCTGCCAAATTCCATTCGGTCAAATGGGCAGGCTGCTTCTGGAGGCAGAATAGGAGTCAGCAGTTTTCCCTGATTATTATAATGAAGCCTGAAGAGCAATTTAGGAGGATCCACGGGGCTCCCAGTTCGGGCACGTGCTGGGTCATAACGAATTTAGCCCCCACTGTTTCTCTGACTGATTTAGCTAGCTTAAGTAATACTTCAAGAGAATATAAAGGCTCATTCTGCAATCCCACATTACCAGTGGGGAGCTCAGCTTGCAGGGAGCGCATCGTGGACGTATAGCTCGTGGTTTCCATTCATTAATTTAAGTGGTTGGAAAATTAGGGGCCGTGTCTACATTTTACGGTAATGCACGCCTGTGAGGCCAGTTCACCCTGGCAGTGCGGAATTATGGAATTGGCCCTATAGATTTATGAGCGACAAAATCATGTCAGTGTACCAGGAATATGAGGGATCACTGGGAGCACCCACTCAATGCTTCTCTCCATTGTGACCCATCTCCCATTACAACTACTCTCTACTTCCTTCACTTTAGTCAGTTACTTATCTACATTCATATCTTACGCATAAAACTCAGTGAATTTAGTTTGTATTTTATTAAATGCCTTTTGGAAGTCCAGGTTTCTCCTAATT
Organism: Heptranchias perlo; assembly: GCF_035084215.1. Taxonomy (NCBI): domain Eukaryota; kingdom Metazoa; phylum Chordata; class Chondrichthyes; order Hexanchiformes; family Hexanchidae; genus Heptranchias; species Heptranchias perlo. The sequence goes on along the minus strand of NC_090334.1, from coordinate 36,870,706 downwards.
TATTTCTCAAAAAAGTCAATGGGGGAAAAATTTGAAAAGGGTCCATTTTGGTAGCGATGCGCTGCCACCCTGCGCCCGACGGACCCTGCGCAGGCAAGACGCAAGTTTGGACCAAGGGAGCTCTTACCTGCAATCGGCGTTCCTTTCCAGGCCTTGCACGTGGAATCAATGCAATTCGCACTTTCCACCACCAGAGGGAGCGCAATCTCTTAAAGGGAGGATGTTTCTTAGAAATCGCTTAAAGGTAGCTGGTACCTGTTATTTGCTGAAAATAACAGTCTACTTACTGTCTGCATGGAGTCTGAACAGAGATCAGACATCGCACATGTAAAACACAGATGCAGATCCTATCCCTATGTTTACACGCTGATGAGTTATGTTAAAACATTGAATAAAGGTTGCGCACTACTAAATCCCACATCCTCCAATCTGCACACCAGACCTCACCAATCTGCCGATCTGAGTTGGTACCAGGCCTGCGAGAGTGCGTGCACCAAGGTGCTCTGCTGATGCACTAGAGACCTTGGGTGCAAGAGCTGGACAGAAGGAAGGACATCCTATATCCGCAGGGGCTGCAAGAGGCCCTCCAGACATATAGTCAAAAGGCAGCGGGGGACAAAGTCAATGCCAGGCGCACAGCATCATGAACATGGATGCAGTGCAGGAAGAAGTTCAATGCTTTGACATGAGTGGGCAAGGTGAGTGAGGTCAACTGTCAAGTGGCGTCTCCTACCAACTGCACCACACACCAATAAACTCTTTCCATCAGTACTCAACTCTTCCAATCAGATGCTTACTCTCACCCTTATATATTCCCATTGTTTCAAGCCGCCCATCCACAACTCACAGGCCACACACACTGGCAGCTATTCAACCATGACAGGCACATCACCCAGACACAAGTCCCGCTTTCTTGCAGAAGACGGTGGCGCATATCAAGAGGCAGCAAGCGGCTGTGGCATTTAGCCCCTTGAGCCTGTTCCACCATTCAATGAGATCATGGTGGACCTATGACCTAACTCCATATACCCGTCTTAGCCCCATATCCCTTAATACCCTTGGTTCACAGAAATCTATCAATCTCAGATTTAACATTCACAAGTGAGCTAGCATCAACTGCCGTCTGCAGAAGAGCGTTCCAAACGTCTCCCACCCTTTGCATGTAGAAGCATTTCCTAACTTCACTCCTGCACGTCCTGGCTCTAAATGTTAGGCTATGTCTCCGTGTCCTAGTATTGAAGTCTAGGAGACCTCCAAAAACAGTTACAAATGTCTCGGCAGCCAGAGGCAATAATCCAGCCACTAATCTGTAAATCCTGCATGGTCCCTTTAAATAGCGCCGATGGGGGGTCCTCCAGGCACTCTAAGACGCGTTCAGATGGTCGGGGATAAGATTTGCATTGAGTTGAGCGTTAAGTCCCAAAAATGGTGTCTATCACTTTAAATCAGCGTTGCACACTGATTGAAGCCATTTTCTCCCTACTTTACATGATTCCAGCGTTTGTCATCTGTGCCTGCGCAAACTCCTATACCAAGATGGCGCCTGGCGCACGTCACACAGGAAACGTGTGTGCGCATCCAAGACGCCATCTTGGATGTCGGAGAGGCCGTGTAGTGCCAAAACAATGGGCGCTACATGGTCCAATTTAGAGCCCAACAGGTTTTGTTAGGGTAGATCTATGCTTTCTAAATCTATATTGGCTATCATTTATTAGATTGCGGTAGAAATCGGTCCTCGCTGTTCCACAGACATATACTAACCCACTAACTTACCGCGGTCTTTTCATTGGCCATTTCCTGAAATAGGAAGTGGAGAAGAGCCCAGTGTCAGTTCAGGTGAAGCAGGACCATCGGAGAAGCGAGAGGATCGATCTCTCCCCTTGAACAATCAGATCGCAGCATTTTTGACAGCTGCCTCTGCAGGTTTGGAACGTTAAACCAGGAAGTGAAAGGTACAACATTTTAAATCAATGTAAAAACAGTAATAGACAGTAAAAAAAAGGGTAAGAAATAATTGAATTAAATAAAAGAGACAGAAGGGAAAAGTAAAAAAAAATTAAACTTTTTTTAACTGACCAAAAACTATTGAAATAAGGAGTAATGATACTCCACATTTTCAATTTTTAATTGTTTGGCGTTCATTAAGATTTACCGTGCTGTTAAAACTTAGTTTAGATCTGTATTTTTAAGCGTACCTGTTTGGTGGTGTAATTCGTTACTTTCTGGCTGGGCAGATAAGCAAGTTGACACTTTTTCAATGATTTCTATGATTTCTGCATGCGCTGTCCCTTTAATTCGAAGCTGGGATATCACCGGCGAACCATTTGGAGCAAATTCCGGATTTCCGCCTTTAACTGCACATGCGAGAATGTCGGAACTTGCTCCTCCATTTCGCCACTAACAGCGGTGGGTGCTGTTAAGCTCTCTGTTATTTCAGGGGCGATTTTTGCCCCAATATTTTCATACAAGTACTGTTCCATTTTATTTTTCTGATTATTGGTTCCAATTGTAGAGATCAGGCTAATGGTCTGTAGTTCTACGTTTGCTTCTGTCACTCTTCTTGAATATGAGAAGTACATTTATCTCCTTCTAGTCTGTCAGAACCCCCACAGAGTTCAATGGATCCCTCAAAGTGACTATCTTGCTTTCCAAATCTCCTCCCTTCCCTCTGTAAGCAATCTGGTGCTTCTGCGTACCAAGAACCTCTGCTCCACTAATGTCAAAGTCCCAGAGCATAGATAATCTGTATTTGATGCTGGATACTATATTGTTAATGGCCTCCTCGGTAATAACTTCCAAGAAGTAGTTTGGGAAGGAGAAAGTGCTCTGTCATAGACTGTACATCCGAGGCTACTCTTAGCTTGATGAAAGCATCTGTTAATAAAGTAAAATTGCAGTTTTGACTGAACAGGAATGCCATGATAATTTATAAATAGGCTAAAAGATATAAATAAAGGGAAATCTGTACTCAATAAAATGGTTTATCTTAAATCACCTCAGCATGATTTTATCTTTCATTTAAATAAATGTGGCTTACTTCGAAGATATTTTCCAAGTGACATTCCTTCCATTTCATGATAAGGAATGATCAGGTGTCATATTATGCAAAATTACAAAGTGGTAGATTGTGCAATGGAGCATTGTGTTGATGCTTCAATGTGTTGTTCTATAGTGAGGTGGGATTTCTTTAAAATCAAACTCCCCACATGCCAACTCCTGATCTCAGCTGTATTGTAAGAAGGATGCAGAGACTTTAAGTGCTTCTGTACACTGATAGAGGGCCAATTCAGTCAGAGGAATTCATATACACATCCTGTGATTTGGCTCAAAAGAAACACAGTAAACCATCTGTTTCTCCCAGTGATCAGCAAAGCTTCCACAAGACTAATCACAAGAAGAAAGGGGTAACCCCAGAGCCTTGGCCAATATTTCCCCCAAGAAAGCTCTTGTAGTAATAGTAATGACTTTCCCCAGGGCCTCAATGTAAACAAGATGTGTTGTTTCATTGGAATTCCCTGGTTAAATATCTTCATACAAAGTAATCATTTTTACAATGTGAAGGTCGCACATACAGTATTTAATTGGGTCCGCAAAATATACTTCTGTTTTCAATATTTGATATTTCTCTTTGCTGCAAAAATGATATTTGGATATTCATTTAAATACAGTCACCCTGTAATTGCTGATTGAAAGTATATTAATTTTATAATTAGCATAGTTTAATGGTAGTTTTGTGTATTTTTAATAATTTATAAGCAGCAAAATATCCTCATATACTTCAGAACGACAGCTCTGATAATGAAAGTAGTTTTGTTTCCTAGATGAATCAATCGCTGTAAGACAAAATTAACATTTTAACAAACAGGAGAATCGGCAGCCTGCAGAACATTCATGATGATGAATATAAAACTGCAATGTTCCTTGCCCAGTAATCTATATGTCAATGTCAGGTCAGTTTCATTAATACAAAATCAATCAGTGCCCTTTGTAGTTCGCCATGTTTTGAATCAAGGCTATCAATGAAATCACTGCAATAGTAATAACTTTTAAAGAAAAAATCACAGAGCCATAACGACAAAAAACTCAAATACTTTAATAGGACATGAAAAAGAGAAACTGTAGTTTTTCCAAACATCATTAATAGATCTTCTTTATCAAAAGCATGGAGTTCTGTAAGTTGCAATATACATTTGGTGATCTAAGCCTTAACTCACAACAGATATCAAGTCTCTTTTATGATAAACACCAACACAGAGTTTGAAAGGTCATTGTTAATGCATATTACTGTAATCTAGGATTATTTGTATAAAGATTTTAACTCATTTCAAGGAAAGTGTCAGAATAAAGGCAGATGATTTAATTTTGATTATTTTAAAGGATTACAGTTTACAGCGAGAGCTCCGTAGATACTAGGCAGAGCCTATCATGGTTGTCTCACATGGGATTGAACATAATTGAGTCATGTTCAGTGTTAAGCTATTACAAATGCTGATTTGCAATGCTAATATTGCAGAGACAGCTGTCACTGGGAATTAAATATGATCATTCAAAGCCTGGAATAAATGAGGTTGCTATTATCTTCTGGCCTCGCAGCAGTCTGCTTGAGAACATGAATAAATGATACAGTCTCAATGACTGCTGTACAGTATTGTAACTGTGGCTTAGAAATCAAAAATAAAAGAACTGTTCTCGAGCAAAAGGTAGTCACATAGAGACAGGAGCAGAACCAGCAGCGCTGTTAAACCCCATTGACCGCATACTGCATGATAAACAACATAGAAGATCACATCACAGCAGCTGCTCTGTGCCTAGCGCATCCATGTAATCCTAGGCAGTTTGCCAATTTAACAAAATAGGTTGTTATAACATTAACAACGGCTAAAGAAATAACCTTTCTTTGGGAATGCTGTAAGCTAGGCTCTGTTTGCATTCAGTAGCGCTAATAAGACATATGTTGTCAAAGAAATTAAATCTTGTAGATACAATTGAAGGGATTTGACTACCATAGTTCCCTTTAATCTACAATTTGATTCAAATAGTAAGAAGGTCTTTGCACACTTAGATTATTATAGGATTTTTCTTGGTCATTTAGTTTTAGTCAGCAAAAGGACAGTGCAAAAGAGAGATACATATGACAAAATGCAATGAGAAATAAGGATTTATTCTTCAGGTGAGACATTAAATTGAGGCTACCCTTCCTTGTTCTGGTAGCATTATTCAAAGTAGAGCACAGAGTTTGCCCAGTAACCTGGCCAGCATTCTTCCCTCAACCAACACCACCAAAAAACTGATTAACTGGTCAATCACCTCATTGCTGTTTGTTGAATCTTGCTGTGCAAAGATTGGTTGCCATGTTTGCCTACAAAAACAACAGTAACTGAACTTCAAAACTAATACTTTGGATGTGAAGCGCTTTGGGATGTCCTGATAGTTGTGCTACATAAATGCAAGTTCTTTATTTTCATTATGAGGGGCACAGATAGGATGGATACTAAGGAGCTTTTTCCCTTCGTTGAGGGTTCTATAACAAGGGGGCATAGATTCAAGGTAAAAGGCGGGAGGTTTAGAGGGGATTTGAGAAAGAACTTTTTCACTCAGAGGGTGGTTGGAGTCTGGAACTCACTGCCTGAAAGGGTTGTGGAGGCAGGAACCCTCACAACATTCAAGAAGCATTTGGATGAGCACTTGAAATGCCATAGCATACAAGGCTACGGACCAAATGCTGGAATATGGGATTAGATTAGACAGGGCTTGATGGCCGGCGCGGACACGATGGGCCGAAGGGCCTCTATCCGTGCTGTATAACTCTATAACTCTCTATGACTCTATTATAAAATAACATAAAATCCATTCCTGCAGTTAATTACGTGCAAAGAGTAAGTCTTCAAGACTGTGACTCACATTCATATCAGATGATACCATATCCCTTGCCTGCTGAGATAGTAAGGTAAATTTTACAAATTCGTGCTTCTGGTATGCAGCTTCCACTGCCGGCAGTACATAACAAGAATTCTAGCATGCAAGTTAGTGGACCCTGCAGGAATGTCTGTCCATTCATTTTAGCCAACAGAAAATTCTGTGAGACCTGCTGACCTGCACACCCAAATTCCCAATATGCACTTCCAGCAGGTGAAGCTCTGCACTGGGAGCATGGATTCATAAAATTTGCCCAAGTACTTTTGCATAAAAAAATTATGGCTCTGAAAATCTGTAGTCATTCTGGAAGTCCAAGGATTGGCTGGAAACTAGGCCGGAACCAGAAATGTTGGGTCTCATACTTGTGCCCAAGTTTCCGGAATAGTCTTGTGGGGGTGAAGCCGTTGTACTCGCCTATCAACTTAAGGGGAAGGCAAGTCAGGGCTAAGAACTCTGAATGTTGGACTTCCCACACCCCAAACCTTCATTGGAACTCAGCATATGGTCCAAGGAAGTAAACCTGGTCAGACTAGGAGTATATCCCTGATAAAGGCAGACATGGGGACCACCTGTAAGTCCAGGCAATAACCAAGGCCCAATCCCTGGAAACTGTGGGGGTAAGTTTTTTTTCTGTTTAAAAAGGCCATGGGAGGGGGGTGTCCACATGGTTTTTCTGGTAGGGAACGCAGTATCCCCCAAGCACGGCACTCCTCCATCAGACTTTCCAGGGTCTCAAATATGGTGGGTGGCCTAGATGGAGCCCTAGTAACATTGGTGCCCATTATTTGCATGTAAATTAAGACACCTACCCTGACCGCAGAAATTCACCAGGTTCAGTGGTGAAGGTTCCCAGCAGGCTCGATCCTGGTCTAAGTGCTGGGAATTCCCTAGTTCTACTTTCCAATATTTATTATTAGAGACTGATAGAAAGTCTTGCTTGTAGGGACCACTATCTGTGAAAGAAAAGTTGGGCATAAGTGGGCTGAATTTCTGAATGTGCACTGCTAGCTCCCCACAAATTCCCTCCCCAGCCTCTGCCCCCCACCCCCACTCCCAATCCACGGCTTCCGATCTCCCTCACGGTCTCTGTCCCTCTGTTGTCCTTTTTGAACCTACAAACTACATTAGTCAGCTTTCAGTCTGTCAGAACATTCTCAGTGTTCATCGACTCCCTCAAAGTAATTTTCAGTGTTTCACAAACTGTCTCTCATTTTTCTGTAAGTTTGTTGCATAGTTCATCCGTCCAGGGCATTTATTGGTACTCAGCCCCTGTAACTTATTTAGAACAAGCTGCCTTAGGAACATAGGAACAAAAGTAGGCCATTCAGACCTTTGAACCTCCTCTGCTATTCAATTAGATCATGGCTGATCTGTAACTTGCTTTAGCAGTCATGATTGCTGAGAAGCTGAGGGTATGTCAATATGAGGAACTGAAGTTGCCGTAAGTTTGCAGCTGGCTGACATCCTGAGAAGCAGATTTTAGATCACTGACCATAAACTTGCATAGGGATGGTTGGAACCGTCACAAAACAACCCGTGGTCAATGACCAGAGTAATAACAGTCTGCTCTGGCCCATGCGCAGTCCCCCTAGGGTAGCCTCCCTTTCTCAGGCTCCAACTGTCGGCTGGCTCTTTTGCAGAACTGGCTGATTTCCCATCCTCTCCAACCAGCGAGCTACATAAAATTGGTGAGCTGTGAACACCAATTGGTCGTACCGATGCAGCTTGCCGCTTAGGTCCTGGAAAATTTGCGGGTAAGCCCTGGGAAGGGGAATGGTGGAGAATGGGAACAGGGCAAGCACATGCCGACAGTCTGCTACAGAAATTGTTGAGGAGCCAGGAGGAACACTCCTGCTCCCTTGGCTCCACATAAAAGTAGGTAAAAAGCATTAACTTAGCTTTTCATTGGTGGCCACCAGTGATCCCTTTAAGGGCCAATGGTTAGACCGCTGCAGATCATAGAAAACGTGAGCAGACCATGCGCCGTGCATGCTCTGTCCAGTTTATGCCAAACTTGGCAGTGGGGTCCTAAAACAGGGGTAAGACCCTGATTTGCATATTCAAGGGGCCTAATGCATTTTTTAGGCGGGCACCCTGGACATTTGGAAGTCCAAGTCCACCTGGCACTTTCCAGGGAGATAGGGCACGAGAGAATTCAGTCAGAAATTGATTATGCCACTTTAATTTTCTGCCCAAAAAATGGGCGCGACAGGGACCAATTTCACCCCCTATCCCTTTTAGATGTAACTTCTTTTGATAAATAAACAAAGCTTCCATTTGAAGGCACAACGGAAAATGGCCTGCTGCTGCTGTGGAAGATGCACATTAAATTAAAAGCACATATATTTTCAGTTGGCCTCCCTCATATTTTTTCGGTTTGTGATTTGCATGATGAATGGATAAGAAATTTATTTCTGTCGGTTTAATGGAAAATTAGAATGCTAACATGATCTGCTTCAAGTGTTTTTCTAGTTATTTCAGCTACTATTATTTTATCATTATTCAGAAATGGGGATGTTCGCTGATGATTGCACAGTGTTCAGTTCCATTCGCAACCCCTCAAATAATGAAGCAGTCCGAGCCCACATGCAGCAAGACCTGGACAACATCCAGGATTGGGCTGATACGTGGCAAGTAACATTTGCGCCAGACAAGTGCCAGGCAATGACCATCTCCAACTAGAGAGAGTCTAACCAACTCCCCTTGACATTACCATCACCGAAACCCCCACCATCAACATCCTGGGGGTCACCATTGACCAGAAACTTAAATGGACCAGCCATATAAATACTGTGGCTACAAGAGCAGGTCAGAGGCTGGGTATTCTGCGATGAGTGACTCACCTCCTGACTCCCCAAAGCCTTTCCACCATCTACAAGGCACAAGTCAGGAGTGTGATGGAATACTCTCCACTTGCCTGGATTAGTGCAGCTCCAACAACACTCAAGAAGCTCGACAACATCCAGGACAAAGCAGCCCGCTTGATTGGCACCCCATCCACCACCCTAAACATTTACTCCCTTCACCACCGGCGCACTGTGGCTGCAGTGTGTACCATCCACAGGATGCACTGCAGCAACTCGCCAAGGCTTCTTCGACAGCACCTCCCAGATCCGCGACCTCTACCACCTAGAAGGACAAGAGCAGCAGGCACATGGGAACACCACCACCTGCACGTTCCCCTCCAAGTCACATACCATCCCGACTTGGAAATATATCGCCGTTCCTTCATCATCGCTGGGTCAAAATCCTAGAACTCCCTTCCTAACAGCACTGTGGGAGAACCTTCACTACACGGACTGCAGCGGTTCAAGAAGGCGGCTCACCACCACCTTCTCAAGGGCAATTAGGGATGGGCAATAAATGCTGGCCTTGCCAGCGACGCCCACATCCCATGAACGAATAAAAAAAATTCAGCAATGACACAGCCATTAGGAATAAGATAACCTTCTTACTACAGCAATACTGGTTACCAACTGATGATTGCATTGGTGTCCTGAAAGTTAGAATTCAGCTAAAAGACTCCGCGATCCAACATTTCCTAACAGTGAACTATTTCATCAAAGAGCTTTTGCTCAGACTATAAGGGCTCGATTTTTGGACATCCGAGCAGGTGGGTTCATGGGGGGGGGGGCTCCGAAAATCGTGGATTCCCGGGGCGGGTCCAGAACCCGGCTCCAACCCGCCGACTTCTGGGTTCCCCAGTGACGCGCTTAGATGCGCGCGCAGCCCTCGCATGTGGGACTCCCGTCGGCAAATAAGCCGGCGGGATCCCACTTAAGGCAATTAATGTGATAGTTCAGGTCATTAGCAGACCTGATTTGTAGGATATTTTAGGAGGGGTGGGATTTTCAACTCAACTGAGCGTGTTTCCCGTACCGGGGGAAACACTCCCAATTGAAATGGACAAGTTGCAGCCACCAGCCTGTCGCAGCTGCAAAGGTCCATTTGACAGGTGTGAGGGGAGACCCTCAATCATTGTAGGAGGCCACTCTGTCACTTTGGACAAAGTTTGGCCTCCACCACCCTCCTCCTAACAATAAAATTCACCAACTTGCAACCTCAACCCTGGTGTGCAGACATATTTACCTACCTTGCGGACCCCCTCAAACGTAAATCTTCCGGATGGGGGCCGCCATAGCTGCAGTCATGACATCCTCGGAGGACAAACAGCATCACCAGCCTCGCCGGCCATGCCGTCCATCTCTGACACGTGGAGCTCCACAACACAGTGCTGTGACACATCCACCTGCACAGCAGGAGGGAGGTCAACCGCAGAGAGAGATGCGTTGCAGAGGGCACTACCCTCGCCACAGGGTCCACAGACCGAGGCTCAGCTTCCTGGACCTCTCTGAGCAGCAGTGCACACGGAGGCTCAGAGTCACTCGACATGTAGTCGTGGACATCTGCAGTCTTCTCATGCCGAGCTGCTCCCGGTTGGCCCGAGCACCACCTTCTTACCTGTCGCTGTCAAAGTCACCACTGCCCTCAACAACTTCTCCTCCACATCCTTCCAGGGGGCCACTGGGGACATCGCCGGCGTCTCTCAGTTGTCTGCACAAAAGAGCCCTGCAAATACACCTACACCCACTCTGCAGTGACACAATGAGTGGCATCAGTTGTGGGTCTTCATTGTGATCCTCAGGAAAGGGCATTATTGCACAAACCAGACAAGATTCGCAAAGACGTGGCAGTAGTGGTGCCAATATATGTAATGTGAGTTGATCAGAAATTAAATAGAAGTAAAAACCATGACAAACCCTCAAAAACCCTTGTGCATCCCCTTCATGTTCACAACACGTTTGCCTTACGCTGCCTACTGCACATATGTGATGCATGCCCTGTGGCTGCAGCACAGGTAGTGGCAGGTTGAGTGAGGCTGACTGTGAAAGAGATGCATCAAAGGGTGAGTATGAGATAGAGCCATGAAATTGTTTGAGGATTGGGTTGCGTGGTAGTGGCGGGATGAGTACTAGCGAGGTGAGTAAGTGCAGGTAAGATGAGGATGAGCTTTGAGTGGTTATGAGGGATGATGTGACAGAGTAGTGTTGGCAGTGCAGAAGGAGATGTGGGGTGGGGGCAGTGATGTGGCAGACAGAGTGTAGGGGAATGAGTAAGTGTACTCACTTCGGCTGACCTACTTAGGTCATTGAAGTGCCTCCTGCACTGTATGCAGGTGCGCGATATGTTGGTGGTGCTGGTGACCTCCTCTACCACCTCGAGCCAGGCCTTCGTGGTGGCAGAGGCAGGCCACTTCCTCCCGTCCGCTGGGAGGAAATCTCCCTCCTCCTCCTTCTCCTCCTCACCCCATCCAGTAAGATCTGGAGTGAGGCATCATTAAACCTGGGAGCAGCCTTCCCCCCGGGATGCTCCATGCTGTATTTTTGCCTATTTTCTGCAGCATCAGTCAGTGGAGGACTGCCCCTTTAAACAGGGCTCCTCCAGCTGACAGCCTATGATGCCGCTGTGCAGCTTTCCAGCGCGAAACCCAGAAGCCAAGGTAAGTGCCTTCAATTAGGCGGCGATCGCGTGCGGAGCACCCCAAAATCACTGGGCACGTTACCCACGTGCCCAGTCGCCCCCCCCCCCCCCCGCCCTCCCGCTGCGAACTCACCTCCCTCCTAATATCGAGCCCTATTTCTTCCATGTCGCCTTTAAGAGATTAGATTATGTCCTGTAGGTGATTTGTCAAGAGCTTCCAGATGCATAAATGGCATCATATTTGCAACGGCATTACAACACAATGTGCTCACTTTGGTAAAACACAAGAAAGGAAAGAAGAACATACATTCAAATGGTAGCTCTTAGAATTTATTGCTGCTACATGACCAAGAATGATCAGCTGCTTGTCCAAGGCTGCACTTGTGAAGCAACCAGCACCCTTTCTTTTTAAATAACAAATTAATATTTTTTGTATGTTAACATCACTAATTACATGAGCTCTAAGAAATAGAATTCACATTGGGTGGCTGGTGTAGTAATTCACTACAGGTTGTGGCTTTGGATTTGGCCCACGTGGAATGCAGGACTTCATCCCACATGTTGTAAATTTGTTCATTATTTCTCAAGTGTATACTGCAAGGGTACGGAATATTGTTCAACATCCAGGCTTTCGTGTCCCTTCATTGATAGCTTAAAAAGGGTAAATGAGCACTGTTACTACAATATTTGAGATTTTCTTCTTCTATATTTTCTAACTGCAGTAAACCCCTAAAAATGTGGTCGCCCTGTATCCTACAAGCCATTCATCCTGCAAATTCTAGTTTCTAAGAATATTCAGCCTTTTTTTGGTTCTCCCAACTGAGGTTCTTTGTGCTTCTTGGCATCCACTATCCTGCTCCCAGGCCTCTGTCACCACCAGGAGATGTATGAGAATAACTTGCCCTTTGGTTGCTGTACTCATTTGATTTTTCCATTTTTTATTACGGGGAAGCCCACTTCCCCAAGATGGCCTGGCTGAGATAAGAACTTGCCTGTGGGAAATCAGAGACATGAACCCGCATCTTATAAGTTTTTCATGCATTGCACTGACACACCAACTAGAAATGTCACAAAAATCATACCATAGGCTTTTAACCATTTCAGTATCTAATGCAGGAAAATTAGGGGGATTTTCCAGAAAAGGGTATTAATACTAAGTAGGTATTTATTTTTGCTTTAATTGGGTAACAGAGCAAAGTGCAGGAGAATGACAGGGAAGAATCATGTTAAGTATTGATGGCAGAATGAAGTTTCATGAATTTTCATTAACAAATCAAAAATGTAAAATCTATTTTTATGAAACTTGTAATATCTATTAATTACGCATTCAAGGTGAAATATTAATTAATTGTGTTAACTGGACCTATTTGACATATTCTATCAGGTTGATTAAAATAGGTTCAAAACCAAGGGCTTGATTTTTGGAAGTCCGGGACGGCGGGTTCGTGGTGGGAGGGCTCTGAAAATCGGGGATTCCCGGGGCGGGTCGGGAGCCCGGCTCCAACCCGCTCACTTCTGGGTTCCCCAGTGACGTGCTTAGATGCGCGCGCAGCCCCCGCATGCGGGACTCCCGCCGGCAATTAAAGCCAGTGGGATCCCACTTAAATCAATTAATTACATAGTTCAGGTCGTTTGTAGACCTGATTGACATGATATTTTAGGAGGGGTGGGATTTTCAACTCAACTGAGACTGTTTCTCACACTGGGGGAAACACTCCCAGTTGAAATGGACAAGTTGCAGCCACCAGCCTGTCGCAGCTGCAAAGTCCATTTGACAGGTGTGGGGGAGAGACCCTCACTCATTGCAGGAGGCCACTCTGTCACTTTGGACAAAGTTTGGCCTCCACCAGCCTCTTCCTAACAATAAAATTCACCAACTTGCAACCTCAACCCCGGTGTGCAGACACATTTACCTACCTTGCGGACCCCCTCAAATGTATATCTTCTGGATGGGGACCGCCATAGCTGCAGTCATGACATCCTTGGAGGACGAGCAGCATCACCAGCATCACCAGACTCGCCAGCCATGCCGTCCACCTCTGACACGTGGAGCTCCACAACACAATGCTGTGACACATCCACCTGCACAGCAGGAGGGAGGGCAACCGCAGAGAGAGATGCGTCTCAGAGGGCACTACCCTCGCTATAGGGTCTACAGACCGAGGCTCAGCTTCCTGGACCTCTCTGAGCAGCAGTGCACACGGAGGCTCAAAGTCACTCGATATGTAGTCGTGGACATCTGCAGCTTCCTTCATGCCGAGCTGCTCCCAGCTGGCCCGAGCACCATCTTCTCACCTGTCGTTGTCAAAGTCACCATTGCCCTCAACAACCTCTCCTCCACATCCTTCCAGGATGCCACCGGGGACATCGCCGACGTCTCTCAGTTGTCTGCACAAAAGAGCGGTGGGGGTGGTGATGTGGCAGATGGAGTGTAGGGAAATGAGTAAGTGTACTCACTTCGGCTGACCTACTTATGTCATTGAAGCGCCTCCTGCACTGTAAGCAGGTGCACGATATGTTGGTGGTGCTGGTGACCTCCTCTGCCACCTCGAGCCAGGCCTCTGTGGTGGCAGAGGCAGGCCACTTCCTGCCATCCGCCGGGTGGAAGATCTCTGTCCTCCCCCCTCCTCCTCACCCCATCTAGTAAGACCTGGAGTGAGGCGTCATTAAACCTGGGAGCAGCCTTTCCCCTGGGCTGCTGCATGCTGTAATTTTGCCTATTTTCTGCAGCATCAGTCAGTGGAGGACTGCCCCTTTATATAGGGCTCCTCCAGCTGACAGCCTATGATGCGGGTACGCAGTCCGCCCGCTGCGCTGCTTTCCAGCGCGAAACCCGGAAGCCAAGGTAAGTGCCTTCAATTAGGCTGCGATCGCGTGCTGAGCACCCCGATTTCACTGGGCGCGTTACCCACGCACCCAGTTGACCCCCCGCTGCCAACCCGCCTCCCTCCTAATATCGGGCCCGATAACTCAAATGCCACAAATGTTTCTAACACTGACCAAGCACCAAGTATCTCTGTGTTTAATGTTTTTAACCAATTGATATCAAATCAACTGAGCATCAAAAATATTATATTCTTTAAGTCACACTCATGTAATAAAGCTACTTCAGTCCTTTTGTGCCCTCTCAAAATATAGAACTTTTAATGTCAGTAAAGATGGTAGTGATTAATCAAAATTCAGACCAAGCAAATTTGTCAGATTCTGCACCGTGATAGCAAGAGACTGTTCTGATCTCCAAAGCCACAATCATGACATATCAATGGGTTTTCTGAAGTTCTTACAGACATTTGCTGTCATAATGCAATCTCTTTACAGTAAAGGGAAGTAGGCCACTGAGCTTTGCAACAATTCAAATTTGTCTAGTGTTACTAGGCTGCCATAAAGCTCAATCCCTGATTAATATAGTAATAATATCCCCAAGGAGTTCACTATTTAACATGTCAGCAGAGCAATAGAATCCAATGCAACAGGACATTCAGTGAATGATTACTTAATTTGCTGTTTGTGTGAAGTCATGTCACTCCCCGTCCCTCAACCAGAGAGGCACAAAGGCTGCATTGTATATAATAGGGCTGGCCATTTACTCTCTCTCTCTCTCTGGTGTGTTCAGATTTTTTTAAGGATTGCTACTGTAACAAGTTAAAGGGATACAACAATGATTTAATTGTGATATCTAAATATCTCAATGATATATTGTTGTTCACTGACCAACATCACACCTTCAATTATGATGGCCCAGGAGTGACTATTTAAAAAAAATTATAACACCAGGGCAGACATATCGGGTAGATTTTTTTTAAACAGCTGGATGTTAAGCAATGCCTGGGCATAACGCAAAGAGGAAAATTGGGTGAGAAGAATTGCACACCTGTAATGGCGCCCATCCGATTTTTCTTCTGTTCATTTATAGACTAAAATCTATCCCGTTATGTTTGTTTTTATTTGCAGTCATTTTTAGAAGGTTGTTGATGTGAGCTGGCTTGCTATTTGTGTGTGTGTGTGTGGGGTGGGGTGGGGTTGGGGGGGTGGGAATGAGATAGAGACACATAACAATTTCTTTTGTGGAGGTGAGAAATAGGTTATGACGTAGATTGGTCATATCATCAGCAACAAAACTACATACTAACTACTCACAAAACGGACACTTCTGGTATTAAATGAAGATGGAAAAAGATCCATATATTCTGTGAAAACATTAGTGAATTCTTGACATATGAACACAACATACTTTATGGGCTGTTTTGTGGAAGTTTGGCAATCAATTTATTTTATTTTTCATGACAACATTGTTCAGGCAGATGTGAAGCTAGTAAGAGAAACATCTAACCCTAGTGGTTGCCCAAAATAGAGAAAGAATTGGAAAATTCTAGTGACTAGGCTCATGGCCATTCTATGCTCTCACTCATGTGGCAAGTGATGGTTAGCTCTGTGTCTGAACTTCTGCATACAAGGACAGCAGAAATTTTCCAGGAGTGATTTCCATAGACAGGAAAGCTGGACTGTGAAGCTTTGCAGCTGGTATTCTGTGTAGAGTTTTTTCTCCTCACTGATGCAGAATACTGAAGTGCAATTGCAGCAGCTCTTGTAGGGCTTCCCGCTACCCCCATGACATTCTGAAGCCTGAACTGACAACTCAGTCAAATCTCTCTGATGCTGTAGGTCTTCCTCATCCAGCTATGGCTTTGGGTGGCACTAATTCCAGGAACAAGAGATCAGGGATTGGAATTCTGGACTCATAAACTGTGAACTCGGCAGCTCATATCCAGCTTCCTAGACATCATGGAATGAGAAAACAAGAGCAAGGAGAAGGAAAAATTAAAAGTAAGAAAAATGGAAACTATTATTATTAATTCCAGTTTGGGGATGGCAATAAAGAAAAGCACCTCTCCCCTTGATGTGATAGAAATTCCAAAATTCTCAAAGAGTTTCTTGTTTTTTTCACTTTCTGAAACTTCATACAATTTAGGCAAATAGTTTCAAGTGGCAGAGTCCATAATTTGGGATGGCCTGTAATTGCCTCTTCTGTCAAAGGTCACCATTGCACAGTCCCTCCTTTCAGTAAAGCTGCGGCTATGCAGAATATAAATAGTGACCTCATTAATCCTATTAACAGCCTGGGACAATACCAGTGATGCTTGCCATCTACTGACTAGCATTGGACAGCATTATTCCAGCAATCAAAAAATCAGGCAGTTGGTGAATAGTAATCAACTGTGTTTATACTGCTAACTCACTAACCCCCCACAATAGTCAATCAATGTGGTGAATTCTCCTAATTGGGTACCTTCTGCGTCCAGCAGAGGCTGCAATAGGAAACAAAGGGGTCTAAAATTACTGTTTGCTGCAATTACTTTCCATCTATCAGTACAGCCAGTACATGGCAGCCATCATTCAATCACTGCTCAGAGGACTTCAATGGCAACAAAACAAATTCGACTCATTATGGTCAGCCTCGCTGCTACACGAGAATAGCGTTTTCATATATATTAATCAAAAATGAATATATAGCGATCCCACATTACATTTCTGTACAATTGTAAATCACCCTTGTATCTATATTTTTCTCCTTTTCTAAGTGAATTTATAATTTTTAGCTTAGCAATTTCATCGCTAGAAACCCTCTACCCTGGCTGTTATCATTATGGGCTCCCTGCTGTAGCTTTTGAAAGGGCGAATTAGCAGTAGCACAATCCTAGTGACCTTTTCACCCCCATTACAAAGCATCAGCTGCAATGTCTTGTTTTGCTAGACCTCTCCATATGTTAGGACAGAATCGTTACAATGGAAGACACATCTCACTGAGGGAAGAGGGTGGAAAATTGGAGGAAGAATCTGGCAGAAACAATTTTATTTTCCTAATATCTTTAGATATGCAGCTTCTTGTAATTTTACAGTGGCAGTGGGAAGCTCTTATGATGCAAATGTAAATGTAACCCATAGCGAACACTTAAATTGTTTGTAAATTCAAAACTGCAGGCCATCTGAATGAGAAATTTATCATTGTTACAAAGCACTTACTTATTTTTAAATGCTCTTAAAATTGCAATTTAATGAGACATGCTCAAAAGAAAGCTATCCAAAATTTGGTGCATAAAAACAAAGACACAATGAATTTATACAAAAAGATCAATGCAAATCTATTCCTTTATTTATTGGTATTCATTTATTACAATTTGGATCAGCTCTTCAGGTTAAAATTTTAAAAAGTTTATTTAAAAAATATACAAAAGAAAAAATTACTTTGAGATTGAAATATATGATAATCCTTTAGATACCTTAATATCTTTAAAGTACATATACACGTCACTTATGCTGCTAATGAATAGCTAAGAGTGTAGCGCAGACTTCTTCCCATATTTTCCCTGTGCTGGTTCAGTTAACCTGATAAAGGACTCAGCAAAATGGAAAGAAATTCCCATTGGTAAGTAAAACACTTAATCAAACCTCTAGGTACATCAAGTTACATTCAGTCACAAATCAATATTTAATAAACAGCTCAGCAAAATTCATTAAGTTGAATATAATAAAAGACCTTTTACTTCATTTTGTAGACATTACTGCTATATAAAACCTGTGGTGGCATTTTCATTACATCTTTCAATTTGATAAATTTAAATGTTAATACCTTTGCAACAAATTAAATATAATCAAGGTTTTTTCTGTAATTGCCTTATTAAGGTAAAAACTGAATTATTTTATATTTCTTACAGTTTTGATTTGGAGCAAAATACAATTTCATTAAAACAAATTTTATTAAAAAATCCTCTCTCCCCCATGATATTTCAGTTCTCCCTACAGTCAATGTTATCTTTCCAGATCAGAAAGAATTTTTTGTTATAGTGCATGGGGAATTTCAACTTTTTTTTATTCATGGGATCTTCTGAGTATAAACTGTAAATCCAGGATTTTCGTGAGGTTTCTTTTAGAAAACATCACATTCCTATACTCTATACAATGGTAAATTGAAAGCCGTTGTGTAAAAATTGACTGTCTGATTGAGTAGTTTAGATCTGAATAGCCAACCAAATAGTTAGAACTAAAAATTTAATAATCAGAGGTGATTTTGAATCTATAAAGGAGGTTCCCAACCGCAAGGTTACGTGATAACAGAGTATACATGAAATACAGAGCTGCTTTGAGTATGCTCTGCAGAGTTGCCAGGGACTTACAGTGAGCCAGAGCCTCTTAGTTCAAAACTCTTGTTATATACCCAGACCCATTGAGTATTTGAATGAGAATGTCAAATTGCATTTTATTTATGACTGTTAATAGTTGGTGGCAGCCTTTATCAACCAGCTCGGGTTCACAAACGATTCATTAAACTCAGAACTGATAATCCCCATTGATTGATAACACTTCTCCTTCAACAATCAAACATCATTCAAAAAATCAATTATGCTGGAACATAGCAGAACCTAAATAGCAATTAATTACAATTTATATATACACATGTCATCAAATTGACTTGACTTTGTCTTGTTGTTTCTAACAGCTAAGCTGGTCTAGTTCAGTGCTTTCTACCTTTGCCCCAGTTTTAATATGACTCAATTGAAAAGCTTAGTCATTTTTTATTACTTTGGGTTGCATGGTCCTGATACTAGCCAGTTACATAAGTGATCTTCAAAAATGTCAGCAAAGCATGATTTCTGCACAATGCTCTTCTGTTTCAAAAAGCCACTTACATCCACTTTGCAACAGTGAAGAGGTTTCAGGACAGAAAAACTCTGAACATTTTTGCACACTACAAATCGCTAAGGATAACTGAGGGCACCTACATTTTACTTGTAAAATTATGTGACCCATCTGGTAAATGGAAATGTCAGAAAAGCACATTAGCTTGTTCAACTACATGGCGTGTCAATAAAATTTAATTCAATTAAAAAGCTCAACGAGAATGGAAGTTAATGTCATTTATTTTTGATTCACCTCCAGTTTGTGATCAGTATTAGGCCAGGGTGTAACTTTAAGCATTTTAATGAATGACAGTGACAACATTTTCTTGTATATTTTACTTTGAGTGACATTGTCTGCCTCACCAAATAGCTGTTCCTTTCTCTACCTCTTCTCCACAAGATTACCAGTTTGTGAAAGTTAGTTTTGTGCTAAGGATTCATATTTTCACCCCACCATTGGTGGCCATCCAGACCCTACATTCTGGATTTCTCTCCTTAAGCCCCTCTGTCTCTCCACCTCCCTCTCCTCCTTTAAGACCCTTCTTCAAACCCACCTCTTTGATCAAGCCTTTGAACATTCCCCAAAGTGTCTCCTTATTTGACTTGGTGTCCATTTTTTCTGATTATGCCTCTGTGAAGCACCTCGGGATGCTATTTAAATCCATGTCGTTGTTATTGTGGTGCAATATCTTTCTTGGCCTTTTCCAGCCTGGAATTTTTTCTATGTGGTGTGCATTTCCAAGACCACAAGCCTCATATAAGTGATGCACATATACTTGCTTCAATCTAGTTAACATATACAAATACAATATATTGATTGTATATCAGCAATACACATGATACATATTGAAGTAGACTTATTGGGCTCGATATTACCAGGGCTGCGGGTTCGCGGCGGGCGGGCGACTGGGCGCGTGGGTAATGCGCCCAGCGAAATCAGTCTGCCCCACGCGCGATCACAGCCTAATTGGATCCACTTACCTGTGCTTCCGGGTTCCCCACTGCTGATCTGTGCGTCGGGCGGGCTGCGCATGCGCAGTAACGTCTGTCAGCTGGAGTAGCTCTATTTAAAGGGGCAGTCCTCCACTGACAGATGCTGCAACAAATAGGAAAAATTACAGCATGGAGCAGCCCAGGGGGAAGGCTGCTCCCAGTTTAATGATGCCTCACTCCAGGTATCATTAGATGGGGTGAGGAGGAGGGGAGGACAGAGATCTTCACCCCGGCGGGCGGGAGGAAGCGGCCTGCCTCTGCCACCAGAAAGGGCTGGCTCGAGGTGGCAAAGGAGGTCACCTGCACCACCAACATATCGCCCACCTGCATACAGTGCAGGTGGCGCTGCAATGACCTCAGTAGGTCAGCCAAAGTGAGTACACTGACTCATTCCTCTACACTCCGTCTGCCACATCACCGCCCCCACCCCACATCTCCTTCTGCACTGCCAACACTACTCTGTCACATCACCCCTCACACCCACTCAAACCTCATCCTCATCTTACCTGCACTTACTCACCTCGCCAGTACTCATCCCGCCACTACCACTCAACCCAATCCTCATACAGTCTCATGGCTCTATCTCATACTCACCCTCTCATGCATCTCTTTCACGGTCAGCCTCACTCAACCTGCCACTACCTGTGCTGCAGCCACAGGGCATGCATCACATATGTGCAGTAGGCAGCGTAAGGCAAACGTGTCGTGAGCATGAAGGGGATGCACAAGGGTGTTTGAGGGTTTGTCATGGTTTTTATTTCTATTTAATTTCTGACCAACTCACATCACATATTATATTGGCACCACTACTGCCATGTCTTTGCGAATCTTGTCTGGTTTGTGCAATAATGCCCTTTCCTGAGGATCACAATGAAGACCCACACCTGATGCCACCCATTGTGTCACTGCAGAGTGGTGTAGGTGTATTTGCAGGGCTCTTTTGTGCAGACGATTGAGAGACGTCGGCGATGTCCCCGGTGGCACCCTGGAAGGATGCGGAGGAGAAGTTGTTGAGGGCAGTGGTGACTTTGACAGCGACAGGTAAGAAGATGGTGCTCGGGCCAGTCGGGAGCAGCTCGGCATGAAGGAGGCTGCAGATGTCCATGACTACATGTCGAGTGACTCTGAGCCTCCGTGTGCACTGCTGCTCAGAGAGGTCCAGGAAGCTGAGCCTCGGTCTGTGGACCCTGTGGCGAGGGTAGTGCCCTCTGCGACGCATCTCTCTCTGCGGTTGCCCTCCCTCCTGCTGTGCAGGTGGATGTGTCACAGCACTGTGTTGTGGAGCTCCATGTGTCAGAGGTGGACGGCTTGGCCGGCGAGGCTGGTAAGGCTGTTCGCCCTCCGAGGAGGTCATGACTGCAGCTACGGTGGCCCCCATCTGGAAGATGTACATCTGAGGGGTTCCGCAAGGTAGGTACATGTCTCTGGACCCCGGGGTAAGTGTGCAAGTTGGTGAATTTTCTTGTCAGGAGGAGGGTGGTGGAAGCCAAACTTTGTCCCAAGTGACAGAGTAGCCTCCTGCAATGAGTGAGGGTCTCCCCCCACCACCTGTCAAATGGACCTTTGCAGCTGCCACAAGCTGATAGCTGCAACACGTCCATTTCAACTGGGAGTGTTTCCCCCAGTATGGGAAACAGTCCCAGTTGTTTCTAAAATCCCACCCCTCCTGACATATTCCCTTAATCAGGTCTGTTAACGACCTGAAATAGCACAATAAATACTTTCAAGTGGCACCCCGCCGGCTTTAATTGCCTGCGGGAGTCCCACATGCGGGGGCTGCGCGCGCATGTCACCGCGTTATGGGGAACCCGGAAGTGGGCGGGTTGGAGCCGCTCCAGGATTCCCCGATTCTCGAAGCCCCCCCGCCAGGAACGCACCCGATAGCGGGTGCTAAAATGGAGCCCATTTTCTCAGTTTGACACAATAAAATTTATAGTGAACATAAATTATGCATGACTGAACTGCGTGGCTATAATCTAATTGAAAATTTCAGATGAGGTCACAAACCACAAAAGCAAAGTTTAAAGCAATTTATCAATGTCTGAATTACAATATTAGTTTTCAACCTTGAAATTGTTATTTATAATTTAGGCTGAATATTTTGTTTGTCTTTAGCTCTGTGTCTTTTCTGTTCCAGGACCATATGCCTGTGTCCACGTGTCAGATAAAGAGCCTGGTTTACGTGCCATGCACTGAGAATAATGGGCTCAATTTTTAAACGGAGCCGGGAAGGGGGCGGGGAGTCAATTTGAGGTTGGGAAACCCATTAGTACGGGTTTCCTGGACATCCTTACGATTTTGGCGTAAGGACGTCTTTTTTTTTTGTCAGTTTCCCATCCAACTGACCAGCTGATTGACAGGCTGGTCTGAGTCAGATGGGAGACCAGCCAGGGAAAGGACATCTGCAGGTAAGTCTTTGTTTGCACGGGGGGGGAAGGGGGGCATGGGTGGGCAAGCAGCATAGGTGGGCAAGGGGCACAGATGGGAAAGGGGCACAGATAGGCAAGGGGCAAAGGTGGGCGTAGGTGGGCAGAGAGTCGCGAGTCATGGGGGCTGGGATCGGGGATCAGTCATGGGGGGCAGGATCGGGGGTCATCGTGGGAGTCCACAATCGTTGAGGGGCAGGGCCGGGGGTCAGGGGATCAGGGTCGGGGGTCGGAGGATTGGGGTCGGGGGGTTGGGGTCGGAGGTTCGGGGTCAGGGTCGAGGGTCGGATGATCGGGGTCGGTAGATTGGGGTCAGGTTCGGGGTCGGAAGGTCGGAGGAGTGGGGTTGAGGGATTGGAGGATCGGGTGATCGGGGTCGGACGATTGGGATCGGGTCAGAGGATCGGGGTCAGGGTCGGAGGATCGGGGTTGGGGTCAGAGGATCGGGGTCGGAGGATCGGGGTCAGGAGAATGGGGTCAGATGATTAAGGTGGGGGGCAGAGGATCGGGATCAGAGTCAGAGGGGGAGGATCGGGGTTGGGGGGTTGGGGTCGGGGGTCTGCGATCGGGATGGGGGGGTGGTCAGTGCAGGAGGTAGGCTTGTTGGGCCTGGGGGAAGTACTCCTGCTCCTCTGGGCCCACAAGCTGTGCCTTTCTAGGCACTTACCTGCAATCTCGGGCCTTCTCGCCTCCTTTCACGAGGCGTAAAACAGAAGGCCCAGGAATCCTGATCCCACGGGGTTGAAATGGGGAATTAATTAAAAATGGAGGTCTGAAGCTTCCTCGAACGGTTTTAAGGCCCGACCCGCCTCCTGGGAGCGGGTTGGCCGCCCACCCTTCGTCCCGCCCCCGTGAAAACTGGAAATGGGTGGGTTGGAGGCGGGTTGGGGGCAGGTCTGAAATGGTGGCAATTTTCTATGCCCCCCCATCCCCAACCCACCCATTTTTTACTTTTAAAATCGAGCCCAATATGTCTGTGGTAAGTATCGTAGCATTGAAACAGTAAAGAGAGACACCCGCACACCCTGCAATGCCATGACTGCACTGTAATATTAATGTGTTCTCTTCGTCAATGAAGAATCCAGACGTCTGGCTTCTGGCACTTACAGAGGCAAGAGAAACAGAGGAAGATTGTTCCCCTTCCATACATTTTAGCAGCACTGAATCGCTTAATTCATAGGATAGGGAGGTACAGCAGAGTTTACTTGATGACGGTAACAGCACTATCAGTGAGGGGAAGTCACCAGTGGAACCTTCAGAGAGGTTCAGAGGTGATGAATAGTGGTCCATCTGTTCCAGATGCTATCTAGACACGTTTGAGAATGTAGGTCTCTCAGTGGTTCCCTTTGAACAGAGGACGCTGGACCGATGTGATAAGTTCACTTAATTAGGCTGTATGCAGAGCACTTTATGGCAAGGTCTGAATGTTCTTAAAGAATCTGCGCCAAGATCTTGAGCAACTTAAACAACATGAAGGTGATTGAGCAAGGCTTCTCCAGCCTGAGAAATATATTTTTTTTATTTGTTCATGGGATGTGGGCGTGGCAGGCGAGGCCAGCATTTATTGCCCATCCCTAATTGCCCTTGAGAAGGTGGTGGTGAGCCGCCTTCTTGAACTGCTGCTGTCCGTGTGGTGAAGGCACTCCCACAGTGCTGTTAGGAAGGGAGTTGCAGCACTGAAAGTACAACAAATACTAATTGCTGCAGTAAATGCTGCAGCAACCTCAGCAAACACAATGTATGCTTCTCACTTGGATTCTAACACTGCAGTTATGAGAGACTTGGCTGTTGAAATGCAGGAAGCTATGAGGGCTTTATTGACTCATTAGGACCAAGACTATAGACCACCTGCAGGAACAATTGCATGAGCCTCTACATGTGCATCGTTCATTTGCCCACCTTTGCTCCATACCCCTTGTTACCATTACCTAACAAAAATCTTTCGACCTTAATCTTGAAAATTTCAATTGACCCAGAATCCAAAACCTTTTAAGGTAAAGAGTTCCAGATTTCCACTACCCTTTGTGTGAAAAAGTGCTTCCTGATTTCACTCTTAAATGGCCTAACTCTAATTTTAAGATTATGCCCCCTTACTCTGGATTTGTCCACCAGAGGAAATAGCTTTCCTTTATCATTTTAAACATCTCAATTAGATCACCCTCAACT
Source organism: Heptranchias perlo (assembly GCF_035084215.1). Taxonomy (NCBI): domain Eukaryota; kingdom Metazoa; phylum Chordata; class Chondrichthyes; order Hexanchiformes; family Hexanchidae; genus Heptranchias; species Heptranchias perlo. The sequence goes on along the minus strand of NC_090334.1, from coordinate 36,846,048 downwards.
TTGTAAGCTCAAAGGAATACCAACCAAATTTATGCAAATTGTTTTCATAATTTAACGCTTTAAGCCCAGTATCATTCTGGTGAATCTGCGCTGTACCCCCTCCAAGGCCAATATACCCTTCCTGAGGTGCAGTGCCCAAAACTGAACGCAGTACTCCAGATGGGGTCTGACCAAGGTTCTGTACAACCAAAACATAACTTCCTCCCCTTTGTATTCCAATCTCCTTGAGATGTAGGCCAATATTCCAGCAGCCTTTCTGATTACTTTTTGTGATTTGTGCACGTGGACACCCAAGTCCTATTGCTCCTCCACAGTTCCTAGTCTCTCGCCATTAAGAAAATATTCTGATTTGTCTTTCTTGGATCCAGTGTGGATGTCCTCACACGTCCCCACATTGAGCGCCATCTGCCAAAGGTTTGCTCACTCACTTAATCTGTCGTATGTCTCTTTGTAACTGCTACCATCTACACATGCCTTGATGGGGCCTGGAAACCACCAGCATCATAGATATTGAGTGCTGTTGTCTTGATTGCCACAGGGTGAGCAGTGCTGACTGAAGACTATTGATGCAGCTAAATGTTAAGAAGCGCCATAGTTAGCAAGCACCTTTCTGGACAGCCTCATTGTTTGCACAGCCTTAATTGTCATTATTAAACACCTAATGCTAAAATAATGACAGAACGCTATTCTAGAGCTAATAATTTTTTCACAGAGCAGAAAACTCAAACTAGGACTAAAACTGTCAACTGGCACTATTAGAACTATTTCCCTGGTTTTCTGCTTGCTTAACACCAATTTTTATGGGCACTATCACTGGAAACATTGCCCATTGTCACCTCCTGCAATTTGTATTGTATACTTTAATTGCACTTTTGTTTTATTTTGTTTTTGAGGAGTTTTATTTTTGAATGAATTGGTGCAGTTTTTTTTTGAACAAGATAAAGCAATTATAACTAATGCAAAATGAGGTGATTTATTAAGTTTTATCTCCAAAGCACTAGTAATGGTTTTAATAAAATGCTACATTTCAGAACAGATGTGTGTCTATGTGTATGTGCACAGAATAGAATGAATGAATTTGCTATGGGTTTGCACAGTGTACTCAAATCTATTTCATTGCTCCCATTTAAATTCTTGAAGGTATTTCTACCTGACCACTTTTATTCCAGTAATCTACTTACTAATAGTCCTAATTTTCTGCTAGACCAAAATACACAAAAAAGTGTTTGATTGAATTTCAGTTAAAATGTGACCTGAGTTTGGAAATCGTATGAATGAAAAAGGCTGATCTAGCATCAACCTACAGTTAGGCTTATTTGTGTGGGTGCTAGTTACTCTTACTCTCTGAAGTATCTATTTAATATGTTCTGGTATTTTTTCCCTGTTCTTTTCCCTTTTTAAAATTAAAAAAAAAGATAACTGACCATTGTTTTTGCTAATGTTTACTCCTAGTCTCTATCATGCATTAGATTGTTGGCATGTGACCTTCTCTTTAAACTGGCCACTAGGAGGTGTGTGAGAGCAGCCTTGGGAAGACATTCCTGTTTATTTTCCCTTCTTCTGTGTGGCTAAGTGCATTGCTTCCACCCAGCACTTCTGCACAATGACCTTGGTTATTTTTTTTGGTTGATGGTGTTTCTCAATAAATATTTATCATCCCATTTTAAATGTCATTCCACCTCTGTTCCTTTCCATCTGTCCTAGTGATCTATAGGCCTTGGTGGAATTCACCAACACATCCAGGTACATACAAAAAAAAACTGCTGGAAATCTGAAACGAAAACAGAAATGCTGGAAATAACCATCAGGTCAGTCAGCAACTGGAGGAGAAAGGATAGATTTTGACATTTTTGGTGAGTATCCGTCTTCAGAATTTCTCTATATAGATGCTGACTGACCTGCTGTGTATTACCAGCATTTTCGGCTTTTATTACAGGCAGACACATTTTGCTGCTATTGTGACCATAAGGCAGCTTCTTTCTGCTGCACTCACAGCCACTGCAGGATTATTTAAAATTTTAAACTACTTTTTATTTTATCTCCATTATAAATGATTGGAAACAAACCAATCGTTCCCCTCTGGGATCACATACCTTTGCTGGGAGATTTTTTGGGGGCATTTTAGAAGGTCCAGTATGGAACCAACACCTGCTGTCAGCAGGCATGGTTTCCACTATGAGTGGCTTGCTTCATGGAATTTCCATGGTAGCCTTACGCACACCCCAAAAGCTCACTTTGAATATTAAGGAGGGTGGGCTAAAGACTCATTCGCCCCTCCCCCCCAGTTGACCGGGATTTTTGACAGTTCTACATTGGGGTGAAAACCTGGCATATCTGGGTTCTGCTTCAAATTCCTGCCCCATCCCAGATAATTGCACCCTCCCCCACCCAGGAATCAGGCCCTGTGATATCTTCCACAGTGTAAATTATTGCAACACCACTTTAACATGAAGCTTTTCGCTGTTAAAGAAACATTAATTGATCTGCTGTGACAATTCCCACAGACAAAAGTTTAAAAAAAAATTGGAATTAAGTAGGCTTCAGCAGTTGACATCTGTGACTGGAATGCTCATAAATTGAGTCCCAGGGATTTCAGGGAGCCCAACATGATTAAAATTTCAGTCAGAATTTGAATTTTTAAATATTTGCTGGGGAGGGGATTGGGGCAGGTTGGTAATGGAAATATATGAGATCACATACAGTTCATAAGATAGTAAAAATTAATGATGGTTGTAAAAGTCTGAATGATGCATGCAGCAGTGCAATTTACAATCCAGATTTTATGATACTTCTATAAAACCAGGAATAGAAATATTTATGTAAGTAAATTATGCAATTAAGCAGTTTGGATTGAAGTGAAGAACCAAACTAATATTTACATCATTGCTGGTATTAGAAAAGTTAATTTTAGCTTATTAATAAACTAAACCGAAGGCATGGTGGGAGGTTGGGTTGCAGGGCTGAGGTCAGAAAAGCAGAAATACCAGCATTGATGCTTGGAGAATGGAGGCCTGGCCCTGAGCTGGATATGGAGAGAACAGGGAGCTGGGGCTAGCAATGGCCGAGTGGCTGGAGCTGGGAGCAGCCATGACCTTGGGCTGTCAAGTTGAGGTATAGTGTTCATCGAGTCAAGGAACCTGATGTTCAGGTTGTGTCCTATACAACGACTGCTTCTTTTATTTACTTATTGAAGGCCAATTCATTAAACAGAGAGCCGCCATGAGTGGTCAACCTCTTGATGCACAGCAGTATACCAATTGACCTTCAACAAGTGCACAGAAAAAGCAGTAGCAGATTGCTCTTTGAAATAGGAAGAGCGGCACATGGGGGTCGTTTGAACATTGCTGACCCAGAATCCTGGCAGCAACATAAAAATCACTTTTATAGGCCTAGTCCAGGAATTGGCAACACAATTGGCAGCCTTGGGATGTTTTATTACATTAAAGGTGCTATTTAAATGTAAGTTGTTGTGGAGGATAGAGAAAATTTATGCTGACAGGTAAGGATTGTATACTTAAAACTTTTGCAGCTTGCATTCATCTGTATCATTGCACTTTTCAAGGGTGTCACATCTGAAAGTATGGTCTGGAAAGCTTCATTTGTCAGTCAGCGTGTTACACTGACAAAATATCATATCAGTAGGGCTAAAAGTTGGGATTGATTCAAATAATCACTTACCTGCAAATTACCAATAAAATATCCAAATAACTAAATACAGAATCAAGAATAGCAAAAAGTACCTATCAAAAGTGAATCGTTAGCAGAAAATTGAATAATCCATTCCCTCAGATATTTTCAAAGCTGCTATTAAGCCAGCAAGTACCATAAAACCAAACAGTCAAATCGCTCAAATAAACTGTGCCCATTGTTTTCAACCATTACTTTCCTTCTTCACTTAGGTCATTGCATACAGCAAAAAAAAACATTTATATAACATAACAAGCATATAAAAATTACACAAGTAAAAAAACCCACTGAACTTAAAAACAGTCCCGCCTGACTTACGGTGGGAGTATAGTAGAAAGCCTGTGGATTTTAGGTGCTCACTTGACTTCTATCTTGTTACAGTTAAAATCTGCAATGTCTTCAAAATCCATCGGTTTCTAATGGTCAACATATAATCAGCTCTTCTTCAGTGCTATGGCAACTGGTTTCTTCTGAGCTCTGCTGGTTTCAAAATTTTCAGTTGCCAGTTGGAAGATTTCAAAACCCACAAGATGCAGCCAATGAATTGCTCTATCCACTGAGGTGGGATATTAAAAGCTTTCCATCGGTCCTTTTATTTTATAATTATCACTGTTAAATGTTAACTAAAGTAAACTCAGAGAAGTACTGCACTACAGATTCCAATCACAGGGCTGAATGCATCTCTTTCTATGTCTGCTGCCGCTCACGTGGTGCATGGGCACAGATATGAATTTTGGATGTGATGAATTTTGGATGTGCACCTTATGGCACATTAGATATTTTACTCACTGGTTTGATGCACATTGTGGCACCAAACATATATATCAGACAAAAAATGTACAAGTAGTGTTATAGAATTTAGCCACTGGTCTTTATGCAATGACAATTGTTTGCTCAAGTATTACCCCTCTATCAATGGCACAACAAATTGCATTACAAAATAAATGTTGGGGTAAAGATAGAAGAAAAAAAAATCAGCATGAACAAAATTCACAAACCATTTATCTGTACAAAATATCCTAACTAACCAAACAGGCTGTGGTTTTGTTCCTGTTGCTACCAGTTGCAATGTAAATTAAATGTTTTATTAGAGATAAGTTATTCATATTTCATTTGCAAATTGACATCAAATATGCTCACATCAGTTTCAAAATCAATCCTAAGTTGCTAGAAATTACAATTTCATGTATTAGGCACAGAACATATGTGGCTTTCACTTGTGCAGGACCAATCTTGGAAACAAAGTCCTAAATAGGGCAATGCTATGGACTTTCATGTCATCTCTTCACATTCAGTTTTCATTATTTTTTTCCTGCTGTCTTTATATGCCATGCACCACTTTCAGCCTTAAAAGGGCAAGCAGATAATTTTCCCACCCTCCCTCTGGGGAAGTATTGCAGCTTCACTTGGCCTCTTTCCTAAATCACCCCGCTGGGATTAGGAACTCATTGCTTGGGGATTTCTGGGCACAAAGCCCACATGCAACCATTCCCATTCAGTTAAATTTTTTCAATATCATCACAATTACTATATATATATATATATAAACAAAAAAGAAGTGCTGGTAGTTTTTGCAGATGCACCAAACCCGAAAACATAGTGAGATATTTTTCCTTATCTAATGATCCAATTTTATCAAAAGCCCATCAGAAAGTGAACGTTTTATAAACAATGAACTTTCATTCTTATGCACAGACCAGGGTTGTTGCAATCCATGGGGGAAATAAATGAAGATGAACAAAAATTAAAACAGAAAAAAATCTGAATGTAATGTCAATTCCCTTTTGTTGACCAAGTAATCACTAAATCCATAACAGCCAAACTTAGTGAAAATAAAAAGTACCATATTAAGATTTAAAATGCAGACTGATGATAAACATTATTGTGGCAGTTTTTCACAGTCTGCCAAATGTTTGAGATTCTTTGTTTTCATTCTCAAAGGAAAGTAGAACACAGTGTGAGTTTGTCTCAGCCTTACAGAATGTAATGCATCCAGCTCAGCTGGTTCCTAACACAGAAAAGGACCAAGCTTAAGGATAATTACAACAAATGGGGAGTGAAAATGTCAGCAACCTCTGTCAGACGTTGAGGATCCATGAGCTGGCATGCCAGGGAGCTTTGCTATTTTTGTTGGGATAAAAAGAGCAGAACAAAATAGCTCCAATCTCAACTACTTACATCTTTTAATGAACGCCCTTCACAATCAGAGCCTTCCTCCATCTCACCGGTTGCAAGTGTTTCAGCTGTTTAAATTGCTGATATCATTCCTTAAAGCAGATCGCTAATGATTTTTTTCTCTAACAGTGAGTGTTCAAAACAACAGAAGCAACTTTAGTCACAAATACAGTGTTAATATACAGCCAGGAGGACATTTAACTTGATATATAACACACGGACTGCAGCGGTTCAAGAAGGCGGCTCACCACCACCTTCTCAAGGGCAATTAAGGATGGGCAATAAATGCTGGCCTTGCCAGTGACGCCCTCATCCCATGAACAAATAAAAAAATATATTTTGGGCAATGTCGTTAGCATTGTTCTACAATGCTATCAGCCTTCTGCCATTAACAAATAATTTACAAACTAATTTACAAACTATAAACAAATGATTTACAAACTCCAGAGACTTGAGCACAAAATCTAGGCTGACACTCCAGTGCAGTACTAAGGAAGTGCTGCACTGTTGGAGGTGCCATCTTTCAGTGAGACGTTAAATGGAGGCCCTATCTGCCATCTCAGGTGGACGTAAAAGATCCCATGGCACTATTTAGAAGAAAAGTAGGGGAGTTCTCCCTGGTGGCCTGGCCAATATGTATCCCTCAACCAACATCACTAAAACAGGTTATCTGGTCGTTATCTCATTGCTGTTTGTGGGAGCTTGCTGTGTGCAAATTGGCTGCTGCATTTCCTACATTACAACGGTGACTACACTTCAAAAGTGCTTCATTGGCTGTAATACACTTTGGGATATCCTGAGGTCGTGAAAGGCGCTATATAAATGCAAGTCTGTCTTTTTTTTAAATTGGGCTTCTTAAAACCTTATTATTATGGTTAGGGATGGGAGAACTAGGGGAATGTGTATAAAATATATAGGTAAAGAGTTAGATTCAATGTTAGGAAATATTTCTTTTCACAGAGAGTCCTTGCCCATTGGAACAGATAACCAAGGCATGCAGCAGGTATGGATTCCCTGCAGTCTGTCAGTACCTAAGAGAGGAGCACATTTCCAGTTATAGAGGGTAAATTGGGTGAGATTTGAGAGATTTACAGGTTACCATGGTCTTATGGAGCTTTGCTTGATTGCCTTAGGGAAGAGGAGTTTCCCAGCATTTTTTCTAAACTGGCCTCAGTTTTTTTTGCCTCTCTCAGGAGACTGCATGACTAAGGGATGAGTAAATGCTGTACAAGACTGCACCATATCTGAGTGGATCTAGGCTTCCCAACCTTCCCGGAATGACAAGGAGTTTCCCGGAATCGGGGGTTCTTCCCCGAGCGCTGACTCCAGCAGCCCGGGAGACTCAGCGATTTAAATTTCCCACCGCAGTGCCCCTCCCGCCCCACATTCCGCTTGGTGACGTCACCGGTGCTGTTGGAGAATTCTTTGGCTCGGTGACGTCACCTGACCACCACCGCAGAGCCGCAACCAAGTGGGCCGCAGTTAGGAGGGGGCTGGAGAGTCAGGAATCAGGAGGGCTCGGGAATCACAGGTGTCGTTAATCGGGGGAGTCTCAGCAATCAGAAAGTATCAGCAATCGAGGGGGGGGCTCTGAAATGCAGGGGGCGATGAAATGGAGGGTCTCTGAAATGGTGGTGGGGGGGGTTCCTCAGTTGCCCCTCTGCCCCACCCTCGGTTTCCCCTCTGCCCCACCCTCGGTTTCCCCTCTGCCCCACCCTCGGTTTCCCCTCTGCCCCACCCTCGGTTTCCCCTCTGCCCCACCCTCGGTTTCCCCTCTTCGTCTGCTCACTCGTGGCCTCCTGATTCTTGGAACTTGTCGTACAACAGCTGCTGGCGTGAAACCACAAGCAAAAATACTGAACTCCAGGGGACCCAACCTTTATAAGGTAAATGCAATTACATTTGTGGAAGTCATGTGATCAGATGTCACTTGATTAGGCATCACACAGTCAGATGTCATATGGTCAAAATGTCACATGATCAAACCTCCAGGAATACCTCCAACCAGAATTGGCAACCCTAAGTGGATCAGATGTTTTCTTTTCCTGTAGCTTTTTGTACGTTTGTATGATTGTGTTACACCTGAGCCAAGGTGACACAGTAAACATAAAAAATCCATAAAAAATAAAACCCTTGTTCTTACTGACGCATGCTGAGCTAGGAAACTAGCAAAAGCTGACAGCAGCTTCAAAAAAAGCTGCACAGCCCCCAAAATTCAAAAGACAATTCAATAGACCAACAACTTTAAAATAGCTCTGAATATAGATTTATGATCAGTGCCATTGTTTATGTAACTGAATAAGGTCAATTCAATTTTTGCTACATGGAATTCCAGGCTTACAAAAAGAGTTAGTTGAATGCCTCAATCTTGCTGATTGAAGTTTTTCTACCACATTTTAAAATTCTTTTCCACAAGTTTTGTGCACCTTATTTTTTGGTGAGGGAGAAGTATTTTGAGTTCTATTTATGTATATTTTTAAGATAAAAACTCGAGGAAAAGGAAAGGTTTTGTTCTTCAACAAAGTAGTCTATTTGTGATTTTTTGTAAATTCAAGTTTGTTTCTATGGAATACAAAGTTTCATAATGAAAAAATGACTCGTTATCTTAAACAGCCAACAGACATTTAGGGGTAGAAATTCGACTTGCGGTTAAAAAGGGCAGCAAGTCGGTGGAGCAATTGCTTTGTGGGCCAGTCTGTGCTGGCCTCAGGCCCAAACCAAATTCGGCATCAGGTCACATGTGCCAATGTAGTTCACTGGTAGGGGCCTGGGGGAGAGAGAGAGACAAAGTGATGGGGGCAAGTTGCGGCCGGCAGTGGCCGGCAGTATTTTTGTGGTGCCAGGAGGGGCACTCTTGCTCCTTTTGGCTCTGCAACATTATAACTCGCAAAATACTTTGGGGACATCTTTTGAGTGGTCTCCAGCAGTCAGTTTCTGGACCTCTGATATAATTGGTCAAATTGGGTGGAGTGTGCACGATGCAAGCTCTGCCCATTTGTGCCAGAATTTTCCATCGGGTCCCACAACCAGCATAAGACCCTGATTTAAAAAGTGAAGCAGTCTGAAACCTATTTCAGGCAGGTGGGCTGCTCACCCATTTATAGCCCCCTAAATGTGGTATCAGGCAGGCCTCGGACATCAATGGCGCGGCTCAGGTGCCCTCTCCCCACCCACAATTTTCAACTCCTGGCCGCCCACTTTTCAGGCACATTATGGATGGCCGTAAGTGGAATTTCTCCCCCCTTAATGTCGATATGACAAGCATTTGCCTTCACAGGCAGAAAGGGTTAAAGATAATCAATTGTTAAGTACACTCAATTTTTATTCTTAAACATTCTCAGAAATCATTTACAAAGCAATACCACAACAAATGGCTTTGAGGAAAAGCATTTTAAAATAACTTTGCCTTCTCAGAGAACAACTAGTTTAAAAGAAAAAGTTTGTTTACCAGAACAATCAAAATGGTTTGTTAAATTCAATTATTTCATGTTTGGACATCTTGGGCATGATTTTGACACTGAGCTGGGAAGGGGGCAGGGGGGTCAAATTGCAGACGGGAAACCCGGAAGTATGGGTTTTGACCTAAGTACGTCTTTTATTTTTTTTGTCGGTTTGCTGTTCGACTGACCGGCCTGTTTGACAGGCTCGCCCTAGTCGGACGGGAGATCAACCAGGGAGAGGATGTGTTCAAGTAAATCTTCAGGTAAGTCTTTGTTCATATGGATAGGGGGGCATGGGTGGCATGGATGGGCATGTGGGGGTGAAGGGCTAAGGGGGCATGGTTGGGCACAGGGGCACAGGGCATGGGGATGCAGGGGCATGGGTTGGCACAGGGGCACCGGTGACCATGGGGGGGTCACAGGGGGGAGTCGGGATCGGGGGTCATCACGATGGTCTGTGATTGTTGGGGGGGGAATCAGGAGGGTCCGCAATCGTTGTGGGGGGGGGTCGGAGATCAGGAGGGGTGTCCGTGATCGTTAGGGGTTTGCTGCAGGTAGGCTTGTTGGGCCTGGGGAAAGCAGTCCTGCTCCTCCAGGCCCACAACCTGTGCCAGAAAGGCACTTACCTGTTAGTTTTGGGCCTCTCTCCTTCTTTCACGAGGTGTGAAGGAGAAAGCCCAGGAATCCTGGCCCCCAGGGGTTGAAATTGGAAACTATTGAAAAATGAAGGGCCACAGCCTACTTCAAAGGATTTAATCACCAACTTGCCTCCTGGGAGCGGGTTGGTCGCCCATCCCTCGTCCCGCCCTGGTGAAAGCCGGAAGTGGGCGGGTCCAAAATGGTTGCAATTTTGAATGCTCCCCCGCCCCAACCCACCCATTTTTCCATTTTAAGTTCATGCCCCATGTCTCTCATACAATTTGGAAAGTACACGAGTTGTTAATGTTGATTGTTGGAAAAGCAGCAGTCAATATTAACATCTACTCGCAGCTTTACTCAGTGGTGTGAAACACAATAAACTACTGGCATAAAAAATGTGTGATACTACACAGAGAGGGTAAGGTTGATTTTACATCTGTAGAACATGACTGAGCTAACAGACCCCAACACATGCTTACGCTACCAGGTGCCATTTGATTATGAGTGCAGGAGATACCTGATCGTGTGGCTGTGAATGCACACAAGAGATTTGTTCTATAGCATTTGGAGCAGCTGGTGCTCATTTTAAAGTACACTCCTCGAGCTTCAATTATGCACTGGGCTTTGCAGCTTGTTTTTTCTGCTGATGCCTTGGTTCCTTCTGATTGGCTCCAGTCCATGTCAATCATCTAAAGCTTCTCCCCTCTTCGTTTTGTCTCAATAATGTAATGAGGGCTGTCTGATTCCAATGAACACCATCATATTTTGCAGCTTGGGAGAAGGGGGCAGTGGAAAACACACCATTATTTTTCTTATGATTGACAGCAAGAAAGGCCATTCATCGAATCATACAGCACGGAAGGAGACCATTCGGTCCTTTGTGCATGTACCGGCTCTTTGAAAGAGCTATCCGATCCCCCACTCCCCTGCTCTTTCCTCATAGCCCTGCAAATTTTTCCTTTTCAAGTATTTATCCAATTCCCTTTTGAAAGTTACTATTGAATCTGCTTCCACCACCCATTCAGGCAGTGCATTGCAGATCATAACAACTCTGTGAGTCTTCCAGAAGAAAATGGAAGATTGGCTATTTTGCTTTTTAATACCAGGTTTTCCAACTTCTAAATTATTTCCATAGCTTAATAACTATAAAATATGACAGAGTAAATCTTTAAATTACAGTCATTTTAAGTGATGTGGTGCCTAACCAATAGATTCAATAATTATTTTGTCATTGTTTATTCAGAGCATATCCAATGTAAGTTATCAATGGAAGCTCCATCCTGAGCATTTACCAACTTGAGAATTGTGTAAATAGTGCAGTATTTATAGTAGTGGTCAAAGAGCAGCAAAGAAACAAGAAATTATACGTCAATATTTAAATATTTAGGAAGTTTTGGATGAACCTGCTTTGTGTTGTGCAGATTTCAGTGACTATTGCTAAATCAGTCTTCACAAAGTTTTCATTCATAAATCTTATTTTCAGATGCTTAGTCATACTGAATCAGAATATTAAAAGGCATGATATTTTAAGCAATGCTACATATCTGTTTTCATGAATTCTGTAAAAATGTTGCTGTTTTCTTGCTGTGCAGAAAGAACAGTCACAACCCACTCACCAGATGAGCTATTCGTTTGACTCTTCATTCCCTAAGATCTTCCTATTCTGCCAAATTCTTCGTAAGAGTCAGTTTCTCTTTGATATTGGAAACAATGACTGGGCTGTTTGTCTACTAACAGAAATACTTCCTCCATAGTCTTATCTGAGAAACCGGGGAAAATGTATCCAAAATAACCTCAAGAATATATAGGAAAGATTCATCCAAAATAGTTTATCTAAAAAAAACCCCTATGTACCTTTACATTTCACTTATCCATACAGGTTACCTTTAATGCCTAGTTTGAATGGACGGTACTTACGGCCATATATTAGGAGATTTAGTGGGTTTACTAAAAGCCTGTATTAGCATGGATGTGGAATGAGGCTCCTGCTCAGAAACGCAGGAGTACAGCTCTAATGGTAAATATAAACGCAAAAGTTTCCATCAAGTACTGGGCAAGAGTAATTGATGCCTATTTTTCCAATCCCACGCACCTGAACCCTGTCGGTGGTACCAACATTACTGGGCAGGAAATTTACCCCATTGAATGTGAAAAAGAATACTAGAAAGAGAAAAAAAGAAGCTAAATATGAAAAGTGAAGCAACGGAATATCATAGAATGAATACGAAGAGAAACATTAGATTTTTTTGTATCTCATTCTTTCCCATTCATCCTTTTTATTCTTCACTTTTATTCTATCTATACTACGAACAAAGAACTCTAAAGGAAAGGCTGAACATTTGGCAATTGTATCAAAGAATTAAAGTAAAATTGATGTAAGTTGTGGCTTGTAACTCAACAAGAAACAATTTCAGGTCAAATTCCTGCACATCCAAGAACGTAATGGCCGTGTAATTGTAATTTCTACTAAACGTCTGCACAGAGAAGTAACCCTAGATGTCTTTGAATGACACAGTGAGAATCACCAGTTGACATGTTTATCCATACAGGCCAATAGCAGTAAATTATACTTTATTGAAACCACAAGAGACATATGCTATGCAGAAAGCTTTTTTGCTATTTTTTAATGAGAATAAATTGAATTATAATTTCAGACATAAGAAGATTGGATCAGCATTTTTTCCATTTAGTAATCATTACAATTTGCTGAAATTTGCTTTGTAACAAAATTATCTGATGGATTCAAAGGATATTGCAGCACAAAGGCAATCCAACATTTCTGTAACCCTATAGTAGATCTAATCCTGCAAGTATATGTTTCTTTTCAGACGTCCCTTTACTGCTGACACATAATATGTTGTATAATGGTAGTTTATATGTTTGTAGGGGACATTTCATTGTGATCTTTGAGATAATGCTATATGTGATTCATATGCAGATTGCAGTTGCTTGATGCGTGACTATATTTCAGATTCTTGATGAAGCAGAAATCTTAGGATAGGCACCTGCTTACACACACAGTTTGCAATGCCCCAGGGTTGGGATTTGGTAGACTAATTTTTCAAAATGAAATGACTACCAATTTGATCAAATTAGTCTCGTAATTTACTCTTCAATATGAAACTTCACTTTAATGAGTCCTAATACTTTGCGGCAATTTGCTTGGGATATTGGGATATCTGTTTAACATTCAAAACCTTATCAAGCTTTCCATGGTTGTGAAAGGAGAGGGTAAGTTTTTCAAATATTATAGTGCATTCTAATGATGCTGTTACAATCCCAACAGATTTTCATAAATCCCAGACAATGGCAGAAACAAATGCATTATTTCTAAAGTGTTACTGTAACAACATTTGGAAGATTGCAGCAACATTTTTGGACCAAAAGACCTGGATTTAGAACTTGTAATTTTCTTAAGATCATGCCACAAACAATAACTTAACATTAGTTTCTGTCAGTTTATTTTAGAATATCATTTTTAATATATTAAGAAATAATAACGGATGGAAACTAGAATTCTTTAAAAATAAAAATCCTGCAGTCCTCAAAGCTTTAATAGCAATGATAACAAGTGACATTGGCACCGTACCTTTGACAGGCCTGTCTGAGACTGCCATGGCCAAAGTTTTGTTCTTGGAGATGAGAGCCCAAAAATTCCAAGCAAGACATTTTGCAGCCAGATCTGGGGTGCGTTGGAACTTCTGCCTGCCCAATGGGTGTGTCCCTGACCCCGTCCCATATCGCAGAGTGGGCATTTGCACCATTTACATCACCAATGGGGAGCTGGCCTCAAGTGGTGGTGATCGGGTGGGGTGGGGGTGGGGGGGGAATAGATTTTGCTGCAGTTCTTCACCACAGTGCATGTGGGCCCAGAGTCTCAGCCCAACGTCTTTAAAAAATCTCTAAATGCTGCCACTTTGCCATTAGGCAGTTTCCTGAAAGTGATCAATCACATTGCAATCACTTTTGAGGAACTGACCATCTACATTTTAATTCTCCCCAGGGCCTTAGCAATGCTAGATGCCAGGGTTGCATAGGTGTCCCATTGACCAACGTTGCTAGGGCACATAATTCCAAGAAATACATTGTATAATGCATTTCCTTTATTGGCACGGTGTCATAATTGCCTGTCCATATGTAGCAGACGAGTTATATGTTCACCGCCACTTCAATAGCAATTTCTGATGGGTAGTAAAAGGGTGGGGACTCGGTCTAACTGGGTACTGTCCCAAATTCTGCTGCTGCCCACCCAGGTGATGATATTGTTCTGTTCCGAGGCCTCCAGAAGTCAGACACGTGCGTGCACACAATCATGAATCCTCCTGTGCGCGCGCGCACACACACACACACACACACACACACACACACATCAGAAGGAGAAGACACAATTAATTTTTCGGAAAGGTTGGTTCCTCTTGCCTCCTCCCCTCCCATGAAGGCTGCGTAACTTTTCTGCTTTACTTTCAACACCTTTTTTGTTTTGGCTTTATTTTGCTCTATCTTTGCAGCAGACTTTCCCTCTTTAAAGCATTGCCATTTCAAAACAGCACATTTCTCAATATCTTAAATTGATGATTGTCACTACACAAACATCTGGATAAGGCAATTTTAAAAATTGATCTTTGGGGATATTTCTCTATCGAAATCTATCCTCCAAGTTTCTTAGATGTGCCGCAACGTAAAAGTTGACAGTACATTTTGGCTTTGTACATTTACTTGAACAAATGAATTTCTTCTGTAAGAATAGGAGATAAAAGAATCTATCTAATTACATAGAATTTACAGCAAAGAAACAGGCTATTTGACCCAACTGGTCTATGCTTGTATTTGTGCTCCACATGAACCTCCTCCCACCCTACTTCAGAAGAACATAAGAAACAGGAGCAGGAGTAGGCCATACGGCCCCTCAGACCTGCTTCACCATTCAATCAGATCATGGCTGATCTTCGACCTCAACTCCACTTTCCTGCATGATCCCCATATCCCTTGATTCTCCTAGAGTCCAAAAATTTATCTATCTCAGCTTTGAATATACTCAATGACTCAGCATCCACAGCCCTCTGGGGTAGAGAATTTCAAAGATTCACAACCCTCTGAGTGAAGAAATTCCTCCTCATCTCAGTCTTAAATGGCCGACCCCTTATCCTGTGACCATGCCCTCTAGTTCTAGACTCTCCAGCCAGGGGAAAGAGTCTCTCAGCTTTACCCTGTCAAGCCCCCTCAGAATCTTATATGTTTCAATGAGATCCCCTCTCATTCTTTTAAACTCCAGAGAGTATAGGCCCATTCTACTCAATCTCTCATCATAGGACAACCCTCTCATCCCAGGAATTAATCTAGTGAACCTTCATTGCACCGCCTCTAAGGCAAGCATATCTTTCCTTAGATAAGGAGACCATAACTGTATGAGTACTCCAGGTGAGGTCTTACCAAAGCCCTGTACAATTGTAGTAAGACTTCCTTACTCTTGTACTCCAACCACCTTGCAATAAAGGACAACATGCCATTTGAACATAAGAACATAAGAAATAGGAGCAGGAGTAGGCCAATTGGCCCCTCGAGCCTGCTCCGCCATTCAATAAGATCATGGCTCATCTGATCCTAACCTCAAATCTAAATTCATGTCCAATTTCCTGCCCGCTCCCCGTAACCCCTAATTCCCTTTACTTCTAGGAAACTGTCTATTTCCGTTTTAAATTTATTTAATGATGTAGCTTCCACAGCTTCCTGGGGCAGCAAATTCCACAGACCTACTTCCCTCTGAGTGAAGAAGTTTCTCCTCATCTCAGTTTTGAAAGAGCAGTCCCTTATTCTAAGATTATGCCCTCTAGTTCTAGTTTCACCCATCCTTGGGAACATCCTTACCGTATCCACCCGATCAAACCCCTTCACAATCTTATATGTTTCAATAAGATCGCCTCTCATTCTTCTGAACTCCAATGAGTAGAGTCCCAATCTACTCAACCTCTCCTCATATGTCCGCCCCCTCATCCCTGGGATTAACCGAGTGAACCTTCTTTGTACTGCCTCGAGAGCAAGTATGTCTTTTCTTAAGTATGGACACCAAAACTGTATGCAGTATTCCAGGTGCGGTCTCACCAATACCTTATATAACTGCAGCAATACCTCCCTGTTTTTATATTCTATCCCCTTAGCAATAAAAGCCAATATTCCGTTGGCCTTCTTGATCACCTGCTGCACCTGCATACTAACTTTTTGATTTTCTTGCACTAGGACCCCCAGATCCCTTTGTACTGCAGTACTTTCCAGTTTCTCGCCATTAAGATAATAACTTGCTCTCTGATTTTTCCTGTCAAAGTGCATAACCTCACATTTTCCAATATTGTATTGCATCTGCCAAATCTCCGCCCACTCACCCAGCCTGTCTATATCCCCCTGCAGGTTTTTTATGTCCTCCTCACTCTCTACTTTCCCTCCCATCTTTGTATCATCTGCAAACTTTAATATAGATTGTAAAGAGTTGGGGACCCAGCACCGACCCCTGCGGAACACCACTGGCTACTGGTTGCCAGTCCGAGAATGAACCATTTATCCCAACTCTCTGCTTCCTATTAGATAACCAATCCTCCACCCATGCCAGAATATTACCCCCAATCCAGTGATTCTTTATCTTGAGCAATAATCTTTTATGTGGCACCTTGTCGAATGCCGTCTGGAAGTCTAAATACACTACGTCCACTGGTTCCCCTTTATCCACCCTGTACGTTATGTCCTCAAAGAACTCAAGCAAATTTGTCAGACATTACTTCCCCTTCGTAAAGCCATGCTGACTTTGTCCTATTAAATTATGTTTATCCAAATGTTCCTCTACTGTCTCCTTAATAATAGACTCCAAAATTTTACCCACCACAGATGTTAGGCTAACTGGTCTATAATTTCCAGCCTTTTGCCTACTACCCTTTTTAAATAAGGGTGTTACATTAGCAGTTTTCCAATCTGCCGGGACCTTTGCCGAGTCCAGAGAATTTTGGAAAATTATTACCAAAGCATCCACAATCCCCATTGCCACTTCCCTCAAGACCCTAGGATGTAAGACATCAGGTCCAGGGGATTTATCCGCCTTGAGTCCCATTAATTTACTGAGTACCAATTCCTTAGTGATTTTAATCGTATTTAGCTCCTCCCCCCCCTCGAGCCCCCTGTTTGTCCAGTGTTGGGATATTCTTAGCGTCCTCTACCGTAAAGGCTGAAACAAAATATTTGTTCAGCATTTTTGCCATCTCCATGTTTCCCACCATTAATTTCCCGGTCTCATCCTCTAAGGGACCTACGTTTGCCTTAGCCACCCTTTTTCTTTTTATATAACTGTAGAAACTCTTGCTATCTGTTTTTATATTTTTTGCTAGTTTATTTTCATAATCTATCTTCCCTTTCTTAATCAATCCTTTAGTTACTTTTTGCTGTCTTTTGAAGACTTCCCAATCTTCTATCCTCCCATTAAGTTTGGCTACCTTATATGTCCTTGTTTTTAGTCGGCTACTATCCTTAATTTCTTTACTTAGCCACGGATGGCTGTCATTTCTTTTACGCCCTTTTCTCCTCAGTGGAATATATATTTTTTGAAAGTTGTAAAATAACTCCTTAAATGAACACCACTGCTCATGTACCATCTTACCCTTTAATCTATTTTCCCAGTCCACCTCAATCAATTTGCCTTCCTAATTGCTTGCTGTACCTGCATGTTAACTTTTTGTGTTTCATCTAACCCTATCAGCATACCCTTCTATTCCTTTCTCCCTCATGTACTTATCTAGCTTCCCCTTAAATGCATCTATGCTATTCATCTCAACTACTCCTTGTGGTAGCAAGTTCCACATTCTAACCACTCTCTGGGAAAAGAAGTTTCCTCTGAATTCCTTATTGCATTTATTAGTGACTATCTTATATTTACGTTGCCTAG
Organism: Heptranchias perlo; assembly: GCF_035084215.1. Taxonomy (NCBI): domain Eukaryota; kingdom Metazoa; phylum Chordata; class Chondrichthyes; order Hexanchiformes; family Hexanchidae; genus Heptranchias; species Heptranchias perlo. The sequence goes on along the minus strand of NC_090334.1, from coordinate 36,828,186 downwards.
TTTTTGACTCCCCACAAGTGGTAACATCTTTTCTATGTCCACCTTATCAAACCCCTTCATAATTTTAAAGACCTCTATTAGTTCACCTCTCAGCCTTTTCTTTTTTAGAGAAAAGATCCCCAGCCTTTTATCACTAATAGCCTTATTTTATTCACATTTCCTGCATAGTTATGGGGCAGCAGGGAAATGTGGGGGAGAAGAAAAGCACCTAAGCCTGGAGTACTGAGTGCTGATCAGTGCTCAATTTGTTGGTAGTGCTGTGCTCGCTCTGTCCTTAAACCGTTTATAATGGCCTGAGTTGGTGATGAAAAAATCCACATGTCCTTCACTTTCAAACCCAGGCCCCAAAATTCCTGAGTTGGGGAAGGTGTAATTCAACAATTGCACCTTTTATGGGGCCAGATATTTCTGACAGGGTTGCAGAAGTGCCCCAGCATCAATTCCATTCAGTTTCAGGGTGTGCTGAAGAAGTCACATGCAAATGAAGGAGTTATGACAGGATGGCATCAACTGTTCTATATTCCATTACTTCCACTTTCCTACCCACCCCTGAGAGTGTGTACCACTATTTAAAAGGCACTGATTGCCAGGACCTGCTCATCAAGATAAGTATTTGGTTAAGGGACACTACATAATCGAGATTGCTTGTGGAGATTTTTGACCATATCTTGGGACTCACTGCAAATATTAGGGAACAAAATATCACTGTTATACTCAGGAAGCCTTCCCCTACATGATGCATTCTATTTCAAGACAATTATAGAGCTCCTCTCTGAGGGCTGCACAATTGGCTTCCCACTTTACATGATTTACATACAGGTACGGTAGCATAGTGGTTATGTTACTGGGCTAGTAATCCAGAGGCCTGGACTAAAATCCAGAGTCATGAGTTCAAATCCCGCCACGCAGCTGGCGAATTTAAATTCAATTAATTAATTAAAAATTCAATTAATTAAATAAAAATCTGGAATTAAAATACTAGTATCAGTAATGATGGCCATGAAACTACCAGATTGTCGTAAAAACCCATCTGGTTCACTAATGTCCTTTAGGGAAGGAAGCCTGCCGCCCTGACCCGGTCTGGCCTATATGTGACTCCAGACCCACAGCAATGTGGTTGATTCTTAATTGCCCTCTGAAATGGCCGAGCAAGCCACTCAGTTGTAAAATCTCGCTACGAAAAGTCATAATAAGAATAAAACCGGACGGACCACCCGGCATCGGACCACTAGGCACCGGACACGACAACGGCAAAACACCAAGCCCAGTCGACCCTGCAAGGTCCTCCTTACTAACATCTGGGGACTTGTGCCAAAATTGGGAGAGCTGTCCCACAGACTAGTCAAGCAACAGCCTGACATAGCCATACTCACAGAATCATATCTTTCAGCCAACGTCCCAGACTCTTCCATCACCATCCCTGGGTATGTCCTGTCCCACCGGCAGGACAGACCCACCAGAGGTGGCGGTACAGTGATATACAGTCAGGAGGGAGTGGCCCTGGGAGTCCTCAACATTGACTCTGGACCCCATGAAATCTCATGACTTCAGGTCAAACATGGGCAAGGAAACCTCCTGCTGATTACCACCTACCATCCTCCCTCAGCTGATGAATCAGTCCTCCTCCATGTTGAGCACCACTTGGAGGAAGCACTGAGGGTAGCAAGGGCACAAAATGTACTCTGGGTGGGGGACTTCAATGTCCATCACCAAGAGTGGCTCGGTAGCACCACTACTGACCGAGCTGGCCGAGTCCTGAAGGACATAGCTGCTAGACTGGGCCTGCGGCAGGTGGTGAGCGAACCAACACGAGGGAAAAACTTACTTGACCTCGTCCTCACCAATCTACCTGTCGCAAATGCATCTGTCCATGACAGTATTGGTAGGAGTGACCACCGCATAGTCCTCGTGGAGATGAAATCCCGTCTCCGCACCGAGGACACCATCCAACGTGTTGTGTGGCACTACCACTGTGCTAAATGGGATAGATTCAGAACAGATCCAGCAGCTCAAAACTGGGCATCCATGAGGCGCTGTGGGCCATCAGCAGCAGCATTGTATTCCAGCACAATCTGTAACCTCATGGCCCGGCATATTCCTCACTCTACAATTACCAACAAGCCAGGGGATCAACCCTGGTTCAATGAGGAGTGTAGAAGAGCATGCCAGGAGCAGCACCAGGCGTACCTAAAAATGAGGTGCCAACCTGGTGAAGCTACAACTCAGGACTACATGCATGCTAAACAGCGGAAGCAACATGCTATAGACAGAGCTAAGCGATTCCACAACCAACGGATCAGATCAAAGCTCTGCAGTCCTGCCACATCCAGTCGTGAATGGTGGTGGACAATTAAACAACTAACGGGAGGAGGAGGCTCTGCAAACATCCCCATTCTCAATGATGGCGGAGTCCAGCACGTAAGTGCAAAAGACAAGGCTGAAACGTTTGCAACCATCTTCAGCCAGAAGTGCCGAGTGGATAATCCATCTCAGCCTCCTCCCGATATCCCCACCATCACGGAAGCCAGTCTTCGGCCAATTCGATCCACTCCACGTGATATCAAGAAACGGCTGAGTGCACTGGATACAGCAAAGGCTATGGGCCCCGACAACATCCCAGCTGTAGTGCTGAAGACTTGTGCTCCAGAACTAGCTGCGCCTCTAGCCAAGCTGTTCCAGTACAGCTACAACACTGGCATCTACCCGACAATGTGGAAAATTGCCCAGGTATGTCCTGTCCACAAAAAGCAGGACAAATCCAATCCGGCCAATTACCGCCCCATCAGTCTACTCTCAATCATCAGCAAAGTGATGGAAGGTGTCGTCGACAGAGCTATCAAGCGGCACTTATTCACCAATAACCTGCTCACCGATGCTCAGTTTGGGTTCCGCCAGGACCACTCGGCTCCAGACCTCATTACAGCCTTGGTCCAAACATGGACAAAAGAGCTGAATTCCAGAGGTGAGGTGAGAGTGACTGCCCTTGACATCAAGGCAGCATTTGACCGAGTGTGGCACCAAGGAGCCCTAGTAAAATTGAAGTCAACGGGAATCAGGGGGAAAACTCTCCAGTGGCTGAAGTCATACCTAGCACAAAGGAAGATGGTAGTGGTTGTTGGAGGCCAAGCATCTCAGCCCCAGGGCATTGCTGCAGGAGTTCCTCAGGGCAGTGTCCTAGGCCCAACCATCTTCAGCTGCTTCATCAATGACCTTCCCTCCATCATAAGGTCAGAAATGGGGATGTTCGCTGATGATTGCACAGTGTTCAGTTCCATTCGCAACCCCTCAGATAATGAAGCAGTCCGAGCCCGCATGCAGCAAGACCTGAACAACATCCAGGCTTGGGCTGATCAGTGGCAAGTAACATTCGCGCCAGATAAGTGCCAGGCAATGACCATCTCCAACAAGAGAGAGTCTAACCACCTCCCCTTGACATTCAACGGCATTACCATCGCCGAATCCCCCACCATCAACATCCTGGGGGTCACCATTGACCAGAAACTTAACTGGACCAGCCATATAAATACTGTGGCTACGAGAGCAGGTCAGAGGCTGGGTATTCTGCGGCGAGTGACTCACCTCCTGACTCCCCAAAGCCTTTCCACCATCTACAAGGCACAAGTCAGGAGTGTGATGGAATACTCTCCACTTGCCTGGATGAGTGCAGCTCCAACAACACTCAAGAAGCTCAACACCATCCAAGATAAAGCAGCCCGCTTGATTGGCACCCCATCCACCACCCTAAACATTCACTCCCTTCACCACCGGCGCACTGTGGCTGCAGTGTGCACCATCCACAGGATGCACTGCAGCAACTCGCCAAGGCTTCTTCGACAGCACCTCCCAAACCCGCGACCTCTACCACCTAGAAGGACAAGGGCAGCAGGCGCATGGGAACAATACCACCTGCACGTTCCCCTCCAAGTCACACACCATCCTGACTTGGAAATATATCGCCGTTCCTTCATTGTCGCTGGGTCAAAATCCTGGAACTCCCTTCCTAACAGCACTGTGGGAGAACAGTCACCACACGGACTGCAGCGGTTCAAGAAGGCGGCTCACCACCACCTTCTCGAGGGCAATTAGGGATGGGCAATAAATGCCGGCCTTGCCAGCGACGCCCACATCCCGTGAACGAATAAAAAAAAATAAAAAAATAAAAATACTGGAAGAAGAGGAGCAGCAGGAGGCTGTAAGGGAAGTTAGATTAATCATGCAGCACAGAGGAGAAATAAAAACAGAAAATACTAGAAACACTCAGCCGGTCAGGCAGCATCAGGGAAGAAAGGAAAAAGGTTAATATTTCAGGCCTTATGACCCTTCGTCAGAGGAGAGCCAGACCATCCCGGCATAAGCCATCCAGCAGGATGTATAGAGGAAGGAGCACTTTCCGAGATCTTTCCCAAGAGCTCTGTTGCAGCAGGTTGCATGTTTTTTTTATTCGTTCATGGGATGTGGGCGTCGCTGGCGAGGCCAGCATTTATTGCCCATCCCTAATTGCCCTTGAGAAGGTGGTGGTGAGCCGCCTTCTTGAGCCGCTGCAGTCTGTGTGGTGAATGTTCTCCCACAATGCTGTTAGGAAGGGAATTCCAGGATTTTGACCCAGCGACAATGAAGGAACGGCGATATATTTCCAAGTCAGGATGGTGTGTGACTTGGAGGGGAACGTGCAGGTGGTGTTGTTCTCATGTGCCTGCTGCCCTTGTCCTTCGAGGTGGTAGAGGTCGCGGGTTTGGGAGGTGCTGTCGAAGAAGCCTTGGCGAGTTGCTGCAGTGCATCCTGTGGATGGTACACACTGCAGCCACTGTGCGCCGGTGGTGAAGGGAGTGAATGTTTAGGGTGGTGGATGGGGTGCCAATCAAGCAGGCTCCTTTGTCCTGGATGGTGTCGAGATTCTTGAGCTTTGAAGCTTTGAAGGAACTCTGTACGTTGCTACAGCTAGATTTACAACTAAAGTCCACAGCACACACAGCTCTGACTGTGGTCGTGAAAGTGATCACAGCTCTCAACTTTTATGCTGCAGGCTCATTCCAGGAACCCACAGGAGACTTTTGCCACATCAGACAATTTGCTTTGCACTCCTCTACAAGGTAAATAACAAATGGTCTCTTTGTCAGGGCAACTCAATTTATACAGTTTGACAGTGCTCCCACACAGATGACTGAGGAGGCCATAACATTTTTCGGAATTGCCAGATTATCCAGGGTTCTGTTGCTATCCAAAACATTTGCCGCATATCTTGGGAGAGGCCACGCAGAATCTCCGTATGTGTCTGATGCTCTGCTACCATCCTTCTCCTCATGGCAGGATTCCTAAGATTATCATCTGCTTGCCCTGCGGCCAGGGACTGACATGTCTTACATTTATGCTCAACTACATCAAGTTTCACTTCCACATCTACATCCTCTGGCTTCCTTTTGCTCTGTCTCTCACCGTGTGTCAATTCCTTATCTGTACTATCTGTACCCCCTCGAGTGGTGTTTCTGGGATGCTAAATGCAAGTCAGAGGGTGAATGACGGGGTGGGTGAGTGGTCACCAGTGATGCCAGAGGTAGACGGGACTGCAAAGTCTGGCTCTTCAGCAATCTTCTCTGTTCTCTCCTGGCTTGTAACCTCTGGAAGAATCAGTATTGTTAACTTTGGTGTGCTTGAGAAGTATTCCATTTTAATCAGCTACTTTGTGGATCTCTAATGAGCTGGTGAAGAGATTGCAGGATAGTTAGAAACATTAAATAAGAAAAGGTATATGTTCTCACAAACCCAATGAAGGCATAGAGACTCCCACATCTTCATCCCCAACTCCCAGGCCAGAGTTGAAGCCAATTATTGGCATTGCTTCCTGTTCATGTGCTGTTGAATGCTGGATTTTGGAACACCCTAGCCAGCAGCCTGACATTCCCTGGTATTGTATAATGCCTTCTACAGGAGGAATGCATTGTGTTAATTGGCTGTTGCTCATAATCAGTCAAGATTTGTGGAATGGATGACAATAATAGTAGGTGTAAGCCAGCGAGGACCTGGACTGTGAGACTTCAATGTGCTAGCATACATTACAGGGTGTGAGACACTTGGCATGAGTACTGTCAAATGACTTTACTTCTGGGATAAGGAAAATGGTGCTATATGATACCCTAAAGGGGATTGCTTAACTACCATGCTAGGGAATACCCATGATTCAGTTATCTGCCTCTTGCTCATCTGAAAACACTATAACCTAGCGAGGTCATTAAACCTCTTCCAACGCTACAAGGGGACCCTTGGGGTTATGGAGGTCTCACAGACAGCCACAGCCACTTCCTCCACTTGGCTCCTTCTGCTGTATGTGATGGCTTCTTCCCTAGTACTCTAACTATTGCATCTCTCCTTTCTCTAATTTGAGCCAGCAGCACTTCCAGATCAGCTTCACAGGAGATAGATGCTCGCCTTTATTTTCTTTTTTAGCCACAGTCACACACCACACAATTAAATCAATAAATGTGTTGTACTTGATTTTGATCTTGTGCTGAGTATTTACATAGATTTAACAGCACAGAAACAGGCCATTTGGCTCAACGACGCCAGTGTTTATGCTCCAATGAGCCTCCTCCCACTTTATTTACTTCATCTCACCCCATCAACATATCCTTCGATTACTTTCTCCCTCATGTACTTATCCAGCTTCCCTAAAATACATCTATGCTATTCGTCACCACTCCATGAGGCAGCGAGTTCCACATTCTTACCACTCTTTTATGAGCCATTGGTTAGAATAAAGCAGGAACAAAGCAAAAGATGCCAGTAGATAGTAGGGTTAAGTCTGTGATCTTGTGCTCCCAACAGGAAAGATGTGCTCAGAGGAAGTGTAGGTTAGAGATAGGACTACAACATTGATTTTCTATCCCATGCTCCCTTTGAGTGCATTTCCACAATCAGAGTGTAAGATTGCAGAAATAGTCCTGGTATCTGAGGATTTACATGGGAAAGTGTAAGTGGAGGTGGTTTCCGGAAGGTCTGTACAGGTTTAAGAAAGGAGGTAGATCTGGCACTCAAAGGACAGCATCTTGAATTAGTGCCTGGTACAGCTATCATCTTTGTTGCATTAGTGGCTTGGCAGCTAACTCCTCAATATCACCCTCGTACACACTATGGCTTCAGTATTCTGGTCTTTCCCCTCCACTGCGAGGCTTCTTTTCAGGGTGAAGTTCTGGAGCATGTAGCAGATGACAATTATTAGTGATGCCATGGGGCGAGGGTGGGATGGGAGTGTTGTACTGCAAAGCACCCCCAGTTTGTTCTAAACATCTGATGAGCTGCTTTGAGATCTCAATGGTATGGTTGATAGTCATTCCTGATTCTAGCATTCGCTCATACCTGCCTTTTAAAAATAGAAAATGCTGGAAACACTCAGCAGGTCAGGCAGCACATGTGGAGAGAGAAACAGAGTTAACATTTCAGGTCGATGACCTGTCACCAGACCTGCATTTTAATTCTCTATTCATGGATGCAGAAGGTAGCAATGGTTTCCCAGGAGCCATCCTTCCACTCATCCCTTTCAAATAAGATTGGCATAAACAATTGTGCTTAAAATAAAGGCACGGTGAAAGCTCCCAAGGAAGTAGATATTTACCTGCATTTTTCTATGCTGGTAATAACACACCAGCTGGACATTACCAGAATAAAATCCATTATGGTCTTGTTGCATTGTACACAAATAGCAACATGGGTGCAATTAAGGATGCCTGGACTCTTGAAAAGCCAGCACATCTGTGGAATTGTGTTGTCCTGCCACGCTGCTACTACTTAATGATGAAAATTACGAAGTTGTTGGCTGAATAATGCATCTGTACCCTTCTTTTTATATCAGTGGAAAACAAATTGGCGGAAATTGCAGAAATTATCAATGCTAGAAGAAACCTGATGGCTTTTGAGGGCCAACTTGCTAGGCTACATATGAGACAAACATTACAGACTGCATGCCAGTAAATTACTGCACTGCTGATTGAGGGCCAACATGACTCATGCTGTAAGGAGGGTTGATTGTGTCTGGAGGTCTTCATGATAGAGATGATATAGCTCTGACATAGCCCCTGCTTAACCTCAGATTTCTAAGGCAGAACTCTTCAATCATTTTCAGGTAGCTGTGCCTGGGACGATAAATCTGATGTGCTGCAATCTGGTGAGATCTGATTGTATATCTTGCATGTCACCTAAATTAATGGAAACCCTTTCCTGTTCTTGCTAATTCTCTTAGCCAAACACAGTGCCGGGAGAGCATTAAATCTTCTGTGCATTTGAGACAAAGTTCTGTAGCTTCTAGCTCAGCTATGCAGTAAATTACTGACATAAGGTGTGTAATGCTAGTCTGATATGTAGGCTAGCAGTGAATGTACAAGTGCGAGTCTTGGAGTATGGTGCATTTTGGAATTAAATGCCTGTTAAGTCGGCAATAGTGATCTCAACAAGCCTAACGCATGCCTTTAGCACTGTCGTGTCCAGATGCAACTTCTTCCTAACACCAATTTAGCAACATCTGAAAACTCTTCGAGAACTGTGCACCAGACTGCAATCCCAATGTTATTGCTCTGTAATTCTCAAATAGCACAGGCGTTCCATCTCACATCAATAGTAATTTGCAGTTTTATAAGTGTTTGAAGTGTATATCTGACACACAGGTGAAAACTCAGCTTCCTCGATTTCCATTTTTAGTGCAATGACAGGCCATTGTCTTTTAATAATCCTGCCTGTGTGAAAGGTGTAACACTTTGATTGCCTCATCAGTCCAACTTGTCACTCATTTCCAAGGAGCAATATGAATAGAGCTGGGTTTGCTTGTATGATGGAAATTGAAGCACTAGAAGAAGCACTTAATGCACTGCTTCAAAAGGCTGGGAGCAGCTAATTTACCCTGCAACTTGTTGTCATGAACATTTAATCTTCTAATTGCACAATTATTAAAGAAAACTAATTAGCAATTATGGTTGATACACCTCTTGATCATTTTGTTTGATAATTTTGGCAGGAGGTTGAGTATACATCATCACGGTGGAATTCTGGATATGAAAGTCAGCCATGAGCAAAATCAACGATACACATGGACTCCTTTATGACTAAGGGAAACTTAAAGTTCCTGTTTGCATCCATCTTGAAGTCTCCCAGAAAACTTATTCCAGCAGAAAAAAAATCCTGGTTCCTATAAACTGGTTTAAACTCTCCAAGGCACCCAATCAGCTGATATGATCGCAATACTGGAGGCCAAATCAACACTTAACAACCAGACCCCTATTTATTCTAGGCAGGCCAATTCCAGCTGCCCTGATAGTTACAGAATTTTTTACTATGTGTTCTGTCCTCATCTGTTTCATTTTAATTCAACAAACTGCAATTAAGCAAGTTAACAAAACATCCCTGCAATTCACAAAAGCAGTTGGGGAATAGAGAATAGAAATTAGTCACTCTAACTAGCTACTGGGCACACTGACATCCTTGGAAGCCTCGTATTAAATGCTACAATACAGCATACTGTGTACCACAATAAACAATTAATCCCATGGTGATTATCTTTGACATGTTTCACTATAGAAGATTGCCCAAGGCCTCTAATGCTGTAATTTTCCTGTAAATATAATTTGTAAAAATGTAAAGCCAGTTAAATGCATGAAACTGGAAAATGCAGAGTCTGATAACAAATCAATGGTTCTGCACTGGTAATGATGACAGAATTGTCAATCCCTGTTAATTTCCTACGCAAACGTTCTTTTCTTTGTCACAAATAAAGGCACAGAGCCTGTTACTGTTCATCTTCCTTTGTGGAGTAATGGGCATGGTTGCTAGTTGTGCCAAAGCAATTTCTCTTACATGCAGCCAAAGCAAACTCAATGTGCCTGAATTGCTAGGAATGTCCTTGCATTTATTAATCTGAAAGACCACTTTAAGGCGCAACAGACATTTCATTAGAGCACATTATAAAGAAAATGTATAATGTGTCTGTCAAGCAGGGGCTGAACATTGGAACAATTACATCTCCTTCTAAGCACAATTATAGACTGGCACCATTCACTTCATTATTGTTAGTAAATTCTCTGTTCTGGTTGAACAAAACATACTCGTTCATTCTAACAGTTCATATAACAATTTTGCTCCTATTAGCCAACCATTCAACAAAGGGTGCAACAAAGGCATAAAGAACTCAAGTTGGCTTTCAGTCAAGAGTTCAGAAAAAATGTGTAGGTTTGGAATTAAAAGTTTCTTTCAAAGAAAGCCTCTCAAAAAATATTTGTCAGATGTTATTAAAATCTAGAGGCTGTTTTTTTTCAGCCATTTAGTTTCAATATCTTTCTTATGAAATAGAAGACAGATTTAGGTAATGGCATACAGCTTACCATCAGAGTTTTAAAATACATATGATATTTTTGTAAAGCTAGCTCCATTGGCTAATTTTTAGTGATTTCCATCCTTGGAATGATTTGTAAGGCAGGACTATTAATGTATATATTATAGTAATATGGAAGTAACTTAATAGTACAATCTGGCTGAAATAATTATATAAATTCAAAGACATTTTTAATACTTTCTATAGGTTCCAATGTACGCATATTAGGTCAAGGATATGGTACTGATATGCAATGTTTAGAGGACATAATTGACACAGAGAAGGATAGAGAGAGAGAGACAGAGGGGGTTATTTGAACTTAACCTGCCAGGCGGGAAACGGATGGGTTTGGTCGGATGCCCAGTTTACACTCCGCCCGATTTTACTCTCAATTGATTTCAATAGAGAGTAAAATCGGACAGGATGTAAAATGGTTGGCTGACCCGAATCCACCCGTTTCCTGCCCACCAGGTTAGGTTAAAATACCCCCACAGACATAAAAGTTTGTAACTTATATCAGTCTTTTTTGCTAACTGTTACTGTTAAACCTGTGACCTCTGGCCTGGTATAATTCCTGCTACGAGAATGCTGCAGATAGTATAAACAACATTTAAAGCAAATGGGTCAAAATACAAAATACAATCAGATACTTCTATCCAGCTTACAGGGCAGATCAAATTTAATTCAGATCCATTGGTTCAAGTTAAACTGGATCTTCCTTTGCTTCATTGACAAAGCAATAAATGCATCAGGTGTAGCAGGTTGCCATCTGATGCAAGCACTGTGTTGTTGGGATAGTGGAAGAGTGACAGAAAAGGAGCCAGGACATGAATCAGACTTCCTGAAGGGCATGACATCAGTTATTCAGATTCACAGATATTTTAAAACCACCATGTTTGAGGTGGAGGTTTTTATTCTTCGGCGAGAGCATTTTAACAGCTGCATATTCAATACCAAACTCAAGTAGCAGGTGCTGCAAAAACAACACGTCAGCAATAATTAGTATTACTAAAATCTAGAGAGGTAGGACGTGGAGAGGAAGTACACACAGGTTCCATATGGGCTGCTACTCAAGAGGTGATATCAATTTCTCAGGTATGGATAGAGGGCACAGAATGTATAACATTGGTATATGGACCGAATGAAGATGGTGACATCAGTTTCAATATCTTATAAGTTCCATGTTATCAATAGCGTCTTCTTCTATCCACTACTGTTTATCTTATAATCATAGATTTTTACAGCACAGAAGGAGGCCATTCGGAATATCATGCCTGTGTCGGCTCTTGATCGAGCTATCCAATTAGTTCCACTCTCCTGCTTTTCCTTTTCAAGTATTTATCCAATTCCCTTTTGAAAGTTATTATTGAATCTGCTTCCACCACCCTTTCAGGTAGTGCATTCCACATCATAACAACTCGCTGTGTTAAAAAAAGTCTCCTCATTCTTTTTCTACTGTCTTCTTTAAAAATACATTCTTTTTAGATTGATACACCCTGTTATGCACTGTACACACCATACATGTGGTATAATCTTTGACACCACAGAACTATAAACGTATCAATTCAAAAGTGAGCTCAGGACAAAAACAAATTTGTGTTGTAAGAATGATAATAAAAAGTGAAAAGTAGGACATGATCTCCTGTGAGAGGACTGGGAAAAGCTAATATGCTAAATGAAACACCATACCTTCTTTTTGAAGTTTCAGTCAAATGAAGTGGATTAAATCGTCTTATTCTAATTTTTAGAAAAAAATCAGATATTACCTAATCTTTGCAAAAGATAATTATCTTAATGAAACATAAAAAAGGTTTTCTTCCCAATTCAGAAGAAGACTGAGCTTCTCCACTCACTTCCCTTTAGGTTGATGGCGCTTTTCAGAACTTTCATTATCACACTCGAGCATGTTTGAATAAAAAGTAAGAAATGATTTGCCGTTGTACATCTAGTAGTAAATGCTTCTTACATTAATGAAAGATCCCAGAAGGAGCTGCTGAATGTTTCTTTCTTCACTGAACAAAAGATATATTAATTTGCCAAAAAAGAACAAGGAGGTGAATGATTATCATGGACTTTAGTACATCAGTGCACGTTTGGAGATGAGGCTAACTAATGCCCAAAATGGACACTAATGTGCCAAACTTTGAGGTAAAGCCAAATATTCTTGGAATGTTTTTCTTTATTAAGAAATTGCAAGTTTGTGCAATTAATTGGAATTTTTAAAAAAAAATTTGTTTCTAATTTTCCCATCGCAGTCTGTAATTGTACCAGTGCTTATAATGCTAGTCAGAACATTTGTTATACTCACCTCCTGTTTATTGAGCAAGGTAAGGGTTAAAGCATGCTAACCGATATAACAATTAAAAACTTTTCAGGTTGAGCCGAGCCACAACATCTATTATGATTTTCATTCAATTGGAATGTTTCATTCCAAATAGCCATCATGCAGTTACTTCTTTACAATATGTGTCCACAAGCATCTGTCTAGTCTGACTATTCGTCTGTTCTAGTTAGCTGTTAATATATTTAGTGGTGTGTGGTGACCGCTCTCAAATCGAACAGCAAAGCTAGCACTGTAAGACTGCTATATAAGTCACATCTTTGTCAGTTTGTTTGTAAACTGCAAATAGAGGGGATTGTCTTATGCACTGACAGATAGCATTAGACTAAGAAATAGTACGGTATTCGGCGGGATCAGACTAAGGGAGAATACAAGGAGGTCTAAGATAGGTTTACAGTGCATGTGTGAAAATGCGCGAAGCTTGGTAAATAAGGTTGGTAAGCTGCAGACACAAATAGCCACATGGGACTATGATGTTGTTGTGATAACGAAGACAAGGCTCAAAAAAGGGCAGGATTGGGTACTAAATATTCCTGGATACAAGGTGTTCAGGAAAGATAGGGAAGGAAAGAAAGGGTGGCGGGTGGCGGGGGGGGGGGTGGTGTGGTGGTAGTATTGATTAAGGAGAATATTGCAGTGCTGGAGAGAATGTCCTGGAGCGGTCAAGGACAGAATCTATTTGGTTAGAGTTCAAAAACAATAGAGGTGCCATTACACTACTGGGTGTGTTCTATAGGCCACCAACTAGTAGGAAGGATATAGAGGAACAAATTTGCAGGGAAATTACAGAGAGGTGCAAGAACCATAGAGTAGTGGCAATGGGGGACTTCAATTATCCTAATATAGGCTGACATAGTAATAGTGTAAGGGGAAGAGAGGGGGAAGAATTTCTGCAGTGTGTTCAGGAAAACTTCCTTGATCAGTATGTTTCCGGCCCAACGACGAAGGAGGCATTGCAGGATCTAGGGAATGAGGTGAGTGAAGTGGAGCAAGTGTCTGTGGGGAAACATTTAGAGAACAGTGATCATAGTATCATAAGATTTAGACTAGTATGGAAAAAGACAAAGAGCACTCTAGAGTAAAAATACTTATTGGAGGAGTGCCAATTTCAGTGGGTTGAGAATAGATCTGGCCCGGGTAAATTGGAATCAAAGATTGGGAGACAAAACTGTAATCGAACAATGGACGGCCTTTAAGGAGGAGATGGTTTGAGTACCATCTAGGTACATTCCCACAAGGGGGAAAGGTCGGGCAACCAATGCCAGAGCTCCCTGGATGATGAAAGAGATAGAGGGTAAGATGAAGCAGAAAAAGGGGGGTGTATGACAGATGTCAGGTTGATAATACAAGTGAGAACCAGGGTGAATATAGAAAGTTCAGAGGGGAAGTGAAAAAGGAAATAAGAGGGGCAAAGAGAGAATATGAGAATAGACTGGCAGCTAACATAAAAGGGAATCCAAAAGCCTTCTATTGGCATTTAAATAGTAAACGGGTAGTAAGGGAGTGGAGGGGTGGGACCGAAAAGGAGATCTACCCATGGAGGCAGAGGGCATACCCTAGATACTAAATGAGTACTTTGCATCTGTCTTTACCAAGGAAGAAGATGCTGCCAAAGTCACAGTAAAAGAGGAGGTAGTTGAAATACTGGATGGGCTAAAAATTGATAAAGAATTGGTACTAGAAAGACTGGCTGTAGTTAAAGTAGATAAGTCACCAGGTCCGGATGGGATGCATCCTAGGTTGCTGAGGGAAGTAAGGGTGGAAATTGTGGAGGTACTGGCCATAACCTTCCAAACATCCGTAGATACAGGGGTGGTGCCAAAGGACTGGAGAATTGCAAATGTTACATCTTTGTTCAAAAAAGGGTGTAAGGATAAACCCGGCAACTATAGGCCAGTCAGTTTAACCTCAGTGGTGGTGAAGCTTTTAGAAGCGATAATCTGGGACAAAATTAACAGTCACTTGGACAAGTGTGGATTAATTAAGGAAAGCCAGCACGGATTTGTTAAAGGCAAATCTTGTTTAACTAACTTGATAGAGTCTTTTGATGAGGTACAGAGGGGGTTGATGAGGGCAATGTGGTTGATGTGGTGTATATGGACTTCCAAAAGGCGTTTGATAAAGTGCCACATAATAGGCTTGTCAGCAAAGTTGAAGCCCATGGAATAAAAGGGGCAGTGGCAGCAATGGATATGAAATTGGCTAAGTGGCAGGAAACAGAGAGTAGTGGTGAATGGTTGTTTTTTGGACTGGAGGATGTACGTAGTGGTGTTCCCCAGGGGTCGGTACCAGGACCATTGCTTTTTTTGATATATATTAATGACTTGGACTTGGGTGTACAGGGCACAATTTCAAAATTTACAGATGACACAAAACTTCAAAGTGTAGTGAACGGTGAGGAGGATAGTGATAGACTTCAAGAGGACAAAGACAGGCTGGTGGAATGGGCAGACATGTGGCAGATGAAATTTAACGCAGAGAAGTGTGAAATGATACATTTTGGTAGGAAGAACGAGGAGAGGCAATATAAACTAAAGGATACAATTCTAAACGGGGTGCAGGAACAGAGAGATCTCGGGGTATATGTGCACAAATCATTGAAGGTGACAGGGCAGGTTGATAAAGCAGTTAAAAAAGCATATGGGATCCTGGGCATTATAAATAGAGGCATAGAGTACAAAAGCAAGGAAGTTATGATGAATCTTTATAAAACACTGGCTCGGCCACAACTGGAGTATTGTGACCAATTCTGGGCACTGCACTTTAGGAAGGAGGTGAAAGCCTAAGAGAGAGTGCAGAAAAGATTTACTAGTCTGGTTCCAGGGGTGAGGGACTTCAGTTACGTGGATAGACTGGAGAAGCTGGGGTTGTTCTCCTTAGAGCAGAGAAGATTGAGAGGAGATTTGACAGAGGTATTCAAAATCATGTGGGGGTCTAGACAGAGTAGATAGAGAGAAACTGTTCCCATTGGCAGAAGGGTC
The DNA here is from genome assembly GCF_035084215.1 of Heptranchias perlo. NCBI lineage: Eukaryota > Metazoa > Chordata > Chondrichthyes > Hexanchiformes > Hexanchidae > Heptranchias > Heptranchias perlo. The sequence continues at coordinate 36,812,516 of NC_090334.1, read as the reverse complement.
GAGAACCAGAGGACACAGATTTAAGGTGATTGGCAAAAGAACCAAAGGCGACATGAAGAAAAACTGTTTTACACAGTGAGTGGTTAGGATCTGGAATGCACTGCCTGAAAGGGTGGTGGAGGCAGATTCAATCGTGGCTTTTAAAAGGGAATTGGACAAATACTTGAAGGGAAAAAATTGCAGGGCCATGGGGAAAGGGCAGGGGAGTGGGTCTAGCTGGATTGCTCTTGCAGAGAGCCGGCAAGGACTCGACGGGCCGAATGGCCTCCTTCTGTGCTGTTATGATTCTATGATTTGAACTAATGGATTTTTAAAAAGAAAATAACTATGCAAACTGTGTGCAATTTATAGTAGCATTTGTATCGCATACTATTGAAGAAAACGCTGCACGAAACTGTAGATTAGGATTGTTAATTCCCTCCCATGGTTCTGTACATCCAACACTGACATGATGGGCCAGATTTTGCTCTGGAAATAACTGCGAGCCTAACACTGTTATTTCAGTGCAAATGGTGAAGCAACTTCCGGTGACCGCGCATGCGCAGTTAAACGTGGAAATCCAGAAGTTGCTCTACTAGACGCCCTGCTCCTCCGTAAGCTTCGTGGGAAGTAATTCTCGTCGGCCTACTCACCGCACAAATGAATGGAATGGAGTGAAGTTCCTGCACTGCCCTGATGGATACGAAGTAATCATAGAATCACAGAAAATTAACGGCACTGAAGGAGGCCATTTGGCCCATCGTGTCTGTGCCGGCGGAAAATGAGTCACCCAGCCTAATCCCACTTTCCAGCACTTGGTCCGTAGCCTTGTAGGTCACCGCACTTCAGGTGCACATCCAAGTACTTTTTAAATGAGTTGAGGGTTTCTGCCTCTACCACCCTTTCAGGCAGTGAGTCCCAGACCCCAACCACCCTCTGGGTGAAAACATTTTTCCTCAGCTCCCCTCTAATCCTTCTACCAATCACTTTAAATCTATGCCCCCTGGTTATTGACCTCTCTGCTAAGGGAAATAGGTCTTCCCTATCCACTCTACCTAGGCGCCTCATAATTTTGTACACCTCAATTAAATCACCCCTCAGCCCCCTCTGTTCCAAAGAGAACAATTCCAGCCGATCCACTTTTTCCTCATAGCTAAAATTCTCCAGTCCTGGCAACATCCTCGTAAATCTCCTCAGTACCCTCTCTCATGCAATTACATCCTTCCTGTAATATGGTGACCAGAACTGTACGAAGTACTCAAGCTATGGCCTAACCAGTGTTTTATACAGTTCCAGCATAACCTCCCTGCTCTTATATTCTATGCCTCGGCTACTAAAGGAAAGTATTCCATCTGCCTTCTTAACCACCTTATCTACTTGTCCTGCTACCTTCAGGGATCTGTGGACATGCATTCCAAGGTCCCTCACTTTCTCTACACCTTTCAGTATCCTCCCATTTATTGTGTATTCCCTTGCCTTGATTGCTCTCCCCAAATGCATTACCTCACACTTCTTCGGATTGAATTCCATTTGCCACTTTTCTGCTCACTTGACCAGTCCATTGATATCGCGCCAAAAAAAGATACATCAAGTTATTTAAGACTAAGTAACCTTTTTAATGGTTGGTAAGTCTTAGTGACTGCCAAGCAACCTCTCTAGCACTGAAAATTAACTTTTACAAGTGTGGAGTCTCATTCCTTCAGATTTTAATTGTTGTTGAACCTTTCAAAAAAAAATGTTTATTTTTTTACTTTTTCTTTCTGTCTTTTTTATCTCTGTGTCCTAATTCGATATTTCTTACCCTCTCTTTATTTCGCTTTCTGTACCTGATTTTAAATTGAATTTACTATTCCAACTTACACTTCCTGGTCCTGACTCTGTGTGGCTTGTTCAATCTGATTGGTTAAGGAGATAGATAATTGCTTGCCCCGTTCACACAGGCCCCAGATGCAATGTGGAGGACACCGTGCTGGATTCAGCACCCCATGTGAGCAACTTGCCGTGAAAAAAAACAGGAAACGTTCACGGGTAAGTGCAAGTCTAATGAGTGGCGGGTGCCATTTGTTCACTGCTCAAATCAAAATCCAGTCCACTATCTGAACATATCACAATTTTTACATTAACAACAGACAATTATGAATTCATTATGTATATACCTTCTACACTTGTCTGCATGTATTAGGTTAAATTTATTACATTTCATTTTGCACAAGTCAACACTTAATTTTATCAATCTATTCGTGTTTTGCTTTCTGAGGCCACTGGTATGATAAAATTAATGATTCTCTTATATTTAAGCACAGCCCATGTGAATTTAAAAAGTCAAATAGATCTTACATTTTTTGACTGGGCTTTAAAGTTTGTTTGTAGGAATCAAAAAGAGATGATGTAGTTTTAAATATAACTTTGTGGTAAATATGTGTCATTATATTCGTCCATTCCTAATGGATCACAATTGTAATTGCTCACAGATTCTAGATTTAGTTATTTATCAAACATCCAATCACTTGGGTACAAAAGTGAAGAGCAAAGTTCACAGAGCCTCTGCCAACATTCTAGAGACTTCCATGAAACCATTTGCCATCGATATATCTAAGGCTGATACAAATGTTAAATTAGCTTTACAGCAGTTCAGTCATTGAATTTGAAAAGCAATGAATGTCAGGCAGTTAGTTGACAAACTCATCAAAACATTCCACTGGTGCTGCCCCCACATAAGGGCAATATCAATTGGGTTTGTATAGTGCCAGTGATGTAATTACCTATGAGGTTACCATTGTCAGTTGTAATAATGTCAAGCAGATAGTCGCTGGTTCATGTACCATAGCCTGGGTTAAAATGGTAATTGTTTAGCTTCTGTCAACACAACTCCTTATTTGACTGCTTTAGGGTACATGGGATGATTCGCTTTCTGATTTTCCCTCCCTTTGTGCCTGGCCTTGAGCACAGAAGAGGCCGGAAAAAGATTTTGTGTGGAATCAGGATGTGCAAACCTGCACCTTACCCTTGATGTCACTACACATTGGAGCTGTGTAATGTGTCAATGCACCACTGTTCTATCTTCTACCGAAACTTAAGTATCAGCAGTAAGTGTATGTTTGTGCAAGCACTCGGTAAAAATTTTTTTTTTTTGATTCCTATTGTGGCCTTACCAATTAGTAATTTGGTGGCATGCTTATAGTAAACCAGTGTCATGATTAGATATAGAGATTAAAATGAAACTGAAAAAGGAGGCTTATGACAAATGTAAGGTTCACAATACAGTCGAGAACCAGGCTGAATACAGAAAGTAGAGAGGAGATCTAAAAAGGGAATTAGAGGGGCAAAGAGCGAGAATGAGAATAGATTAACATAAAAGGGAACCCAAAACTCTTTTATAAATATGTAAATAATAAAAGGGCAGTCAAAGGAAAGGTGGGACTGATTAGGGAGAAAAAAGGAGATCTTCTTGTGGAGGCTGAGGGCATGGCTGAAGTGCAAAATGAATACTTTGTATCTGTCTTCACAAAAGAAGAGGATGCTGCCATTGTAGCAGTGAAGGAGGAGGTAGTAGCGATATTGGATAGGATAAAAATAGATAAAGAGGAGGTACTTAAAAGATTGGCAGAACTCAAAGTAGAAAAGTCATCCAGTCCAGACGGGATGCATCCTAGGTTACTGAGGGAAGTAAGGGTAGGAATTACAGAGGCTCTGGCCACAATCTTCCAATGCTCCTTAGATATGGGGACTATGCTGGAAGACTGAAGGATTGCAAATGTTACACACTTGTTCAAAAATGGGGAGATGGATAATCCCGGCAATTACAGGCCAATCAACCTAACAATGGTGGTGGGGAAACTTTTAGAGACAATAATCCGGGACAAAATAAATTGGCACTTGGAAAATGCAGCAAGACCTGGACAACATCCAGGCTTAGGCTGGTAAGTGGCAAGTAACATCCATGCCACACAAGTGCCAGGCAATGACCATCTCCAACAAGAGAGAGTCTAACAACCTCCCCTTGACATTCAACGGCATTAACATCGCTGAAACCCCCACCATCAACATCCTGGGGGTCACCATTTACCAGAAACTTAACTGGACCAGCCACATAAATACTGTGGCTAAAAGAGCAGGTCAGAGGCTGGGTATTCTGCGGCGAGTGACTCACCTCCTGACTCCCCAAAGCCTTTCCACCATCTATAAGGCACAAGTCAGGAGTGTGATGGAATACTCTCCACTTGCCTGGATGAGTGCAGCTCCAACAACACTCAAGAAGCTCGACACCATCCAGGACAAAGCAGCCCGCTTGATTGGCACCCCATCCACCACCTTAAACATTCACTCCCTCCACCACCAGCGCACCGTAGCTGCAGTGTGTACCATCTACAAGATGCACTGCAGCAACTCGCCAAGGCTTCTTCGACAGCACCTCCAAAACCCGCGACCTCTACCACCTAGAAGGACAAGGGCAGCAGGCACCACCTGCACGTTCCCATCCAAGTCACACACCATCCTGACTTGGAAATATATCGCCGTTCCTCCATCGTCGCTGGGTCAAAATCCTGGAAGTCAATAGTTAGGGGAAGAGACAGGCATTTCTGTGGCTGCAGAGGTGATTCTAGGATGTTGCCTCCCTGGTGCCAGGGTCAAGGATGTCATTGAGCGGCTGCGGAACATTCTGAAGGGGGGGGGGGTGAACAGGCAGAGGTCGTGGTCCATATCGGTATCAATGGCATAGGTAGAAAGAGGGATGAGGTCGTGTAGGAAGAGTTTATGGAGTTAGGAAAGAGATTAATAAGCAAGACCTCAAAGGTAGTAATCTCCAGATTACTCCCGGTGCCACGCACTAGTGATTATAGAAATAGGAGTATAGAGAAGATGAATGTGTGGCTGGAGAGATGGTGCAGGAGGGAGAGCTTTAGGTTCCAGGGGCAATGGGACCAGTACAGGTCGGATGAGTTGCACCTCAACAGAGCTGGGACCAATGTCCTTGCAGGGAGGTTTGCTAGTTCTGTGGAGGAGGGTTTAAATTAATTTGGCAGGTGGTTGGGCACCAGGATGTAGTATTGGAAAGGAGGAACAAGGTGCACAAAGAATTGGGAGAGAGAGATAGCATAGAGTAAGAAATAATACAGTATTTGGTGGGATCAGACTAAGAGAGAATACAAGAAGGTCTAAGATATTTTTACAGTGCATGTGTGTAAATGCATGAAGCGTAGTAAACAAGGTCGGTGAGCTGCAGGCGCAAATAGCCACATGGAAATATGATGTTGTGGTGATAACGGAGACCTGGCTCAAAAAAGGGCAGGATTGGGTACTAAATATTCCTGGATACAAGCTGTTCAGGAAAGATAGGGAAGGAAAGAAAGGGGGGGGGCGGTGGCAGTATTGATTAAGGAGAATACTGCAGTGCTGGAGAGAGAGGATGTCCTGGAGGGGTCAAGGACAGAATCTATTTGGTTAGAGTTAAGAAACATTAGAGATGCCATTAAACTACTAGGGGTAGTCCATAGGCCACCAACTAGTAAGAAGGATATAGAGGAGCAAATTTGCAGGGAAATTACAGAGATGTGCAAGAACCATAGAGTAGTAATAACGGGGGACTTCAACTATCCTAATATAGACTGGGATAGTAATAGTGTAAGGGGCAAAGGCGTGGAGGAATTTTTGAAGTGTGTTCAGGAGAACTTTCTTGACCAGTATGTTTCTGGCCCAACGAGGAAGGAGGCATTGCTGGATCTGGTTCTGGGGAATGAGGTGGGCAAAGTGGAGTAAGTTTAGGTGGGGGAACATTTTGGGAACAGCGATCATAGTATCATAAGGTTTAGATTAGCTATGGAAAAGGACAAGGACCACTCTAAAGAAAAATACTCTATTGAAGGAGGGCAAATTTCAGTGGGATGAGAATGGATCTGGCCCGGGTAAATTGGAATCAAAAATTGGCAGGTAAAACTGCAAATGAACAATGGGCGGCATTTAAAGAGGAGATGGTTCAGATACAGCCTAAATCCATTCCCATGAGGGGGAAAAGGTAGGGCAACTAAAACCAGAGCTCCCTGGGTGACAAAAGAGATAGAGAGTAAGATGAAGATAAGGGGCCGGGGTAGGAAAGAATGTTAAAAAGACAAAATTAAAGATTCTTTATCTGAATGCGCGCAGCATTCATAATAAGATAGATGAATTGACGGCACAAATAGAAACAAATGGGTATGATCTCGTGGCCATTACAGAGATGTGGTTGCAAGGTGACCAAGGTTGGGAGCTAAATATTCAGGGTTATTTAACATTTTGGAAGGATAGGAAAAAAGGTAAAGGTGGTGGGGTAGCTCTGTTAATAAAGGATGAAATTGGTATAATAGTGAGAAATGATCTTGGCTCAGAAGATCAAGATGTTGAATCAATTTGGGTGGAGGTAAGAAATAGCAAGGGAAAGAAATCACTGGTGGGAGTGGTATATAGGCCCCCTAACTGTAGCTACACTGTAGGACAAAATATAAATCAGGAAATAAGGGGGGCTTGTAAAAAAGGTAATGCAATAATCATGGGGCGATTTTAACTTTCACATAGATTGGACAAATCAAATTGGCAAAAATAGCCCTTAGGAGGAGTTCATAGAGTGTATTAGGGAATGTTTCTTAGACCAATATGTTGGGGAACCAACCAGAGAACAGGTCATTTTAGATCTGGTAATGGGTAACGAAACAGGATTAATTAATAATCTCAAAGTAAAGGATCCCTTGGGAAGCAGTGATCATAACATGATAGAATTTCACATCCAGTTTGAGAACGAGGATCTTGGGTCTGAAACGACTATTAAACTTAAATATGGGCAATTACAAAGGAATGAGGGCGGAATTAGCTAAAGTGGACTGGGTAAACAGATTAGATGGTATGATGGTGAATAAGCAGTGGCAAACATTTAAAAAGATATTTTATGACTTGCAACAAAAATATATCCCTGTGAGGAGGAAAGACTCCACAAAAAGGGTGAACCAACCATGGCTAACTAAGGAAGTCAAGGATGGTATCAAGTTAAAAGAAAAAGCATACAACATGGCAAAGATCACTGGTAAGCCCGAAGATTGGGAAAACTTTAAAAACCAGCAAAGGATGACTAAAAGAATAATAAAGAGGGAGAAAATAAATTATGAGAGTAAATTAGCAAGAAATATAAAAACTGACAGTAAAAGCTTCTACAAATATATAAAAAGGAAGAGGGTAGCTAAAGTAAACATTGCTCCCTTAGAGGATGAGACTGGGAAATAATAATGGAAAACAATTGGCAGAGGAATTGAACAGATATTTTGTATCTGTCTTCACAGTAGAAGACACTAATAATATACTAATAATAGTAGAAAATCAAGGGGCAAAGGGGAGGGAGGAACTAAAAACAATCATTATCACTAGAGAAAAAGTACTAGGTAAACTAATGGGTCTAAAGGCTGACAAGTCCCCTGGACCTGATGGCTTGCATCCGAGGGTCTTAAAGGAAGTGGCTATAGAGATAGTGGATGCATTGGTTGTAATCTTCCATAATTCACTAGATTCTGGAAAGGTCCCAGTGGATTGGAAAACCGCAAACATAACATCCCTATTCAAGAAGGGAGTGAGACAGAAAGCAGGTAACTATAGAGCAGTTAGCCTAACATCTGTCATTGGGAAAATGCTAGAATCCATTATTAAGGAAGTAGTAGCAGGACATTTGGAGATTCATAATACAATCAAGGAGAGTCAACATGGTTTTATGAAGGGGAAATCGTGTCTGACAAATTTATTGGAGTTCTTTGAGGAAGTAATGGGCAGGGTGGATAAAGGGGAACCAATGGATGCACTATATTTGGATTTCCAAAAGGCATTCAATAAGGTGCCACATAAAAGATTGCTGCACAAGATAAGAGCTTTTGGTGTTTGGGGTAATATACTGGCATGGATAGAAGATTGGCTAACTAACAGAAAATAAAGAGTCAGGATAAAAGGGTCATTTTCAAAATGGCAATCTGTAACTAGTGGGGTGCCGTAGGGCTCAGCGGTGGGGCCTCAACTATTTACAATATATATCAATGACTTGGATGAAGGAACAGAGTGTCTTGTGGCCGAATTTGCTGATGATACAAAGATAGATGGAAAAGCAAGTTGCAATGAGGACACAAAGTATCTGCAAAGGGATATTGACAGGTTAAGTGAATGGGCAAAAATTTGGCAGATGGAATATAATGTGGGAAAATGTGAAGTCATCCACTTTGGGAGGAAAAATAAAAAAGCGAAATATTATTTGAATGGAGAAATACTACAGAATGCTGCGGTACAGAGGGATCTGGGTGTCCTCGTACATGAAACACAAAAAGTCAACATACAGATGCAGCAGGTAATCCGGAAGGCAAATGGAATATTGGCCTTTATTTCTAGGGGGATGGAGTATAAAAGCAGGGAAGTCATGCTACAACTGTACAGGGTGTTGGTGAGACCACACCTGGAGTACTGCGTACAGTTCTGGTGCCCTTATTTAAGGAAGGACACACTTGCATTGGAGGCAGTTCAGAGAAGGTTCACTACGTTGATTCTGGGTATGGAAGGGTTGTCTTATGAGGAAAGATTGAACAGGTTGGGTCCATACTCATTGGAGTTTAGAAGAATGAGAAGAGATCTTATTGAAACATACAAGATTCTGAGGGGATTCGATAGTGTAGATGCCGAGAGGATGTTACCCCTCATGGGGGAATCTAAAACTAGGGGGCATAATCTCAGAATAAGGGGTCGCCCGTTTAAGATGGAAATGAGGAGGAATTTCTTCTCCCAGAGTGTCGTGAATCTTTAGAATTCTTTACCCCAAAAAGCTGTGGAGGCTGAGTCATTGAATACATTCAAGGCTGAGTTAGACAAATTTTTGATCAGCAAGGGAGTCAAAGGACAAGGGGAAAAGGTGGGAAAGTGGAGTTGAGGTAAAAATCAGATCAGCCATGATCTCATTGAATGGCGGAGCAGGCTCAAGGGGCCGAATGGCCTACTCCTGATCCTATCTCTTATGCTCTTATGGTCTTATGGTCTAAGCAGAAAAAAGGGGCGTACGACAGATATCAGGTTGATAATACAGGTGAGAACCAGGCAGAATATAGAAAGTTCTGAGGGGAGGCGAGAAAGGAAATAAGAGGGGCAAAGAGAGAGTATGAGAATAGACTGGCGGCTAAAATAAAAGGGAATCCAATAGTCTTCTATAGGCATGAAAACAGTAAATGGGTAGTAAGGGGAGGGGTCGGACCAATTAGGGACCAAAAAGGAGATCTACGCGTTGAGGCAGAGGGCATGGTTGAGGTAATAAATTAATTCTTTGCATCTATCTTTACCAAGCAAGAAGATGCTGCCAAAATCACAGTAAGTGAAGGGGTAGTTGAGACACTGGATGGGCTAAAAATTGATAAAGAGGAGGTTCTAGAAAGGCAGTCTGCACTTAAAGTAGATAAGTTATCTGGGCCGGATGGGATGCGTTCTAGGTTGCTGAGGGAAGCAAGGGTAGAAATTGCAGAGGTACTGGCCATAATCTTCCAATCATCCTTAGATATGGTTTTTTTTTATTCATTCATGGGATGTGGGCGTCGCAGGCAAGGCCAGTCTTTATTGCCATCCCATTACCAACAAACCAGGGGATCAACCCTGGTTCAATGAGGATTGTAGAAGAGCATGCCAGGAGCAGCACCAGGTGTACCTAAAAATGAGGTGCCAACCTGGTGAAGCTACAACTCAGGACTACATGCATGCTAAACAGCGGAAGCAACATGCTATAGACAGAGCTAAGCGATTCCACAACCAACGGATCAGATCAAAGCTCTGCAGTCCTGCCACATCCAGTCGTGAATGGTGGTGGACAATTAAACAACTAACGGGAGGAGGAGGCTCTGCAAACATCCCCATTCTCAATGATGGCGGAGTCCAGCACGTGAGTGCAAAAGACAAGGCTGAAGCGTTTTGCAATCATCTTCAGCCAGAAATGCCAAGTGGATGATCCATCTCGGCCGCCTCCCGATATCCCCACCATCACAGAAGCCAGTCTTCAGCCAATTCAATTCACTCCACGTGATATCAAGAAATGGCTGAGTGCACTGGATACAGCAAACGCTATGGGCCCCGACAACATCCCAGCTGTAGTGCTGAAGATTTGTGCTCCAGAACTAGCTGCACCTCTAGCCAAACTGTTCCAGTACAGCTACAACACTGGCATCTACCCGACAATGTGGAAAATTGCCCAGGTATGTCTTGTCCACAAAAAGCAGGACAAATCCAATCCGGCCAATTACCGCCCCATCAGTCTACTCTCAATCATCAGCAAAGTGCTGGAAGGTGTCATCGACAGTGCTATCAAGCGGCACTTATTCACCAATAACCTGCTCATCGATGCTCAGTTTGGGTTCTGCCAGGACCACTTGGCTCCAGACCTCATTACAGCCTTGGTCCAAACATGGACAAAAGAGCTGAATTCCAGAGGTGAGGTGAGAATGACTGCCCTTGACATCAAGGCAGCATTTGACCGAATGTGGCACCAAGGAGCCCTAATAAAGTTGAAGTCAATGGGAATCAGGGGTAAAACTCTCCAGTGGCTGAAGTCATACCTAGCACAAAGGAAGATTGTAAACAATTTTACAACACCAAGTTATAGTCCAGCAATTTTATTTTAAATTCACAAGCTTTCGGAGATTTTCTCCTTCCTCAGGTAAATGTTTCAAGATCTCCTTGAAGCTTCAAGGCTTCAAGGAGATCTTGAAACATTTACCTGAGGAAGGAGAAAATCTCCGAAAGCTTGTGAATTTAAAATAAAATTGCTGGACTATAACTTGGTGTTGTAAAATTGTTTACAATTGTCAACCCCAGTCCATCACCGGCATCTCCACATCACAAAGGAAGATGGTAGTGGTCATTGGAGGCCAATCATCTGAGCCCCAGGGCATTGCTGCAGGAGTTCCTCAGGGCAGTGTCCGAGGCCCAACCATCTTCAGCTGCTTCATCAATGACCTTCCCTCCATCATAAGGTCAGAAATGGCGGAACTCAAACTGAGCATCGGTGAGCAGGTTATTGGTGAGTAAGTGCCGCTTGATAGCACTGTCGACGACACCTTCCATCACTTTGCTGATGATTGAGAGTAGACTGATGGGGCGGTAATTGGCCGGATTGGATTTGTCCTGCTTTTTATGAACAGGAAATACCTGGGCAATTTTTCGCATTGTCAGGTAGATTCCAGTGTTGTAGCTGTACTGGAACAGCTTGGCTGGAGGCGCAGCTAGTTCTGGAGCACAGGTCTTCAGCAGTACAGCCAGGATGTTGTCGGGGCCCATAGCCTTTGCTGTGTCCAGTGCACTCAGCCGTTTCTTGATATCACGTGGAGTGAATCGAATTGGCTGAAGACTGGCTTCTGTGATGGTGGGGATATCGGGAGGAGGCAGAGATGGATCATCCACTCGGCACTTCTGGCTGAAAATGGTCGCAAGTGCTTCAGCCTTGCCTTTTGCACTCGTGCTGGACTCTGCCATGATTGAGGATGGGGATGTTCACGGAGCCTCCTCCTCCCATTAGTTGTTTAATTGTCCACCACCATTCACAACTGGATGTGGCAGGACTGCAGAGCTTTGATCTGATCCGTTGGTTGTGGAATCGCTTAGCTCTGTCTATAGCATGTTGCTTCCGCTGTTTAGCATGCATGTAGTCCTGTGTTGTAGTTTCACTAGGTTGGCACCTCATTTTTAGGTACCAGAGGACTGGAGAATTGCAAATGTTACATCCTTGTTCAAAAAAGGGCATAAGGATAAACTCAGCAACTATAGGCCAGTCAGTTTAACCTCGGTAGTGGGGAACCTTTTAGAAACGATAAAATTTGCAGGGCTACGGGGATTGGGGTGTGGGGGTTAGTGGGACTAGCTGGATTGCTCTTGCAGAGAGCCGGCATGGCCTCGACAGGCCGAATGGCCTCCTTCCGTGCTGTAACCAGTCTACGATTCTATATTTGCTGTTAAAAATACCAATGCTCATGACAAAGATTTAATTCTTCACTGGCAAGCATGCCACATGAAAATTAAGGGAAGGGCTGTGTAAATTTACACATGTCAAGGACTGTACAGAGATTTCTAATAATGTTTGATTGTTCCCATGTAGGAACATAGGAACTGCAGTAGGATCTGAATTATGATCGCCTCTCAAGTACAGCCCTATCCTCACCTGTCAGCATGAATGCCCCCATATGGGCAATGAAATCTTAGAAAAATTATTTAAAGGGAAAGGTTCCAAGTCCCTTCTCCCTTTGGCAGTGGGTTTGATAGATAATGGGGTAGATTTTCATCTTTACCCTCTGAACATTAAGCATCGCTAAGGCGAAAATCTGGTGGGAAGAAATGCATGCCAGTAACAGAATCCACCTGCTTTTCCTTCCATTGAAATTAATTAATGGAGGGAAAATCTGGTGGGTTTTGTAAGGGGAATGTGAGGAACCCCAGATTTTCTTTTCTGTGCTCCACCTGGATGATGCTAGGTGATGGTAAAGGTGGGAATCTACCCCAGTGTCTCAAGCTCTCCTGATGTTGGTAGAGATTTCCATAAACCTCTCATAGGCTTCAACTGCTCAGCAACATTGATCTGAGCATCACACTGCTGTTCCCTTGTCAATTTCAAAGCTAAGTATATATACTACTCGGAGGTTCCCACCAGTAAGGCAATACAAGGGCTGAAAGTTTAATTAACTTTCACCACATCAGGCCTGCTGACCAGCCCACACACTAGTAGAACAGGGTGGGCTCATATCCAGAATCGTGCCACTAGGCAACCAGTCTGCATTTGTGACCAGTAAAATCATCAGTGGCTGGTGGGTCACAGAATGGCATTGCTGGGTCACAGCATGGCACTGGTGGGCTCAGAATCAGTAACGTAATCGTTCAGCGGGTTGCATGTATCTGTGGAAGGGCTTAATTTTATAATAAACTTTAAAGCTCTCACTGTTGATCAGTTGAGCATTTTCTAGTTACAGTTTAAGGTTCATCAAGCAAGTGGATTTTACGGCATCAGAATGTCTAAAATGTTCTAAAATGTCCAGTGGGTATTAGCTTGACAATAATTTATGATGTGAAAGTCCTCTTGGTGCCACATAAAACATTTACAGGTGAGAATGTTAGTAACGCCTGCATTTAATCTACTGTTTCCTTTTAAAAATATGATGCTACTCTCACAGAGTTGGTTTCTATCTTCTTTGTTATTAAAATACAATCATTACAAATATCCTTTTTGCCCATTTTAATTTATAAAATTATTGGACTACGGTAAGGAGAAACTACTGAATCCACATATTGAATTATCCAAGTAACTTTAATGAAAATCCAGTAACAGTTTTTTTTTAAACAGTGGTAGAGTTAATATTCATGGTCCATTGTGTAAGTAGCTTAATTGCGTAGAACATAGGAGACAATGTGACCACATAATTCCTGTTGCACAAATATAACAGAAGCACTACTTTGGACTAATGCCTTATTAAATCATTTTTGCCTAGCACACTATAAAATGAAAAATTCCTGAGTTAATAGTCTCAAGATCTCCTGCAGAATACAGTATGATTTAAACAGAACAGATAGTATTATTCCTTTTACCTGTGAAATATAAACAGATATTTCAGAACTAACACACAGCCCATTGTCAGTTACAATTGATGGGCTATATTGTTGTTAGATAATAGTTCATAACACATGAAAGAGTATCATAACCCATTAAAAAAATGCATTATTTTTCCCTCTCTTCCTGTCAGTTGACCCTTCAACAATCCTGGTCTAGTAAGCTTAGAAATACTCATCTCTTCCTGTTATATGATGATAAACTGTAATGGTAGTGACAAATATTAATCACAGCTGGTTCTGGACGAAACAAAGTTCAATGGTTTTACTGATTTGGAATAGCGATGAAACAGTAAAACCCATGATTATAAATATAAAAGAAAAACTTGGGAAAGTCATTGAGCTCGTAAGTTCAGGTTTAGATGCTGTTTATAAATTGCTCCAGCTATGTTGTTTTGTTTATGATATTACCTGAATGGTATATATGCCAGCAGATCTCGTAACGTTCCTCATACTGAGTCAGAGGATATACTGTTTCATAACAGGTGTGAGAAAGTGTAAATAAGCTAACAAACTATGAAATATGAAATTTAAGGACTGAGATTAAGTAGCAGGACCAGACAGTGTACAAAGAATAACCTTGTTAAAAGAGGCAGCATGGAGAAATACTAACCTTGTTAAAAGAGGAGTCGCAGGACCGGGCATGACCCAGACAGTAATAGTGCATAAAAGATTGGCCCGCAGCCTGCAGTCGGAATACTGGAGAGCTAGATACTTCCAGGGGACATAAATGCTGGCGGAAGCCTAAACCAGTGTAGCTCTCAGAAGTAGAAGTAACAGAAGCAGACGTAGCGAGAAATGTAGAAGTGTCATCCGCTCCGGCTGTCCAATCCTAGACGGGTAATATGCTTCTAGTTTGGGGTTGTTAGTTATCGCTCAATGATGTGTGTATCATTTGCTGTTTGGGAACAATAAAGCCTCAATTCTTTACCAATATGGTGTCAAGTTGAATTAATTAAAGGAATTACCGTACCTCAGTGCGGGATTCCAACAAATTGGCTTCCGGCAGCAAGACCTGACCAAAGGAATTGAGTACTTTGTCCTTCACAGATAGACTCGGACCAACCTAACTGATCCTTACGTTGGTTGAGTAGGAAACCCGAATGGGAGTGTAGGCTTATACCTACCGATAGCAAAGACGGATAGTATGGCACTGCTCTATGAGCAGGATATGGCAAAAGAGTTAAGTCCAAAAGATGTAACGTGGCTCGTAACCTGTAGGACATACAGTGGTATAAGAGAACGTATTCAAAAGGAAGTAAATGATAAGAAAGTAAAAATGAAAAAGGGGAAACGGATGCTAGTATATGCTGCACATTTTTGTGCAGGGAGAAGTGAAGAAAAGGGAGAAAAATGGGAGGATGAGGTAGAGAAACTGAAAAAGGAGTTAGGTCAAACAAGGAAGGAGAAAAGAAGAACAGAAGATCGAAATAAGGATCACCGAGGCAGCCTGAGGGAAATGGCCAGCCAGACAGATAAGGAGGAGGCTCAGTATGAAATTAAGAAAATAGATTAGGAGGGAGCCAGGAATAAAGAGGAATAAGATAACGTGCCTGTCCTGTTTAGTCACCCAGTTACAGGACAAGTTTAAGAAAGGGTCTTTTCTTCACGAGAGTTTAAATTGGGACAAATTTGGCTTGAGCAGCAAATTTTGGAAATTTAAAATTGGCTTGAGAGAAAAGGGATAAGTTAGTTTTGAAGGAATACAGGAGTGAGGGAGAAATGCAGTTCCTTTTCTACAGCTAAATGTGTCTCTGTTTGCTTAAGCTCCACCCTTATAGAGCTAAAGCAGTTTAACTATCTGTATGCCTTTTATATTAGATGTAAAAAAGCATGTGCTGTCTTATATTTGTTTTCTGTGTGTGTCTGTAAGCATATTATTTTTAATATTGAGTCCTCGTGTTTTTGGTTTTGAACTGATTCGGAGTAATATAGTATTTGATTGAGTATTTGATCAAATTATCAAATGGTGAAACTGGTTTTCTGTGGCTGGCCACCACAGACATTTAAACTGTGTGAATATTCCTTGGGCTCGAGACCCAAATTATCACATAAATTTGGCACTCTCTGAGTTCATACCCCATTACAGGAATCAATATTTTAAGGTTTATGAGTGTGTGATATAGGTGTATGAGTGTGTTCCAATTGTGAAAATCTTTGAAGTGATTCTGTCTGTTTAAAATTAGTAAGATGCAGTAAAGGAAGGACTGTCTATACTCTTGGATTTTGTGATTGACTGTGGTAGGGGACAAGGGCGACCAGAGTCCAAAAATAAGAATGATTCAATGAAACTTGCTTTTTAAAATCTAAATTACAAAGTCCAGGAAAACAAAAACCCACCTTTTTAAATTCTGCCTTTCCAAAGCTTGTGTTTAAAGTTAATCACTCCCTTATCTCCCTCATGATCTTTCAGAGTTTGAGAAGCCAAGAGGTGATTAGCAATTCAATCCAGCATTATTTAAGTGTCAGGTTTGAGTTGAATGGCTATTTACAAATGCATCTCTTTAACCCATCGAGGCTGCGCTAAAACCATGCATTCCGGCCGCTGCCTTCCAGGTAGGCGCCACTGCTGATGCATTGCTGGGAGAGCTTACAGGGTTATTGGGGATTAAAAGCCTAAATTTAATGCAGTTATGCGTGGAAACCATCCAAGGATCTTCTGAACACCCGATAGTGTTTAGCAATCGGTTGTATAATCTTTATGATCGAACGCAGCCCACTGTACCGGCAGGACGAGGGCCCCCTGACCAACACGACAACCTGTTGTATAAGCAAATGTTTTTAAAACAATTACAGCCACTAGTTAAGATTGCTTTGGGCATTATTGTGAGCCCATCGGATCCATGGAACAGGGTATTGGCTAGCTAGCGCCCGCTTGGCATGGAAACAAACCAATGAAGCCATCCCCAATTCCAAACCAAGAGGCAAGGTAGTCACGATTGAAGGCCCCGTCCGTTATGGACCCAGGACCCCATCTCCAAAAAGGGAGTGCCTGTTATAACTGCGGGAAAATGGGTCACTTCGCCCATGATTGGCAAATGGGTACCCAGGCGCCGGTCCAATACGAACTACGGACCCTGTCCCGGTCCCTATAATCCACCTCCCTACACCACACACCCAGAGCCCTGTAGTGAAATGACAGAATTATGTAATGAAGTAGCCAAATTACAGGCACTGTACCACACAATGATGGAAACGAGAGGTCCACGGGGTGTTGCGGCGGTGGCAAGCGCACCCCCGGTCTCCGCCCCAGAGGGGAACCATCAGGTGTGAAAGAGTACGGCCCCCTAAATAAGTCAGTAGTGGAGTTCCGACATGATGGACATGGATGACCTATTGTCTCTGCTGTTATGAAAGGGAGCCCTCAACAGGTTTTGTTGATAGACACGGGTTTCTCCGTGACCATTATTCATACTCCACGCGCCGACATGAGTGGAGCCTTCATGAACCTGACAGGTTTTGATGGCTCCGGACAAGTAGCGAGACAAGGCTGGAGCCCGCTAGCTTTGCATTTTCCAAAATTCGACTGTATGATAAACCAACCTGTATATGCGTATGTCTGACCGACACGGTATTTTGGGTTTGGACACGTTAAATAGAAACGGCGTTATTATCGATTATGCTAATCAGTGTACGTGGTGGGATCAGGGAACTACCACAGCGTGTTGTGTTTCTGACGCCCACTCAGTGCTCGCAATTAAAAAGGCCGAGATACTGTAGCCTCCTCAAAGCAACAACCTGATAGTATGGCGGCTGATTGAGCAGTTTAAGGCAGTGTTTGCCAAACACAAGCAGGCGTATGGAGGGGGAAGAATCCATTAATGGACGTCCCCATCCATTCGCCAAACAATATCCAATTCCAGTGGCGAGTCGCCCCTATGTAAAAGCTACGCTCGAGTCCATATTACAGCAGGGTGTTTTACACGAAGGCACGTTTACCACAAACTCACCAAATTGGCCTGTTAAAAAGCTAGACGACAGCTGGCACCTCTCCACAGGCTATAGAAAGTTAAATTCTGTCACCCCCGCCTGCTTGCCTGTGGTTCAAGAGATGTCCACGTTGCTGTCTCAAGTGCCCACTGGGAGCAGGTATTTTTCGACATTAGACATAGTTAACAGCTTTTGGAGCATATCCATTCAGAGGGAAGATCAATATTTAATCCGCTTTTACTTTTGAGGACTAAAGTTACACTTGGACGTGTCGGCTACAGGGCTTTCACAATGCCCCAATAATTTTCCATAAGCAGATGGCGAAGGTAATCAAGGGCTTTTCGGAACCATCTCGTCTTCTCCAGTAAGTGGACGACTTGTTACTCACTACAGCAAGCTCGGAAGACTGAACGGCTTCTCAGTGAGCTGCTGTGCCTCCTCCAGGAAGCAGGACTAAAACTTAACCCAAGGAAAGCACAGCTCCTACAAGAATGGGTGACCTTTATGGGCATCTCTATTTCAGCCAACGGCCTCACACCGGACCAACATAAAGTGAACATTATTCAAAGGTTGCCATTGCCGATATCCAGGTCAGCCCTCAGGTCCTTCTTAGGACTGGTAGGCTACCAGCACTCCTTTATTCAATGTTTTGGTGACTTAGCCAAGCCCCTGTATGAACCCCTGAAAGGAGAAATGATGCTGTATCAGCCCGATGGACCCCTGCCAACACAGAAACAGTGATATGACTTAAGGAAGCAGTGATGCAGGCAACATGCCTCATTTCCCCTGACCCCAATAAGCCTTTCCACCTGGAGGTGGGGGCAACAGACCAGAATTTGGCTGCAGTCCTATGCCAGGACGTTCAGGGCAAATTATTGCCCATTCCCTCTGCATCCTGAATTTTGACAGGGGTGGAAGTGAAGTGTACCCCCTGCGAACGACACCTCTTAGCTACCCTTTGGGGAATCAAACACTTCACCTACATCGTGGGGCTCAATAGAATAGTACTACACAGCCCGCACACTCCCCCTGAACCTGCTAATGAAGCCTAGGGACACATGGTCTCCTCGGCCTGGCTGAGTCATTGGATGCTGTTACTATCTCAACGACAGTCCGACATCACACTGAAACAGATAACCTTGCTACTACTACTACCACAACTACTACTACATCAGGGAGAACAGCACGAGCGTCCGCTCCCACTGTTGGACTTTCCTACCCATCCGGTATCTCAGAAGCCCCTCCCAAGGGCTATTGATGTTTACATCGATGGATCATCATTCCATGATCATGGCAAGCTGTTGACAGGTTTCTCTGTTCTGCTCCCCCTAAAAACCATTCAGCACAAGCGTGTGCCCCACTCTGCCCAGAATGCAGAAGTAGCTGCCCTCTTGACTGCTGTCATTGAGACCTCCGACCAACCTGTTAATATTTGGTCTGACAGTGCCTGTGCGATAAACACCTTTGTCTCTGCCCCTGTGTGCTAAGAATGATTACTGTACCACTGATGGTAAACCATTAGCGCATGGAAATGTGTTTAAGTTGTTATGGGATGTACTAAAAGACAGTAAGACCCCTGTCCACAATGGTAAGTTCAAAGCCCATACTAAAGGAATTGACCCTCATCCCCGTGGTAATTCGGAAGCGGTAAAAACCACTAAGGAAGCAGCTCATACAGAGACACCTTGGACGGTGCCCCTTTCCCAACAGAGGGTAACTGCCATAACAAATTACATCATAGACCTCCGGCAACTCCAAAGCTTGTGGTCACCCTACCAACAGACAATTGCCTGGCACCAGGCTGGCAAGCCCCTGCCCCAACCCACCACATGGGCCCACCAGACCACCCTCACAGATAGCCGAGTGATGCTCAATTGCTACTGTATAAATCAGACGGTGATGCTTTCCCCGTGGTATGCGTGCCCCTGCAATGTGTGAGGAATTTTTTGATCTGTACCATACTCATCCCATCGGTGGTCATTGCTAAGCTGACACCACAATCTTTAAAGTTGTTAAGTTGGTATGATGGCCTAACATGCGTGACGACGTGATCCATCAGACACGATGCTGCCTTGTGTGCCTTCAGCACAACCCGGCCATCCACGACTGCTCCACTGTGGACACATCTCCAAATCGACTTTATTGGTCCTCTGCCCAAGGCTCCAGCGGGTCACCAACACTGTCTGGTAATAGTGGACAGGTTCACTAAACGGATGGGGGGGCCTTCCCCTGCAGAGCTAACACCGCTCCGACATCAGCCCGACTGTTATTGAGTGAGTTGATCTGCAGGTGGGGAATTCCCGTACAGGTCGATAGTGATCAGCGGTCCCACTTCACTGGGAAAATTTTCACTGAGTTGTAAAAGCTTATGAAAATAGAACATAAATTGCTTATCTCCCATCACCCTCAATCGTCTGGGGCAGTGGAAAGAAGGAATTGGACCCTGAAAACTATGCTGAAAAAGCTTTGTGCAGGTCACCCCACTCAATGGGTTAACATGTTGCCAATGTGTCTCATGGCCATCTGCTCCAGCCCCACAGTGCTACCGGCATCTCGACATATCAGGCAATGACGGGTTGCTTGATGCGAGCGCCCAGTCGTTTATTAGTACCTACAGCAACCCCACTCTTGATGAGCACTGCCAACCAGACCTGGCTAGCACAAATGGTGGACGGGATAAATCAGGCCAATCAGTTTGTTGCCAAATGAAAGCAACAGGTTAAGAAGTAGTTTGACAAAAATGTACTATCCATTGAATATCAGGAAGGGGTTGTGGTAATGGGTTTAACTATGTCAAAAAGGAGCGTGCATTTGAACCAAAATGAAAAGGCCCGTTCCCCATTGTGGACAGAGCCAGCCCTGTGGTATATCTGATCCAGTACCCGAGAAAAGGGAATAAAAAGGGGACCAGATGGCACCACATTAACCAGCTAAAAACGGCTATATAAACAGGTGACTGACAGATATTTTGCTTGATCAACAGATAGCGGATGAACCAGAAGTGGTGCCTCCTGGTTGGAGTATTGGGCATCGCCCTGGGATACACTGAAGACAAGACTCAAAAGGATTGTAATCCAACTGTGTATGGAAAAGGAATGCAGCGTATGGACTACGTGCGAAGAATACTTGGGATAACCAGCTCCAGTGGGACAATGCAGCATTGTACAAAGACATTGACGAATTATACATTAAGACAAATTGCTGGGAGATAGCAACTAGCATATCGACACACCCGTGGGTCCGTATTGCCTCACATGTTCTGGTGGTGGTACAAGTTTTTATTGTGATAATTTTAATATGTATGTTTCCCGTGCTTAAGGGAATGTTAGGTAAACTTAGGCAAGGGCCACTTAGAAATGGCAAAACTTATAAATGATCGGATAAATAATGTATAAGGACTCGAGACTATCGTCTCTCAGCCTCAAGCTGGGGTCTGTGAGAAAGTGTAAATAAGCTAAGAAACTATGAAATATGAAATTTAAGGACTGAGATTAAGTAGCAGGACCAGGCATGCCCCAGTGTACAAAGCATAACCTTGTTAAAAGAGGCAGCACGGAGAAATACTACCCTTGTTAAAAGAGGAGTCGCAGGACCGGGCATGACCCAGACAGTAATAGTGTATAAAAGATTGGCCCGCAGCCACTAGATTCACAGTCGGAATACTGGAGAGCTAGATACTTCCAGGGGACATACATGCTGGCAGAAGCCTAACCCTGTATAGCTCTTAGAAGAAGTAACAGAAGCAGACGTAGCGAGAAACGTAAAAGCGCCAACCGCTTGTCCAATCCTGGACGGGTAATATGCTTCTAGTTTGGTGTTGTTCGCTCAATGATGTGTGTATCATTTGCTGTTTGTGAACAATAAAGCCTCAATTCATTGCCAATACGGTGTCAGGTCGAATTGATTAAAAGAACTACTGTATCTCAGTGCAGGATCCCATTACAGGACAGGTGTTATCAACAAAGTGTGACAGAGAAATTGTTACAAGAAGTATGTGTGACACTTACAAGATTTGTTTTCTACACTCAATACTTCTAATCAATTATATATATATATATATATATATATATATATAAAAAAAACTGTCATTTCTTTGTAAAACAATATTGCATATTTCTCAGTACAGTCATCTCATGTCAATGGATTTGATTATAACCCATAGTCTAGTGTCATAATGTTGTAAAATAGTCGCCTGACAGCTCTAATGATACAGAACCACCTGGAAATCTGGCAACAATAATGGAATAAACAAATTCTGTCAGTAAGGGGGTGATTTTAAACCCC
This sequence comes from Heptranchias perlo, assembly GCF_035084215.1. Taxonomy (NCBI): domain Eukaryota; kingdom Metazoa; phylum Chordata; class Chondrichthyes; order Hexanchiformes; family Hexanchidae; genus Heptranchias; species Heptranchias perlo. Next base: position 36,790,706 of record NC_090334.1, on the reverse strand, counting down.
AAGGAAAGGTGGGTTGGGGGCGGGTGGGAGTTGAAAACAGTTGTTTTTTTGGGTCGCGACCACAAAATTTTCGAACTTTGCATTCCCTGTGGGAAGCCTGTACTTTTCCGCACCGACATTAAACCCAGAAATAAAGCTGGGTTGCGGTCGCGAACCAAAAAACAACTGTTTTTAAATCCCACCCGACCCCAACCCGCCCGTTCTTGGGGTTTAAAATCACCCCCTAAATGTCCAGTGGGAATATTCCAAAAAGTTGTACATCGCCACATTGTGTTTGTCACACAAAAATAATTCTATGACCTGCAATTCCATTTATTTTGGTGCAATGGTGGTGCAGCTCTAGTGTAAGGGATTGGAATTTGGGGCATATCAGATACGCCAGCGATGCCCACATCTGAACGAATAAAAAAAAATGTTCCCATGCCCAAAGTGAAGCATGTTTACAAATGAGAGGATAATGAGGGCCAACGCTGCTCTCCCTGAAATTCCATCATTTACACCAAGATTGCACCTGATTTAAGTTAAGCCTGTGGAAAAGAGGGGCATGACCTGTCAAAGCAGGAAGTGGTTGAGTTCACAGGCTTCGAGTGTCCACAAAGTTTGCCTGAAATACCAGCTTTTACAGAAGCAATTATTAAAGTCATTTTTTAACTGTGCAACTAAGTAAGTATTCTTCAAACTGCCTTTCAGCAGTTTCAGGCAGGGAAATTTTTGCTCCTCGCCCTTCTGTCAAGGAGCCCTTATCATGGGGTTCACTATTTGAATTCCCATATATGTCCTTATAAGGAGTCAGAACAAGAGTAAGATGAAGAAGAAATAACAGAGGGTCGCAGGATAAGTCTACAGAACAGAAGAAACAAAATAAATAGGAGATATTCTGCCACTAGAGTCTACAGATTAAGCTACGCCCTTGATGATATCTCAGAAGAGGTCTGCCTAAGAAAGCCAACTGTTCAGTAAGAGACATAGAAGGAATTCTGTCTCCCACTGCAAACTGACCTCCAAACATCCTCTCAAACACAAATAACAAAGAACAGACTAACTTCAGAACACTGGACCTCATGTCACAAAGTGGTTTTACTGGGCATATATATATTTACAGTAAGTTAATTACCACCATGCATACCGTTGGTGGCTCTTTGTGCTATTCTTAAACCTATTCTGGTGCTGCGCCGAGGTGATGCCCAAGAGCCAGGGACACAAGTGGTGCTTGGCTGTGCTGTAGTATCATGTACCTTTTGGGACTGAAATGGCCCTTGTCTCAAGGTTTTTGAGCCCCGGGAGACCCCTTCAGCAGACTGTGTCACCACTACAGCTGCATTGGCAGCCTGGTTCTGTATTCTGACATCTCATGAGCAGGCATGTGAGCAAGCTGCCACCAGGAGAGAGGATGGCATCATCAAGATGGATTCTAGCTATGTCACTTGAGCTCGATCTTGGATCTGAGTGCCTACTGATTAATAGAGGGCAGACCTGACGGTATCAACTAGATCCTGCTGATGCTGAGAGACAGCATTCCAAATTGGAAGCTGGTTGCTATTGTTGTCTCCTAACTGTCCCCAAGATCTTTAAGCCAGTAGTCTAAGCAGTCATGTGGGATACACTGATTGGTCTGGACTGGTCTCCACAAATTGTGTACCACATTCTTGGTGGATTTCCAACTCCCAACCCCAAACAGCCCATCTCTTCTGCTCCACATCTCCGTGACGAGGTCTGGATCTCTAAAGTTTGTTGCACATTTCTTCAGTCTGGCTGCCATCCTTGTCGTCAAAGTTACCTGCTTCCTGCAGTGTTGCCAGGAGGTCTCTGTCCAGGGGATGGAAGCAGTTGCTCCTGGTGCCCCCACTCACTACAGGTCGAACAGCACTGTGTCGAATCCTTCTTAGATATTGGCACTGAAAATGGCATTTGACTCTGCCATGTCTCCTGCCATTTGTCTCAGGTCCTTCAATATGATTCTCAGTGCCTCCATGTGATTGTAATGAAAGAGTGCAACACAAACATAGAGACGGCATGAAAAGGCCGGAGGAGCAGGTAGCTTACATTGGCATCTCTGGTGAGATTGTTAAACTTCCCCCTGCGCTGTAAAGGAGTGCTGGAGTTCAAGGAGGTGGCATTCACTGTCACAGCAACTTCCCTCCATAAATTGTGTACCACATTCTTGGTGGATTTCCAACTCCCAACCCCAAATAGCCCATCTCTTCTGCTCCGCATCTCCATAAAGAGGTCTGGATCTCTAAAGTTTGCTGCACATTTCTTCAATCTGGCTGCCATCCTTGTCGTCAAGGTTACCTGCTTCCTGCAGTGTTGCCACTGCTCCTTTAAGCTGCCGCAGGTCTTATATTCTGCTACAGCACCAGGTTTCTGTTTCTCCTCCTAATATTTATGCCCCCACCTGCCTCCCAAGTATTTTCCAGCCCCCCAGATATTTGTTCATGCCCACCAGCCAGCCGGTCAATGACCTAATTCAGGGCCTAACTCCCACACCTTCACTATTTTCCACCCCCTCAGCATATCTGAAGCATTGTGGGCTATATTTACATAGTCTGCACACCTCAAAGTATTTACATTAATTGACCCCATCATTTATGGGTCAGCACTACAACCTCAAGGCAGAAGAAGTTATGCCATTTGTATTTTGGGTCCTGTTTCTTTTTGAATATTAGGTGACCCAATAGCAGGGTACAGTTGGAGGCAGTGCCATAATGCTAGGTACGTTACAAATTTGACCATGGTGGTTGATGGGAGCACAGAAAAACTTGGAGAAATAATTTCGAGGTACCTAAGGGCAAATTACACATTTCTATGACCTAATTCATGCTGCACAACTCGGTTTCAGCAAGTAGTAGTTGACTGTGCACTTGAAATTCTGCATAGGACAGGAGCTGCTGGTGATGACACTGTCTGGCAGAGGAGGAAATGCAATATGTGAAGCTTTGCCACTGATATGCAGTGTGGACCTTTTGGATTGATATAGTACTGAGGTGCCTTTGGAGCAGTTCTTCTGTTCCTGGTGTAAATACAAAGGTCTAGGTTCAGTGCTGCTAAACTCTAGTGCTGCTGCTCCAGTCGCAATTTTGTAGAGTAACAGCCTAGCTACATCCCTCTGATGTTACATGAGTGAAATCCAGCATATAGTGGACGGACCGCATCTGCGTACTAAATCCAGGAGCAAGAGATGGATTTTTTCCGCATCTCATTCAATATAACTACAACATTCTATCAGTGCACATTGCATTATGCTGAAGTTGCTAATGGTGACAAGTATGCTTGTACTTTGTGAAGGTTCTCCCTCTTCTACCAACTTTTCTTGCCATCTTCACCAGAGAGAAAACTCAACTGAATGACTGAAAATTGCTCAATTTCATTCCTGTGGTTCATAATGCCATTTGAACACCTTGAACATTTTACAGCCTTGTGGCCTATTCTGAGCCATCTGTTATTTCCTACGTAATTACAAACTAACTGATAAAACTTCAATTGATATTATGTTTAATATTTCACTAACATGTTGCTGTCGCAGTGTTGTAGAGCTCATGACATTGTGAATGGCACAATCTTGCATTTATAAAACCCGCCTAATTTTTCCCATTTTATTTCTGCTACAAGCTGCATCTCTTTTGATCTTAGATCGTGATTTCCCAGTCCTTCGGCTTGAATTTGCAATGAATCTTGTAGAAATGCTGTTGCTGGGATTATTAGTGCAGTATTTGGCTTACTGACTAATTAACTCAGCACAAGGCTTGCCACCTGTTAACTGCTAACTCAAGTTCAACCCCAATATGCTCATATTACCAAGTAAGCATGGATTGATGAATATTAAAACTCCAACAGTATCACTAGTCTGGAGCAGATAGAAATTCCCAGCATCACCTTAGAAAAGCCTTCACCAAAAGGCATTCGGAAATATTTTTTTCTTCTGATTTTGCTGAGCTGGTCATATGACACATGTTGATGAATCTGTACACAGCCTTTTCATACCTGCTGTGTGTATATTAGTTTCTGTTTCACAGATTTTACCCTGTTTAAATGGTAGTGTAATACAATATGAACTAGATATAGCATTTGTGGAGTGAGTGTGATGTCAAAATTGATTGGTTACCATTTTTGTCAAGGTATGAGGCCAGTGTGTACTAGTCTGTATCTATCTGGTATATTTTTTATTCATTGATCATCATTACATGTCTGGTCCTAGTGCTGTATCAAAGACGTATAATGCCTCCATTATACTACCCTACTAGTCTGAGAGCAGTTCCCACCTCCAATTCTACTTCAGTGGATCCTTATAGATCAAACCTGTTATATCGGGAATTGGGATCAAACCTACAGAGTTTTGAGTGTCTATGTGTTAAGTGCCTTGGGTGTGTGCAAGCCCCTCTCAGTCTGATGCTCTTGTTGTGCGTCAGTACATATCTATCTACAAATAACTAGTTTTAAGCTTTAATTGCATAATGCTGCACTCTTTCCTTTGCATCAAGAATCATACAATGTGCAAAAGTGGTTAGATGATGGCTAGCAGCTAAACTCCTGCAACAAATCCTTATACGACTGAAAGACTGGTAACCTCACTTAGATATATTCCAACAAGTTTGAGGCTTGTTAACAAATAGATATAAAAAGTCTAGCCTGCTAATGTGTTGTCCGGCAATGCCTCAATTTTAAAATTCTCATCCTTGTTTTCAAATCCCTCTATGGCCTCGCCTCTCCCTATCTCTGTGACCTCCTCCTGCCCTACACCCACCCTGGGATCTCTGCGCTCCTCCAATTCTGGCCTCTTGTGCATCTCCAGTTTTAATCGCTCCACCATTGGCAGCTGTACCTTCAGCTGCCTAGGCTCTAAACTCTGGAATTCCCTCCCTAAACCTCTCTCTTCCTTTAAGAGGCTCCTTAAAACCCACCTCTTTGATCAAGCTTTTGGTTACCTTTTCCTGATATCTCCTTATGTGAAGAATCTTGGAAGGGCAAGTTGGCGCCGGTCCATTGTTTCCACTGATTCTAGCTGGCGATATCCCTTTAATGCGAAGCTGTCATATCGCTGGCGAACCAGGAAGAGCGCCTCGATTTTGCCGTTGAGCTCACTGTTCTTTCTTAAGCAATTTCTGGGCCGTAGTTTCTATTTGAACCTTATTATGAAATTCCTGTTTGAAAAATGGATCTTTTGAAGTAGTTTTGTTTAGTCTGAAAAGCTCATATCCAAACACTCCCCCCCAAAAAATCCCATCTATGCCACTGTCACAGAATAGTGATTAATGTGAGAACTTAGTGACATTACACATAAAATCTAATGAGCAACAATTGCCACAAGTTAATTCTGGTTTAGTGACTAGTTTTCATAATTTGCCGGCAAAAGCAAGTTTTTTTTCTATTGACAAACCTGATCCACAATTTGGTTAACTCGACAAGGTTCCCTGATCTTGCTGCCTAAATAATGAATAAATCACTAATTCCATCACATAATTCAAAAGATATAAAGGCATTTAAGATAGAAAGGGAGGAGATAACTGATAAACTAATCAAACATAGAAAGGATAAAACCCCTGGTTCGGATGGATTGCATCCACACATATTAAAAGAAGTTAGGGAATAGATAGCAGAGGCACTATTACGTATATATAAAAATTCATTAGAAAGGGAATAGTCCCAGAGGACTGGCGGACAGTTAATGTTATTCCTATATTTAAAAAGGGAGATAGAACAAGTGCAGGGAACTATAGACCAGTTAGCTTAACATCCATGGTGGGAAAGATAATGGAATCTTTACTCAAAGATGTAATAGAAAAACATCTAGAAAATGAAAATATAATAAAGAATAGTCAGCATGGATTTCAGAAGGGAAAGTCATGCTTGACCAACCTTATTGAATTCTTTGAAGAAGTAACAGAAGGAGTAGACGGGGGTAAGGTAGTAGATGTAATATATTTGGATTTTCAAAAGGCCTTCAATAAGGTACCGCATTGTAGACTCATGACTAATGTCAGAGCATGTGGAGTTAGGTGACAGGTAGCAAAATGGATAGCAAGCTGGCTACAAAAAAGAAAAGAGAGTAGGGCCTAAATTTTAACCCGGAAGAACGGGTGGGTTGGGGACGGGGGTGGGGGGACTGTAAAAATTGTAATAGTTTGGAGCGGAAATCAATCGCGGCTCCAACCCGCCAAAAAACATGTTTCACCCAGATGCATCTGAGTGCACGCGCGCTTCAGAAATACAGAAGTGCAACAAGAAATTAAAGCCAGCGGGGTGATATTTAAAGGGGCAATTAAGATCGTTCAAGTAGTTAACTCAATTAAATTTTTGTGGAGTGAGGCAGACAAATGATTTTAACTACCTGAACGTGTCTCTCTTGGCCTCTGAAACATGCCATAGAAATGGAGGTGAGTTGCAGCCGGCAGTCATTTGGACTTTTAAACCAATGATTGACACGTGAATAAAAGGTGCGATTTTGCAGCCCAGCAATCAGTTCTCTCAGACAAACCTTTGGCCAGGAGTTCTTTGTGTTTAGACCGGAATTTCTTTGTTCACACTACATTTTTGACCCCTTCAAACTGATACCATCAGGATGGGGCGGGGGGGGGGGGCGGTGGGTGCAATGGATGTATTCAGCAGTACATCAGCATCCACGGCAGGCACGGCGAGCAGCTCTGGGAGTTGCAGCTCCACAAGACAGAGGTGCGCCAGAAGGACCCGCAGAAGAGCAGAGAGGGGACCAATGGAGGGGCCAACGTCAGGACAGACGCTGCTGTGCCTCATTGGTGGGGTTTCTCAGAGGTGTTGTGAGCCACGTCTGCAGGATCCAGCCCTTAAGTCTGCCTTGAGTGTGGAAGAGGGCCAGGATGTTGGATTTTCGCAGAATGAAGGAATCATGACAGCAGTGCAGGAGGTACTACCCACGTGAAAGGGTCTACAGGCAGATGCTGAGCTTCCTGGACCTCTGAGGAACAGTGCCTACGAAGGCTCAAATTGAGTTGTCAGGTGGTCGCAGACATCTGCAGGTTCATTCATGCAGAGCTGCTCCCGGATGGACCTGGTGGCCAAGCATCGCCCGTCGCAGTTAAAGTCACCACTGCCCTCAATTTCTTCGCCTCTAGATCCATCTAGGATGCCACCAGTGACATAATCAGGATCGCTTAGTCATCTGCTCATAAGTGTATATGACAGATCACAGATGACTTGTTTGCCAGGGTATCTCACAACGACAACTTCCCCATCGATGACATCAGCCAGACTGAGAGGGCAGTGGGATTCCACTCTCTGGCAGGTTTCCCAGGACAGAATTGATTGCAATCGTGTAGCAATTGAAGCACCTCCACATCAGCCAGGAATGTTCATCACTCCATCAATGCACAGCTGGTTTGCGACCACTGGAACAGATTTCTGCAGGTGTGTGCCAAAATCCCTAGCAGCTGCCATGATTCCTTCATTCTGCGCGAATCCAACATCCTGGCCCTCTTCCACGCTCAAAGCAGACTTAAGGGCTGGATCCTTGGAGACAAGGGATACCTCTTGCAGACATGGCTCACGACACCTCTGAGAAGTCCCATCAACGAGGCACAGCAGTGGTACAAGAACAGTCACGTCACCACCAGGTCTGTCATTGAACAAACTATAGGAATGCTAAAGATGCGCTTCAGGTGTCTGGATCGATCTGGGGGATCCCTTCAGTACTCACCGGCGAGGGTGTGTAGAACATCACTCAACAGAGAGGGTTACCGGTGGATGATGTCCCATGCGCTTAAAAAGCAGCCGCACATGTCATCAACATTGAAGAAGAGGAGGAGGAGGACGACGATAGGTGAATCATCGGCAGAGCGGCGTCTCACCTGGCTGCTCACCATGCCAAGGAGTTACTCATATTTGCTAGATTCTCATAGGGAGATCTGCAAAGTGACTACAGTCAAGTACTCAGACCACCTGCAATGACCACCAACACCACCCTCCCCCCCTTCCCAGGTTGCATTAAACAGTCCTACAACTACACATACACACATTGCAAACGCACCCAATGGATGGCATCAAGTCTCGCCATTCACGTGAAGCACATGACAGGGTGCTATCACAAAAGGGACTCAAGAATGGGTAAGACATGGCAGTGGTGGTGAGAATCATAACATTTAATGTGAATTTAACAAAAAACAAATATAAATGAAAAACATGACAGTCTGTCAGCTACCCTTGTGCATCCTCTTGGTGATTACAAAACCTTCCACTTTCTCTTCCTACTACTTCTACGTGGTACATCCCCTGTAGCTGCAGCAGATGTAGTGGCAGGTTGCTCAGATTCATGCTCGGACTGCTTAGATGCTTTCGGCCTACAACCTCTGGGTTTTGGAGCCAGTAAGGACCCCACCAAAACTGCTCCACCTGCACCTATGCAGGGGCTGACTCGGCCACCTGGAGAGGAGGCAGCATTGCGGGTACTGGTTGAGGGATGGGGGGGGGGGGGGGGGCGGCAATGGGTGAGAAGTGCGAACACTTTGAGTGGCATCCCCACTTCCATGTCCCCTTTCGTCATCATATCTCTCCTGGTCCAGGCCACATCACCCCTACCACTCTGGACAACAGCTTGGAGGACATGTATGATGCCTTGTAAGGCCAATGCTAATGTATCTGTCTCTGTTTAAGGCGGCAGAACGTTGTTCACCCTGAGTCTGTACAGCCGTTGCCAGGGCCTGAATGGACTCATTCATGAGCCGTGCTTGAAGCTCAGTGGAGGCTGCCACTCTCTCCATCGCAGACATTCCCGCACTTACCTGCGCCACCAATGCTGGAGGTGGACTCCTCCAGCCTCTGCGTCACTGTGGAGACTGAGCGTCGCAAAGGTGTGTCTATACCTCTATCATTTCCTTTGCAAGGATGGCCCCCGGGTTCAGCAACCGTGCCAAGCTGAGCAGAGCTTGGAGAGGAGTGTGCCCACTGACTTGGACTCTTCACCTCTGCCCCTGCTGCCATTGTCTGCTCGTGCTCACTTGTGTGTGGTGACTCACCAGGTGGCAATCTTAATAGGACCCACCGAGGTGTGAGTATCTGCGCTGGTGCATGGCTTACTAAGATGTGACAGTGCGCCTTCAGAGGCAGGGAGCTCCTCTGAGGAATTGCCCTCATCCACTTCTTCAGTCCTTGACGCCCCTGGAAGAGAATATACAGCAATATTAAGAATCATTGCAGAAGTAATGTTGCGATGAGCATATTGAGGTGTGCAACAGGTCAATCATTGATAACATCAATCCATGTTGTCTGTGAGGGATGTTAAAGTTCTGTCACCATCCCTGACGGCCAGGCATTTCACCGTACGACTTATCCCCAAGGCAACCTCCTCCGCCTCAGTGAGGCCCACTATTTGTGGAGGCCCCCCTCCAAAGCTCACCCTCTCCCTTGCATTTTGGGCTCTCTTCTCCTACAAGGGGAGAAAGTACAGACATGTGAGTGAGGGTGACGTGGTCACCCGATGGATGCATTGCTTTGGGTCAGGTTGACAATGAAGCAGATACATCAGAGGGTGACTATCAGACAGATTGATCACATTGCATCAGGATTGGGGTGAGTGGGAGAGGAGGTGGGTGCACAAATGGAGGGGTGAAGAAGTGCACAGAAAGTGAAGGTAAGTTGACACTGAGCCTTAAATGGGTGTGAGGAGTGATGTGATGGAGTAGGCTTCGCAGGGCAGTGTGAGGGGGGTCATTTTCACCACAGAATGCGGGTGAATCAGTAACTGTACTCACTTTTCTTGACCTGGTTCGGTCATTAAATATCTTCCTGCATTGCAGCCATGACTGGGGCACTGTGCTCCTGCTGTTTACCTGGTCTGCCACCTCCAGCCACGGCTTCTTTGTGACTGAACCAGGTTTCCTCCTCTTGTTCGGTGGATATAGGATCTCCCTCCTGTTTCTCACAGTGTCCAGTAATGTCTCCAGGGCGGTGTCTGAGAACCTGGGTGCTGGCTTGGCTCTGGGACATTCCTTACTCGTTTTTGCCTCTTTTCTCCTTCAAAATGCATTGTTGGAGTGGCCCTTTAAATAGTGGGCTTTAAATCGCGTCCTGCAGGTGCGTGGTACGCCCACTGCACAGTTTGAGGATGCAAAACCTGGGAGTTCAGTTAAGTGGCTTCAACTGAGGCTTGATCGCTCGGGACCACGCACAAAGATTTTTTCTGGGTTTCCCACCTGCTTATTGACTCCCACCCCTGCTGAGGTACCTCCTCATAGTTAAAATTTAGGCTTAGTGGGTTAAGGGTCACTACTCAGACTGGCAAAAGGTGGGAAGTGGTGTTCCGCAGGGATCGGTGCTGGGACCACTGTTGTTTACAATTTACATCAACAATTTGGACTCGGGAATCGGAAGTATAATTTCAAAATTTGCGGACGACACCAAATTGGGGGTTGTAGTTAATACAAAGGAAGAATGCATCAAAATGCAAGAAGACATAAATAAACTTGCAGAATGGGCATATAATTAGCAAATTAATTTCAATATAGATAAGTGTGAGGTGGTGCATTTTGGTAGGAAGAATATGTTAGCCACTTACTGCTTGGATAATAAGAATCTAAATGAGGTAGAGGAGAAAAGGGATCTCAGGATAGAGATACACAAATCACTAAAAGTAGCGACGCAGCTTAATAAGGCCATAAAAAAGGCAAACCAACCAATGGAGAGAACTTTGGTGAGTCCACACTGTGCACAGTTCTGGTCTCCATATTATAAAAAGGATGTAGAGGCATTGGACAAGGTGCAAAGAAGATTCACAAGGATCATACCAGAACTGAGAGGATATACTTATCAATAAAGGCTGAACAGGCTGGGACTCTTTTCTCTAGAAAAGAGAATGCTGAGAGGTGACCTGATAGAGGTCTTTCAGATAATGAAAGGGTTTGATTGGGTAGACGTAGAGAAAATGTTTCCATTGTGGGGGAGTCCAAAACTAGAGGTCATAAATATAAGATAGTCATTAATAAATCCAATAGTGAATTCAGGAGAAACTTCTTTACCTAGAGTGGTAAGAATGTGGAACACACTACCACAAGGAGTAGTTGAGGCAAATAACATTGATACATTTAAGAGAAAGCTTGAAGGAGAAAGGGATAGAAGGATTAAAAAAAATAATTAAAATTTAAAATTAAAATTTTTAAAAATCTCTAAGAAGGATTTACTACATGCAGGAATGAGACTAAACAATTTAAATAGTTCCCTTTCTGGGCTGGAGAGGTTGATTGGCATTTCATTCACCACATGGACAGCAGCGGTTCAAGAAATCGGCTCACCACCACCTTCTCAAGGGCGATTAGGGATGGGCAATAAATGCTGGCCTTGCCAGCGAAGTCCACATCCCATGAATGAGTAAAAAAAAAGAACAATTATCACGCTGTTAAGTACCAACTCTAACTTTCTGCGGCGTGTTTAATGTGCAAATTCAGCAAGTTCTTAAAAATAACGGGGAGGTTGAGGGCAATGATAGGGTTAGATGAAGTAGGGAGGAGGAGGCTCGTAAGGAGAATAAACTCCGGTATAGGCCAGTTGGGTTGAATGGCCTGTTTCTGTGCTGTAGACTCAATGTAACTAGATGTAATGAACCATTGTTTTAAACAGCAACAAACTAGCTGACAGCAAATTTGTCACCAATGAACTTCATACAAATAGTGTCACTGCAGATTTTTAAGAGGAAAATTAGGTGTCAACAGACCATACTAAAAACTTGGCTTTGACTTCACTGCTTCCTGTACAATGGATCAAATCTTGCTGGAGCAGGGTATCTCGCAGTGTGCACCGTTAGTAAGACTTTTTCCTGCACTCTTCAGCTCGAAAAGTTTTTGCCCTGTAATTTGCTGGAAGTCTGAGCTGTCAACAGCGTGGTGAGGGCACCTTAGTGAACGACAGGACCAACAATCTATCTCCTTTATCAATGATGTTTAAGGATTGAGAAAGAAACAGAGGAACAACGGAGAAGGAGGGTGAATTAGAGTCAAATCAGATACAGAAAGAGAAATAAAGAGGGAAAGAAAGATTGGGTTAAGAGAGAGGTGAAAAAAGACAGAAAGGAAAGTAAGAAAAAAATTAAAACATTTTTAAAATTAAATTTTAAAAAAATCTCTAGGTAGAATTTACTACATGCGGAATGAGACTCAACAGTTTAAATAGTTCCCTTTCTGGGCTGGAGAGGTTGATTGGCATTTCATTAATAATTATCATATTGTTAAAAGGGTACGTACGCTGTTAAGTACCAACTCTAACTTTCTGCGGTGTGTTTAATGTGCAAATTCAGCAAGTTCTTAAAAATAACGGGGAGGTTGAGGGCAAGAATTCGTTTGTGTGAGGGAAATGGTGGAGCGGCACAAATTGATCAGCAAGTTATGGCAATTCGCAACTCACTCCGTATCTCTTGTTTGCCTGAACTTGCCTTCCGATTTGCACATTAATAATTGCATGCATCGTGAACTCGCCGTTATTTTTACAGCAAGATTTGGGCTATTGTATCTGTACAGGCACACTTTACCATCAAGTCATCTACTGCTGACCCCTGTTCACAGTGCAGTTTAATACAAACAATTCAAAATCATAGTTCTATGATGGTCAAATGTGTTTACTGCAGATAAGCCATGTTAAACCAACTTTTTAAAAAAAAAATGTCTTTATTTTTCTGGTTGTTTTTCTCTAAGTGGAATAAATGTACGTTTGTTGTGAAAATTAGTTTTCAAAATTGAGTGCTATAAAATCAGTTAAAGTATTAAGGTCACACTTGAGTTTGATAAACTGAGCAAGAAAAAAGGCAAAACACCAACCACACAGGTACATAAATCAAAACCCCAAGTTTGGAAGTAATGAAATCTGTTTTAAGGTGCAATTTGAACCCTTCATTAAGAAAATGATTTCATGTGATCTTTTATCATTTTAGCTCTCATTTTGGTACTTACTAAAGAATATCCTTTGGTACTGGGTAGTACTAGAGCTGAAGGGCTCCTCACTGCTGCCACTGTGATATTATCAGGGTCACAAGGTTCCATGCTCACACTAACACATTGAGCTGGACCAATAACTCTGTTGTTACTACATTCCACATCTCTCTGCTTGCGTCACTGTGCAGCTATGATTTTTTTAGATCCACAGATCCAATTAGATTCCAATTCTGTATTTAATTTTCTGTTAACTAAATTGGGGGTAACGATATGTGGACATTCACTTTACACTAAGTCTTTTTAACTAGAATCTTAAACTTTCAGCTGATTGCAAACCGTAATGTCCGATTGGTTGCGGTAGAAAGATCATTTTGGGATGAAGGAACGTACAGCAGATTTATTTGTAACCAGATGAGATGAATTCCATCAGTATATGGGTTTAGAAGCAATAATCATGAGGGGATGGAATCCTGTAGTGGGGAAAAAAGTATTTTGTATGCAGATGGAAGGGAGGGTTTCCTTGGTTGGGAATCAGGCACATGGGGAATTCCTAAAGCGGGTAGGAAACAGTAAAGGAAGGATCTCAAAAACGTATGTTCTACAAATATCTCTCAACATGCATTAAGGGTCTTTACCCATGCACAAATCTAGCAAAACTGCTCCTTTCTTACTATGCAAATGTTGTTGTAGAATGGAGATTTCAAACAGAATCACGCATTCACAGGCACACACAAACCTATATGTACCAGTGTAAACTATTTGTATCCAATCTGCTAATATTTCCTTTCTTAGTGCTTTTCTGTGATAACTAGGCTGAGTTTAAGAATAGGCCTCTTAGGGAAATTAAAGGTACAGACCATATCCAACCATAATAGATTGTTCCACTTAGGTACCAGACTACCTAAGAGAATACACTTCTTGTAAATTATCATTCAACGTTATTATAAGTCTAAAAGTGTAAGCTTTACAAAAAATAGTTAATGATAGAGACAGAACACAAGGCAGAATCCAACTCAGCAAATTATCCAAAGATTCAAGCATTAAACATTTTACATTTTTTGCATCTGAGTACAAATGACTATTAATGCTATTCTTTTTATCAGTAAACAATGTTGGAGGCCTTAATCACTGCCCAGCAGATGGCACACTCACACAAGTTGCAGTGACATCAGGCTTGAGTATGAAATACATTTCCTGTACAAAATTATTCCAATTTTCAGTAATTTTCTGATCGGGTTTGAACTATTGAATTATAAATTATTTGTACAGTAATTATTATAGTCAAATGCATATTCATTGTCCATGATCAACCTACCAAACATCAAGAGGAAAATTGTACTGCAAGCAAATGCCTGTTTCCGGAATAAGGTTGCAGGACAAATGGCCCCTTCTAATGATTGCAATAAATAATTATAATGAAAAAATTGGCTGCAGATGGTTTTCATATTCTAACCTCCCCTCCCCCCCCCACCTCCAAGGCACTGAACTGAATAATTGAAAATGTAATAACTTGTTACACTTGAAGTCAGTTGGCTTGGAGATCCTGAGCCTTCCCCATCAGCCATTTTGGTTGGGTACATGATCTCTGTAATAAACCAAGTTGCTTCCAGTAATGGTGGGATCTAAGTGGGGCTATGTGCAGCAACAGAGCAACATTGCACGTGAGAAAATGTGTGCAAACTCAAATATAATCATGCTGGATGGAAGCTGCTGTCTGTAAACAAGAGGGATGCCTGTTGAGCTTTGAAACCATCCTCCAATCATTCTAGGTACTTATAACCTCTAACCTGCTGAATAAACTGGGACTCTATGTGAATAGCACAATATTTTTTTTTAAATGACTAGCACTTTAACGGTTAATCATTTTTGTGTTCTCTTCATAGGTAAATAAAGGAAGGAAGTAATTGTTTTGGACTGACAGGTCAAAGACCATACCTAGCTGTTCATTGGGGTATGCTTTAGGACAATAAATATGTAACGTTATAAGTCATTTAATGATTAAACTACAAGATTCCATGGAAATTAAACAGCTTTCTGAGCAAGTCTTACAAGTGGAAATGTTTTAAATAAATGAAAAAGTGGGGGGGGGGGGCGGGGGGGGGGGAGATCATTAAAATCAACAATAAATAACAGATTACTGCTGGATTACTATTTATTTTAAAAATGAAGTAATTCTACAATCATTGCACCCATTACTGTGTGCGTTCATTCTAACAATGTTAATTGACCACATGGCAAACTATTTTCATGCTTCAAATAAATTAACCTTTTTACTACTATATACTTTGGGTTCTTAAAGTGCAGTCTTCAATAGGTTCAAATCACATGGGTCTCAACATAAGAATTTGGAAGTTAGAAGTAGGAAGGGAATATTGGTGAAATTTTAACTTATCAGGGAAGTCCATTGGTAAGGGCAATATGAATGGATTCAAAAAGACAATTAGATACATTTCTGGATAGGAAAAGGATTGAAGGATATGATGAGAAGATGGCCAGATGGAAGTGATCTATCCAAAAGGATAATGGATAAAAGGCCTTTTCCAGTTCTTAAAAATTATGATCTTATATCACCTGCAAATGGTTTGTCCAATACATTATTGTGCTGAATAGTGCAATTGTAGTATTGTACAAAAGAATCTAAATATCTTGTTTTTTTTAATATTGCCACTGAAATTCTTCCAAAACACCCAAAAGGTAAATTAAAATGTTGACTCCTGCACCAGTGATACAGCCAAAATGTGCACTGATGCCATCCAGTGACATAGGGTAAGTGAAATAATTAATGACATCTTTAACTTCCATCCTTTTTATTAATTGACAACAAAAAGATTAGTTGTTGGTGATCTGAACTTACTTGCAGTTTTAAAAACTCATTAGGAGCCATCCGTAATTGTCTTTTTCACAAGCATATGCAAGTACTGTTTTGTTTTGGTTCATTTCTCTCCAAAAAGCATACTGTAAAAAATGATGAAAATTGAACACACTTATATTTTTTCTTGTGAAAATTCTGAGACCTTTGAGGCTTTAATTTTCAGTGTTAAAAAGATATAACCAGCATTGTAATAATAAATAATGACAACCCCATGATTTGCACTGGAGGATTGAATCACCTGTACTGAATTCACTGCTCTTTGCTGCTGTTTGATCCCAGTTGCAAACTTATCTTTTGTTTTCATTTTGTATCGAAGGGGTAGGTGCTGTCACCTGACTGTGGGAGAGATGGCAGCTTTCTTGGACTGTCCAACACATTGCCCAGCCAAGAATTATGCAGTTGAAGCATCAATCATGTGATGGAGGCAGTTTGGCGAAAAACTCAATCTGGGATAATTACTCCTAAAGAAAAGCTCTCCATCCAAACACTCTGATCAAACTACTACAGTGAAAAACACACAATAAATTACTTTTTCTTGCCAGTTTTCTCTCCCCTTTTCTCATTAAGATTTAAACTGTTATCTGGGTATGGTTCCTTGAGCACCAGCAACCCTACAGTATCTCACCCAAGTAGCCCTTGTCCATATGTTAAACCAGTGAGTTGGCAGGTTATTCAACCATAAGAGGGAATCACAGCTCAACCAAGATTGTTCCCGCTTGATGTCCATACATGTGCACTTTGCAGTTGCATCTTCACATAGTAGTATGGAGGGTGAAGTCTTACTGCTTTTTTCCTCTTCTTAGCCCAAGGGCACTGAGGCCAAATGTGGTGCCCCAAATTGCTGCCCTGGCTGAGATTAGCCAATACAGTGAAGACTAAATTGAATTAGGAACTTTTGGTTTGCATGGTTTGGAGTTACCTCTAGCAATCTCTTTATCCACTAGACCATCAGAGGAGCTGTAACAATTTTTATACACTTTTTGTTCAATTTGTGCATTCAAATTACTTATATTGATCTACCACTATTGTTTTTAAAAAGCTATATTTTTAAATTTTATAAATAGGAATGGTATTAAAAATGGATATGCTTTTGTAAAATAGTATATGTAAAGAAGGGCAGATGTCAATTTGATTGATTTTGACATAGAATAGGCCAGCATAAGTGTCAGTGCCTCTTTAAGACAACATCAAGGCAACAACTAAGGTTTTCATTTGGTCCTTTCCTCATTTATGTTGAGTGTTTTTCTTTCTGCTGCTTTACATGATATTAGATTACATCAAGACAAATACGCAAATCAGTTCCTTTGTTGTAAATTATTTATTAACATTCCTAGGATTTTTTATTCTTTTTAATTGATAATATAAATATTTAATTTCTTTTTAAAGTTAGAAGTGATTGAATATTTGAATAATTATTATTGCATGCTTTCCCTCGTCATATCCATAACAAATGCCAAGAAGCAGGATTGAATAAGGGATTGCTGCCTTACTGTAACCTGCTCTAGTTGGAGAAAACATTGTTCTAACAATCTGATGATGCTATTAAATTCAAGGCTTTTGTCAAAAGATTACACTTTCATCTATTTTAACTGTCTACTTTTGTCTCACTAATGAATGTGAGCTGCTTGGGTTATTTTGACCTGATTGTGTCTACTTGAAGGACTCGAGTGAAAAATAAAATTTGCATTTATGAGAATTTTCTACCCCACAGAACAAAGTGCATCCTTATCATTTTGAGTGTCTGTTCATTGCTGCTGCCATAGAGGTGTCTCGCCATCAACATATTATATATTACACATATAAAATACATGATACTTGTACCATATATCCTGAAGCACTATCTAGGGATTTCAGTTCTGTTACATCAATTTTGATTCCTGGGAGTTTTACTTAACCAATGTCAGAGGGTTCATTTCTTAGATTAAAAGAATGCAGAGGTAGATTATGCAGAAAAATCAAAGTTTATTAACTTTCTAAGTTGTACAACTCCTTGTAAAAGGATTTTTTTTACTGTCATAGGATAGCAACTAAAAACATTCAAATGTTTTACTTTTATTCTCACTTTCATTATAATATTCAGCATTGATATTTTTACTTTAATGCAATAGAAAATATTTAATCTTATTGTGTATTCAAATTAATGTGGAAATGTATGAAGTGAAAGATTCTTGTTGATGTCCTTAGCTGGTTTCACTATCATGGTGCAGTTATATCAAACTTAATTTCTGTTTAGTTTAGTTTTGTCAAAGTAACTGTCTATTTAATCAGTTTTCCAGTAAGGATTGAAATTGGTTTTATATAATGACCAGTATGGTTCACATTTCTACTGCTTTCAAAACCCTTTTAAACCAGATTCAGAGGTGTTTTTTATATCCCATTGATTTGTTGCAATATATTTCAGGGATTGCAAAGGAAGCGGATGAACCAGCAGTGATTTGCCGCGTATTTAGGCATGTCCAGTGGTGATTTTTGCCTAGTATCTCATTTTACTTTGCACTGCAATGATTTTGTCTGGAATCTAATCACACAAGAATATAGTAGTCTTAATGTTAATGATCTGAACTTGGAATGTTCCAAGGCCTCAGTTCTAGAGAGATGCAAACTGATTCTGCGCTGTAAACAGAAAGACAATTCTGTTGCAGGGATTGGAGCAATTACAAATCTGAAGAATTAGACTGGTTGGTCCTTTCTCCCTTTCCATCCGTCTCTCAGTAGAAACATTTTGCTGCTGTCTGACTAGGGGTGAATGTTAATTCCTATAATAAATATAAGAGTAAGTGTTAACCTAGTCAACAGGAAGCTCAACAGCAGGTTTTGTTCTTAATTAGCGTTTTGAAATTAAATATGGTTAAGTAAATGATAAGTAATTGAGATGTACATGAATAAAATCAGTTGCACTGGAACACAAATTATAAAAAAGTTAAATCACCAGAAAAAAAATCAGAAAACAATATTTAAATACAAATACTGTACTATGGAAAATTAAATACAAAATGCATGATGTTGTGTCTCACCAGGTGGTCAGGAAAATGTAGTCTTCCCTCATATAATTAATTCTTATTTACAGTAAAATAAATTTTGTAATTATAGCATATTTATTCATTAAATGTAATCAAGAGTTTAATGATGGCAGATGAGAGGACCAATCACAAGTTAATTTAGGAAATCCTTTTTTCTTATAACTAGGTTGATTTCTAAGACATCTTCTATCAAGCACAATGCATATACAGAAACAAGTAATTAAACCCTGCAACATAGCTTAAAACAGCCTTATGGATCACATGATGTGTGGTTCTCAAATACAACTGATTACCTTAATTGGAGCTTCCCCTTCCTATTTTGATCTGTTCACATCTTAATGAGGAATTTAGTTGATAACAAAAAAATACTTAAAACTCAACAGAAATGTAAAATTATCTGAAAACAAAATCAAGCAATCCTTTGTCATCTTAAGGGTCATTAAAGCACAAAATGAACAACAGAAAATAAATGACATTGCCGGAATTATCAAGGTTTTTTAAAAAATAGCATGATTGGGTTGAATACGACTGGCAGAACTAAAGAACTAATTGTTTGATTATGATTTTTGAGCTTCATTAATGCAGAAAACTGTTGTTTCTTCGTCCCCTTCAAATGTAACAATCATCACTAAACTACCATAACACTGTTGATTTAAGGATCAGTAGAGCAGAACAGCTTGGTCATGCTTTCTGGCCCCTATTTAGCACTATATCCAACAGAAAAGCACTTAGTGTTTAATATTCCATCCCACACGTTTGGCACCAGCCTGCCCCTCATGTGATGTAGCTTAGAGTGTTGTCATCATACCCCTAAAATAATTGTTGTCAGGAATGGGGGCGAGTAGGACAAATTAATACTTTAAGAGAAACTATGACATAAGTAATTATAGCTATTCGCCTATCACAATGAGTCTGGCGGAGTCAGTAATTAGGAATCATGCTGTGTTTAGATATTTGTGTGATTACTAAAGTTTTCCAGCAAGAAGCTACATAATCTACATTCAAAATGTGAACCTATAGGTAGTCAGTAATAAAACAACCTGCCCCAAATTGTATTAATTTATTTTATTGTATCATTTTTTTGTCCACGCCTGATAACACACTGTATATTCATAATGGACAACTGCTACAGCATAGTCAGTATCCACATCTCCAAAGATTGACCTGTCACAGAAGTACTTTCCGAAGCATGCTATTTACTGTGTACTATTTACTAATGGGAATGCAGGCTTGGAGAAACCATGGGGGGAATTTTAATCCCCAAGAATGGGTGAGTGGGAATAATAGAAATTTGCAGCACGATCGGAACCCAGCTCTAACGTCCCCACTTCTGGGTTTAACAGAGGTGGGTCAAGGGGCGATCGACCAACCCACTTTCAGGAGGTGAGTCGGTCAATAAAATCTTTTAAGGAAGCTGAATACCTCCATTTTACCAAAATGTTTATTTTTAACCCATAGAGGCTGGGTTTCCCGGGCTACGGGATTCCCGGCAGGTAAAAGGGGGCGAGACTTACCTTCCATCCGCTCCCTGGTTGCTTCCCACCTGACAGGCAGCCAACTGGTTAACGGGCCGGAAACCTTGTGAAAACTTTTAAAACAGGCTGAATAGCCCGAGTGTCTGCAACCCTTCCACATAACTCACATCCCTCATACTAAGGATCAGCCTCGTGGCTCTTCTCTGCACTGCCTCCAGTGCTTGAATGTTGCTCTTAGTTCCCAGTGACCAAACTGGACACAGTACTCAAGGTACGGTTTAATAAGAACATTGTACAGTTTGATCACTACCTCCTTGGACATATATTCTAGTCTTTTGTAGTTCAACATTTTATTGTCTTTTCTGATGTGCTGCTCTTAATTGGTTAGACATGTCATGCATTGAGTCTACGAAGACTCTTCGGTCCCTTAACTTCATCCATAGTTAATTCAATGAATTGTTCATTTTACTTTCCTATGTGCTACACTTAACACTTATCTGCATTAAATTTCACCTGCTATTGTCCGACCCCTCACATATTTTGTTTAACTCATTCTGTATTACCTGGATTAGCTCCTTCAATTTTGTTGCCCTTTCTAGTTTGATATTGTCTGTAAATTGCCCAATCTTTAATTAGAAAATCTATCTACGTCTTGTTAAAAATGTTATGCTTGTGTGTACTTCCTGTCTGCAACAATTAACTTTCTGTTGTGATGTTTGAACTCTCTCTTAATCTCCCCCAATTAAGTTTAAAATTGGGTTATCCCCCCGCCAATCCTAAAATTAGGGAATCATTACTTACCCCCCACCATAGAATATGGACAACGGCATTCCCAACCCCCATGAGCATAGAATCTGGAATGGCCACTCTTCACTAATCATAGGGGCATTCCCAAACCACCCCTAAACTTTGAATCAGGTAACACCCCTCCACCATTGAGCATGGAATCTGTAATAGTGCCACCTCAACTAAACATTGGAATTGGGATGCCAATCATTCCCTTAATGATGTATTCCCCCACCCACTAACCAAATAATCCCACCTTAATAATCAGTAAATTTGGATGCCCCTCTCCCACTTAGTAGAAAATGAAATTCAAGTGTTTCCACTTGTTGGTGAGTCCAGAACAAGGGGGCATAAATATAAGATAGCCATTAACAGATCAAATAAAGAATTTAGAAGGAATTTCTTTACACAGAGAGTAGTGAGAATGTGGAACTCACTGCCACATGGAGTGGTTGAAGCAGATAGCATTGATATATTCAATGTCCGGCTTGATGCATACATGAAGGAGAAGGGAATAGAAGGAAACTGGGGCAGGATGAGAAGAGGTAATTAGAGTGGGGAGAGCCTTGTGTGTATAAACACTGGCAGAGATCAGTTGGACTGAATGGCCTGTTTCTGTGCTGTAAAGTCTATGTAATTGATATGCTGATGTAACATTCATTTGTATGGAGCACTAACTGAATTGTCATTGATGGAGGAAATATAACTAGGATCTAGGTTCTTAGTAGTAATATGTACAGATGTGAGATAAGAGCCCTGCAACATATCAACAGGATGGATAATATCACAATAATTGTAGAAGCCTTGGGGTATACAGGTTATCTCCTAATACAGTCAAAATGATATAATAGACTTCTTCACCCCTGTTTAAGCAAATATTCCCTTTATCCAATTGTTCCAATCAAGGAAAACATTGCAGAATTCTTTGGGAAATGAAACAGGCCAGAACACATAGGCCCTGATATTAACTTGGAGCTGGGAAGAGAGTGGGGCGGGGTGGTGCATTGCTCTGCTGATGAGAAACCCGGAAGTAAGGGTTTCCCGCAGGTCCTACCGTTAAATTCAGCATTATTTTCATAGCACCCAGGTAGAAGTATATTTTCTCTTCTATGTAAATCTTAACATGTCAAATGGTTGAAAATATTGTAATAATGCTGAGCTTTATTCCAAGAAATGCTGCATATAATATATTTTGATATAGGTGTAAGTTGCAATTGATACTCCATCTTCCTAAGATGTAGGTGCTTAAGATCAACAAAATTATAATGCATTGGCTCTACTAATAGGCTCATGAAATCCCAGCAGGTTTAACAAGTTCTCCTACAATATAACTTCAGAGCTACACTACACTGCTCACACCAACACACTGGCAACTCCGGTTTCATTAATACACCTGACACCATTCAGTTTTTGTGCTGTTCTAGAAAGTCTTCAAAGTGAAGATAAAAACTCTGACACCAGAAAATAAAGTTCCAAAGCCTTGTCAGAACAATATTCAAAGCTAAATAACTTAAAATAAAAAAAACATTAAATCTCTAGGAAAATAAATCAAAAGTGTATTAGAGCTTACATACAGTCCTTGGAAATCCTGAATGTAAAGTAAATCTATCAATGTTTGAAATACAAAATCATCGGCAGGGCATCTAATGGTGTCTGCCGTTAGTTAGGCTTGTTCGTACACATTTAGGCTTTTACATTTTTTGTGTCGCAAGTTGCTGGAAGTGCGAGCTGATAATATCGCAGCGAGGGAAACAGGGCATCTGGGACCTGAGTGAACAGGGCAAGCAACAGGGTATCTCCTCAGATTGAAAGATTGAGAAATAAAAAGTGGATGGACGGAGAAGGAAGTGTAAATTAAATGTCAAACCAGGTACTGAAAGTGAAATAAAGAGAGGGAAAGAAAGATTGGATTAAGAGAGAGAGAAAAAAGAGACAAAGTAAAAGTAAAATTTTTAATTTTAAAAAAAAAATTGACATTTTTAAAATCCCAACAACAATTAATACCTGGAGGAATGAGACTTCACACTTTTAACTGTTCACTTTCTGGGCCAGAAATGTTGATTGGCAATAATTAACAATTATCATGTTGTTAAAAGGGTACTTACGCTTGTAATTGCTAGCCCTAAATATCTGTGGTGAATTTAGTTCATATCTACTGTGCAAATACAGCAACTTCATGACATTCAATGCATATCAATGGTGAGGCAGACAGCGAAATGCTGATTTCGCAAAGCTAACAGCGGAGGGGCACAACTCGGACAGCAACTTTTGGATATTCGCATTCACATCTGCTCCTCCCCTGAAGTTGCTGTACCATTTACAGATAAGTAACAGTGAGCGCCATTAGCCTCACCATTATTTTGACAGCAAATTCTGGCCCAATGTCTTTCAATCCTCACAAGTAATCATTTTCTTTGTGGAGTAAAGCTGCCATTTTGTAGTAACCATTGAGTTCATATGAATTCCCCCCCCCCCCCCCACCTCTTAAACATAGGATGGCTCATCACTTCATCAACCTGCCATGAAATTGCTAAGTGGAAAAAAAATTGCCATTTTAGCTCAGGCCTTCCGCTGGGCAGCCCGGACGCCCACCTGAATCAGGTGAGAGCCTCATTAATCTACGCAAATCAGGGGTTCAATGACGTAGAATGCAGTTTTGAGGGACTACTGGGAGGAGTGTGCACCACAGACACTCAGCTCAATAAAACTTGGAGGTCAAGAAGAAGAGGCCCCAAAAAGGTACGCCTAAAATTATTTTTGAGAGGCCAGGAGGAGCAGGAGTGCTTCTCAGAGCTCCACAAGAATAATGTGGGCTGCTGTCTCCCTGTGGCTTCCTCTTTCCACAATCAGCTCCCCCCTCCCCACCCCCAACCTGCCTTTCTGCCAGCAGGTTTAGACTCCAGATTTCCTGATATTGCACAGGTCTAGAGCCGGCAAACCACGCGAGTTCAGAGCGTGCACCTCACCAGCAGCCTGTTGGTGAGGCGCCACCTTCAAAAAGGACCTGGCTTCCAGCTGGTGGGATCGGGCGGCTGGCTAGACCGAATATTAAAATTATTCCTACTGTCTAAGCTCACATATGAATAATGATTACTGAGCGTGGAATTGTCTGTGATGTTGTCTCCCAGCAATGAGTCTGGAGAGGAGGAGATGGGAGAAAATTGACAATTTGAAAAAAATTACTGGTGTTTCCGTTTGAGCCAGTGAGATAGCATTCTATATCATTCTAGTGGCTTCGTTCCAAAACTGCTCCAGGAAAGGAACTTTGGATAGCTATTCATCTAAACACGATTGGAATAAATGCTAGAATCTTTTCCTCTTTCCCAGCTGCCACTTAGATAGGGGAGGAAACAGCAAAAGGCCATTCTGTCCCTGTACTCCTGAATAGTCATGAAACTAGCTAATTTTGCACACTATACCTTTGCTTGACTTGTAATTTACAACAGTAAGCGTTAATGTGAGAATGTCGCAGCTCAGGAGGTTTAAAATTAGACAATCTGTTCTCATTAGCCTAGCAGCCTGACCCAGTGTGAACTGCAGAGTAATTTACTGCAAGATTCTCATTTTGTGGTACTGTTGCTGGTTGTAAATGAAGCACAGCAATTTATTGTAGCACCTCAAGGAGTCAAGAATATAATGTGTGAAGCACATAAAAAGATCTTTCTTCACATTCATTAACACCCAGAACCTAGGGCTGTTCAGCTTCTCTCTAATGAAGGAGGGATCTTAAATCTAAAGCTTTCCACGGTGTGAAGAAGACCTCTTCACGCCATTAGATAACAGATGAGCGAGATCGGTAAAGGTCACTGACAAAACAGCAGATGGCAATGTGAAGAAAGAACAAAAAGGGACTTTAGAAATGAATCTTGGAAAATGAACAGCGCATTTTCAACAGCAATCAACAGTTCCCCCTTGTCCATATGTACAGTTCAATTTGTCAACAAGAAAGGAATATCTGCCCTTTTCTATCTACAGCCCACTTGGAGTTGCTCCAGTGCTCTGTCTTAACAAAATCAATTCTTATTTCTTCACCCATGATCTGATCTAGCTGCAGGCATTAAGGTGGGCTTATTTCTAGACAGATTCATCTGCCGGCTGTAAAAGAAGGGCTGTCAGAGCTGTGGACAGATTTGTACGCAATGAGATAACAAGGGCTGCAAAAGCTAGAGGCACATAAGCCAGGATATAAGAGTATAGTCCCCTAAGACCTAGGCCTTGAAATGAGGCCTAGTCATGACCGTGTCTATCCAACTTAATCAAAAAATTTTGCCTAGAGGAAAAGTTAAAGTAAATCTTGAACCTAAACTATTAATGGCAAAATTGATCAAATCTAACAAATAATGGATTCTTTTAAAATTTATAATGCTAAAAAGTTTAAGCCCTGAACACACAACTCCAGTTTCATGGTCAAATTCATAGTGCTCTCCTTGTTCACAATCATTTGTTCTACTGATAAAGTCATTGGTTGAATACTGCCTATGTGCTCAGATAATCTGTTCAATTTGTGACATCTGTTATGGTTTGGCCTTTTCCCCCCAACACTTTTATCTTGTCTTTATAGCTAGAAGACGGATTCCATATGATCCAAAATCTATGTTGTTACATGTTCCGCATAACAAATTCAACAGAACTGTAACTGTATATAGATAGATTTAGGCAGAACTAGCTTTGTGTATAAATATAAATACATTATGCTCTGTATAAATGTAAAGCTCAGGCCAGAGAAGGTTTAAAATGGCTGCCCAGTTCCACCGTGTTTGGTTTCTAGAAGCTGGCGTTTACCGTCAGTTTCCAAACAGTATTAATGTATCAACTAAGCAAGGATAACATCATTCAGGTGATGCAAACAACTCCCTCCAGTGGATCACTCACTCTGGAAATAGTTGTAATTTATTTAAACATTATTTTACGTCTGCTGATACTCACTGTTAGGTCCACACATTTCAAAGGCTAATGGAATATTGTAGTTTCTGGCCGGGGAGAGAAAGACTGAACTATGAAAGCATGGGAATCAAGATAATCCTGGGAGAAACAGAACTGAAGTGAGTGCTGGAGCATGTTACATATTGTTGGTAAAGAGACTCTCCATTTACTTCTGATTAGGGCTGAATATAGTTTTAAAGGAGCAGTCCTTTTACTGTATTTATTGTATATGAACTTGTGTTATTCTGTATGTATCTTACTAACTAGATTTATTTCTGTAAATAAATCTAATTAGTTAATTCAGAATCTGAGCACAGCTCAAGTGTGGTATGTTGGTAATATCATCTTCCGGAGTGGCTTGCAGAGGAATAAAGTGCAGTGGGTACTAGTGATCTAGGATTGCATGTGTCCAAATGGTATGAGATTTCTGCAGCGGCAGACCACCACAAAGTTACAACTTCTAGTTCATAGGGGATACGAGGGCTGCTTATGGGAAGTGCAGCAAGACTGTTGCAAGAGGGAGTGGCTCATTAAAATACCCTACAATTACATCACATTAATAGCAGAGAGTGTGACAGACATCTGTGTTGTCATGTACCGTATATGGGATAGTATACCCAAAATTAACAACTATCCCCTTATTGGGGTGTATAGTATATTAGAGACGATGTGGGATATGTGCCACATTCTTCTGTATCTTCCCAAATGTGAAAAATAATGTACTGACAGACTAATTCACAGTCTACTTGGTTAGCTTTATTTATAGGTTAATTCATATAATTATGAAGCCATAATGTACAGCGTGATATTGTTTTTAAGTATTACGCTAATGCACCAAGATTGGAATCAGTCCATAAGATGTTAAAGAATATATTTCTTAGAACTTAATCACCAATAATACTTTTGGATAAGGTTTATCTGCTGGTAAACCTCCAAATGCAATGTTGTACATGGATGATACGAATTTTAGTTCACCCATGGAGTTTGGATTTCCTGCCAGAACTTAAGGAGAATGTTCCAGTACTTAATGGGGGTAATTTTGACTTTGGCTGATAGTGTAAAACAGGTGATAACGGATCATTCGCCCATTATACATCTTTCCTGATTTTCATTTCCATTGAAGTCAATGTTCACATTCATGTTCTCATTAACTTACATATATCTCATGTTACTAACAAATATTAGAATTTATCCACTAATAAGGCAATTACGTGAGAGATGTTTAATAACAGTACCAATGCTATAAAATCTCTATGTAACACCAAACTACATTTGTATCCACACCATGATGGCTGCTACTGTTCTTAATAGATAGGATAAAAATTCTCAAAATGGTAAAGCACTTGATACCTTGTAAATAAAATAACATTTTTCAGAAATGGTAATCTCTTAACAAGAAGCTACCTTTGTTATGGATCTGGATTGAACAGAGCCCTCCAAGTTTTAAGTCCATGTTGTCCCAGTATGGTTTGGGCATTTTGAACTGTGTTAACCAAACACATCTGCTGAATTATTTCTCCCTGCAGAAAATGGCTGATACAGCAGGTGTTTAAAATGGACTGATGTGAACCTTCTGCTTCCAAGAGATACAATTCTTCCTCTATATTCCAATTGTAATAAATAACTCGCATCATTAACAATATATAATCATTTACTCCAGATCAGATTCACAACAGATATTGAAATACAGTGGAAATCCAGATATATGCAATAGGTTGCAATAAACCAAAATTTGCTTATATTCTCATCTGCAACTGATAGGAATGCCTGCACGAATACAAAGCACCATGTTACAAATGAATGTTCTGCCATATACATTTATATTTTTAGAATAACTGTATTTGACTGCATTAATATATGTATTTTTCATATTCAAAGGACATATTTCCAAAACATAATTCCATGTAACCTTCAGAACTTTTGGTGGAAAATCGATACACTACAGACATGGAACATAATTAAAGGTATAGTTTGCAATGCAAACAGTGTTGACATAATCCAAGTAGAAAACAACAGGTATTCATAGTGAGAGGATTCAGTTAACAGGAATTTTATTGAATTAAATGAATTAATCAATCTGGTATATTCACCCAAGAGAAACTGAATACAATATGTAACCATTAGTGAAATGATTAGTTTGTCTAGGTGGAATGTTCTTCCACATTACTCTTTGTTCTCTGTCTTTTTCCTTTATTTCTTTACATAGTTTAAATAAACCAATATTAGTTTGGAAACAAATCATTTTTGATCTTTTGAATATCTATCCATGAGTTTTGAAAACGTAATATATATTTACAAATTTCTGTTTATTATGGTATTTTTTCTCATTTTGATCTAATAGTTTTGTTGTCTTCCTTTAATTTCCATTTTTTATTCTCCTGGTGTCTGTACCTTTTTAATGTTTCTTTCAACTTCCCGTTTCTGAAAATATTCAGTGACTGAGACTCCTGACTGTTACTATGGTAATAGAGCTGCTGTTCATAACAGAAACTCTTTTTGCTTTCCTCTTCCTTCTTGATAGTCACACTTGTGCAGTCTTATTACCACTCAGAGCTGGCTTACTGTGTCTATAGTGTATAAACTCTGATCCCAGTGCCCACAGTGGAGAAGTCAATCTCACACCAGGTAAGTTGCCTAAATAGGAAAAATGAATACATGACAAGACAGTTACAAGCTCAGAGAATTCAGATGACATTACATTAGGGAGCTGAATTAATTCTGACCCCTTACTAGCCAAGGTTAACCCGTACAATTCTGTTTACACAAAGGTTTGGTTTATGCAGCCAATTACACCACACATAGGCATTACAATTATTTGTCTAAGTTGGCTATTGACTGTCTCCTTTACTGAGGACTCACTAAATAGTTGTGACAGGTTTATTTTCAGATAGAGAGAGAAGTGAATATAGGACAGTATTGATTTTTTTAAAAAAAGGATACAAGCAGAAACTTACAAGGTATTTTGTGTGCAAATAACAATGACCTGCTAGGACCTTTTTATATGAACCTCAAATATAGCAGCCTCTCACCATATTTTGTAGCTTATCACTCAGCCAATCACACTCTGAGTTTGAATTTTTAACACTATTACTCAAACTCCACATTGATTGGCACCAGTGCTATCACAGGCACGAGCTATGATTGGCTGTGTCCTTGTGTTAATTTCAAGAAGTGAATGGTACACGTGTGAGTGCTCAGCCTGAAATCAACTTCACCAGGACTGCAGTTGACTGTGCCAAGCCTGGATAGAATTTAAAAGGAATTGCAATCTGACAGCAAGAGATCTCTGTACCTGGAGCTTAAATTGTTTTTACATTACTCAGTGTACACAGACTGCAAGCTGAAAAACTCAGCACAAACACTAGATTTATGTTTAAGAACCAAAGCATTGTACTGGATCATTTCAGCTCACTTTAACTTCTGTGTAGAAAGGAAGCCCAATTCAAATTTCAGGAAAGCAAACTATCACAAACAAGACGGCTTGAAGTATTGGTGCGTATTTATTGATTTGATCGTGCCAATCATACTCTGCAAGCCAGTACCATGGTCACTTGTTGGTTATCATGTATAGTCATACCCCTTGACCTAGGTTTTGTGTTGTGTCGTTGATACACTCATTGAATTGTAACTGTTTGGGGATTCAGTGCCAGCAATCAGAAATTGCAGATGATTATTTCTATACTAAATTACACCTCTTTCAGCTAGCATAAGCAATTCTCTATGTTGGGTAATATCTCTCGCAGCATGACCCTTCAGTGTGTACATCCTGATCAATCATGCACAAACATAGCTGGTTGTTTAAGCATATCCACATGCTACTGCAGTAACCAGCTACAATGATTAGTCTACTACAACTGAAATATACAGTATGAATTACCAAGGCATACATTCACCTTACTGCAATAGAACTATTGCTTTCATACTCCCTGGTATGGTAGTTACGTGAACTGGTGTGAAAGATTTACCCTATCTGGCCCTCTTTTTAAACTAGTGCTGTACTTTGCCATGAGCTTGGGGTCCTGATTTGCCCAGCTTCGCTCTTATGACTCTGGTTTGGTTTAGAAAGTAAAGCAGCAACAACAACAATTTGCATTTATATAGCACCTTTAACATGGTAAAAACATCCCAAGGCACTTTACAGGAGCGTTATCAGACAAAATTTGACACCGAGCCACATAGAGATATTTGGCTCGATGTTACCAGGGCTGTGGGTTCGCGGCGGGGGGGGGTTATTGGGCGTGTGGGTAACGCGCCCGGTGAAATTAGTCTGCCCCCCGCGCGATCGCTGCCTAATTTAATCCACTTACCTGGTCTTCCGGGTTCCCCACTGCAGATCTGCGCGTCGGGCGGACTGCGCATGCACAGTAAGGTCTGTCAGCTGGAGGAGCTCTATTTAAAGGGGCAGACCTCCACTGACAGATGCTGCAAGAAATAGGAAAAATTACAGCATGGAGCAGCCCAGGGGGAAGGCTGCTCCCAGTTTAATGATACCTCACTCCAGGTATCATTAGATGGGATGTGGAGGAGGAGGAAGGACAGAGATCTTCCCCCGGCGGGCGGGAGGAAGCGGCCTGCCTCTGCCACCAGGAAGGCCTGGCTCGAGGTGACAGAGGAGGTCACCTGCACCACCAACATATCGCCCACCTGCATACAGTGCAGGAGGCGCTCCAATGTCCTCAGTAGGTCAGCCAAAGTGTGTACACTGACTCATTCCCCTACACTCCATCTGCCACATCACCGCCCCCCACCCCACATCTCCTTCTGCACTGCCAACACTACTCTGTCACATCACCCCTCATACCCACTCAAAGCTCATCCTCATCTTACCTGCACTTACTCACCTCGCCAGTACTCATCCCGCCACTACCACTCAACCCAATCCTCATACAATCTCATGGCTCTATCTCATACTCACTCTCTCGTGCATCTCTTTCACAGTCAGCCTCACTCAACCTGCCACTACCTGTGCTGCAGCCACAGGGCATGCATCACATATGTGCAGTAGGAAGCGTAAGGCAAACGTGTCATGAGCATGCAGCGGATGCACAAGGGTGTGTGAGGGTTTGTCATGGTTTTTACTTATATTGAATTTCTGACCAACTCACATTACATATTATATTGGCACCACTCATGCCACATCTTTGCGAATCTTGTCTGGTTTGTGCAATAATGACCTTTCCTGAGGATCACAATGAAGACCCACAACTGATGACACCCATTGTGGTGTACATGTATTTGCAGGGCTCTTTTGTGCAGACGACTGAGAGACATCGGCGATGTCCCCGGTGGCACCCTGGAAGGATGCGGAGGAGAAGTTGTTGAGGGCAGTGGTGACTTTGACAGCGACAGGTAAGAAGATGGTGCTCGGGCCAGCCGGGAGCAGCTCGACATGAAGGAGGCTGCAGATGTCCACGACTACATGTCGAGTGACTCTGGGCCTCCGTGTGCACTGCTGCTCAGAGAGGTCCAGGAAGCTGAGCCTCGGTCTGTGGACCCTGTGCCAAGGGTAGTGCCCTCTGCGACGCATCTCTCTCTGCCTTTGCCCTCCCTCCTGCTGTGCAGGTGGATGTGTCACAGCACTGTGTTGTGGAGCTCCACGTGTCAGAGGTGGATGGCGTGGCCGGCGAGGCTGGTGCTGCTGTTCGCCCTCCGAGGAGGTCATGACTGCAGCTACGGCGGCCCCCATCCGGAAGATGTACATCTGAGGGGGTCCGCAAGGTAGGTACATGTCTCTGGACCCCGGGGTAAGTGTGCAAGTTGGTGAATTTTCTTGTCAGGAGCAAGGTGGTGGAGGCCAAACTTTGTCCCAAGTGACAGAGTGGCCTCCTGCAATGAGTGAGGGTCTCCCCCCCACACCTGTCAAATGGACCGTTGCAGCTGCCACAGGCTGACAGCTGCAACACGTCCATTTGAACTGGGAGTGTTTCCCCCAGTATGGGAAACAGCCCCAGTTGTCTATAAAATCCCACCCCTCCTCACATATTCCCCTAATTAGGTCAGTTAATGACCTGAAATAGCAAAGTAAAT
The DNA here is from genome assembly GCF_035084215.1 of Heptranchias perlo. Taxonomy (NCBI): domain Eukaryota; kingdom Metazoa; phylum Chordata; class Chondrichthyes; order Hexanchiformes; family Hexanchidae; genus Heptranchias; species Heptranchias perlo. The sequence goes on along the minus strand of NC_090334.1, from coordinate 36,758,722 downwards.
ACTTTTAAGTGGCACCCCGCTGGCTTTAATTGCCTGCGGGATTCCCACCTGCGGGGGCTGCGCGCGCACGCCGGCGCGTCTGTGGGGAACCCGGAAGTGGGTGGGTTGGAGTCGGGCTCCGGACCCGCTCCGGGATTCCCCGATTTTCGGAGCCCCCCCGCCAGGAATGCACCCGATAGCGGGTGCTAAAATGAAGCCCATTATAACAGATGACCAAAAGCTTGGTCAAAGAGGTAGGTTTTAAGGAGCAACTTAAAGGAGAGAGAGGTAGAAAGGTGAAGAGATTTAGGGAGGCAATTTCAGAGTTTCGGGCCTAGGCAGCTGAAGGCATGGTCGCCAACGGTGGAGCCGGGACAGTGGGATCAAGGTTCACCCTATTTTCCTTTGGATCTGAATTTATCTAGGAGTGTGATTTTCTTAGCCACTTCCCTCTCCTGCCTAGATCTCACATATTCAAGGGGGAAGCTTCTCCACCTCAACTATAGGCTTTCCTTCCCTTCACGCTTCAACTGTGAATCTTCAAGACTTGTCCAGGCTCTCTTGCTGGCTTTCAGACAGAAAATAAAGCATCTCCTTTAATTTCCTCAGTTTAACTATTCTCAGTCAGATCCTCTTTTTCTCAACATTATGAAAGAGATCACCTCAGAGCTCAGACCCCCTCACCCCCACTTTCTAAATGATAAGTCGTTTTGGGAGGAGGAGTGATCTTTCTGATTGGACTACCAGTGGACTAGTTGAGGTGTATTTTCATCTCCAGTATTTGTAGAATCCTCAAGGAAGATGAGATCTGCATTCGCCCCTGTCACCTCCCTCCAACAACCATGGAATGTTTCATGAGTTTGAATCCCAGTGAGGCCCAGTCCATGCCAGCTTTCAGTGACTGAGGCCATTGACTCCATTTCATAGCTGCAGTTATAACACACCAAAGCAACTGCGAGTATTTCCTCCAATCTGACATAAATACATTTTATTTAATGTACAAATGACTAAGTGCACAGTATTTCACCTTGGCTCATTAACACTCAGCTATTTACTGCATCACAACTAAATATGCCTTTACACTGCAAACTCACCAATTTCCCTAGGATTGAGGCCAACAGAGGGTATATCACTCTTATATAACATGTTTCAAATGATTATGCACTGTTATTGACCCTATAGTTCTGCCATCACAATATTGAACTGTTCCTTAAATTATTCCAATGGTTTTCTTCACCCAGAAATCCATTCCACATGTTGAGCACTCTTTGTATAAAGAAGAACTCCCTAAATCTGTGTCCCTTCATCCTCCTGTCACAATTTTAACTAGAACTATTGTTCCAGATTTACCTTTACATAGGGCTCGAATTTAGCAGGCCTGCGGGTTCCCAGCGGGTGGTCCTCCGGGAGCGTGGTCAACACGCTCGGCGAAATTAGTGGGTTGCCCGCGCGATCGTAGCAGGCAACCCACTAATAGGAATCAATTACCTGCTCCTCCGGGGTCCACGGCGCTGGCCTGCGCGTCGGTCGGGCTGCGCATGCGCATTACGATCTGTCAGCTGGAGGCTCTCTAGTTAAAGGGGCAGTCCTCCACTGACAGATGCTGCAACCAATAGAACAAATTGCAGCATGGAGCAGCCCAGGGGGAAGGCTGCTCCCAGTTTAATGATGCCTCACCCCAGGTATCATCAGATGGGGTGAGGAGGAGGGGGAGGACACAGATCTTCCACCCGGCGGGCGGGAGGAAGCGGCCTGCCTCTGCCACCAAGAAGGCCTGGCTCGAGGTGGCAGAGGGGGTCACCTGCGCCACCAACATATGGCCCACCTGCTTACAGTGCAGGAGGCGCTGCAATGACCGCAGTAGGTCAGCCGCAGTGAGAACACGAAGTCTTTCCCCTACACTCCGTCTGCCACAACACTGCCCCCACCCCACATCTCCTTCGGCACCGCCAACACTATTCTGTAATATCACCCTTCATACCCACTCAAACCCCATCCTCATCTTACCTCCACCTACTCACCTCGCCAGTACTCATCCTGCCACTAACACGCAACCCAATCCTCATACAATCTCATTGCTCCATCCCATACTCACCCTCTCGTGCATCTCCCTCACGGCCAGCCTCACTCAACCTGCCACCACCTGTGCTGCAGCCACAGGGCATGCATCACATATGTGCAGTAGGCAGCGTAAGGCAAACGTGTCATGAGCATGAAGGGGGTGCACAAGGGTGTCTGAGGGTTTGTCATGGGTGTTACCTATATTGAATTTCAGAGCAACAAACAGCACACATTATATTGACACCACCACTGCCATGTCTCCGCGAATCCTGTCCGTTGTGTCCAATAATGCCCGCTCCTGGGTATCACTATGAGGACCCACCACTGATGCCACCCATCGTGTTACTGCAGAGTAGGTGCAGGTGTATTTGCAGGGCTCATCCGCGCAGACGACTGAGAGACATCGGCGGTGTAGCCGGCTGCACCCTGGAAGGATGTGGAGGAGAAGGTGTGGAGGGCAGTGGTGACTTTGACAGCGACAGGTAAGCAGTTGGTGCTGGGGCCAGCCAGGAGCAGCTCGGCATGAAAGAGCCTGCAGATCTCCACGACTACATGTCGAGCGAATCTGCGCCTCCCTGTGCACTGCTGCTCGGAGAGGTCCGGGGAGCTGCGCCTCGGTCTGTGGACCCTGTGGTGAGGGTAGTGCCCTCTGCGATGCGTCTCTCTCTGCGGTAGCCCTCCCTCCTGCTGTGCAGGTGGGCGTGCAACAACACCGTGTTGGGGGGATCCACGTCTCTGCGGCGGACGGCGTGGACTGCGAGGCTGCTGGGGCTGGTCATGCTCTTCGTCCTCCGAGGGTGTCCACACACCACCCATCTGGCAGGTGTTGGTCTGAGGGGTTGTGCAGGGTAGGTGGGTGGTTCCTCGGACTGGGGCTGCGGTTTCGTGTCGGTCTGTCCTCTGGCTTGGCGGGGGGTGGTGGGGGGCAGGGGTTGCCCTATGTGACGCGGTGGCCTCCTGCGTGGGTGAGGGCTCTCCCCCGTGGAGTGCACCTTGGCACCTGCCACAGGCTGCTGGCTGCAACACGCCTGGTTGGACAGAGACTGTTTCCCCCAGTGTGTGAAGCTCACTGCCTTGAACCTAAAATCCCACACTTCCTCTTTTGACAGCTGATTCAGCTCATTAACTGACCTCAACAAGCAAGGTAAGTACTCTCAAGTGGAACCCCGCTGGCTTTAATTGCCTGCGGGATTCCCACCAGCGGGGCTTGCGCGCGCAGCCCCGCACGTCAGCGCGGTACCCGGAAGTGGCCGGGATTTCGTCGCGATCCGGTCACGTGACCGGATATCGGGATTTTCCGGGCCCCCCCGCTGGAAACCCGCCGGAAACCCAACGCCAAAATCGAGCCCATAGTGTTTGCTCCTTATGTTTATCAGATCCCCTTTTGGCTACCTTGTCAAAACTGAAAAGCCCAAGTTCCTCAAATCTTTCCTCATAACTCAGTCCTCAGATGCTAGCGGTCTGTCTTGTGGCTCTTCTTTGCCTCGTTGGTTAAATGTCCCTCTTCTGTCTTAGTGACCAAAATAGGACAAAGTACTTGTGGTGCAGTCTGTCCAAAGCACTTTATGGTTTTAGCATGACATGCTCCTCCTTGTACTGTCCTGATTTGGCTATGTAGTTCAGAATTCTGTTGGCTTTGCTGATTGTTGTTCTGCAATGACTAGACATATTCAGCACCGAGTACACCAAAATCCTTAAGGTTTCTTTTAACTTAACTAGTTTGAATTTATTTATGGAGTATATATGTTGCCCTGTTTTTCTTTATACATTGAAATTGGCATCAGAGCCCACCTTTGCTGTCTGTGCCATATATGCAAACCAAGAAAAGTCATAAAAGCCAACTAACAGCATGAAAAAAGCCCCCACCCAAAAAAAACCTAGCAATTCAAATGACAACCAATGACTCAAAAATAGCCCTGAATATATGCCCATGACTGGGGCCACTGCTTTATGGTGACAAAGTAAGTTAAAATTCTCATTGCTTATATTGGATTCCAGGATTTTCACCAGTTTTTCAGGATCACTTCACAATTTGGACCCCCTTTTTCTGTGACAAATAAAACCTAAATGCCTTGCCTATTAAGTGAAAACAAGTGGATGTGCTGAGAGTGCATTGGGGTATGAGCTGGTTGTAATTTAAGCTGCAGGTATACCTAATATAACCCCCCTTTGTATTGCAATAAAAAAAAGTGAGGTGCACAAAAATGGATTTTTCACAACGCTAGATGGAGAAATCTGTGAAGCAGTGAAATGCAAGGATTATTTGAGAGGTCACCTGGGGGGCCTGCTCACTCCATAAAATTTTTTTTGTGTATAACCTGCCACAATAAGAGAATCTCATACTAATATCACACACTGTAACGGTCAAAAGATAAAACTTTCTAGTCTTACAGTACAGTACAGTGCTCACAAATTCAAATGAAAGGCCAGGATTCTTAATCCACTTACTTACTTGCCACCAAATTCCAGACTGAGCTAATACGCAGCCCGCTGTTCCCCCCACCTCTACACACGCACACACATTCTCACCATTCTCATATGCACAAAATTCCGCACAAGTGTGTAAGGGTAATTTGAAGCAACTTTAACAAAGAGTGCTCCGAGCTGTAAAAATTGCTGATTTCAATCAACAATCACTGACATGCTGACAGGTGGGGGAAGTGCTGAGGGTCAGTAGGTATGCCGGTCTTGCTCCTCGTCAGTTATATTATTCTTTTATCAAACTTGCCAGTGGATATCGCCTGACTGCAGGTATAGTGGTCAGTCCCAAGTTGCTTTGAGAAGATGGTCTGAGAGCCACCTGCAATGACCATGATACTGCTGGCAATGGGGCTGGAGAGGGAAAAACATTGAACCACAAATAATTATGTGGTACCAAAGCCCCCATAATGGTTGTGTATAATGTACTCTCTAAAATTATTGCCGCTATTTATTTTACTGGAGCTTATGTGATGTCAGCCTTGTTGCCTTAGAGGGTGCAGGGGCATCATAACTGGAGCTGACACTATCAACAGAAAATGGCTATTCACCCAACAATGGAAACCACCTGATACAGGCCAATCTGAGGTTATCAGATCATTGGCACCAGCCCTGGTACTGACTTAGCTTTGACCTGTACTGGGAGTCCTTTGATCCAAAGTCATTAAACTACATTTACTGGGTTGACGTTGGAGCTCACCAAAATATTCCATCTCTGATCACTCCTCTGAGTGACAGCTTCTATTTAAGCAAGTATAACGTGATGCGTCTTGAAGGTAAGCGTGACTAATTTTGCTTGAATCCAGGTAAGTACTGCTTAAAATGCAAAAAGAAATGATGCCAGATCAATGCATTAACATATCTTGCAATTATTTATTTCCAGAAGTGATGAGAAGTGTGGGCAAAAGTCTGTGACCACTCTGTTAATGCTAATGTACCTTGACATTCAGCTTTTCAAATATTAGCATACAAATACTTAAGGCATTTAGGAGAGATACTGTTACTGTGCCTCCTTCCAGTGCCATTGAGGTCTGCAGTGGTCAATGGTAGAGTGCAGGGGTAGACAAGGGCTCCATTAGGGCACTAAACACATTGTAGCTATCTGGGTAGAATCAAAGAATTTTACAACACAGGAGGCCATTTGGCCCATCATGCCTGTACTAGCTGTTTGAAAGAGCTGTCTACTTCGTCTCATTCCCTTGCTTTCTCCCCCATATTCTTTTATTTCTTTCAATAATGACAGTAAATGCTGGAAACACTTCATCGACCTGAAACATTAACCCTACCTTCCTCTCTCTCCACAGAGGCTGCCCGACCTGCTGACTGTTTATTGCATTTGCTGGTTTTTTTTAAAACAGATTTCTAGCATTTGCAGTAATTTTTTTTTTTTTTTTTCAAATATTTATCCACTTCCCTTTTAAAAGCTATCATGGATTCTGCTTCCACTTCTGTGACCTAACAAACCTTTAACCTCTCTCTTTGTTCTTTTGGTGATAATCTTAAATTTATGCTCTTTAGGTATCGACTCACTGACCACTGGAAGGAAGTATCCTATTTATCTTCTTAAAACCCCTCATAATTATGAATACTTCTATCTATTTCCTCTTAACCTTCTCTGTTTTAGTGACAAGAACCCCAGTTTCTCTAGTCTCTCCTCACAACTAAAGCCTCTCATCCCTGGGATCATCGTTGTCTCCTCTCCGTGGCCTTGACTGCATTCCCGTTATCTATTCAGTTGGTCACTTCTTCAAAAAATTCTAATAAACATGATTTGCCTTGAACAGATCCTTTAAATGCCTTTAATCAAAACTGTCAACATCACATGTTATTAGACAGGTTAAAAAGCAGAAGGAGAAGAATTTTATTAGTCTGCATTCCTTTAAAATAGTAAACAGAAAGTAGCTTGAAATCGATATGTCTGCTGCATAGATTAATGAGCCTCTAAAGAAAAATATGATCACGTTGTATTTAATAAACCACATTGTGCTCCTTTTATGTTAGTAGTTCGTATTTATTGAGGAGACTGTCCTTTTGCACATTGAAGTGAATAGCTTGTAGACTGTTTCAAATTGTAGTTTGTTGTCGGTCAGTATTTTTAAGTTTGCTTCAGGATGAAGATTGACGCTGTGTGAAAGGTGTTGTCCACAGAACTAAATTTCAGATAAAAGTCATGGTGCATTCCCAGCCTCTGAATACCATGCACTGCTTCCTTTCCCCAAAATCTATCTTTCAAAATATTTTACCAAGTTATTGACAGCAACTCTACTAAAAAAGAAATCTTGTTGTGGAGGCAGAGGGCATGGCTGAGGCACTAAATGAATACTTTGCATTCGTCTTCACTAGAGAAGAGGATGCTGCCACTGTAGCAGTAAAGGTGGAGGTAGTAGCGATATTGGATAGGATAAAAATAGATAAAGAGGAGGTACTTGAAAGATTGGCAGTAGAAAAGTCACCTGGTCCAGATGGGATGCATCCGACGTTACTGAGGAAGTAAGGGTGGAAATTGCGGAGGCTCTGGCCACAAACTTCCAATCCTCCTTTGATATGGGGTTGGTGCCAGAAAACTGGAGGATTGCAAATGTTATACTCCTGTTCAAAAAAAGGGAGAGGGATAAACCTAGCAATTACAGGCTAATCAGCCTAATGTCGGTGGTGGGGAAACGTTTAGAGACAATAATCAGGGACAAAATAAATTGGCACTTGGAAAAGTATGGGCTAATAAATGAAAGTCAACATGGATTTATATGGTTCGGCTGCAACTGGAGTATTGTGTCCAGTTCTGGGCACCGTACTTCAGGAAAGATGTGAAGGCCTTAGAAAGGGTGCAGAAGAGATTTACTAGAATGATTCCAAGGATGAAGGACTTTAGTTATGTGGATAGACTAGAGAAGCTGGGGTTGCTCTCCTTGGAACAGAGACGGTTGCCAGGAGATTTGATAGAGGTATTCAAAATCATGAAGGGTCTAGACACAGTAGATAGAGAGAAACTGTTCCCATTGGTGGAAGGGTCAAGGACCAGAAGATATAGATTTAAGGTGATTAGCGAAAGAACCAAAGGTGACGTGAGGAAAAGCTTTTTTACACAGCGAGTGGTTAGGATCTGGAATGCACTGCCCGAGGGGGTGGTGGAGGCAGATTCAATCATGGCCTTCAATAGGGAATTGAATAAGTACTTGAAAGGAAAAAAATTGCAGGGCTACGGGGAAAGGGCGGGGGGAGTGGGACTAGCTGGATAGCTCTTGCATAGAGCTGGTGCAGACTTGATGGGCCAAATGGCCTCCTTCTGTGCTGTAACCTTTCTATGATTCTGTGATTTGTTAAAGGAAAATCATTTGACTAAATTGATTGAGTTCTTTGATGAAGTAACGGAGAGGTTGATGAGCGTAGTGCGGTTGATGTTGTGTATATGGACTTTCAAAAGTTATTTGATGAAGTACCACATGATAGACTTGTTAGCAAAATTAAAGCCCATGGGATTAAAGGGACAGTGGCAGTGTGGATACAAAATTGGCTATGGGACAGAAAGCAGAGAGTATTGGTGAACAGTTGTTTTTCAGATTGGAGGGAAGTATACAGTGGTGTTCCCCAGGGGTCAGTATTAGGACCACTGCTCTTTTTGATATATATTAATGGCCTGGACTTAGGTATAGAGGGTATAATTTCATAGGTTGCAGATGACATGAAACTCGAAAATGTAGTAAACAATGTGCAGGATAGTAACAGACTTCAGGAGAACGTAGACAGACTGGTGAAATGGGCAGACACATAGCAGATGAAATTTAACACAGATTCAATAGTAACTTTCAAAAGGGAATTGGATAAATACTTGAAAAAATGTAGAGGGCTATGCGGAAAGAGCAGGGGAATGGGATTAATTGGATAGCTCTATCAAAGAGTCGGCACAGGCATGATGGGCCAAATGACCTCCTCCTGTGCTGTACCTACTATGATACTATGCTGGGTGTCCATGATTAACCCATGTATTTCTAAATGCTTATTAATTGTATCTTGAATTATGGAATTGAAATAAAGATATGGGAGTCAATTTTAACTGGTCCTGCCAGGTGAGACTTCAATGGAAAGGAAAACCAGATGAGGTGATCAAATGCTCCAAGGGGAACACGAATGCAAGCAAAATTAATCTGTAGTGTAAGTACCATTGCAGAAATTTTTGGTAAGGAATGAAAGATGCAAATTAATTTAATCTTTTCTCAAGTTTTATGTTTGTTGACCCTCAACATTAAAACCACAGTCTAAATAGATGGACAAAATGCTCATTTGGTGTCCTATGTAAAGTGGTGCTTTCCCTCTGTGAGATATGCAGAGATTTATTTACTAATGTAAATGTGGTATGTGAAGGAAACATTTATTTATTGATCTACCTACAGTGAGTAAGAAAAATGCAACTTGTTTATTTTCCATGATTCAGTCAAAAAGCATTTAATTCAATGCCTCTTACATTTTTTATAAAACTTCTTTCCAAATCCCTTCAGCGAAGATGTGCAACTCCACTTCACTCCCATCAACAATGCTACAAGAGATATGCTGGAAACTTCTTAAAAATACAAGTAAAAGATATTTTTCTTCAGGGTGTGTATTGATATTTCAGAAATCAAGCTAATTTCCAAACAGCTGTGTAATTTCAGAGACAAAGACCAACTTTTGTAGTAGTTAATCAGATGATGAATAGTGATTGTTGACAGGAAGGCACATACTGCTAAATCAATGTTTAAAAATAATAATGGGTGTATGTTTTAAAAATGATAGGCCCTTCCATGGGTGGTGTTGGATCTGATTGCGCATATACACTGCACCTCATCTGCAAGTTGGCACCTATGCTTTTTTGTTTCACTTGTACAAATATATGGAGCGTCGGCAGAGCACCACGGGCCCAGCCACAAGCGTTTAAGGCAGAGTACGGTAGAGTAGCAGCAGTGCGTCAGGTGAGCACAGAAAGCAAACTCTGAGAAAATTTGCAAAAGTGACGTCACAGTTGATGTAGCGGAGGAGCCTGTTGAAAGTGAAGCTCGGGAGAGGCGGCCGAGCCCGGCGCGCGGCTCGGGAGAGGCGGCCGAGCCCGGCGCGCGGCTCGGGAGAGGCGGCCGAGCCCGGCGCGCGGCTCGGGAGAGGCGGCCGAGCCCGGCGCGCGGCTCGGGAGAGGCGGCCGAGCCCGGCGCGCGGCTCGGGAGAGGCGGCCGAGCCCGGCGCGCGGCTCGGGAGAGGCGGCCGAGCCCGGCGCGCGGCTCGGGAGAGGCGGCCGAGCCCGGCGCGCGGCTCGGGAGAGGCGGCCGAGCCCGGCGTAAAGGGAGCCGTGTGAGGAATCAAAAAATCAAGAAAAAGTCAAAAAGTGATGTCACAAGACAAGGAGTAGTGCGGAGGGTAAGTCAGTATGTATTTAGGTCATTGGTTAGTGTTTTTAGCGGTTATTGTTCTTAGTGATTTGTGTCTTCAGTGGTTGGCTAGTATATTTTTTAGTCATTAGTGTTTTAGTGTTAGATAAACAATAAATTGCCTTAAAGCTAAACAAACAGTTTAAATAATTGTTAGCAAGATGGCAGGACAACTGGAGCCCGTTGCAGTCACATCCTGTGCTATGTGGGAACTCCTGAACGCTTTGTGTGTCCTGGAAAGCCACAAGAGCACGAAGTGCTGTCAACTGCTCGAGCTCGAGCTCAGGGTTTCTAAGTTCTAGATACATCCTAAGTTACTAAGGGAAGTAAGGGTGGAAATTGCCACAATCTTCCAATCCTCCTTAGATATGGGGATGGTGCCGGAAGACTGGAGGATTGCAAATGTTACACTCCTGTTCAAAAAAAGGGAGAGGGATAAATCCAGCAATCACAGGCCAATCAGCCTAACAGCGGTGGTGGGGAAACTTTTACAGGCATTAATCTGGGACAAAATTAATTAGCACTTGGAAAGGTATGGGCTAATAAATGAAAGTCAGGATGAATTTGTTAAAGGAAAATTATTTTTGACTAACTTGATTGAGTTCTTTGATGAAGTAACAGAAAGGTCTGATGAGGGTAGTGCAGTTGATGCCATGTGTATGGACATTCAAAAGACATTTGATAAAGTACCACATAATAGACTTGTTAGCAAAATTAAAGCCCATGGGATTAATGGGACAGTGACTGTGTGGATACAAAATTGATTAAGGGACAAAAAGCAGAGAGTAGTGGTGAACTGTTGTTTTTCAGACCGGAGGGAAGTATACAGTGGTGTTCCCCAAGGGTCAGCATTAGGACCACTGCACTTTTTGATATATATTAATGGCCTGGACTTGGGTATAGAGGGTATAATTTCAAAGTTTGCAGATGACACAAAACTCAGAAATGTGGTAAACAACAGGGGGGATAGTAACAGACTTCAGGAGGACATAGACAGACCGGTGAAATGGGCAGACACATGGAAGATGAAATTTAATGCAGAAAAGTGTGAAGTGATATATTTTGATAGGAAGAATGAGGAGAGGCAATATAAACTAAATGGTACAATTTTAAAGGGGGTGCTGGAACAGAGACCTGGGGGTGCACATACACAAATCTTTGAAGGTGCAGGACAAGTTGAGAAGGTTGTTAAAATAGCATATGAAATCCTGGGCTTCATCAATAAGTGGCATAGAGTACAAAAGCAAGGAAGTAATGCTAAACCTTTATAAAACACTGGTTAGGCCCCAGCTGGAGTAGTGTGTTCAATTCTGGCCATCACACTTAAGGAAGAATGACAAGTCCTTAGAGAGGGTGCAGAAAAGATTTACTAGAATGGTGCCAGGGATAAGGGATTTCAGTTATGTGGAGAGACTGGAGAAGCTGTGGTTGTTCTCCTTAGAGCAGAGAAGGTTAAGGGGAGATTTGATATAGGTGTTCAAAATCATGAATGGTTTTGACAGAGTAAACAAGAAGAAACTGTTTCCAGTGGTAGATGGGTCAGTAACCAGAGGACACAGATTTAAGATGGTAAAAGAGCCAGTAGCGACACGAGGAAACAATTTTTTATGCAGCGAGTTGTTATGATGTGGAATGCACTGCCTGAAAGGGTGGTGGAAGCAGATTCAATAATAACTTTCAAAAGGGAACTGCATAAATACTTGAAGGGAAAAATTTATAGGACTACAGGGAAAGAGAAGAGTAATGGGACTAATTGGATAGCTCTTTCAAAGAGCCGGCACAGGCACGATAGACCGAATGGCCTCCTCCTGTGCTGTAGCTACTATGATACAGGACAAACTGACCAGATACAAGGTCTGATGTCCTTTTTTTGGATAACTTACCTGACAAACTGACTAGATCTAGTCACTTTTAAAAATCTTATTGTGGAATCATTGATTTTTAATATGCCAATTGTATTAAACCACCTCTGAAGTTTCTGTACTATTGGCTATAATAAGAAAAATAACAAGAGAATGTATTATTAGTGGCTTGTGTCCTTCTAACTGTTTTGCTGATATATTTAAGCTCCCTTGGAATATTGCCAAGGTTGCCGTTCACTATATAGGTAGGTTATCCAAAAAAAGCACAGCGCCAACCTATTAATTTTCCCTGCCACCACTTTAATTTAGGGCCAAGCAATATTTACTGGATGAATGAATAATTGAAAATTACATAATAAAAGATAATACATGCATTACTTTACATGATATAAAAATCAAAAGAACAGCTCCAGTACATGTGCTTCAGAAAATTTTCCACAAATTAATGGATATATACTAGCTGGCCTTCATTACATTGAAAAAAAGGATTAATTTCCTAATTATATCCATTTATGTCTGCTCTAACCAAAATCCAATCATTATGGTTGCCATGGAAGATACTGCACGTAATTGTTCAGAAGTATTCATTAATTTGATATGAAATGTATGACAATAAGAATCTTGGCCACTGAGGAATATTTGGTAACAGTCATCACTCACAAGTGGTAATGAGTTTGTCTTCTCGTCCGAATTCTCCATTGTGTAGCTGTTACAGAACTCTGCATTACTTTCGGATTTTGTGAGGCTTTTTTTTAAAAATGTGGTGCTAAATGTATTAGGAAGTTTGAGTTTTTATCCTATGTAAGTAAATATAATTTCTTGGTTTGTTAATTCTGTCACAACACAGCTTGATTTACTAAATCAGTATAAATATCAAGAATTTCTTTGTTAGTTTATTCTAGAACTATATAGGTACAAAGCAATTTATATTTAGCATTTACTAGTAGAACTCCCATGGAATTGCTTGCCGTGAGTCCAAGGATCTGCTGTTTTATTGTGACAGAAGCATTATACTATGTAGCAGACAATGTATTAAACCAAGTTATCTGTAAATTCCATGTGGTAAATATGAGGTAAATATCACAATAAAAAGGATCATAGACTAATACTCAATTTAGTATGAGATGCATGGAGATAGCGTTTAACAGATAGCCGATAAGCATAGATCTTATTGATATAAAACAACGTTAAAACACCATGATTTGGGGGCACTAGGAATTGTTTCAATAACTTCATTTCTGATACGTACATCTGAGATTATTTCTGTTCATTACTGTAAAGCTCTTCAATAACCTTTTAAAAATTAAATTTGAATCATTATTTTGTAATTTTCACTAAATTGATTTCACAGTACTGCCATGTCCCAATTTACGAATGGGAAATTTAATAAAATATATAAATGTGACATTGCTCGTGTATAGTTTTGGGTCTGGAGCACAATTGTTGAGATGAATTTACAGGTCTCCCACTCAGCAGAAATGGGGCTGTTACACCCCAAAATGGTGGACAGTGACCTACTGTCCCGCTGCCGTCATCACCGTAGCCGTGGCAATGTTCCCCCGGGCCTAGTGCTGAATGGTCGGAATGGCCCACTGAGTCCTGCGATAGGTCCATTTAAAATGCAAATGTCATTTTCAGATTGAACTGGGCGGCGCATGCACCGTGCACAGTCTGCTGGCAGCCTGGCTAAAGGCGATCCCCAAGGTAATAAATATATTAAACAGACTCCATGTCCGCCAAAGGAAACATCTTAAAGCATTCCCTTTGGAAAGACGGCAGCAGGTGGAGAGGGCAAAGAAAGTTTTCAATATCACAGTCTACCCAAGAGCTCAGAGCATTTCAGAGGGCACCAATGTGGCCAGTCCACATCCCTCCTATGCGAGGACAGTGCAAGGCAACATGTATTCTTCTTCTGGTGACGGCACCAGTTCACAACACAACTTTGAACACTGAAGGTTTCAGTGCAAGCTATTAGTGTGCTCCATTTGAAATGAGCCCTACATCTTTTGTGCAATAAAAGAATATTGTGAAAAGAGATAAAATTATCTCCATGCTTTGCATAGGAACAAATGTAGGTCATTCAGCTCCTCGAGTCTGCTCCACCATTCACTTAGATCATGGCTGATCTGTACCTAAACTCCATTTACCTGCCTTTGATCCATATCCCTTGACATCCTTACCTAATAAAAATCTGTCAGTCTCAATCTTGAAAATTTCAATTGACCCAGCATCCACAGCCTTTTGATGGAGAGAATTGCACATTTCCACTCCCTTTTGTGTGTAAAACTGTTTCCTGTTTCACTCCTGAATGGTCTAGCTCTAATTTTAAGATATTGCTCCCTTGTTCTGGGTTCCACCACCAGAGGAAATGATGTCTCTGTATCTACCCTATCAAATCCTTTTATCATTTTAAACACCTCCTCCTTTTCTGTCCTCATATTTTAACCCTTTAAGACATGGTATCATTCTGATGGATCTGCGCAGTACCTCCCCCACTTCAAGGCCAGTATATCCTTCCTGAGGTGCGGTGCCCAAAACCGAACACAGTACTCCAGATAGGGTCTGGCTAAGGCTCTGTACAACTGGAGCATCACTTCCTCATCGTTGTATTCCAGCCCCCTTGAGATAAAGACCAACATTCCATTAGCCTTTTTGATTACTATTTGTACCTGTGCACCAGCTTTTAATGATTTGTGTCCCTGGACACCCAAATCCTTTTGCTGCTCCACAATTTCTAGTCTCTCGCCATTAAGAAATGTCTTCTTTGGATCCAAAGTGGATTACGTTACACTTCTCCACATTGAACTCCATCTGCCACATTTTTGACCACTCACTATCTATGTCCCTTTGTAACTTTCTGCTCCCATCTACACAACTGTGCCTCCTAACTTAGTGTCATCTGCAAACTTGGATATACAACTCTCTATTCCTTCATCCAAGTTGCTGATATATAAGGTGAAAAGCTAAGGCCCCAATACAGATCCCTGGGGAACACCACTTGTCACATCCCACCTATCAAAATATGTTCCCTTTATCTCTACTCTTTGTCTCCTACCTCCCAACCAATTACCACCCATGTCACAGGGTTACCTCCAATACTGTGCGCTCACATTTTTGCTAATAAACTTGTGTGGAATCTTATCAAATGCCTTCTGGAGGTCCATATATACAATATTCTAAGACACTCCCCTGTCCATCATGTTTGTGATCGTCTCAAAAAATTCAACTAGATTAGTCAGACATGACCTACCAGTCACAAATCCATGCTGACTCTCTTCGATCAGCTCATACTCATATCTCATTGAAACGTATAAAATTCTGACAGGGCTAGACAGACTGGATGCAGGGAGGATGTTTCCCCTGGCTGGGGGTCTAGAACCAGGGGTCACAGTCTCAGGATATGGGGTCGGACATTTAGGACTGAGATGAGGAGAAATTTCTCCACTCGGGGTGGTGAACCTGTGGAATTCTCTACCACACAAGGCTGTGGAGGCCAAGTCACTGAATATATTTAAGGAGATAGATAGATTTTTAGACACAAAAGGCATCAAAGGGTGTGGGGAGAGAGCGGGAATATGGTATTGAGAGAGAGGATCAGCCATGATCGTATTGAATGGCAGAGCAGGCTCGAAGGGCCGAATGGCCTACTCCTGCTCCTGCTCCTATTTTCTATGTTTCTATACTTGTTCAAATTCTCAGTTACTCTATCCCTGATGATAGATTCCAGTAACAAATTGATTGCTGTGTTCGGCTACATAACAACAGTGAGTGGACTTCAAAAGTAATTCATTGACTATGAGCCACTTTTGGATGTTTTGAGATCATGATAGAATTTGACTTTTAATTGAGCCTTTCTTTTTTATGGCTATTTGTGGAGCATGTTATGCACAAACTGATTGCGGTGTTTGCTTACATAACAACAGTGATCTACTTTGAAACATCCTGAGTATGTGATAAGGTGCCATACAACTATAGGTTTGTTTGATCTTTCTTTCCATAGCTGTATCTAAATGAAGCATTTCTTCACAAAAAGACATCAAAAACCCTGTAAATACCACAAGTGAATTTTGGATATGTTAGGAATATAAAAAAACTGTACTTAATCTAAACTCCATCCCAGTTGGCTTTTGTGTAAATGTCAGACAAAAGCAGATCATTAGATATGTTTTATGACCTGATGAATGATCATGGATATATTGACCAAGCACAGGAAGGCTCTCCCATTATTTACACAAGGTCCCATTACGTCAGTTCAGTCCGTTCTGTTTTATAACACTCACTAGGGGAAAACTTCCTTTCTGATGGATGTAGTTATGGTCTAAGTAGGCATTATTGGTGAGTATTGAAAATTGGGAGAGATGTATAATATGTGGCTGAATCGATATAATCCGTTTTACACTATCGCCCAAAGTCAAAATTACCCTGATTGTGTTGAAATAGCTAAGGATCGAGCTGAAAGTGATCTGGGACTGTTAATAAACTAGACCCTCAAGGGGGTAGATTTTAAATTGGACGGCCTGGCATAAGCAGGGCGGTAAAGGCATTAAAATAGTTTTGCAGTATTTAACTCCCCATTTATGTTGGCACTCCAGCAGCTGCCATCCTGTAAGGAGCCTACCGCTGGGTGGTCAGAGCCCCTGACTGGGTGGTATGTCCTTTCAATATGCAAATTGGGGTCCTATGACTTATATCAGACCCTGATTACCTTTTGGGAGACAACCAGGCGGAGCATGCATCATGCTGAGTTTTACCCAGCAGTACAGCTGAATAGGACCCATATAGGTGGTCCTCCAGGTTCCACAACATGAATCTGGGCCACTGCTGCTCAGCGGTTCTCCCCCCACCCTGTGATTGTTAACTCCTCCCCACCCCCCCACCCTCCCAGGGCTTGCCTTGCTACTGGCTGGACTGGATTGGATCCGGTGAGGTGCATCGGGTTGCCTGTTTGGGGCGGGTAGCTCTCCAGTTCTATTTAAATGAGGCCTTGAAATGGCTCCAGATTCTTCTCTCCTGGCAGGCCGGCACGCTTTGGTGGTTGACCGTCCGAAAGTTAAAATCTACCCCAATATGTTCGACCAATGCAAACCACCAATCACCAAACTCAATAGAATGCTGAACCACATAGCCAAAATTGTCAGAGAAAGTATTTTGATTTTATTGTGCTCATTAAGGTGAGTGATATCAGTACTGTGGGACGGAACATTTTTCCAACTTTTTTTGCACCCAGTCGGGTTTGTCTCATGAGGTTCGGTTTGGGTGACTGGAACCACTTGGGGTCCCCGATGTGCAATTGCAGGGGTTGCTCAGCCCTAACTACCCCCCCCTCCCCTCACCTTACTATGCCGATGATGGGGAAGATCCATACAGACCACTTGTACAGAAACAGAATACATTAGATTGAGAACTCAGCCTGCCTGTACCAGCCAATGCTGCCAGTGGCGGTCCATTGTGGGAACCTGGATCTGCTCAGGCCCCCGGCTGGCTCGGGACCTGTGCAATTTCATGAGTTGCACAGTCCTAATGCTGCCCCTGTAGCCAGTATCTGCATCAAGTACTTGTCAGGGCAGATGCAGAGTAAGCTCCGTCCACTCTACAATTAACTTTAACACTGACCTCAGAATAGCACCTCCTACTATATCAGTGAAATATTTAAAGTCCCATACCAGACAACTGTTACCAAATTATGGGTTGTTTTGTACTATTTGTGACTGGTCGGAGTTGGTTTGATACTGATCAAGCTCATTTCACTTTGGGCCTTTGCAGCCAGCAGAACAGTACATCCAGTCTGCATTACATTTGCACCTAAGCCCCACAAGTGAACAAATGACATTCTAAACCACAGCTGCACCTAGTCACGATAGTGCTGATTTATAAAGTGAGGAGCAGAGTAGATGGTGAGTCATTCCTTTCACAATTATCAACCAACTTGCTTTTATACCACAAGGGAGATGGATCCACGATAGAAGCTATTGTAATTGAAATAATATGATATTCCAATGAAGGCGGCAGTCCCATCTCACCTCTTGTTTTATTTCACTGCAATTTTGTCATTCTGTCTTAATAGTTCCCCACAGAAACATCTTGGACAATAGCTATAATCTCTAAACAAATTGCATGAGATTTACTAACATAATTGAGAATATCATTTATTTTAGTTGTAATGGATATTTTTAATATTTCATTTTGCACAATAACAGACGATCTTGGACCATCCCAGTAAACCTACATCTGTACTGTTAAGTATGGGTTTTATTAAATGCATCATTTCATTAATATTTTGTAGGTGAAGATATAGGGCTCAATTTTGAAATGGTGGTGGGTTGGCAGTGCGCGGGGGGGTGGGGGGGGCGGTGGGTGGGGGTGGAGGTGCACGTGGCAAACCCGAATAAACAAAACTTACCGTTTCTGACGCGATCACATCATAATTGATGGTGATTATCGTGCTTTCCGGGTTTCGTGCCCGGCAGCCAGCCTGAGCCATCAAAAGCTGCAATGCAAGTGGGGGGTGGGGGGAGGAAGAGAAAGAGCGAGAGCGAGACGTCATCCGGCACTGGAACGGAAGATCAGGGGGGAAAAGGGAAGATCCGGGTGGGGGGGGAAGAGAGGGGAAGATCGGGGTGGGGGGGGGAGAGAGGGGATGATCGGGGTTGGGGGGGGAGAGAGGGGATGATCGGGGTTGGGGGGGGAGAGAGGGGATGATCGGGGTTGGGGGGGGAGAGAGGGGATGATCGGGGTTGGGGGGGGAGAGAGGGGATGATCGGGGTTGGGGGGGGAGAGAGGGGATGATCGGGGTTGGGGGGGGAGAGAGGGGATGATCGGGGTTGGGGGGGGAGAGAGGGGATGATCGGGGTTGGGGGGGGAGAGAGGGGATGATCGGGGTTGGGGGGGGGAGAGAGGGGATGATCGGGGTTGGGGGGGGAGAGAGGGGATGATCGGGGTTGGGGGGGGAGAGAGGGGATGATCGGGGTTGGGGGGGGAGAGAGGGGATGATCGGGGTTGGGGGGGGAGAGAGGGGATGATCGGGGTTGGGGGGGGAGAGAGGGGATGATCGGGGTTGGGGGGGGAGAGAGGGGATGATCGGGGTTGGGGGGGGAGAGAGGGGATGATCGGGGTTGGGGGGGGAGAGAGGGGATGATCGGGGTTGGGGGGGGAGAGAGGGGATGATCGGGGTTGGGGGGGGGAGAGAGGGGATGATCGGGGTTGGGGGGGGAGAGAGGGGATGATCGGGGTTGGGGGGGGAGAGAGGGGATGATCGGGGTTGGGGGGGGAGAGAGGGGAAGATCGGGGTGGGGGGGGAGAGAGGGGAAGATCGGGGTGGGGGGGGAGAGAGGGGAAGATCGGGGTGGGGGGGGAGAGAGGGGAAGATCGGGGTGGGGGGGGAGGGAGGGGAAGATCGGGGTGGGGGGGGAGAGAGGCGAAGATCGGGGTGGGGGGGGAGAGAGGGGAAGATCGGGGTGGGGGGGAGAGAGGGGAAGATCGGGGTGGGGGGGAGAGAGGGGAAGATCGGGGTGGGGGGAGAGAGGGGAAGATCGGGGTGGGGGGGGAGAGAGGGGAAGATCGGGGTTGGGGGGGAGAGAGGGGAAGATCGGGGTGGGAGGGGAGAGAGGGGAAGATCGGGGTGGGGGGGAGAGAGGGGAAGATCGGGGTGGGGGGGAGAGAGGGGAAGATCGGGGTGGGGGGGGGGAGAGAGGGGAAGATCGGGGTGGGAGGGGAGAGAGGGGAAGATCGGGGTGGGGGGGAGAGAGGGGAAGATCGGGGTTGGGGGGGAGAGAGGGGAAGATCGGGGTGGGGGGGAGAGAGGGGAAGATCGGGGTGGGGGGGGGAGAGAGGGGAAGATCGGGGTGGGGGGTGAAGAGAGGGGAAGATCGGGGTGGGGGGGAGAGAGGGGAACATCGGGGTGGGGGGGAGAGAGGGGAACATCGGGGTGGGGGGGAGAGAGGGGAACATCGGGGTGGGGGGGAGAGAGGGGAACATCGGGGTGGGGGGGAGAGAGGGGAACATCGGGGTGGGGGGGAGAGGGGAACATCGGGGTGGGGGGGAGAGGGGAACATCGGGGTGGGGGGGAGAGGGGAACATCGGGGTGGGGGGGGGAGAGGGGAACATCGGGGTGGGGGGGGAGAGGGGAACATCGGGGGACATCAGGGGGGCTGATGAAGGGGAGATCGGGGTGGCATCGGGGGATGATGAGGGGGCGATCAGAGGGGTGACAAGGGAACGATCAGAGAGGGAGTCATTGGACATTGGAGCAGGGTGGAAAGGTAGGTTGATTTTGTGTTTTTACTTCGTGCAATGGTTTTTTATTTAATTTATTTTGTTTCTTTTTGCCTGATCCAGCCAGGCGTGAATCAGAAGCCGTGGGAAAGCCGCCCAGTTAAGTTAAAAATCGTTCCAACCACCTAATATGTCACAAGTAAAGTCCTTAAGTACCTCAATGAGGTACATTTGGCTCTTTAACGATCATCCCGCCAGCTTTAATTGCCGGCGGGACTTCTAGATTCGGGACGTCCGCAAGCACATAAGTTGCTCCATGGGGAACTTGGAAGTCGGCAGGTTGGAGCCGGCTTCCGAACCCAAACGGGATTTCCCTGATTTTCGGAGCCCCTCCGCCCCCAATGCACCCGCAATTTCCTGGGAAAATCAAGCCCATATTCTTTGTGGAGGACATTTAAATGGTAAAATGGAAAATTCTGAGGAGTTGAACCTTTAGAGAGGCGGACAAGGATTTGGATTTGCCTCATCTGACCTTTGAGCTGGAAGTATTACTAAATTCTTCACCATAGTACACAATGCAATGCTAAGTCAGGAGTACTGTACAACAGAAGGAGAGGCTTTATTAATTTCCTGTCAGAATTTGAAAAGAAAAAAAAGTTAAAAATACAAGTGCTGTTGAAAGCAACATTAAGTTCAATGGGTTTACTGCATGTGTCTTATTTAATTAGGGGCTGTGATAAATTAGGTTATGTATTGAATAGACTTTGTCTAACATCAATAATTCCAGTATTACAGTCTAATCATAGTCACCTTTTTGATTTCAGATTTCTTTGCATCTCAGTTCTGAGATGAAGTTACTATAGTGTTTCATCTCATCTAACCTCTAATAGCTTTCATATTCCCTGATCTATACTTAAGCTGTTGATGATAATGTAAAACCCCTGGGCTGCAGGAAGCATACTGAATGAATGAAATGTGAAATGAAATTCAGCCACATACAGTACATAATTATAAGTTGCACAGACATTCTAATTAGTCTTTATGTGCTGGCTAGTCCTACAAACTGAGGACAAAAGCAGGACTACAATGAGATATGAAGATCCTGAAGACAAAATCAGAAGTACAAATTCCTAATCAAATACTCCAATCAAAAAAAAGAAAGCTATAGGAGGTTATTAAATTTATCTTAATTCACTGATGAATTTAATAAAGAAGTAATCAAAGATCATTTGAAGACTTTTGTGCCTGGATGTAGGGATGACAAGCTTGAATAAAAGGTAAGTCTCTGAGGTTTCTGCATCATTTTATTATATGACACATTCAGATTCATATTTAAAAAGGAATGCAAATGGGAGAAAAATGCTTCATGGAAAATAATCATTTGCTTCCTTTGTAAGTGTTCATAAATAAAATCACATTGGCAATAGCTTTTTTAAGAGTCATATAATTTCTGCAGTAGAAGCTGTATCTCATTACTGCTGCCAAAGTTTTGTGGAACTTGTTCATATTTTCCAGGATCTAATATTTCCAAGCTCTATCAGGAATGGTGGATACCTCAGCAATCTCCGAAATTGTCTTTTGATTACCACAGATTGAAGATCCAGTAAAGAAAGAATTTACATTTATATAGCACCTTATCACTTCCTCAGTACATCCCAAAGTACTTCACACCCAATAAAGTACTTCTGAAATGTAGTCACTGGTAGTATGTATGCACATACAACAACCAATTTGCACACAGAAAGTTACCATAAACAACAAATATATTAATGGCCAGACAGTTTGTTTTTGATGGTATTGATTGCGAGAGGAATGCTGACCAGGACACCAGGATAACTCCCCATTTCTCTTTAAATAGTGCCATGCAATCCTTTACCTGAGCAGGCAGACAGGGCCACAATTAAACATCTCATCCAAAACAGGACTCCTCTGGTAATAAAACACTCCCTCACTATTGCACTGAATTGTCAGCCTAGATGATGTGCTCAAGTCTGTAGTGGGACTTGAAGACATAAACTTCTGACTCAGCGGTGAGAGTGCTATCAGCTGAGTCAAGCTGAAACCACGGACTGAAAAATGTGGTCAGAGGCCACTAGTCATTTCCCATTTGCTTCAGCTCTGCCGACCATACTCCCATTTTTCCCCTCCCCCATTTGACCAATCTTAGTTTATCCATCCAAAACGACCCTAAAATTCCCAGATTGTGATGCCAGTTGATTCTCTCTGGAAGTCCATTCCTTGTATTAATTACTCTTTGATTGGAAAAGAACTTCCTGATATCAGTCCTAAATTTGCATTTTCCTAGTTTGAACCTGTATCCTTTTGTCCTACTCTCGCAACTGAGTTTAAAGTAATTTTCCAGATTTATCTTTTCCATATCGTTTACTATCTTATATATCTCTAAAAGATCACCTCTCAGATGCCTCCATTCAAGGCTGAAACATTCAAGTTTCTCCAGTCTTTCATCATAATTCAGACCTCCAAAATTTGGGATTAGCCTTGTGACTCTTCTCTATATTGCCTTCAATGCTTGAATGTCTCCCTTGTGTCTCAGTGGCCAGAACTGGACACAGTAATCAAGATGTGGCCTTACCAGAGCACTATACAATCTGATCATAACTTCCTCTGACTAGTATTCTGCTGTTTTGGCTGTATAGTTCTACATTTTATTCTCTTTGATGATTGTTGCTCTGCATTGGTTAGACATGTTGAGTATCGAGTCTATTAAGACTCAGATCTTGTTCAACTTTACACTTAGCTATTTCATAGAGTTCATTTTTCCAACCTATGTGAAGTGCTTTAAACTCATCTGTGTGAAATGTCATTTGGCATTGTTCTGGCCACTTAACACGCTAGCCTGATTTTCCCTCCTGTTTGCGAGTTAGCAGAGGAGCAGGACAACCACCCACGAATGTGAATTCACTGCCAATGCATTGCAATTTCCTCCCAGGCCACTCATTTGCTATACAGGGTGGGTTTGCAGTGCTAATACCGCTCCTGATAGATTTACCGTCACTGGGAGGGAGGGAAATACAGTTCTGACGCACTCTTTAAAAAGCAGCAGCAACATTAACCGCATGTGCAGAACACCCTGGAGATTGTGACATCCCAGGAAAGTTCTGAGGCATCAAAATGCCAAGAATAGATTCTAAAGACATTGGTGGCTTCCAGAGTGGCAGCTAACAGTGGATGCTTTGAAAAGCATACTTTCACAGTGCTTCCAAAACCGGGTTGGGATCATTTGGTCTATACTAACACTGACCAGTATTTAATCTGAGCCTGTGCCCAACACCAGTGGGCTGCAAGGAGTGAGCACAGATGTCATTGTCTCTCTGAAGAGTGGCATTGAGCCTGCTGCCTTAAGGCTGCCTCCAATGCCTACACGTGAGGGAGCTTCAAACATAGGAACATAGGAACAGGAGTAGGCCACTTAGCCCCTCAAGCCTGTTCCGCCATTCAATGAGATCGTGGCTAATCTGTGACCCAACTCCATATACCTGCCTTAGCCCCATATCCCTTAATACCTTTGATAGATTTTTGTTAACCAATCTCAGATTTAAAATTAACAATTGAGCTAGCATCAACTGCCATTTGCAGAAGAGAGTTCCAAACTTCTACCACCCTTTACATGTAGAAGAATTTCCTAACTTCACTCCTGAAAGTCCTGGCTCTAAATTTTAGGCTATGACCTAGACTCCCCAATCAGCAGAAATAGTTTCTCTCTATCTACCTTATCAGTTCCCCTTAATATCTTGAAAACTTCGATCAAATCACCTTTTAATCTTCTAAATTCCAGGCTCAGTATCCCTTGCCATTGCAAGAGAAAGCCGGCCTCTGGGACAGCTGCTTCCATAAGATAAGAGTCACCTCAGACCTCGCAACCTCATCTCATAAATCAGCACAGACCTGGTATAACAGGCCTCTGCCCCTTTTTTCTCTGCTTTGCACCTGGGAAACTGATTGTTCCCATGGAGAAAAGGAATGGGAAATTGGCCACTAGGAATTAGTTCAGCACTGTTAGCACCATGGACATTGCTATTTACTTTTGTTGCAATTGTAGCATTAGTGGGCCTCTTGCACCTTCATAGTGTTATGTCCCCTAATCAGTTCATATCACAAATTTTAAAGAGCCCATTTTATCATCATTGCATTTTGTACAACATGGAGGTAATGCTAATCAGGTCATATACTACTTTAGACATAATTTGATCGTATCAGATGTATTGGTCACTAAGAATATACTTGTATGGGGGGTGGGGGGGAGGAGATTGGTGTCACTACGGCCTTGCTATTAATTGCATTTGTAAAATTGGGCTCATTTCCTCTGAAAGGCGATTAACATTAATTACCCATTTTTGGATTAAAAATTAACAGAGGAAAGGAGATACCTTTATAAGAGCATAGTTGGTTTAAAAGCAAGAATGCGTTGAAAAGCTGTAATTGCTCATGACCGTGCATAAACAGCAATCACAGCAAGACTAATAGAAGCTGAAAACAGGCAACTTGCACAGTTATTGTGAGACACACACTTTGCAGCTGTCTCATTTACACTCTCTAACCTTTCCATCTCTTACACTTTAAAATTGCTACATGATAACAGCTAAAAGCAGGCAATGTAAGGTAGTACTTTCTGCGGAAGCCAGTTCCTTAAAATAGGTCTACTTCATGTCTAGCTTTTATGCAATCACATTTTGATGTATTAGTGTGGTTACCATATCATAGCTACTTAGCTTTTTGCAATTTTGACATAATTTTGGCTGCTTTATTTCTTTATTGCAAATTACTGCCTTGAATTACTTGTAGAATGGCTGAATGTGTTATGGAACTGAACTGCAGTCATAACACAGAATTACATTTCAATCAGTTACTTTCCATAGTATGTCAGTCATTTTGAAGAACAATTTGGATTAATAACGGATATTTTGCTTTTCTGCACTAAGAACAGACAGAGGCAGCACGATGAAGCAGACCTTTGGAACACAATGGAATGGTGGGATGCAGGTAAGGCTCCCCTACTCTGCGCAGTTCCCAATTTTACTATGAACACTGGAAGAGAAAAATTGGAGGAAAAATAGTCCTTGGATCATGGTCACACACAACAACTTGCATTTATATAGCACCATTAATGTAGTAAAACATCCCAAGATGTTTCACAGGAGCATTATCAAACAAAATTTGCCACCGAGCCACATAAGGAAATACTAGGACAGGTGACCAAAAGCTTGGTCAAAGGGGTAGGTTTTAATCAGCATCTTAAAGGAGAAGAGAGAGGTGGAGAGGTGGAGAGGTTTAGGGAGGGAATTCCAGAGCTTAGGGCCTAGGCAACTGAAGGCATAGCTACCAATGGTGGAGCGATTAAAATCAGGGATGTGCAAGAGGCCAGAATTGGAGGAGTGCAGAGATCACGGAGGGTTCTCTGAATTAGGATACACACCTCCTGATGACGTATTCACAGCAGCATTGGAAGATGCTGCTTGTGCTCGCGACAACATATGGCACATAGTCTGAAGAAACTGGAATGCAGAAAAAGAAAATGGAAGAAACTAGAGACTAAAAGAACCCAATTCTAATTGGTCAGAACCAAAACAGGAGAGACCACACATTGGAACACATTCAATCTCCTCAAACGTCAACAGCAAATACAATTACATTTACAAAACCTTTATTTTAATATAACTACAACTGATGTGAAAGAAACTTTAAATACTTCCCAGGTGGTCAATTGGATCGCTCAGGAAGTTTTTAAATTTAATTTTTAAATTGTTTAATGTCAGCAAAGAGCCATCTGTCCTGTGAGCTCTTTGCTAACATTAAAATTTAATCAGCATTCGGGTGCTGATGAGTTGGCCTCTGTGCGCGTATGTAAACATGTGCATGCATGCCTGCACATAGCTGTGCTTTGCCTGGTCAGAGAATGGTACAGAGCCGGCACTTGAGTCTTCCTGCTCTACATCGGTCTAAGTAGGTACGGGTCTCAAAGCACGATCTGAAAGGGTAGATTTTATAAATTTGTATTTTCAGCTTGGAGCTTTGCACGCTGGAAGCACACACTGGGAATTCAGGTGGGGAGAATTTTCCAGGCAATATGGATGAAAGATCCTGCAGGGCCTGTTGACCTTCCTGCTTGAATTCCTGATACGCATTCTCGGTATGCAAATTCCACGCTGAAAATACATATTTGCAAAATCTACCCTGTAGTATGCCAGCCCCATAAATAGTGTACACTGACCATTTGTAAGCATTCTGATTGGGTTAAAACTCGCTTCAAGCAGTGCAGAATAGGACTTGGAAATTTCACCACAAATTAGATGCAGAAAATATCTGGAATTCTCTTTCATTGTGATTACTTATTCACTCAGACCTGCACAGAATCTAGTTCACGGTGACCTGCACACAATTTATTGGCTGCCAACCAGCTTTTCAAACTAGATTGAAGTGGTGGTTGAAGATATGCTTAGAAGATGAGCGACCCACATAGTTGGCAGCCCACGCTCACACTGGCAACATTTTCAAGTAGGAAAGTAGTAATGATTTCTACTTACTCAAAATGTCATCAAAATATATATGAAATAGGTTGAAATGTTAATGTTTTCGCATGTATACTTCAGAAGTAAGATTTGGGCAGTCTCATCCCTCAATTACCAACCTATCCACGATTCCCAGTGCAGCATGTGCTTGAGCATGTTACTGAGAAATAACCAATTCATTTCTTAATTATTATGAAAACAATTATCTATTTACTACTTGTATCATAGTAGGTACAGTACCATTTGGCCCATCTTGTCTGTGCCGGCTCTTTGAAAGAGCTGTCCATTCCCCTACTCTTTCCAGATAGCCCTATAAATCTTTTCCCTTCAAATATTTATCTGATTCCCTTTTGAAAGTTACTATTCAATCTGCTTCCACCATCCTTTCAGGCAGTGCATTCCAGTTCATTACAATTCCCTGCATAAAAAAATATCTTTCCTCATGTCACCTCTGGCTCTTTTGCCAATCACCTTAAATCTGTGTCCTCTGGTTACCAGCCCTTCTGCTACTGGAAATAGTTTCTCCTTGTTTACTCTATCAAAACCATTCATGATTTTGAACACCTCTATCAAATCTTCCCTTAACCTTCTCTGTTCTATGGAGAACAACCCCAACTTCTCCAGTCTCTCCACATAACTGAAGTCCCTCATTCCTGGTACCATTCTAGTAAATCTCTTCTATACTCTCTCTAAGGCCTTGACTGATCATTAATAATAAACAGCAAGGAGTTTATTTATTTATTGTTCTTGGGTTTAGGATGTGCACATATCTCAGCCACCTAAAAAACAAGCACAGTTAAAACGGGGGCGGGTGGGAATCGAGCAGGAACAATGCGGTATGTTTTCGGAGATGATTTTAATTGTGCTGTCGCCCTGTTTTTGCCGGACGGGTGGGTTAAGATCGCTCCAATATTTCAGATATCCTGAAAATTATTACAAAGTAACTACACAAAAGGATTACCAGCTATTTTCCTGGGTTTTTTTTGTATTTGTTAGTTTAGCTCTGAGGCTGCTTTATTGGTGGGGGGCAGCCCTGATAATAAAGGATGACATAAAGACAGTCGTGAGAAAGGCTTAGACGACCAAGAAGTAGAATCAGTAGAAGCAGCAGAAAACACTGGTGGGAGTAGTTTATAGGTCCCCTAACAGTAGTTATACTGTTGTATTAATCAAGAAATAAGAGGAGCTTATAACAAAGGTAATGCAATAATCGTGGGGGACTTCAATCTTCATATAGACCGAGCAAATCAAATTGCAAAAGTAGTTCGGAGGATGAGTCCTATATTCAAGACTGAGAGCGATAGATTTTTGGACTCTAAGGGAATCAAGGGATATGGTGATTGGGCGGGAAAGTGGAGTTGAGGTCGAAGATCAGCCACGATCTTATTGAATGGTGGATCCGGCTCTCAAGGGGCCTTACGGCCTACTCTTGCTCCTATTTCTTATGTTCTTAACAACAGCAACAACAGTTTGCTTTTAACGTGGAAAAATGTCCCAAGGCACTTTATAGAGCTGTGAGGCAAATAAACCCTGAGACAAAGAAGGACAGATTCAGAGGGGTGACAGAAGGCTTAGTCTAAGAGCTGAGTTTTAAGTAGGTTATTAAACAGAATGGGGCAGAGGAAGGTGGAGAGATAATGGGTTTAGAGAAGGAATTCCAGAGAATGGGACATGGCACAGTGACCAATGGTGAGGTGAAAGGTCAGGAGATGCTGGAGTCAGAGAAACGGAGAGTCCGGGTCCAGAGTCATTGTAGGGTCGAGGAGGTTACAGAGATAGGCAGGAGTGAGGTCATGGAGGGATTTAACGACATGGAAAATCATTTTATATTTGAGACACTGGTGGAACAGGAACCATTATAATTCTGCGAAGATGGGGGTGAAGTGCAATCAGGACAGTGGGAGATAGGACACCAGCAACAGTGTTTTGGACAAGCTGGAGTTGATGGATGATGGCAGTTGGGAGACCAGCATGTAGAGCATTAAAATAATAGAGCCTGGAGGTCATAAGAGCATCTATGAGGGTTTCACCGGCAGATGTTCTGAGGTAGCGGGAGAGACAATGGATGTTATGGAGGTGAAGTAGGGGGTCTTTGTGATGGAGAGGATACTCAGCTCAGGATCAAATAGGGCTCCAAAACTGCACACAGTCTGACAGTGGCGAGGGAGCAGACTTGGCAGCGGGTGCTAAAAAACTATGGCTTTAGTCTTCCCAGTGCTTATCTGGAGGAACTGAAGACTCGTCAAAGGCTGTATGTTTGACAAGCAGCCTGACAGCACAAAGACGGTGGAGGGGTTTGACAGAGTTGGTGGAGAGGTAGAGCTGCATGTCATCAGCTTACATCTGGACACTGACCCCGTGTCTGTGGATAATGTCACCAAGGGGCAGCATTTCAGTGAGGGCCATGGAGGAATTTTCGGGGAACTCCAGAGGTGACAGTGTGCGTGGGGAGGTGGGAGGGAGGGAGGTGGGGGAGGGAGGGGGGTGAGAGAAACCATTGCTTGATATACTCTGCCTATGATCAGATAATTGTAAACAATTTTACAACACCAAGCTATAGTCCAACAATTTTATTTGAAATTCACAAGCTTTCGGAGGCTTCCTCCTTCCTCAGGTGAATGTTGTGGGAATGAAATCCTCGAACCCTTCGCATTTATAAATCACAGAACAATACCTGGTGATTACAGGTTGAGAAAGCTTTCAGGAGAACAGCGTCCACGACACCACACAACCCTGCCACGGTAACCTCTGCAAGACATGCCAGATCATCGACACAGATACCACCATCACACGAGAGGACACCACCCACCAGGTGCATGGTTCATACTCCTGTGACTCGGCCAACGTTGTCTACCTCATACGTTGCAGGAAAGGATGCCCCAGAGCATGGTACATTGGCGAGACCATGCAGACGCTGTGACAACGGATGAACGGGCACCGCGCAACAATCGCCAGACAGGAGGGTTCCCTCCCAGTCGGGGAACACTTCAGCAGTCAAGGACATTCAGCCACCGACCTTCGGGTAAGCATACTCCAAGGCGGCCTTCGAGACACACGACAACGCAAAATCGTCGAGCAGAAGTTGATAGCCAAGTTCCGCACCCATGAGGACGGCCTCAACCGGAATCTTGGGTTCATGTCACGCTACACGTAACCCCACCAGCGAACAAATGTTATCTGTTTTTAATATAATGGGTCATTTGCTGTCTTTTCTATGTTTCTGCCTCTCTGTCTCTTTTTTTTTGGTGGTTTGTATATTCGGTGGACTTGTAGGTAACACCTCTCTGTCTGCACACTGTGATTGCCTTGGCAACGGGCAGTTGGAAAGACGTTCTGTAATCACCAGGTATTGTTCTGTGATTTATAAATGCGAAGGGTTCGAGGATTTCATTTCCACAACATTCACCTGAGGAAGGAGGAAGCCTCCGAAAGCTTGTGAATTTCAAATAAAATTGTTGGACTATAACTTGGTGTTGTAAAATTGTTTACAATTGTCAACCCCAGTCCATCACCGGCATCTCCACATTATGATCAGATAGGTAGAACAGTCTCATGGAGCTGGATAGTGGAGGAGTGATGTTGGAGAAACGTGGTGTGGTTCACTGTATCAGAGGCTGCAGAGACGTTGAGGAGGATGAGCAGACATAATGGGCTCAATATTAGGAGGGCGGCGGGTTCGTGGCGGGGGGTAGATTGGGCGCGTGGGTAACGCGCCCGGTGAAATCAGTCTGCCCCGCGCGCAATCGCAGGCTGATTGGATCCACTTACCTGTTCTTCCGGGTTCCCCACTGCTGAGCTGGTCAGAGGGCGGACTGCGCATGCGCAGTAAGCTCTGTCAGCTGGGGGATCTCTATTTAAAGGGGCAGTCCTCCACTGACTGATACTGCAAGAAATAGGCAAAATTACAGCATGGAGCAGCCCAGGGGGAAGGCTGCTTCCAGGTTTAATGATGCCTCACTCCAGGTATCATTGGATGGGGTGAGGAGGAGGGGGAGGACAGAGATCTTCCCCCCAGCGGGCGGGAGGAAGCGGCCTGCCTCTGCCACCAAGAAGGCCTGGCTCAAGGTGGCAGAGGAGGTCACCTGCACCACCAACATATCGCCCACCTGCATACAGTGCAGGAGGCGCTGCAATGACCTAAGTAGGTCAGCCAAAGTGAGTACACTTACTCATTCCCCTACACTCCGTCTGCCACATCACCGCCCCCACCCCACATCTCCTTCTGCACTGCCAACACTACTCTGTCACATCATCCCTCATAACCACTCAAAGCTCATCCTCATCTTACCTGCACTTACTCACCTCGCCAGTACTCATCCCGCCACTACCACTCAACCCAATCCTCATACAATCTCATGGCTCTATCTCATACTCACCCTCTCATGCATCTCTTTCACAGTCAGCCTCACTCAACCTGCCACTACCTGTGCTGCAGCCACAGGGCATGCATCACATATGTGCAGTAGGCAGCGCAAGGCAAACGTGTTGTGAGCATGAAGGGGATGCACAAGGGTGTTTGAGGGTTTGTCATGGTTTTTACTTATATTGAATTTCTGACCAACTCACATCACATATTATATTGGCAACACTACTGCCACGTCTTTGCGAGTCTTGTCTGGTTTGTGCAATAATGCCCTTTCCTGAGGATCACAATGAAGACCCACACCTGATGCCACCCATTGTGTCACTGCAGAGTGGGTGTAGGTGTATTTGCAGGGCTCTTTTGCGCTGACGACTGAGAGGCGTCAGCGATGTCCCCGGTGGCACCCTGGAAGGATGCGGAGGAGAAGTTGTTGAGGGCAGTGGTGACTTTGACAGCGACAGGTAAGAAGATGGTGCTCGGGCCAGCCGGGAGCAGTTCGGCATGAAGGAGGCTGCAGATGTCCACGACTACATGTCGAGTGACTCGGAGCCTCCATGTGCACTGCTGCTCAGAGAGCTCCAGGAAGCTGAGCCTCGGTCTGTGGATCCTGTGGCGAGGGAAGTGCCCTCTGTGACACATCTCTCTCTGTGGTTGCCCTCCCTCCTGCTGTGCAGGTGGATGTGTCACAGCACTATGTTGTGGAGCTCCACGTGTCAGAGGTGGACGGCGTGGCCGGCGAGGCTGGTGATGCTGTTCGCCCTCCGAGGAGGTCATGACTGCAGCTATGGCGGCCCCCATCTGGAAGATGTACATCTGAGGGGGTCCGCAAGGTAGGTACATGTCTCTGGACCCCGGGGTAAGTGTGCAAGTTGGTGAATTTGATTGTTAGGAGGAGGGTGGTGGAGGCCAAACTTTGTCCAAAGTGACAGAGTGGCCTCCTGCAATGAGTGAGGGTCTCCCACCCCCCACCTGTCAAATGGACCTTTGCAGCTGCCACAGGCTGATGGCTGCAACACGTCCATTTAAACTGGGAGTATTTCCCCCAGTATGGGAAACAGTCCCAGTTGTTTGTAAAATCCCACCCCATGTAAAATATCTCCTTAATCAGGTCTGTTAACGACCTGAAATACCAGTATAAATACTTTTAAGTGGCAACCCGCTGGCTTTAATTGCCTGCGGGAGTCCCACACGCGGGGGCTGCGCGCGCACGTCAGCGCTTCTGTGGGGAACCCGGAAGTGGGCGGGTTGGAGCCGGGCTCCCGACCCGCTCCGGGATTCCCCGATTTTCGGAGCCCCCCCGCCAGGAACGCACCCGATCGCGGTTGCTAATATCGAGCCCAATGCATCATGGTCACTGTCACAGAAAATGTCATCAAGTAGCTTAAACTATAGATCCCAAGAAGGCTTGGAGGTGTCCTTTAACATTACAGCAGCAGTTTTATCTAAAGTCCCTCTGTTGGAACAGATTCCTTCTAATATAATGTGATGTCAATGGACTGAGAGTATTACCTGGTTTATTGACAGCAAACTTATCAGAGTCGATCATTAATGAGCTCTACTAAACCACTTCTCCAAGCTGACTATAAAGTTTTTTCTTTAACAGTAGACCCTATGCCTAGTTCCTTAATGGGAAATAAGAAAATGCATAATAGTAAATAATCCATGTTGGTGATATCATTGTTCAGATCGTGGCTTTGGATTTTGGACATGCCCAGTGATGTATTCATGATGCCAGTGATTATTTTGATGCTATTACTACTAAAAATAATTTTCATTGTAAATATCTGGCTTTATTCCAGTTATTCCTTCCCCTCTCACCTTGCCTCATGCACCACAGCCAGCCTTGAAGGCAAGCAGGCATGTGTGTTCAGGCCTCTGTCAATCCCAGTCTAGAATCTGTTACCGGGATCTGTTGAGCTTAGATCATGTAATTTATTGGCTATGGTGAAGCAACTCTCTGTCATTCCAATCAATTCACTGTGGAAAGTCACAACTATGGATCTACATCTTAACACTCCATGGCACAACACTTCAGTGCATTAGCACAGTGTAGCATTCACCAACTACTAGTAACTTAATTACTAAAGTCTTATTTTAAGAATAAATCTGTCTTGAATCCAAGCCTCTCTCTTCCAGAAGCTCACAGTTGTTTAAACACTTCAAAAAACAGAACTATTGGAAATATCCTAGCAGATTTGTAATCTGAGAGAGCCCTCGTGATTTGTGAGCAGGGAATCACCAAAGACAATGCTGCTTTAAATGATGAGATGCTTGTTTTTATGGCAGTAAGCAAAAGGTTAAAAAGCCACATTACAGGCATTACTGATCTGTTAAGTGACACCTTATTGATGATGCTGTTCTGAAATAATGACAATTATGTCATTAAATTCACCAGAGGAATTACAGATAGCAGTATCAGGCTGTAATTCTGAATCCTATGGCTATAATTCTAGCACACACAAAGAATTTTATTTCACAACTGATAAAACTCATGTTTATAACAAAACTGTTCAAATGTTATAAAATCAGCAGAACAATACAATGATAAAAGGAAGCCTATCTCTGAAGCAATCATGTATTACCTTTATCTTTGTTTTTGCAAATTCAAACACTGCTTGAGAGCTTCAATACTCCATCAAGAGTTTATTTTGTCCCTGCGGTTGCAAACTTATACAATGTAATTGATGTTTGAAAATGGCTGACCTCATTCTGGCTTTGTCAAAGTTTACATCAGCCCAGAGTTCAGAGAAACACAACCCAGTAAGTGCTCAGTGTTTGCTTTGTTCAGATTTTCATAGGGAATAAGAGCACTGACCTGTTGGGGCCAGCCTGAAGTGTGGGCAGACGAGGGTTTGAAACACAAACTGGGAGCTTTAGTTGTCATTGTGCTTTACTGTTTAAAGGCAAGCAGGTTTTTTTGATCTATGTATGTGTGGTTGATTTGCTTTGCAGGCCTTTTTTTGTTATATTACAGAATTAACTTATGAGTTATTCTTCAGCTAAACTAACCGAAAAGCCTCCAACCTTTGAGATTATTGGAGAAAGGCAGGCTGGCATGAAGGCCCACTGCCTGTGCCAGCTCATATATGACAGCTTCAGCAACCCTTCACAAAAAAATCATTTGTCATTTAAATTGTGGTGAAAGTATCTAAAGGCTTCTTTTATGCTGTTATCAGTTGTTCAAGGTGCATATTTATGCAGAAATTACCTGGGCTCTCCCCCTTAAGGCTTTGATCTACTGCACTATCAATTGTTGGCTGAGATTACAAGAGACTGCAGAGTACACAAGGCTGTCTGCTCTGGACTCAAATGGAGAAGAGAGCTGTTTATACTCAGCAACTGATTAGCCAAGTCAGTCAATATTTGCATGATGGGAAGATAATCGCTTCTTTATGAGAAACTGGTTTTAATTTATCCAGGAAGAAAGTTCCTGATTTGATAAGTAGTCTTGTCACAAAGAGCCAATCTTACAACAGTATGGGATGGAATTCCCTTTAGGCCTGTTTCGGGCCTGAACAGGGCACCTCCCCAGCAGGGAGACTCGAGGCCAACACAAAATTGAGCCTTGGGCCTCATTAATATTATTTGGGCAAGCTGCCATTGCCTGTCGCAGATTGTCCATTTTAAAAAGATATATGTCGGGCCATTTACCTAGAGGGGATAGAGCAGCAATAGGAGGGCTGGCAATGAGGGGGGGGGGGGGGGTGATCGCGAATATTGCGGAGTCAGATCCACAGGAATGACTTAATAAAAAAATTTAAAATATATACCTTTTGTGGTGGCCGCTGCTTAGATCGCAGTGGATGATAAAGAATCCTGACCAGAGCAAGTCCGGCTCCTGCTCTGCTCATCACACTCCAATTTCAGCAAGGGGGCCTAAAACAGGCACTAGGCCTCTCACTTACAAATGTAAGGGGCCTAACGTCTGTTTTAGGTGGCCACCAGAGATGCCTGAAAAATGCCATGGCCCAATATCGGGTCGAACGTCTTTCAAACCTTCCTTTGGCATCATTTTGTGTCCCCAAAATTGGTCCTTGTTGCTCCCATTTTACACCAATAACGGATGGAACAAGGTCCAATTTCAACCATTATTCAGTTAAAAAAAATCTTTCCTTTCTCCCACTTAAGATGTGTGTGCAGTTACCATTTTTAAAAGCACTTTTCCAAGACTCGCTAAAATTCAGAAAGCATTTTTCTTTAAAATCTTTTTTCTAAATAATGCAAAACTAGCCTTATTAATAAGAAAACCCTATTATTTTTCCATACAGGTAATCTTAGGGACAATGATTATCCAATTCTTAGCAAATTTGTGTGGTACATTCCATCAACCTCCAAAGATAGATGTCAGTTAAACTTTTCCATGCAATTAAATGTGATTAAAAGTAAGGCCAGAGTAAATTCAGAATATCAAATTACAGGTTATTACACCATATTTAGGTATAATAAATGGTTGTGAAAATAGTTTTCAGTCTGAGGTCTCTGAAAAATAACAGAAATAAATCCTGAATCAAAGGTTAATGTATGAGGAACAGCCATAATTGAGTTTCTTTCCTGAAGTTTGGTTCAAACACAGATTTGGGCTGGACTTTCCTCACTGGCGGTTTTACAGCCAGAAGTGCAGTAGAACTATTCTTAAATCTGCTGATGTTATACTGCCGAGAACCCACCCAATTTTCTTCAGTGCACTTGCATTCTATATTCATGGCGGGCTACAGACATTATGGGCTCGATTTTAAAACGAAAGTGTGGATGCGTTGAGGGGGGGGGAAAGAAAATCGTGATTTCCAGGAGTGGGCAGGAATCCCGGCTCCAATACGCCTAAGAACACGCACGACCCAGAGTCATCTGGGTCCAGCGCCACTCCCGAACCCAGAAGTCCCGTCGGCAATTAAAGCCGGTGGGACGATATTTAAAGCGGCAATTCAACTAGTTAACCTAGTTTAAAAATCCAAAAATGCAATTAGCTATGAAGGCAAGCGATTTTAACGCTGCCTCAGTGTGTTTCCCATGCTGCGTGAAACACGCCATGGGGAATGAGTCGTCTTTCAGCCGGCAGCCAGTTGGACATTTAAATCCCTGTTTGACAGATGGGGATAAAAGGTCAGTTATTGCAGCAGGGCACTCAGTTCTCTCAGACAAACTTTTGGCTGGGAGATCTTTGAGTCTAGACTGAAAATTCTTGGTTTCCACTCAGAATTGTTCTGTTTACACATATTTACCAACTTTTCGGATCCCCTCAAACTGACACCATCAGGATGGGGGGCGCGATGGCTGCATTCACCAATACATCCGAGGACAAGGAACATCACCAGGCACGGCATGCCACTTGGAGCTCCACAACACAGTGCTGCGCCACAGGCACCTGCACAAGAGCACAGAAGGGAACAACAGAGGGAGCGACGTCGCAGGAGGCACTACCCTCGTCTGAGAGTCTACAGACCAAGGCTCAGCTTCCTGGACCTTTCTGAGGAGCAGTGCATACGGAGGCTGAGAGTGAGTCATCAGACGATCGCAAACATCTGCAGCCTCCTTCATGCCGAGCTGCTCCCGGCTGGGCCTGGCGGCATCTCATTAACTATCGCAGTTAAAATGACCACTGCCCTCAACTTCTTCACCTCCGGAACATTCCAGGGTGCCTCTGGTGACATCGGAGGGGTCTCTCAATTGTCTGCACACAAGTGCATAAGGCAGGTCACTGACGGTTTGTTTCGCAGGACCTCGCAATATGTCAACTTCCCCATGGACGACCTAAGCCAGACGGAGAGGGCAGTGGGATTCCACTCTGTGGCTGGCTTCCCATGTGTACAGGGTGCAATCAAATGTACCCATACAGCAATCTGAGCACCTCCACACGAGCCAGGACTGTTCATCAACAGAAAGGGTCCATCAACGCTCAGCTTGTTTATGACCACCGCAAAACATTTCTTCACGTGTGCGCCAGATTCCCTGGCAGCTGCCACGATTCCTTCATTCTGAGGGAATCCAAATCTCGGACCTCTTCCACGCACCGAACAGTCTTAAGGGCTGGCTTCTCAGGGACAAGGGATACCCCCTGCACACGTGGCTCATGACACCTCTGAGGAACCCCATCAGCGACCAACAGCGTTGATACAGCGACAGCCACATCGCCACCAGGTCTATAATTGAACATGCGATTGGACTGCTGAAGATGCGATTTTAGTACCTCGATCGTTCTGGGGGAGCGCTTCAATACGCACCAGTGAGAGTGAGTCACATTATAGTCGTGTCCAGCACAACATGGAGCAACAGAGAAGGGGTAGCAGTTGATGAGGCCCCATGCCCTCATCCAGCATCCACATCTGCCATCCATATTGAGGAGGAGCAGGAGCAGGAGAAGGAGGAGGACGAACCTCCTGGCTGCTCGTGAGACCAGGGAGTCACTCATATGTGAACGGTTCTCATAAGATCAGAAAGTGAGAAGAGTCCAGTCCTCACACCACCTGGAAAGAGCAGCACTATCACCAGCATGCCCCCCTTTCTCCCCCCCCCCCACACCCCGCACAAAACAGTCCTGCAACTACACATACACCCACTGAAAAGTCACCCACTGGGTGGTATCAAGTGTCGCTGTTCATGATAAAGCACATGAAAGGGCACTATCACCAAAGCCAGTCAAGAATGGGCAAGACGTGGCAGTAGTGGTGAGATGATAACATTTCATGTGACTTTAATAAAAACCAAATATAAATGAAAAACATGACAGTCTGTCAGACACCCTTGTTCATACCCTTCGTGATCACAAATCCTTAGTCTTTCTCTTCCTCCCACTTCTACATGGTGCATCCCCTATTGCTGCAGCAGAGGTAGTGGCAGGTTACTCATGTCCATGGCCGGACTGCTTAGATGCTTTCGGCCTACGACCTCTGGGTTTTGGAGCCCGTAAGGGCCCCTCCAAAGACTGCTCCACCTGCACCTGTGCAGGGGCAGACTCAGCCACCTGGAGAGGAGGCAGCATTGCAGGTACTGGTTGAGAGGGGGACAACGGGTGAGACGTGGGAGCGCTTTGAGTGGCGTCCCCACTTCCATGTCCCCTTTCGTCATCATCCCTCCCCTGGGCCAGGGCCACATCACTCCTACACTCTGCTGGACAACAGTTTGGAGGACATGTATGATGCTTTGGAAGTCCAGTCGCAAAGTTTCTGTCTGCCTGTTTAAGGCGGCAGAATGTTGTTCACTGTGAGTCCAAACGGCCATTGTCAGGGCCTGAATGGACTAATTTGTGAGCCGTGATTGAAGTTCAATGCAGGCTAGCCTTCTCTCCATTGCAGACATTCCCACACTTACCTGCGACACTCTCTCAGACATTTCAGCAGTTTTCTAAGACACTATCTCAGACACTTGCTCACATCCCTGTGAAGCTATCTCAGAGATTCCCTCACGTACCTGTGCCACGATTCCACTCATGGAGGAGTTGGACTCCTCCATCCTTTGTGCTATTGTGGAGAGTGCACGTGGCACCTGTTCCAGCACCTCACAAATGTGCTGCTGTCCCTGATCATTCTCCTTTTAAAGGATGGCCCCTGGGGTTCAGCATCTGCATCCAGATGAGCAGAGCCTGGAGAGGAGTGCGCCCACCGACGCGAACTCTCCACAGTTGCCCCTGCCACCAATGTCTGCTCGTGCTCACTTGTGTGTGGTGACTCATCAGGTGCCAACCCAATTAACTGACTACCGGGACCCACCGAGGTGTGAGTATCTGCGCTGGTGGATGGCTCGCTAAGATGTGACAGCGTACCCTCAGAGGCCGGGAGCTCCGCTGAGGAATCACCCTCTGCCATCACTGCGGTCGTTGAATGACCTGTAAGAGAACAGAAGGCAATATTAAGCATCATCACAGATGTGTCATGTTGTGATGAGCATACTGAGGTGTTCAACATGCCAATCATTGTGAACATCAATTCATGTTGTGTGTGATGAATGTTAAAATTGTGTCACCAGTTGTTTGTGGGGTGCCAGTCTCAGCGTCCCCGACGGACAGGCACTCGAGGGTGCCACTGATCTGCAGGGCCTCCTCCTCCGCCTCACTATTTGCTGTGGACCCCCTCCAGTCCTTGCCCTCTCCCATGCATTTTGCTGTCTCTTCTCATAGAAGGGGAGAAAGTGCAGACATATGAGTGAGTGATGGTGAAGTGATCAGCCGACGAAAGCATTGCTTTGGGTGAGGCTGACTGTGAAAGAGATGCATCCAAGGGTGAGTATCAGACAGAGAAATCACATTGGCTGAGGATTGGGGTGAGTGGTAGTGGTGGGGTCACAAATGGGGAGGTGAGGAAGTGCTCAGGAAGTGAAGATAAGTTGAGGATGAGCCTTAAGTGGGTGTGAGGAGTGATGTGATGGAGTAGTCTTGGCAGTGCAGAATGAGTTGGGGGTGGATGGGTGGGTGATGTGGAACACAGAATACAGGAGAATCAGTAAGTGTACTCACTTTTGCTGTCCTAGTTAGGTCATTGAATCGCTTCCTGCACTGGACTCAAGTGCAGGATATGTTGCTCCTGCTGGTGACCTTCTCTGCCACCTCAAACCAGGCCTTCTTGGTGGCAGAGGCAGGGCACTTCCTCCTGTCGGCTGGGTAAAATAGTTCCCTTCTCCTTCTCACCCCGGCCAGCAGGACCTCAAGTGAGGCATCGCTGAATCTTGGAGCAGTCTTGCCCCTGTGCTGCTCCATTGGATCTTCTTGCTCTTTGCTCCAGCAAAATCCATTGGAACAATGGCCCTTTAAATCTAGATGCTCCAGCTGAAAGCCTGTCATGGGGGTGCACAGTCCGCCCACTGTGCAGCTTTTGGACAGCAAACACAGAAACAAGGTTAAGGGGCACCAATTAAGTCGCGATCGCATGTGGAAAGGTAAGTTTTTACTATTCGGGTTTGCCACATGCTCATTGACCCCCCCCCCCCCCCCCTCCCCATTGCCCTCCCGCCGCCCTTTTAAAATCGAGCCCTATTAGTGCCCTCTATAGGCAACCCCCTACAAGGGGAGGAAAATCCTTTGCTGGTGCAGAGCTGTAAGAGTCTGTAACAATATGGCTCAATGCAATGTCTGAGGCTGGTGCTTCTTCTGTGTTACTGATCCTGCCATAAGTTGAAGGATCAGCTAATTTAAAAATAGAGAGGTGTGCAGGTTGTATAAATCCAGCACGCAATGCCTCAGAAAGGCTAGGAGGGGAGATGGAAAACTAGCAAAGGGGTGAAGATATGCCCTAGAGCTCTCTCAGACATTGTTGAGGTGGAAGGGAGGCAAAAAATAGCTGGAGGAAAGGCGGAGATCTGGTACAGCTGCAGGATGTAAAACCTGCCATTGCTCAAAGGGACAATGGCAGGACTGGAATAAGTAGGAAACCGGGGAGCAGAAGGATGGCAGCAAGAACCAAAAGAAGAGCAGCCAACTTCAGGGAGTCCAACTTGAATGACCTCCTTAGGAGATGCGGAGGGTTTTACACTTGGTGAGACTAAACGCACAAGGATGAAAATGCAATCCGACTATGGGAAGTGGGGGTTCTGCAGAAGTCAGCCCCGGCTACAAAGCCTGCAGACTCAGTTCTCTGGGATCCTGCCCTATAAAGGATACTGGATGAGCATCTTGGAAGACATGAGACAGATTGCAGGGGTCACGGCAACATCACTTGCAGTGCTCAGTGCCGATATTTGAGAAAGATTCAACACAATGCAGTGCTACCTGGAATGAGCGGCAGTACCAGGAACATGTCAGTGCATTCAACATGAACGATATGACCACTGGCCTTCAGGTCTTGGAGGACTATTTGGAGACAACAATGGCAACAGGCTACCCAAAGCTTCAGTATGCCACCTCTTTGGGATCTGCCGCATCTCGCTGATACCATCAAGTCTACCTTCTTGCTGATCAGTGGACACTCAGATCCAGCACAAATGCCCTGGTTAGAGTCCACTTTCATAAAGTTACTTTGTATACTGATGGTAGCTCCTTTGGATGCCTCTAATATAAGTGTCAGGATACAGGTCCAAGTTGCCCATGCACCTGCAATCCTGATACAGCCTGCTGAAGAGCCCTCCCAGAATTCAGAAGCACTGAGATAAGAGCTACTTATGCCCAGAGGCTCATGATACCACATTGCAGCCAAATATCACTGACGTCCTCAGGTAGTGTGCCCCTGCACAACATCGGGATAGACTTAACAACAGCACAGAGAGGCACCAGGCGATGTACACAATAAAACCACTGTGTGATATGGGGGACGATTTTCACACTGCACGTTAATTGGACAGGCTGTGGGTATGTGGCAGCCGCCCAGAGAAGTCAGCGTGGGACCCTATTGATTTTTGTGTATAACAGCTTCAATTAGTGGAAATTCATGCTTTGTGCATATTTGCTTTTAATTGTCATTTATAAGGAAATAACAGGGAAAAATACATTTACCACCAGATCGATGCATCAAGGGGGGGCAACAATTATTAACACATTCAAGTCATTTCAAGAGATGTAAAATTGTATGATCGACGCACGAGCATTAACACAAAAAATTAGTCACCAATAATGCTTACTTAGACAATGACTGTTTCTAACTCAGAGAGGAAGTTTGCCCAAAGCGGGTGTTATAAAACAGAACTGATTGAATTGAAGTGATGGGACCTTGTGTGATTAATGGGACAGCCTTATTGTACTTGGTCAGTATATCCATGATCATTGTTCAGTCATAAAACATGTCTAATGATCTGTTATTGTCTCACATTTACACAAAAGCCAATTGGGATGGATTTATGAAGAGTAGATCATGTCTCACTAATTTAGTTGAATTTTTTGTGGTCACTATCATGGTGGATAGGGGAGTGTCTATGGATGCCGGGTATATGGACCTCCATAAGACATTCGATAAGAGATTATTAGCAAAAATGAGAACGCATGGAATTTTAGGTAACTTTGAGACATGGGTTAGTAATTGGTTGGGAGATAGGAGACAGAGAGTAAGGATAAAGGGAACGTACTCAGATTGGTGGAATGTGACAAGTATTATTCCCCAGGGATCTGTACTGGGGCCTCAGCTTTTCACCTTATATATCAGCGACTTCTATGAAGAATAGAGAGTTGCATATCCAAGTTTGTAGATGATACTAAGTTAGGAGGCATAGTATGTAGTGCAGATAGGAGCAGGAAGTTACAAAGGGACATAGACAGATTAAATGAGTGGGCAAAACTGTGGCAGTTGTAGTTCAAAGTGGGGAAGTGTGAGATCATCCACTTTGGATCCAAGAAAGACAAATTGGAGTGTTTTTTTAATGGCGAGGGACTAGGCACTGTGGAGGAGCAAAAGGATTTGGTTGGCCATGTACATAAATCGCAAAAAGCTATTGCGTAGGT
This sequence comes from Heptranchias perlo, assembly GCF_035084215.1. Classification (NCBI taxonomy): domain Eukaryota; kingdom Metazoa; phylum Chordata; class Chondrichthyes; order Hexanchiformes; family Hexanchidae; genus Heptranchias; species Heptranchias perlo. Next base: position 36,716,498 of record NC_090334.1, on the reverse strand, counting down.
ACAAAAGGTAATCAAAAAGGCTAATGGAACATTAGCCTTTGCCTCAAGAAGGCTGAAATACAAAGGGGAAAAAGTTTTATTTCAACTGTACAGAGCTGTGGTCAGACTCCATCTGGAGTACTGTGTTCAATTTTGGGCACTGCACCTCAGGAAGGATATATTAGCACTGTAGGGGGTACAGCACAGGGCTTAAAGGGTAAATCATAAGAACAAGCTTGGCTTGTATTCCCCTGAGTTTAGAAGGTTGAAGGGTGATCAAATTGAGGTGTTTAAAATTATAAAAGGATTTGATAGAGTAGATACAGAGAAGCTATTTCCTCTGGTGGGGGAATCCAGAACAAAGGAGCACAAATTAAAATTAAAGCTAGGCCATTCAGGAGTGAAATCAGGAAACACTGGGCTCGATATTAGCACCCGCTATCGGGTGCGTTCCTGGCGGGGGGGCTCTGAAAATCGAGGATTCCCGGGGCGGGTCGGGAGCCCGGCTCCAACCCGCCCACTTCCGGGTTTCCCACAGACGCGCTGGCGTGCACGCGCAGCCCCCGCGTGTGGGACTCCCGCAGGCAATTAAAGCCGGCGGGGTACCACTTAAAGTATTTATTTATGTATTTCAGGTCATTTAGAGACCAGATTAAGGAGATATTTTACATGGGGTGGGATTTTACAAACAACTGGGACTGTTTCCCATACTGGGGGAAACACTCCCAGTTGAAATGGACGTGTTGCAGCCATCAGCCTGTGGCAGCTGCAAAGGTCCATTTGACAGGTGGGGTGGGGAGACACTCACTCATTGCAGGAGGCCACTCTGTCACTTTGGACAAAGTTTGGCCTCCACCACCCTCCTCCTAACAATCAAATTCACCAACTCGCACACTTACCCCGGTGTCCAGACACATGTACCTACCTTGCGGACCCCCTCAGATGTACATCTTCCGGATGGGGGCCGCCGTAGCTGCAGTCATGACCTCCTCGGAGGGCGAACAGCATCACCAGCCTCGCCGGCCACGCTGTCCACTTCTGACACGTGGAGCTCCACAACACAGTGCTGTGACACATCCACCTGCACAGCAGGAGGGAGGGCAAAGGCAGAGAGAGATGCGTCGCAGAGGGCACTACTCTCGCCACAGGGTCCACAGACCGAGGCTCAGCTTCCTGGATGTCTCTGAGCAGCAGTGCACACGGAGGCTCAGAGTCACTCGACCTATAGTCGTGGACATCTGCCGCCTCCTTCATGCCGAGCTACTCCCGGCTGGCCCGAGCACCATCATCTTACCTGTCGCTGTCAAAGTCACCACTGCCCTCAACAACTTCTCCACATCCTTCCAGGGTGCCACCGGGGACATTGCCGCCGTCTCTCAGTCGTCTGCACAAAAGAGCCCTGGAAATACACCTACACCCACTCTGCAGTGACACAATGGGTGGCATCAGGTGTGGGTCTTCATTGTGATCCTCAGGAAAGGGCATTATTGCACAAACCAGACAAGATTCGCAAAGACGTGGCAGTAGTGGTGCCAATATAATATGTGATGTGAGTTGCTCAGAAATTAAATGTAAGTAAAAACCATGACAAACCCTCAAACACCCTTGTGCATCCCCTTCATGCTCATGACACGTTTGCCTTACGCTGCCTACTGCTCATATGTGATGCATGCCCTGTGGCTGCAGAACAGGTAGTGGCAGGTTGAGTGAAGCTGACTGTGAAAGAGATGCATGAGAAGGTGAGTATGAGATAGTGCCATGAGATTGTATGAGGATTGGGTTGAGTGGTAGTAGCGGGATGGGTACTGGCGAGGTGAATAAGTGCAAGTAAGATGAGGATGAGGTTTGAGTGGGTATGAGGGGTGATGTGACAGAGTAGTGTTGGCAGTGCAGAAGGAGATGTGGAGCGGGGGCGGTGATGTGGCAGACGGACTGTAGGAGAATGAGTAAGTGTACTCACTTTGGCTGACCTACTTAGGTCATTGCAGCGCCTCCTGCACTGTATGCAGGTGGGTGATATGTTGGTGGTGCAGGTGACCTCCTCTGCCACCTTGAGCCAGGCCTTCTTGGTGGCAGAGGCAGGCCGCTTCCTCCCGCCCGCAGTGGGGACAATCTCTGTCCACCCCCTCCTCCTCACCACTGCCCTGGTAATATCGAGCCCATTGTTTCACACAAAGGATAAAAGAAATCTGGAAATCTCTCCCTCAAAAAACTGTAGATGCTGGGTCAATTGAAATTTTCAAGACTGAGATTGACAAGATTTTTATTAGGTAAGGAACATAGGAACATAGGAACAGGAGTAGGCCATTCAGCCCCTCGTGCCTGCTCTGCCATTTGATAAGATCATGGCTGATCTGTGATCTAACTCCATATACCTGCCTTTGGCCCATATCCCTTAATACCTTTGGTTGCCAAAAAGCTATCTATCTCAGATTTAAATTTAGCAATTGAGCTAGTATCAATTGCTGTTTGCAGAAGAGAGTTCCAAACTTCTACCACCCTTTATGTGTAGAAATGTTTTCTAATCTCACTCCTGAAAGTTCTGGCTCTAATTTTTAGACTGTGCCCCCTACTCCTAAAATCCCCAACCAGCGGAAATAGTTTCTCTCTATCCACCCTATCTGTTCCCCTTAATATCTTATAAACTTCGATCAGATCACCCCTTAACCTTCTAAACTCTAGAGAATACAACCCCAATTTGTGTAATCTCTCCTTGTAACTTAATCCTTGAAGTCCGGGTATCATTCTAGTAAACCTACGCTGCACTCCCTCCAAGGCCAATATGTCCTTCCGAAGGTGCGGTGCCCAGAACTGCTCACAGTACTCCAGGTGCGGTCTAACCAGGGTTTTTTATAGCTGCAGCATAACTTCTGCCCCCTTGTACTCTAGTCCTCTAGATATAAAGGCTAGCATTCCATTAGCCTTATTGAATATTTTCTGCACCTGTTCATGACACTTCAATGATCTATGTACCTGAACCCCTAAGTCCCTTTGGACATCCACTGTTTTTAACTTTTTACCATTTAGAAAGTACCCTGTTCTATCCTTTTTTGTTCCAAAGTGGATGACCTCACAAGGGTATCAAGGGATATGGATCAAAGGCAGGTAAATGGAGTTTAGGTACAGATCATCCATGATTTAATTGAATGGCGGAACTGGACCAAGGGGCTGAATGACCGACAATGTTCCACAGCAAGGTCCTACAAACAGCAAATTAGATGAATGGACAATTAATCTATTTTGGTGGTGTTGGTTGAGGGATAAATGTCGGCCAGGATGTCGGGAGAACTCTCCTGCTCTTCTTTGAATAGTGCGATAGGATCGTTTGCATCCACCTGAACAGGCAGATGAGGCCTCAGTTTAACATCCCATCCAAACGGTAGATACTCAATGTGCTAATTGCATTTGCAATTTATCCTGGGAAAATCAGTCAGGTTTTTTAAGGGGGCTGCACTATCAGCTTGGGACAACAACAGAATTTTCATTCTGTAAGACAGTAATATTAAATGCCACAGTCTATTAAGTTATGCTGAAATATTTAAACAGTCATTATTTTGAACAGTTATTTTATTCTTCAAGAAAAATAGTTTGGAACTGATTGTTTAAAAAAAAATTGTTAACAATTAACTCCTTTAAATGTTTTCTGTTTTATAATTATTTGAGCTCACTTTGTTGCTGGGACCCCAGGACTAATATTTAATCCTGGGAATCCTGACGTAATCTCTTTATCATTGATTGGTGGATGCAGTGCAGAGCACAGTCTCCCTGTGTCTCATAAATAAAGGAACAATGAGGATATCTTATCTAGAGCCTTTTCTTAATGTTACTCCCAGCAATAATTTAGCTTCTTTCTTCCCTGCTTGTAGACTCCATGCAGTGGATTTAAAAGGAATGACCTTAAATGCAGTTCTATTTGCACTCTACCTCCTAAGCAGCTGCAATGGAGAACAAGGCAAATAGTGGATTAACAGTGGTACCTTTTGTAAGACTGACTAGTCTGTAAAATATGCTCATGGGAGACAAAACAAAGCCTGTAATTAGTGCAGAAATATAGGCTTTCACCACACTGTTTTGACTAATATATTTTTCCTCAGTAGGCCAAAGATAATGAGATATTATTCCTTTGATTGAAAGTTTTGCAAATACACTGCTGTGGAATTGAGCAGATGCCGGATACAAATTCCCTAAGTAAACAGCAGCTCAGTTACTGAAAAAAAGAGCTTAATAATGGGGTGATTTAGGTGGCACTGATTAAACTGAGCAATAGTTCTTTTAATTATCCTAAATACGGATGAAGTATTTAAAGTATCATTCAACTGAATGCAGTTACTTTAAAGTGGCACCAGAATCAGTGCACAACAGAAGTTAACAATGATCTTTTCATGGGAAGATTTTATCTACTTCGAATAATGTATCAGAGGATCATTACATATCATACAGGTAATGCATTTCTTTGCCATGTGCTTTTTAAATTTTCATCCTGCAGTGACATCCATTACAACTGACATTTGTGAGTCACAGTTCATTACTGCTCCCAGAGGGATGTGACACATGAAGTGTATTTGTGGATCTTGACTGTGCTTCTTCATTAACATCAGATGAATGTTACCAATATAGTTCTATCATCCTATATGTGCTCATTATCAACAGTAGCAAAGGCATAAACCAACAGTGTCAGAATACTTTCCTGTGAAATAAGCTAGTATGCCATTCAAAATTAATCAGGGACTGGATAACAAAACTTCCCTGTGCTCTTTCACCATGGTTAGTCATACCAGTAATCGTTTCAGCTGCATCTTTACTTTGAAAACTGTTCCTTAACTTGGTCACAATAATATGATAAGTTCCCTCTTTAGTCAAGTATTATATCACCAATAATGAATAACAATGATTCTGTTCAAAATAATATTGATGACTTAAAAACAATCAGATTTTGATACTTAAAAGTAGACAAGTAACAAAAATATTAATGACTATGGGGGTTGATTTTAACTTGGAGTACGTTTGGAGCAGGTGGGAGAACGGGGTGGGAGGGAAACTCCTGCGTGAAGCTCGAGCCATTTTACCTCCCAGGCCTCATTTGAATGATCCATCAATCGGCAGGAGGGAAGTCAGGGCCAGTGGGTGGGAGCAGAAATTGTGTTCTTAGGGGCTCTTCTTCTTCACTGCTCAGTTCAAATGGGTGGAGCGTGCACGGTGCACACTCGGCTCAATTGTCCCATGAAATTGTATCGGGGTCCTATATACATCATAGAATCCTGTTTTGCATACAGAAATGATTCAGGCAGGTGCCTGGGCTGCCCAGAGTAAGGCCCCAGTAACGGTGCAGTAAGTGGTGAACAGTGAACTTAATTCTGCAAACGCCCTGTTTCTGCCTTGCCGGCAGAGTTAAATTTATCCCTTTGCACTCTGAGGGACATGGAAAGTAAAAGCTTCATCTCATCACATCAAAAGCAAACTGGAATGAACAATTTATTTGTCAATGTGGCATCAATAAAACAGTTGGCTCCTTTTAATGGCAAGCAAAATTGTTCCAGAAAAATGCGTCCTTATCTGAAGTTGCTTTTATCAGGATTTTGTCGTTCAACTACAAACTTGATCTGAAAACTGGTAGATAGGGAAACAATATAATTTACAAACAAATGATAACTGTTAGACATCTCATTGGAAAACCTTAAACAAATTCAGCTTATTCTAATCTATTAGCAGCAGGCAGCTAATGTGACATGGCTTTTGTTATGTGAATATTAATACAGATAGAATGACAAAAGCCTATAAATTACTAATATTAGAAACAGGTTAATGCTTCCATTAAACTAGCTGACAGAGGAGCGTTATATGAATGTGCTAAGGATCTGTCCGTCAACATTGCCACTAATAATTTCTAGGCTCATTTATATGTTATAATGCAATGTAGAACAGACAGCTCATTACTAGATAGGAAAGTTTACAAATTAATTCTTAAAATGTAACTGTGTGCACATCAGTTAAGGATTTTTACACAGTACTGCTTTTGATCTCTGTCCTCTTCTAGGAATGCAGGCTTCTATCATGCATCAGTGCTACCCATCCGACTGTATGATTTATTTCCATTAGCCACTTTACTAATGGATGATTAATGGGCAGCAGGGTGCAAGGATGAAAGGTCACATTAGACTTTTAGGGTATATTACAGCTGAAAATACACTGGTTTACTTGTGAAACAGCTTGCAGATGACTCAAATTGAGTGCCATAGGAAAAAGACTGAGCAAAACATTCTTGAAGTAAGCTAGCCCTTAAGCAGAACTTAATCTTAACTTGCTCTTTGGTAGCGTAGCCTATGGTACATGTCTTCAGAATGAAACTAAATAATTTAGTTTAATGTTTTAATTTTCATATTAATGCCATTTAATTATCATTTCCTGCTCAACATTTAGGTGACAACTTGTAAAATAACTCCTTAAGCATCAAGTGATCTGGTGATTTTATTTATATAATAACTGCGTTCACTGAAACATTGTAGTTTTGATATTCATTGTACATATAACAAGGATTTATGAACATTTCCAAAGTATTAACTATGTTAAAAATAGTTTTAGTAAAAATATTCTTAGAAACATCTCACTATTTGATTCACAAAACAACTTGCATTTATATAGTACCTTGGAATGTTGTTGTTGTACATCTATACCAAGCAATGCTGTAAAAGATATTTTATATACATATATATATACATACACATACACATATACACACATACACAAGCAAACACATACTCACATATACATGCACAAATGTGCACACACATATATACACACATAAATATATAAATACACACACACATATATACATGTACACATATACACATATGCACTCATAGCTATACATGCACATATATACATACACAAACATATATACACACCCACTCATGTATACACATACACACTCAAACATATATATATATACGCACACATATATACATATATACACAAACATATATACATACATATGTATATATACACACACACAAATATATACACATACACACTCATTCACATATATATAAACAGACATATATACACACACGTATACACACATATACATACACACATATATACATACACATACACATATATTCATACGCATACATATTCATATATATATACGCATATATACACATATTCATATGCAGACACACACATATATATATGCATACAGATATATATATATATATATAAATATAGATATACATACATATGCACACACATATATACACACACATACACACACATATACATACGCATACATATACACATATATGCAAACATGTACATATTCACACATATATATATGCAGATACATATATACATATATATATATACATATATACACACATACATGCACATATATACATGCATATATACACATATATACACATATATATACAAATGCATATACACACATGCATATACACACACATATCTATATATATGCATACATATATACATACACATACATATACACATACATACACATACATATTCACATATATACATATGCACACATATGCACACACATTTATATATACATACATATATATACACACATAAACACATATACACACATATATACACCTAATATATATGTATACATATATACATATATATATATATATATATATATATATATACATATATATGCTCATATATACACACATATATAAATAGATTGATATGCATATACATATACACATACACATATACATATACACATATATACATACACACATATGCATGTACATATAAATATATATATATATAGATATACACATGTACACACACATATATATATATACATATGCATATATAAACACATATCATATATACACATATATATATACATACACACATTTACACACATACACACACTCATATATACATATATATATATATATATACACACATACTCATATATATATACATACATACACTCGTATACATACACACACATATTTATACACATATATACATACACACATATACATACACACACATATATACACATATATACATACACACATATACATGCATATATACATACACATATACACACGCATATACAAATGCATATACACACATATATACACATGCATATATACACACACATATACATGCATATATACACACATGTACACACATACATGCACACCAAATATATATACATATATACATACTCATACAAACACACACACATACATACATACACATACATATACGTATTCATATATATACACATATACACATATGTATATACACACATACACATACATACACACATATATACATACACATACATACACTCATATATACATACACATACATGTTCATACATATACACATATATGTATGCACATATATATATGCATACAGATATATAAATATAGATATACATACATATACATATATACATATATATATACATGTATAAACACAGTTATATACACATGCATATATACACGCGTGTATACACATATATATACACAAACACATATTTGCATGTGAATACATATACACACACATATACACATATATACACACATACATACACACACATACATACGCATACATATATGCATATATACAAATGCATATATACACATATATACATACATGTGCATATTCACACATATATATATATGCAGATATACATGTGCATACATATGCACACACATATATATGCAGATACATATATACATATATATATACATATGTGTGTGCATATATACATGTATATATATAAAACCATACATATGCACATATATACATACACATACGCATACATACGCATATATACACACATGTATATGCATGCATATAAACATATATACATACACATACCTATACACATATACACACACATACATATTCACATACATATACATATAAACATACATGCACACATGCATATATATATATGCATACAGATACATATATAGCTATGCATACATATACACACATGTATATAAGCACATATATATATATATATATACACACATGCATATATACACACATTTATATATACATAACCATACATATATACATATGCATACGTATACACACATATACATATATATACATATGCATGCATACACATATATACTTACACATACATACACACATATATACATACACATATACATATATATATACGCATGCATATACACATATATTCAAACACATAAATATACACATATACATACATATTCACATATACACACATATATACACATGTATACATACACACACATATATATATATATATATATTTATATATACATATATGCATACATATATTTATATAGATATGCATACATATAAACATATATGCATATACACACACATATACACATATATACAAATATATACACACATATATATATATGCACAAAGACACACATATATACACATTTATATACACATATACACACACAGGCACACACATATATACACACACATGTACATATACCTAAGCACACGTGTATATATACCTACACACACATGTGTGTATATACCTACACACACGTGTATATATACCTGCACAAACGTACATATACCTACAAAGAAGTAGGTTTTAAGAAGCGACTTAAAGGAGTAAAGAGAGGTAGAGAAGGGGAGAAGTTTAGGGAGGGAATTCCAGAGATTAGGGCCTAGGTGGCTGAAGGCATGTTCGCCAATGGTGCAGCGATGAAAATTGGGGATGCGCAAGAGGCCAGAATTGGAGGAGCACAGAGATCTCGGGGTGGGGGGAGGGTGGGGGTTGTGAGGCTGGAGGAGGTTACTGAGATAGGAAGGGGCAAGGCCATGGAGCAATTTGAATACAAGGGTGAGAATTTTAAAATCGAGGTGTGCAGGTCCAGGAGCTAATGCAGTTCAGCGAGCACACGGGTGATGGGTGAACGGGACTTAGTGCGAATTAGGATATGGGTAGCAGAGTTTTGGATGAGCTCAACTTTATGGAGGGTAGAAGATGGGAGGCCATACAGGGGAGCATAGGAATAGGCGAGTCTGCAGGTAATGAAGGCACGAATGAGGGTTTCAGCAGCAGATGAGCTGAGGCAGGAGCGGATATGAGCGCTATTACGGAGGTGGAAGTAGGTGGTCTATGTTTGATTTGATCAATTTATACACTATGTTATACTACATATTTCAAAGAACTGCCTATCCTGGGCATATTACTAACAGATTTGTTTGCACCTAACTCTTTAATATTTGGATTATGTAAAAATTATAATTCATAACATAAAGGGAATAATATACTCATTTTAAAAGCTAAATCAGTCCTGGAGACCTTATTTAAAAGTTATTGTTTGATATTTCAATTATATTTTACTTAAATTGCAAAATTAGTTTAATTTTTTGATGGGGGAAATGTTCGTCCTTGATGAAATGCTTGTGGCATTCCAAGTGCTTCACTGAAAATATAATATGCCCCATAAGCACAGAAGTTTTTAATAATGGTTGCATACTTCATCATTAGCACTATTTTCTACATATATAATACTGTCACTTTCTTTTGAGAACATTTTAACCCCAGGGTTACTTCTCTGGCTGTAGCCTATTGATTCCTTTTGTGCTAGATTGTCAATACTATGAAATGATTTTGAGGGGAAAAAGCTCATCCACTTCAGATGTGATGCCTCCTGCATTACCTAAACCACAGCAGAACAATGATGGACAACAGAGCTTTTCTCCTCTCTGCCAATTCATTCCCCATGGCAACAAGGATAAGAATGCTTGTCTGGAAAAGCTTCAAGCTGGGGCCTGGGATAATAAAAAATGGAATAACATCACAACAATTACACTGATGAGTGAGAGAGGCCACAGATGCATTCAGACACCCACAGCACTGTAGGCTTGATGCATTTAGTGTTTTGCTCAGTGTCTCTTGTATGTTGAGAGCAGGTAAATAGAGATTTTCAAGTGAAACGTGTAAGAGATATAATGTGAGTGACAGCACACAACCTTGGTTGGTTTGAAAAGCATACAAGCAGTTTTCTAATATATTGGCACCTACTTCTCTTAATTTAAGGCAACCTTTGGCTTTGCTCTTCATCACCGTTTAAAATCTTACTGTGGTTAGTGGTTTGCCAGTACAGATAAGATTGAACGGTGTGTCCAATACTACTTGTCAATCTAAGTGTATTCTGTTTTTTTATTATTCGTTCATGGGATGTAGGCGTCGCTGGCGAGGCCAGCATTTATTGCCCATCCCTAATTGCCCTTGAGAAGGTGGTGGTGAGCCGCCTTCTTGAACCGCTGCAGTCCGTGTGGTGACGGTTCTCCCACAGTGCTGTTAGGAAGGAAGTTCTAGGATTTTGACCCAGCGACGATGAAGGAAGGGCGATATATTTCCAAGTCGGGCTGGTGTGTGACTTGGAGGGGAATGTTCAGGTGGTGTTGTTCCCATGTGCCTGCTGCACTTGTCCTTCTAGGTGGTAGAGGTCGCGGGTTTGGGAGGTGCTGTTGAAGAAGCCTTGGCGAGTTGCTGCAGTGCATCCTGTGGATGGTACACACTGCAGCCACAGTGCGCCGGTGGTGAAGGGAGTGAATGTTTAGGGTGGTGGATGGGGTGCCAATCAAGCGAGCTGCTTTGTCCTGGATGGTGTCGAGCTTCTTGAGTGTTGTTGGAGCTGCACTCATCCAGGCAAGTGGAGAGTATTCCATCACACTCCTGACTTGTGCCTTGTAGATGGTGGAAAGGCTTTGGGGAGTCAGGAGGTGAGTCACTCGCCATAGAATACTCAGCCTCTGACCTGCTCTTGTAGCCACAGTATTTATATGGCTGGTCCAGTTAAGTTTCTGGTCAATGGTGACCCCCAGGATGTTGATGGTGGGGGATTCGGCGATGGTAATGCCGTTGAATGTCATGGGGAGGTGGTTAGACACTCTCTTGTTGGAGATAGTCATTGCCTGGCACTTGTCTGGCGCAAATGTTACTTGCCACTTATCAGCCCAAGCCTGGATGTTGTCCAGGTCTTGCTGCATGCGGGCACAGACTGCTTCATTATTTGAGGGGTTGCAAATGGAACTGAGCACTGTGCAATCATCAGCGAACATCCCCGTTTCTGATCTTATGATGGATGGAAAGTCATTGATGAAGCAGCTGAAGATGTTTGGGCCTAGGACACTGCCCTGAGGAACTCCTGCAGCAATGTTCTGGGGCTGAGATGATTGGCCTCCAACAACCACTGCCATCTTCCTTTGTGCTAGGTATGACTCCAGCCACTGGAGAGTTTTCCCCGATTCCCATTGACTTCAATTTTACGAGGGCTCCTTAGTGCCACACTCGGTCAAATGCTGCCTTGATGTCAAGGGCAGTCACTCTCACCTCACCTCTACAAAAGGGAAAAGTATCCTCTTTTTATCCTAAAGTTTGCTAAAACTTTGTCATGCGAGTTTTCCATTTATGAATGCAGAAGATATTTGAAATGTATAGTAATAATTTTGAAAAGTTCTGTATCTCATTTTCATGGGCATGAGAAATAAATGACTTTGCAACTTTAGAGTTGCTAACAGGAAGCTTCATGAATTAAAACTGATATCATGAAAGGCTATTTACTATTGTACTCAGAACAGTCAGGCCCAATCACTTTGGATTGTTTCACAATACTGTTATCACCCATTGATAGCAGTGCTAAATCTATCTGTGATATAGACATACTCTGCATTTTCTGAAATGATCTGATCTATAAACACATTTCATGCCACTTGTGTTCATTCTGCACCTCGTTCTCTCTTAAAGTACATATACCAACCAGTAGAAAGTAGAGTAATACGTCATAATAGAGCCAAAGAAAATGGTATTGGGTTGTATTAATAGAACCAGTCACTACAAGTCAAAGGGCACCATTCTGTCCTTATACAAGTTCCTGTACTGCGCCCAGTTTTGGTCCCCTCCCATGGTGGGTGATATAGTGGCCTTGTAAAAGATTCAGAGGAGAGCTACAAGAATGATTTGTAGCGTAAAGAACTTTAGTTACTCAGATAGGCTTAAAGAGCTGCATCTATTTACAATAGAGCAGCGTAGACTTAGAGGCGATCTGATAGAGGTATATCAAATAATGAAAGGGTTGGATTGCGTGCCTATTGATAGATTATTTAAATTTGACAAATTTGATAGGATCAAGGGACATGCATTTAAACTACCCAAGAGTACGTATAGACTAGATGTTAGGCGGATCTTCTTTTCCCAGAGAGTAGTGAACTCCTGGAATGCATTGCCAGCTTGTGTGGTGGGTGCTGACTCCCTTCGCACCTTCAAAAAGGAGATAGTCTGGTTCTTGGCTGGGGCAGAGATCACATCACATAAAAGGTAAGTGGATTAACAGTTAACTTACACATAGTCAATGTGAGGCTTACTGGTGGAGTTGTACTCGGCTCTGTGGGACTGGATAGGCCCAGACCTGCTGGAAGTATACGGGGGTATGCTCCTGGCAGGCAGCATGTCAGACTCCATGAGGAAAGGCATCATCACCCTCATCTACAAGCAGAAGGGGGAGAGGGAAGAAATGAAAAATTGGCGACCCATCTCACTACTTAACGTGGATTACAAAATTCTGTCCAATTGGGTCAAGTCAGCCCTGGAGGTGGTGATCCACCTCGATCAGACCTGTGCCGTACCCGGCAGGAAGATCTCTGATAGCCTGGCGCTACTCAGGGATACGATCACCTACGTACAGGACAGGGGGGTGAACACCTGCCTGATCAGCCTGGACCAGGAGAAGGCCTTTGACAGAATATCCCACACGTACATGATGGACGTGCTCTCCAAAATGGGGTTTGGGGAGGGAATCCGCAATTGGATCCAACTGCTCTACACAAACATCAGTAGTGCAGTTTCAATCAACGGGTGGGAATCAGAAAGCTTTCCGATCAAATCTGGAGTCAGGCAGGGCTGTCCTCTCTCCTCCGTCTTGTTCGTGTGTTGCATCGAGCCCTTTGCCGAGTCCATCAGGAGGGATGCGGGCATAAGAGGGGTGACGATCCCAGGCAGCGGAGGCACTCAGGTCAAGGCCTCCCTGTATATGGACGACGTTGCCGTCTTTTGCTCGGATCAGCTGTCGGTCCGCAGATTGATGAGCATCTGCGACCAGTTCGAACTGGCCTCGGGGGCCAGGGTAAATCGTAGCAAGAGCGAGGCCATGTTCTTTGGGAACTGGACTGACTGATCCTTTGTCCCCTTCACCATCAGGTCGGATTACCTGAAGGTGCTGGGGATCTGGTTCGGGGGGGCCAGAGCGTGCACCAAAAACTGGGAGGAGCATATTTCCAAGGTTAAGCAGAAACTGGGACTGTGGGATCGACGATCCCTCTCGATCGTGGGCAAGAACCTGGTCATCAGGTGCGAGGTGCTCTCGGTGTTGCTGTACGTGGCGCAGGTCTGGCCCATACCTCGCTCCTGCGCCGCGACAGTCACCTGAGCCATCTTCCGCTTTGTCTGGAGATCAAAAATGGACCGTGTCCGCAGGGTCACGATGTACAAATCCCCAACGTGGCCCTCATCCTGATGGCCACCTTTGTGTGCGGCTGCATCAAGATGTGCATAGACCCTCGGTACGCAAACACAAAGTGTCACTACGTGCTGAGGTTCTACCTGTCCCCAGTGTTGAGAAGGATGGGCCTGGCCACACTGCCACGGAACGCTCCGTCCAGTTGGACCGTTCCGCCCCACCTGTCCTTCGTGGAAAAGTTTGTGCAGAAAAACACCTTTGACCACAAGGCGATCAGCAAGTGGTCCGCACGTAACGTCCTCGAGACCCTGAGGGAAAAGGAGATGGTGGATCCTGTCGGTTGGTTCCCCGAGCAGACTGTCAATGTCATTTGGCAGAACGCCTCATCGCCAGAGCTTTCAAACAAGCACCAAGGCCTAGCTTGGCTGGTGGTGAGAAGGGCCCTTCCCGTCAGATCCTTCATGTACTCCTGGACTCTCAGCGCCATCGCGCGCTGTCCCAGAGGAGGCTGCGGTGGAGACGAGACCGTCACCCATCTCCTTCTGGAATGTGCCTTTGCAAAGAAGGTCTGGAGAGAGATGCAGTGGTATCTGTCCAGGTTCGTCCCGAGCAGTTCCGTAACACAGGATTCTGTGCTCTACGGGCTGTTCCCGGGGACACACACTGAGACGGACATCAGCTGCTGCTGGAAGACCATCAACTCGGTGAAAGACGCCCTTTGGTCTGCCCGAAACTTGCTGGTCTTCCAGTACAAGGAGCTGTCCTCGACCGAGTGTTGCAGACTGGCACATTCCAAGGTCCAGGACTACGTGCCGAGGGACGCACTGAGGATGGGTGCGGCCGCCGCAAAGGCTCTGTGGGGAAAGGCAACCGTTTAGAGCCTTCCCGCCATTGTATACCGAGGGGCTGCAATCAGGGAAAAACCCCCTCGGGCAGAATGTAAAATTCAAAATTGATGTAATGTACCCGCAATAAATCTGCAATGAATCTGTAATGAATCACCTGTATTGATTGTGATGCAATGAAGCACCCTAGAGTGTCATGAACTGTAATGATGTCCAATGTGTTTCATTGAACTGTACTTGATGTAACCTGCAAATTGCATAATCGATATTGTGTACGTTTGGAATGTAATATGACAACTGTATTGTATGAAATGCTGCAAATTTTATGAATAAAGTATATTTTTTGAAAATAAAATGTGATCTCCTGAACTGGTTTCGATCGCCTGAGGGGGTTGAAGAAGAATTTTTCAGACATTTTCCCCCTTATGATGCGATCTCTCTCCCTTTATTGGCCCTGATTTTATATCTGGTTTATTGTATCTACCAGGAGACTACATGGCTGCGGGGGTGGGGGGGGCGTAAGAAGTGTTTAGGGTCATGATGCTCCAGGCACCGACACCACTGCTTGCCTTTGGAATCTAAACATTGGGGCAGGAAGGGAGGATACAGTTAACTGAGTTGTCAGGTGAATCTGACTAATCGCTCTACCAGAGAAGGAAGCCAACATGGTCACACCATCTTCTTCAGCAATGAGTGTGATTTTCATACAGCTTATGTCACGTATAGCACTGCAAATCCAGATGCAGTGGTGGCAATAAGTTAACTTTTCAGCTCAGCCACAATGTTAAGTAGGAATGCGTTTTCTTTTTTCAAAATCAGCGTGATCTAGTTTATGACAGAATGCTGTGCTGCATTAAAAGGTGTTGCTAAGTGCTTTTGATGTTTATTGAAGTAGAAGCAGAGTGAAAAGGATATCACCCTTCAACAGTGATGCATGTTTTAAATGATAAATTGGTCTGCACAGTTTATTTAAACTCAGACTTTGAACAATGTAAGAAAATGTACACGGCAGACTGGTCAGGAAAGTAAATGCCCAAGTGGCAAGCTGGATCCAAAATTGGCTCAGTGGCAGGAAGCAAAGGGTAATGGTCAACGGGTGTTTGTGTGACTGGAAGGCTGTTTCCAGTGGGGTTCTACAGAGCTCAGTACTAGGTCCCTTGCTTTTTGTGGTCTATATCAATGATTTAGACTTAAATGTAGGGGGCATCATTAGGAAGTTTGCAGATGATACAAAAATTGGCCATGTGATTGATAGTGAGGAGGAAAGCTGTGGACTGCAGGAAGATATCAATGGACTGGTCGGGTGGGCAGAAAAGTGGCAAATGGAATTCAATCCAGAGAAGTATGAGGTAATGCATTTGGGGAGGGCAAACAAGGCAAGGGAATACTCAATAAATGGGAGGATACTGAGAGGATAGAGGATACTGAGAGGAGCTCTGCAGAACCCCACTGGAAACCTTGGAGTGCATGTCCACAGCTCCCTGAAGGTAGCAGGACAAGTAGATAAGGTGGTTAAAAAGGATACGGGATACTTGCCTTTATTAGCCAAGGCATAGAATATAAGAGATGGGAGGTTATGCTAGAACTGTATAAAACATTGGTTAGGCCACAGCTAGTGTACTGCATATAGTTCTAGTCACCACATTACAGGAAAGATGTAATTGCACTAGAGAGGGTACAGAGGAGATTTACGAGGATGTTGCCAGGGCTGGATAATTTTAGCTATGAGAAAAGATTGGATGGGCTGGGGTTGTTTTCTTTGGAACAAAGGAGGCTGAGGGGAGATTTAATTGAGGTACATAAAATTATGAGGGGCCTAGATAGAGTGGATAGGGAGGATCTATTTCCCTTAGCAGAGATTTAAAGTAATGGGTAGAAGGAATAGACGGGAGCTGAGGAGAATTTTTTTCACCCAGAGGGTGGTGGGGGTCTGGAACTCACTGCTTGAAAGGGTGGTAGAGGCAGAAACCCTCATCGCATTAAAAAATTTCTTGGATATGCACTTGAATGCCATAACCTACAAGGCTACGGACAGAGAACTGGAAAGCGGGATTAGGCTGGATAGCTCTTTTTTGGCCGGCATAGGTGCGATGGGCCAAATGGCCTCCTTCTGCGCTGTAAATTTCTATGATTCTATGAAAACAAGCAGACAACATGTCTTGCGAAGTAATTCACTACCATGTAAACTTATAACTATTTTAACGAAACTGGTGGCATAACTGATGGTTTTTAAATGCAATTAAATAAAATGACTTAGCGTAGATTTTGCAAAAAAATGTTGCTGTGCCATTGCTGAGTTATGACTTGGTTTCATTATTTAATTACTAATCCTACGTAAATGGTAATGTATTGTTGGCTACTAGCAAAGCAACAAATGAGTCATTGCAATAATATAATTAATGATACTAGCAGAATATATCATAGGAGAGGATTTTATACCTTTTTTTGCTTAATGTTCAGAATACCAACCCTACATAAACTTGTCTCAATAAATGACTCATTGAAATATTTTCAAACAAGAGCAGACTTTATGGTTTTTTGCCCATCATTCCAATGTACTAAATTTGCATAATTTTACAGAAGTTATCCTGAATGGAAGGTGAATGATGATCAAGACAACGTTTTGCAGTTTTTATGGAAAAATGAAACGGAATAATGGAGTATGATTACCAAAACACTAACAAAGATCCAGGAAAATCCCGTAATACCATGCAATAAAAACAGAATTTGACTTATTCAGTCACCATAAACTAATGGCCCTAATAATAAATGGACAGAATCATGAATCATCCCCAAAACACTGGTAAAAATCCCCAAATCTCATATAATAAAAATTGAATTTTGAATTATTCAGTCACTGTGAAACAGTGGCCCCGGTGATGTTAAGTAACATGCTCCTTTTCTGTTAAGTCCCCAACATCCAGTACTATATTGTTTTTCCATTCATCCTGCTCCTCCCATAAACAAAAAGGAGTCGTAAAAGCTAGTTGTTATTTGATTAATCTTTAAATTAGAGCCATTGTAATCTTCAAGATAGGGCATGGAATGAATCCCATGATCTGCCTGTGTTGTGGAATGTTTACTGTAATTAGTGCTGTGGAGCTCAGATAGGAGTTGCATTTTGATCATTGCCTGCTAATTAAGATTCTGACAGAATGGTTAGCAGCATCAGAGAGAAGGGTTGATGTGTGCAGTGAGTATGGATAGTTCACTGATGATATATGGCTGGGGTTGTGTTCAGGAAATAAAACAGATAACCAGTAGTTCCTTTTCCTAATCAGCATGCTGTACACTGAAATGAAAACAGAAAATGATCAAGAAGCTCAGCAAGTCAGGCAGCATCAGTGGAGAAAGAAACAGAGTTAATGGGCCCGATTTTACCAGGGGTGCGGGTTGGCAGCGGGTGATCAGGCGGGCTCGAGGAAAACGCGCCGGCCAAATTGAGTGCGTTGCGCATGCGATTGCGGGATGATTGATGTAATTAGCCGGCAGTTACGGGTTCCGCGCTTCTCAGCTGCGTGCCGGCGGCCTGCGCATGCGCATTGACGTCTGAGCGATGGTTGCGCTCTATTTAAAGGGGCAGTCCACCAAAGCCCCTCCAGCCACAAACTACACTCCATCAAGGATGGAGGAGCACAGGGGTAAGGTTGCTCCCCGTTTCACGGACCACGCCCTCCAGGTGCTGCTGGACGGGGTCCGCATGACGAGGGAGACGCTGTTCCCCACGGATGGAAGGAGGTGCCCTGCCAGCGCCACCAAGAGGGCATGGGATGAGGTGGCCGCGGAGGTCACAAGCAGGGGAAACACCACCCGCACTTGGATTCAGTGCCGCAAGAGATTCAATGACCTCACCAGGTCCGGAAAAGTGAGTACACTAACGCACTCTGCCTCACTCCGTGTTCCACATCACCTCAAACACCTCACAACCCCATCTCCATTGACAGCACTGCGCTCCCGCACCAATCCTCACAGCCACCCAACTATCAGCCTCACAGTGCCTGCACGTACCCACCGTCCCTGTCCCCACTCGACCACTACCACACAGCCCAATGCCCATACAATGGGATGGCCATGTGGCACACGCATCCTCCCATCCATCTGGCACACGCTCAACCCAATCACACCAATGCTTGAAGCGTCTCACATTGTAATCATCACTTAATAACGTTTTTGTGTTTTGCCCTCACAGGAGAAGAGGGCCAGGAACGCACGCGATAGGGCACGCACCGGAGGGGGCCCGCCACACGAGGTGGCCCTGACAGACGCCGAGGTCGAGGCACTGGAGATCAGCCGCACGCTGCATTGCCTGTCGATGGCGGATGGCGAGTCTGGTTCTGGCGAAACGGCTGGTAAGGGAAAGCTGGCACTCATCACTCATGATCGTGAATGATCTTAGCATCACATGGCATATGCCGCACCGCCACATTTGGTCACATGCCTGATATTTCCCTCTGTTCTCTTGCAGGACCGTCTGCGATCGACATCTCGGTTGAGGGCGATTCCTCAGAGGACATGCCCGTCTCTGAGGGTGCATCGTCACACATGAGCCTTGCATCCACCAACGCAGATACACACACCTCGGTGGGTCCCCCCACTCAGCTAGTTGGGATTGCACATGGTGAGTCACCGCGCACACGTGAGCATGAGCAGACCCTGGTGGCAGGGTCAGCCGCGGAGGGTCCGCATCGGTGGGAGCACTCTTCTCCAGGCTTTGCTCAGCCGGACCCAGATGCTGAACCCAGAGGGCCACCTGTCAAAAGTAGAGTCGTCGAGGGGCACCAGCACATTGCTGAGGTACTGGGAGAGGTGCCACGCGCACTCTCCACAATCGCACGGAGGATGGAGGAGTCCAACTCCTGCATGAGGGGAATGGTGGCACAGGTGCAGGAGGGTATCACCGAGATAGTGTCGCAGGGATGTGAAGGCATCTCTGAGATAGTGTCGCGGGTAGGTGTGGGAACGTCTGTGGTGGAGGACATGCTAGCCTCCCTCGAGCGTCACGCACAGCTCACCAATGAGTCCATCCAGGCCCTCACAACGGCTGTTCGGATTCAGGGTCAACAACATTCTGCCGCCATCAACAGGTTGACAGATACATTGGAGGTGGCCTTGCAAGGTCTCACCCACGTCATCCAAACTGCCGTCCAGCAGGGTGGAAGGGGTGATGTGGGCCTTGGCCATGAGAGGGAAGATGGTGAACGGGGAAATGGAAGTGTGGACGCTACTCAAGGCGCCCCCAAGTCTCACCCGTTGCCCCCCTCTCAACCAGTGCCCGCAATAGTCCATCCTCTCCAGGTGGCCGAGTCTGCCCCTGCACAGGTGCAGGAGGAGCAGTCTGTGGAGGTGCCCTCACGGGCACCGAAACCCAGGGGGCGTCGGCCCAAAGCATCTACCCGGTCAGGGCACGAACAGGAGCAACCTGCCACCACCTCTGCTGGAGCCACAGAGGTAGCACCACGTAGGGGGTCCCGAAAACGAACGCCTAAAGTTCCGTGAGCACACAGGGATTGCACCAGGGTGTTTGTCTATTTTTTTTAAATTTTCCACTCTTTGAATGTCACCACAAAATAAACTCACTTTTTCTCACCAATGCTGCCACCTCTTGTCCATAATTCTGCGGCTTGTGCAATATGTCCCTTCCGTGCGCCTCATCATGACGACGACCACCCCGTCCCACCCATTGGGCATAATCCAGTGGGTGCAGGTGTACAGGCACCACTCTTCTGTGGAGGGAGCCTGTATGGACCCTCGTCTGTGCACGTTATGACATGTGAACGCCTCACACAGTGTGATATTAGGAGAACCGTTGGCATATGAGTGCCTCCCTGGCCTGACGAGCACGCAGGTGAGCCGGTGTTCGGCGCATGGGTCGTTCCTCCTCCTCTCCCTCTTCCTCCTCCTCCTCCTCTTCCTCCTCCACCTCCTCCTCATTGTCGTCCTCAATGTGGGTGGCGGGTGTGCATGGGGCCTCCTCCAGCGGCACCCCTCTCTGTAGTGCCATGTTATGCAGGGCACAGCAGACAACTATAATTCGTCCCACTCGGAGTGGCGTGTATTGAAGCGCTCCCCCGGAACGATCAAGGCACCTGAAGCGCATCTTGAGCAGCCCTATGGTCTGCTCAATTGTAGACCTGGTAGCAATGTGGCTGTCATTATACCGACGCTGTGGCTCGGTAATGGGGTTCCTCAGAGGTGTCATAAGCCACGTGTGTAGGGGATATCCCTTGTCGCCGAGGAGCCAGCCGTTGCCGGCGTTGGGTGCGTGGAAGAGGGGCGGGACGGTGGACTCCCTGAGGACGAAGGCATCGTGGCAGCTGCCAGGGTATCTGGCGCACACGTGTAGGAATCTCTGGCGGTGGTCACAAATGAGCTGGGCGTTCATGGAGTGATACCCTTTCCTGTTGATAAACAGCCCTGGCTCATGTGGAGGTGCCCGTATTGCTATGTGGGTGCAATCGATTACACCCTGCACCCGTGGGAAGCCAGCCACAGCATGCAATCCAACCGCCCTCTCCGTCTGGCTGCGCTCATCCATGGCGAAGTTGATGTAGGTCGAGGCCCTGTGGAACAACCCATCGGTGACCTGCCTTATGCACTTGTGTGCAGACAACTGACAGACCCCGGTGATGTCCCCCGTGGCACCCTGGAAGGATCCGGAGGCGAAGAAGTTGAGGGCAGTGGTGACTTTGACGGCGACGGGTAAGAAGATGCTGCTTGGTCCATCCGGGAGCAGCTCGTCATTGAGGAGGCTGCAGATGTCGGCGACTACCTGGCGAGTGACTCTGAGCCTACGTATGCACTGCTGCTCAGAGAGGTCCATGAAGCTGAGCCTCGGTCTGTAGACCCTGTGCGGAGGGTAGTGCCTCCGGCGACGCATCTCTCTCTGCGGATGCCCTCCATCCTGCTGTGCAGGTGGATGTGCCGCAGCACCGTGTTGTGGGGATGCACGTCTCTGAGGCGGACGGCGTGGACTGCGAGGCTGCTGAGCCTGGTCATGCTGTTCGTCCTCCGAGGATGTCAACGCAGCACCCATCTGGCAGGTTTAGGTTTGCGGGGTTGTGCACGCTAGAAAAGTGTGTCCTCGCACAGGGGTTGGACTTCCACGCCGGTGAATCTTCTTGCTTGGAGGAGGGTGGTGGAGGGCAGGCGTTGCCCAATGTTACGGAGTGTCCTCCTGCGTTGGTGAAGGCTCTCCCCCCCCCACTTGTGGAATGCTCCTTGGCAGCTGCCACAGGCTGCTGGCTGCAACACGTCCGTTGAGAGTGTGAGTGTTTCCCCCAGTATGGGAAACAGTCTCATTTCACTGTAAAATCCCACACCTGTTAAATAAACAGCTCAATCAGGTCATTTAATGACCTGAAATACCTAGATAAATACACTCAAGTGGAACCCCGCTGACTTTAATTGCCTGCGGGATTCCCACCAGCGGGGCCAACGCACGCACCCCCGCACGTCAGCGCGCAACCCGGAAGTGGGCGGGATCGAGGCGCGATCCGGTCCCGCTCCTCGAAACCGGGATTTTTGAGGCCCCCCCGCCGAGAACGCACCCGGGACCGGGTGATAAAATCGGGCCCAATGTTTCAGGTCGAAGACCTTTCGTCAGAACTACTGTTCCATTTAACAATATATGTTTTGCCAAGTGTTCACCTACCAAATCTTTCATAATTATTTCAAAGACTTACCTGACAATAAATGTTAAATTTAATTATCTATTTTTCCAGGTACATCTCTTGATGCTTTTTTTTAAAAAAAAGACTATTGCTAAGTTACCCACTTTCCAGTGTTCAGAGAATTGCTACTGATTGTGGCAAATTGACAAAAATATTAGTTAAAACTTCACTAATTTCAGTTTCCATTATAATATGTCTGTTAGGAAAATTATAGAGGAAAAAGAGGCTGATAGAGGGACAAGTATGATTGAATTCAGACATGTTCTGCTAAATGCTACTTATCGAACATTTAACAAGTAAAAATGACGTTAACACCAGATCCATACGTTGAATCAGGAGCCATTTTAGGAGCATGGGCAAACTGCTCTGTTAATGCTCATGCACAAGATTGGTACATCATAAAACACACGGAGTGCATTTACCAGTTTCAATACACAGAGGAATTTTACCCCCACCTCCCACCGCACCCCCCGCCCCCACCCCCACGAAGCATTTTCAAATATATGCAATAAACAGAAGCTGAAATCCCAGTATGTTTAAAAATGATAGTGGGAAAGCTAGAATCCTGGGACAAAGACATTGCAAAATTATTAAATAGTTGCCTCACTTTTCTCTTCAGTCAGGAAGAGGAAGGAAAGTTTCCTAAATCAGATATCAGATTTCCAGGAAAGGCAGAGGAGCTAGGGAGCATGCAAACAGTGAGAGATATATGGTCATAAAGAAGGTTAGATAGTCTAAAAATGGTACCTGGTCCAAACAATTTGTTTCCATGAGCCTTGAAGGAGATAGGAACTGAAATTAGTGAAGCTTTTGTCTATTGGGAGTACTGAGTGCGGTTCTGTTCACCAAATCATAAGAAGGATATTTATTGTCAATGAGAGGGTACAGAGACTAGGACCAAGATGACTCCATTAAATTTAAATTATGATGAAAGGTTAAGGTAGCTAAGCATGTTTTCGTCGGGAAAGAGGAGACTTTGACAAAACCTAATTAAAATTTTCAAGATTATGACAGGAATTCACAAAGTTGATCCAGGCAAATTGTTTACTACTATGAAAAGCTTAATTACTAGGGAACAAATATTAAAAATTAGGAAGTTAAGAGTAAGAAGAGAAGTTAGGAGTAACATTTTCACCCAATACAGTTAAGGAATAATTTTGCAGGGAAGGCCATTTTAGTGAACAATATGAATGAGTTCAAGAGAAAATGAAATGCTTTCTGGAACGAGAAGGGATCAAGTTAGATCATGAGAAGGTAAGTAGGTAAGGGTTGTTTTATAAAAATGGGCCAAGCTTGTTGGCCCTTCTCTTGTTCCTAAAATTCTTACGTTCTTATGTTCTTGTATGCACTATTTTGGAAATGGAGAACAGCGGAAACTTGGGGAAACTCCCCCTCCGCTTTGACTATAATTCCTTGGAGGTTCTGCTGTAGAAAGTGCAGCAAAGGAGGGTTCAGATATTTGAAGTGGGAGGACACTCTCCTGTCAAGGTGGTTGCCTGGATGGAAGTGGCAGGAAGAGTGAGCGTACACTCTCACATCTGTACAACATGCAAACAAATGCAAAATACATTTTCTGGCACCAGGAAGAATGCCATGGTAGGGCTACCTAGATTTTGAAAAATATTCTTTCACCATTGCATGCCAGTAACAGCCTTAACCTGATACACCTTCAGTAAGACAGCATGCAAAGCATGGAGACAACCTTTCAGCCCTTTCACACATATGCTTCCATTTCTATATTGCTGCATGGTGCACTTTAATGGCATAATTGAATTAATTGGTAATGGGATTTTTCACAACTGGTAATGACAATTTTGTAGGGTGTGCCCTAAACCAATAATTCCACCAGAACCTACATGTATGCTGCATTGTAATGAATTTTAACATTTTGTCCCCTAAACATCATGGGTGCTAAATTGGGCCATGTAGCGCCCATTGTTTCAGCGCTACACGGCCTATCTGAGATCCAAGATGGCATCTTGGATGCGCACGCACATTTGCAGCGTGACATGCTCCTCTTGGTATAGGAGTTAGTGCATGTGCAAATACCGAACGCTGGAAGCATGTGAAATAGGGAGAAAATGCGTGCAATCAGTGTGCAATGCTGATTTAAAGTGATAGACACCATTTTGGACCTTAACGCTCAACTCAACACACAGTCTTAACCCCGACCATCTGAACGTGCCTTACAGTATTTAAAGGGACCCTGCAGGTGTTGCTAGATTATTGCTTCTGGCTGCTGGAGGAGTAGGAAGTGTTTTTTGAAGCTCCCTATTCTTACTGAGAGTTCCTGGACTACATTTGAGAGTGATTTGAGAGTGGTTTGACAGGTATTGCCTTACAGGTTGGAAAGTTACAACCGTGGTTGAACAACATTCCTGCCAACCATGGGTGGTCTGCTAGGGCTCCTGCTGGGCATTGAGCACAACTGGGAGCATGCAGAGAGGCCACGCATAACAGGTCAAGCTGCGAGGAGACGGAGGACGAGGAGGCGCAGGGCACTGAGCAGGAGGCCCTACCCAATGAGGGCCTTCCAGGACCAATTCTCTTACCTCAACATGACCGAGGAGGATTGCATTCAACGCCTGAGGTTCACCAAGGAAGCTGTGACGGAGATCTGTCAACTGGTGCAGCCACAACTGCAGCCTCAGAGCAGGGTGAGGACAGCATTGCCTGTGGCTGTGAAGGTCACCGTGGTGCTGAATTCCTACGGCTCAGGATCATTTCTGGCCTCTGCTGGCGACATGTGCAACATCTCGCAATATGCAGGGCACTGCTGCATAAGGGAGGTCACAGACGCATTGTATCAGATGAGGAACAGGTTCATCACCTTCCCTCTCAACAGAGACAATCAGAATGAGCGAGCATGGGGGTTCACCCGCATTGCTGGCTTCCCCATGGTGCAGGCTGCTATTGACTGCACACGCATTGCCCTGCGTACCCCACATATCAACTCGGCCGTCTTCGTCAACCGAAAGAGCTTCCAATCTCTCAATGTGCAGCTGGTGTGCGACCACACGCTTCGAATCATGGAGGTCCATGCCCGCTACCCTGGGAACAGTCACGACACCTTTGTCATGTGGCAGTCCAACGTGCCAGCTATCTCTCACCCGACTTGGCAAGTCAAAGGCTGGCTACTGGGCGACAAGAGCTATCCCCTCACGCTGCGGCTCATGACACCGGTCAGGAACCCATGCACACGTGCACAGCAGGCCTATAACGAGAGCCATGCTGCCACACGCAACATCATGGAGCACACCATAGGCCTCCTCAAACAATGCTTCCGCTGCCTGGACCAGTCTGGGGGAACCCTGCAGTACTCCCCTGAGTGGGTGGGCAGATTTGTGGAGGTCTGCTGCATGCTGCACAACCTCGCCATCAAGAGGGACCAGCCTTTGCCACCAATGATTAGAGAAGACCCTGAGCCACAGGTGGAGGAGGAGGAGACTGAGGAGGAAGAGGCTGAGGAGGAGGAGGAGGAGGGGGTGGAGCCGGAAGAGGAAGTGGAGGAAGTCGCAAGGGTACAACAGGAACCACACGCCTTGTCTGCAAGAGCTCTGCGTGCTCGCCTGATCCATGCCCGCTATCAATAATTTGAACTACATCCCCCAACTCACCAACAGTCTGACATTCCCCACCTTTCCCCTCCCACAAGACAATCAAATTGCCCTCCCTCTGATTGCACATTGGTGTCCCTCTCAGCTCATTGCATGAATAAAAACCACCACCAAATGCAAAAATCAAACTCTCATTTATCAATGAATAAATGAAATGATGCAAACAGAACCGAACAATTCACCATTGTGCATTCCCTTAGTGCCTTTTGTTCGTGCCTTTACCTATCCTAGTGCTCCTATGAGGTGCTTCCCCAAAGGCTGGAGCATGGGTGGCTGCTGGTCTTGAATGGAGGAGCATACAGAAGGCCTTGGGGGATGACCTCGAGCAGCTCTGGGCCGGGAGGGCCCGGCTTCAGACTGCATCATCGCAGCATGGGCTGCGGCAGTCTGGCCTGGCTGGCCGATAGGCTACAGCAAGAGCACTGTCAGAGTGGCAGGGGTGGGAGCAGGAAGGCTGTCATCCTAAGACAGGACAGCAGCTCCGACTGCCATGGCGCCACTGCCAGACTCCCGGGCCTGTGCTTCAGGAATTCTGGTGATCAGCTGGAGAACAGATTACTGGAGTGCTGTGACGCCCTGGAAGTCCCGTTTCACAGTGGTCCCCAGACCCACAATAGCAGCAGTCTGAGCTTCCAAGGCAGCAGTCAGACCTTGAGTGGCAGATGTTTGTGCTGCAATGGATGCTGTGACATCAGTCATCAGACGCTGCATCATGGTGGGTTCCACAGGTGCGCTGATGGAGGTGACCACCTGTTCCATGCACAAAGCCCTGTGTCAATTTGGAACTGGACTCCTCCATGCCTCTTCTCATTTTGCGCAGGCTTTCTGGCAGGCTTTCCAGTGCCCCAAGCATTTGGTGGTGTACGCCCATCAGCCGTCTTCTGTAGCCTGGCCCATTGAAGTCCTCGTCTGACTCCTCTGCAGCAGAACTAGTGAGTGACCTCACCCTCCGGCAAGCTGGCACCTGTGGTTCTGTTCCCCCCGCCCCGGCTCCTGCACACTTGTGCTCGGTGTCTCACCACGTGCAGATCCCTCCTCTAACCTAACCTCTAAAGGACGTGCAGTGTCAGTCTCTGAGCTGGTGGAAGCAAGTGTCAGATCGAGTGATGCTGTGGCTTCAGTGTCCCCCTCCTCCTCTTCCTTCTCCTCCTCGGACGGTGCGGCCCCGTGCTCTTGGGTATCTGCAATGACAAAGGGAAACAGGTTTGAGTTGTGGAGCAGGGAGAGGGGTAAGTAAGACATGTGTCCTGACAGCATCTGCAGCACGTGAGTCAGAAAAGATTATGGGAGGAGGGAGATGTGGAAAAGGAGAAGGAGCATTAGATATGCAGAGACCCCCTTCACCGGGACCTCCAGCGCGGCATGTTGTGACGGCTGCAGCGACGGCCCGCCCAATGATCTGAAGCACTTTCTCCTCTAGTGGGGTGAGGACGTGTAAACGTGATCGTCCAACCTCAGGTCCCTCCTGCTGCCAGCTGTCATGCGCCACCTTCTCCTGCAAGACAGAGGACCATGTGTCAGTGAGTCTCCTGCAAGGTGTGTGGGTGATGTGCCTGTTGTGGTCGAATAGCTGCCAGTTTGTGTGACTTGTGAGTGCTGGTTGTGTGGCCTGCAAGTGTGGTACTATGTGCGGGTGAGATGCAGCATGCTGAGTGCAGCATTGCGTTTGGATGGGCAGTGTTTGTTGGTGAGTGGGTGACGGGCACTGTGATGCGTGGAGCAGTGGTGCAGTTGGTAGGATGTGCTACTTCACACTTGCATTCACTCACCTTGACCACTCGTGTCAAATCATTGAACGTCTTTCGGCACTGCACCCATATGCGTGGTGCAATGCTTCTGGCGTTTACTTCCTGCGCCACAGCCTGCCAATGCCTGTGGAGCTGCAGTCTGGAGAGTCTCCTGCCACCCTGCAGGCACATGTTGGCCCTCCTTTTGTCCACGCCTTCCACCAGGACCTCCGGAGCATCATCAGAGAAGCATGGAGCCCTCTCTCGTGCCGGTCCTGCTATTCTTGTGGCCATCTTTCCCTCCTCCAAGTAAGCTGTGTACCTGCCATTTGAAATGTGCACCTGCACCTTTAAGAGGTGCAGGCAGCTGATGGCGTGCGCTGTGCACGCCCGATTTCCAACTTCCTCATTCTCTGTGCAGCCTCTCAGCAGCACGGGTTGCGCTGGCTGCACAGAGATATCATGATAATTAGCATGCAACACGAAGTTCACGTTAACTCCGCCCGAAAACGACCCTTATTGAATTTGTCCACCCAGGTTCTTATAAGTGGATATCACTGTATTCAGTGCTATATGAATATATTTTCATGTTACACAAAGGTACTAAAATAGAATGTGTGCATTGGCAATGCAATGCTACCGCTATGCTATAGAAATATCACTGGAATCCTGTGTATGGCTACTTAGTCCAATTTATTTATGATGAAAATTTTGCTGTTAATCACATCTATTTTACTGAAGGGATATGTTGTATTCCTGTAGTACGATTCCTGTAGTACTGATAGGAAGTCACTTCTCGGGGGCCACATGAAAATGTTAAACACTTGAGATAATACTGACATTTTTTGGAAAATCTGGCAGCAAACCAAATTCCTTACACTCTGGCACTTGTTTCAAGTTTCAAGGGAATGAGCAAAAGTTTTATAGCACCATATATTTTCATACAAAAAACAATTTGATAACAATCTTATTACAGGATCCTCATATTTCTTGACTGGGCCAAATCGCCATCTTTAGAATACAGATAGGCCTATATGTTTTAGCTAGCAGAATGCACAAGACTTCCCAGACATCATGCTCAAGTCATATGGTTCTGCCCTAATGTGTTTTCTCTGCAGTGACAATCCTGATCTTAACAATTCCCCTGGTCCTTTATGACAAACCCAGCTCATTCGAAGACTCTGATCTCCATTCTTTTTTCTGAGCAACTTGGTGGATAATCAGTCCTCCCTGTTGTCCCTTTTGACAGGCATCAATGAAGTCAGGTATTCACCTACTCAGAATCCTGTTTTTATGAATGAGAGGCCGAAAACGTGGATTTTAGATGCCTCCACAAAACTTTACTCATCAAGGAATTCTTCAGAACTTTTAATCCTGTGTGGCATCCTGTCCCGTTCTTTACATAGAGAGATTTGTTTCTCTTAGAGGTTCAGCTATTCATCAGTCCATCAATGCAGCTGGACCTAAGCTTCTGACTAGGATAAAAACTATTAAATAAATATGGATTCATTCACATGTACTGAGAGAAGCACTAATTTGGAGCATTGTCCGTTTACCATTGGAACGTGAGTCATGTATACCAATGCAGAAAACTAGCAAAAGCTGACCAACAGCTTTAAAGAAACTACCCCCAAAGACAAGTAATTGCGTGAAAGTGCAGTGGAACATGTGCTTGTAACTAAAGCTGATGGTATATTCAACATTTCTTCACTCATAGTAAAAGGAGGAAAAAAACATAAGCAAATGAAAGCCTGAAAGGGGATAAAAATATTGAAGGCACAAAAAATAATTTTCTAGCATGGTCTCAAGGCATAGTATTAAAGAGGATGTGGTAGTATGGTTGGCGGTTGGCTAAAGGATTGAAAGCACAGTAGTAGTTTTTGGATTGGAAGGATGGAAATAGTGGTATCCCCCAGTGGTCAGTGTTGGGACCATTGCGTGTCTCAATACATATATAAATAATCCGGACTCGGGTACAGGGGTCACAATATCAAAATTTATGCAGAACACAAAAATAGGGAGCATAGTTAACTGTGAAGATAACATTAAG
Organism: Heptranchias perlo; assembly: GCF_035084215.1. Taxonomy (NCBI): domain Eukaryota; kingdom Metazoa; phylum Chordata; class Chondrichthyes; order Hexanchiformes; family Hexanchidae; genus Heptranchias; species Heptranchias perlo. The sequence goes on along the minus strand of NC_090334.1, from coordinate 36,686,121 downwards.
TGACTTCAGGAAGACATAGACAGGCAAATATGTTGGGTAGAAAGATTTTGAATTAAATTTAATGTGCAGAATTGTGAGCCAATGCATTTTGGAAGAATAAGGAGAGGAAATATATACTAAATTGTAATATTTTAAAGTGAATAGAGGTGCAGAGAGACATAGGGGTTCAGGTCAAAAAATCTTTAAAAGTGGTAGGGGAAGATGTCAAGCTATAAAAAAGCATGGGGATCTTAAGTTTTATAAATAGTGTCATATAATACAAAAGCAAAGGAGTAATGCTAAACCTGTACAAAGTATTGGTTCAGCCACAATTAGAATATTGTGTTATTTTTTGGGCACTCTACTTCGGGAAAGATGTCAAGGCTATGGGGAAGTACAGATGAGATTTATTAAGTTGATACCAAGGATAAGAGGCTTTAGTTATGAGGAGAGACTAGAGAAAATGGGCCCTTTTCATCACAAGCGAGAAGGAAAAGAGGAAACCTGATAGAGGTGCTCAAAGTTATGAGGGGTTTTGAGAAGGTAAATAGGGAAAAGACACTTTCCACTGGTCAGTGAGGGCATAACTTTAAGATCACTCCTTCAACAGTCAGAACATGGAAAACAAATCTTTCAAGCATGAGCAATTTTAGAAAGAATTCCCATCTCACAAAGTCCATAAACTTAAGTTTCATACATAGTATTTTTAGCAAATCAAATTTGAAAGTTATCAGTGCCTTACAGATATTCAGACCATGGGTCAACCTGGTATCTTTCTGGTCTGTATGGAATGGTTCCACCTTTGGCAATGTGCAGGTGACATGAGTCATCAGCAGAGCTAAAAAAAAAAGTACTGCTAATATTGTGCAGAGTATTTTCTCAGCTAATATTTTTCATATCTCAATTCAACCTATTTGAAAGTTAATTTAGCATCTGGATGCTGCTCTTACTCGTTTATCGTGAGTTTGTTTACTCCAACGTTTACCTTTTCAGACTGACTGGTGATGAGATTCATTCTGTAGTTATTAACATATGATCTCACTCTAGGAAAAACTCAGCTATTCTGAGTTGGTTCAGTGCATGATCGATTTCTGTAGTAGTTTGCTGAGGAGTTCAATGACTGATCATGTTCTCAATCCTATGAGCTGAGATGGCCAGCCCCTCAAAGAGCACAATCATAATGTTTTTTTCTTTTGCTTCACCCTACATTTTAGAAGCAGTAACACAACATACGAATTTATTCTGAGATACAGACATCACGTATAGCGAAATCAATTAAGGTTGTTGCCACTAGGAAGAACAGTAGGGAAATGTAAACTACTCGGCCTAGAAATTAGATTGTGCAGTGGCACTGTAAAACTGGCACTGCGCCTAAGAGACCAATATGGCAGGCAGCATGCATGCCTGTATTCCACACTAGAAGCATTTTAAAAGACTCATTATAATATTTAAATAAGGGTCCTACGCTTATTGACTTGCCGAATGATAAACTCACTCAGCAAGTCATGGACCCTGCAGCAGTGCTATTTAAAGGGCTCAACCCCACTATACAGGTTAGCTGCTGGTTTGTCTTTTTAGGCTGTTGGTTAAATTCTGAATGTTTTTGACCTATTTTCAACCTTCTAGAATTCAGACTTCTGCTATCTAGCTTTTGTTGGACTGCTTTTGTCTGCCTTCAAAACAGTTTTATTGCAGACATGGATGATCTGGTAGGTCTGCTTTTGGGGCTGAAGGATGAGGGGGAACAGCAAAGAGGACAGGAGAGAGAAGGAGCAGCTGGGAGAAGAGGGAGGAGGAGGACACTGCTCAGGAGGCCGCACCCACAGTGGGTCTACAGAGAACACTTCTCCTACCTCAACTTCACTGAGGAGCAATGTCTCAGGCACCTTCACTTCACCAAGGAGACTATCACCGAGCTATGTTACCTGCTGCAGCCACAACTTGAGCCTCAAACCAGGGCACAGACAGCACTACTTGTGGCTGTCAAGCTCATTGTGGCCCCTAATGTTTATGCAACAGGCTCTTTCCAGGATGCAGCGGGTGACACCAGTGATATCTCCCAGTTTGCTGTCCACCGCCGTATCTGCGCTGTCACAGAGGCCCTCTACACCAAGGGGAACACCCACCTCACCTTCCCAATCAACAGAGCAAAGCAGGACAAGAGAGCACTAGGCTTTGTCCATATTGGAGGCTTCCCTAGGGTGCAAGGTGCCTGGCTTGCACCCCATCACCATCGTGGCATCTTTCCGAATAGAAATGGACTCCACTCCCTCAATATCCAGCTTGGTTGCAACCACAGGTCTGTTTCTTAGCAGCAGTCATGATTAATTTATCCTGCCCCAAACCTTTGTACCGTCTTTAATCCAACCAGGCTGTCAGATCACAGGCTGGTTATTGGGAGACAAAAGCCACCCCCTTCAGACTTGGCTCATAACTCCTGTCAGGAATCTGGGCACAGCCGCAGAGCTGGCCTACAATGAGAGCCATGCTGCCACCAGCAATAACATCAAGCAGACAGTCAGCTTGCTCAAGCAATGGTTCCACTGCCTGGACAGTCAGTCCTGACCATGTTTCCAGATTTGTGGTCTTGTGCTACATGCTGCATAACCTCACAATAATGAGGGATTGGCCCATGAGAAGTACAGGAAGAGGAAGAGCAGCACGAAAAGGAGGAAGAGCGGGAGCAACATCGAACACTAGCTGCCAGAGCTCTTAGAGTGCAGCTCATCAAAGAGCACTTCAATGAACCATTCCTCCAATACAGCAACAGTCCTGCAATCTTCATCACCACTGTCCTTACTACCACCTTCCTATTGCCTTCCTTCAGTCCAGCCTTATGGTTCTTGCCCTCACTTCACTACAAATATTAACATCAACACCAAATCCAGAAAAAAAATGGAATCCAAAAACTCAATTCCATCTGTCTAATATTTAACAGGAATTATTAAGAATCACCCTTTTGCAACTCCTTAGTGCCTGTCTTGTGTGCTCGTTTATTTATCCTAGTGCTCCTACAAAGTGCATCCTCAGTGGCTACAGCTTGGGAGATGGAAGGTTGCTGAGCTTCCATCGAGGATACTTCAGATAGCCATGATGCAGTTCTGGACTTTGAGGCCCAGCTGCAGAATCTTGGCATTTCCTGGTGTATGCCCATCAGCCATCTTCATTACCCTGAGCCCTCGAAGTCAGCATCTGAGTTGTCTGCAGCAGAGTTAGAATGTGATCTTGCCCTCCAGTGAGCTGGCACCTGTGTTGTCCTATCCCCCTGCCCTAGCTCCTGCACACTTGTGGCTGGTGATTCACCATGTGAAGACCCCTCCTCTAGCCAAGCCTCTAAAATACTTGTGGTGCCAGTCCCTGAGCTGGTGCTTGCTAGGGTCAGATTGAGTGACGCTGCATCTTCAGGAAGGCTGGACTCCTCTTCCTCAAGTAGAGCATTCACATTTTCAGCATCTGAAATGAGAGACACAAGGGTTAGCATTTAGTGTGAAGGGAGCAAAGAGAGAGATGAGTTGCCCCTGAAAGTAGCCACAGTTTGTCATGTAGAGTGTGTAGGGCGAGATAGAAGTCAGAAGGGAAAAAGAGGATAAGGTGTGAAGAGACCCTGCACGATTTCTCCTCCAGCGTTGTCACGTGCCACGGCCATGACTCTCCCCCTGTCATGGCCAGCACTTTTTATTCCAGAGGGGACAGGGTGTGCAAGTGGGTTTGTCCTCCTCCTGCCACTTGTTGCACATGACCTTCTCCTGCAAGAAAGAGTGTGTTAGTGACAGCCTTGTGAAGTGTTTTGAGAATGTGCCTGTCATGGTAGAATAGTTCATATATTGTGTGCAAGATGTAAAGTGTGGGGAAATGAGGGTTGCAATAGTGCTGAGAGTAGGAAGGGCAGAGTGTGTGAGTAGGAGGAGAAGGAGGTGTAGTGAACTATGTTGCAATGATTGTAGAAATGTGAAGTGAAGTGGGGAGGGGAGTATTGTGAGTCGTGGGGCTGCAGGTGATAGAGCTGCGTGGAGACAATAATTGAGGTGAGAGGTAAGATTCTTACCTTCACAACTCTGGTGAGGTCATTGAACTTTTTCCTGCAATGCAGCTATGCCCAGGGAGCTACGCTCTTGGCATTAACCTCCTCTGCAACCTATTCCCTCTGGCGGCAGAGGTATTGCCTGGAGGGCACAGGATCTCACTCCTGTTTACCATCTAGATCAGGGCCTCCAAAGTGGCATTAGAGAACCTGGGGGCCCAATCTGCAGGTGTTGCAGCTATTTCTCTCCTCACAAGCATCCCCTGTTGCCTGCAGCCAGATGCACCTCCCCTTTGAGAGGTGCAGGCTGCTTTTAAGTGGCATCTATGAAGCCCGATTTCCCATCCCCCAAACAGGCACGCAAGCAATGAATAGCGCGGGAAGCACTGGCTGCACCCAAGTCATAATAATGAGCTGGCAGCACCAATTTAACATGGTCTCTGAGACCACATGAACAGGCACGCGTCACGCCCCCTGCATGCCCATTTTCAGGCGCTATCAAATTTCTAGGCCTACCTCCTAAACTGGTAAGAATAAGGATGACAGGAAAAAGAGATAACATTTTGTGTGATCATTCATGCTACTATTATAAATGTAGCACCAGCGTGTACACTGCTGTCATATAGGCACAGTTATTGCTGCCGTTATACCATACAGATATTCCCTGAGTAAATTGTAATTACCAAATAAAGACATTTTAGTAACTAGGCAGCAGCAGACCCTAAAGTGAAAACTTTGCCAACTATCTTTCATGTACAGTGGCATAATACTGAACAATTGATTTCTGGTTGGTATTCAGTTTCACAAATTACACAGAATTTACAAATCAGAAACAGACCATTCAGCCCAACTGGTCTATACCAGTGTTTATGCTCCACATGAGCCTCCTCCCACCCTTCTTCATTCCACCCTATCAGCATATCCTTCTATTCCTTTCTCCCTCATGTGCTTATCTAGCTTCCCCTTAAATGCACCTATCTCATTCGCCTCAACTACTCCTTGTGGTAGCAAGTTCCACGTTGTCACCACTCTCTGGGTAAAGAAGTTTCTCCTGTATTCCCTATGGGTTTATTGGTGACTATCTTATATTTACTGTGCCTAGTTTTGGTCTCCCCCATAAGTGGAAACATCTCTACATCTACCCTATCAAACCCCTTCATAATTTTAAAGGTCAGCCCTCAGCCTTCTCTTTTCTAGAGAAAAGAGCCCCAGCCTGTTCAGCCTTTCCTGATAACTATAACCTCTCAGTTCTGGTATAATTTTTGTAAATCTTTTTTGCACCTAAAAAAATAAGAAAATAAGAAAATGTTAAATATTAGACATATCAGATGACAACAACGACAAACTGGTGGATTTAAAACATTAGCATTGCATATACTTCGTCTCCCTTGCTGTACCATTGGAATGCTAATTGTCCTTGGGCAGAACTCCATGATAAACAAGCTTTAATGCTTAACTGGGATATCTTAGGTAAATATGTTAATAAATAAAAATAACCTATCAATACTATGCAGTCATTTAATTACTGTGCACACTGTATATCCTTTTTTTTCTTTATGACATACACTAATTTGTTCAGTGTTATTGAGAAAATAAAGCCATGCATAAACTATGATCTTCTATGACTGTAACGAGGGTGCTATATGCAAATTAAAAATGAGTAGCTCCGGTGCTTATCGCACTCTATGAGCATATCAATTGTGTAAAGTTAGCTTTTTATTTTTCAGTAGCATCGTATTATAATATCAGGTCATTTACTTGCACAAATTACAGGCTTCCTGCTGTTAAATCTAATTTGGGTAAAGCTTTGCTCACTTTTACTGTTGCTCAATTATGGGATTCAATTCCAATTAACATAAAATTATCTCCAAATCTGCAAATGTTTTAACAAAAACTTTAAGTACAACAAAGACATTAGTGAAAGCACAGGTGTATGGCATTTGTATCTGTAAAGCTCCTTGATAAGGTTTATTTTACTTTCACATACAGTTTTGAATTGTGTTATTTTGTGCTTTGTATGCATTCTGTTGCTCCTTCACTAGGACCTCATTTTAAAATGGCAGTGTGACTGAATGGAACCTGTATAAAATATCAAGATAGATGCATCTTAGCATCTTTTGAAATATGTAAGGAATCTTACAACACCAGGTTATAGTCCAACTGTTTTATTTGAAAATCACAAGCTTTCGGAGGCTTTCTCCTTCGTCAGGTGAGTGTGGGATTCGGATTCCATGGAAGGTTACCGCATTTATAGTCAGAGAACAATACCTGGTGATTACAGATAATCTTTCCAACTGCCCATTGTCAAGGCAACCAAAGTGTTCAGACAGAGAGATGTTACCTACAGGACCACCGAATACACAAACGGCCAGAACAAAAGACAGAAAGAGAGAGAGGATGTTTCTCTCTCTCTCTGTGTGTCTTTTGTTATGGCCGTTTGTGTATTCGGTGGTCCTGTAGGTAACATCTCTCTGTCTGAACACTTTGATTGCCTTGACAACGGGCAGTTGGAAAGATTATCTGTAATCACCAGGTATTGTTCTCTGACTATAAATGCGGTAACCTTCCATGGAATCCGAATCCCACACTCACCTGACGAAGGAGAAAGCCTCCAAAAGCTTGTGATTTTCAAATAAAACAGTTGGACTATAACCTGGTGTTGTAAGATTCCTTACATTTGTCAACCCCAGTCCATCACCGGCATCTCCACATCTTTTGAAATAAGCAATGGAGAGGTTATGTACTGTACTTCCAAAGTACTTATAACAGCTTATAGAGTTCCCAACTGAAAAACCATTTCCAGAGGAACTTGATAATTTGATATTCCACTGTAATCATTTATTCACTTTATCAATAAACCAACAGATAGTAAATTATGCTCTGAGATTATTGCTAAAGGTGACTTTGGGAGACACCAGGAGTACTGGAGAATGTGCCTGGAGTATAATACTGCCACATTTCTTTTTGTATATTGTACTCCAGATAAAGAAGACTCTAAAGTGATTAAAGAGACTCACTCTTTGTCTGGCATTTGACTACAACATAGAAAGCAAGCCCTGGTGAACATACAACAGTGCAAGACCTATGGAACATTCAGCAATATTACTATATGGACGTGACTGAGTGAATAAAAACATGAGAAGCAGCATTGCTAATGTGCTGTCCATAATCCCTGGTCATGATCTGCCGTGAAGGTGGAGAGCAACCTCAACAACAAATAGGAGGCACTTTTTCACAGCTTGAAGGTATGTGAATACAGCCGATACAAGTGTGCAGCCCATACAGGTGCATGGCTCATATGCCTTCTTTCTTACTCAAATAGTTTGTCGTTATAAAAATATGGTACAATGCTGCAGTGTACATATATGTGTAAAACTGAGATGGATAACATTGTACTATTTCATTCATATGTGGATAAAGTTTGGTAATGTGAGACCAGTGCACAAATTAATTTGGCATTAATGTAATACTTTCCCAATGCAAGAATTTTTTTGTTGAATGTACCATTTAACAATTGAATAAGTGTTACCCTACTGTGGGCACTGGGCAAAGCTTTAGCATACACATTGAATGAGCAGACAATGAATGCTCAGTCTCCATGCTTAAGCTCCGCTCACAGCGAGAGGCCACAGCATCAAAATGCAAGCCTTCCCTTGGTCTGCTATTAAACTTCTTATTCTCTATCAGAATGTAGCCTGTCCAGTGCCAAATTAGTCACTGGGCATACTTTCTTTTATGAAGTATGAAACTGTGAAACATGAGAGTAAGGCCATCAATAAATGTGCAGTAGTTATGTTCCTACAATCCCCCAAAAGAGGTTTACCTGTACCTGAGCTTAACAGATGGTAAATCTACATAAAAGTATGTTACAAAACCAGTCAAAAGAACAAGGGAAAAATGCTGATAAACCAGGGCCAAAAATATTTTATTCTTAATCTTAAAACTATTTTTGGATGAGGAAGAATTGATCCTTTCAGAGTTTGTCTTGTGCAGTATATCGATGTCCGATATATTTTTTGCAGCAACTAAAGAATGAGAACAAAATTCTGGTTGATATAAAAAGTGTAGATCAGACAATGCTGATAGTACAAAGTATTACATTGATTATGAATGTCTAGTACGAACTTTATTTGTTGAAAAGGTGGTCCTGCAGGGCAAGTTGGTCACAAGAGGTCCGATGGAGGCAAGAATTCTGATGGGAGCCAGGATACCAGTTCTCTGCTCGGAATCTTGCTGGCTCAGAATGTGTGCAATGTCCTGGCTGGTGGTGGGGGTGGGGGTGCAGAACTTCTGTCCACCTCAAACATTGCCCCTGACATCAAAGGGGGCAGGGTTGAGGGAGGGGAATTCCCATGCTTCCCTACCCCAAGTGACCTGGGCACCAGAATGAAGCAGTGGAAGTGGGGCCCATCCATGGTTTCCAACCTGGACCACTGTAAACAAAACACAAAGATTTTTCATCAGTTCTCTTATAAAGGGGGTCAATTAAGCAGGCTTTTAAAAATGATCCTGATCAGTGGTGCCAGCTGCAGAATATGTGGCTAGCCAGCCTGCATTTCCTGCCCCCCTCCTCCAGAGAGCAACCAAGATGCACCCATGGTGGTTCAGGTGCCTGCTGTTGGTCTTCAAATTAAATAACCCATCCTGACACTGCCTACTCTGGCGGGGTCAGGAGCAGAAGTCACTGGTGCCAGTTCCACTGCACTTTTGCCAACAAAGTGGAGCCAAGCTTGGTAATTTTAACCAAACCCACCCGTCGGGAAACTAACAGGTTCAGATCAGGCGCCCGCTTTACCCTCTGTCCGATTTTACTTTCAGTCAATGGAAACTGAAATCATGTGGGTTGTAAAATATGCGCCTGATGCCATCATGGCAGTTTTCCATCAGGTGGGTTAGGTTAAACTTACTCCAAGGACTTCAGTCCTTGATTGTACATCATTTCACAGAAAGTTAGTTTGATTTTATTTTGTTTTCAACTTAGGAGAGAACACAGTAATAAGTTTTATTGATATGAATTGATGAGGGTTTAAATTCTTGTAGTCACTCCAGTTGAATTGAAAATGCGTTGGTAACCTAGGAAGGTATTTTTGAAACACGTGAGCTGTGCTTTAAAAAATGTTTCTAATCAGAATTTGCTTGGCAAATCTGCCACTCTGCATTCTGAACACTAACACTGACCAGATGGTGGAGCAATCAGGTATAACATGGAGCAATGTCACAAATTTATACTATATTCAGTATGCTTTTGAATAGATTTGACACTTCAGCCTAGATAACCGCTAATACCAAGGTTAAACTTTATTCAAAACACAGACACTGTTGGATAAAGCCCAGTGCTGACAACACACTCAGTCCTACAGGTAGAGATTAATAATGGCTAAGCAGCTAATCTGCAGCATGTGTCCACCAGATACGACTCAGGTCTGAAAACATATCTACATAACACAACAATCCTCAATGGTTAATTATTCAGCCAGTATGAAATAGTAATAGAAATACTGCACATATTTTTCATAAATTGTTCCTTAAATATTTAAGTGCAAGTTTATCTACAAAAAGGATCCCAGACTTGGTTTTGTATAATGTCCATCTAAGTTAAAGTGTAAAGATCAGTACATTTTCTCATATTAAATTACTTAAAAGGTAGATAGGTTAAAATGAATATACATTAGAAAACAAGCTAGACTATTGGCAATGCTTAGCAAGCCCCTTCTCTGCAGGTCCCTTTCACAATAGCTCCCTCATTCTTTGTCTTTAATTCAATACAACTGCAATCCTTCATTCACACTTTCTGGCACAAGGGCTTCAATTGTATCCCTTAACCATTGTCTTGCTGCATACCAAATTCAGATGCTTCATGTTGTACACAAGTAGATCAACAACACAGACACGTGCAGATTAACTCAATCACTGTCAAGTCTGTATCATCACATTCGTAGCTTACATGACAATAATGAACTAGGTACATTTTCTGTTCACTAAGGCTAAACTAAGGTGCAGAAGCTAATCAGGCACTGGGGACTGCAACATCTTGCCCAGATCCATATAGTCAGTTGTGTGTCACTTTAGTGTGGTCTTGCTGAAAAGGAGTCATTTAAATATTGAGGTAAATTTTAGTCTTTTGCACTCCTAGCGTACAGCATCGTGTACTGGGAATGCAGATTAGGAACTCAGGCACAGGCCCGATTCGTTGGTCAACAATCTTCTATCTATTAAATTTAATGGATGGAAAAATGTAGGCCACCAAATGAATTATGTGCCAGAATTCCTGATTTACATTCCCAATGCTCAAAACTTTGTGCTGGGAGCACAAGTTTACTCAATTATAATGCAATTATAATGCAGGCCACAAAATTGAGTGGTGCTCCTCCTTGTACATATGCAATTGAAATTCCACTTGCTTTGGATGCGAGCTTTATATGCCCTTTCGAGATTCAAGTTAGGGTGCAAAAAGGACAAGATCAGAACAATTGTCTGATTTTGTCTATGTATAACTTAAAATAGCCAAATATTTTCTGCTAATTTACTGGAAAGTGGACCATGATTGAAGCATTTCCAAGAGTGCAGAACAGGAAGAACTGAAAAAAGAGGGTACATAAAAAGGAGCTGTTATAGTACAAACTTTCATGGAAGCCAAGGAGCAACAGGCACCTATGTGAAAAGTTCAATGGTAATTGGCAAGTCAAGTTAAAATTAACAATGGGATTATTTTAGAAGCACTACGAATACAGAGTTTTGTGGTTGAAGTGGTACATAATGAAAGAAGTCATGCCAGGGAGATCAGCAGGCAGCAGATCTGAACTGCCTGCACCCATTTTTATCCGCCAACCATATTTGTAGGCTCCATAACATCTGCGTGACAATGACATATTGAACTGGCGCCTCAGGCTCCAGATCACCATGGAACAAGTTGTAGATATGTGGCATCTGCTATAAGTACACTGACAGCAAGCTGCCTCATAGGAATGGCACTATCAGTGGCAGTTGAGTTCACCTGCTCCCTCAGCTTTTTTCCCTCTGCCTCCTTCCAGGCTGATATGGTGGATCTTCTGCAGTATCAGCCAATGTATTGCTCACATATGTATCAAACGTGAGGCAGCATGATCAGTACTTTCAATTCCTTTTCCACTGAATAGCAACAGCAACATTACATGGCTGCCATGTAGCCATTCTACGGTCCACCCTGTGTTGAATAAGTGACCATGGAGTGTTATAATGATTTTATTTGAAAAGATAGAATCATAGAAAGGTTACAGCACAGAAGGAGGCCATTCAGCCCATCGAGTCTGCGCCAGCTTTATGCAAGAGCAATGCAGCTACTCCCACTCCCCCACCCTTTCTCCGTAGCCCTGCAAATTTTTTCCTTTCGAGTACTTATCCAGTTCCCTTTTGAAGGCCATGATTGAATCTGCCTCCACCACCCCCTCCGGCAGTGCATTCCAGATCCTAATCACTTGCTGTGTAAAAAGGTTTTTCCTCAAGTCACCTTTGGTTCTTTTGCCAATCACCTTAAATCTATGTCCTCTGGTCCATGACCCTTCCACCAATCGGAACAGTTTCTCTCTATCTACTGTGTCTAGACCCTTCATGATTTTGAATACCTCTATCAAATCTCCTGGCAACCGTCTCTGTTCCAAGGAGAACAACCCCAGCTTCTCCAGTCTATCCACGTAACTAAAGTCCCTCGTGCCTGGAAACATTCTAGTAAATCTCTTCTGCACCCTTTCTAAGGCCTTCACATCTTTCCTGAAGTGCAATGCCCAGAACAGGACACAATACTCCAGTTGTGGCCGAACCAGTGCTTTATAACGGTTCATCATGACTTCCATACTCTGTACTCCATGCCTCTATTTATAAAGCCCAGGATCCTGTATGCTTTTTTAACCACTTTCTCAACCTGCCCTGCCACTTTCAACGATTTGTGCACATATACCCCCAGATCTCTCTGTTCCTGTACCCCTTTTAGAGTTGTGCCCTTGATGAAGTGAGTACACCAAGGATCTCAGTTGTATATTGCAGCTCGAATGTGTGCCATACTGGAGTATGGGCATGCACAACAAGCAATAAAAGAGCTGCAAGGTTGTCTGAGGCTTGCATCAGCTAATAGTAAATTTGGAACTGGTTGACAGGCAACAATTTATGACTTAGGTCGTATACCCGATAAATATACTATTCATTACTTTTGGTAAATTTCTTATAGTGGTCTATCTTCTTCCACATTAGTTCCCAAGTTCTGATAGCACTGTATATTGTTTTAACTCTCTAACCAAGCATGCTGCATCACTGTCCTCTGGGGATTATGCTGTGGAGTGCAACTGGCTAGGAGATTACTGAGCCAAGTGAAGCCTCTATTCATCTGATGTCCCAGTTTGGCTGAGGAGACGGCTGAGTCCAGAGCCTGTATGACTCCAGTATGAGTATCCCTATTGGATATTATAGACTCCTGCAAGAAGAGCATAGCTGTATTTGCCTTCGGGGTGACCACATGCTCCATGGATGACATATTTCAGAGCCTCACCCACACAGGCAGGAATAGTGGAATCCACCATACTACCAAACATGTTTTGGAAGCTCCTTGTCAAGTAGTCCAATGCCTTCAGCAATTGCTGGCGCACAGAAATCATCCTTTTTTTAAAAAAATGCTGAGTGCTTGAAGTTTGCATCTCTGCCCTCATCAGCAGAGCTGGGGCATGAGCTGGCCCTCTGGTTAGCTCTTCCTTTGGCACATCCACCTGCTTTTGCTCACTAGCGCTTGGTGAATTCCCAGTACAATTCCCTCTAATTCATTATCTAAGTCACACAGGAGGTCAATTTCTGTGCTGGTGCTTGGAATGGTAAGAGTGCATTGGCATCAGGGTTTTCGTCATGCTGTTGTGGGACCTTGCTGTGTGCAACTTAACTGCAGTGTTTACCTACAAAATAACCTATTAACTGCACTTCAAAAGTATATCATTTTGAACCACTTTGAGACATCCTGAGGATGTGATAAGGTGCTATATAAATGCACATTCTTTCCTATCCTTCAATAATAAGTTGATAAGGAGATCAAATATAATTAAATTACTAACTACATTTAATCTTTAATTACATTAAATCAGAATTTCAAGATTCTTATATTCAATCCACTTTATAAATCAATCAGTTCCTCACTACAACAATCAATTCAGTGAGTCCATTTATTAACTCTATAAATCAATCCATACATTTTATCTGTGATCAAATTAATATTAAACAAAAGCCTATCCCAGGCCCCAGAAATCGTGCCATCAATTGGAGTACATTTTCCAGGAGCCTGTTCATATTAAATGTGCAAGCCACCAGCAGAACGCATGCATACAGACTACCCGTGAACAAGGTAATGATGATCCACATTAAATTAAAACAGCACAAATTTCACAATTTATGACAATCATAGCAACAGAATTAGTCTACTAACCAATCATCACACAAAGCAACTTGCATTGTATTACTGAAGCCAGACAAAGTTAAAGTAGAGCACTTCTATGTCCTGTTGTGCACGTTTCAGCTTTTGGCTCCTCTGCTCATTGCTAAGAAACCACTCGCGCTCTCTCGCTCATTCTCAGTCTATCTGTCTTTGTAATCAGACTTCAGCTGCCTGTATTTGTGGCTCAGCCTCTCATCTAGAGCCATGCTGAAGAGCTTCTTTAATTAACCATTATGCCACAGATGTTATTGATTTTTTTTCAAATGTAGTTGAAACATCGTTCGGTTGGATAATAGCCAATATCAAGGCATGAATTTTTTGTGCTCAGCTTTTTGTCCTAAGTACCAACATAGAATGTAGTATTGAACAGCAGGAACTGGAAAGTGTAACTGTTACAGAATCTATGACATTGATTTTTAGAGCCGTCAACAAGATGGGTCTCTTAATTTGGAATTTCAGAATCATTTGCTAGAGCACGTTTCATAGGAGTGAGCTTTTTAAATACAGGATTTGAAAAACGTGCGATAGTTTAATCAGGGCCAGAAACCTTGCTTGAGCACATTGTCATGACTCACAAACCAAATTCATGAGCATTGATCTCAGTTAGTCAGAGAAAACTGCTAGTTTTCTTTTGTAATTTTTTTACAACCCTTTTTCTTACTTTTCCCTTTTTAATTTCTTGATTCCTGTCCTTTTTAAAAATGTGTTATTGCACAGTTCTTTATATATTTTTCTAATACACTTCCACGTTTTGTGTTCTATTTTTTCTTTAATTTATTTTCCATTTTTAAAAAAAATTTTGATTTTAATTTTTTTATGGCATTTATATTTGTTCAGTCATGAAGATAAAAGTAAACTTTCACAATTATTAACCTCTTACTGTTAAGAATAAATGGAGCTTTATGGTCAATGACTTCATTCCAGTTTTTAAAGGAAATACAATTTTATTTTTACATTTAAAATGAGTTAAAGCAGCTCTAGGCCTACTGCTCATTATTAGCATCAGATCACAACAAACCTAAAAACTGGAAAGACCTGGATAAGTTTATAATTTTAATAAGATTAATTAATAGGTCACAAAATTAAAATTTTGCATTTAACTGAAATCAGTGGGAACACTACCTGAACAAGTACTGAATCTGTCTTTTTTCCCTTGGACCAATAAAGTTTACTGAAGTTCAAAAGCCATGGATAAGTTACAAGCATAGAATTTGTTGTCCATTCAGCATGCTGAGAGTTTCAATTTTATTGTGAAATTTGTAAATTGTTATTGCTTAGATTTTTATAAAAAACATGATTATATTTTGGCAGCAGGTTGGATTTGGAAGATCCAAGTCTTTTGCTTGATAGTCCAACTCTTACAAGTCAGACAAAAGCCTTAGACACTATTAAAGGACAATCATCAGCACTCAAGTTGGGATGGCAATACTGCCTTTTGTTTTGTAAACACAAAATATGAAGTAATTTTGCTAAACGTGTCTTTACAGCTTATGTGGGTGATATCATTGCAAATAGTACTGTTATATTCACCAACCATCTGCAAAACTGCAACCGTTCCTCTTGAACAAATAGACTGTAGATTTGGATAAAACCTAATGTATATATATTTAATGAAGCTATGCTACATTATAATTATATGATACTTGCAGGAAGTGTATATGGATATATTAAGGTTTTTTGATATGGTTGTGCTTGTGCTGACAGCAATGCAGGTTTAAAGGTTGAAATCATTTATTGTTGGATTCTGGCATATTGTTGGGTTAGGGAATGAGGACTAGTAACATCAATTCAGCTATAGATAGGCAAGCACCAAGACCCCAGCTTTCCGTTAGCTGGAGTCCTGGCCCTTGCCTATCTACAGGTGGATTGACGGACATTCCAGGAGATGTCTGAGGAGCCAACTATGTAATGTTGTGTTTACAAAGGAGGCCATTGGCTTGCTCCATGATGACTTAAAGCTCCCCGGTCCACATGCAGCAAAGCCTTAACTGTAAGAATGAAGGTCACCACGGCTCTCAACTTTTATGGGTTTGGATCCTTCCAGGCATCCACGAAGGACCTGTGCAGGATTAGTCGAGGGGCAGTGAGGGCATGCACTCAGCAGGTAACCGATGGCCTTTTCCATAGGGCTGGGGAGTCCATCAGGTGTGGCATGACTAGGGTGGAGCAAAGGCAGAGGGTATTAAATTTCCACAGGATTGCTGGCTTCCCCAGAGTGCTGGGGGCAATAAATGGAACATGCTTCTCACTAAAAGCTCTTCTTCAGAACCCACAAAGCTACATGAACAGAAGGAGCTACCATGCCCTCAACATTCAGATGCTGTGTGACGCCCGGCTGTGCATCCTGCATGTTAACACACAGCACACAGGTGCCTGTCACGATGTGTTCATAGTGTGCAACTCGGTTATCGCATGTATGTTTGGGAACAGGGGGCAAGTGGAAGGATGGATCCTCAGTGATAAGGCTTTCCCCTTGCTGCTGTGGCTGATGATGCTTTTTCCATCCAGGAAACCAAAGCAGAGGAGAGAGATATAACCAGGTACATGCGTCCACCACGCAGTTGGTTCAGATGACCATCGTGGTGCTGAAAATCCACTTCAGGTGCTTGGACAGGTCTGGGGTTATCCTTCAATACTCCCCAGGGAAGGTGGCAAGGATAGTCGTCGCATGATGTGCCCTGCTCAACTTGGCCATGAAGGAAGGTTTAGATCTTCACGTACCGGGGGAGGAGCCAATCGAAGTAGAATATCGTGGACTGCAGGAGTGGGAGCCAAGGGACGTGGCGCGTCTGCAGGAGGCATCACCTTGAGAGGGCAAGGCGATCATAACTGCAGCTTTACCAATGAGCACTGCCACGGAGGTTGCAACCAGACGAAGGGTCAGATACAGCTCTCTAACAGAGTATCATAATATCATAGTAGATGCAGCAAAGGAAGAGGCCATTTGACCCATCATGCCTGTGCCAGCATTTTGAAAGAGCTATCCAATTAGTCCCATTCCCCTGCTCTTTCCCCATAGCTCTAAGTTTTTTCCCTTCATTAATTTATTTAATTCCCTTTTGAAAATTACTATTGAATCTGCTTCCACCACCCTTTCAGGCAGTGCATTCCAGATCATAACAACTCGCTGCGCAAAAAATTTTACCTCATGTCGCCTCTGGCTCTTTTGCCGATCACCTTAAATCTGTGTTCTCTGGTTACCGACTCTTCTACTACTGGAAACAATTTCTCCTTATTTACTCTGTTAAAACCGTTCATGATTTTGAACACCTCTATCAAATTTCCCCTTAACCTTCTCTGTTCTAAGGCGAACAACCCCAGCTTCTCCTGTTTCTCCACATAACTGAAGTCCCTCATCCCTGGTACCATTCTAGTAAATCTCTTCTGCACCCTCTCAAAGGCCTTGACATCTTTCCTAAAGTGTGGTGCCTAGAATTGAACACAATACTCCAGCTGCGAGTGTTTTATAAAGGTTTAGCATAACTTCCTTGCTTTTGTACTCTATGCCTCTATTAATAAAGCTCAGGTTTCCATGTGCTTTTTTAATAGCCTTCTCAACTTGTCCTGCCACCTTCAAAGATTTGTGTACATGTAGCCCCAGGTCTCTTTGTTCATGCCTTCCCTTTAAAATTGTACCATTTAGTTTATATTGTCTCTGCTCATTCTTCCTACCAAAATGTATCACTTCACATTTCTCTGCGTTAAATTTCATCTGCCATGTGTCTGCCCATTTCACCAGTCTGTCTATGTCCTCCTGAAACCTGTTACTATCCTTCACATTATTTACTACATTTCCAAGCATCCCACCTGAACCAGGTAACTTTTCTACTTTGAGTACAGCCAATCATTTGAGTACCTCCCCTTTATCTATTTTTATCCTATCCAATATCATTACTACCTCCTCCTTTACTGTTACAATGGCAGCATCCTTTTCTCTAGTGAAGACCGATGTAAAATATTCATTTAGTACCTCAGCCATGCCCTCTGTCCCCACAAGATCATCCCCTTTTTGGTCCCTAATGGGCCCAATCCTTGCTTTGACTACCCTTTTACTATTTATATGTTTATAAAAGTCTTTTGGTTCCCTTTTATGTTAGCTGCTAATCTATTCTTGTATTCTCTCTTTGCCCCTTTTATTCCCTTTTATAGAGCTCCTCTGTAATTTCTGTATTCGACCTAGTTCTCTACTGTATTATGAATCTTACCTTCATCCTGAGCCTCATTTTTCTGTTTCATTTTAATCTCTATATCTTTAGTCATCCAGGGAATTCTAGCTTTTGATGCCCTTCCTATCCTCCTCGTAGGGGTGTGTCTACTCTGTACCCAAACTAACTCTTCCTTGAAGGCCTCCCATTGTTTAATTACTGTTTTGTCTACCAATGTTTGATTCCAATCCACCTGGGCAAGATCCCTTTTTAACTCACTGAAATTAGTCCTCTTCCAGTCAAGTATTTTCACATTTGATTGTTCCTTGTCCTTGTTCATAACTATTCTAAACCTAATGATATTATGATCTCTGTTCCCCAAATGTTCCCTCACTGAAACATGCTCCAACTACCCCATTTCATTCCCCAGAACTAGATCCAGCACTGCTTCCATCCTCGTTGGGCTGGAAACACACTGTTCAAGAGAATTCTCTTGAACACATTTCAGGAATTTCTCCCCCTCTTTGCCCTTTACATTGTTACTGACCCAGTTTGTATTGGGATAATTGAAGTCCCCCATTATCACTACTCTATAGTTCATAGAGTAAGTTCATAGAGTTCATATTGTAAGTACAGTATAGGAGGTGGCCATTCTGCCCATCCTGCCTGTGCCAGTTCTTTGATAGAGCTATCCAATTAGGCCCATTTCCGTGCCCTTTCCCTGTCGCCTTGTAAATTTGTTCCTTCAAGTATTCATCTAATTCCCTTTTGAAAGTTACTATTGAATCTGTTTCGACCACTCTTTCAGGCAGTCCATTCCAGATCATTACAACTTGCTGCGTAAAAAAATGTTTCCTCATGTCGCCTCTGGCTCTTTTGCCGATCACCTTAAATCTGTGTCCTTTGGTTACTGACTCTTCTGCCACTGGAAACAGTTTGTCCTTATTTACTCTATCAAAACCATTCATGATTTTGAACACCTCTATCAAATCTCCCCTTAACCTTCTCTGTTCTAAGACAACAACCCCAACTTCTCTAGTTTCTCCACATAATTGAAGTCCCTCATCCCTGGCACCATTCTAGTAAATCTCTGCTACACCCTCTCTAAGGCCTTGACATTCTTCCTAAAGTGTGGTGCCCAGAATTGAACACAAAACTCCAGCTGCGACCTAACCGATGTTTTATAAAAGTTTAGTATAACTTCCTTGTTTTTGTACTCTATGCCTCTGTTAATAAAGCTCAGGATCCCATATGTTTTTTAACAGTTGTCTCAACTTGTCCTGCCACCTTCAAAGATTTGTATTTGTGCACCCCAGGTCTCTGTGTTCCTGCACCCCCTTTAAAATTGTACCATTTAGTTTATATTGCCTCTCCTCATTCTTTCTACCAAAATGCATCACTTTACACTTCACTGCGTTAAATTTCATCTGCCACGTGTCTGCCCATTTCACCAGTCTGCCTATGTCCTCCTGAAGTCTGTTACTATTCTCCACATTGTTTACTACATTTCCAAGTTTTATGTCATCTGCAAACTTTGAAATTATACCCTGTATACCCATGTTCAGGCCATTAATATATATCAAAAAGAGCAGTGGTCCTAATACTGACCCCTGGGGAATACCACCATATACGTCCCTCCAGTCTGAAAAACAACCGTTCACCACTACTCTTTGCTTTCTGTCCCCTAGCCAGTTTTGTATCCACACTGCCACAGTCCCTTTAATCCCAAGAACTTTAATTTTGCTAACAAACCTTTATGTGGTACTTTATCAAATGACTTTTGAAAGTCCATATACATAGCATCAACCGCACTACCCTCATCAGCCTTATGACAAATCTATTAGAGTTTTTTGAGGGTTTAACTAGCAGGGTAGATAAGGGGAACCAGTGGATGTAGTATATTTGGATTTTCAGAAGGCATTCGATAAGGTGCCTCACAAGAGGTTGTTACACAATATTAGGGCTCATGTGATTGGGGGTAATATTTTAGCATGAATTGGCCAAGAGTAGGCCATATGGCCCCTTGTGCCTGCTCCGCCATTTGATAAGATCATGGCTGATCTTTTACCTCAACTCCACTTTCCCACCTGATCCCCATATCGTTTCATTCCCCTGGAGTCCAAAAATATATCTATCTCAGCCCTGAATATACTCAGTGACTGAGCATCGACAGCCCTCTGCGGTAGAGAATTCCAAAGATTCACAACCCTCTGAGTGAACGGATTCCTTCTCATCTCAGTCTTAAATGGCCGACCCCTCATCCTGAGACTATGCCCCTAGTTCTAGACTCTCCAGCCAGAGGAAACAATCTCTCAGCTTCTACCCTGTCAAGCCCCCTCAAAATCTTGTATGTTTCAATGAGATCATCTCTCATTCTTCTAAACTTCAGAGAGTATAGGCCCATTCTATGCAATCCCTGATCATAGGACAACCCTCTCATCCCAGGAATCAACCTAGTGAACCTTTGTTGCACCGCCTCCAAGTCAAGTATATCCTTCCTTAGATAAGGAGACCAAAACTGTACACAGTACTCCAGGTGTAGTCTCACCAAAGCCCTGTACAATTGTAGTAAGACTTCCTTACTCTTGTACTCCAACCCCCTTGCAGTAAAGGCCAACATGCCATTTGCCTTCCTAATTACTTGCTGTACCTGCATGCAAACTTTCTGTGTTTCTTGTACAAGGACAAATCTCTCTGGACACCAACATTTAATAGCTTCTCACCATTTAAAAAATATTCTGTCTTTCTATTCTTCCTACCAAAGTGAATAACCTCACATTTCCCCACATTATACTTCATCTGCCACCTTCTAGCCAACTCACTTAACCTGTCTATATCACTTTGCAGACTCTTTGTCTCCTCCTTACAGCTTACTTTCCCACCTAGCTTTGTATCATCAGCAAACTTGGATTCATTACACTCAGTCCCTTCATCTAAGTCATTAATATAGATTGTAAATAGCTGAGGCCCCAGCACTGATCCTTGCGGTACCCCACTAGTTACAGCCTGCCAATCTGAAAATGACCGTTTTGTCCCTACTCTCTGTTTCCTGACAATTAATCAATCCTCTATCCATGCTAATATTTTGCCCCCAACCTGATGACCCCTTATTTTGCCTAATAACTTTTTATGTGGCACCTTATCGAATGCCTTTTGAAAATCCAAATATACGACATCCATTGGTTCCCCTTTATCTACCCTGCTAGTTACATCCTCAAAAAACTCTTAACAAATTTGTTAAACACGATTTCCCTTTCATCAAACCACGTTGACTCTGCCTAATCATGCTATGATTTTCGAAGTGCCCTGTCACCACTTCTGTTTTCTGTCCGTTAACCAAGCCTCTATCCATGCTAATTTATTACCCCCAATTCCAATGTTACTGGACTAGTAATCCAGGGGCCTGGATAATAATCCGGAGACATGAGTTCAAATCCCGCTACGGCAGCTGGGAATTTAAATTCAGTTAATTAAATAAAATCTGTAATAAAAAGCTAGTATCAGTAATGGTGACCATGAAACTACCAGATTGTCGTAAAAACCCATGTGGTTCACTAATGTCCTTTCCAGAAGGAAACCCACAGTCCTTACCCAGTCTGGCCAATATGTGACTCCAGACCCAGAGCAGTTTGGTTGATTCTTAACTGCCCTCTGAAATGGCCTAGCAAGCCACTCAGTTATACAATCCCGCTACAAAAGACATAATAAGAACAAAACCGACGGAACACTAGGCACCGGACACGACAAAGGCAAACTAATCCGAGTCAACCCTGCAAAGTCCTCTTCACTAACATCTTCGGACTTGGGCCAAAATTGGGAGAGCTGTCCCACAGACTAGTCAAGCAACAACCTAACATAGCCATACTCACAGAATCATACCTTTCAGCCAACGTCCCAGAATCTTCCATCACCATCCCTGGGCATGTCCTGTCCCACCGGCAGGACAGAACCACCAGAGGTGACAGCAGAGTGGTATATGGTCAGGAGAAGTGGCCCTGGGAGTCCTCGACATTTACTCCAGACTCATGAAGTCTCATGGCATCAGTTCAAACATGGGCAAGGAAACCTCCTGCTGAATACCACCCACCGCCCTCCCTCAGCTGATGGATCAGTACTCCTCCATGTTGAGCACCACTTGGAAGAAGCACTGAGGGTAACAAAGGCACAGAATGTACTCTGGGTGGGGGACTTCAATGTCCATCACCAAAAGTGACTTGGAAGCACCACTACTGAACGAGCTCTGAAGGACATAGCTGCTAGACTGGGCCTGTGGCAAGTGGTGAGAGAACCAACATGGGGGAAAAACCTACTTGACCTCGTCCTCACCGATCTACCTGTTGCAGATGCATCTGTCCATGACAGTATTGGTAGGAGTGACCACCGCACAGTCCTTGTGGAGACGAAGTCCCGTCTTCATACTGAGGACTCTGCCCATCATGTTGTGTGGTACTACCACTGTGCCAAATGGGATAGATTCAAAACAGATCTAGCAGCTCAAAATGGGGCATCCATGAAGCGCTGTGGGCCATCAGCAGCAGTAGAATTGTATTCCAGCACAATCTGTAACCTCATGGCCTGGCATATTCCTCACTGAACCATTACCATCGAGCCAGGGGATCAACCCTGGTTCAATGGGGAGTGTAGAGGAGCATGCCAGGAGCAACACCAGGCATACCTAAAAATGAGATGCCAACCTGGTGAAGCTACAACACAGAACTACATGCATGCTAAACAGTGGAAGCAGCAGGCTATAGACAAAGCAAAGCGATCCCACAACCAACTGATCAGATCAAAGATATGCAGTCCTGCCGCATCCAATCATGAATGGTGGTGGCCAATTTTTTTTTTATTCGTTAATGGGATGTGGGCGTCGCTGGCGAAGCCAGCATTTATTGCCCATCCCTAATTGCCCTTGAAAAGGTGGTGGTGAGCTGCCTTCTTGAACCGCTGCAGTCCGAGTGGTGAAGGTTCTCCCACAGTGCTGTTAGGAAGGGAGTTCCAGGATTTTGACCCAGCGACGATGAAGGAACGGCGATATATTTCCAAGTCGGGATGGTGTGTGACTTGGAGGGGAACGTGCAGGTGGTGTTGTTCCCATGTGCCTGCTGCACTTGTCCTTCTAGGTGGTAGAGGTCGCGAGTTTGGAAGGTGCTGTCGAAGAAGCCTTGGCAAGTTGCTGCAGTGCATCCTGTGGATGGTACACACTGCAGCCACAGTGCACCGGTGGTGAAGGGAGTGAGTATTTAGGGGGGTGGATGGGGCGCCAATCAAGCGGGCTGCTTTGTCCTGGATGGTGTCGAGCTTCTTGAGTGTTGTTGGAGCTGCACTCATCCAGGAAAGTGGAGAGTATTCCATCACAATCCTGACCTGTGCCTTGTAGATGGTGGAAAGGCTTTGGGGAGTCAGGAGGTGAGTCACTCACCGCAGAATACTCAGCCTCTGACCTGCTCTTGCAGCCACAGTATTTATATGGCTGGTCCAGTTAAGTTTCTGGTCAATGGTGACCTCCAGGATGTTGATGGTGGGGGATTCGGCGATGGTAATGCCGTTGAATGTCAAGGGGAGGTGGTTAGATTCTCTCTTGTTGGAGATGGTCATTGCCTGGCACTTGTCTGGCGCGAATGTTACTTGCCACTTATGAGCCCAAGCCTGGATGTTGTCCAGGTCTTGCTGCATGCGGGCTCAGACTGCTTCATTATCTGAGGGGTTGCGAATGGAACTGAACACTGTGCAATCTTCAGCGAACATCCCCATTTCTGATCTTATGATGGACAGAAGGTCATTGATGAGGCAGCTGAAGATGGTTGGGCCTAGGACACTGCCCTGAGGAACTCCTGCAGCAATGCCCTGGGGCTGAGATGATTGGCCTCCTACAACCACTACCATCTTCCTTTGTGCTAGGTATGAGTCCAGCCACTGGAGAGTTTTCCCCCTGATTCCCATTGACTTCAATTTTACGAGGGCTCCTTGGTGCCACACTCGGTCAAATGCTGCCTTGATGTCAAGGGCAGTCACTCTCACCTCACCTCTGGAATTCAGCTCTTTTGTCCATGTTTGGACCAAGGCTGTAATGAGATCTGGTGCCGAGTGGTCCTGGCAGAACCCAAACTGAGCATCGGTGACCAGGTTATTGGTAAGTGCCGCTTGATAGCACTGTCGGTGACACCTTCCATCACTTTGCTGATGATTGAGAGTAGACTGATGGGGCGGTAACTGGCCAGATTGGATTTGTCCTGCTTTTTGTGGACAGGACATACCTGGGCAATTTTCCACATTGTCGGGTAGATGCCAGTGTTGTAGCTGTACTGGAACAGCTTGGCTAGAGGCGCAGCTAGTTCTGGAGCACAAGTCTTCAGCACTACAGCCGGGATGTTGTCGGGGCCCATAGCCTTTGCTGTATCCAGTGCACTCAGCCGTTTCTTGATATCAGGTGGCGTGAATCGAATTGGCTGAAGACTGGCTTCTGTGATGGTGGGGATATCGGGAGGAGGCCAAGATGGACCATCTACTCGGCACTTCTGGCTGAAGATGGTTGCAAACGCTTCAGCCTTGTCTTTTGCACTCATGTGCTGGACTCCGCCATCATTGAGGATGGGACTGTTTGCAGAGCCTCCTCCTCCCATTAGTTGTTTAATTGTCCACCACCATTCACGACTGGATGTGGCAGGACTGCAGAGCTTTGATCTGATCCGTTGGTTGTGGAATCGCTTAGCTCTGTCTATAGCATGTTGCTTCCGCTGTTTAGCATGCATGTAGCCCTGAGTTGTCGCTTCACCAGGTTGGCACCTCATTTTTAGGTACGCCTGGTCCTGCTCCTGGCATGCTCTTCTACACTCCTCATTGAACCAGGGTTGATCCCCTAGCTTGTTGGTAATGGTAGAGTGAGGAATATGCCGGGCCTTGAGGTTACAGATTGTGCTGGAATACAGTTCTGCTGCTGCTGATGGCCCACAGCGCCTCATGGATGCCCAGTTTTGAGCTGCTAGATCTGTTCTGAATCTATCCCATTTAGCACGGTGGTAGTGCCACACAACACTTTGGATGGTGTCCTCAGTGCGAAGACGGGACTTCATCTCCACGAGGACTGTGCGGTGGTCACTCCTACCAATACTGTCATGGAGAGATGTATTTGCGACAGGTAGATTGGTGAGGATGAGGTCAAGTAAGTTTTTCCCTCGTGTTGGTTCGCTCACCACCTGCCGCAGGCCCAGTCTGGCAGCTGTATCCTTCAGGACTCGGCCAGCTCGGTCATTAGTGGTGCTACCGAGCCACTCTTGGTGATAGACATTGAAGTCCCCCACCCAGAGTACATTCTGTGCCCTTGCTGCCCTCAGTGCTTCCTCCAAGTGGTACTCAACATGGAGGAGGACTGATTCATCAGCTGAGGGATGGCGGCAGGTGGTAATCAGCAGGAGGTTTCCTTGCCCATTTTTGACCTGATGCCATGAGATTTTATGGGGTCCAGAGTCAATGTTGAGGACTCCCAAGGCCACTCCCTCCTGACTGTATATCACTGTACCACCACCTCTGGTCGGTCTGTCCTGCCGGTGGGACAGGACATACCCAGGGATGGTGATGGAAGAGTCTGGGACGTTGGTTGAAAGGTATGATTCTGTGAGTATGGCTATGTCAGGCTGTTGCTTGACTAGTCTGTGGGACAGCTCTCCCAATTTTGGCACAAGTCCCCAGATGTTAGTGAGGAGGACTTTGCAGGGTCGACTGGGCTTGGTTTGCCTTTGTCGTGTCTAGTGTTCCGACGCCGGGTGGTCCGTCCGTTTTTTTTATTCTTATTGTGACTTTTTTTAGCGAGATTTTACAACTGAGTGGCTTGCTCGGCCATTTCAGAGGGCAATTAAGAATCAACCACATTGCTGTGGGTCTGGAGTCACATATAGGCCAGACCGTGTAAGGACGGCAGGTTTCCTCCCCTAAAGGACATTAGTGAACCAGATGGGTTTTTACCACACTCCGGTAGTTTCATGGCCACCATTACTGATTCTAGTATTTTAATTCCAGATTTTATTTAATTAATTGAATGTAAATGGAATTGCCCCACTTACTATGAGATTACTAATTAACCCTGTCTCATTACACAAGACAAGATCTAAAATAGCCTGTTCCCTGGTTGGTTCCATGACGTACTGTTCTTGGAAACCGTCTCGAATACATTCCGTGAACTCATCTTCCAAACTACTATTGCCAATTGATCTGTCCAGTCTATATGAAGATTAAAGTCCCCCATGATTATTGCATTACCTTTGTTACAAGCTCCTCTTATTTCTTGATTAATACTCTGTCCAATAGTATAACTACTGTTAGGGGGCCTTTAAATTACTCCCAACAGTGTTTTCTGCCCCTCGTTATTTCTTATCTCCACCCATACTGATTCTATTTCCTGATCTTCCAAGCCAAGATCCTTTCTCACTATTGTCTTTATGTCACCCTTTATTATCAAGGCTACCTGTAAATTGCATCCACGTGATTTATGTCAATTAGTGTTAATTGTATTCAGGTGATGTGTATTAATTGGGGCTCTCGTGTATCTCTATATAAGAAAGCTGATCGAGGGTGTGGGGTGTGTAATGTTGATCTCTGTGAATAAAGGCTTGGAAGCAACTGAAGACCAGACTCTAGTATTCTCTCCTTCAGCACCTGGCTATCCAGCTTGTAACACTAGCCGCTCCCCCCCCCCTGCCCCCGTACCTTTTCCATTGTGTCTGTATTTTTGAAAAGTTAAGTACCCTGGAATATTTAGTTCCCAACCTTGGTCACCTTGCAACCTCGTCTCAGTAATGACTACTAGATCAAACCCATTTATCTCTATCTGTGCCATTAATTTGTCTATCTTTGTATGTTTCGTGAATTCAGATAAAGTGCCTTTAATTTTAACTTTTTACTATTTTTCCCTCATTTGACCTTATTCACGGATGCACTATTACCCTCAAACTCTCTGTCCCTTCCTGACACACTCTGCTTATTTTTACCCAAATCACTAGGCTACTCTGTGGCCTTGACTTTTCTATTTACATTTCTAAATTCACCCTTACCTGAACCCTCCCCGCACCCCCCTTTTTAGTTTAAAGCCCTATCTACCGCCCTAGTTATTCGATTCACCAGGACACTGGTCTCAGCCCGGTTTAAGTGGACCCCGTCCCAACGGAACAGCTCCCTCTTTTCCCAGTACTGGTGCCAGTGCCCCATGAATTGAAATCCCTATCCCTCACACTACTCTTTGAGCCATGCATTTAGCTCTCTGATTTGCTTGACCCTATGCCAATTCACACATGGCTCAGGTAGTAATCCAGAGATTATTACCTTTTGAGGTTCTGCTTATTAATTTGGACCCTCATCAAACTCCCTCAGCAGAACCTCATTCTTAGTTCTACCTATGACATTGGTTCCTACATTGGCCACGACAACTGGATCCTCCCCCTGACGCTCCAAGTTCTTCTCCAGCCGCGAGGAGATGTCCTTAATCCTGGCTTCGGACAGGCAACACAACCTTTGGGACTCCAGACACGGCTGCAGAGAACAGTATCTATCCCCCTGACTATACTGTCCCCTACCACTACCACATTCCTTTTTACTCCACCCACTTGAATGGCCTCCTGTACCATGGTGCCGTGGTCAGTTTGCCCATCCTCCCTGCACTCTTTGTTCTCATTCATTCCTGTAGCAAGTACCTCATAACTGTTAGACAAGGTCAAGGGCTGAGGCTTCTCCATTACTTCATCCTGGTTTCCTATACCTGCCTGACTCGCAGTCACATCCTCCTGTCCCTAACCACTGACCAAATCTAAACTACTACCTAACCTGAGGGGTGTGACTGCCTCCTGGATCAAAGTGTCCAGATAACTCTCCCCCTCCCTGATACATCGGAATGTCTGCAGTTCGGAATCCAGCTCAACAACTCTGAGCCGAAGTTCCTCGAGTTGCAGATATTTACTGCAGATGTAGTTGCTCGGGATCTCACTGGTCTCCACCAACCCCCACATGCTGCAGTTACAACACACCACCTGCCCTGTCATACCTATCTAACCTTGTTTTATATATATAATTAGTTAAAGTTTTTATTCAATCGATATTTTTAGTTTTATTAACTAATTAGTTTATCTAGTTTAAGTTATTAATTTAATAAAATAATAGTTATAGTTTCCCAGCTCTTGGTTTAAACCACTGCCCTAGCTTAGAGAACAAATAAAGGTAATACTTACCTGCTGTCCTGTGACATCACTCCTTGATTTTTTTTTTGTTTGTTTTTTTGTGTTTTTGATTTCACCGGGATTGTTTCCTGGGCCTCCCGCTCAGGACCGCTCTCTCAGCCTGCCGCCTGCTGCCCCCCTCACCACCACTTTTATAGGGATTGGTTCCTGGGCCTCCCGCTCAGGACCGCTTTCTCGTGCTATTCTAAGGGAATCAAGGGATATCGGGATCAGGCGGGAAAGTGGAGTTGAAGTCGAAGATCAGCCATGATCTGAATGAATGGAAGAGCAGGCTCAAGGGGCCGTATGGCCTATTCCTGCTCCTAATCCTTATGTTCGTAAAAAGTTAAACTATACTTAGATATTTCAACAAATTCTTACAGGAACTCCAAAAAACTTTGACTGAAGCCTGAGAAACATTTTTAAATTACAAACAGTGTTTTATGGCAAAGTTAAACTCTCTTTAGAAATTTGAGTAACTATTTCTAATGATAAACCTTTAATGTACATTAATCAACCATTGGAAACCTGAGTCAAACTAATGTAAACTCTCGCAAATGTTACAAGCTTTGACAAATTTAAATAAAGATTTAACCTCTTTCAATCAAAAACTTTTTACTTAGCAGCAATAACACTTCAAAAACAAGGTAGCCATCGAACAAGCAGCAGATGACAGTGAAGTCACAATCTTCCAGCCAGGCAGCTCCACCACTTCCCGACAAAGGAGGAGAAAGAGGAGGTAGTAGAGACAGGAATTAAATCTTCCCTATTCGCTTGAGGCACTCCGCTCGGCCGCGGTGCCTAGACGAGTCCTTCGACCAGCTGCTCCCCTGTCCCAGTCTTATCCCAGTAAACTTGGGACCGGAAAGGTGGGGATGGTGGAAAGACACTGGGCTGATGAGTCATGGGCTTGAGGTTGGTCCATGCTGACGGCCGTTTGCTCCGTGACCAAAGCATCTGCTGCATGCAACCCAGGAGGGCAATCCTGAGCTGCCTCATGCAGCTTGCTGTCTACACATGACACTGTGCCTGCTGTCGGAAAGCCGGAGCCTGGCTGGTGCTGCCGCCCGGAGAGGTGGCAGGAGCTAGCACTTAAACCGCACCAGCTGACCTTCCATTGTAATCTTCGTCTGCAGCCCCAGTCATCAGCCCGATGGCTGGCAGGATGGCTGCCATCAGATCCTGCAAGGCTTCAGAAAGAGACTGGAAGCTACATTTTATTGAGCCCTCCAATCTGTCACCCAAAGCCTCAAGAGCAGTGTTCTGAGCTTCCATCAAGTTGGAAGTCCTGACTGCACCCTCAAAGTTCCCTGCCAAGGGACCTGCTGCATGTCCCATTGCAGCAGCGACCTTGCTGCATTGCTTCTCATAGCTCTCACATCGCCTCAAGAGCATTACAGCAGACTCGGAGGCCAAACCCGACAGAAGCTCCGTGTTACTTTTGATGGATCCCAGAGTCCTCATGAACCTCTGATGCATCTGTCAAATCACACTCCACTGATTCACCAGTCCACAGCTACCTTCTAGCCAGTCTCTCTGGAAAGGTGACGGCATCCGCCAGCTCCTCAGAGTTTCCCCGCTCCCTGAAACTGGATTTCAACATTGTAGAGCTCACCTGGTATTGAGGCGCTCGCTTGCCCCGGTGGAATGCGCTTGCGCTGGTACCTGGTTGAGGAACGCCAGATGACTCTGACTCTGCTTGGGGTGCCCTGAAGGTGGGAGGGATGGTGCATTCCCAGGAAAGAATGGAGGTGTGCGGCTCTGGCTTTCTATCCACCCCTCATCTGGCAGCTCAATGGGGACCAGTTGCACGACAAAGCCAGTGTCCATGTTGTAAAGCATTCCCGAACTGGGCCTCCACCATGGCAGCCCAGGACCTCCAGCCACCTACTCCTCATGAAGGGTCAGAGAGCGAAGGTTTGGGCCCTGCCCCACCCCTACCGCTCTTTGCCCTCTCCCAGGCGTTGTGCGCCATCTTGCCCTGCAAAAACAAAATGAGAGAAAAATGAGGCTTGCAGTCATTTGAATGTGTGGAACAACTGAAGGTGCTACTGGTCTGCATCTTTCCAGGAGTTTTTGCTGCAAGGTCACTGATCAATGGGTTCCACTTCAGAGACTTGAGTGTGATGCCCACAGTGTGCGAGGAAGTAAAGGCGGGCATGGTGAGTGCCTTACCTTTCCTGCTCTGGTCAGGTATTTGAATTTCTTGTGGCACTATGCCACCGTCCTGGGGATTATGGATATGGCAGTTAGTGCCTCTGCCACCTCCATCCACACCTGCCTCCTGACTGCACGTGAGGGCTGGGATATGGGGGAGCTGAGGAGCCGGTCCTGCCTTCCCTCTATCTCATCCATGGGGGCTTGCAGGTGGCCATCCGTGAAGTTTAAGGCCCCCTTCCTGGCAACCTTTTCCTGCGAATCAATCATCTGTGAGAAGGGAAAGATTTGAGACAATGGAGACTCTATGGAGCAATTTAAATTAATTAAATATCTTTGTGACAGAGAGCTACATGCTATTTACCTGGACTCCCAGCCTCACTCTGAAGGAAACTTTTCTCCCCCCAACTTTTATAGTCCTCCACCTGAACTCCTTGAGGCCCCATTGGTTATGTTCTAATTACGTTCAAACCAGGCTTTCTATTTATTCTGATTTATGCCCATTTTACGTTCGGGCATATGCTAATAAGATTGGCAGGAAATTTGAGCTTAACTTAACATTGGCAGAATGGGTGGGAATGGGCGTAATTTCAGGTGCAACTTCCAGGTTGCAACTTTGCAGGAAATTCCAGGCTGCTGAGCTTAAAGTGCATAAATGATGGTTTGATGGCTTCAAACTTTGATTTTCATGCATTAAGACAGACTTACAGAAGGAATATGGTTTCAGTTCGACATTTTCCGCAGGCCCCAATCGTTTACCCTGATTTCCATTTGTTTTATGCCAGTTTTTACGTTTTGCGCCGTATGTTAATGAGTTTCTCTGGGAAATTCGACATAACTTGTCAACAGAAAGATCGTCATAAATTTTGTCGTAACTTGCGAGTTACGCCGTTTCAGGAAATTCCAGGCCACTGTGAACACACATGTATACTTTAATTATACAATCTCTATGGTTACAAGATCTACCTCATGATCTTCATGAATACTGTTAAATGTTCAAATCAAGATGATTAAATCAAACACTTTGTGGACTGCATAGACTTTATTGAGATTAGATAAAGTTTTACTACAAACCTTAATACATTTTCATGTAAACTCCTTGTAAATGCAAATTCCTTCACATTAACACAGATCATGAGAAACCAAAGCATCTGTATATACTGTACCTTGATATACTTTTATGTATCAGCACATAAAAGCATATGAGCCCACTTCTTTGCACTTGCCATCATTACAAAAATGTTATTGATAAAAGCATGGCTGGGCAATAGACAAAAATAAAAGCACAAACACATGGAAGTCATAAAAATAGAAAGACTTACTGATGTATCCATCCTGCTATCACTATATCAGCAGCTAGATTTCCTGGCAGGTATAGAATTCACTGAATTCCACCTTTTCCCTGAGTCTGTAAAATTTGGCCATTGACCAAAATGCTAAGATGGAAGGTGCAGTTGAAAGGTCACCAAACAAATCAACAAAACACAGTGGAATGTGGGAAAAAAAACAAGGTTGAATTAAACAGCCACCACCCAGTGAATCACATCTCCAGACATGGTGGGGCCATGTCTTTGTTTTAAAGCAAAACCGATCAACACCTAGGACGTTGAATACAAAAGGACCCTGTGTAGCAGGTGATCAACAATCAGCATTAATTCGAAGAACAATAGCCTATCGAGAGAGGCAACTGCAGCAAGACGAGGGGCCATCCAAACCCATCAAGGACTTTTAAGAGGCTTTGAAAGAACTTTTAAACGAACATTGAAGTAACCTTGTTAATGTTAAAAACTATTGTAAGAGAGGGGTATAAAAGTGAAAGCCCGAAACCCTCTTTTCTCTCTCAGATTCCTCACTCGTGCAACTCGTGCCCTGATTTTTGGGCTGATTCCTCCGCCACCCGAGCTCTCCAGAGAGGAGAGCAGCTTCCAACGAAACTAATGAGCCCTACGTGAGAGAACAGGTCAGCCAGACCTGCAAGTGCGCAAGTATTGGTGAGCCTCGACCACGTGTGTGTGTGTGATAGGTGTCTCCATGGTCCCCACCAACCTCTTAGTTTAGTGGGGTAGTGTACTGTAGTGTCTGTGTAACCCAATGTACTGCGTAGGACCATTTTAATTGTCATTTTCTTTGCATTGGCAGTACAATAAAACCAACCTTCCAATTCAAAAATCAAACACCGAGTTTGTGTGTTCTCTGTGCTATTCGGCTACATGATCCATCACCGGGTGCGTTAGCATAAGTCCCGTTTTTCCAGGACCCCGATCCGTGAGTATAGGTGTTCCTGGGCTAGACTGGGGACCCGATATCAGCACCGATCAATAGGGTGAGAACACCCCCAAAACACCCGACACAGGCAGGCAACTTATTGGCTTAAATTTCAAGCAAGTTCTACAGTCCAAACACATCCACATACATTATTAATATATCTGGAAGCAAAAATCCATACCACTCTCATAAATCTGGCTACCACTGCGATAGTATAAGATATACGCATTAGTGAGATCTGGCCTCTTGTCATTTCTATGTGCTTATGAATTTATCTTTTTTATATCATCAGTTTCATTTTTATATTTTTTTCTTAACTATGCATAATATTGTGGCACTGCCTGTGCATTGTACTAAGAGAACATTAATTAATAAGGTTTGTTTTTACCATTTATATAATCAGGAAATGTTTCAAAGCATATTCTTGCAAGAAAACAAAATTAGAAATTAAAACCCACAAATGTGCAGACAAAGTTTAAAGAAACATTAATTGATAAAAATATTCAGCGATTTGTGTAAATCTAGATATTATTAAAATTAATATGTCCTGTCATATTACAATGCAAAAATCCAATGTCTCATGACAGAAATGCAACCTTAAGGAGCCATCACATGAATGGCATATCTAAACCTACTGAATTTTAAATTCCGCCCACCTGTTGCGTTCAAGGGATATCCAAATCACGCACACGACTGGGTTATGAAATGTACTCTGGCATTCTTTGCCAGTTTTTGCTGAAACATGCTCCTCCCCTAAATCACTTCTCATCTCAGTCTTAAATGGCTGACCCCTTATCCTGAGACAATGTCCCCTAGTTCTAGACTCTCCAGCCAGGGGAAACAACCTCTCAGCATCTACCCTGTCAAGCCCCCTCATAATCTTGTATATTTCAATGAGATCACCTCTCATTCTTCTAAACTCCAGAGGGTATAGGCCCATTCTACTCTATCTCTCCTCATAGGACAACCCTCTCATCCCAGGAATCAATCTAGTGAACCTTCATTGCACCGCCTCTAAGGCAAGTATATCCTTCCTTAGATAAGGAGACTAAAACTGTACAAAGTACGCCAGGTGAGGTCTCACCAAAGTCCTGTACAATTGTAGTAAGACTTCCTTACTCTTGTACTCCAACCCCCTTGCAATAAAGGCCAACATGCCATTTGCCTTCCTAATTGCTTATTGTACCTGCATGCTTACTTTTTGTGTTTCTTGTACGAGGACACCCAAATCCCTCTGAACACCAACATTTAATAGTTTCTCACCATTTAAAAAATATTCTGTTTTTCTCTTCTTCCTACCAAACTGAATAACCTCACATTTCCCCACATTATACTCCATCTGCCACCTTCTTGCCCACTCACTTAACCTGTTTATATCACTTTGCAGACTCTGTGTCCTCCTCACAGCTTACTTTCCCTCCTAGCTTTGTATCGTCAGCAAACTTGGATACATTACACTTGGTCCCTTCGTCTAAGTCATTAATATAGATTGTAAATAGCTGAGGCCCAAGCACTGATCCTTGCGGCACCCCACTAGTTACAGCCTGCCAACCTGAAAATGACCTGTTTATCCCTTCTCTCTGTTTTCTGTCCATTAACCAATCCTCTATCCATGCTAATATATTACCCCCAACCCAATAAGCCCCTATCTTGAGTAAAAATCTTTTATGTGGCAATTATCGAATGCCGTTTGAAAATCCAAAGAAATACTACATTCACTGGTTCCCCTTTATCTACCCTGCTAGTCACATCCTCAAAAAACTCTAATAAATTTGTCAAACACTATTTCCCTTTCATAAAACCATGTTGACTCTGCCTAATCATGTTATGATGTTCTAAGTGCCCTTTTACCACTTCGTTAAAAATGGATTCCAGCATTTTCCCATCTAACTGGCCTGTAGTTGCCTGTTTTCTCTCTCCCTCCTTTCTTGAATAGTGGGGTCACATTTGCTACCTTCCAATCCAGTGGGACCGTTCTAGAATCTAGGGAATTTTGGAAGATCACCACTAATGCATCTACTATCTCTGCAGCCACCTCTTTTAGAACACTAGGATGTAAGCCATCAGGTCCAGGGGATTTATCGGCTTTTAGTCCCATTTGTTTCTCCAGTACTTTTTTCTACTGATCACTGATCACTGCACCTGGTCTTTATTCCCCCTGTGCATTGTCATAAAAGATCTACTACATTTTACATCATTTTTTTAAATCACTGTAATATTTCTTGACTGAAAGGACTATGGATATAATTAAGATCAGGAATGAGTAATTCCAGACAGACCCAGTCAGAATGTGAAGCTTTCCACTCTCTACCACAAATTGAGAATTATGGAACTAATCCTCTTCTCAGCACAGCAAAGAACTACAAATAGGAGGTTTGTGGAGTTCCAAAGTCTCACTAAAGATAGAAAACAAACCAGACCTGCCCAGATCAGATCAGCCATCCAGCAGCATTATAACCTGTGGGGTCTCAGCATGCAACCCCTAAGGCCCATCTCAGACCAGTGTCTGTGGAATGCAATGCACAGTTGGCAGACCCAAGATATTCTGCAGCTTGCACTGAGATCAGCAACAAAGAAGCAATGTGCATATGCGCTTGGACCCGTGTTAGGAGAATTCAGGTAGGAACGTCTGTTGTCTCCTAACATTAAAAAGTAAGTTTATAAGGTGCTCAATGAGGCACTTTTACAATGCGGCTTTTCACTAGGAGTTATATGGTACCCAGTGTGAACTCAAATGATTGTGAGCCTGTTTCGCAGTAGGGGCCTCATATCACTAGGCTTTAGTGTGCTCAGGTATCGTATTAGCACTTGATTCCAGAGTTATACAATCACTTTCACATCAATATGTACATGAAACTGCTTTGCGGCAACATGAACTTTAATGGTATTTGCTCAATCATGCTATTTTACTCAAAACATAATTAAATTTAAGGTAAGTAAAATTAAGTAGTAGTGGTTAGATTATTACATAAAATAATTTTTAGCAAGTTTGTATTGTTAAGTCTTAATCCCAGCATGCATTCCAACTTTGAGCCTCTGTAATTCAAGATTTTTTTTCAAAAAATATACTTTATTCATAAAATTTGCAGCAATACATACAGTACAGTTGTCATATCACATTCCAAATGTACACAATACAAATTATACAATTTGCAGGTTACATCGAGTACAGTTCAATGAACACATTGTACATAATTACAGTTCATCACACTCTAGGGTGCCTCATTGCATTACACTCAATACAGATTATTGATTACAGATTCATTACAAGTACATTACAGATTCATTACAGGTACATTACATCAATTTGAATTTTACATTCTGCCCGAGGGGTTTTTTCCCTGATTGCAGCCCCTCGGTATACAATGGTGGGAAGGCTCTAAACGGTTGCCTTTCCCCACAGAGCCTTTGCGGCGGCCGGACCCATCCTCAGTGCGTCCCTCAGCACGTAGTCCTGGACCTTGGAATGTGCCAGTCTGCAACACTTTGTCGAGGACAGCTCCTTGCACTGGAAGACCAGCAAGATTCGGGCAGACCAAAGGGCGTCTTTCACCGAGTTAATGGTCTACCAGCAGCAGTTGATGTCTGTCTCGGTGTGCGTCCCCGGGAACAGCCCGTAGAGCACAGAATCCTGTGTTACGGAACTGCTTGGGACAAACCTGGACAGATACCACTGCATCTCTCTCCAGACCTTCCTTGCAAAGGCGCATTCCAGAAGGAGATGGGTGACGGTTTCATCTGCACCGCAGCCTCCTCGGGGACAGCGCGCGATGGCGCTGAGAGTCCAGGAGTGCATGAAAGATCTGACAGGAAGGGCCCTTCTCACCACCAGCCAAGCTATGTCTTGGTGCTTGTTTGAAAGTTCTGGCGATGAGGCATTCTGCCAAATGACATTGACAGTCTGCTCGGAGAACCAACTGACAGGATCCATCACCTCCTTTTCCCGTAGGGTCTCGAGGACGTTACGTGCGGACCACAGACTGATTGTCTTGTGGTTGAAAGTGCATTTTTGCATGAACTTTTCGACGAAGGACAGGTGGGGCGGAACGGTCCAACTGGACGGAGTGTTCCGTGGCAGCGTGGCCAGGCCCATCCTTCGCAACACTGGAGATAGGTAGAACCTCAGCACGTAGTGACATTTTGTGTTTTCGTACCAAGGGTCCACGCAAAGCTTGATGCAGCCGCACACGAAAGTGGCCATCAGGATGAGGGCCACGTTGGGCACGCCTTTGCCCCCTTTCTCCAGAGATTTGTACATCGTGTGTAATTCAAGATTACCAAGTGGCCAGTGGACAGTATTCATAGAGCTCTCAACATTGGTGATCAGAAAATGCCTTTATATGGGTGGATCTATGTTTAACTTGAGCTTGATAAATGTCACATTTTAACCCAAAATGAGTGATGTGACTGCTGATCAATGACACTTAGCAAATCAGCTTTAGCAACCAAATGTGGGTCGTGACTTGCTTCTAGCCATAGAGCAAGGCTGCACGGGAGGAAGGACTTTATGGGGAGGCATTTCACATTTACTTCTGAGCGAACCTGAATTTGTGATACAATGGGCATGATTTTTACTTGGACCCAGGAAGAGAGCAGGAGGGTAGATTTTCATGTGGGAAACCTGGAAGTGAAGTGCATGCGTCAGAATCTGCGATCACAACTTGATTGAAGGCAATTATTTCTGCTTTCGGGTTTCCTGTGCAATTGACTAGCTTGCTGCGTTGTTGGGAGGGAAAGCAGCCGGGGAACGAATGCCAGAAAAATCTGAAGTCTGGGATGGTGGGGGGGGAGGAGGGGGTCGGAGACATCGCAGGGTCTTGGCCATCGAGATGGGGGTTCTCCGATATCGGGCAGGGAGGTTCTCGGCGATCAGGCGGGGAGGTTCTCAGCCATCAGGGGGGTGGGGGTGGGGGTGTTCCGGCCATTGGGAGGGGGTACTCAACCATTGGGAGGAGGTCTTAGCCATTGGAGGATCTCAGCAGTGGGAGGGAGGTGCGGCCATC
This sequence comes from Heptranchias perlo, assembly GCF_035084215.1. Classification (NCBI taxonomy): domain Eukaryota; kingdom Metazoa; phylum Chordata; class Chondrichthyes; order Hexanchiformes; family Hexanchidae; genus Heptranchias; species Heptranchias perlo. The sequence goes on along the minus strand of NC_090334.1, from coordinate 36,648,904 downwards.
CGGGGGGTATCTCGGCCGTCAGGGCTGGAGGGTCTCGGCAGAAGGGGGCGGGGCGGACTTGGCTGTTGGGGGGGGCTCTCGGCCGTTGGGGGGTCTCGGCCATCGAGGTGGGGGTCTCGGCCAGCGGAGGGGTGTCTCAGCCGTCCGAGGTAGGGGGTCTTGGCCATTGGTGAGGGAGTCTTGTCCATTGGCGGGGGGTCTCAGCTGTCAGGGGGAGGGGTCTTGGCCATTGGGGGGGTCTCAGCCATTGGGGGGGAGTGGGGCTTTATTTATTTGTTCATAGGATGTGGGCATCGCTGGCAAGGCCAGCATTCATTGCCTATCCCTAATTGCCCTTGAGAAGGTGGTGGTGAGCAGCCTTTTTGTACCGCTGCAGTCTGTGTGGTGAAGGTTCTCCCACAGTGCTGTTAAGTAGGGAGTTCCAGGATTTTGACCCTGCGATGGTGAAGGAACGGCGATATATTTCCAAGTCGGGATGGTGTCTGACATGGAGGGCAACGTTCAGGTGGTGTTGTTCCTCTGCGCCTGCTGCCCTTGTCCTTCTAGGTGGTAGAGATCGTGGTTTGGGAGGTGCTGTCGAGTTGCTGCAGTGCATCCTGTGGATGGTACACACTGCAACCACAGTGCGCTGGTGGTAGAGGGAGTGAATGTTTAGGGTGGTGGATGGGGTGCCAATCAAAAGGGCTTTTTTTTTATTCGTTCATGGGATGTGGGCGTCGCTGGCGAGGCCGGCATTTATTGCCCATCCCTAATTGCCCTTCAGAAGGTGGTGGTGAGCCGTCTTCTTGAACCGCTGCAGTCTGTGTGATGAAGGTTCTCCCACAGTGCTGCCTTGTCCTGGATGGTGTCGAGTTCTTGAGTGTTGTTGGAGCTGCACTCATCCAGGCAAGTGGAGAGTATTCCATCACACTCCTGACTTGTGCCTTGCAGATGGTGGAAAGGCTTTGGTGAGTCAGGAGGTGAGTCACTCGCCGCAGAATACCCAGCCTCTGACCTGCTCTTGTAGCCACAGTGTTTATGTGGCTGGTCCAGTTAAGTTTCTCATCAATGGTGACCCCCAGGATGTTGATGGTGGGGGATTCAACAATGGTAATGCCATTGAATGTCAAGGGGAAGTGGTTAGACTCTCCCTTGTTGGAGATGGTCATTGCTTGGCACATATGTGGTGTGAATGTTGCTTGCCACATATCTGCCCAAGCCTGGATGTTGTTCAGGTCTTGCTGCATGAGGGCACAGACTGCTTCATTATCTGAGGGGTTGCGAATGGAACTGAACACTGTGCAGTCATCAGCAAACATCCCCACTTCTGATCGTTTGATGGTGGGAACGTCATTGATGAAGCAGCTGAAGATGGTTGGGCCTAGGACACTGCCCTGAGTAATTCCTGCAGCAATGTCCTGAGGCTGAGATGATTGACCTCCAACAACCACTACCATCTTCCTTTGTACTAGATACGACTCCAGCCACTGAAAAATTTTCCCCCGATTCCCATTGACTTTGATTTTACTAGGATTTCTTGATGCTATACTCGGTCAAATGCTGCATTGATGTCAAGGGCAGTCACTCTCACCTCACCTCTGGAACTCAGCTCTTTTGTCCATGTTTGGACCAAGGCTGTAATGAGGCCTGGAGCCAAGTGGTCCTGGCGGAACCCAAACTGAGCAACAGTGAGCAGATTAATGGTGAGTAAGTGCTGCTTGATAGCACTGTTGATGACACCTTCTTTGCTGATGATTGAGAGTAGACTGATGGGATGGTAATTGGACGCACCTGGACAATTTTCCACTTTGTCGGATAGATGCCAATGTTGTAGCTGTACTGGAACAGCTTGGCTAGAGGCGAGGCTAGTTTTTTTTTATTTGTTCATGGATTGTGGGCGTCGCTAGCAAGGCCAGCATTTATTGCCCATCCCGAATTGCCCTTGAGAAGGTGGTGGTGAGCCACCTTCTTGAACCGCTGCAGTCTGTGTGGTGAAGGTTCTTCCACAGTGCTGTTAGGTAGGGAGTTCCACGATTTTGACCCAACGATGATGAAGGAACGGCGATATATTTCCAAGTCAGGATAATGTGTGACTTGGAGGGGAACATGCAGGGGGTGTTGTTCCCACGTGCCTGCTGCCCTTGTCCTTCTAGGTGGTAGAGGTCGTGGGTTTGGGAGTTGCTATCAAAGAAGCTTTGGTGAGTTGCTGCAGTGCATCCTGTACATGGTACACACTGCAGCCATGGTGGTGAAGGGAGTGAATGTTTAGGGTGGTGGATGGGGCACCAATCAAGCGGGCTGCTTTGTCCTGGATGGTGTCGAGCTTCTTGAGTGTTGATGGAGCTGCACTCATCCAGGCAAGTGGAGAGTATTCCATCATACTCCTGACTTGTGCCTTGTAGATGGTGGCAAGGCTTTGGGGAGTCAGGAGGTGAGTCACTCGCCGCAGAATACCCAGCCTCTGACCAGCTCTTGTAGCCACAGTATTTATGTGGCTGGTCCAGTTAAGTTTCTGGTCAATGGTGACCCCCAGGATGTTGATGGTGGGGGATTTGGCGATGGTAATGCCATTGAATGTCAAGGGGAAGTGGTTAGACTCTATTTTGTTGGAGATGGTCATTGCCCGTCTCTTGTCTGGCACGAATGTTACTTGTCACTTATCAGCCAAAGCCTGGATGTTGTCCAGGTCTTGCTGCATGCGGGCATGAACCATTTCATTATCTGAGGGGTTGCGAATGGAACTGAACACTGTGCAGTCATCAGCAAACATCCCCACTTCTGATCGTTTGATGGTGGGAACGTCATTGATGAAGCAGCTGAAGATGGTTAGGCCTAGGACACTGCCCTGAGTAATTCCTGCAGCAATGTCCTGAGGCTGAGATGATTGACCTCCAACAACCACTACCATCTTCCTTTGTACTAGATACGACTCCAGCCACTGAAAGGTTTTCCCCCTGATTCCCATTGACTTTGATTTTACTAGAATTTCTTGATGCTATACTCGGTCAAATGCTGCATTGGTGTCAAGGGCAGTCACTCTCACCTCACCTCTGGAACTCAGCTCTTTTGTCCATGTTTGGACCAAGGCTGTAATGAGGCCTGGAGCCGAGTGGTCCTGGCGGAACCCAAACTGAGCAACAGTGAGCAGATTAATGGTGAGTAAGTGCTGCTTGATAGCACTGTTGATGACACCTTCTTTGCTGATGATTGAGAGTAGACTGATGGGATGGTAATTGGACGCACCTGGGCAATTTTCCACTTTGTCGGATAGATGCCAATTTTGTCGCTGTACTGGAACAGCTTGGCTAGAGGCGAGGCTAGTTTTTTTTTATTTGTTCATGGAATGTGGGCGTCGCTAGCAAGGCCAGCATTTATTGCCCATCCCTAATTGCCCTTGAGAAGGTGGTGGTGAGCCGCCTTCTTGAACCGCTGCAGTCTGTGTGGTGAAGGTTCTTCCACAGTGCTGTTAGGTAGGGAGTTCCACGATTTTGACCCAACGATGATGAAGGAACGGCGATATATTTCCAAGTCAGGATAATGTGTGACTTGGAGGGGAACATGCAGGGGGTGTTGTTCCCAGGTGCCTGCTGCCCTTGTCCTTCTAGGTGGTAGAGGTCGTGGGTTTGGGAGGTGCTATCAAAGAAGCTTTGGAGAGTTGCTGCAGTGCATCCTGTAGATGGTACACACTGCAGCCATGGTGGTGAAGGGAGTGAATGTTTAGGGTGGTGGATGGGGCACCAATCAAGCGGGCTGCTTTGTCCTGGATGGTGTCGAGCTTCTTGAGTGTTGTTGGAGCTGCACTCATCCAAGCAAGTGGAGAGTATTCCATCACACTCCTGACTTGTGCCTTCTAGATGGTGGCAAGGCTTTGGGGAGTCAGGAGGTGAGTCACTCGCCGCAGAATACCCAGCCTCTGACCAGCTCTTGTAGCCACAGTATTTATGTGGCTGGTCCAGTTAAGTTTCTGGTCAATGGTGACCCCCAGGATGTTGATGATGGGGGATTTGGTGATAGTAATGCCGTTGAATGTCAAGGGGAGGTGGTTAGACTCTCTTTTGTTGGAGATGGTCATTGCCCGTCTCTTGTCTGGCACGAATGTTACATGTCACTTATCAGCCAAAGCTTGGATGTTGTCCAGGTCTTGCTGCATGCAGGCATGAACCGTTTCATTATCTGAGGGGTTGCGAATGGAACTGAACACTGTGCAATCATCAGCGAACATCCCCATTTCTGACATTATGATGGAGGGAAGGTTATTGTTGAAGCAGCTGAGGATGGTTGTGCCAAGGACAATGCCCTGCGGAACTGCTGCAGCAATGTCCTGGGGCTGAGATGATTGGGCTCCAACAACAACTACCATCTTCCTTTGTGCTAGGTATAACTCCAGCCACTGGAGTGTTTTCCCCCTGATTCCCATTGACTTCAATTTCACTGGGGCTCCTTGGTGCCACAATTGGTCAAATGCTGCCTTGATGTCCAGGGCAGTCACTTTCACCTCACCTCTGGAATTCAGCTCTTTTGTCCATGTTTGGACCAAGGCTGTAATGAGGTCTGGAGCCCATTGGTTCTGGTGGAACCCAAACTGAGCATCGATGAGCAGGTTATTGGTGAGTAAGTGCCGCTTGATAACACTGTCGACGACACCTTCCAGCACTTTGCTGATGATTGAGAGTAGACTGATGGGGCGGTAATTGTCCGAATTGGATTTGTCCTGCTTTCTGTGGACAGGACATACCTGGGCAATTTTCCACATTGTTGGGTAGATGCCAGTGTTGTAGCTGTACTGGAACAGTTTGGCTAGAGGCGTGGCTAGTTCTGGAGTACAAATCTTCAGCACTACAGCCAGGATGTTGTCGGGGCCCATAGCCTTTGTTGTATCCAGTGCACTCAGCCGTTTCTTGATATCACGTAGAGTGAATCGAATTGGCTGAAGACTGGCTTCTGTGATGGTGTGGCTATCAGGAGGAGGCCGAGATGGATCATCCACTCGGCACTTTTGGCTGAAGATGGTTGCAAACGCTTCAGCCTTGCCTTTTGCACTCATGTGCTGGGCTCTGCCATCATTGAGGAATTGTAAACAATTTTACAACACCAAGTTATAGTCCAACAATTTTATTTGAAATTCACAAGCTTTCGGAGGCTTCCTCCTTCCTCAGGTGAATGTGGAAATGAAATCCTCGAAATTGTTGGACTATAACTTGATGTTGTAAAATTGTTTACAATTGTCAACTCCACATCATCATTGAGGAAGGGATGTTCACGGAGCATCCTCCTCCTTTTAATTGTTTAATTGTCCACCACCAATCACGACTGGATGTGGCCGGACTGCAGAGCTTTGATCTGATCCGTTGGTTGTGGAATCGCCTAGCTCTGTCTATAGCATGTTGTTTATCATGAATGTTGATTTGAATCCTAATCAGCAATTTCTGAGATGGGGTGGTTGGGGGCGAATGAGAGATAATGTTCCTATGCCAGAATTTCTGCTCAGTGCTCGGGATGAGAAGATTTGTTGTCCGACCCTGGAATGTCTGCTAAGTGTTTGTGGTCCTATGCTTTGTGGATGCATTTGGGCTTATGGTCATTTCTTGAGGAATTCTTCTCGGATATATGCTCATTGGCTTGGTTCCCAATTTTTTCACAGTGAGTGGGGTTTGATTTTTTTTTTGCTCAATTGAGTGGGGGCCATGTTTATTATTCTACCGGGGAATGTAGAAGGTGATGCAATGGTGGTGCTGCAGGGGAGAAATTTATTTTCACTGGTGGCAGTTTTTGCTAGTTGATCGTCCATGGAATTGCACATGGCGAGTCAAAACCAATGAAACTTTTCAGGTCAATCAAGGGAGATAGTTGAACCAAGACTGGGAGGGGAGCGGTGACAGAAAGGGAATGGATGAAAATGGTGAAGGCAGACTGAGAGAGGGGGAGAGGAAGGGTCGGGAAGGGAGAGGCAGTGAGGGGGAGGAATGGGGACCATAAAACCATAAGAGATACGAGTAGAAGTAGGCCATTTTGCCCTTCGAGCCTGCTGCGCCATTTAATGAGAACATGGCTGATCTGATTTTTACCACTTTCCTGTCTTTTACCCATATCCTTTGACTCCCTTGCTGGTCAAAAATTTGTCTAACTCAGCCTTGAATGTATTCAATGACTCAGCCTCTACAGTTTTTGGGGGTAAAGAATTCCAAAAATTCATGACCCTCTGGGAGAAGAAATTCCTCCTCATTTCCATCTTAAACGGGCGACCCCTTATTCTGAGACTATGCCCCCTAGTTTTAGATTCCCCCATGAGGGGTAACATCCTCTCAGCATCTACTCTATCGAGTCCCCTCAGAATCTTATATGTTTCAATAAGATCACCTTTCATTCTTCGAAACTCCAATGAGTATAGACCCAACCTGTTCAATCTTACCTCATAAGACAAAGACAACCCTTCCATACCCGGAATCAACCAAGTGAACCTTCTCTGAACTGCCTCCAATGAAAGTATATCCTTCCTTAAATAAGGGCCCCAGAACTGTATGCAGTACTCCAGGTGTGGTCTCACCAGCACCCTGTACAGTTGTATCATGACTTCCCTGCTTTTATACTCCATCCCCCTAGAAATAAAGGTCAATATTCCATTTGCCTTCCGGATTACCTGTTCCATCTGTATGTTGACTTTTTGTGTTTCATGTACAAGAACACCCAGATCTCTCTGTACCGCAGCATTTTGTAGTATTTCTCCATTCAAATAATATTTTGCTTTTTTACTTTTCCTCCCAAAGTGGATGATTTCACATTTTCCCACAATTTATTCCATCTGCCAAATTTTTGCCCATTCGCTTAACCTGTCAATATCCCTTTGCAGACACTTTGAGTCCTCCTTGCAACTTGCTTTTCCATCTATCTTTGTACCATCAGCAAATTTGGCCACAATACACTGCTCCTTCATCCAAGTCATTGATATATATTGTAAATAGTTGAGGCCCCAGCACTGACCCCTGCAGCACCCCACTAGTTACAGATTGCCATTTTGAAAATTACCCTTTTATCCTGACTCTTTATTTTCTGTTAGTTAGCCAATCCTCTATCCATGCGAATATATATTACCCCAAACACCAAGAGCTCTTATCTTGTGAAGTAACCTTTTATGTGGCACCTTATTGAATGCCTTTTGGAAATCCAAATATACTACATTCATTGGTTTCCCTTTATCCACCCTGCCCGTTACTTCCTCAAAGAACTCTAATAAATTTGATGTGGAGATGCCGGTGATGGACTGGGGTTGACAATTGTAAACAATTTTACAACACCAAGTTATAGTCCAGCAATTTTATTTTAAATTCACAAGCTTTCGGAGGCTTCCCCCTTCGTCAGGTGAACGATGTGAAATTTTCACATCGTTCACCTGACGAAGGGGGAAGCCTCCGAAAGCTTGTGAATTTAAAATAAAATTGCTGGACTATAACTTGGTGTTGTAAAATTGTTTCTAATAAATTTGTCAGACATGATTTCCCCTTCATAAAACCATGTCGACTCTCCTTGATTGTATTATGAGTCTCCAAATGTCCTGCTACTATTTCCTTAATAATGGTTTCTAGCATTTTCCCAATGACAGTGTTAGGCTAACTGCTCTATAGTTACCTGTCTCACTCCCTTCTTGAATAGGGTGTTATGTTTGTGGTTTTCCAATCCGCTGGGACCTTTCCAGAATCTAGTGAATTCTGGAAGATTACAACCAATGCATCCACTATCTCTGTAGCCACTTCCTTTAAGATCCTCAGATGCAAGCCATCAGGTCCAGGGGACTTGTCAGCCTTTAGACCCATTAGTTTACCTGGTACTTTTTCTCTAGTGATAGTGATTGTTTTTAGTTCCTCCCTCCCCTTTGCCCCTTGATTTTCTACTATTATTGGTATGTTATTAGTGTCTTCTACTGTGAAGACAGATACACATTATCTGTTCAATTCCTCTGCCATTTCCTTGTTTCCCAGTCTCATCCTCTAAGGGAGCAATGTTTACTTTAGCTACTCTCTTCCTTTTTATATATTTGTAGAAGCTTTTACTGTCAGTTTTTATATTTCTTGCTAATTTACTCTCATAATTTATTTTCTCCCTCTTTATTATTTTTAGTTATCCTTTGCTGGTTTCTAAAGTTTTCCCAATCTTCGGGCTTACCAGTGATCTTTGCCATGTTGTATGCTTTTTCTTTTAACTTGATACCATCCTTGACTTCCTCAGTTAGCCATAGTTGGTTCACCCTTTTTGTGGAGTCTTTCCTCCTCACAGGGATATATTTTTGTTGCGAGTCATAAAATATCTTTTTAAATGTTTGCCACTGCTTATCCACCATCATACCATCTAATCTGTTTACCCAGTCCACTTTAGCCAATTCTGCCCTCATTCCTTTGTAATTGGCCCTTTTTAAGTTTAATACAGTAGTTTCAGACCCAAGATCCTCGCTCTCAAACTGGATGTGAAATTCTATCACGTTATGATCACTGCTCCCCAAGGGATCCTTTACTTTGAGGTCATTAATTAATCCTGTTTCGTTACCCATTACCAGATCCAAAATGGCCTGTTGCATGGTTGGTTCCCTGACGTATTGGTCTAAGAAACAGTCCCCAATACACTCAATGAACTCCTCCTAAGGACTACTTTTGCCAATTTGATTTGTCCAATCTATGTGAAAGTTAAAATCACCCATGTTTATTGCATTACTTTCTTTACAAGCCCCTCTTATTTCCTGATTTATATTTTGCCCTACAGTGTAGCTACTGTTAGGGGGCCTATATACTACTCCCACCAGTGATTTCTTTCCCTTGCTATTTCTTACCTCCACCCAAATTGATTCGACATCTTGATCTTCTGAGCCATGATCATTTCTCACTATTATACCAATTTCATCCTTTATTAACAGAGCTACCCCACCATCTTTACCTTTTTTCCTCTCCTTCCGAAATGTTAAATAACCCTGAATATTTAGCTCCCAACCTTGGTCACCTTGCAATCACATCTCTGTAATGGGCACGAGATCACACCCATTTGTTTCTATTTGTACCGTCAATTCATCTATCTTATTACAAATGCTGCGTGCACTCAGATAAAGAACCTTTAATTTTGTCTTTTTACCATCCCTTCCTACTCTGGCCCCATTTGCTAGTGCACTGTTGTGCTTGTACACTCTGTCCCTTCCTGACACACTGTTTATCATTACCCCCATCACATTCCTGTACCACTTCCTTGTCTTTTCTCTTTATCAATCTAAACTTTGCCCCACCTGAACCCTCTCCCCCCCCCTCTATTTAGTTTAAAGCCTTCTCTACTGCCCTAGTTATTCAGTTCACCAGAACACTGGTCCCAGTATGGTTTAGGTGAAGCCCGTCCCAACAGAACAGCTCCCTCTTTCCCCAGTACAGATGCCAGTGCTCCATGAATCAAAACCCACTTCTCCCACACCAATCTTTGAGCCACGCATTCATCTCTCTGATCTGATTTACCCTGTGCCAATTTGCTCATGGCTCAGGTAATAATCTGGAGATTATCACCTTTGTGGTTCTGCTTTTTAATTTAGTCCCTAGCTGCTCAAACTCCCTCAGCAGAAGCTCTTTCTTAGTCCTACCTATGTCGTTGGTACCTACGTGGACCATGACAACTGGATCCTCCCCCTCCCACTCCAAGTTCCTCTCCAGTCCTGAGGAGATGTCCTTAACCCTTGCACTGGGTAGGCAACACAGCCTTCGGGACTCTCGCTCTTTGCTGCAGAAAACAGTTTCTATCCCTCTAACTATACTGTCACCTACTACAACCAGGGGAGAGAAGGCCGATAGAGGGTGAGGACAGGGGTGGGCTGGTGTGAGGGAGAGATGAGAGGAGAGGAGGATGGAAAGGGAGAGGAGAGAGGGAAAATGAAAGGGATGGGGAGGAATAGAGAGTGAGCAGGAGGAGGGGAGAGGGAGAGAAGGTGAGATGGAGGGGGAGAGAAGCAGGTGAGGGGGAGAGAGGGACGACTGGGGAAAGGGGCACCCAGGCAGGAGCTTGAGATTTGTCTGATTTCTGGATGTGGTATCTTGGTGCTTCCCAAGAACTTAGAAACAAGTCCGATTGGTAGTTTCCTCGGCAGGTTGGAAGTTTGCCGAACTATTTGCAGGACACGTACACCCGACGCCAGCCACAAGTGTAATTCAAGTAGATTTGTTAACAAATATTTTTATTCATTTTTGTTTGGCTTCTGTGTTTCATGTTACTTGGGATTCATTCTTTGGAATTGCCTATTGCTCTGAGGATTCTACTGTTGATTTTGTGTATGTTTCCACCATCCTGGATTTCCACGGATGCTTACTCTTTGCTGGTTACACATCTTGCTGTATTTTTAAGGTACTCTACACTTCCTTATGTTTACAAATAACTTTACGTTTTTTATTACTGACTGTATGGTGGGAAGAAGCCAGCAGACAACAATACCAATATTAAACAAGGAAAGACCTGTAGCCAACATAATGAGTCAATGGGAGCCACCAGCATCTCGCACCCACTGCAGTGCATGATGGTCTGCACTGAGGCTGCATGGGGAGGAGGGCATGAAGAGCTGGCTCCAGATTCAGGCCAGGAATAAGGAACATATACCAGGGTGAGCAGGAGAGAAGTGATTTGATGATCAGTGCAGTACAAGCAACATTCATATTTTGAACTTCCTAACAGCACCAGCACTAGCATAAGCATTAAAAGATGAAAAGCATAACGGATGTCCCTGGCAGTTATTTTCTGCTGCATATGGGAAATGTGGTGGATTCAATCAAAGGGCCTGTCAACCACTGCTGAGGGAAGACTCAGCTGTGGGAAAAGGACCTTAGGAACTCTGGCGAGGAAAGTAGATTGATTACAGCAGATATGACAGAGAAGGAGAAAATTAGAGAAAGGGATGAAATATTTACTGGAAGTGGGGTGGGAAGAAACACAATCCAAATAGTTGTGGGAATCCAAGCTTATAATACATATCTATGGAAAGTGTTTGCCCCTCAGCCCATGGGCCATCCTGGAAAATTTGGCACTAGGCTAGGACCTGGGTGTACTCATGTACTGGCTAGTTTCTTCTTGTTCTGGTGTAGACTAGCTGAAGTTACAGCAAAACTATTCCAGAACAACTGTGGATTTTTGGGACTGAACACTTCAGCTTTTTCTGAGATAACGTTACTGAAAAAACCCAATTTAATCACTCTGTGAATAGAGTAATTTATTTAGTAAACATATAATTTTACATGTGTGACAAATGAGACTCTTCACTTTGAGATGTTGCCATTTTTAAATCTATATTTTATAATGTATTCTAAATGGTGACAGTAGCTACATTTTTTTATTTATGGGTGTTTGAGAGAGAACTCAAGGCAATCAGGAAAATAAAACAGTTAATATAGACTGTCAATTCTGTAAGGGCTGTACCATTAATTTAGTTTGCATGAGTTTCTGAATAAAAATCTTGAATTTAATCACATTTATTTAAGCAGAATTTTTAGTAACTGTAAGTATTGTTGCAGAGATATTTGGTAAAGTTGAAAAGGTCCAAATTAGCATAATCTTTTCTTAGATTTTATACCTTTTAGTTCTTACTATAAAATCCTGCACCCTAAACCAATGGTGCCGAATGGCCATTTGATATCCCAAGTAAGGAGCTGTTTCCCCCTCCCCTCCCCCATGAGACATGGAAAGATTTATTTATTTCTATAACTGTGGTATCATCAGTGAGTAAGGAAAACACTCTTTATTTTCCAGGAACCAATCAAAAAACACTCCATACTCTCTGAGAAAAGCTCTTACAAACTTCTATCCAAATCCTTGCAGTGGAGATGTGCAGTCCCATCCCCTGCAAGAGCATAACCTGAAACTTGCTGTGAGCAACACCATGGGATGTCTGCTAGTCTGTATAAAAGTTCTGAGATATATCACACATGTAAACTGCCCACCACACCGAAATCTTAATTGATTCCTGAGAAATTTGAGCCAGTCAAAAGACACTTCTATACCTATATCACTATTTCTCATCACAAAACAAGTCCTTTTAGTCACCATGTTGCTTCATTCTTTATCTATCGCCGTTCCCTTTTATCTTTCGTTCATTCTTTCCAACTTTGACCATTTATTCATTTTTTCCCACTCATGCTTTTATTTGTTTCAAGGCAGCCAGTTATCACTGTATTATTTACTTATTTCCTCCCAGCTCATTCCTAAATTGTTACTATTTCCTTGCGACTCTCTCCAGCTACATTAGTTATTTATTTCCTGCCCATGTACTCCACATGCATTAATCACTTCCAGCTGACCCTAATCCACCAGTATATGACAGATAATACTCCCAATCCATGCAACTTTATGGTCAACACATAAACACTTACACCATAACACTCCTTTCATTGCGAAACTGCATATCCCCCAATGTACTCTGCACATGGGACAATCACCAATTATTTACAAAATTCCACTTGAAAATTCCCATTTATTTCACATGAGGTGACAAGGTTGGATATCTTCAATAGAAGATATTGAAGTGTCTTGTCATCTATTATCTCTCTCAAAAGGATAGGCTATCACTTTTGTCCATAATTTGTCAGATTCCGCTTACTCAGAGGATTTGTAACCAGTGTTTATTTACACTATTTAGGGGATGATACTCTTTTTTTATAATTGGGGAATGATGCATGTTCTCTCAATTCTTTCTATAAGAGCATCTTAAGCAAGTCCCACAATGACCTGCAGCCCATCATATGCATGAGTGATAAACAACAATGAAGGTTCTTGACAACTCAGACATCAAGTGTGAATTTCAGCAGTTCAGCACGCTTGGAAAAGAAGAAGTCATTCAGTAAGCAATTAATTAATGCTCATTAGCAGTTATCATTTTGGCTCATTTGCAAGAGGTTTAGCAGGAAATAAATAAGTCATTTGCAGGTGGCGCTTTCAGTCTTGGTGCAATCAAATAGCTGAAAAAAGCTTCAGAACCCCTAGTTGTACTTCAAATCTCTTAGGGCAAATACTGAAGGGAATAGAAGCACAGAAGGGGTCTAAAAGCTTCAGGTGTTAAGCACAGTGTTTGAGATCAGCAAGGGGTAAAATTTCATGGATTCCTCCAAACAGCCTCCCACTTACAACAGTCACTTCTTGTGCTTTATTGCTGTGACAGTGACAAGTATTCTCTAAACTGGACACTCGAGTGCAAACATGATCTGCAACTTAAACCTGGCAGCGCTACTCAGAGCTGGTTTCTGTTTGAACTGAGCCATGACTGCAAATCAAAAAGGGGCTTGTGAAAGTGGTAAACACAGAGGAATGAACATTCTAGATGGCTAATGCATCATTTTTGTGACACGTTGTGACTGATGAGTGTGGTTGATGTGGGTTTTTGATAAGTGCCTCATCAGTATCCTCATCATGATCACACTACTGTGCCGTGGTATGTGCCCTGACTTGATTGTAATTGCTTGAATCTGCTCCTGCTGCTCAGAAGCACAGACCAATATGCAATAAAACAGCAAGAGTTCAAGGTTAACTCTCTGAGCACTGAGGCACCATATATCACCAAAAAAAGGCCTTTATGATGTCTCACTACAATACCAAAATGACTTGACCAAAAGCAAAGTATGTGTTGGATATGTATTTTTCTGCTTGTTATTGTAATATTGATAGCATTTGAAAACAAATTTGTTAATTCACTTTTTATTGACACTGACATTGGCTCTGACATTTTGTGCTTACAACTGAAAATCCATTGATAAGCAATCTGAACTTCAAGCACTGAAATAAATGTACAAAAAAAAGCAAATGAAAGAACTCCAAGAAACTCCATCCGAAATAGAATTCTCATGAATCTTTTCTCTTTAAAACAAATTCAAAGATCTAACTGTTGTAGGTCTCCCATTACAATCCCAAACCCAGCAATTCCAAATCGCAAACCTGCAAAGCTTGAGTATTAGACTGAAGGGAGTCCAATAATACTTTTCATGCTCTTTATTCATTGTCCATAATGTTGAAGGAATGGATGCTATGCTGCAAGCTGAAAAAGACATTAAGAGCTTAACAAGTTAAATAAAAAGGAAAAAAAATCATTTTTTATGTTGTAAAGCATTTCTTTTCATGCAGTTGCAGCAGTTTTTTAAAAAAGAAAAACTTTTGCTCAATAGGTGGTCTTTTTATGTTCTTGAGCTTTAACAATTAGAAAAAGCAGGCCACCATGAATGTGTCAGAATGTAATGTTCTAAAGCAGGCAAAGACCATTCACTTTCTTTTGTTAATTGTTAGTTTCTGCAATGTCAGGTATTGTTCAAATCACAAATGTGGGAACATTCTTATTTGACATTTTCCTATAAATAGATGCTGACTGAGAATGACCAGTCAGTGAGACATCTTGTCAGAAGCAGGGAGGAACTTGCTGGTGAAAAACAAGGCCATGAACCCATGTTGAATGAATGACAGTTGGTAGTCAGAAAACCCAAAAGAAATTGTGAATGTTAAATGCCAAATAATTTAATATGTATGACTACTGTCTGATTACCCTTAAAGGGACTTAAAGCTTTTATTAAAGTTCAAGCATCATTTTCCTGTGCCTATTAATGAGCTTTCCAACAGAATACAAATACTTTTGCCCCATTTAAATTTCTGACCACTTTTCATAATGTCTGAAAAGATTCACTTCTAAGCTACTCCTATAAATCTGTATGTACATCAGTGCCTCTAAACATGCTAAGCAACATATATTTTGGTGTGAGAATTTAACTTAATTAAAGTATTATAAAAGCAGAGATTTTTTTGATTCTCATTTTTTTTTTAATACTGGAAATAAAGAGTAAAGCTTTAATTGTCTACAGGGTAGGAGCAGCAACTGCCATTGATGTGATGTCATGATGGTGATTGAGTTAATATGCATTCACCCATCTTGCAGACTTGGTTGTGCATGTCATATATGGTTAATTTTAACCATGTAGCAAGGATATGATGAAAGAAAATGACCAATATTTGGGTGCAGAAGGAAGACAGAGTATGAAGCTACATGAATGGAATTACAGACAGAAAAACAGAGAGGGAGACAGATTACAAGTAAAAAAGATGATTTCACTGTAGTCTGGTGCTAGATATCAAAATACTTTTACAGATACCAGTCTACCAATAGTTCCCTTTTGAATTCACCAGAATACAAACAAATGGATGGTTGGTTGATTTCATATACATGAAAT
The DNA here is from genome assembly GCF_035084215.1 of Heptranchias perlo. Classification (NCBI taxonomy): domain Eukaryota; kingdom Metazoa; phylum Chordata; class Chondrichthyes; order Hexanchiformes; family Hexanchidae; genus Heptranchias; species Heptranchias perlo. The sequence goes on along the minus strand of NC_090334.1, from coordinate 36,633,725 downwards.
GAGCCTGAAAAAATAACAACTCCTTGCAGCTTCTGACAACTGGAAATACTAAACTGCAAGGTAACAGTTGCAGCTGAATCTCTGGTAAACAATAATTGCTTAGCATTAACAGGTTTTTCTGACACTACTCATTGCACTTTGAAATTGGTATTGATTTGGTAGTGCATATGAAAACAATGTTATTGGAAAACAGAATTCTTTGACAGCCCTACTCCATTTTAATCAATATACAAACTTCAGTGGGATTTCAGACTGAAATGCTACACTTGGGAATGGTTCAGTATTTTATTGATTCATTTCAGGTATCTACATAGTAGGGCTAATATTTTGTACCTCACTGATACATTTTGGAATCTTTACCTATTTGGCCTGGAACAGATTTTAGTTTTAATTTGTTATATTATTGCTATAAAGGCAGCTTTAGCTTACAAAGGGTAACTCCCATAGATGTACAAGTTATTTCAAATGTTAATTAGAATGATTAAGTGGGACTTAAATGGAACAGCCATCAAATTGTGTAATTTTGCATGTCACATTAGTTTTGAGGCAATGGGCAAGTGTTGAGCACCTTCCATAGCAATTTGCACCCTGATAGTAGAATGTTTTTTATTCATTAAACCCGGTGGGGACGGGGGTGGGAAGGGCTTAGCTGACCAGACAATACAGGTGCTGTGGGCTTATATTCAAGGTATTGAAACTCGACACAAGTCTGCAACAGTTTTGCCCACTCACCTAGTCTGTCTATGTCCCTTTGTAACTTCCTGCTCCCATCTACACAACTTACTATGCCTCCTAACTTAGTGTCATCTGCAATCTTCCATTACAATTCTCTATTCCTTCATCCAAGTCATTGATATATAAAGTGAAAAGCTAAGGCCCTAGTACAGATACCTAGGGAATACCACTTGTCACAACCCATCAATCAGAGTACATTCCCTTTATCCCTACTCTCTGTCTCCTACCTATCAACCCATGTCACAAGGTTACCTCCAATTCCATGCACTCTTATTTTTGTTAATAATCTTTAGTGCGAAACCTTATCAAATGCCTTCTGGAAGTTCAAAGAGACAACATCCATAGACTTTCTCCTATCCACTATGTTAGTGACCTCCTCAAAAAATTCAACCAGATTTGTCAGACACAACCTACCCTTCACAAATCCATGCTCTTTGATCAGCTCATACTTGTTCAAGTGCTCAGTCACTCTGTCGTTGATGATAGATTGCTGTAATTTCCCCACAACAATTAAAAGGGGAACATTTAAAAGGAATGCACAGCTAAGAAGATGCATACCCTATACTTTCACTAAGGAAAAGTACTGGGGCAAAACACACCAAATACAACTGCATCATATTGGTAATAAGGATTATTCAAAATTGCATTGACTGATAATGAAATGTCCTGACAGTTCTTTTGGTATGAGGCAGATTAAGGTTGTTGTGGAGAAATGATGTGGTCTTCATGGTTCTTGATGTATGGCTGGGACCAATGCATGCAATGTTTTATTTGGCAAGGGTATTGGCACATGCGGAAATGCCTGTTGTGTATTAGAGGTATATTTAAGGGTTGGTCTATTAGACCTTGCCTGATGATTATTGCTGACAGCTGTTTTCAGTGTCAGGAGGTATTTTGTCCCATGGTTGGGCTGGTCTTCCTCTGCTTCCTTCTCCTGCTTACTTCAGGGCTGTACTCTTTTGTAAGGCGAAGTTGTATGGGACACAGCAAGCTACAATAATCTGAGACACCTTAGCTAGTTTTACTGTAGCACTCACCATAGTTGCCAATTGTTACATTTTGTGTGAAAAATGAGCGATTCTTTCCTTCGTTTGTGATCCTTGCACTTAACCTCAAATACTCGTTCTATCGCCTCCGCAATGCATTGTTCATTATTTCTTTTGCCCAGTCATGATGTGCAATGCATTGTGGGGCAAGTTGATCAGTCTATGGAGCTCCTGCATGAGTGGGAGTTACATAAGCGGTAGGGCGTGCCATTTGAAAATTAACTTAAGCTTGTTACACGCTGTAAGCGCACATCACCCATTATAATATTCTAAATGTGCAAATAAAAGCTGCTGAGCTTTTTATGCTTTTGTCATAAAGAATGCTGTTAGCTGTACCCCCTCCACCCCCACTTCCATTTTACACACAACTTTCAAATGGGGCCGTCAGATTTTATTTTACAACCAAAACCATAATCTTTTATAGTTGGTGACTTTCCTTGGAGGACTGAGAAATCAAAAGAAATTTAGCCAGATTTTGTTCTGTTTCCCATTTAATTTGAGATCCCTTAAGTTGTTGTTCGCCTCCACTCACATTCTCAGTCAATACCTGCAGGGGCAGCTCCAGAATTGCTGCTGAGTTTCATCACAGAAATATTTCTCAGGGAAATCTGGTCCATAATGCTGCTGCGTGCAGCTGCTTTTTGTACCCCTCTGGTGTGCATGAGGTTAAAGTCTGTTACTATAGTGACCTCTGTGGAGATTAAAGATGATCAACTTTTCTAGTTCCAGAGAACCTCCAAATATTTATTTTATTTGCAGATAGGAGATCCCTTACATTTGTCTGATTCTGATAAAATGGATTTTTAAAAACAAAATCTTTAATTTTCACCAGATTGCCTGTCTATTTTGTATCCAGTCAGTTCTCAAGCATGAGTTCACCGTATCTGGTTTATCTGCTGCAATGTTAATTATCCACAGATACTTTACCATTATGCTGGAGCCATCAATTTCATGTCTCAATCTCCAATTTAAAATATCTGTTTTTGAAAGAAGACTTGGATTTATATAGCACCTTTCACAACCTCAAGACATCCCAAAGCACTTCACAATCAAGTACTTTTGAAGTGTAGTCACTGTTCTACTGTGGAAAACACACGGCCAATATGTGCACTTCAAGGTCCCAAAACCAGCAATGTGATGTTGGTCGAGCTAAATATTGGTCAGGACACCATGAGAATTCCTCTGCTCTTCTTCAAAATAGTGCCATGGGATCTTTTATATTCACCTGGTTTAATTTCTCATCCAAAAGTCAGCACCTCTAACATTGCAGCACTGCCTCAGTACTGCACTGGAATGTCAACCTAGATTTTGTGCTCAAGTCTCTGGAGTGAAATTTGAACCCACAACCTTCTGACTTAAGAGGCAAGAGTGCTACCACTCTAATGGTCCAGCTACACCTGTCTGTGCCTGCTATTCTTTATCTCTCCTAAATTTCTTGATTGATCTGAAAATTTGGGTTGTCTCCTATATCGGTAGAGGGATTTGGAACCTGTCTTTTCCCCTTTAAGGATATATGGTTAAAAGCTGATCCCCCAGTGTGGTGTACGATAAATCTTTAAGGTCATGTCTTTTCAAGTTTAATAAATTCTGTAAGGAGCACAAAATTAAACAATACATGCCCACCATCCACATTTTGCCCAGACCTCAGCATTTCTACAGCCTCCAGTGTTGCTGGGGAAGATCTTCAGTTTTACTGCTTGGGTCTATACACAAGCTGTTTCATTCATCTATATTTTCTAAACATTTTGGAGCCTATTTCCTGCTGGGGAATATTGATGTGACCTGCTTTTTCAATGTCAGTACCTAGCCTCCAGCCAGTGTGCTGGTTCCAGTGTGCACCAAAACCAAAGGTACCATTCCTGTGTATGTATTAGGGTAATCAGGAGTGGGTTAGTAGTGATCGATGGTCACAATAATGATTTTGTGCTTTATTACTGCTACCACCAGAAAACCAAATGCCGAGAAATTCGACTTGCACCCAAAACGGGCAGAAAAAATTCTGTGCAAGGACAGCTGAATGTTAGTAAACAGTCAGTCACCTTCCCTAGTCATCTTTCACCCCTTGCTTTGCAAGTACTCTATTTGTGCTTTGCATAGGATGACCAAAGATATATCCTGTAGGGCCAAAATAAAAACCTGTAGGAACACATTAAACGGCTGATGAGGAGTAAAAAATGCACTAGACCTATATGCAGAGAGCTATGTATGATGCACAGCAACACTATAGACACTGAAAATTGCATTTCCAACTAAAATACTTTGAGGCTGCAGGAAGTAAACTTGCTGGATAACTGCTAACCTAAGAGCAACTTCCAAGTAAAACAGTGCAAATACATTTGTTTAAGTACAGCTGTAATGCATCTTTTCCCATGATAATTGATTTTTTATTAATTCTGCATATTTGTCAGCATTTACACATTTTCATTTGAACCTGTTCTTCCAGCACATAAACATAGCTTGAACTATGCATTCCCAAGAATGAGTATGTAAAATAATGTTAACAATTATAAAAGGGAAGATTAATTTCAGAAAAGGTGCAAAAAGGCTACTACAGTCCCTACAAGTTCAAATTTGTATTGAATTATTTTAAGTAACAATCATTTACTCCATCAGAACTGTCATTGCATTGACCTTTCATTATTGCCGCTGTAAGCCAATGAGATTTTCTGCTACTATTGTAGTGGTAAGATGTTCCACATCACCCTCATGCACCCCCTTGTATTTGACCTTGATGAAATGAGCTGAATAGCTAGTGCAAATGCTATGCAGGCAGAAATGAATAGTTTGTACAATGGATGATACTCCAGAAATCAATTAGACAGTCACAAAACTGAAACAGATGTGAGTGATTCAACAGCAGGAATGGACAGGATTGCAGCTCTAAAGTATGTTTGCTTACATTAATAACCCATCTGTAAGAATTAAAAATGGGCATTAACATATAATGTTCCTTTTGAATTATGCAATATTCACACATCATGTGTTAATAGTGCTTAACAATCCTCATTTGTTTGTTGCAGAAATTACAATGGAAACAAACCCGAGACCATATACTTCCCACTGATTCCAAGATTTAGAATTTTTAAATGATTTTTAAATTCTATGAACTTATGCTAGTCAATAAATTAATTTTTAAAACCCAGAATTGTGCTGCATCAGATCATTCGATCTAACTCCCTAACACCAATGGCAATGTTCTTTTTTGATTAATAACTGAGGCATTTCATTGGTAAGCAACTGGCATTTGCAAAGAATGATAATCAATGGTTTTTGGTAAACTAAACAACACCACAACTTTTATTTATATAATGCATTTAACATTTAAAAAAATGTCCCATGGCACTTCACAGAGGTGTAATCAGACAAAAATGGACATTGAGCCAAAGGAAGAGATATTAGGAGGGGTTGCTAAAAGTTTGTTCAAAGAGGGGGGTTTTAAAACAATCAAATTATTTATTTCACAATAACATGATTAACTTGCCCATTGAATTATCTTTTCATTCCTTTGTTCGAGCTTTTATTTCTAGGCCTAAGTCAGTCTCAAAAGCCTAGGTGTCAACTGGATATATTGACCCCTGAAGAGGGTTACCAACCACATCTGTGCAGTCTGAGTATGTGCAGTTTGCAAAATTTCCACCTGGATCAGTAGGCTTCTCTGAGTTGAAGTAGGTGAGTTACTTTGTTTTTTTCTAAAAGACTTCAAAATTAGAGATTGAATTCTCAGTTTGATTTCAGGTAAGTTTCGTATTTATATTATCAACTGCTTCTTTTCTATTATGATCTGTTTAATTCTTATCTCAACAGTTAGACAATGAAATTGCTTAAGAACTGTGATTCCTTTTGCTAACATTTAGAAAGCAAAACAAAGATTGTTTGATCAAGAAGGCTTTCCCTTTTCTCAATGGGCAGAATGCCCGATCTCACAAGAACTCCTGTCCAGTGTACAATGCTGTCAATAACAGCAGAAGGGCCAGCAGTTATAGGTCGGAAAAAGAGAGAGGGAGAGAAAATAACAGTACCACAGATGGGCAGAGCAGAGACAGAGACAAAGGAGAAGCTACAGCAGTACTTATTCCACTGCTCAAAAAGCAACATGGCCACCAAAAGACATTAGAGCATTTTTTCTGATCAATTTTGTTACTTGCTGGTTTGTGAATGGCATCTGTGGGTTAATAAAAAGGAACAATTTCCTTGTACAGGTTTATGCTGGCTATTCATTGCTGATTGGTAGTTTGTGCTATTGCTTAGAGCTTGGAATCAATTCAAAGGGACATAAAATTGAAGGGGGGTGCTGTTTGAGGATGTACACTCCTGCTCACACAATTTTCCTGAACTTTTTTTCCCCCCTACAGACCTCATTGACCTCTGGAATAGATTGCAAATAACATGTGATGAATATGAATTTGCTACAAGCCTTCACTCACAGGAAGTTTTTCAACTCCCTTTTGAAGGACATCTCGAATTATAGAAGGTAGGTGGGACCAGAGCACACTACTTATCAGGTACTACAATCTCTTGGAGCTTGCTTGATTGCCTTCAGGGGTCAGAGAGAAATTTCACAATTTTTTCCTAAATTGGTCTTAAGGTTTTTTTCTCTAGTTTTTTGCCTCCAGTGAGATTGCATGGGGTGGATTGATGGTGTACATAGGCTGCATCATGTCTGGATAGCACAGGCTGAATGGGCCAGTTGGTCTTTTTCATATGTTCATATTTGCTGCACCAAGGTGATCCACTAACTATTGGTTGGGGAGTTAGAGATGAGGGGTCATCAATTGCCACTAAGAGTGAAGAGAGGCTAGGAGAAATTTATTTATGGAGAGAACTGTTATGGCATGGAATGTTTGCCATAGACAGTCATTGAGGCAGACACCATTGCATTTTAAGGAAAAAGTGGATGTAATCATTCAAAGTGGAGGATGATTCAAGGCAGTGGATTGCTCTAGCAAATAGCTAGCACAGACAGGATGGGCCGATTGGCCTTTCTATGCCTCATCTTTTTCTCTTGGGATCTTGCAGCATTGGTTGCAAACGTCAAACACTTCCTAAAAAGGACAAAACTTATTATTTCACCATTACAAACACAAAATTACTTTAATCAAGCACTTTAAAAAACTTTATATTCTAAATTTAGCATAATTTTGAGTGTTTGGTTTAAAAGCAGGTTTTCAAAGATTTCATTTTTTAATCTTATAATCAACAATATGTTAAATATCAGAATCTGAAATATTCAGTTTTCAAGGCCCTGTTGTAAATATCTATTTATTTATAGTTACAAAAACAAAATGCTCAAATTCACAGGTCAATCAGCATTAGTAAAGAGAAACGGCAGGTTAATGTTTCAGGTATAACTCCATTACAGCATATTTATCACTAGCCTGTTAGGAATGAACTCAATTTCTTGTCTAACAATAATTCTATAAATAGGGTTCAATACACAATAGTTCTTTAACAGTTTAAAAAACACAGCAGAGCATTCCCCTCAGATCTTAGGCCCATTTACAGGGGCACTTACCAGACAGCAGCTGCTATGGAGGGTCTCTTGACTGCAACTAAAAAAAATGCTTTATGTTTTAAATATAAAACATAACATGCACAATTGTCAAAACAAACTGTTCCTAATTTTCATTTGGTTGTATTCTTTATCTTGTAAGGAGTTAAAATATAGAAAATTTAACTGGTAACCTAATATGGTCCAGGCACTTTTTCAGTATTTTTTTAAGGGAACATTCACACAAAGAGAGTTAAAAATTGTCACCCAAGATCTTTCAAATAATTTGTTCTAAACCTTCTTGAGGTTTGTGAAGTAAGGATGAAATTTTCTGCAAATAACCAGTTCATTGTAAACAGAACTAGATTTCATTGAATGGTGATAATTCTTAAAAAGTGTGCTTTAAAAATGTGCCACTTTAAATAAAATGTTACAAATCATTACATACACAATTCTTTCTACAGTTCTACAGATTCAAACCAAAATAAATTGTAATTAAACTAAAAGGTTTTATCACCAAAAAAAATCTTGTGATTTGCATGATTGCAGAGGGCTGGATGCTACATGTACTAGCAGTTCTCCTGTAGTGTTGCTCAAGCTGACTCAGAGGTTACACTCTTGAGGGGGTGGAGGAGGCGGAGGTATTGAAGTGGGTGAGGGGTTTATGTCTCCAGTGAAAATTTTTGGAAAGAGATCAGTTCAAATCAGTGAAGTGTTTTTTTTATTCCTGGAAAATATGGTTGTTCCTACCCACGACAGGAACAAATATATTTATCTACTTAATGCATCAGTTACATAAATAAATAAATTGCTGCATGCATCAGAGTAGCAACTTACACTTATGGCTCATCTGTTTGGCATAGGTTTTTTTTGTCATAACAAAAGATTCAACTAATTACCATCTTTCCTTTCTTTTAAACCAAATATCTTTGCAACGGTACTTAAATGTCACTAAAAGGTTCTATTTAAATGAAGGTTTAAATGCAGGACTTTTATTTAGAACCTCCTTCCAAATTTAATAACAGTCCTGAATTTCTACTTTAAATTTGAAGATAAACATAAGTAATTGAATCTGGTGTATCCACACAGAATAATTACAAAATATAAAGATGAAACACTTTCAAAGTGCAAAGTTTCATTTGTCACACATATAACATGCTGTATTTGATAAATTAGCATCCGTTTGAAGAGTAAACTACATTTTTTCAGGAAAATCACCTCAAACGTTGAGTTCATGCTTTACCTTGTTTTGATATTTTATTAAAGAAAACAAATTCTGATTACTTTCAATGCCCCTAAAAAGTTTCTCTAGGCTTTCGGTAATTTTGCCATTATGTACAATAAAGGGTAGAACTTACAGCCATACAACTCTAGAATGCTCTGAATGCCCGGTTTTGCTTTTTATCATAAAAAACTCTTTCCTTCCTCCCAGCCCCAATAAGCGGTTGTGTTCATTAGACTCAGCAAGGAGACAGCCTCAGTGCATGCTGGGAGTTTTCTCCACAGACCACTTACACACAGTGATGCTGGTGCACACTGGGAGCTATAGTATACTATCTTGTTAGGACTTTCTTTGAGCTGACAGTGATAGTTCTGGGAAGCCCCAGGTACCAGAGTCTCAAGGAAGCCCAGAAACTCAAGGCTCAGGCTTCTCAGAGAAGAACAGGCAGTCAAGCATCCACTTGAAAACATTATTAAAGACATTTTAAGGCAACATTTAGGTTTATCTAATCATTTTATTCTAAACTTTGTAATTTTTATGTCTTTGATTATGTTACAAACCCTATTTACTGTACTAAGTTTCACAGCTACTTCAAAACAACAGCCAAAGATAAACAAGTATTTTAAACAATTTGCATTGGTAACTTTTTCTGAATTCGTTGTTTTCATATACACGTACACCGTACACGCACACACCCCTAATGGATAGATATTCCGATATAACTCATAGGGATAGCTATGCCTATAAATGAAAATCTAGATGGCATACAGAAAATATAGCCAAGATAGATACATCTACATTTAGAACAATAACAATTAAATTAAAAAGGCCCCATTCTCCACTTGTGTCTTGGGTACAAGTGCAAAATACAAGCACATTGATCTGATGCCTGAACCTGGCCTGGCAAGCACTGTTTACATGGCAGGCTATTCTCTCTTCCACCCCCCCCCCCCCCTTTTATTTAAAAAGCAGGAGCTGACGGCATAAAATAAAGTCGTCGCTAGTGGCACTGGCCGTAACATTAGTACCTGGCCAATCCAACTCTTCCTCAACCCCTCCCTCCCCTCCTCTGGCCAATACCCAAGATACGCCTATAGTGGTAGTATTCTAACAAGGTGACCTTCCCCGATCCCAGATATTGCAGCGGAGTCAGGAGTGGAGGTCACCAGCACCTGCTCTGCCACACTTCTAGCAGCAGTGCAGGCACAGGGATTTCTGGGGCCACCATCGCCATATTGAGAAGATCATAATTTCTTAACTAGGCTGTTAAGACTGAGCGTTTCTCAATGGGGGAGTTCTTTATCTTCAGAAGCTGGCGTTGGGAAAGAGAGGATTATCTACACTGAAAATTTTTAAAAAGCGCAGAACAATATCAAACTTTTATTGTACCAATGTTGCACAGATATAATTAACAATATTTACATGAACACTGAACACCTAAAATGTGGTTTATTCAAGACACTTGTTTGATCAGAATTTGATGCTTTCAATATTAAAGCAACTTAGTGCCATCAGAATGTTTCTACACAATATTTTGTACAAAATGCATTTATTACAGATGCTATCACAGCACAGATTTTGTTTATTCTTTGGGATACAAAGATTTAGTAACAGCTCACTGCTCTGACAATTGCTCAAGAGTAACGGCTGCTTTATTTTAAAAAAATTGTTCCCATTTATCTAGCTACTAGAATTAGGACATCAATTTAATTCTAGCCAAACTGACATTTTCAATCCTGATTATGTACTTCAGAAAACAGAATATCTGGTTCAGAAATATTAAATAGCATGTTACTGACATCACTCCAGCAGGTTTTCATTTCCTGAAAAAAACTCAGAAATTCACCAACTAATTTGGCTGGTTTTAAATAGTCTTGTTATAAAGCTCAGAAAAATTGACCTCATATAGACATCTTGTCAGCCTCTATTGGCTGAGCCTGGTCATTTGCTTTCTGCAGCAGCACTGCCTTCAGTGCATTAATCTTCTCATCAAGTTCTATCAGGCTGTAGCCCTGAAACACAAACAATTTAAAGTATTTAAATTTGCAATACACTGGACTAAACAACTGTAATTATGCTTCTCATTTAGAAGCAGCATGATGCAATGCAAACATTTCAATGGAAAAATAGCTCTACAGCAGCCATGTTTAACAATCTTTTACATGATTTGAACTTCAAGTATTTCCTGTACCTCTATGTATCAAACCTAACTTGATGCAGCAACAAGTCACACTGCATGAAATTTTTAGTTGTGCTTTTCTATATGCAGTAAACCACCTGGCACATTTTAATTGGATAATGAAGATTCTTTCCCTCCCCTAACTCTGACAAACCAAATTTTACCTGTCACTTGCTGCTCTTCTGCCATTTATAGCATGTTATATGCACTTGCATATCATAGCAAGCAAGTCTGGTATTGATCAGTAGCAGTGATGTTACATCATGTTAAAAGAGCATTCCCAATGATACTTAGGTTGATAACGAAAAGGACATAATTTGTTGTAATACAAAAAGGAAGAGGAGGGGGAAGTAGAAAATTTATCATATGTCCTGGGTGACTCAATTCTGGCAGTGGTGGTGTCCCACTTGGATGGAAAATGCCAGCAATTCAGTGAGCTCTTTCTCGAGCTCTCCAGCATAAAACATGAAAATGTGATGGACGTGGGAGAAGGCTGCGGGGGGCGGCGGTGTGAAGAAAGAAAAAAGATAAAAACAAGTGGAAAGGACAGGAGTAAGAAAGAAGTATATTAATATCACTTTTATAGTGCACTGAAGATCACAGTGTCAGGTCTATTTTCATTGTAATACAAATGAAGACCATATTTTCAGTTTGCTAACACTTGTGAAAGTGGGGAATGCAGAGTTCCAAATGCACATATTCAAACCTAAGCACCAAACTGTGCATCAGCTTCTCTGATTTGTAATGATCGAAAAAAAGCTAAGAATATAGTCAGCTTTTTTTTAAATCATTAAAATGTGATTGGCTTTTTGTTTTGAACTTTAAAAGTTTTTTCTGACATGACTTTGTACGAGCCACATGTACTGCATGGCACAGATAACTGCATTATCAGTGAATTTGTTCATTTTATAGTGAATTATGCCTAATTGGGCACCACACAAATACCAAAATATAGTATAAAGGCAGCATGCAAGAATTAGATCCCTTGTTGAAGGAACAGTTTCAATGCTTTCCAGATTTTGCAGATTGGGGCTTAAGTTAAAAATAAGTGGCCCAGAAGTTTGTTCTCATTTGACTGTTTAGAGATTGAAGAGAAAGAGGAGGAGAGAGACTGACAGAGAGATTGAGGCAGCTCAATGTAGAAGTATGTAAATATATGATCAAATATGTCCTTAGATCCCAGACTGCATTGCATAGGATATTGAATATGAAAGCGTAAAAAAAATACCTGCACTGTTTCTTGAACTTTACGCCTTTTGCTTGGAAAATTCTGAAGAGGAGAAAGTTTTTTAAAAAAAATTATGTTCTGTTCCACTTAAGAAAATACACAAAATCTTAGTTCCTAATCATCTATAATTAGCCATGGAGAAGCTGCAAAATCTGAAGCATACAGGTGAAACACTTTCAGTAGCTAAAATTCTTAACCCTATAAAATAAAATCCATGACAAACATTTTTCAAGTCTAAAAACAAACACAAATTGTAAGTAAAATTTGTATGGAACAGGACACTCTATATCTGGATCATGCAATAAAAAGGAGTTTCACAGGTAAAAGTTCCAAAGATCCCTTCCATGGTAACATTTCATATAAATGTTACACATTTCTTATAATTAAAAGGTCTTGCATATAGTGCATTTCTGTAGTATAACATGTCAAATGTGTATGTAGTGAAAAAAATTGTGACTGGCTCAAATAACTAGTTCACATTTAATCAATGGGATATTTGAGCCAATCGAAAACCTGTTCCATTCCAGATGGTTAGGGGAAAAGTAACAACCAGCAACCATCACAAAATCAACCAAAGTTTTCAATTTCTTTCAAAGCCACCGTTCACAAATCAGGAAGTACAATAAAACTGACCAAACGAATTGCTCAATTTTCTTCTAGTCCTTGGAATAACCATGTAATTTCTTCACAAATATTAGTACATACACCCAAGTTGAATTTATACAATAGTACATTCACAGTTACATAATATTGAAAAAACATTAAGCTATAAAGTGAGCCACTATATACTAGAAATGCTTTCAAGAAGTTTCACTCACATATGCCTGCTCATTTCCTCTGGAGCTGACAATTTCAGTTCTGCTATATGAACATACGAATTAAGAACAGGTGTAGGCCATTCTGCCCCTCGAGCATGCTCTACCATTTGATAAGATCATGGCTGATCTGATTGCGACCTCAACCCTACTTTCCTGTCTACCTACTATAACCTTTGACTCCCTTGTTAATCAGGAATCTATCTAACTCAGCCTTAAAAATATTCAATGACCCTGCCTCCACTGCTCTCGGGGGGGGGGGGGGGGGGGGGAAGGGAGTTCCACAGACTCACGACCTTCAGAGAAAAAATTTCTCATCTCTGTCTTAAATGGGAGACCCCTTATTTTTAAAACTGTGGCCCCTAGTTCTAGTCTCTCCCAAAAGGGGAAACATCCTCTCAGCATCTACCCCTTCAAGTCCCCTCAGGATCTTATATGTTTCAATAAGATCACCTCTCATTCTCCTAAACTCCAAAGTATACAGGCCCAACTTGTCTAACCTTTCCTCATGAGATAACCCCCTCATCCCAGGAATCAGTCGAGTGAACCTTCTCTGAAGTGCCTCCAAAGCAATTATGTCCTTTCTTAAATAAGGAGACCAAAACTGCACACAGTATTCAAGATGTGGTCTCACCAATGCCCTGTACAACTGTAGCAAAACATCTCTACTTATATTTTCCATTCCCCCTGCAATAAACGACAACATTCTATTTGTCTTCCGAATCACTTGCTGTACCTGCATACTAACGTTTTGTGATTCATGTACTAGGACTCCCAAATCCCTCTGTACCTCAGAGTTCTGCAATCTCTCTCCATTTAAATATACTGCTTTTCTATTCCTCCTGCCAAAGTGGACAAGTTCACATTTTCCCATATTATACCCCATCTGCCAAATTTTTGTCCACTCACTTAACCTATCCATATCCCTTTTGCAGACTCCTTGGGCCCGATATTACCATGTCGGCGGGTTCGTGGCGGGGGGGGGTGGGTGGGGTGGGGGTCGATTGGGCGCGTGGGTAACGCGCCCGGTGAAATCAGTCTGCCTCGCGCACAATCGCAGGCTGATTGGATCCACTAACCTGTTGTTCCGGGTTCCCCACTGCTAAGCTGCGCGTCGGGCGGACTGCGCATGCACAGTAAGGTCTGTCAGCTGGAGGAGCTCTATTTAAAGGGGCAGTTCTCCACTGACAGATGCTGCAACAAATAGGAAAAATTACAGCATGGAGCAGCCCAGGGGGAAGGCTGCTCCCAGGTTAATGATGCCTCACTCCAGCTCTTATTGGATGGGGTGAGGAGGAGGGGGAGGACAGAGATCTTCCCCCTGGCGGGCGGGAGGAAGCGGCCTGCCTCTGCCACCAAGAAGGCCTGGCTCGAGGTGGCAGAGGAGGTCACCTGCACCACCAACATATCGCCCACCTGCATACAGTGCAGAAGGCGCTGCAATGACCTAAGTAGGTCAGCCAAAGTGAGTACACTTACTCATTCCCCTAAACTCCGTCTGCCACATCACCACCCCCACCCCACATCTCCTTCTGCACTGCCAACACTACTGTGTCACATCACCCCTCATACCCACTCAAACCTCATCCTCATCTTACCTGCACTTACTCGCCTCCCCAGTACTCATCCCGCCACTACCACTCAACCCAATCCTCATACAATCTCATGGCTCTATCTCATACTCACCCTCATGCATCTCTTTCACAGTCAGCCTCACTCAACCTGCCACTACCTGTGCTGCAGCCACAGGGCATGCATCACATATGTGCAGTAGGAAGCGTAAGGCAAACATGTCGTGAGCATGAAGGGGATGCACAAGGGTGTTTGAGGGTTTGTCATGGTTTTTACTTATATTTAATTTCTGATCAACTCACATTACATATTATATTGGCATCACTACTGCCACGTCTTTGCGAATCTTGACTGGTTTGTGCAATAATGCCCTTTCCTGAGGATCACCATGAAGATCCACAACTGATGCCACCCATTGTGTCACTGCAGAGTGGGTGTAGGTGTATTAGCAGGGCTCTTTTGTGCAGACGACAGAGGCGTCGGCGATGTCCCCAGTGGCACCCTGGAAGGATGCGGAGGAGAAGTTGTTGAGGGCAGTGGTGACTTTGACAGCAACGGGTAAGAAGATGGTGCTCGGGCCAGCCGGGAGCAGCTCGGCATGAAGGAGGCTGCAGATGTCCACGACTACATGTCGAGTGACTCTGAGCCTCCGTGCGCATTGCTGCTCAGAGAGGTCCAGGAAGCTGAGCCTCTGTCTGTGGACCCTGTGGCGAGGGTAGTGCCCTCTGTGACGCATCTCTCTCTGCGGTTGCCCTCCCTCCTGTTGTGCAGGTGGATGTGTCACAGCACTGTGTTGTGGAGCTCCACGTGTCAGAGGTGGACAGCGTGGCTGGTGATGCTGTTCGCCCTCTGAGGAGTTCATGACTGCAGCTATGGCGGCCCCCATCCGGAAGATGCACACCTGAGGGGGTCCGCAAGGTAGGTACATGTGTCTGGACACCGGGGTAAGTGTGCAAGTTGGTGAATTTTATTGTTAGGAGGAGGGTGGTGGAGGCCAAACTTTGTCCAAGGTGACAGAGTAGCCTCCTGCAATGAGTGAGGGTCTCCACCCCCACTTGTCAAATGGACCTTTGCAGCTGCCACAGGCTGATGGCTGCAACACGTCCATTTGAACTGGGAGTGTTTCCCCCAGTACGGGAAACAGTCCAAGTTGTTTGCAAAATCCCAACCTTCCTAAAATATCATGTTAATCAGGTCTCTAAAGGACCTGAATACTTAAATAAATACCTTAAGTGGCATCCTGCCGGCTTTAATTGCCGGGTGGAGTCCCACATGCGGGGGCTGCGCGCGCATGTCAGCGCGTCTGTGGGGAACCCGGAAATGGGGCGGGTTGGAGCCGGGCTCCCGCCCCGCCCCGGGAATCCCTGATTTTCATAGCCTCCCCCCGCCACGAATGCACCCGATCGCGGGTGCTAAAATCGAGCCCCTTATGTCCTTTTCACAACTTAGTTTCCTACCTACCTTTGTGTCATCAGCAAATTTAGCAACCATACATTCAGTCCCTTCATCCAATTCATTGATATAGACTGTAAATAATTGAGGCTCAAGCACTGATCCCTGTGGCACTCTACTCATTACATCTTGGAAACCTGAAAATAACCCATTTATGCCTACTCTCTGTTTCCTGTTCGCTAACCAATCCTTTATCCATTGTAATATGTTAATCCCTATACCATGAGCTCTTATTTTGTGTAGTAGCCTTCGATGTGGCACCTTGTCAAAAGCCTTCTGGAAATCCAAGTACACCACATCCACAGGATCCCCTTTATCCACGTTGCTTGTTACTTCCTCAAAGAACTCTAATAAATTAGTCAAACACGATTTCCCCTTCTCAAAGCCGTGTTGACTCTGCCTGATTGCATTGAGATTTTCTAAGTGCCCTGCTATAGACTCCTTAATAATAGATGCTAGCATTTTTCCTATGACAGGTGCTAAGCTAACTGGCCTGTCGTTTCTTACTTTCTTGAATAGAGGAGTACATTCGCTATTTTCCAATCTGATGGGACCCTTCCAGAATCTAGGGAATTTTGGAAAATTAATACCAATGCATCTACTATCTCTGCAGCCACTTCTTTTAAGACCCTAGGATGAAGTCCGTCAGGACCTGGGGACTTGTCAGCTTTTAGTTTGAATATTTTTTTCAGAACCCTTTCCCTGGTGATTGTAAATGTTTTAAGTTCCCAGAACTTGAATTCCCTGGCACAGCTGAGGAATCCTAGTTCCCATTGAATGCGAATGAGTCTGGTTTGTGTGTGTGTGTGTGCGCAAAGTGAAATGGGAATTGTAGTTTTCACCCCTCTCCTCTGGAACTACCAGACCTGTCATACACCATATCCATCATTAGGACAATCAGGAACAAGATTTATAAATAATTATGAGGCACAAGCAGTGAAAAAAGAAAACAATAATATATTTTTTCCTCACTGTTATTCAGTACAAGCCAGTCATTAAAATTCTAAGCCAAAGGTATTTTTGGGATTTCTTTTTGCCTGTGGTGTTTGAGTGAGGCAACTTATAAACATCCCCCTCTAGCCCTGGTACAGTGTTGAGCTCAGACCATGGCGAATGGCCACCTATTCGAAGAACAGCATGGGAGTTCCCCAGACATCCTGGCCAACATTACTGTTTAAATAAAGAGAGACAGTGTTTCTATAGTCTATCCTCATAAGCTTAAGATAATGACCAAAAGAACAAAGATGTGGAGATGCCGGTGATGGACTGGGGTTAACAATTGTAAACAATTTTACAACACCAAGTTATAGTCCAACAAATTTATTTTAAATTCCACAAGCTTTCGGAGGCTTCCTCCTTCCTCAGGTGAATGGTGTGGAAATGAAATTTTTGAATCCTTCGCATTTGAAAATCACAGAACAATGCCTGGTGATTACTGCCCCTTGCCAAGGCAGTCACAGTGAGCAGACAGAAAGGTGTCACCTAAAAGGCCACCGAATATACAAACCCCCAAAAAAAGAGAGAGAGAGAGAAGGAAGACAGTCAATGACCCGTTATATTAAAAACAGATAACATTTGTTCGCTGGTGGGGTTACGTGACTACAGATCATGAACCCACTCAAGTCCACATACAACTCGGATTACGCTGAGAGACTCTGCCGTCGTACCTCTCACACACTCCGCAACCATCTCATACACCAACTCTACAGCAGACGCCGCAACCTCGAAACTAAGATAGAGTCCATACTCTCAACCTGTACTCAGGACACAGCAGACCAGCTACGATATACCGCCAAACAGACGAGGCAACGGAACTACGCTGCCTACATGAAAACTAAGAGCAGGAAGCTTGAGAAACTCGGCATCACCACCAGCATCGACCAAGCTTCCCCTGGTACCACGGTTGCAACCACAGGGAAGTCTATCGTCAATTTGTCCGACCACACCCTTCAACCAGACGAAATCGAAGTTCTCAGATGAGGGCTCAATTTCTGCCCCACTACCAAAATGGACCCCACTAGTCTCGCGGCAGACACAGAGGAATTCATCAGGAGAATGAGGCTCCGGGAATTCTACCACAAACCCCAAGATTTCAGCAGCGAACCCAATGAGACAATCAACGATCCAGAACAGCAGACAGAGGGATCCGCGGTACAGCAACCGAAGAGGAAAGAGTCTCACTGGACGCCTCCAGAGGGTCGCTGCCCTCAGCTTGACATGTATGCTCAAGCTGTCAGGAAATGCGTCTATGCCAGATTCATCAGCCGCACTCGGAAGACAGTCCAGAATGTCACCCGGGCACAACGCAACGTCATCAAAGCTCTCAAGACCAACCGCAACATCGTCATCAAACCAGCGGACAAAGGAGGAGCCATCGTCATACAGAACAGAACGGACTATTGCAAAGAAGCATACCGACAACTGGACAACCAGGAACACTACAGACGGTTACCCACAGACCCGACCAAAGAACACACCCATCAGCTCAACAAACTGATCAAGACCTTCGATCCAGACCTTCAAAACATCCTACGCACTCTCATCCCACGTACTCCCCGCGTGGGAGACTTCTACTGCCTCCCAAAGATACACAAAGCCAACACACCCGGACGTCCTATCGTATCAGGCAACGGAACCCTGTGTGAGAACCTCTCTGGATACATCGAGGGCATCCTGAAACCCATCGTGCAGGGAACCCCCAGCTTCTGTCGCGACACTACAGACTTCCTACAAAAACTCAGTACCCACGGATCTGTTGAACCAGGAACACTTCTCACCACGATGGACGTCTCGGCACTCTACACCAGTATCCCCCACGATGACGGCATCGCTGCGACAGCATCAATACTCAACACCAACAACAGCCAATCTCCAGACGCCATCCTACAACTCATCCGCTTCATCCTGGATCACAATGTCTTCACCTTCAATAACCAGTTCTTTACCCAAACACACAGAACAGCCATGGGGACCAAATTCGCACCCCAATACGCCAACATTTTCATGCACAAGTTCGAGCAGGACTTCTTCACTGCACAGGACCTCCAACCAACACTATACACCAGATACATCGACGACATTTTCTTTCTATGGACCCACGGTGAGGAATCACTAAAGAGACTACACGATAACATCAACAAGTTCCATCCCACCATCAAGCTCACCATGGACTACTCCTCAGAATCAGTTTCTTTCTTGGACACACGAATCTCCATCAAAGACGGGCACCTCAGCACCTCACTCTACCGCAAGCCCACGGACAACCTCACGATGCTCCACTTTTCCAGCTTCCACCCTAACCACGTCAAAGAGGCCATCCCCTATGGACAGGCCCTGCGAATACACAGGGTCTGCTCAGACGAGGAGGAACGCGATGGACACCTACAGACGCTGAAAGACACCCTAGTAAGAACGGGATATGATGCTCGACTCATCGATCGACAGTTCCGACGGGCCACAGCGAAAAATCGCGTAGACCTCCTCAGAAGACTAACACGGGACGCAACCAACAGAGTACCCTTCGTCGTCCAGTACTTCCCCGGAGCGGAGAAACTACGCCATGTTCTCCGCAGCCTTCAACATGTCATCAATGATGACGAACACCTCGCTATGGCCATCCCCACACCTCCACTACTCGCCTTTAAACAGCCACCCAACCTCAAACAAACCATCGTTCGTAGCAAATTACCCAGCTTTCAGGAGAACAGCGTCCACGACACCACACAACCCTGCCACGGTAACCTCTGCAAGACATGCCAAATCATCGACACAGATACCACCATCACACGAGAGGACACCACCCACCAGGTGCACGGTTCATACTCCTGTGACTCGGCCAACGTTGTCTACCTCATACGTTGCAGGAAAGGATGCCCCAGAGCATGGTACATTGGCGAGACCATGCAGAAGCTGCGACAACGGATGAACGGACACCGCGCAACAATCGCCAAACAGGAGGGTTCTCTCCCTGTCGGGGAACACTTCAGCAGTCATGGACATTCAGCCACCGACCTTCGGATAAGCATACTCCAAGGCGGCCTTCGAGACACACGACAACGCAAAATCGTCGAGCAGAAATTGATAGCCAAGTTCCGCACCCATGAGGACGGCCTCAACCGGGATCGTGGGTTCATGTCACACTACATGTAACCCCACCAGCGAACAAATGTTATCTGTTTTTAATATAACGGGTCATTGACTATCTTCCTTCTCTCTCTCTCTCTCTCTCTCTCTCTTTTTTTTGGGGGGTTTGTATATTCGGTGGCCTTTTAGGTGACACCTTTCTGTCTGCTCCCTGTGATTGCCTTGGCAAGGGGCAGTAATCACCAGGCATTGTTCTGTGATTTTCAAATGCAAAGGATTCGAAAATTTCATTTCCACACCATTCACCTGAGGAAGGAGGAAGCCTCCGAAAGCTTGTGGAATTTAAAATAAATTTGTTGGACTATAACTTGGCGTTGTAAAATTGTTTACAAAAGAACAAAGGGAGAGGTTAGAATTTTTTTTCCTTTATGTAGAGGTCTAATAGGACATAGAATGCCTTACCAGAAATAATAGTGAAAACAGAATCCATAAGAGCTTTGAAAGGGAAGTGGATAAATATTTTTTTTAAAATATTTTACAAAGTACTGGGAAAAGGTCAGGGGAATGGAATTAAGTGGATAGCTGTTTCAGAAACCCAGCACAGCGCCATGGGCCACATGGCCTCCTTCAGTGCTGCAAAATTCTATAAGCTTACAATTAGGTTTAAGAACATGTTGCCTTGTGCAATGAGGTCAATAAACCTACCACATGTTGAAAATATTCTGGAGAGAGACCTTCCAAATGAAGAATTCTATCCTCAAGTCTCTTGATCCTTCGATAAATGTCAATTGGGACTGGACCACCTAAAAATGATATACACAAAAAGGATAATTTTTCATAGGTACTTAATTCCACACTAAGTGCAATCTTTCCTCTAAAAATGTTTCATCCAATCTCTCAAGTTTGGACCAATAATGAAATTCGAAGTTCATGGAACAGCACAATGGTGAGCACCAATCTTCAAGATCATTAGCACAGATCCATTATTAAACTAGATTGCCTACCTTTCACATGCAGAATTGCTATTGCAAATTCTTCAATATTGTAGTAAATAAAATTATACGTCATTTTCATTGGTATGAATTTTGTTATTCAATACTTTATGTATTTCAGGAAAAGCTCTGGGCAATTACCACCCAACTCCCAGCAGATATTCAAGCAAGCTCCAGGAGACCATGGTTGCCCATCACAATGCACAATGAAACTAACCATACTCCCATGTGTCCCAATTTTCTTAGAAACATACATGACCGGAAATGACCATCCCCCTCCACTGGAGTGGCCCCAAAGGTCAATGACACCTTACCCCACTTTATCTCAGATACCCATCATTAGCCCAGCCTGCAAAAAAATTATTCATCATTCTCAAAATTTATGCCACTCTAATTTTACTGCCTCCCGATGTCGGTCAAGGAAGATTGCATAGCAGGGCCCAATGTGTGTCAACATTAGTGACTTTCAGCAGTATCAGACTTCAGTCTGAAGCCAGGGCAACAGCAGTGGGTGTGGCTCAAGTCCGTACTAGCGCAATGACTTGTGGCTTTCCTGCGATGATGGCTGACCCAGTGACTTCCTTTGAGATGAAGAATCACAGCACTAGAGTGTTCAGCACAGCAACAATCAGCCTTCTTATAATTCCAGGCGTTGCTGAAGATGCTGGGTAGCAATAGCTGAAAATGCTACAGACACCAATGGGCTGGTGATGTCAGAGACTTGAGTTGTGTTGACAGGAGACTTGGGCAGAGTCAGCTGTGCCAAATGAGACACATTTTCTCTTGCAGTATAGGTCTTATAGACAACAAAACTGATCCTGTGCACCTAGTGTGGGCAGAGGATCCCAGACAGATGTTACAGGTGCTCATGTCATGCTTTTTGGAGCAATAGCAGACAACAATCACGGCTACATCAAAGATAAAAGCCCTTCAAAACAGTGATTGAAGCCAGCCACGTAGTAACCATCTCTTTTTCCTCGCTTTTCAAAAACTGATGGAACGACAAAAAGGAAGATAAAAATAGCCAGAAGAATTGAAAATCTTGTAAGATAAAGAACTGTGAATGAAACAGTATAATAAACTAGCAAAAATCAAGGCCATAACAGAATTTTTAACGACTCAGACACACACTTAACAAAAATTTGCCATGGTGGCAGGGAAAATAGACCAACCTCCAGATTGGAATAGATCCTTATGAACAGCTTGGGCACAGGAAGCATCAATTTGGCAATGGTGAAGGAAAAAGGCAGTGTTCGTGGCAAGTGGGTGGTAAAAATTAAGTGGCGAGAAGTGGTTAAAGCTTCAAGGAGGCAAGAAGAGGGAAAGTTAGGGGCTCCAGAGAGTTTGGTGGTTGTAAGCAAGAAAGATGGTAGTGGGATGAGGTGCAAACAGGAAAGATGGAGTTGGGCAGTTACAATGAAGAGAATATGGAGGGAAAGGTATGGAATGGACTATTGGGGTTTGAGGCTATGGGGGTTTTAGGGTGTGCAGACTAAAACAAAACACAAACACGAGGAGTGGGGAAGAAAAGAAAGAACTCTCAATGACAGCATTTTATAACATCTTCAGATTTCAACGGGAAGACATTGGCTGGGATTTTCTGTTTCTGCTTTTACACTCTAGCCTTTAATTTTCTGCCCATTAACTTTTTAATGGGGGGGGGGGGTGCGGGGATGGGGGCCAAGAAATCATAGTGCAGTAGTAGAAAACCCTGGCCTATCAGTTTGGCTTGCTTTATTAAATGAAAAGTGAATAGCTTTTATTTAAAATTTTATCAGCTCCTTCATCCAGTTGGTATTCTATTTTTGGAAAAAAAATAAATATTGAGGCAATTTGACTTTTCCACTACAAAAATAAAGTTTGAATTC
Source organism: Heptranchias perlo (assembly GCF_035084215.1). Lineage (NCBI taxonomy): Eukaryota > Metazoa > Chordata > Chondrichthyes > Hexanchiformes > Hexanchidae > Heptranchias > Heptranchias perlo. The sequence continues at coordinate 36,611,045 of NC_090334.1, read as the reverse complement.
AAACAAACAAAAACTACAACAGGTATATAATCAGTACATTCCGTTATATTTGAAGGGGCTGTTTTTACTCGCCATCTCATGCACAAAGATACCATCTGTTTAAAAAATGCTTTCAACTTTATATTTACCTGAATAAAGCTTTTGAACTTTTTCCTCTAGCTCTTCAAATAATTTTGAAAAAGCAGCAAATATTTTGATTGAATAGAGCATTGTTCATAGAGTAAATGCTACTGATCCGAGGAAATTGCGCACATGCTCAGAATGTAGGACCCACCTTCAAAAGTAAGGAAGTCTTACTACGATTGTGCAGGGCTTTGGTGAGACCTCACCTGGAGTACTGTGTACAGCTTTGGTCTCCTTATCTAAGGAAGGGTAAACTTGCCTTGGAGGCAGCGCAGCAAAGGTTCACTAGATTAATTCCTGGGATGAGAGGGTTGTCCTATGAGGCAAGGTTGAGTAGAATGGGCCTATACACTCTGGACTTTAGAAGAATGTGAGGTGACCCAATTGAAACATAAGATTAGGAGGGGGCTTGACAGGGTAGATGCTGAGAGGTTGTTTCCCATGGTTGGAGAGTCTAGAACTAGGGGCATAGTTGCAGGATAAGAGGTCAGCCATTTAAGACTGAGATGAGGAGGAATTCCTTCATGCAGAGGGTTGTGCATCTTTGGAATTCTCTACCCAGAGGCTGTGGATGCTAAGTCATTGAATATATTCAAGGCTGAGTCAGACAGATTTCTGGGGATTTCTCTAGGGGAATCAAGGGATATGGGGATCAGGCAGGAAGTGGAGTTGAGGTTGAAGATCAGCCATGATCTTATCGAATGGCGGAGCAGGCTCGATACGCCACGTGGCCTACTCCTGCTCCTATTTCTTATGTTCTTAAGCTGACAAGAATCACAGCTCTAGAAAAAAATATTAAGTCAAAGTCCAGACTTGAGAGGCTCAGACATTCAAGTAAAACGTTACTGAAGGTATTAAAAGACACAAAAGCTAATTTAATAAGAAACATTAATCATGTTATTGTGAAATATATAATTTTTAAACCTTTATTTTGAACATTAGAAATTTCAGATGCTGAGATAAAAATGGTAACTAAGTTTTTTTTTCAAAAACTATTTTAATTGATTTGACTGGCTCACTTTTTTTTTTAAAATGACAACTTTTCCTGAGTAGTCATTTGGAATTTGTTTTCCATTTGTATTTAGTAGTTTCTTATTGCCAGTTTTCTAGTGTTTTTCTTGCTTTTGATAGGTTTGTTCCCTGCTTCTCCATTTGTGATTTGCAGTAGCACTTTGGTTGCCAAAGTGATAAAAGGAAGCGTAATGCAAGATATATTTAGAGCCAGAAAAGTATAGGTGGATAATTATAGAGGAATATTTAATGCTACTTACCCGGAAATGCAATTGCAACTCAGTATAAGAGAGGATGTGTATACCAAAAGCTGAGTACCCAAGAACAGATGAATGGACAAATATAGTCAGAGGTTATGCTAGTTTTCTTCAAAATTGCTAGAATTCCTCACCCTACCTCCAATTTATCAATACAGGAAATTTTATCCCTGGGTTGTGTTAATCTTTGTCTAATAGGTTTGAGTGCTCATAATCTAAACTAAAATGTATAATTTGTGCTAATATAGTATGGTTACAATGTATGCAAAGCAATATCAAAATCTTTCAAATAAAGAATTTCAAAATGAAGATATCAAACTTGGAATATTTAATGGACAAATAGGAAAGATATCTAATAAAAATTAAAACATTGACAAAACATGACTGTACAGCTGAAATGTGTCCATCTTACCAGGAATTTGTGATTTTTAGACACCAGTTAGATTTTTGTTTGGGTGGGGGGGGAGGGGGTAAGGAAAGAGGAGGGACAGGAATTTATCCTAAACATACACAGGGTAGAACTTTTGGTAATCAACCAAACGCTACTTCTTGACAACTTACATTAACGGCATCACAATCATTAAACTTTTTGTGTTTCTTGTACGTAAGCATACAAAAGGTTTGCTTCTGCAGTAGCACAGACCAGATATGGAAAACTATTCATTTAATTAGAAGACAAACTAAAAAATTAGAATCGATTCTAACACTACAGTCTAATTTTAGAGTTCAAATAACAATACTAAACTGACCAAGTATTGCCCTTGCAGTTTATGCTACCATATGAATTTCATTAGGTTATTTTGCAATCATTCCTTTGTATTCTTTATTTAATACACCCTTCAAAAGATTACAAAGTGAACCATACCTGTTGGAAGCTTCAAGTGGGTTTCCATATTTTGAAGCCTCTCTTCAATAGCAGGGTTACCACAGCTTTGTGTCATAGTATCAGGTTTCTGAAGAGATTCTCCCACACCTTCAGGCCTTGTTTGAGGCCCGTATGTATTCACAACTCTTGAAACTGCAAAAATGGTTTTGAAAAATATAAAGGAAGGTGTACAGGCTTTTTAAAAAATCTATTATTAGAAAGGATAAGTTTCACTAAGCAGCAACCACTTAGCTGATCTGTGAGGTGCACTTCAAAACTCAACAGTAATCATCCCCAGAATACAATATTGCATCACTGTTCGTGAATTATTGTTCTTTCTCTGAACTGTCAGAAACACAGCCATCGCTCACTCATATCACTCAAGATAGAGTATTGCAGGCTACTCAAGGAGGAAGAGTGCATAGTCATTGGTTCAGTAACCTACTTGCAACTTTTAGGATATTCCTGTTGCAGTGAATCTCAATATAGATTTATAAATATAAGACAATGAACAGTGCAAAACATGAAATGTACACATGATGAAGTAATCCTATGTTGCATTTTGTCCATGAGCAAAAGCTAAAGGATTTGGGTGCAATTACTGATCATTCACTAAGTTTTAGTCAATGTGAAGCTATTATCAGTATTTGGATGTATTAGAAGGACACCTGATGTCGATTTTGTATAGATTACTGGTGAGGATATATTTGGAATACTGTGTGCAATTTAAAGCATTCTGTCTCAGAAGAAGATACAATCACTGGAGAGATAATTGCTAATGATTACTGGATCAGGGCTTCACGTTATGAAGACAGACCCATTGGAAAAGGTTGAAACGTCATGACCCAGCTTTCTTGGATAACCCAGTTTCATGGATAATGTAAAATAATTGGACTTTCGAACACAGAAGGTATGTTGCAAGACAGTGTTCTTCCAGCCTGTTTCCCTCCTCTTCTCGATTCAAATCTTGTTTCAATGACAGTGACTCTGCAACACTGTCTACAATTGCCTCTAAGTGCACCCAGAACTAACAAACAAGTGCCAAATTTGTATTTTATCAAATTGTTTTAGCCAACTTAACACATACAACAGAAAAGACAATAGTGACAGCAGGAACTCAAAATACTATCTGGATAACAATTTCAGAATCGTATAAAAGTCTTATTACTTTTGAAGATAATTCTAGGAGTGGTACAGGAGTGCTATGAACAGCTCACAACTTCAGCTGCAGTGATGACACATCTACAGAGCTTTTCATAAGGTCAAACATACTCAAGAATATTTTTAAGTGAATGTATAATCATATTATACCAAAAATACAGTTTAATTTTCTTATGATGAAGAATGAACATAAATGCTCAGCTTCAATAGGATATTGGAAAAAAACAAGTTGCAATATAGGATAAGAAATCAACATACCTTTTATATGACTTTTGAAACCAGGGTGCGGGGTGAAAACTGCATCTGTTCTAGCACAGCTGTTTTCTGGTTATAAACAGAGTTACTTGACTAAGACCAATCATAAAAAAGTCAATATGGTAAAAATAATTTGCAAAGTAAATGAAATAGATAGAAAAGTTGACGTAACAAAAAAAATCCTCTATTCCCAATTACTAGAAGTGTTTTTTACTACATGGAAATGGAAAATAAAGCAAACAGATCAGTTTTCCCACATATATCCTATAAATTAGCATTTAATCTATATCTCCGTCTCTCCCTCTATCTTGTTTTCTAAAAAAAAGTTACATCAATATACCTTTTACTAATTGACAACTAACCTAGATTACAATTAATAACATTGCAGAATTCACGGATGTTGTTTTCATTGATCTCTGCCTGTTTTCTCTCCATGAATGCTGAAATTCTTCTTTCGATCTGTGTGACAAATAAGATGACATGGGAAACAGCTTCACCCACTAAGGTTAAAAAAAACTCCACATAATTATAGCAATGGAGGATATGGAAAATGTCATTAAATCTTACTTCATCTCTGCCTGCTTTGATCTGAACCAATTCCATTTCAGTTTGGATATTTGATTTGTCTTGTCCTTCAGGCTTGTTTTGTGCTTCATTTAGGAACATTTTCATTCTTAGATTAATTGTTTTATGTGAAATTTGCTCATGGCCATCAGTCACTGTTGAATTTGAGTCACTATCAGGTTTTGTGGGCAGCATCATCTCTCCTGTGTTTCTAGTCCCAGATGTGTCATTTCTCACCAATAAATTAAGCTTGTCTGAAACACACTAACAATAAAATGTTACTAAACTACTTGAAGTCCAAATTAACTGAGCAGTTAGTGTGGTTAATGCAAATCAGTTACAGTTTTAATATTCAGCTACATCAACTAAATGTGTGTGTTTTGGGTTTTTTTTGCTCAGCTGGATGCCTTGACAAGTGGGAAATCCAACACCATGTACAAGAGTCTCCATAATTAGCTACTAAGAAATCCACTGAGTTCCTGTTGTCCAATATGGACTATACACTTTCTTGCCCTGTAAGGACATACCCTACTTACCCAACTTTAGAGTTTAAGCACAAGTGGCAGTGTAAGAGCTCAAGAATCCCAGGGTACTACTGCAGTTTAACCAGCTAAAACCACAAAGCTTGCCAGCACAAATCACTGATAAAACTTCCTATTGCTTGTTCAGCCAGACCTCCCTACACGTGGGACACTGGTTTACAGGATTATCTGGAGCAGAGTGCGAAGAATCCCAACCCCGGTGCTGGGTCTTCTCTTCCAGGCTCCATCAGTGAGCCAGATTGGCTGCTTAATCATTAACAATGCCCTGCACTGGTGCAGACCCGTTTGGCTCAGGGACAGGCATACCGAATCCACCACAAAGGGTTGACTTTGTTCCAAACTTCCATAGCCTACCTGGTGTGTCACCTTAGAGCCACCTCGACTTTAAAAGATACTCTGCTCACTTCAACCCACCCCCAAATCATCCCAGAAGGATAGTCATTAGACAACAGACATGAATGGGTTTAAGCCCATGCTAGATAGACACCAGTTACCAAGAGCCCCTCAGGTGCACCCTGGTGAGCACAACTCAACATGAAATGTGCAACTGCCACCATTCGCCACTGAACAGTAGGAGGAGCGAAACATCAGCAGCACCAGCTTGCCTCTCTGCAATCCAATCATGGTAAGCACTAAACCCTGGATATATTAACACACACTCTCATACCCACTTTCCAGAAGCTTTTGTTCCAAGCCTCAAACTTTCAATGGACATCTGCATTGAGCATGATGAAAGGACTAAGACAGGGCAGCTTGCAACACACCAATCACCTTGATGATCTAGATAGCTATAGAACTAGCCATGCTGCTGCCACCAGCCTCTGCTCCCAGACTCAACCCAGCAAGGCCTCCACACTCACCCTCAGACTTTGCTACACCCCATTGCTAGATAACTAATTCCACTCCATCTCTGCTTCAGATGGTGCCTCGTGTCCCATTCCATCTTCCATTTTCATCATCAGACCCACGTTCTGGCCTGTATCCTACACTATACACACACAAAGTACATAATTCATTCATTTCTAGGTACATAAATTAATACATTTCTTGAGCTTCGCTATTGTGGTTTAATCATGTCATTTGCAATTCTCAAATCAGTTTACTTTTTAAAAAAAATTACTTCCAGGTATCCATTAATATATAGAACAATTTTCTTAAACGAAGAATTATATTTACACTTACCTGCAAATCAAGAATATACTGTTGGAGCAAGCTACTAAGGTGTGCTGGGTTAAGTGCTGTCAGACTCTGAAGCTTGCATAAATCAACAGTAATGCTTAGAACATCATCTCCAACATTAAGCTTTAAGAAAAAAGACAAAGCATCAAAATCACCGATTTCCAACATCAGACTCCAGATTGCTCCAAAATGGTCACAATAAAGCAACTAGTTTGTTCAACTATTGTGCAACTGACTTATAAGACGTACAAATTGAGATAGCTAACAAAAGCAGAATTAATAGACATCAAAAGGTAACTCCTGCATATTGAAATGGTCAAAGTCATTCTACATAGAAACATAGAAAATAGGAGCAAGAGTAGGCCATTCGGCCCTTTGGGCCTGCTCTACCATTCAAAATGATCATGGCTGATCGTTTAACTCAGTACCCTGTCCCCGCTTTTTCCCCATATCCCTTGATCCCTTTAGCATTAAGAAATATATCTATCTCCTTCTTGAATACATCTAATGACTTGGCCTCCACTGCCTTCTGTGGTAGAGAATTCCACAGGTTCACCACCTCTGAGTGAAGAAATTTCTCCTCATCTCGGTTCTAAATGGCATACCCTGTTTCCTGAGACTGTGACCCCTGGTTCTGGACTCCCCAGCCATCGGGAACATCCTCCCTGCATCTAGCCTGTCTAGTCCTGTTAGAATTTTATTTGTTTCAATGAGATCACCTCTCATTCTTCTAAACTCTAGTTAATATAGGCCTAGTTGACCCAATCTTTTCTCATTTGTCAGTCCTGCCATCCCAGGAATCAGTCTGGGATGGCAGGACTGACAAATGGTTGCACTCCCTCCATGGCAAGGACATCCTTCCTCAGATAAGGAGACCAAAACTGCACACAGTACTCCAGATGTAGTCTCACCAAGGCCCTGTATAACTGCAGTAAGACATCCCTGCTCCTGTACTCAAATCCTCTTGCAATGAAGGCTAACATACCATTCGCCTTCCTAACTGCTTGCTGCACCTAAATGCTCGCTTTCAGCGACTGATGTACAAGGACACCCATTTCCATTTGTCAAAATGTTGAAAGCACTGTAAAATGCTGACATCCCTATATTTGTCTGAAATTATGGTATTGTATTTCCAGATAGGATTCAATCACTAATCTTGCACAACCCCCTCCCTTCTCCACAGATTCTCCATAACAAAATTGCTTTTACTCTACAAGTCACAAAATTTCTTGGTAATTCTTCCATGTTCTGTTTTCGCAGGAAAGGGGAGATGATGGTGTTATTGGTACTGCAATTAATTGTAATATACATGTGTACTTTTATTACAAACATTTTCCACTGGGGGAATATTATGGACATTGCAGATAAGTCATGTAAACTAAGGTTTCTTTGCAAATTACTAGTGAAAATATCAATGGCAGATTAGGCTCCTGTGGGATGTATGTTTGATGCAACACTTCAGTCCACGTTCATTTTTAGACATTATATTTACACCTTTTAAAGCTATTCTTTAATTTGGCAATGCTAGCAGCTCAATGTTAATGCCAGAATTTCAGTATTAACTAATTCATCAGATACCTCACTCTCAATACTCCACACCTGGGAGACAGGCCCCACTATCTCTTTCTCTGCTAATAGCAGGGAGCAGGCCCAACTCTATGCGTGCTCCCAATCTCTAGATGCCACTTCCCTCCAGACCCCACTCCCTCCCATATTGAGCCCCTTATTCCTCACCCGAAGCTTCTGGTTTACATGTTGCAGTGGGTTAACAAGAGATAGGGACTGTTCCTTACTTTTGAAGAGATAGCAATGTGAATTTTATTATAGTACAGGGAAGAAGAGATCAGAACCAAGATCAGCATGGAAAACGCCTTTTCTCAGAGATACTTACAAGCCTATTTCTCAACTCTTCAAGAAAAACTTTTAAAAACAGGCCAGCTGGGTGATGTTCAAGGCGTCACTGGGAGATAGTAAAAGAGCTTGCATTTATACAGTGCCTTTCACATCCACTGGAGGTCACAACCAACCAATTATTTGACTATTCCAATGCTCTCCAGGCCGGCCTCCCATCGTCCACCCTCCATAAACTTAAGCTCATTCAAAACTCTGCTGCCCATATCCTAATTTTGCAGCAAGAACCAGACAACATCCAAGCTTGGGCTGATAAGTGGCAAGTAACATTCGTGCCAGGCAATGACCATCTCCAAAAAGAGAGAGTCTAACCACCTCCCCTTGACATTCAACGGCATTACCATCGCCAAATCCACCAGCATCAACATCCTCGGGGTCACCATTGACCAGAAACTGAACTGGACCAGCCACATAAATACTGTGGCTACAAGAGCAGGTCAAAGGCTGGGTATTCTGCAGCGAGAGACTCACCTCCTGACTCCCCAGAGCCTTTCCACCATCTACAAGGCACAAGTCAGGAGTGTGATGGAATACTCTCCACTTGCCTGGATGAATGCAGCTCCATCAACACTCAAGAAGCTCAACACATCCAGGACAAAGCAGCCCGCTTGATTGGCACCCCATCCATCACCATATTTACTCCCTTCACCACCGGTGCACCATGGCTGCAGTGTGTACCATCTACAAGATGCACTGCAGCAACTCACCAAGGCTTCTTTGACAACACCTCCCAAACCCACGACCTCTACCACCTAGAAGGACAAGGCCTTTTAAGTCCTGTTCAGCTGTGAGGTTACTACAGGGCATTTGCTGGAGCATGGAATTCCAAAATTTCACCAATTGCTTCAAATCAGCATTACACACTGATTCGCATAATCATTTCCCTACTCTACATGCTGCCGGCGGTCATTAGGTGTGCGCCAGCAAAAAACACCTTTAGCAAGATGGCGTCCTGCGCACTTCACGTTGGAAGTGTACATGTGCATCTCGGACTCTATTTTCGGGACTTAGTGTCTATGTAGTGCCTACAAAATGGGCGCTACACAGCCCAATTTCGCTCCCAATACATTTTGGTGGTATTGACTAAAAGATAAGTGTTCACCAGGACACCAGAAATACCTGCTCCTCTTCAAATATTGCCAAGGGATCTTTTACATCCACCTGAACAGATAGATAAGGCCTCAGTTTAACTTCTCATCCATAAGATTGTATCTTTGCAAATAATACAATCAGTTCTTGTCATCAAAGTTGATCCTGCGACATAATTACAGAACCATCAATTGTTTATAAATGCACTTTCAGGAAAATAAAATGTGAATTATTTTGGATCACCAATCTCATCTGACACTGGTTTCAAAAACCAAGTGGAACATAAACAAAGTTTTGCTTGTGGAAAGAATGTTATCAAAAAATACTTCACATCATACCGCAAGCATATTTTTGATGAAACATGCATAGCACAAATGGCTTTTAAATAGTTCTGATGTTTCAGGTCGATGACCTTTCATTAACTCTGTTTCTCTCTCCACAGATGCTGCCTGACCTGCTGAGTGTTTTCCAGTATTTTCCGTTTTTATCTTTTATATTTAACAAAAAACGAAGGTTATCCTAACCTATTTTGCGCAATCTCATAGATCATGAGTTTATGGACTGTTCTGTACTTTGGTGCACAACCATACATTACCTTTTAGGATATTCTTACTTTTGTTTTCTTCTAAAATCAGCGACTTCAGCACTCAGGTAAAACGTTTCTTGGTGGGGTGGCGTTGAAGAGCCCTGAAATTAATCCTCCACATTCAGCAGCTTTGTCAACTCGATGGGTTTAAAGAGCTGTCTGAAGGCACAAGCCATGAAAGCCCAGCCGCTCTGTAGTTAGTTACTGAACCAAAGGATTCAGTAATGTCTGTTTAACCAGAAGCCGACTGCACTCAGCTCCAATGAGTACAGCGACTAAAAGCCCGGACCATTGTTACTCCAGACCCTGGCTCCGGCCCTACTTCAGAGATCATAAAAAAGGGACTTTTCAAATCAAAGAAAACAAATTGTAAGTAACAGACCTGCTCGTGAAACCGTGCGAGCGACCTGAGCAGGGCGCGCACACTCCCCCCGGCCTCCCTGTCCGGGTGAAGAAACGCCGCCTGTCCCGGATCCGCCGTCGCCATGATACCGAACGGACAAACCCGCCAGCGCCCACAATGCCCTGCGAGACTCTCTGCTTGTTGATTTATTCAAGAAGGCCCCAAGAATCAGACCATTACCAACATCACAGGAATCAAATCATTCACAGGAATCAGACCATTACCAACATCACAGGAATCAAATCATTCACAGGAATCAGACCATTACCAACATCACAGGAATCAAATCATTCACAGGAATCAGACCATTACCAACATCACAGGAATCAAATCATTCACAGGAATCAGACCATTACCAACATCACAGGAATCAAATCATTCACAGGAATCAGACCATTACCAACATCACAGGAATCAAATCATTCACAGGAATCAGACCATTACCAACATCACAGGAATCAAATCATTCACAGGAATCAGATCATTACCAACATCACAGGAATCAAATCATTCACAGGAATCAGATCATTACCAACATCACAGGAATCAAATCATTCACAGGAATCAGACCATTACCAACATCACAGGAATCAAATCATTCACAGGAATCAGACCATTACCAACATCACAGGAATCAAATCATTCACAGGAATCAGACCATTACCAACATCACAGGAATCAAATCATTCACAGGAATCAGACCATTACCAACATCACAGGAATCAAATCATTCACAGGAATCAGACCATTACCAACATCACAGGAATCAAATCATTCACAGGAATCAGACCATTACCAACATCACAGGAATCAAATCATTCACAGGAATCAGACCATTACCAACATCACAGGAATCAAATCATTCACAGGAATCAGACCATTACCAACATCACAGGAATCAAATCATTCACAGGAATCAGACCATTACCAACATCACAGGAATCAAATCATTCACAGGAATCAGACCATTACCAACATCACAGGAATCAAATCATTCACAGGAATCAGACCATTACCAACATCACAGGAATCAAATCATTCACAGGAATCAGACCATTACCAACATCACAGGAATCAAATCATTCACAGGAATCAGATCATTACCAACATCACAGGAATCAAATCATTCACAGGAATCAGACCATTACCAACATCACAGGAATCAAATCATTCACAGGAATCAGACCATTACCAACATCACAGGAATCAAATCATTCACAGGAATCAGACCATTACCAACATCACAGGAATCAAATCATTCACAGGAATCAGATCATTACCAACATCACAGGAATCAAATCATTCACAGGAATCAGACCATTACCAACATCACAGGAATCAAATCATTCACAGGAATCAGACCATTACCAACATCACAGGAATCAAATCATTCACAGGAATCAGACCATTACCAACATCACAGGAATCAAATCATTCACAGGAATCAGACCATTACCAACATCACAGGAATCAAATCATTCACAGGAATCAGACCATTACCAACATCACAGGAATCAAATCATTCACAGGAATCAGACCATTACCAACATCACAGGAATCAAATCATTCACAGGAATCAGACCATTACCAAAATCACAGGAATCAAATCATTCACAGGAATCAGACCATTACCAACATCACAGGAATCAAATCATTCACAGGAATCAGACCATTACCAACATCACAGGAATCAAATCATTCACAGGAATCAGACCATTACCAACATCACAGGAATCAAATCATTCACAGGAATCAGACCATTACCAACATCACAGGAATCAAATCATTCACAGGAATCAGACCATTACCAACATCACAGGAATCAAATCATTCACAGGAATCAGACCATTACCAACATCACAGGAATCAAATCATTCACAGGAATCAGACCATTACCAACATCACAGGAATCAAATCATTCACAGGAATCAGACCATTACCAACATCACAGGAATCAAATCATTCACAGGAATCAGACCATTACCAACATCACAGGAATCAAATCATTCACAGGAATCAGACCATTACCAACATCACAGGAATCAAATCATTCACAGGAATCAGACCATTACCAACATCACAGGAATCAAATCATTCAAGGAATCAGACCATTACCAACATCACAGGAATCAAATCATTCACAGGAATCAGACCATTACCAACATCACAGGAATCAAATCATTCACAGGAATCAGACCATTACCAACATCACAGGAATCAAATCATTCACAGGAATCAGACCATTACCAACATCACAGGAATCAAATCATTCACAGGAATCAGACCATTGCCAACATCACAGGAATCAAATCATTCACAGGAATCAGACCATTACCAACATCACAGGAATCAAATCATTCACAGGAATCAGACCATTACCAACATCACAGGAATCAAATCATTCACAGGAATCAGACCATTACCAACATCACAGGAATCAAATCATTCACAGGAATCAGACCATTACCAACATCACAGGAATCAAATCATTCACAGGAATCAGACCATTACCAACATCACAGGAATCAAATCATTCACAGGAATCAGACCATTACCAACATCACAGGAATCAAATCATTCACAGGAATCAGACCATTACCAACATCACAGGAATCAAATCATTCACAGGAATCAGACCATTACCAACATCACAGGAATCAAATCATTCACAGGAATCAGACCATTAGCAACATCACAGGAATCAAATCATTCACAGGAATCAGACCATTACCAACATCACAGGAATCAAATCATTCACAGGAATCAGACCATTACCAACATCACAGGAATCAAATCATTCACAGGAATCAGACCATTACCAACATCACAGGAATCAAATCATTCACAGGAATCAGACCATTACCAACATCACAGGAATCAAATCATTCACAGGAATCAGACCATTACCAACATCACAGGAATCAAATCATTCACAGGAATCAGATCATTACCAACATCACAGGAATCAAATCATTCACAGGAATCAGACCATTACCAACATCACAGGAATCAAATCATTCACAGGAATCAGACCATTACCAACATCACAGGAATCAAATCATTCACAGGAATCAGACCATTACCAATATCACAGGAATCAAATCATTCACAGGAATCAGACCATTACCAACATCACAGGAATCAGATCATTCACAGGAATCAGATCATTACCAACATCACAGGAATCAAATCATTCACAGGAATCAGACCATTACCAACATCACAGGAATCAAATCATTCACAGGAATCAGACCATTACCAACATCACAGGAATCAAATCATTCACAGGAATCAGACCATTACCAACATCACAGGAATCAAATCATTCACAGGAATCAGACCATTACCAACATCACAGGAATCAAATCATTCACAGGAATCAGACCATTACCAACATCACGGGAATCAAATCATTCACAGGAATCAGACCATTACCAACATCACAGGAATCAAATCATTCACAGGAATCAGACCATTACCAACATCACAGGAATCAAATCATTCACAGGAATCAGATCATTACCAACATCACAGGAATCAAATCATTCACAGGAATCAGACCATTACCAACATCTCAGGAATCAAATCATTCACAGGAATCAGACCATTACCAACATCGCAGGAATCAAATCATTCACAGGAATCAGATCATTACCAACATCACAGGAATCAAATCATTCACAGGAATCAGACCATTACCAACATCGCAGGAATCAAATCATTCACAGGAATCAGACCATTACCAACATCACAGGAATCAAATCATTCACAGGAATCAGACCATTACCAACATCACGGGAATCAAATCATTCAAGGAATCGGACCATTACCAACATCACAGGAATCAAATCATTCACAGGAATCAGACCATTACCAACATCACAGGAATCAAATCATTCAAGGAATCGGACCATTACCAACATCACAGGAATCAAATCATTCACAGGAATCAGACCATTACCAACATCACAGGAATCAAATCATTCAAGGAATCGGACCATTACCAACATCACAGGAATCAAATCATTCAAGGAATCAGACCATTACCAACATCACAGGAATCAAATCATTCACAGGAATCAGACCATTACCAACATCACAGGAATCAAATCATTCACAGGAATCAGACCATTACCAACATCACAGGAATCAAATCATTCACAGGAATCAGACCATTACCAACATCACAGGAATCAAATCATTCACAGGAATCAGATCATTACCAACATCACAGGAATCAAATCATTCACAGGAATCAGACCATTACCAACATCACAGGAATCAAATCATTCAAGGAATCAGACCATTACCAACATCACAGGAATCAAATCATTCAAGGAATCAGACCATTACCAACATCACAGGAATCAAATCATTCACAGGAATCAGACCATTACCAACATCACAGGAATCAAATCATTCACAGGAATCAGACCATTACCAATATCACAGGAATCAAATCATTCACAGGAATCAGATCATTACCAACATCACAGGAATCAAATCATTCACAGGAATCAGACCATTACCAACATCACAGGAATCAAATCATTCAAGGAATCAGACCATTACCAACATCACAGGAATCAAATCATTCAAGGAATCAGACCATTACCAACATCACAGGAATCAAATCATTCACAGGAATCGGACCATTACCAACATCACAGGAATCAAATCATTCAAGGAATCAGACCATTACCAACATCACAGGAATCAAATCATTCACAGGAATCAGATCATTACCAACATCACAGGAATCAAATCATTCAAGGAATCAGACCATTACCAACATCACAGGAATCAAATCATTCACAGGAATCAGACCATTACCAACATCACAGGAATCAAATCATTCAAGGAATCAGACCATTACCAACATCACAGGAATCAAATCATTCAAGGAATCAGACCATTACCAACATCACAGGAATCAAATCATTCACAGGAATCAGACCATTACCAACATCACAGGAATCAAATCATTCACAGGAATCAGACCATTACCAATATCACAGGAATCAAATCATTCACAGGAATCAGATCATTACCAACATCACAGGAATCAAATCATTCACAGGAATCAGACCATTACCAACATCACAGGAATCAAATCATTCACAGGAATCAGACCATTACCAACATCACAGGAATCAAATCATTCACAGGAATCAGACCATTACCAATATCACAGGAATCAAATCATTCACAGGAATCAGACCATTACCAACATCACAGGAATCAGATCATTCACAGGAATCAGATCATTACCAACATCACAGGAATCAAATCATTCACAGGAATCAGACCATTACCAACATCACAGGAATCAAATCATTCACAGGAATCAGACCATTACCAACATCACAGGAATCAAATCATTCACAGGAATCAGACCATTACCAACATCACAGGAATCAAATCATTCACAGGAATCAGACCATTACCAACATCACAGGAATCAAATCATTCACAGGAATCAGACCATTACCAACATCACGGGAATCAAATCATTCACAGGAATCAGACCATTACCAACATCACAGGAATCAAATCATTCACAGGAATCAGACCATTACCAACATCACAGGAATCAAATCATTCACAGGAATCAGATCATTACCAACATCACAGGAATCAAATCATTCACAGGAATCAGACCATTACCAACATCACAGGAATCAAATCATTCACAGGAATCAGACCATTACCAACATCACAGGAATCAAATCATTCACAGGAATCAGACCATTACCAACATCACAGGAATCAAATCATTCACAGGAATCAGACCATTACCAACATCACAGGAATCAAATCATTCACAGGAATCAGACCATTACCAACATCACAGGAATCAAATCATTCACAGGAATCAGACCATTACCAAAATCACAGGAATCAAATCATTCACAGGAATCAGACCATTACCAACATCACAGGAATCAAATCATTCACAGGAATCAGACCATTACCAACATCACAGGAATCAAATCATTCACAGGAATCAGACCATTACCAACATCACAGGAATCAAATCATTCACAGGAATCAGACCATTACCAACATCACAGGAATCAAATCATTCACAGGAATCAGACCATTACCAACATCACAGGAATCAAATCATTCACAGGAATCAGACCATTACCAACATCACAGGAATCAAATCATTCACAGGAATCAGACCATTACCAACATCACAGGAATCAAATCATTCACAGGAATCAGACCATTACCAACATCACAGGAATCAAATCATTCACAGGAATCAGACCATTACCAACATCACAGGAATCAAATCATTCACAGGAATCAGACCATTACCAACATCACAGGAATCAAATCATTCACAGGAATCAGACCATTACCAACATCACAGGAATCAAATCATTCAAGGAATCAGACCATTACCAACATCACAGGAATCAAATCATTCACAGGAATCAGACCATTACCAACATCACAGGAATCAAATCATTCACAGGAATCAGACCATTACCAACATCACAGGAATCAAATCATTCACAGGAATCAGACCATTACCAACATCACAGGAATCAAATCATTCACAGGAATCAGACCATTGCCAACATCACAGGAATCAAATCATTCACAGGAATCAGACCATTACCAACATCACAGGAATCAAATCATTCACAGGAATCAGACCATTACCAACATCACAGGAATCATATCATTCACAGGAATCAGACCATTACCAACATCACAGGAATCAAATCATTCACAGGAATCAGACCATTACCAACATCACAGGAATCAAATCATTCACAGGAATCAGACCATTACCAACATCACAGGAATCAAATCATTCACAGGAATCAGACCATTACCAACATCACAGGAATCAAATCATTCACAGGAATCAGACCATTACCAACATCACAGGAATCAAATCATTCACAGGAATCAGACCATTAGCAACATCACAGGAATCAAATCATTCACAAGAATCAGACCATTACCAACATCACAGGAATCAAATCATTCACAGGAATCAGACCATTACCAACATCACAGGAATCAAATCATTCACAGGAATCAGACCATTACCAACATCACAGGAATCAAATCATTCACAGGAATCAGACCATTACCAACATCACAGGAATCAAATCATTCACAGGAATCAGACCATTACCAACATCACAGGAATCAAATCATTCACAGGAATCAGATCATTACCAACATCACAGGAATCAAATCATTCACAGGAATCAGACCATTACCAACATCACAGGAATCAAATCATTCACAGGAATCAGACCATTACCAACATCACAGGAATCAAATCATTCACAGGAATCAGACCATTACCAATATCACAGGAATCAAATCATTCACAGGAATCAGACCATTACCAACATCACAGGAATCAGATCATTCACAGGAATCAGATCATTACCAACATCACAGGAATCAAATCATTCACAGGAATCAGACCATTACCAACATCACAGGAATCAAATCATTCACAGGAATCAGACCATTACCAACATCACAGGAATCAAATCATTCACAGGAATCAGACCATTACCAACATCACAGGAATCAAATCATTCACAGGAATCAGACCATTACCAACATCACAGGAATCAAATCATTCACAGGAATCAGACCATTACCAACATCACGGGAATCAAATCATTCACAGGAATCAGACCATTACCAACATCACAGGAATCAAATCATTCACAGGAATCAGACCATTACCAACATCACAGGAATCAAATCATTCACAGGAATCAGATCATTACCAACATCACAGGAATCAAATCATTCACAGGAATCAGACCATTACCAACATCTCAGGAATCAAATCATTCACAGGAATCAGACCATTACCAACATCACAGGAATCAAATCATTCACAGGAATCAGACCATTACCAACATCGCAGGAATCAAATCATTCACAGGAATCAGATCATTACCAACATCACAGGAATCAAATCATTCACAGGAATCAGACCATTACCAACATCACAGGAATCAAATCATTCACAGGAATCAGACCATTACCAACATCGCAGGAATCAAATCATTCACAGGAATCAGATCATTACCTACATCACAGGAATCAAATCATTCAAGGAATCGGACCATTACCAACATCACAGGAATCAAATCATTCAAGGAATCAGACCATTACCAACATCACAGGAATCAAATCATTCACAGGAATCAGATCATTACCTACATCACAGGAATCAAATCATTCAAGGAATCGGACCATTACCAACATCACAGGAATCAAATCATTCAAGGAATCAGACCATTACCAACATCACAGGAATCAAATCATTCACAGGAATCAGATCATTACCAACATCACAGGAATCAAATCATTCAAGGAATCAGACCATTACCAACATCACAGGAATCAAATCATTCACAGGAATCAGACCATTACCAACATCACAGGAATCAAATCATTCAAGGAATCAGACCATTACCAACATCACAGGAATCAAATCATTCAAGGAATCAGACCATTACCAACATCACAGGAATCAAATCATTCAAGGAATCAGACCATTACCAACATCACAGGAATCAAATCATTCACAGGAATCAGACCATTACCAACATCACAGGAATCAAATCATTCACAGGAATCAGACCATTACCAATATCACAGGAATCAAATCATTCACAGGAATCAGATCATTACCAACATCACAGGAATCAAATCATTCACAGGAATCAGACCATTACCAACATCACAGGAATCAAATCATTCAAGGAATCGGACCATTACCAACATCACAGGAATCAAATCATTCACAGGAATCAGACCATTACCAACATCACAGGAATCAAATCATTCAAGGAATCAGACCATTACCAACATCACAGGAATCAAATCATTCACAGGAATCAGACCATTACCAACATCACAGGAATCAAATCATTCACAGGAATCAGACCATTACCAATATCACAGGAATCAAATCATTCACAGGAATCAGATCATTACCAACATCACAGGAATCAAATCATTCACAGGAATCAGACCATTACCAACATCACAGGAATCAAATCATTCAAGGAATCGGACCATTACCAACATCACAGGAATCAAATCATTCAAGGAATCAGACCATTACCAACATCACAGGAATCAAATCATTCACAGGAATCAGATCATTACCAACATCACAGGAATCAAATCATTCAAGGAATCAGACCATTACCAACATCACAGGAATCAAATCATTCACAGGAATCAGACCATTACCAACATCACAGGAATCAAATCATTCACAGGAATCAGACCATTACCAACATCACAGGAATCAAATCATTCACAGGAATCAGATCATTACCAACATCACAGGAATCAAATCATTCACAGGAATCAGACCATTACCAACATCACAGGAATCAAATCATTCAAGGAATCAGACCATTACCAACATCACAGGAATCAAATCATTCACAGGAATCAGACCATTACCAACATCACAGGAATCAAATCATTCACAGGAATCAGACCATTACCAATATCACAGGAATCAAATCATTCACAGGAATCAGATCATTACCAACATCACAGGAATCAAATCATTCACAGGAATCAGACCATTACCAACATCACAGGAATCAAATCATTCACAGGAATCAGACCATTACCAACATCACAGGAATCAAATCATTCACAGGAATCAGACCATTACCAATATCACAGGAATCAAATCATTCACAGGAATCAGACCATTACCAACATCACAGGAATCAGATCATTCACAGGAATCAGATCATTACCAACATCACAGGAATCAAATCATTCACAGGAATCAGACCATTACCAACATCACAGGAATCAAATCATTCACAGGAATCAGACCATTACCAACATCACAGGAATCAAATCATTCACAGGAATCAGACCATTACCAACATCACAGGAATCAAATCATTCACAGGAATCAGACCATTACCAACATCACAGGAATCAAATCATTCACAGGAATCAGACCATTACCAACATCACGGGAATCAAATCATTCACAGGAATCAGACCATTACCAACATCACAGGAATCAAATCATTCACAGGAATCAGACCATTACCAACATCACAGGAATCAAATCATTCACAGGAATCAGATCATTACCAACATCACAGGAATCAAATCATTCACAGGAATCAGACCATTACCAACATCTCAGGAATCAAATCATTCACAGGAATCAGACCATTACCAACATCACAGGAATCAAATCATTCACAGGAATCAGACCATTACCAACATCGCAGGAATCAAATCATTCACAGGAATCAGATCATTACCAACATCACAGGAATCAAATCATTCACAGGAATCAGACCATTACCAACATCGCAGGAATCAAATCATTCACAGGAATCAGACCATTACCAACATCACAGGAATCAAATCATTCACAGGAATCAGACCATTACCAACATCACAGGAATCAAATCATTCACAGGAATCAGACCATTACCAACATCACAGGAATCAAATCATTCACAGGAATCAGACCATTACCAACATCACAGGAATCAAATCATTCACAGGAATCAGATCATTACCAACATCACAGGAATCAAATCATTCACAGGAATCAGACCATTACCAACATCACAGGAATCAAATCATTCACAGGAATCAGATCATTACCTACATCACAGGAATCAAATCATTCAAGGAATCGGACCATTACCAACATCACAGGAATCAAATCATTCAAGGAATCAGACCATTACCAACATCACAGGAATCAAATCATTCACAGGAATCAGATCATTACCAACATCACAGGAATCAAATCATTCAAGGAATCAGACCATTACCAACATCACAGGAATCAAATCATTCACAGGAATCAGACCATTACCAACATCACAGGAATCAAATCATTCAAGGAATCAGACCATTACCAACATCACAGGAATCAAATCATTCAAGGAATCAGACCATTACCAACATCACAGGAATCAAATCATTCAAGGAATCAGACCATTACCAACATCACAGGAATCAAATCATTCACAGGAATCAGACCATTACCAACATCACAGGAATCAAATCATTCACAGGAATCAGACTATTACCAACATCACAGGAATCAAATCATTCACAGGAATCAGACCATTACCAACATCACAGGAATCAAATCATTCACAGGAATCAGACCATTACCAACATCACAGGAATCAAATCATTCACAGGAATCAGATCATTACCAACATCACAGGAATCAAATCATTCACAGGAATCAGACCATTACCAACATCACAGGAATCAAATCATTCACAGGAATCAGACCATTACCAACATCACAGGAATCAAATCATTCACAGGAATCAGACCATTACCAACATCACAGGAATCAAATCATTCACAGGAATCAGACCATTACCAACATCACAGGAATCAAATCATTCAAGGAATCAGATCATTACCAACATCACAGGAATCAAATCATTCACAGGAATCAGACCATTACCAACATCACAGGAATCAAATCATTCACAGAAATCAGATCATTACCAACATCACAGGAATCAAATCATTCAAGGAATCAGACCATGACCAACATCACAGGAATCAAATCATTCAAGGAATCAGACCATTACCAACATCACAGGAATCAAATCATTCACAGGAATCAGACCATTACCAACATCACAGGGATCAAATCATTCACAGGAATCAGACCATTACCAACATCACAGGAATCAAATCATTCACAGGAATCAGACCATTACCAACATCACAGGAATCAAATCATTCACAGGAATCAGACCATTACCAACATCACAGGAATCAAATCATTCACAGGAATCAGACCATTACCAACATCACAGGAATCAAATCGTTCACAGGAATCAGATCATTACCAACATCACAGGAATCAAATCATTCACAGGAATCAGACCATTACCAACATCACAGGAATCAAATCATTCACAGGAATCAGACCATTACCAACATCACAGGGATCAAATCATTCACAGGAATCAGATCATTACCAACATCACAGGAATCAAATCATTCACAGGAATCAGACCATTACCAACATCACAGGAATCAAATCATTCACAGGAATCAGACCATTACCAACATCACAGGAATCAAATCATTCACAGGAATCAGATCATTACCAACATCACAGGAATCAAATCATTCACAGGAATCAGACCATTACCAACATCACAGGAATCAAATCATTCAAGGAATCAGACCATTACCAACATCACAGGAATCAAATCATTCACAGGAATCAGACCATTACCAATATCACAGGAATCAAATCATTCACAGGAATCAGACCATTACCAACATCACAGGAATCAAATCATTCAAGGAATCAGACCATTACCAACATCACAGGAATCAAATCATTCAAGGAATCAGACCATTACCAACATCACAGGAATCAAATCATTCACAGGAATCAGACCATTACCAACATCACAGGAATCAAATCATTCAAGGAATCAGATCATTACCAACATCACAGGAATCAAATCATTCAAGGAATCAGACCATTACCAACATCACAGGAATCAAATCATTCAAGGAATCAGATCATTACCAACATCACAGGAATCAAATCATTCACAGGAATCAGACCATTACCAACATCACAGGAATCAAATCATTCACAGGAATCAGACCATTACCAACATCACAGGAATCAAATCATTCACAGGAATCAGACCATTACCAACATCACAGGAATCAAATCGTTCACAGGAATCAGATCATTACCAACATCACAGGAATCAAATCATTCACAGGAATCAGACCATTACCAACATCACAGGAATCAAATCATTCACAGGAATCAGACCATTACCAACATCACAGGGATCAAATCATTCACAGGAATCAGATCATTACCAACATCACAGGAATCAAATCATTCACAGGAATCAGACCATTACCAACATCACAGGAATCAAATCATTCACAGGAATCAGATCATTACCAACATCACAGGAATCAAATCATTCAAGGAATCAGACCATTACCAACATCACAGGAATCAAATCATTCACAGGAATCAGATCATTACCAACATCACAGGAATCAAATCATTCACAGGAATCAGATCATTACCAACATCACAGGAATCAAATCATTCACAGGAATCAGACCATTACCAACATCACAGGAATCAAATCATTCACAGGAATCAGACCATTACCAACATCACAGGGATCAAATCATTCACAGGAATCAGATCATTACCAACATCACAGGAATCAAATCATTCAAGGAATCAGACCATTACCAACATCACAGGAATCAAATCATTCAAGGAATCAGACCATTACCAACATCACAGGAATCAAATCATTCACAGGAATCAGATCATTACCAACATCACAGGAATCAAATCATTCAAGGAATCAGACCATTACCAACATCACAGGAATCAAATCATTCACAGGAATCAGATCATTACCAACATCACAGGAATCAAATCATTCAAGGAATCAGACCATTACCAACATCACAGGAATCAAATCATTCACAGGAATCAGACCATTACCAACATCACAGGAATCAAATCATTCAAGGAATCAGACCATTACCAACATCACAGGAATCAAATCATTCACAGGAATCAGACCATTACCAACATCACAGGAATCAAATCATTCACAGGAATCAGACCATTACCAACATCACAGGAATCAAATCATTCACAGGAATCAGATCATTACCAACATCACAGGAATCAAATCATTCACAGGAATCAGATCATTACCAACATCACAGGGATCAAATCATTCACAGGAATCCGATCATTACCAACATCACAGGAATCAAATCATTCACAGGAATCAGATCATTACCAACATCACAGGAATCAAATCATTCACAGGAATCAGACCATTACCAACATCACAGGAATCAAATCATTCACAGGAATCAGATCATTACCAACATCACAGGGATCAAATCATTCACAGGAATCAGACCATTACCAACATCACAGGAATCAAATCATTCACAGGAATCAGACCATTACCAACATCACAGGAATCAAATCATTCACAGGAATCAGATCATTACCAACATCACAGGAATCAAATCATTCACAGGAATCAGACCATTACCAACATCACAGGAATCAAATCATTCACAGGAATCAGACCATTACCAACATCACAGGAATCAAATCATTCACAGGAATCAGACCATTACCAACATCACAGGAATCAAATCATTCACAGGAATCAGATCATTACCAACATCACAGGAATCAAATCATTCACAGGAATCAGACCATTACCAACATCACAGGAATCAAATCATTCACAGGAATCAGACCATTACCAACATCACAGGAATCAAATCATTCACAGGAATCAGACCATTACCAACATCACAGGAATCAAATCATTCACAGGAATCAGATCATTACCAACATCACAGGAATCAAATCATTCACAGGAATCAGACCATTACCAACATCACAGGAATCAAATCATTCACAGGAATCAGACCATTACCAACATCACAGGAATCAAATCATTCACAGGAATCAGACCATTACCAACATCACAGGAATCAAATCATTCACAGGAATCAGACCATTACCAACATCACAGGAATCAAATCATTCACAGGAATCAGACCATTACCAACATCACAGGAATCAAATCATTCACAGGAATCAGACCATTACCAACATCACAGGAATCAAATCATTCACAGGAATCAGACCATTACCAAAATCACAGGAATCAAATCATTCACAGGAATCAGACCATTACCAACATCACAGGAATCAAATCATTCACAGGAATCAGACCATTACCAACATCACAGGAATCAAATCATTCACAGGAATCAGACCATTACCAACATCACAGGAATCAAATCATTCACAGGAATCAGACCATTACCAACATCACAGGAATCAAATCATTCACAGGAATCAGACCATTACCAACATCACAGGAATCAAATCATTCACAGGAATCAGACCATTACCAACATCACAGGAATCAAATCATTCACAGGAATCAGACCATTACCAACATCACAGGAATCAAATCATTCACAGGAATCAGACCATTACCAACATCACAGGAATCAAATCATTCACAGGAATCAGACCATTACCAACATCACAGGAATCAAATCATTCACAGGAATCAGACCATTACCAACATCACAGGAATCAAATCATTCACAGGAATCAGACCATTACCAACATCACAGGAATCAAATCATTCAAGGAATCAGACCATTACCAACATCACAGGAATCAAATCATTCACAGGAATCAGACCATTACCAACATCACAGGAATCAAATCATTCACAGGAATCAGACCATTACCAACATCACAGGAATCAAATCATTCACAGGAATCAGACCATTACCAACATCACAGGAATCAAATCATTCACAGGAATCAGACCATTGCCAACATCACAGGAATCAAATCATTCACAGGAATCAGACCATTACCAACATCACAGGAATCAAATCATTCACAGGAATCAGACCATTACCAACATCACAGGAATCAAATCATTCACAGGAATCAGACCATTACCAACATCACAGGAATCAAATCATTCACAGGAATCAGACCATTACCAACATCACAGGAATCAAATCATTCACAGGAATCAGACCATTACCAACATCACAGGAATCAAATCATTCACAGGAATCAGACCATTACCAACATCACAGGAATCAAATCATTCACAGGAATCAGACCATTACCAACATCACAGGAATCAAATCATTCACAGGAATCAGACCATTACCAACATCACAGGAATCAAATCATTCACAGGAATCAGACCATTAGCAACATCACAGGAATCAAATCATTCACAGGAATCAGACCATTACCAACATCACAGGAATCAAATCATTCACAGGAATCAGACCATTACCAACATCACAGGAATCAAATCATTCACAGGAATCAGACCATTACCAACATCACAGGAATCAAATCATTCACAGGAATCAGACCATTACCAACATCACAGGAATCAAATCATTCACAGGAATCAGACCATTACCAACATCACAGGAATCAAATCATTCACAGGAATCAGATCATTACCAACATCACAGGAATCAAATCATTCACAGGAATCAGACCATTACCAACATCACAGGAATCAAATCATTCACAGGAATCAGACCATTACCAACATCACAGGAATCAAATCATTCACAGGAATCAGACCATTACCAATATCACAGGAATCAAATCATTCACAGGAATCAGACCATTACCAACATCACAGGAATCAGATCATTCACAGGAATCAGATCATTACCAACATCACAGGAATCAAATCATTCACAGGAATCAGACCATTACCAACATCACAGGAATCAAATCATTCACAGGAATCAGACCATTACCAACATCACAGGAATCAAATCATTCACAGGAATCAGACCATTACCAACATCACAGGAATCAAATCATTCACAGGAATCAGACCATTACCAACATCACAGGAATCAAATCATTCACAGGAATCAGACCATTACCAACATCACGGGAATCAAATCATTCACAGGAATCAGACCATTACCAACATCACAGGAATCAAATCATTCGCAGGAATCAGACCATTACCAACATCACAGGAATCAAATCATTCACAGGAATCAGATCATTACCAACATCACAGGAATCAAATCATTCACAGGAATCAGACCATTACCAACATCACAGGAATCAAATCATTCACAGGAATCAGACCATTACCAACATCACAGGAATCAAATCATTCACAGGAATCAGACCATTACCAACATCGCAGGAATCAAATCATTCACAGGAATCAGATCATTACCAACATCACAGGAATCAAATCATTCACAGGAATCAGACCATTACCAACATCGCAGGAATCAAATCATTCACAGGAATCAGACCATTACCAACATCACAGGAATCAAATCATTCACAGGAATCAGACCATTACCAACATCACAGGAATCAAATCATTCACAGGAATCAGACCATTACCAACATCACAGGAATCAAATCATTCACAGGAATCAGACCATTACCAACATCACAGGAATCAAATCATTCACAGGAATCAGATCATTACCAACATCACAGGAATCAAATCATTCACAGGAATCAGACCATTACCAACATCACAGGAATCAAATCATTCACAGGAATCAGATCATTACCAACATCACAGGAATCAAATCATTCACAGGAATCAGACCATTACCTACATCACAGGAATCAAATCATTCAAGGAATCGGACCATTACCAACATCACAGGAATCAAATCATTCAAGGAATCAGACCATTACCAACATCACAGGAATCAAATCATTCACAGGAATCAGATCATTACCAACATCACAGGAATCAAATCATTCAAGGAATCAGACCATTACCAACATCACAGGAATCAAATCATTCACAGGAATCAGACCATTACCAACATCACAGGAATCAAATCATTCACAGGAATCAGACCATTACCAACATCACAGGAATCAAATCATTCAAGGAATCAGACCATTACCAACATCACAGGAATCAAATCATTCACAGGAATCAGATCATTACCAACATCACAGGAATCAAATCATTCAAGGAATCAGACCATTACCAACATCACAGGAATCAAATCATTCACAGGAATCAGACCATTACCAACATCACAGGAATCAAATCATTCAAGGAATCAGATCATTACCAACATCACAGGAATCAAATCATTCACAGGAATCAGACCATTACCAACATCACAGGAATCAAATCATTCAAGGAATCAGACCATTACCAACATCACAGGAATCAAATCATTCACAGGAATCAGACCATTACCAACATCACAGGAATCAAATCATTCACAGGAATCAGACCATTACCAATATCACAGGAATCAAATCATTCACAGGAATCAGATCATTACCAACATCACAGGAATCAAATCATTCACAGGAATCAGACCATTACCAACATCACAGGAATCAAATCATTCACAGGAATCAGACCATTACCAACATCACAGGAATCAAATCATTCACAGGAATCAGATCATTACCAACATCACAGGAATCAAATCATTCACAGGAATCAGACCATTACCAACATCACAGGAATCAAATCATTCAAGGAATCAGATCATTACCAACATCACAGGAATCAAATCATTCAAGGAATCGGACCATTACCAACATCACAGGAATCAAATCATTCAAGGAATCAGACCATTACCAACATCACAGGAATCAAATCATTCACAGGAATCAGATCATTACCAACATCACAGGAATCAAATCATTCAAGGAATCAGACCATTACCAACATCACAGGAATCAAATCATTCACAGGAATCAGACCATTACCAACATCACAGGAATCAAATCATTCAAGGAATCAGACCATTACCAACATCACAGGAATCAAATCATTCAAGGAATCAGACCATTACCAACATCACAGGAATCAAATCATTCACAGGAATCAGATCATTACCAACATCACAGGAATCAAATCATTCAAGGAATCAGACCATTACCAACATCACAGGAATCAAATCATTCACAGGAATCAGACCATTACCAACATCACAGGAATCAAATCATTCAAGGAATCAGACCATTACCAACATCACAGGAATCAAATCATTCAAGGAATCAGACCATTACCAACATCACAGGAATCAAATCATTCACAGGAATCAGACCATTACCAACATCACAGGAATCAAATCATTCACAGGAATCAGACCATTACCAATATCACAGGAATCAAATCATTCACAGGAATCAGATCATTACCAACATCACAGGAATCAAATCATTCACAGGAATCAGACCATTACCAACATCACAGGAATCAAATCATTCACAGGAATCAGACCATTACCAACATCACAGGAATCAAATCATTCACAGGAATCAGACCATTACCAATATCACAGGAATCAAATCATTCACAGGAATCAGACCATTACCAACATCACAGGAATCAGATCATTCACAGGAATCAGATCATTACCAACATCACAGGAATCAAATCATTCACAGGAATCAGACCATTACCAACATCACAGGAATCAAATCATTCACAGGAATCAGACCATTACCAACATCACAGGAATCAAATCATTCACAGGAATCAGACCATTACCAACATCACAGGAATCAAATCATTCACAGGAATCAGACCATTACCAACATCACAGGAATCAAATCATTCACAGGAATCAGACCATTACCAACATCACGGGAATCAAATCATTCACAGGAATCAGACCATTACCAACATCACAGGAATCAAATCATTCACAGGAATCAGACCATTACCAACATCACAGGAATCAAATCATTCACAGGAATCAGATCATTACCAACATCACAGGAATCAAATCATTCACAGGAATCAGACCATTACCAACATCTCAGGAATCAAATCATTCACAGGAATCAGACCATTACCAACATCACAGGAATCAAATCATTCACAGGAATCAGACCATTACCAACATCACAGGAATCAAATCATTCACAGGAATCAGATCATTACCAACATCACAGGAATCAAATCATTCACAGGAATCAGACCATTACCAACATCGCAGGAATCAAATCATTCACAGGAATCAGACCATTACCAACATCACAGGAATCAAATCATTCACAGGAATCAGACCATTACCAACATCACAGGAATCAAATCATTCACAGGAATCAGACCATTACCAACATCACAGGAATCAAATCATTCACAGGAATCAGACCATTACCAACATCACAGGAATCAAATCATTCACAGGAATCAGATCATTACCAACATCACAGGAATCAAATCATTCACAGGAATCAGACCATTACCAACATCACAGGAATCAAATCATTCACAGGAATCAGATCATTACCAACATCACAGGAATCAAATCATTCAAGGAATCAGACCATTACCAACATCACAGGAATCAAATCATTCACAGGAATCAGATCATTACCAACATCACAGGAATCAAATCATTCAAGGAATCGGACCATTACCAACATCACAGGAATCAAATCATTCAAGGAATCAGACCATTACCAACATCACAGGAATCAAATCATTCACAGGAATCAGATCATTACCAACATCACAGGAATCAAATCATTCAAGGAATCAGACCATTACCAACATCACAGGAATCAAATCATTCACAGGAATCAGACCATTACCAACATCACAGGAATCAAATCATTCAAGGAATCAGACCATTACCAACATCACAGGAATCAAATCATTCAAGGAATCAGACCATTACCAACATCACAGGAATCAAATCATTCAAGGAATCAGACCATTACCAACATCACAGGAATCAAATCATTCACAGGAATCAGACCATTACCAACATCACAGGAATCAAATCATTCACAGGAATCAGACTATTACCAACATCACAGGAATCAAATCATTCACAGGAATCAGACCATTACCAACATCACAGGAATCAAATCATTCACAGGAATCAGACCATTACCAACATCACAGGAATCAAATCATTCACAGGAATCAGATCATTACCAACATCACAGGAATCAAATCATTCACAGGAATCAGACCATTACCAACATCACAGGAATCAAATCATTCACAGGAATCAGACCATTACCAACATCACAGGAATCAAATCATTCACAGGAATCAGACCATTACCAACATCACAGGAATCAAATCATTCACAGGAATCAGACCATTACTAACATCACAGGAATCAAATCATTCAAGGAATCAGATCATTACCAACATCACAGGAATCAAATCATTCACAGGAATCAGACCATTACCAACATCACAGGAATCAAATCATTCACAGAAATCAGATCATTACCAACATCACAGGAATCAAATCATTCAAGGAATCAGACCATGACCAACATCACAGGAATCAAATCATTCAAGGAATCAGACCATTACCAACATCACAGGAATCAAATCATTCACAGGAATCAGACCATTACCAACATCACAGGGATCAAATCATTCACAGGAATCAGACCATTACCAACATCACAGGAATCAAATCATTCACAGGAATCAGACCATTACCAACATCACAGGAATCAAATCATTCACAGGAATCAGACCATTACCAACATCACAGGAATCAAATCATTCACAGGAATCAGACCATTACCAACATCACAGGAATCAAATCGTTCACAGGAATCAGATCATTACCAACATCACAGGAATCAAATCATTCACAGGAATCAGACCATTACCAACATCACAGGAATCAAATCATTCACAGGAATCAGACCATTACCAACATCACAGGGATCAAATCATTCACAGGAATCAGATCATTACCAACATCACAGGAATCAAATCATTCACAGGAATCAGACCATTACCAACATCACAGGAATCAAATCATTCACAGGAATCAGACCATTACCAACATCACAGGAATCAAATCATTCACAGGAATCAGATCATTACCAACATCACAGGAATCAAATCATTCACAGGAATCAGACCATTACCAACATCACAGGAATCAAATCATTCAAGGAATCAGACCATTACCAACATCACAGGAATCAAATCATTCACAGGAATCAGACCATTACCAATATCACAGGAATCAAATCATTCACAGGAATCAGACCATTACCAACATCACAGGAATCAAATCATTCAAGGAATCAGACCATTACCAACATCACAGGAATCAAATCATTCAAGGAATCAGACCATTACCAACATCACAGGAATCAAATCATTCACAGGAATCAGACCATTACCAACATCACAGGAATCAAATCATTCAAGGAATCAGATCATTACCAACATCACAGGAATCAAATCATTCAAGGAATCAGACCATTACCAACATCACAGGAATCAAATCATTCAAGGAATCAGATCATTACCAACATCACAGGAATCAAATCATTCACAGGAATCAGACCATGACCAACATCACAGGAATCAAATCATTCACAGGAATCAGACCATTACCAACATCACAGGAATCAAATCATTCACAGGAATCAGACCATTACCAACATCACAGGAATCAAATCGTTCACAGGAATCAGATCATTACCAACATCACAGGAATCAAATCATTCACAGGAATCAGACCATTACCAACATCACAGGAATCAAATCATTCACAGGAATCAGACCATTACCAACATCACAGGGATCAAATCATTCACAGGAATCAGATCATTACCAACATCACAGGAATCAAATCATTCACAGGAATCAGACCATTACCAACATCACAGGAATCAAATCATTCACAGGAATCAGATCATTACCAACATCACAGGAATCAAATCATTCAAGGAATCAGACCATTACCAACATCACAGGAATCAAATCATTCACAGGAATCAGATCATTACCAACATCACAGGAATCAAATCATTCACAGGAATCAGACCATTACCAACATCACAGGGATCAAATCATTCACAGGAATCAGATCATTACCAACATCACAGGAATCAAATCATTCACAGGAATCAGACCATTACCAACATCACAGGAATCAAATCATTCACAGGAATCAGACCATTACCAACATCACAGGAATCAAATCATTCACAGGAATCAGACCATTACCAACATCACAGGAATCAAATCATTCACAGGAATCAGATCATTACCAACATCACAGGAATCAAATCATTCACAGGAATCAGATCATTACCAACATCACAGGAATCAAATCATTCACAGGAATCAGACCATTACCAACATCACAGGAATCAAATCATTCACAGGAATCAGACCATTACCAACATCACAGGGATCAAATCATTCACAGGAATCAGATCATTACCAACATCACAGGAATCAAATCATTCAAGGAATCAGACCATTACCAACATCACAGGAATCAAATCATTCAAGGAATCAGACCATTACCAACATCACAGGAATCAAATCATTCACAGGAATCAGATCATTACCAACATCACAGGAATCAAATCATTCAAGGAATCAGACCATTACCAACATCACAGGAATCAAATCATTCACAGGAATCAGACCATTACCAACATCACAGGAATCAAATCATTCAAGGAATCAGACCATTACCAACATCACAGGAATCAAATCATTCACAGGAATCAGACCATTACCAACATCACAGGAATCAAATCATTCACAGGAATCAGACCATTACCAACATCACAGGAATCAAATCATTCACAGGAATCAGATCATTACCAACATCACAGGAATCAAATCATTCACAGGAATCAGATCATTACCAACATCACAGGGATCAAATCATTCACAGGAATCCGATCATTACCAACATCACAGGAATCAAATCATTCACAGGAATCAGATCATTACCAACATCACAGGAATCAAATCATTCACAGGAATCAGACCATTACCAACATCACAGGAATCAAATCATTCACAGGAATCAGATCATTACCAACATCACAGGGATCAAATCATTCACAGGAATCAGACCATTACCAACATCACAGGAATCAAATCATTCACAGGAATCAGACCATTACCAACATCACAGGAATCAAATCATTCACAGGAATCAGATCATTACCAACATCACAGGAATCAAATCATTCACAGGAATCAGACCATTACCAACATCACAGGAATCAAATCATTCACAGGAATCAGACCATTACCAACATCACAGGAATCAAATCATTCACAGGAATCAGACCATTACCAACATCACAGGAATCAAATCATTCACAGGAATCAGACCATTACCAACATCACAGGAATCAAATCATTCACAGGAATCAGACCATTACCAACATCACAGGAATCAAATCATTCACAGGAATCAGACCATTACCAACATCACAGGAATCAAATCATTCAAGGAATCAGACCATTACCAACATCACAGGAATCAAATCATTCACAGGAATCAGACCATTACCAACATCACAGGAATCAAATCATTCACAGGAATCAGATCATTACCAACATCACAGGAATCAAATCATTCACAGGAATCAGACCATTACCAACATCACAGGAATCAAATCATTCAAGGAATCAGACCATTACCAACATCACAGGAATCAAATCATTCACAGGAATCAGACCATTACCAACATCACAGGGATCAAATCATTCACAGGAATCAGACCATTACCAACATCACAGGAATCAAATCATTCACAGGAATCAGACCATTACCAACATCACAGGAATCAAATCATTCAAGGAATCAGACCATTACCAACATCACAGGAATCAAATCATTCACAGGAATCAGATCATTACCAACATCACAGGAATCAAATCATTCACAGGAATCAGATCATTCACAGGAATCAAATCATTCAAGGAATCAGATCATTACCAACATCACAGGAATCAAATCATTCAAGGAATCAGATCATTACCAACATCACAGGAATCAAATCATTCACAGGAATCAGACCATTACCAACATCACAGGAATCAAATCATTCACAGGAATCAGATCATTACCAACATCACAGGAATCAAATCATTCACAGGAATCAGATCATTCACAGGAATCAGATCATTACCAACACCACAGGAATCAAATCATTCACAGGAATCAAATCATTCACAGGAATCAGATCATTACCAACACCACAGGAATCAAATCATTCACAGGAATCAGATCATTCAGAGGAATCAGATCATTACCAACATCACAGGAATCAAATCATTCACAGGAATCAGATCATTACCAACATCACAGGAATCAAATCATTCACAGGAATCAGACCATTACCAACATCACAGGAATCAAATCATTCACAGGAATCAGACCATTACCAACATCACAGGAATCAGATCATTCACAGGAATCAGACCTTTACCAACATCACAGGAATCAATTCATTCATAGGAATCAAATCATTCACAGGAATCAGATCATTCACAGGAATCAGATCATTACCAACATCACAGGAATCAAATCATTCACAGGAATCAGATCATTCATAGGAATCAGACCTTTACCAACATCACAG
Organism: Heptranchias perlo; assembly: GCF_035084215.1. Lineage (NCBI taxonomy): Eukaryota > Metazoa > Chordata > Chondrichthyes > Hexanchiformes > Hexanchidae > Heptranchias > Heptranchias perlo. The sequence goes on along the minus strand of NC_090334.1, from coordinate 36,576,084 downwards.
GAATCAAATCATTCAAGGAATCAAATCATTCACAGGAATTAGATCATTACCAAGATCACAGGAATCAAATCATTCACAGGAATGATATCATTACCAACATCACAGAGAGGACTGTTTATGCTTTTAGATCAAAAGTTATCTTCTTTCTGTGGGTATCTCTACAGAAAAAAAAACATTTTTTTTAATAATTAAGGTAGTCTGAAACATGAGTACATCTTGTTTAATAAGTGGCATAAATGTAATTATTTAAGTTGAATATTTAACAAATGGGAAGTTCAAATTTGCACGAATAGAGCAGCATTTTGTGTTCTGATGTAAGCTCATCGGCCTGAAACATTGGGCCTGATATTACCATGGCGGCGGGTTCACGGCGGGGGATCTATTGGGCGCATGGGTCACGTGCCCGGTGAAATCAGTCAGCTCCGCGCGCAATTACAGGATAATTGGAGCCACTTACCTTTGGTTCCGGGTTTCCTGCTGCTAAGCTACGCGTCGGCCGAACCGCGCATGTGCAGTAAGGTCTGACAGCTGGAGGAGCTCTATTTAAAGGGGCAGTCCACCAATGCTCCTCCTGCTGCAAACAATGAATGCGACACCATGGAGCACTCCAGGGGGAAGGCTGCCCCAAGATTCTCGGACTCCTCACTCCAGCTGCTGCTGGATGGGGTGAGGAGGAGGAGGGAAACATTGTTCCCATCGGATGGGAGGAAGTGCCCTCCCTCCACCACGAGGAAGGCATGGTTGGAGGTGGCAGAGGAGGTCAGCAGCTGCGGCAACATTGCACGAACCTGGGTCCAGCGCCGCAAGAGATTTAATGATCTAACCAGGTCAGGCAAAGTGAGTATACTTACGCATTCTCCCACACTCCGTCTTCCACATCACCTCCACCACCACACAACCCCTTCTGCACTGCCACCACAACGCTCTCGCATCACTCCTCATGTCCACTCAACTATCATCCTCACCGTGCCTGCACGTACTCACTGCCCCTGTCCCCATTCGAACACTACCATGCACCCCAATCCTCATACAATGTCATGGCCATGTTGCACACGCACCCTCCCATCCATCCCCCTCACACTCAACCCACCCACACCAATGCATGCAGCGCCTCACCATGCAAGCATCACTCAATCACGCCTCTGTGTTCTGCCTTGATAGGAGAAGAGATGCCAGAACGCCCGGGAGAGGGCACGGACCGGAGGGGGCCCGCCACACCAGGTGGTGCTAACGGACACGGAGCAGCAGGTGTTAGAGATCAGCCGCACGCTGGAGTGCCTGTCCGTGGAGAATGCCGAGGCTGGGGCTGCAGAAACGGCCGGTGACAGAAAGCTAAAACTCAGCACACATGATAGCGAATGATCTTAGCATCACTTGGCATCTGCCGCACCTCAACATCTGTCCACATGCCTAATATTGCTTTCTGTTCTCTTGCGTCTGCGAGTGCCGTGAGCATGGAGGGCGATTCCTCAGAAGACCTGCCGGTCTCTGATGGTCCATCGTCACATCTGAGCCATGCATCCACTAGCGCAGATACACACACCTCGGTGGGTCCTCGTCCTCACTTAGTTGGGCTTGCACATGGTGAGTCACCACGCACATGTGAGCACAAGCAGACCATGGTGGCAGGGGCAGCCGTGGAGAGTCCGCGTCGGTGGGAGCACCCTTCTCCAGGCTCTGCTCAGCTGGACCCAAATGCTGAACCCTGGGGGCCAGCCGTGAAAAGGAGAGTCGTCGAGGGGCAGCAGCACATTGCCGAGGTGCTGGAACAGGTGCCACGCGCACTCTCCACAATCGCGCAGGTGATGGAGGAGTCTAACTCCTGCATGAGGGGAATGGTGGCACAGGTACAGGAGGGTATCTGCAAGATAGTGTCGCGGGTAGGTGCGGGAATGTCTGCGATGGAGGAAAGGCTAGCCTCCCTCGAGCATCAAGCACGGCTCAACAATGAGTCTATCCAGGCCCTGACAACGGCCGTTCGGATTCAGGGTGAGCAACATTCTGCCGCCATAAACAGGCTGACAGATACATTACAGGTGGCCTTCCAAGGCCTCACACAGGTCCTCCAAACTGCCGTCCAGCAGGGTGGAAGGAGTGATGTGGGCCTGGGCCACGAGAGGGATGATGGTGAAAGCGGACATGGAAGTGGAGACGCCACTCAAAGTGCTCCCATGTCTCACCCATTGCCCCCCTCTCAACTAGTACCCACAATGCTGCCCCCTCTCCAGGTGGCTGAGTCTGCCCCTGCACAGGTGCAGGAGGAGCAGTCTTTGGAGGGGCCCTCACGGGCACCGAAACCCAGAGGGTGTCGGCCCAAAGCATCTAATCGGTCAGGGCATGGACAAGAGCAATCTGCCACTACCTCTGCTGAAGCCACAGGGGTAGCACCACGTAGGGGTTCCCGAAAGCACAAGGCGAAGGTGTTGTGAGCACAAAGGGAATGCACAAGGGTGTATGACGATTTGTCATGTTTTTTATTTATATTTGTTTAGTTCACATCCACAATAAACCCCATTGTTATCACCACTACTGCCACGTCTTGCCCATTCTTGACTGGCTTGTGCAATAGGTCCCCTTCGTGGGGCTCACCATGAAGACGAACACCTGGTCCCACCCATTGGGTCATACTACAGTGGGTGCCGGTGTAGTTGCACCATTGTTCTGTGCAGAGGGCAGGGGAGGGGGCTGGTATGGCCGCTCCTCTGTCCAGGGGATGAGGACTGGACTCTTCAGACAGTCTGATGTTAGGAGAACCGTTCACATATCAGTGACTCCCTGGCCTCACAAGCAGCCAGGTGAGCTGCTGTTCTGCCCATTGGTCGTTCCTCCTCCTCCTCCTCCACGGCCTCCTCCTCGGCCCCCTCCTCCTCGTCCTCAATATGAGTGGCAGATGTGGATGGGGCCTCCTCCAGCGGCACCCATCTCTGTTGTGCCATGTTGTGCAGGACACAACAGACGACTATAATGCGTCCCACTCTGTGTGGTGCGTATTGGAGCGCTCCCCCAGACTGATCAAGGCACCTGAAGCGCATCTTGAGCAGCCCTATAGCCTGCTCAGTTGTGGACCTGGTAGCAATGTAGCTGTCGTTATACCGACGCTGTGGCTCGGTGATGGGGTTCCTCAGAGGTGTCATAAGCCACGTGTGCTGGGGATATCCCTTGTCGCCGAGGAGCCAGCCCTTGCGGGTGTTGGGTGAGTGGAAGAGGGGCAGTACGGTGGACTCCCTGAGGATGAAGGAATCGTGGCAGCTGCCAGGGTATCTGGCGCACACGTGTAGGAATCTCTTGCGGTGGTCACAGATGAGTTGAGTGTTCATGGAGTGATACCCCTTCCTGTTGATGAACAGTCCTGGCTCGTGTGGAGGTGCTCGTATTGCTATATGGGTGCAATCGAATACACCCTGCACCCGTGGGAAGCCAGCCACAGCATGGAATCCAACTGCCCTCTCCGTCTGGCTGCGGTCATCCATGGGGAAGTTGATGTAGTGCGAGGCCCTGTGAAACAAGCCGTCGGTGACCTGCCTTATGCACTTGTGTGCAGACGACTGAGAGACGCCGGTGATGTCCCCGGTGGCACCCTGGAACGATCCGGAGGCGAAGAAATTGAGGGCAGCGGTGACTTTGACAGCGACAGGTAAGAAGATGCTGCTCGGTCCATCCGGGAGCAGCTCGTCATTAAGGAGGCTGCAGATGTCCGCAACTACCTGGCAACTGACTCTGAGCCTCTGTATGCACTGCTCCTCAGAGAGGTCCAGGAAGCTGAGCCTCGGTCTGTAGACCCTGTGGCGAGGATAATGCCTTCTGCGATGCATCTCTCTCTGCGGTTGCCCTCCCTCCTGCTGTGCAGGTGGATGTGCCACTGCACCGTGTTGTGGAGCTCCACGTGTCAGGGGCGGACGGTGTGGCCGGCGAGGCTGGTGATGCTGTTTGTCCTCCGAGGAGGTCATGACTGCAACTACGGCGGCCCCCATCCAGAAGGTGTACGTCTGAGGGGGTCCGCAAGGTAGGTAAGTGTGTCCGCACACCGGGTTTGAGGTTCCAGGTCGGTGAATTTTCTTGTTAGGAGGAGGGTGGTGGAGGCCAAACTTTGTCCAAAGTGACGGAGTGGCCTCCTGCAATGAGTGAGGGTCTCCCCCCCCCCCACCTGTCAAATGGACCTTTGCATCTGCCACAGGCTGCTGGCTGCAACACGTCCGTTTGAACTGGAAGTGTTTCCCCCAGTACGGGAAACAGTCTCTGTCAATTGCAAAATCCCATCCCTCCTAATATAACAGGTCAATCAGGTCTGTAAACGACCTGAAATACCAAGATAAATACTTTAAGTGGCACCCCGCCGGCTTTAATTGCCGGCGGGAGTCCCACATGCGGGGGCTGCGCGCGCATGTCGGCGCGTCTGTGGGAAACCCGGAAGTGGGCGGGTTGGAGCCAGGCTCCGACCCGCCCCGGGAATCCCCGATTTTCGGAGCCTCCCCCCCCGCCAGGAATGCACCGGATGGCGGGTGCTAAAATCGACCCCATTAACTCTGTTTCTCTCTCCACAGGTGCTGCCTGACCTGCTGCATGTTTTCCAGCATTTTCTGTTTTTATAACAGAATTTTCTCTGTTGCTTTCCTCCACCAATAACAACAACTTGCACTGCTGGACCTAGTAGTGGGAAATGAATCAGAACAGATAAGAGAAGTAAGAGTAAGGGAATATCTAGGCAATAGCGATCACAACATAATAAGGTTTAAGATAAAGATAAAGATTGAGAAGAACATAAGTAAGACAAAGACCAAAAAGGCTGATTTTAAGGGGATGAGAATGGAACTAGGGAAAATAAACTAGAAAAATTTACTGACAAACAAAGAAATAGAACACCAGTGGGAAACATTTAAAATGATGATCAATAGAGTCCAAGAGAAATATATCCCACTAAAAAGCATGAACAAACTAGCGAATAATGAAACACCATGGATGAATAAAGAAATAAGGGCAGAATTGAAACTATAGAAAAAGGCATATACGAAGTACATAGACAACAAAGGAAAGGATGATGAAAGGGACTATGAAAAGGTTAGGAAATAAGTCAAATAAACAATTAGGGTGGCAAAGAGAAACTTCGAAATTAAATTATCAAGGAATATAAAAAGAAACAGTAAAGTGTCCTACAGATACATAAATAACAAAGGAAAAGTCAGGATAGGGATAGGACACATGATAAACTCGCAAGTAATGACAACAAAATGGCAGAAATATTAAATAATTACTCTGCCTCAGTATTTACCAGGGAGACTAACATGGTGGGCATGACATTAGAAGAAGAGGTCAAAAAAGATATAAAGACATTTAAAATAGAAAATCAAACTTAGAGAGGATAAAACCGCTGGTCCAGATGGATTGCATCCAAGCATATTAAAAGAAGTTAGGGAAGTGATAGCAGAGTCACTATTACATATATATATAAATTCATTAGAAAAGGAAATAGTGCCAGAGGACTGGTGGACAGCTAATATAATTCCTATATTTAAAATGGAGAGAGAACAGGTCCAGAGAACTATTGACCAATTAGCTTAAAGTTGGTGGTAGAAAAGATAATCAAATCCTGACTCAAAGATGTAATAGAAAAAATTTAGAAACCAAAACTATAATAAAGAATAGTCAGCACCAATTTCAAAAGGGAAGGTCATGCTTGACCAACCTTATTGAATTCTTTGAAGAGGCAACAGAAAGGATAATAGCAATAGCCAAGGGTAATAACAAGGGTAATACAGTAGATGTAATACATTTGGATTTTCAAAAGACCCTCGATAAGGTACCACATAGTAGACTCATGACTAAAGTCAGAGCATGTGGAGTTAGTGGACAAGTAGCAGAATGGATAGCAGGCTGGCTACAGAACAGAAAACAGAGAGTAGGAGGTTAAAGGTAGTTACTCAGACTGGCAAAAGGTGGGAAGTGGTGTTCCACAAGGATCGGTGCTGGGACCACTGTTGGTAGAAAGAATAACGAGGCCACATACTCCTTGAAAAATAATAATCTAAATGGGGTAGAGATAAACAAATCTCTAAAAGTAGCGACGCAGGTTAATAAGGCCATAAAAAAAGCAAACAAAGCACTGGGGTTCATTTCTAGAGGGTAGAATTAAGAAGCAGGAACGTTATGTTAAACTTGTATAGAACTTTGGTTAGACCACATTTGGAGTACTGTGAACAGTTCTGATCTTAATATTATAATAAGAATATAGAGGCACTGGAGAAGATGCAAAAAAGATTTACTAGGGCGATTCCAGAACTGAGAGGTTATATCTATCACGAAAGATTGAACAGGCTGGGACTCCTTTCTCTAAAAAAAAGACTGAGGGGTGACCTGATAGAGGCCTTTAAGATTATGAAAGGGTTTGATAGGGAAGACATAGAGAAGATATTTCCACTTGCGGGGGAGACCAGAACTAGGGGCCATAAATATAAGATAGAGACTAATAAATCCAATAGGGAATTCAGAAGAAACTTCTTCACCCAGAAAATGGAACTTGCTACCACAAGAAATAATTGAGGCGATTAGCATAGATGCATTTAAGGGAAAGCTAGACAACACATGAGGGAGAAAGGAATAGAAGGATACGTTACATGGAATTACATAGAATGTATAGAACAATGAACAATGTTTATGCTCCACATAAGCCTTTTCCCACCCTTCTTCGTCTAACTCCATCAACATATTCTGCTATATGTTGATGGGGTTAGATGAAGAATGGTGAGGGGATGCTCATGTGGAGCATAAACACCGGCATGGATCTTGTTAGGCCAAATGGCCTGTTTCTGTGCTGTACATTCTATTTAATTCTATACTGAGTTACATTGAGTCTACAGCACAGAAACAGGCCATTAGCCCCAACTGGTCTATGCCGGCGTTTATACTCCACATGAATCTCCTCCTTCCCTACTTCATCTACCCCTATCAGCGTACCCTTCTATTCCTTTCTCCCTCATGTGCTTATCTAGCTTCCCCTTAAATGCATCTATGCTATTTGCCTCAACGACTCATTGTAGTGCACGTTCCACATTCTCACCACTCTTTGGGTAAAGAAGTTTCTCCTGGATTCCCTATTCGATTTACTGGTGACTATTTTATATTGATGACCTCTAGTTTTGGACTCTCCCACAAGTGGAAACATTTTCTCTACATCTAGCCTATCAAACTCTTTCATTGTCTTAAAAACCTCTATCACGTCACCTCTCAGCCTTCTCTTTTCTAGAGAAAAGAGCCCCAGCCTGTTCAGTCTTTCCAGATAAGTATATTCTCTCCATTCTGGTATCATCCTTGTGAATCATTTTTGCACCTTCTCCATTGCCTCTATATCCTTTTTATAATATGAAGATCAGGACTGTGCACAGTACTCCAAGTGTGGTCTAACCAAGGTTCCATATAAATTTAACATAACCTCCCTGCTTTTCAATTCTTTCTCTCTAGAAATGAACCCTAGTGCTTGGTTTGCCTTTTTTAAGACTTTATTAACCTGCCTTTAATGTATTGTAAACAATTTTACAACACCAAGTTATAGTCCAGCAATTTTATTTTAAATTCACAAGCTTTCGGAGGCTTCCTCCTTCCTCAGGTGAACGATGTCGATGTCACCTGAGGAAGGAGGAAGCCTCCGAAAGCTTGTGAATTTAAAATAAAATTGCTGGACTATAACTTGGTGTTGTAAAATTGTTTACAATTGTCAACCCCAGTCCATCACCGGCATCTCCACATCATGCCTTTAATGTAGTAAAAGGTTCAGAGGTGCTCCACAGGAGCGTTATCAGACAAAATTTGACAGCAAGCTACATAAAGAGATATTAGGATAGGTGACAAAAGGCTTTGTCAAAGAAGTAGGTTTTAAGGAGTGCCTTAAAGGAGGAGAAAGAGGTGGAGAGGTATAGGGTGGAATTCCGCAGCTTAGGGCCTAGACAGCTGAAGGTATGGCCGCCAGTGGTGGGGCGAAGGAAGGGGGGATGGACAAGAGGTCAGAGTTGGAGGAACGCAGAGTTCTCAGAGGGTTGTAGGGCTAGAAGAGGTTACAGAGATAAGGAAGGGCAAGACCATGGAGGAATTCGAACATGGGTATAAGAATTTTAAATTCGAGGTATTGCTGGCCTGGGAGTTAATGTAGGTCAGCGAGTGCAGGGGTGACGGGTGAACGGGACTTGGTGCGAGTTAGGATACTGGCAGCAGAATTTTGGATCGGTTCAAGTTTTTGGAGGGTAGAGGATGGAGGCCAGCCAGGACAGCATTGTATTAATCGAGTCTGGAGGTAACAAAAGCATGGATGAGGATTAACAACCCAGAGGTTATGAGTTCAAACCTCACTATCACAAGTTATGAAAGTGAATTCAATAAATCTGGTCATTTGTGGGCTGGCATGGATCAATAGTATATGTGTGTGTGTATGTGTGTAAATCAGAGAGCGAGAAAGACAGAAAGAAAGAGAGACACACACAGTGTGTCTTTCCTCATCCTAATCTGAGATTTTTTTTAATGTGTTGGATTTTGAAAGCAAACAAAACCTCTAATTAATGCCTGAATATCACCTATATTCTGTTGATGGTTATAAAATTGTAATTACTGACACCTGTGAAATACAAAAAGTGAGACAGAGGCAAAGAGAGAGGTAAACTGAGGGAGAGGCGAGAGAGACGAATTACAAGTGTAGCCACTGTTGTCATGTAGGCAAATGCTTTGTTTTTATTCATAGTCAGGATGTGCATCTCTCTGGCAAGGCCAGCATTTTTGCCCAGAGAAGGCATCTGAATTACTCGTCCAGTAACATAACCACTATTCTACCATACTCAGAGACAGACAGTCACAGAGATCCACTTCTAAGAACAAATCAAAAGCACTAGATTTAATGGGCCCGATATTACCATGGCGGCGGGTTCGTGGCGGGGGGTAGATTGGGCGCGTGGGTAACGCGCCCGGTGAAATCAGTCTGCTCTGCACGCAATTACAGGCTGATTGGATCCACTTACCTGTTCTTCCGGGTTCCCCGCTGCTAAGCTGCGCGGCGGGCGGACTGCGCATGCGCAGTAAAGTCTGTCAGCTGGAGGAGCTCTATTTAAAGGGGCAGTCCTCCACTGACTGATGCTGCAAGAAATAGGAAAAATTACAGCATGGAGCAGCCCAGGGGGAAAGCTGCTCCCGGGTTAATGATGCCTCACTCCAGCTCTTATTGGATGGGGTGAGGAGGAAGGGGAGGACAGAGATCTTCCCCCTGGCGGGCAGGAGGAAGCGGCCTGCCTCTGCCACCAAGAAGGCCTGGCTCAAGGTGGCAGAGGTCACCTGCACCACCAACATATCGCCCACCTGCATACAGTGCAGGAGGCACTGCAATGACCTAAGTAGGTCAGCCAAAGTGAGTACACTTACTCATTCCCTTACACTCCGTCTGCCACATCACCGCCCCCACCCCACATCTCCTTCTGCACAGCCAACACTACTCTGTCACATCACCCCTCACACCCACTCAAACCTCATCCTCATCTTACCTGCACTTACTCACCTCGCCAGAACTGATCCCGCCACTACCACTCAACCCAATTCTCATACAATCTCATGGCTCTATCTCATACTCACCCTCTCGTGCATCTCTTTCACAGTCAGCCTCACTCAACCTGCCACTACCTGTACTGCAGCCACAGGGCATGCATCACATATGTGCAGTAGGAAGCGTAAGGCAAACGTGTCGTGAGCATGAAGGGGATGCACAAGGGTGTTTGAGGGTTTGTCATGGTTTTTACTTATATTTAATTTCTGATCAACTCACATTACATATATTGGCACCACTACTGCCACGTCTTTGTGAATCTTGTCTGGTTTGTGCAATAATGCCCTTTCCTGAGGATCACAATGAAGTCCCACAACTGATGCCACCCATTGTGTCACTGCAGAGTGGGTGTAGGTGTATTTGCAGGGCTCTTTTGTGCAAACGACTGAGAGACGTCGGTGATGTCCCCGGTGGCACCCTGGAAGGATGCAGAGGAGAAGTTGTTGAGGGCAGTGGTGACTTTGACAGCGACAGGTAAGAAGATGGTGCTCGGGCCAGCCGGGAGCAGCTCAGTATGAAGGAGGCTGCAGATGTCCACGACTACATGTCGAGTGACTCTGAGCCTCCGTGTGCATTTCTGCTCAGAGAGGTCCAGGAAGCTGAGCCTCAGTCTGTGGACCCTGTGGCGAAGGTAGTGCCCTCTGCGACGCATCTCTCTCTGCGGGTGCCCTCCCTCCTGCTCTGCAGGTGGATGTGTCACAGCACTGTGTTGTGGAGCTCCACGTGTCAGAGGTGGACGGCATGGCTGGCGAGGCTGGTGATGCTGTTCGCCCTCCGAGGAGGTCATGACTGCAGCTACGGCAGCCCCCTCCAGAAGATGTACATCTGAGGGGGTCCGCAAGGTAGGTAAATGTGTCTGGACACCGGGGTAAGTGTGCAAGTTGGTGAATTTTGTTGTTAGGAGGAGGGTGGTGGAGGCCAAACTTTGTCCAAAGTGACAGAGTGGCCTCCTGCAGTGAGTGAGGGTCTCCCCCACCACCTGTCAAATGGACCTTTGCAGCTGCCACAGGCTGATGGCTGCAACACGTCCATTTGAACTGGGAGTGTTTCCCCCAGTACGGGAAACAGTCTCAGTTGAGTTGCAAAATCCCATCCCTGCTAAAATAACAGGTCAATCAGGTCTGTAAACAACCTGAAGTACCTGTTCAAGTACTTTAAGTGGCACCCAGTCCCACATGCGGGGGCTGCGCGCGCATATCAGCGCGTCAGTGGGGAACCCGGAAATGGGGCGGGTTGGAGCCGGGCTCCCGACCCGTCCCGGGAATCCCCGATTTTCGCAGCCCCACCCACAACGAACGCATCCAATCGCGGGTGCGAAAATCGAGTCCATTGTTTTCGGATATCTTTTAGAAAGTTAGAGTGCTGCCAGACCTTCAATATCCCGTTCCCCTGTGCTGTCAGGCCCATGCCCTTCACTTACTACTAACACACATCAGGAATCCACTGGTCAGTCAAACCTCTCATTCCACCCCCATTTGCCATACCCTAGGTCCCCTCCACACTGATGCCAAATGAAAAGATCAAAGAAGCCCCACCGCCTTGCTGCCAAACTCAAAATGCCCAACCCAATTCTGCCAAAGTCCAGGACCAACCTCAGAGCTACCAAAACCCAGGACCATCCCGCAGGTCAATCAAAACCCAGGCCCAATTCCAATACTGCCAAAGCCCGGACTCCAGTGTGACTAAAGTGCAAGACCACCAGTGCAGCTGAGCCCCAGTCCCTGTACCCAGTACAGTTAAAAACTTTATACTTAGAAACAGTGGTGAGAATGTGGAACTTGCTGCCATATGGCACGGTTGAGGCAAATAGCATAGATGCACTTAAAGAGAAGCTAGATAAGTACATGAGGGAGAAAAGAATAGAAGGATATGTTGAAAGGGTAACGTCGGAGGAGGCTCGTGTGGATCATAAACATCAGCATAGACCTTATGGGCTGAATGGCCTGTTTCTGTGCTGTAAAATTCTATGTAAAAACCAACTAGTACATTTTGCATATCATTTTGGCTGTGTGGTATCAATTTTAAAACTGGTAAAGGATAAAGATTAAATACACAAGAAAGAAAGGTCACTTATTTAGGGTTTTCACAGAATAATGGACTAAGTCATGGAATTCAGTTCCCAAAGCACCAGTAAAACTTGTCGAATATCTTTTAATAAGAATGGATGTTATGCCCTACACATCATAAACACCTCTGTTGTTATAAAACAGTGCAGCCTCTGTCATGGGAGGTCCACTAGTGTCCTGCTAAAAATTTTGCATATGCACACTTTCTGTTCACAAACCTTCAGATTTTTGTCAACATTGAACATTGAAACTGCCTATATATAAATATTGTAATGGGAATTACTGGGTGCCTGAAATTAAACGTTCCAGTCCCTAGAACTAATATTCCTCACCTTGATATATACAATTCAAAAAATTGCCTATAATCATTAATTATATGGTAACCACCTTGATCAAAGCATCAGAACAATATATGAAACTTACAATAAATAGGGATGATAAATGTTTATGTGAGCTATCTATATAATATACTAAAAATCTTATATCTGCACACACTTCCGGTATAAATTCCTATGTCTACATTTATAATAGAAACTGCCTATGTAAATGTGTCACATTGTAATTACACACTCAGTGATGGTCCTGGAGTACCTCGGTTTTATGTCTCCCAGCTCCCCTGCTTGTACTGTAGAGAAACTGTATACTCCAACCAATTCTTCCCCTCTGCTCTCAAATTGCCGTCATGTTTTACTATTTAACTATATAAAAAAAATAAGGACAGTATGTATGACTTTAAAATGGGAACAGAGCTTTTTCTGCCCACTCTGGTTCACTTATTCCCCATCCTTTAACCCTCATCCTCTTTGACCCTGAGCTGAGCTTCTGACCCATATCCTCTCCATCGCAAAGACTACCTACTTCCACCTCTGTAACATCGCTCATCTCCATCCCTGCCTCAGTCCATCTGCTGCCAAAACCCTCATCCATGTCTTTATCGCCTCCAGATTCGGCTATTCCAATGTTCTCCTGCATGGCCACCCATCCTACACCCTCCATACACTTCAGTTCATCCAAAACTCTGCTGCCCATAACCTATCTCCCACCAGATCTCGCTTACCCATCACCCCTGTGCTCATTGACCTACATTGGCTCCTAGTCCCCCAACACCTCGAATTTTATTCTTATACATAGAAATACATAGAAGTTACAACACGGAAACAGGCCATTCAGCTCAATCAGTCTGTGTCGGTGTTTACCCTCCACACGAACAAATCGTTCTAATCACATTTACCTACCCTGTTCCCATATCCCTTTAACCCCTTTTCCTTCAACCATCGATCCAATCTAATTTTGAATGTTGACATTGTTTCTGCCTCAACCAATAACCCTGGAATTGAATTCCACAGCCTCACAACTCTATGTGAAGAAGTTTCTCCCACCCTCTGTTTTAAATCTCTTATATTTAGTCCTGTATCTATGGCCCCTCACTCTTGATCCCTCAACTACTGAAAGCAGTCTGTTTCTATCTACTTTGTCTCATCCTTTCATAATTTTAAAAACTTCTGATATCATCCTGTAATCTCTGTTGTTCCAACAAAAAGACCCAATTTTTCAAGCCTTTCTTCATATTTGTATTTCCTCATACCAGGCAGCATTCTTGTGAATCTGTGTTGTACCTTTTCTAAAGCCTCAATATCCTTTTTATAGCGTGGAGCCCAATACTGCACACAGTACTCTAACTGAGTTCTTATTAAGGTTTTATATAAGCTCATCATTACCTCTTGGCTTTTATATTCTGTACTCTTGAAATAAAACCTAGAATTCCATTAGCTACTTTACTGCCTTATCAATCTGAGGTGCTGCCTTTAATGTTCTGTGAACCTATACCCCGAGGTCGCTTTGCTCTTCCACAGCACTGAGCCTAATTCCATTCAGAATTTAATTACTGCTGTGTTTGTTTAACAAGATGTATCACCTCACATTTACTGACACTGAATTCCATCTGCCATTTTTAGCCCATTCCCCCATCTTACCGTCCCTTCCCAGTTTACTTTGGTCTTCTAAAGAATTAACTATACCTCCTATTTTGGTATCATCTTCAAATTTCAATACCACTCTCACTAGGCCTATATTCACATCATTGATATACACAGTGAATAGAAGTGAGCCCATAAATGATCCCAGAGAGACACCACTACTCACTTCCAACCACTCTGAAAAACTGCCCTTAACTCCTACTCTCTGGAATGACCTCCCTAAACTGCACCGCCTCTCCACCTTCCCTTCTTCCTTTAAAACCCACCTCTTTGGCCAAGCTTTTAATCACCCCTCCTAATATCTTCTTCTTTGATTCAGCACCAATTTTTGCCTGATTACACTTCTGTGAAGCGTCTTGGGACATTTTTCCTGCATTAAAGGTTCTATATAAATGCAAGTTGTTGTTGTTGTTGCTGCTGCTTCACCTGGAGACTGCAATTGGTGCAATGTCACAGGCAATCAATTAGTTGTTAAAAATAAAATCATGATCTCAATCAAAGAGATAACAAGTGTGAAAACTACAGAACAATTAGCTTTATGAGCATGCTAGTAAAATGATTAAAATTATTGGAAAATGTCTGAAGAGTCAGAACAACATCTTTCAGAACAGCTATCAGGGTCCAGATCAAGAAACATGGTAGAGCAGATTTCTGTACTGTATAAGAAAAAGTACTTGGTATATATTGCAAAGACTACGTAGCATTCATTATTTACATCAGGAAAGACCTTTAACATAATGTGGCAACAAGGTCTGTTCAGCACAGGATAGCTATTTAAGGAATACCACAAGACCCTATGCATGCTGGATTGACATGCTGTTGAAAGAATTACAACTGACCAGCGGCAACTGGTGACCTTTTTGACAGGTGAGGCACAGCTATACATGCCTCACAAAGCTAGCATGTTACCATGGCATTGGGCCCTTCCTGTGGAACCCTACCACTAATTCTGGCAACAAAATTTCATCCAATTTCACTGGCCATAATCCAATACTATAGCTCAGATTTTGGCAATTACAAATTAATGTGCAGTGTAAAAGGCCGTTCTGCACATCTGCGTGCCGTCAGCGACATTGACTTCCCACCTGCGCGTGTATACGCAAAAGTCTAGGAGGCAGTGATTCACTTGCCTCAACTGATGAACTGCCTCTGCAGCTAACCATGGGGCAAGGCTACATAAGGAAAGTTTGAGTGGTCAAAGCCCATTGATAATTTGTCCTACCGAAAGGTACCATAGCCTCACCTGTAAACTATATCCGTTGTTGCAAGCGCGGTAAAAACATTTCACAGGCTGAAGTTTTGTGTCTTCTTCAGCCACTCTCCATCAAGTTCCTGATGACAATTCCATTAATCATTGGTTTTGCAATAAAACAGACCGAGGGTCTACACCCTGATGTGCTAGAAGAAATCGGTAAATCAAATATAGTGGAGCTCTTCTAAAATCCATCATAGACAAGTTTTCATGAACCTCTAGTAATAGAAACTCATTAATAAAATAACTAAATATTTATGTATCTGTGCTTTTAGGCCAGGCCTTGTTAACATAATGGCATTTCTATTTATTATCAGAATTATTACGAATTGTATTGAGAAAAAAGTATTGGCACCAAAAAGATTTGATTGTATTTCATCAGAGTTGAGTTATATTTATAGTCATCAAATTTGTCTAGGTCCCCTAGCTTCATCCAACATTCCCCAAGAGATCAGACAAGCAACATGTCACCAGATTTCTGTTAATGATGTTCGGAGGTGTACAGCAGTGGTATGGATTACCCCATGTACTAATTTTCCTGATTATAGCAGCAGCGTAACAATCAAGCAAGCACACACATATCAAATTAAGAAAACAAGTTGCACCAAGGTTCTTAAAATATTTTATAAGATCAAACAACTATACCATTTATGACAGATGAAAGTGTTGCTCATTAGGCTCACAACTGGACTGTATTAATCAGCTTTTTATTACTAAAGATCTTGGTAATAATTCCAGAAATTGACTAACGTACATACGGACATACAAAAATGACAGGTAGGAAAAGACCAGTTGGTCCATCAAGCCTATGCCACGTTGTAACTTCAGAATACCATGACCCCCATCCACACACTCCCCTCCCCCCACAATGAATGCAATAAAAACACAGTGGGGGTCATTTTCAACTTCACCGTCTCGGCCGTAACCGGTCGAGTGGATCGTTCACCTGTTGCAGAACAAACCTGATTTTCATTCCATTGAAATAGATGGGATGAAAATTAGATGGGTTCTTTTAAGACTGGGCAATTTGCTGCGCCAGATTACCACCCAGGCGGCGAGGTTTAAAATTCCCCCCCACCCCCCATGTCATCAAACTACTTCAATTTAATACAACAGTGTCCACTGGAGCAAAACAAAGGCTTGTAGAAGCCTATTTTCACTAGGTTTATGTCTTAATAATTACATTATAAGTTATATGTAAACTGGAATCTGGAATCTGAAATTAAATAAAAATTCCACGCATATGATTTTAAAAAACAATCACTAAAACACTTGATTAGCCACTTTACTGGGTTTTGTTTAACCCAGCATTAAATGACAATACATTTAGCGATAGTAAACATTTTGAATAAGATAAAAGTTCATAGAAATACAAGGTTTCACTGCTGTAGGGACATTATATTGCTTGTGGGGCTATGGCTGCATTTTTCTAGCCAGTTCTATTCCAATAATATCAACTATCTGCATTGTCCAACGGAATTTCAGCATCCCCAGGAAAACAGTTTTTAACCTTTGAGCTTCTAAAGTATAATTTAATGGGTATGTAGAATCTTTAATTTCTTTTCTTAAATATTATGGAATAATTATTTGAAACTGTTGTGTATTTTTCACGTTATCATATGATATGATAATAATATGATAATGATAATCACATGATATGATATGATATGATATGATATGATAATGATAATCATGATATGATATTATGATAATGTATATCGGCTTCCTTAGATGTACTTTGTATGGTTGGATCTAGAACATAAGGGCAATTTATTTTTAACCTATTAAATATTCTTTGTTCATATTAGTAAACAAAATAGGCTATTGTAGACATATGTGCTATCTGCTATGCAGTTGTTTTTTGTTGAAGAAGGAGTATATTTGGACATTAAAGGTGTGTAATTAAAATATTTTGAGGTATTTTGAATGCTAAAAAAGTTTTCCAATACATTAAGGACACAAATTTCCTCTCATATAAGCATGAAATGAACATTCAACCTTGTAACGATTATGTTATGTCTATGGTTCATTAGAAATACTGTACTTACATATTTTATGGCTGATATTTTCTTACATAGAATTAAATAGAATGTACAGCACAGAAACAGGCCACTGGGCCCAACAGGTCCATGTCCCTCCCTTCTTCATCTAACCCCACCAGCATATCCTTCTATTCCTTTCTCCCTCATGTGTTTATCTAGCTTCCCCTTAAATGCATCTATGCTAGTCGCCTCAACTATTCCTTGTGGTAGAGAGTTCCACATTCCAACCACTCTCTGGGTAAAGAAGTTTCTCCTGAATTCCCTAATGGATTTATTAGTGTCTATCTTATATTTCTGGCTCCTTGTACTGGTCTCCCCCGCAAATGGAAACATCTTCTCTACGTATACCCTATCAAATTCTTTCATAATCTTAAAGATCTCTATCAGGTCACCCCTCAGTCTTCTTTTTTCTGGAGAAAAGTGCCCCAGCCTGCTCAATCTTTCCTGATAGATATAACCTTTCAGTTCTGGTATCATCTTAGTAAATCTTTTTTGCACCTTCTCCAGTGCCTCTATATCCTTTTTATAACACAGAGACCAGAACTGTTCACAGTACTACAAGTGTGGTCTAACCAAGGTTCTATACAAGTTTAACATGACTTATTTGTTTTTCAATTCTATCTGTCTAGAAATGAATCCCGGTGCTTTGTTTGCTTTTTTTATGGTCTTACTAACCTCTGTCGCTACTTTTAGTAATTTATGTATCTGTATCCTGAGATCCCTCTGCTCCTCTACCCCATTTAGACTCTTATTATCCAAGCAGTATGTGGCCTCCTTATTCTTCCTACCAAAATGTAATACCTCACACTTATCTATATTGAATTTCATTTGCCAATTACACGCCCATTCTGCAAATTTACTAATGCCTTCCTGTATTTTGTAGCATATTTGTTGATATTAACTATACCCCCTAATTTGGTGTCGTCCGCAAATTTTGAAATTGTACTTCTGATTGCTGAGTCCAAATCGTTTATGCAAATAGTGAACAACCATTGTTCTTCAGGTACACTTTCCAGTTACAAGAGCATGAACTATATAAAGACTTAAATAATGCCAATAAAAATACTTACACAATGGAATTATATTAATTTGTTGTGATTATTTATCACTTAAAATGGCAAAATAAACATGTGGATATTTTAAGATTCAGATACATCATCCTCCTTTAATCCTTTGGGTATTGGACGGTATTATTAGCATTTTTTTGTCTATCATCTGCCAAAATGATTTTTGTACATTTTAACCAATGTTTCCGAACAGAATTAGAAAACTGCACAGAACCAAAAACAAATCTGTAATCCACATTATTCTGGAAAGAAATTAAAACATCTTGTTATATTTGTGAATTTGTCTGCTAATGCTACTGCATCTCTCAAAGAGTTAACAGCATTATAATTGAAAAGCTGCTTTCTTTTGCCTTTTACATTTGAAACCCAATGTCTTCCAGCCAATTATTAGGAATATCTGTTCACTTTTTTTTGCATGAAACAAAACTTGAGCTGTGTTCATTGTCTTTTCCTCCCCAGATCCCATGTACATATTGGGAGTAGAATATGGAAGTTTGACAGGTCATAATAAATTGTTCCTTTTTTCAGGTATCATGTGTCTTTTTGGATTTTATGTGTGAATAGGAAATGGCTAAAGGCACCTGTGTTATTGCAGGTCCCATAGGCAGCTGCTCAGCTAATGAATGCCTGATTATGTGTTAACATGCTTTGTCAGATATTGGCAGAATCCATTCTGTTCTCTTTTTTGCCTTTTCAGTAAGGGTGCCATTGATAGACGGGTTACCATTTATAAAAATGTTGTCCATCAAGCTGAGGAAAGACAATGGTGTTTTCTGTGGCCAGTGACTGTGGGAAACTTTCCTTTGCCTATTCAAGCAATTTTAGTAGCTTACATTGGATAGAACAGAATGATGAGTGCAAAAAACTATAATTAGGAAAAACTTATACTGATAATTATAACATAGTCAGTCTGCTGTTCTAATTTTACACAACTGCAAAAAAGCCTGTTTTTAAAGTGCCAGCAGAATTCAACAGGATAGTTACAGTAGTAGAGGTGAATTTAGTACCCAAATCTTATCATGTGTACAATTTTTATATTCACTTTGTTAAACAGTATTGGGGGAGAAATTTAACTCACACCGCCCGTTAAGCACCTGAAAGATGGGCAGCCAGCAGTGAAAAATCGGGCGGCCTCCCAACTGATGCCCAAGTCCCATCTGATGCCATATTCAGGAAAGCCTGTAAATGGGTGAGTAGCTCATTTCTGAAACAGGCGTAAGGCTGCACAAATATGTAAATCACCTGTTATAGGAGCACAAATGCAATATTCGGGTACAAGTGAGCAGAATGTGAGCTGTGCACCCTCCACCTATTACCAGACATTGAGCGACCTAACCAGCGGTCCTTAAAGGGATCATTGGAAATTGTTTAAAAAAAGGCCCAGGAAACTTTGAGATTTGGAGAAGCAGGAGTTTTCCTCCTAGACCCACAAAGAAACCCTAGCCTTCTGCCAGTGCATTTGAGGCCCTCCCCAGAGCTGCCTCCACCACCCAAGACCTGACATCCTAGCTGGCTCAGAATAGGAACCAGCCAATTTCTCGCCCTCCCTGATCGGCGAGCTGCAACAGGGCACCCGCATCTCACCAGCGGCATTTTTAAATGGGGCCCAAAGCTATATTTTGGCTTGGGCCTCAGGCTAGCACACCTGTTTACAGCACAAATCGAATTTCTCCCCCATTATTTCCTATCTGAACACATGCACCCCATGTGATTGATTTGATAGCATGATAAGCATGCACATAATATTTTATATTCCATCACAGATGGAACCATCATACTATTCACTAATAGCCTTTTCCTGACACAGAATAGTCACTTATATACAATTATCAATGATATGTACAAGTTGTCAGTTTACTTAATTGTGGTCAGTTGCCCTCAAACTACGTTGTGACCTTCTATATGATTCCTCCAATTGTTTCAAGTGTCTTTTGAATCTACCTTGTATTTTATACAGGAACAGCAGTTCTTTATTCTTCTTTTTGATAATTTTAATTCTTATTGATATCATATCAACCAGTAACTTGCAAATATTGAAGTAAACATGATTACAGTAGGGTCGAGTTTCTGACAGTTATATCAGCGCAGTCCGGGCAGAATCGGCCCAATCAGCGCAAAAGATCGAGGAATTTGAAACATAAGTTTGAAACAACGCCCAAAACCACTTACACTCATGTATTCCACGATCTTTTACGCTGGTTCAAGACTTAATTTGCCCGAATCAGGCACTGAACATAAAACTGGCCACACCCACAGGTCGAAATCGCGAGATTCTGCCAAATGCGTTGGTTCAGGAAGGCTCTTCAAATTGCATTCATTTTCTTAGGCGCATAGGCACCAGTAGGTATGTTTTTAAAAGTTTTTTCATATCAAAAAATATTTATTTTAATAAGAAACTGACTAGTGTACACCAATGAAATTAGTAAATGGTTCAGTAGTTTTTTGAAGTCATTTTCATTGATTTTAAATCAGGTTACTCACAGGTGAAGGACTGGACATCCTTATTAAAAATGCTTATTTTTGGTGATAAACCCATTTTCAACTGTATTAATACAACTGCACCAGGCTACCACTCTTAAATACATCAAGGAATACATTTTAATGAAAAGAAGAAAAAGAAACAATTACGTTCTATTACGCTGGCTCATGGAAGATTTTACCTTTGTGATTATGCAAATGAATTTTAGCGGAAACTTGAAGTGTAACCTAACCAGTGCATTTTCAAGCGCATTTTGGGTTCAATTTCCCGATTTTGCCTAAAGCAGAAACTCTACCCTAGTATCTTTATGTATTTTGCAAGTAAGTCATTAATTTTGGTTTTTACAGATGCAAAGTAATTTTCAAGATTGTTTTTTAAAGGAATGGCTTTAATTTGATTTAAACTGTTATAAATTAACGGGTAGTAAAGTGATGCTACTGACTGTTAAGGACGTGACTGACTCAAACAGTTTTGTTTAATGGAATGTACAAATATGGCATTGGAAGACTTTTACTGGATTGACAACAAACACAAAACTATCTTTTGTTAAATAATTTAAGTATACCAGTGATGCCCCAGTGAGGAATGCCTAAACTTAGCCATGCTGTCAGGGGAGATGAAGTACTTTCCCGGGCAAGAGGGAAGGGGAGGTGGAAAGAAAGACCAAGCACAAGAGAGAAAATAAATCAGAAAATGAATTCATCCTCATTGTTCTCACATATTTCCTAAGCAATGGTACAGTGGCATTGACAGAACCTTGGATTGGGAAATAGTCTCTGTTAGATAGGGAGAAAAGGAAAACGAGATTTTAATGGTTAGCATAGTTGCAACTATAAAATATATGATGGCTAATTGCCGGTTGCAAACAGAACACACTAAGCACATTTGAGGATGTAAAATGTCTGTGTTCCATGTCATAACAAAGGGTGGCTATTCTAACTTGACTCTTAACTAAAGAGTACTGAGATTTCTTCAGCCCTTAACTTGTGAAATTACATGCCAGGGGTTCATGATCAAAAACAATCAGCCTTATGACCTAAATGATATAGAGGAATGTAAATTACATACAAAGAAAAATGAATCCCACCTAATGGGATGAGCAAAGTTCTTGGGCACAGTGCATTATCTGGACAGCAAATCTCACTTCTTTCAGCCTTTCATTTATTTTCGTATTTTTGATTATCTTATTAATGATGTTACTAAGTGGTTGTTGCTGATACAAAGTATAGGCAGGGGATAAATATAGTAGCTGTGAATGGTAACACATGCTACAAGAGGAGAAAAAAAGCTTCAGCAGTGTGGCCTTATTGAGGTCGAACCTGTGGATAAGTCAACATTTTTTTTCTTTATCCAGACTCCATCTACAGGAGTGTGTACCATCCACAGGATGCACTGCAGCAACTCGCCAAGGCTTCTTCGGCAGCACCTCCCAAACCCACGACCTCTACCACCTAGAAGGACAAGGGCAGCAGGCACAAGGGAACAACACCACCTGCACGTTCCCCTCCAAGTCACACAACATACCGACTTGGAAATATATCGCCGTTACTTCATCGTCGTGGGGTCAAAATCCTGCAATTCCCTACCTAACAGCACTGTGGGAGAACCTTCACCACACGGACTGCAGCGGTTCAAGAAGGCAGCTCACCACCACCTTCTAAAGGGCATTTAGGGATGGGCAATAAATGCTGGCCTTGCCAGCGATGCCCACATTCCATGAACGAACAAAAAAAAATCTTATGACAGTCTTATAGCCAAATCATCAAAAAAAAATTCAAATAGCACACTTTACACTTTAAATGTGTACAATGCACAAAAAGTCTGTCACAGTTTTTTGATTGGTTTCTGGGAAATCTTAGTCAATCAAAAATAATGATACTGATTGGTTCAAATTTGGTTTCAAAATGCCACTCTCAAAATATTGTCAGTTGCATCGTCAGAGTTAATGGGACAGTAAGGCTACTGACCCCATTTTGAGGCCACATTAACACCAGGTGAAACAAGTTAAAATCAACCCCAAGGAATGAGAGTATAACCCAATGAAAAGATACTAAATGGTCTGGAGGAATAGAGAGAAATAGAGGTTTGAATGCATAATTCCTTTGTGTGAGTGCAGTTAGATAAAGCCATTAAAGTAGCCAATAGTATTTTGGGTTTTAGAAGTAGGTACATATGTTATAGTTGGATAGCCATGTGGTGAAAGTTAGAATATTAGAGCCTGGTCTTTAGTTGTTTCCAAGCCTTTATTCACAGAGATTCTCCTTACACCCACACCACACCATAGATAAGATCTCCTATAAAAAGGATACAAGAGAGTCTCCAATTTATGCCCTCCACCTGAATACAATTAACACTCATTGATATAAATCATACAATTAACAACATAGAGTAAAAGAGCAAAGATTAAATGATAAATTCATACAAGGCAATAGTCAAGCCAAAGAATACTTTGTGCAGCTTTGATGCCCCATTGAAAAAAGAGCATTAAAGACATACAGAGTAAAATTATTCTTGGGTGGTAGCGCAAAACAGGTGCTAGTGAATCGACAGCTCATTTTACACCTGGCCTAATTTTCTTTTCCATTGACCTCAATGTAAAGAAAATCGAGCAGGTGTAAAACAGATTGCCAATTCACTATTGCCTGTTTTGCGCTATTGTCCAGGACCAATTTCACCCTCATCGAATGCATACAGCTTAGATTCACCACGGTGATACCAGGGATGAGAAATTATAGTTTTTAGGAAAGACATGAGATATTGGGCTCGATTTTCAGACGTCCGAGATGGCGGGTTCGTGGCAGGGGACGCTCCGAAAATCAGGGATTCCCGGGGCGGGTCCAGAGCCTGGCTCCAACCCGCCCACTTCCGCGTTCCCCAGTGACGCACTTAGATGCGCACACAGCCCCCGCATGCGGGACTCCCGCCGGCAATTAAAGCCGGCGGGATCCCACTTAAACCAATTAATTAGATAGTTCAGGTCGTTTGCAGACCTGATTTGTAGGATATTTTAGGAGGGGTGGGATTTTCAACTCAACTGAGCGTGTTTCCCGTACCGGGGGAAACACTCCCAGTTGAAATGGACGTGCTGCAGCCACCAGCCTGTGGCAGCTGCAAAGGTCCATTTGACAGGTGGGAGGGGGGGGAGACCCTCACTCATTGCAGGAGACCACTCTGTCACTTTGGACAAAGTTTGGCCTCCACCACCCTCCTCCTAACAATAAAATTCACAAACTTGCAACCTCAACCTCGGTGTGCAGACACATTTAACTACCTTGCGGACCCCCTCAAACGTACATCATCCGGATGGGGGCCGCCATAGCTGCAGTCATGACCTCCTTGGAGGACGAACAGCATCACTAGCCTCGCCGGCCATGCCATCTACCTCTGACAAGTGGAGCTCCACAACACAGTGCTGTGACGCATCCACCTGCACAGCAGGAGGGAGGTCAATCACAGAGAGAGATGCTTCGCAGAAGGCACTACCCTCGCCACAGGGTCTACAGACCGAGGCTCAGTTTCCTGGACCTCTCTGAGCTGCAGTGCACACGGAGACTCTGCAGCCTCCTTCATGCTGAGCTGTTCCCGGCTGGCCCGAGCACCATCTTCTTACCTGTCGCTGTCAAAGTCACCACTGCCCTCAACAACTTCTCCTCTGCATCCTTCCAGGGTGCCACCGGGGACATCACCGACATCGCTCAGTCGTCTGCACAAAAGAGCCCTGCAAATACACCTACACCCACTCTGCAGTGACACAATGGGTGGCATCAGGTGTGGGTTTTCATGGTGATCCTCAGGAAAGGGCATTATTGCACAAACCAGACAAGATTTGCAAAGACGTGGCAGTAGTGGTGACAATATAATATGTAATGTGCATTGATCAGAAATCAAATATAAGTAAAATCCATGACAAACCCTCAAACACCCTTGTGCATCCCCTTCATGCTCATGACACGTTTGCCTTATGCTTCCTACTGCACATATGTGATGCATGCCCTGTGACTGCAGCACAGGTAGTGGCAGGTTGGGTGAGGCTGACTGTGAAAGAGGTGCATCAGAGGGTGAGTATGAGATGGAGCCATGAAATTCTAAGAGGATTGGGTTGAGTGGTAGTGGTGGGATGAGTATGGCGAGGTGAGTAAGTGCAGGTAAGATGAGGATGAGCTTTGAGTGGTGCAAGGAGTGATGTGATAGAGTAGTGTTGGCAGTGCAGAAGGAGATGTGGGGTGGGGGCGATGATGTGGCAGACGGAGTGTAGGGGAATGAGTAAGTGTACTCACTTCGGCTGACCTACTTAGGTCATTGAAGCGCCTCCTGCACTGTATGCAGATGCGTGATATGTTGTTGGTGCTGGTGACCTCCTCTGCCACCTCGAGCCAGGCCTTTGTGGTGACAGAGGCAGGCCACTTCCTCCCGTCCGCTGGGGAGAAGATCTCTGTCCTCCCCCTCCTCATCCCATCCAGTAGGACCTGGAGTGAGGCATCATTAAACCTGGAAGCAGCCTTCCCCCTGGGCTGCTCCATGCTGTAATTTTGGCTCCTTTCTGCAGCATCAGTCAGTGAAGGACTACCCCTTTAAAAAGGGCTCCTCCAGCTGACAGCCTATGATGCGACTGCGCAGTCCGCCCGCTGTGCAGCTTTCCAGCGCGAAATCCGGAAGCCAAGGTAAGTGCCTTCAATTAGACTGCGATCGCGTGCAGAGCTCCCCAAATTCACTGAGTGGGTTACCCACGCACCCAGTCGCCCCCCCCGCTGCCAACCCGCCTCCCTCCTAAAATCGAGCCCATTGGGACTATTCCACCGGAGTAGAGAGGGTAAGAAGAGATTTAATAGAGATTTTTATAATTATGAAGGGCTTTGATTGGGTGAATATGGAAAGACTGTTTCCTGTGGTTAAGATGTCAATTTAAAATTGTCACAATGAGAGTGAGTGAGAGATTAGGAGAATTTTTTAACGGAGTTATTAGAGCATGGAATGTTTTGGCAAAGGGAATATTTGAGAAACAGACCATTACATCTTCTGAGGGAAGAATAAAGAAGGAAGAATGAACTTACATTTATATAGCACCTTTCACTTCCTCAGGATGTCCCAAAGAGCTTGATAGACAATGAACTTTTTTCTGAGGTGTTGATATATAGGCAAACATGGTGGTCAATTTGCAGACAGTAAGGTCCCACAAAGATAAAATAAGATAAATGGCCAGTTAATCCATTTTGATGGTGTTGGTTGAAGTAAGAATATTGGCCAGGGCAAGTACCTGCTCTTCTTCAATAAAGTTCCATGGAATCTTTTATGTCCACTTGAACAGGTAGACAGGGCCTCAATTAAACACCTCATCTGAAAGATGACATCTACAGTAGTGCATCATTTCCTCAGTACTGCACTGAAGTGGAGTCTAGATTATGTGAAGAGAACAGGGGATTCACCATAAGGAGGGAGGGAAAATAACCTGACAGTGAGTCACATTGGGCTACTTCTATGCATCTCTTAGTGGGCAACTACAGAACAGCAGCAGCATTGGTAGAGGCCTAAAAATATGTCACCTTTCAACTCCATTGGTGTAGGGTATAACAACTTAAGAGTCGTGGTTCTCACAGGGATTGCAGAGCCCATGATTTTTCCATCTATCCATTAGTGACTGCCCATGAGTTGCTCCCTGTGAGCGCCATTTCCCATTGGGAGCACAGGAGTATGGAATCAGCACTATAGAAAGAAGAAAAGGAATGGAATTAAATTATAACAGCAACAAAAAAGTTCGTTCATAAAGCAAATGAATCTGATTTTATTCAATGAAAAGTTAATTTCAATATACCTTTTTGTTGTCACAAGTACGGTTTTCATTGCATGTTTTCTTGGTAATGTTCACACTGCTGTAAATTGATTTTCTCAGTTGAAGTGAAGGTCATCTGCTGCTATGAGGATCTGCTAACAGACCATGCAGTGCACAGCAGGAAATCTTTGAAGGACAGAAAGAGAATGTTTGCCCCACTATGTTAGCAGATTTAAGATCCAATTAGGGAATCTATTGTGAATCCAAATGCTATTTTCATGTAATTATGTGATCAGAGAAGCATTAATTACTTTGGGAGGAAGCGTATATTGTGTCTTTGTTATATGGCCTTAACAAGCATATATTGATATAATTGAGTTCTCTGAAAACAAATACGTTAGAGTAATGATTGATGGACATATGTAAGGATTTAGTGAATTAAATGAAATGCTGTTTTGTAGTGTAAAAGATTTTTTTTTAAATGTGATTGGAAATAAATGTATCATTCATGTTTATGTGCTATTACAATTAGACATTTTACACTGACTGCTTTATAAAAAATAAAATGTAATAGTAAAAATGGAAAATTAGATCAAATTATCAATTGCTGATATGTTTAGTTCGTACTCGTAGTTGAAATCATACATATAGTTGAATCTTATATAATGATTCCAAATAATTTCTTTATTGCTAGCTTGTGGGTAGTATGGAAAATGATTACAGAATTCTTCCTTCTCATTTTATGTGCGTGTATATAAATAAAATCATACATATTGAAGTTATCATTTCTACAGTTATGTGTTAAAATATTATTGCAACCAAGCTTTAGGAAGACAATAGTTAATTTGATAGAAAAAAGCAACTATAGTGTTACAAAATTTATGTTAAACACATTGGGGGCGAAATCTGTCTTGGACGGTAACGCACAATGGGCCATAGCGCATCGGCTGGCTGTTTTCCACTCCGCTTGATTTTCTTTTCAATTGACTTCATTGGGAATGGGACAGTAGTGTGCTCAAAATTAGAGTTTCAAAGTTACCATCCTGTTCCCGCCATTGTTCCACATGCTGCCATTTTGAATGAGACCTTCAGATAGGTGGCCAAAGCGAGAGCCTCATTATACATTGCAAATTGATGTCCTATGATGACAACAGGACCCTGATGCAATTTTCAAGTACTAATGATGGGAGTGCACTTTGGGCATGCTCCGTCCACTAGCACTGGTCATAAAACAGTCTAACCAGCAGTCCATAAAGGGACCGCGGGAGTCTGCTCCAAAGACGGGACAGGTCAGTTTTTTAGTGACTTTTGTGGTGCCAGGAGAAGCATTAATGCAAAAATCGACCCATCCAATGCCCTACTCTTCATGGCCCATCCCCGGGATTGCCACCTCTCCTTTAACTTATCTTAACTAGCTTGACTCTGCGGAGCAGCCATCAGATTTTCCATCAGCTCATCGTTGAGCTGCCAGTCAGCATCCCAAACGCGTGGTTAGCTCAATGTGAATATTAAAATGAAGCCCGACCATGAAAATGGTTCAGGCTTCTTGCTGGTGCCATTGGGCAGATGTCCAGTTCAATCCTCCCAGCATCCACCCGATGTACACCACATGAAAATCTACCCCATTGTTAATTAGTGCTGAACTAGGGGCAATTATATTCTGTTGGCCCATGCCCACCAGGGACTGGATTGAGACTGTCCAAACTAATTTTATATGCGATGGCGCTGGCTGCCTCAGGGCAAGCCAATGTTGGACCTGGGATCTCAATCAGGTGTTAGGCCTCTTATTTGCATATGCAAAGGGGCTAATGCCTTCTGGCATGATAAAAGATGCCTCTTGTTTGTCCTTACCCAATATGGTGGGTGGCGCACTTCCAGCCGTAAATGTGCGCACATTTCCTGCCCACCGTTTTGGGACTTTAGGTGTCCGCACCGCGCCGGAAAAGCAGTTGCTGCACGATACAATTTCCGGGCAAATTACTGAGTTAAAATCTAAGGACTGCAAAATGAGGTTACCAATGGGAATCTCACTTTATATGATCTTGTGCTCTGTGACTCACCATGTGTCAATTCCTCATCTACACTATCTGTGTATGTGTCTCTGGGCTGCTAGAGGGTGAGTGACAGGCTGGGTGAGTGATTATGAGAAGTGGAGGGGACTACAAAGTATTGCTCTTCAGCAATCGTCTATGCTGTTTCCTCTGGAGGAAATACTACACTGTTATCTTTGGTGTGCTTGAGCAGCATTCTATCCTAATCAGCCACTTTGTGGGTCTCTTATGAGGTAAGTAGTAGCTGATGAAAAGATTACAGGACATATAGAAACATTTGCCGTGAATTTCATCCTAGGTTCTCCCAATCAGCTGCCGTAACCTTGGCGGAAGATCAGCGTAAACCTCAGATAGATGCGTAAATGAGGTTTCTGGTGATCTTCCGCAAAAGTTACAGCAGCCAATCGGGAGAATCCCCAAGAAAATTCCTGGTGATTAAATAAGATAAGGACCCACTGAAGGCACAGAGACTCCCACATCTCCATCTGCAACTGCAAAGTTAGAGTTATGCCAATTATTGCCATTGCTTGCTCCTCATATGTTGTTAAATGCTGGATGTAAGAACATTCTACCCAGTAGCCTGACATTCCCTAGCATTATGTACTGTCTTCTACAGGAGGATTGCATAATGTTAGTTGGCTGCTGCAGCCTCCAGTTCCTGCAGTCACAATCAATTGGGATTTGTGAAATGGAAGACAGTAATAGTAGATGTAAAGCAGCAAGGACCCAGGTTGTGAGACTTTAATGTGCTGGCATACATTTCAGGATGTGAGACACTTGACATGAGTGCTGCCAAATGACTTTGCTTCTGGGACAAGGAACATAGTTCCATGTGATACACTAAATAGCAATATTTGACTATTTTCTTCTCTGTGATTTAGTTATCTGCCATGTTATTCGTCTGAAAACACCTTTGTTGACTTCTGTTGAGATCATTAAACGTCTCCCAACATTGCAAGGGAGGCCAGAGTATTTGGGGATCCGGAGGTCCCACTCACAACCACAGTACCTACTTTACAGGGCCTGTAGATGTTATTAAGAACATCAGGGGGCAATGGCACTGGGACTGCTGTGTGTTAGGTACTGCCCCACCCCAAAAGGCATACCTGAGTGGAAATTTAGTTTTAAATAATGTAACTTGTATTGTTTTTAGGGATCAGTGAGTTCACTGCATGCTCTATCAGCTAAGGATGGATAATGTGGTTGCAAGTAATTATGAAAGCAATAATATAAGGTTAGCTCATTAGCACACTGTGACAGTGCTTTGTTATGGAGAGCTTGAGCGCCAATCTGCAGCAGTCCGTCTTCTCATGATTCACCATGTTGGGGAATCAAATTGAGACAGGCATACTGCAATGCTTAAAAAAACTCATTGCTGCCCAGAGATCTGCTTCCACGCACATCCCTGGCCAGGCTGAGACAGTGCACAACAGCAGAGGAATAGCAGTAATTGGCACAGATGTTGGAGATGTCTCAGGACAATGCCGCATCCCAACCTCCCTACTATCCCACTCGAATAACAGTGGAGTTGCCTTGACAACCAATTCCTCACTAGCTGTGGTGCCTTCACTTGTAGGTCATCTTCAGACCCCGGAAAAGGAGAGCCTAAGACATCAGCATCTCTAGAGGCAAGCACTGGCAACCAGCTGTCACCCAATTCATTCCCTCCTCCCATTAGGGGAACATTTAAAAAGACTACAAGATTTGGAAGAAGACACAGACCATACACTTTGATTAAAGAGTAGCGACAGGGCAAAATAAACAGCAGCATCATGCATTACAAAGGTTAATAAAAGTTGCATTGATTGATGCTTTGACTTTGACGGACACTGGTAGACCTGTCCCTGGAACTGGCCTCCAACTATGGCTGCAGGAATTTGTAGAGCTAAGTAATGGTTTCCTTTGGGAATCTTAGTAAATGCTGTCAGGTATCTTCAGGCAGGTTCAGATAAGAGACCTTAGCCCTGTCTAATGAAATCTCAGTGTAAGAATATTTCTGAATGGAGCATCTAAGGACAATCCCACCAGTCTGGGATGCCTTCTCCAGAATCTTAGGGTTTCCAATCCTCTTGGTCCTGCCCCCGTCACTCTTAAGTTCACCAGAGAGGCGGATTTCCACGCTTGCTGTGAAGTTACAGCAGTGGAGCAGGACCAGCCATGAGGAAATTCATTGTGCCTGCAGCAGCCTGCCATTCTTGCTTTATTGCCATTAGCCGACAAGAGCAGGACGATCCTTACATGGTGGCAACCCTACATAACTAACAAATAGAAACGTTTGCCCATAGGAATTCCCATAGCTGGATGCTAAAGAGCTCTCTAACTATAGCAGCTGTATAAACAGTCACTGACAAAAGATGCACAGTCACTGACAAAAGATGCAGCACAGCTTTAAGTAGCTATCAGAAAGGCTCCAATAAGATGCAGTAACTTCCTTTGTCCAACAAGACTAAAACAGTGCACAAATAATTAGTTGCTAAGAGATAACATTAATAACAGAATTGTACCTTTAACAACAAAGACCCAACTAAAAGGAACAAGCCTCAGTTTTATTTAGGCACTAAACCCATTGGACCCTGCTCTAACCTCTTGTTTGCATTATGGGGGAGTATCCCTCATTAACTTAAAATTGTAGGCTGTAATGAGCCTTGTGCACTGTCTGTGTGCAAGCTCAAGTGCTCAAAGCCTTTCAGGCATTTTGGTATGCTATGTGCTTTGGGCACCTAGTAGACTTCAGGCGTTCATGCCCAATAAGACAGTGAGCCAGCACCTGACGTGTAGCAGTGGTTTGGGCACCTGTTATTGCATTGTTAGTCCCAAATGTACTTGGATATGGAAAAGTCTACCGATGTGTTTGATTGTGTAGAGATTGTTTTAAGCCCATTGTTACTTACCATTCAGCCTATTTTTCACTTTTGCTGATGGAGCATGCAATGAATTAATTGGTTCCCAAACACAATACAAGTTATATTATTTAAAAACTAGATTTCTACTCATCAAGGTACACGAAATGTGGCCTTCATTTTGACATGTTCTTTTCACACATGTCGAAAGCTCTTAGCACTCCGCCTTTAATTTACCATTTAAGGCCCTCATGTTACCACAAATGAAAAAAAAGTATTGACAACATTCTATTTGAACCCAGCAACTTGTGGTTCACTTTTCTGTCTTTTATTAGGTAATGAAAATAAATGCTTTGTTTGCAGACCTAATGTAGCAAACGCAGGCCTTCTACGAAGTTTTGTTTTCATTAACCTTATCTCATCCAGTCATCTCTTTCTTTGTCTTTAAGTCAGATTAATTACCTGCCAGTGTCCTTACTTCTCATTAAGATACAGAGGGAAGAGATTTTAAGCGAGACCAAGTATTTCATTCATGCTCACTGTATAGAATATTCAAAGTATTATATCTGACAGGGGCATAGGCAGGAGCAGGGGTGGGGTGGGGTGGGGGGGGGATGGGATGGTGAGGGAAGGGGGTGTTCAAACACCCTCTGATATTTCGATGTGTTTTTTTATGACCACACATTCTTTCAAACAAATGTGCCTTCGATCACTTATAGAACACAGAATCAATGGATGTTCTTCCACAGCTCGTCATTCCACAAGTAATTGGCAGCTCACCCATTGGGGGTTTGGACTACTGCGATTTAAAGACAGCCTGCACCTCTTATAGAGGAGGTGCCTTGAGTAAATGGTCAATGACAGAGGTGCTGCTGAAAGCATAATGTCTGCTGTTAGAGCCTCTGTTTCTCGAACAGTGCTGTGGAGGTCATCAAGAGAAAAAAGGTGTAGTTCACCACACACAAATGCAGAATGCCCTGCCAGATAACCTGGCAACAATGGGCAGAAGTAGCAGGCCGCATGAATGCTGACACCACTGGCAGCAATATAGGAAGAAATTCAATGACCTAACCAGAGCTGCTAATGTTAGATTCCCATTCACAGCTTTTTTACAATCTACACAGCCCTGCACTACTCTATTGAATTAGGGGTTACGGGGAGCGGGCAGGAAATTGGACATGAATTTAGATTTGAGGTTAGGATCAGATCAGCCATGATCTTATTGAATGGCGGAGCAGGCTCGAGGGGCCGATTGGCCTACTCCTGCTCCTATTTCTTATGTTCTTATGTTCTTATTGTAGCCCCAACACTAGCACCCATTGCCACCCCGTCTTTCATCTTTCTCCTCCAATCACAGCAGCAGATATCAATACAACTCCTTCTGCTTTGACTTGCACACTCTGCACCTGGTAATGCCCTCACAATTATTGGGCCCTCTTCCTCACACCTGCGACTTCTTCTTCGCACCATGTAAACTATGCTAAGCTGCCATAGATATCTTCACATCCCTTCACAGCCCACACATTACCACACTCCCACTCTTCCCGCAGGACAAGCTGGTGCACAATAAGGTGAAGCTCTCCAGATCTGGAGGAGGTCCACCATCCATCCAGGAGCTCACACTAATGGAGGAGGCAGCAATCGATGGCATGGGCATCTGTGATGGCGAGGCTGGAGGATGAGACCCCAGGGTGCTTCCTCTTTTTTTCTTTTGACACTAAATTCTCTCCCTCACACACTCAGAATGACAACTTGGTGGCCCAAAGAGCGGCTGCTTCCATTGCCACTAAGTGCTAATTCTTGTCCATCTCCCTTCTTTCCAAGTGCTAGGACCATCTACAGCAGAAGAAGAGAGCAGTCCTCCTGAAGAAGCACCATCACTGTCTCTCAGCCTTGCAAGCATCAGCTAAGAAATCTGCATTCCATGTACTTTAGGCAGTGAGTTTCCGGGCTGTGCACTGGATGATTCACCATGCACAGGTGAGCAGAAGTGAGGGCAGGGAGAAAGGATGGCACAGGGTACACCTCTCTGGAGGTCAAGCTTGAATCCAAACTCTGCTATAGAGGGCACAAATGAGGACTTCCAGCACCCAACCTAGAATAGAAAACTGAAAGATGTGAACCAGAAATGGTTCAGTGCATTGGAAAGTGTGCCAGCGAGCCTCCGCGCCATGCACAGAGTGTGAAGGACTACCAATTTGTGTGGGGTCATTGCACATAATAGTGAGGCAATTCAGTCAACCACGGAGTGTGTGGTCAGCTCTACGAAAGCATTTTTTAATTCATTCATGGGACATGGGCGTCACTGGCAAGACCAGCATTTATTGTCCATCCTTAACTGCCCTTGGGAAGGTGGTGGTGAGCCACCTTCTTGAACCGCTGCAGTCCGTGTGGTGAAGGTTCTTCCACAGTGGTGTTAGGTACTGAGTACCAGGATTTGGGCCTAGCGACGATGAAGGAACGGTGATATATTTCAAAGTCAGGATGGTGTGTGACTTGGAGGGGAACGTGCAGGTGGTGGTGTTCTCATGTGCCTGCTGCCCTTGTCCTTCTAGGTGGTAGAAGTCACAGGTTTGGGAGATGCTGTCGAAGAAGCCTTTGGTGAGTTGCTGCAGTGCATCCTGTGGATGGTACACATTGCGGACATGGTGCGCCTGTGGTGGAGGGAGTGAATGTTTAGGGTGGTGGATAGGGTGCCAACCAAGCGGGCTGCTTTGTCCTGGATGGTGTCAAGCTTCTTGAGTGTTGTTGGAGCTGCACTCATCCAGGCAAGTGGAGAGTATTCCATTACACTCCTGACTTGTGCCTTGTAGATGGTGGAAAGGCTTTGGGGAGTCAGGAGGTGAATCACTCGCTGTAGAATACCCAGCCTCTCACCTGCACTTGCAGCCACAGTATTTATGTAGCTAGTCCAGTTTAGTTTCTGGTCAATGGTGACCACAGGGATGTTGATTGTGGGGGATTCAGCGATGGTAATGCCAATGACTGTCAAGGGGAGGTGG
Source organism: Heptranchias perlo (assembly GCF_035084215.1). Classification (NCBI taxonomy): domain Eukaryota; kingdom Metazoa; phylum Chordata; class Chondrichthyes; order Hexanchiformes; family Hexanchidae; genus Heptranchias; species Heptranchias perlo. The sequence continues at coordinate 36,541,974 of NC_090334.1, read as the reverse complement.
TTAGGCTCTCTTTTGTTGGAGGTGGTCATTGCCTGGCACTTGTGTGGCACAAATGTTACTTGCCACTTATGAGCCCAAGCCTGGATGTTGTCCAGGTCTTGCTGCATGCGGGCACGGACTGCTTCACTGTCTGAGGGGTTGCAAATGGAACTGAACACTGTGCAATCATCAACGAACATCCACAATTCTGACCTTATGATGGAGGGAAGGTCATTGATGAAGCAGCTGAAGATGGTTAGGCCTAGGACACTGCCCTGAGGAACTCCTGCAGCAATGTCCTGGGGCTGAGATGATTGGCCTCCAACAATCACTTCCAGCTGTAGCGGGGCCCTCAGTGATGGTGTCTATGGTGACTGCTCCGAAAGCTTCGATGGAAGCTCAAACTGCTGCCAATCAGGTTCTGGGCGCCACCACCTCCACACATTTCCACAGTTTGTGTGAACGGATATATAGTGGCTTCAGTGTTGTCACATCCCTCCTGCAGTCTGCTCTCCCACAGATCAGTGCAAGTACAGAGGTGCAGCCCCATGCAAGTGTCAGCGGTGCCATGGGAGAGGGTCTTGCTGTCCTCTTTCAAGATAACAGTATGCCTGCTCTCCCACCTACCCATCAACCAATACCAGTCCTGGTGCGAGAAAGCCAACTGGGCCAGACTGCCCCAGAAGTAACCGTGGCACTGCAGTCTGCATTTGTACCCTCTCAGATTCAAGCATCTTGAGGTCACTGACCATGGCCACTCAAATGCCCTGATTGGAGGTTTAAAAGTGCTACATCTCCCATTCTAAAGCTTGGTATCTTACCTCATAGGAGCACCAGAATAGATAGGAGAGCCCTGAACTCAGACACTAGTGACTTGCACTAGGGTGATCATTAGTTTATGGATGTGTTAATGTTCATTCTCAATTTACAATCTTTTATGAAGTTCTTGGTGTAGAGATTTTGTTTGGTAAGTATTTGTTGACCAGGTAATGTGATTTAACTGAAATACCCATGCTGGTGTTTGGGTTGAGTGCAGCCCTAAGGATGGTGCAAGGACTGAGACTGCTGTTGGGAAGGACTGTAGGGCATGAGAATAGGAATTATTTCCCACTGCTCAATGAGCTGCTATCGAAGAGCTCTTGCAGCTGGCAAGATTGGTGAACCTTGCTCTTCCTTGTCATTCTCTCTTTCTTCCTGTTCTTCGTGCTCCTTCACATCCACATCTTCCTCCACAGGTGGTTCGATGGGTTTGAACCCAAACTGTGGGGCAGGCAGCACATGACGGCAATCCTGGATGCCTCCAGAACTATCCAGGTAGCAGAAGCATTGCTTGGGGATGCTGATACTTTGATCTAACAGGGTTCTGGTGGAGGCATGATTTTGATTATACCTCATCTCATCATCTGTCCTTGAGTTTCTGACAGTGTCATGAGCCATGTTGTAGGGGTAGCCTTTGTTTCCAAGGAGCCAGCCTCTAACCCAATGGTCTGGGTGAAAGACAGGGGGAATTGATGACAGGTGCAGGATGAAGGCATGGCAGGAAAGATCCAGTGGTGCAGATGCTTAGTGCAGTGGTCATTTTCTGCATGTTGCTCACTGGTTATAGGCCTGATTCAATAAGCTGACACAGGTAAGCGATAGTGTCTCTGTCAAGGTGCAGTCTCCTTATACATTGTTCCTCACTAACGTCCAGGGATATTGCACTTTGCCAATACTTACTGGATAGTATTGAGTCTTGAAGGTCTGCCTCCTATGACCCTGAACCTCCTAAGCCATGATTTCCTGTTGATCCTCCAGCTTAATGACAGTAAAACAGAAGTCATCCTATTCAACTCCTGCAAACACCTACCTGTCTCTGGTATCAACTCTATCTACTTTCCAGTTGCCATCTCAGGCTAAGTACAGAGATGTGTAACCTGGGCATATTGCTTAACCTTGAGCTCAGCTTCTTGCCCCAATGGATTTGTCACCAAGCCAGTTTCTTTCATTACCCCAACATCAGCCACCAAAACCCTAACCCTAGTTCACCTCTCTGCTGAACTTCTGCATTGGTTTCCTTGCCAACCTCCCCACTGTAACCACTCAAACCAGAAGTCATCCAAAAATTATGGCTCATGTTCTCACCCATATTAAAGTGCGCATCAGTGTCACCTCTGTTCTTTCGAAGTTTCCCATGTACCAGAGATCAACTTTAAGATTCGTGTCTTCACCTTCAGATTTCTCCATGGGTTTGCCATTCCCTACTTCCATGAACTCCTTCAGTTCTACGTCCCTGCACACACCATCCGGTCTTCCTACAGTGACCTAATTCTAGTTCCCTGCTCCCTCTGCTCCAAAAACAGCATCTACCCGTTCAGCCACTTTGTCCCCGCATGTGGCACTGAAAGGATTTAGAAGGAAGTTTGTCAGGGTTGTTCTCAGAGGCAGTGAACTATGTATTTTCTAATTAGTTTTGGAAAATAAATTAAATTTGCTTTACTCAATGCAAGTAGACAAATAAAGAAATTAAAAGCATTATCTCCATATACCACAGTTACATATATAAATAAATAAATCAGTGTATGTAATCTGGGGGAGATGGGCACCTTGGAAATGTATAGCTAAGCAATTATTTTGTTCAGTAGAGTGGTCTAGATGATTGGGGCAAAGTATCAATGAACTCTATTGCTCATCATATTTAGAGAAACTGCACAGGATGGGGCCCCCAGACAGCTAAACCTGGGTCTGCATAATCGGAGTATAAATGCATATAGAGGAATAAGAGTGGACTTAAAACTGTAATGGGAGTTGTCTACAGGCCTCCTGAGAGCAGCAATGAAGTGGCAGAATGTATTGATTCAGAGATTTAAAGAGGCTTGTAACAAAAGCAGATCTGTTTTAATGGGAGACTTCAATTTTCATATAGATTGGGAAGAGCAGAGTAGCTCAAGTCAGATAGGTAGTGAATTTCTTGAGTGCATTCAAGATAGTTTTCTGGAGCAATATTTTCTAGAACCATCAAGAGGGCAGGCCATACTAGATTTAGTAATGAGTAATGACCCATACTTAGTTAATAATCTAACAGTAAGGGAACATTTATCGAACAGCGATCATAATATGATCAAATTCAATATTAGGTTTGGAAAGGAGAAACTTAACACAGTTACTAAGATTCTAGATTTTGGTAATGCTAACTTTAACGGGATGAGACAGACACTGATGACAGCAAACTGGTAAAACTACAGATGAAGAGTGGGAGGTGTTCAAAAAAGAATTTAGCTTAGTACAGGACTAGAATAAAACCCTAAGGGGCAAGAGCTCGACTTACCAAATAAAACAGCCATGGTCAACAAAAGAGGTGAGAGTTAATATAAAACTAAAGGAAAAAGCATACAAAAGTACAAAGAATAGTGTAGATCCAGGGGACTGGGAGAAATATGAAGAACAGCAAAGGGAGACAAAAAAGATAGTCAGAGCTGCAAAAAGGGAATACGAAAAGAAACTTGCGAGAGATATCAAGATTAACACAAAAAGTTTTTATAGTTATATTAGAAGAAAAACGGTAGTCAAGGGTAATGTGAGCCCTTTAAAAGCAGATGCAGGTAATATTGCGAATGAAAATAAGGAAATGGCAGACTTGTTGAATAATTACTTTGAGTCAGTCTTCACAGTAGAGGAAGAGGATAATATACCAGACATTCCAGGGAAACTAATAATGAATCAAAGACTGGAACTCACTAAAGTTAACGTAAGCAAGAAAACAGTATTAGAAAAAGTAATGGGCCTAAAGACTGACAAAGCCCCAGGAACTGATGGTTTCCACCCTAGGGTTTTAAAGGAAATAAGTGGGGAAATTGCAGATGCTTTAGCCATAACCTTCCAAAGCTCTCTCGATTCAGGAGTTGTCTCATTAGATTGTAAAACTGCCAATGTAACTCCATTATTTAAGAAAGGTGAGAGAGAAACCAGGAAATTGTAGACCTGTTAGTCTATCATCTGCTGTGGGAAAGTTATTAGAATTTATAATTAAGGACAGTGTGATTGAGCACTTAGAGAAATTTGAGCTGATTAGAGAGAGCCAACATGGATTTGTAAAGGGTGGGTCATGTCTAACACACCTAATTGAATTTTTTGAGGAAGTAACTAAAGTAGTAGACAGGGGAATGTCTATGCATGTTGTTTATATGGACTTCCAGAAGGCATTAGATTAGGTTCCACATAACAGACTATTAGCTAAAATTAAAGCTCATGGAATTGAAGGCAAATTATTGACCTGGATACGAGATTGGTCAGGCAGCAGAAAACAGAGAGTAGGGATAATGGGTATTTACTCAAAATGGAAGGAAGTGACTAGTGATATCTCACAAGGATCTGTGCTGGGGTCTCAACTATAATTATTAATGATTTAGTTAACACAATAGAGAACCATATATCCAAGTTTGCCGATGACACAAAGATTGGTGGCATAGTAAGCAGTGTAGACGGGAGCATAAGATTACAGAGACATTGATAGATTAAGTGAGTAGGCAAATCTGTGGCAGGTGGATTTCAATGCAGGTAAGTGTGAAGTCATCGATTTTGGACCAGAAAGGATAGATCTGAAAATTTTTTTAAATGGTGAAAAGCTAAGAACAGTGGAGGTCCAGAGAGATTTTGGGGTCCATGTATACAGATCACTAAAATGTAGTAGTAAGGTACAAAAATAATCAAAAAGGCTAACGGTATGTTAGCCTTTATAACTAGAGGGCTAGAATATAAAGGGGAGGAAGTTTTTCTACTGCTATACAAATCCCTGGTTCGACCTGTATAAAACACTGGTTAGGCCACAGCTGGAGTACTGTGTGCAGTTCTGGTCGCCACACTACAGGAAGGATGTGATCGCTTTGGAGAGGGTGCAGAGGAGATTCACCAGGATGTTACCAGGGCTGGAGCGCTTCAGCTATGAAGAGAGACTGGGAAGATTGGGTTTGTTTTCCTTGGAGCAGAGGAGGCTGAGGGGGGACATGATTGAGGTGTACAAAATTATGAGGGGCACAGATAGGATGGATACTAAGGAGCTTTTTCCCTTCATTGAGGGTTCTATAACAAGGGGACATAGATTCAAGGTAAAAGGCGGGAGGTTTAGAGGGGATTTTAGAAAGAACTTTTTCACCCAGAGGGTGGTTGGAGTCTGGAACTCACTGTCTGAAAGGGTTGTGGAGGCAGGAACCCTCACAACATTCAAGAAGCATTTGGATGAGCACTTGAAATGCCATAGCATACAAGGCTACGGACCAAATGCTGGAATATGGGATTAGAGTAGACAGGGCTGATGGCCGGCGCGGACACGATGGGCCGAAGGGCCTCTATCCGTGCTGTATAACTCTATGACTCTATGACTCTATGACCAAATCTGGAGTGCTGTGTATAGTTCTGGGCATTGCACCTTAGAAAAGTTATATTGACCTTGGTAGGAGTGCAGCGTAGATTCACTAAAATGTTACCAGGGCTCCAAGGGTTAGATTATGAGGAGAAATTACATAAACTGGGCTTGTATTCCCTGGAATATAGAAGGTTAAGGGATGATTTGATAGAAGTTTTTAGGATTTTGAAAGGAATTAATAGGGTAGCTAAAGGGAAACTTTTTTCCACTGGTTGGGGAGTCCAGGACAAGTGGGCATAAACATAAAATCAGAGTCAGGCCATTCAGGAGAGAAACATTTCTTCATGCAAAGGGTGGTAGAAGTGTGGAACTCCCTCCCACAAAAAGCAGTGGATGTTAGCTCAATTAATAATTTTAAATCTGAGAGCAATAGATTTTTGCTAACCAAGGATATTAAGGAATATGGAGCCAAAGCAGATGTTTGGAGTTGGGATACAGATCAGCCATGATTTCATTGAATGGCGAATCAAGCTTGGGGGGCTGAATGGCCTATTCCTGATCCTACATTCCTAAGTTCCCAATATTCTTAAGACATGATGAGGAGAACAACTAAGGAGTGGAAGGTGTCTGTCTCTGGATCACCAAATAAACATAAATTGCATAACCAAATAACCTATTGTATATACTTAATTATATTACTTTCACTGTCTTATTTATCTTAGATGAAGTAAAAATGTTCTTTCTTTATCGTGTTTTGATGTTTTTATATATTAGAAAAAATCCATAGTAACCTTCACAGACCTAATAATAGCTCCCTCGCTTTGTTTTTTTTCATTTGTTCATGGGATGTGGGCGTCACTGGCGAGGCCAGCATTTATTGCCCACACCTAATTGCTGTTGAGAAGGTGACGGTGAGCCGCCTTCTTGAACCGCTGCAGTCCGTCTGGTGAAGGTTCTCCCACAGTGCTGTTAGGAAGGGAGTTCCAGGATTTTGACCCAGCGACGATGAAGGAACGGCGATATATTTCCAAGTCGGGATGGTGTGTGACTTGGAGGGGAACACGCAGGTGGAGTTATTCCCATGTGCCTGCTGCTCTTGTCCTTCCAGGTGGTAGAGGTCGCGGGTTTGGGAGGTGCTGTCGAAGAAGCCTTGGTGAGTTGCTGCAGTGCATCCTGTGGATGGTACACACTGTAGCCACAGTGCGCCGGTGGTGAAGGGAGTGAATGTTTAGGGTGGTGGATGGGGTGCCAATCAAGTGGGCTGCTTTGTCCTGGATGGTGTCAAGCTTCTTGAGTGTTGTTGGAGCTGCACTTATCCAGGCAAGTGGAGAGTATTCCACCACACTCCTGACTTTTGCCTTGTTGATGGCGGAAAGGCTTTGGGGAGACAGGAGGTGAGTCACTCGCCACAGAATACCCAGCCTCTGACCTGCTCTTGTAGCCACAGTATTTATATGGCTGGTCCATTTAAGTTTCTGGTCAATGGTGACCCCTAGGATGTTGATGGTGGGAGATTCGGTGATGGTAATGCCGTTGAATGTCAAGGGGAGGTGGTTAGGCTCTCTCTTGTTGGAGATGGTCATTGCCTGGCACTTGACTGGTGTGAATGTTACTTGCCACATATCAGCCCAAGCCTGGATGTTGTCCAGGTCGTGCTGCATGCAGGCTCGGACTGCTTCATTATTTGAGGGGTTGCGAATGGAACTGAACACTGTGCAATCATCAGCGAACATCCCCATTTCTGACCTTATGATGGAGGGAAGGTCATTGATGAAGCAGCTGAAGATGGTTGGGCCTAGGACACTGCCCTGAGGAACGCTTGCAGCAATGCTGTCATTACTTTTCCATCCCTGAACAGGCTGAGCGGTGTGGCTTACAAACAATAAATACTGGCATGCTTTGTGAATGGGAAATCTTGGCGTCAATCATAGAAAAAAATCTACAGTGTTCTACATCTCTCCCTCAGCTCTAAAATATTGTTTGGTTTAATATACTACGAATGGAAGAAGTCGGAATCTGTATTATGAAACCAAACTGATAGGGGGGGTGGGGGGGGGAATGGGTGGGATTGACATGGATTGCAGCCAGAGAAACCAAGGCATTAACAGAAAGAAATAGACAACAAAGTCCAACTCAACAAGTGAACCTCCAAATAAGTAGCCTTAATTGAGCTGCAGACGTCCGACACAGGAGTAGGCCTCTGCAAGAAAGTAATTTCCAGAGGTCTGCCACACTGTACAGTGAATTAGGAACATAGGAACAGAAGTAGGCTGTTCAACCCCTCGAGCCTGTTTCACCATTCAATTAGATCATGGTTGATCAGTATCTTAATCCATCTACCTGCCTTGGTTCCGTAATCCTTAATACCCTTGCCTAACAAAAACCTATCAGTCTCAGTTTTGAAATTTTGAATTGACTTAGCCTCAACAGCTTTTTGGGGGACAGTGTTCCAGATTTCCACTACCCTTTGTGTGAAGAAGTGCTTTCTGAACAGCCTAGCTCTAATTTTAAGGTTATGCCCTCTTGTTCTGGACTCTCCCACCAGAGGAAATAGTTTTTCTCCATCTATCCTATCAAATCCTTTCATCAACTTAAACACCTCAATTAGATCATCCCTTTATCTTCTATATTCAAGGGAATTCTCGTCTATGCAATCTGTCCTCATAATTTAATCCTTTTAGCCCCGGTATCATTCTGGTGAATCTGTGCTGCACCCCCCACAAGGCGAATATATTCTTCCTGAGGTGTGGTGCCCAGAATTGCATGCAGTACACCAGATGGGGTCTAACCAGAGTTCTGTTTTGCTGTAACATAACTTCCACCCCTTTGTATTCCAGTCCTCTTGAGATAAAGGCCAACATTCCAGTAGCCTTTTAAATTATCTTTTATACCTGTCCTCTAGTTTTTAGTGATTTCTGTACTTGGACCCCTAAATCTCTCTGCTCATCTACAGTCCCTAGCTTCTTGCCATTTAGAAAATACTCTAATCTATCTTCCTTAGGTTCAAAGTGGATGACCTCACACTTACCCACATTGAACTCCATCTGCCACAGTTTTGCCCACTCACTTTACCAATGTTCCTTTGCAACTTTCTGCTCCCATCTACACTACTAACTGTGCCACCTAACTTAATAATTCTATCAATATGAATAAGCATTTATTCAGAATTGATTAATTTTTTTATTGGTTTCTCATGTTATAAATGTTACTTACACGGGTATATTTTCAGATAAATCAAGGTAGCAGCTCAAACCAAGATCACAAAATTATTCACGCGATTTGATTGATCAGTTTCTGCCTTTTGTAAATTCAGGGTTGGCAGCTTTGAAAAAAATTGTACAATTTGATTGTTCAGTTTTGTTGCTTCCTCATTCCTTTGTACTTACCAATTAAATCAATCTGCTTTTATTTCATTTGCATTTAGCCAAAGGATATATGGTTGGTAATGTAAAGGGTCAACCTTCATTTCAGCCAATTAGTAATTTTTACCCATGGATGTGTGATGCTTTGAGATGTAGGGCTTGATTTTCCTCTGAATTATCACTGGTTTTGGGATGGATTAGGGTCAGTAAATAGAGTAAAATGGGTTGTTAGAGACTACCACCTTAAATCGACTGCAAAATAAACTGCACCTGAATTATCCTCCCAAAAAAACACCAGTTCCCTTTAAGGCCTGCCAGGAGCCTGGTCCACCCCATGTAAATGGGATAATGGGATTATGGCTAATTCATCTGATCCACTTCCCCCAACTTCCGCCCCAAACCCACTTCAATTAATTACCATCACTATATAAGTGGCAGTAGGAGCTGCAGGAAGGTATCCCTGAGGTGAAAACCACTTTTTGTGTGCTGCTGCTAAAGGATGGTGATACTTTGCCTGCATATTGATTTCTTTAGTACTTTGCAGGTTCAGTCAGGACTTTTGCTGCTAATTTCACTCAGCTCTGTTCAAATTATTGTTTTGCATTTGGAATTGCTCTATTCTTATGCTATGAACAGGAGGAGGATAAAGATATAGAAAAGGCTAGATTGGAGGCTCTTATAGTGAGGTGTCACAGAAGATATCTCTTCTCTATGTGTTCATACCCACTAAGCAGGGTCTGCAAAACAAGAAGGTCATACTTAGAGATAGATCTTGTCTTTGTGTGATAGTGTAAAACAGGTAATAGCAAATCGGCAACCCGTTTTACATCTCTCCTGATTTTTATTTCCATTGACTTCAAGAAGCTGAGACTACCTATGATGAGCATTTCTCAGCCTTTACCAACCTTCTAATGATATCACGCTTCCAACCTTGCCCTCTCCCACAGGCTTGCCCGTCTACCTGCCAATGATTCGCAGAATCTCTTCATGTATTCTTAGGATTTTCAGCATTATTGCTCCTCCCCGGTTGTATTTCTGTGGCATTGTTTGTAAGCCAACTTTTTTTTTGGAGGAAGAGAAGATAATGTTAAGGGCATGTGAGCGGTATAGACACTTTCCCCATGACTGCATGCATCCCATGATGGTAGGATGTTGAGGTACATAATCCCTTTAAATGAAGTGTCCTTGAAGGCTAACAGTAGCCATTGTGGCAGCCGATTGCGCCTTGCACATACCTGTGTATAAACGGTGTCCTTAGTGATCAGCTCCATTCGCAACTTCTCCATTAATGAAGCGGCCCATGCCAGCCTGCAGCAGGACCTGGATAACATCCAGGCGTAGTCTGACAAGTGGCAGATAACATTCATGCCACAAAAGTACAAACTAATGAACATTTTGAACAAGACAAAATCTAGCCATCTTCCCTTAACCTTCAATAGTACCACCACCACTGAGTCCCTAACCATCAGTATGGTGTCACCACTGATCTGCTTCTGAACTAGACAAACCATATCAACACTATGGCTCAGTTGTGATGCCACTCATCCCCATGATCAAATAACCTGTTGACACCACTTGGGCAAGATACTGGAGGTTACACAGGGTCCATGAACTATACCCCAACAGGACTGAATAGGATGGGAGAAAACTCGGCTAAAAAAGCTTCTTAATGACAACCATTGTTGCACTGTGTGCATTACCAGCCATTGCAGATCCTTAATCAGTAGAGTTGTACAGCAAATTGATCAGTAACAGTGCTTAATAAAATCGTTTAGTGTTAAATTACGAGAGAGCACTTAACCTTAAAGATATTGTTTGATGGATTAAAGTGAAATGCTAAAATTCAGCAATAAAAGCTTTATATGCAGACATCAAAGAGGTTATCAACATTATTCTATAACTGGAGCCTTACATAATAGTGTCATAATGCTGTGATGAAGTAATGCATTTGGAGCTTTAAATTGTAAACAGAACAACTTGAACCTTATTGGTTAGAGTGTTCAAGAGGTTTAGGAATTGCTGTAGCTTGCTGAGAATATTTAATAGTTATTCTATTTCATGTGGTGTATTGTTAATATGTGAAAAATATGTTCAGATTTAAAAATCATATCATTTTCTTACAAGAATGTGTTTAACATCTTTAACACATGAACTGTACTTATTTCATTAACAGACCTGTCATATAGGTCAAGGATAATTTATATCTGCTCTGGAGGAACTGCTGTGATTACTTGAGCTGTTTCATTTTTCTTTTACTGAAATATTCTGACCTTTAGACTGCAGTTATACTGCCACTTGCAGATCAATGCAAAACAATTTCAGGTATGCTGACACAGAAGTAGCAAAAAACTTTGATTAAAGCTAAGTGCTGTGAACCATATAAGTATACAGCAGAGAAAGAGGCTATTCAGCCCTTCATATTTGCGTCAACTCTTTGCGAGAGCAATCCAAGATTAACCCAACTCATCCTCTCTCTCCCCATGGCTCTGTATCTTCCACTGCTTTAAATATTTATCCAATTTTCCCTTAGAAGATACAATGGTCTCTGCTTCAACCATTCTCTGTGGCAAAACAATCTGCTGCAGAAAGAAATTTCTCTTAACCTCGTTCCTCAGTCCCTTAGTGATCATTTTAATCTGATGTCCCCTTTGTCACTAGCTCCTCAACCATAAGAATTAGTCTTTCCTTATTCACTCTATCAGAATTTTAAAAACCTCCATTTAAATGTCCCTCTTATCCTTCTCTGCTCCAGAGGAAATACTCCCAATATTTCAAGTCTCTCTTCATAGTTTTCCATCCCTGGTATCATACTGGTGAATCTACATTGTACTCTCCCAATGGCTTTAATGCCCTTTCTATAATGGGGTGCCCAGAACTGTACACAGTACTCTGTGGTCTAATCAATGTTTTATATAAATTTACCATTACTATTTTGCTCCTGCACTCTGTGCCATTATTTTTTAAAAAACAAAATTCTATTGGACTTTTTTATGGCTCCATCCACCTGCAATTGCACTTTGAGGGAATTACATACTTGAACCCCAGGACTTTCTGTTGATCCATACCCTTCATTAATTGTATATTCTCATTCCTTGTTTTTTCAACTGGAATGTATTCTCTAACACTTATTCACATTAAATTACACTTGTCAACTGTCTGCCCATTCTGAGAACCTGTCTATGTCTTTCTAACATCTTTTACACTCCTTCTCACTTTTTTCCAAACCTAGTGTTGTCAGGAAATTTTGAGATTGTATTCCCTATACCCACGTCCAAATCATTTCTATACACTGAAACAAAAGTAAGACCCAGCACTGATCTTGGGTTCCTCAACTTCCAACCTTTCTCCAGTCTGAGCAACACCCATTTACCCTTACTTTGTTTTCTGTCCATCAACCAACTTTGTATTCATGCTACAACCTTTTATTCAATTCATCTGAATTTTTCTAAAAAGCCTCTTGTGAGACAAATTATTGAACAACTTCTGAAAATCCATATACACTTGTATGTACTGCATTCCCTTTAGCTATCCAAATGGTCAGTTCTTCAAAAACTCTATTAAATGTATCAAACATGACATGCCTTTAACAGGTCCATGCTGACTGTTCTAGATTAACCAATGCATTTCTAAATTCGTACTACTTTGACCTTGATTATGGATTCTAAGAGTTTGCCCACAACTAACATTAGACTAACTGGTCTATAGTTACCTGGTTTATCCTTCTCTCCCTTCTTGAACAAATGTGCTACAGTAGCCACTCTCCAGTCCCTTGGTACAATTTACATTTTTAAGAATTTAAAAATTGTGCTCAGAACCTCTGCTATCTTTCAAGGGGATAGGGTGTATGCCATTAGAGCTTGGTGATTCTTCCACCTCAAGTTCTGCTAATTTTTTGTCAGAATTCATTCCTTTTCTAGTGTTATCTATAACAATTGGTCAAAATCCTTCTGTGGTACACTTACATTATCACTTCCACCATCATTTGTAAAACAGATACAAAATATTTATTTAATGGGTCAGAATTTGCTGTCAAAATAACAGCAAAGCTAATGGCGTTCACTATTATTTATGTGTAAATGGTACAGCAACTTCAGGTGAGGAGCAGATGTGTGGTTCAATGTGAGTATGCAAAAGTTGCTGTCCGAGTTGTGCCACTCCGCCATTAGCTTCACGAAAACAGCATCTCACCCTTAGCCTCCCCGTTTCTTTTAGGAACTTGTTGTATTTGCCCATTAATTGCCCATTAAACTCAGTACAGAAATGTAAGTCTTGTCATTACAAGCATAAGTACCCTTTCAATGATGTGATAAGTGTTAATGATTGCCAATCAATCTCTCTGGCGCTGAAAATTAACCATTACAAGTGTGGGGTCCCATTCCTTCAAGGTTTGAATTTTTGGGGGAGATTTCAAAAGTGTCAAATTTTAAATTTAAATTTTTTTCTTACTTTTCCTTTCTTTCTTTTTTCTCTCTCTCTTAATCCAATCTTTCTTTCCCTCTCTTTATTTCTCTTTCTATACCTGATTTGACATTGCATTCACTTCCTTTAACTCACCCTCCTTCTCAGTCCTTCCTGTGTTTATTTCCATATCCTTAAATCTCATTGGTTAAGGAGATATTCTGCTGGTTGCCCTGTTCATTCAGGTCTGTTTCCCTTGCTGCACTGTTACCAGGGGCGCGATTTTCGGATGTCCGAGCCGGCGGGTTCGTGGCGGGGGACGCTCTGAAAATCAGGGATTCCCGGGGCAGGTCTGGAGCCTGGCTCCAACCTGCCCACTTCCGGGTTCCCCAGTGACGCACTTAGATGCAAGCGCAGCCCTCGCATCCGGGACTCCCGCTGGCAAATAAAGCCGGCAGGATCCCACTTAAAACAATTAATTAGATAGTTCAGGTCGTTTGCAGACCTGATTTGTAGGATATTTTAGGAGGGGTGGGATTTTCAACTCAATTGAGACTGTTTCCCGTACTGGGGGAAATACTCCCAGTTGAAATGGACGTGTTGCAGCCATCAGCCTGTGGCAGCTGCAAAGGTCCATTTGACAGGTAGGGGGGGGGAGACCCTCACTCATTGCAGGAGGCCACTCTGTCACCTTGGACAAAGTTTGGCCTCCACCACCCTCCTCCTAACAATAAAACTCACCAACTTGCACACTTACCCCGGTGTGCAGACACATTTACCTACCTTGCGAACCCCCTCAAATTTACATCTTCCGGATGGGGGTCGCCATAGTTGCAGTCATGACCTCCTTAGAGGACGAACACCATCACCAGTCTCGCCGGCCATGCCATCCACCTCTGACACATGGAGCTCCACAACGCAGTGCTGTGACACATCCACCTGCGCAGCAGGAGGGAGGGCAATCGCAGAGAGAGATGCATCGCAGAAGGCACTACCCTCGCCACAAGGTCTACAGACCGAGGATCAGCTTACTGGACGTCTCTGAGCAGCAGTGCACATGGAGGCTCAGAGTCATTCGACATGTAGTCATGGATATCTGCACCCTCCTTCATGCCGAGCTACTCCCAGCTGACCCGAGCACCATCTTCTTACATGTTGCTGTCAAAGTCACCATTGCCCTCAACAACTTCTCCTTCGCATTCTTCCAGGGTGCCACCGGGAACATCGCCGACGTCTCTCAGTCATCTGCACAAAAGAGCCCTGCAAATACACCTACACCCACTCTGCAGTGACACAATGGGTGGCATCAGGTGTGGGTCTTCATGGTGATCTTCAGGAAAGAGCATTATTGCACAAACCAGACAAAATATGCAAAGACATGGCAGTAGTGGTGACAATATAATATGTGATGTGAGTTGATCAGAAATCAAAAAAAAATAAAAACCATGACAAACCCTCAAACACCCTTGTGCATCCCCTTCATGCTCACGACACGTTTGCCTTACGCTTCCTACTGCACATATGTGATGCATGCCCTGTGGCTGCAGATCAGGTAGTGGCAGGTTGGGTGAGGCTGACCATGAAAGAGATGCATGAGAGGGCGGGTATGAGACGGAGCCATGAGATTGTATGAGGATTGGGTTGAGTGGTAATGGTGGGATGAGTACTGGCGAGGTGAGTAAGTGCAGGTAAGATGAGGATGAGCTTTGAGTGGGTGTGAGGAGTAATGTGATAGAGTAGTGTTGGCAGTGCAGAAGGAGATGTGGGGTGGGGGCGGTGATGTGGCAGACAGAGTGTAGGGGAATGAGTAAGTGTACTCTCTTCAGCTAACCTACTTAGGGCATTGAAGCATCTCCTGCACTGTATGCAGATGCGTGATATGTTGGTGGTGCTGGTGACCTCCTCTGCCACCTCGAGCCAGGCCTTCATGGTGGCAGAGGCAGGCCACTTCCTTCCATCCGCCTGGGAGAAGACCTCTGTCCTCCTCCTCACCCCATCCAGGAGGACCTAAAGTGAGGCATCATTAAACCTGGGAGCAGCCTTCCCCCTGGGCTGCTCCATGCTGTAATTTTGGCTCCTTTCTGCAGCATCAGTCAGTGGAGGACTGCCCCTTTAAATAGGGCTCCTCCAGCTGACAGCCTATGATGCGACTGCGCAGTCTGCCCGCTGCGCACCTTTGAAGCGCGAAACCCGGAAGCCTTCAATTCGGCTGCGATCGCGTGCGGAGCACCCCGAATTCACTGGGCGCGTTACCCATGTGCCCAGTCGACCCCCCGCTGCCAACCCGCCTCCCTCCTAATATCGAGCCCCAGGTCATACTTACAGCAATTTTTTGGGCAAAAATATTTTGAGCTGAAGAATGCAGGGGCAAGTTTAACTAACAGCAGGTGCCATTAGATACCCTGCTATACTAAAATCTGGCCCAATATCTGTGTCATACCTTCATCCCTAAATGTTCATACCCTCTTTAACTAATGTTTTCCATTCTATATGCTTATGAAAGCCCTTACTATTGCCTTTTATATTTTCTGCTAGTCTTTTTGCATATTCACTTTTAGCCCTTCTAATCTCCCTGTTCACCTTCCTACTGCACTTTCTATATTCGTTATGATTATCTTTACTATTGCTAGCCCCCTAACTTCCTCATATGCTTCCCTTTTAAGTTTCAATTTAGTTTTGGTATCTCTATTTATCCACAGAACTCTATACTTTAAAGCATACCTTTTCATCTTATAAGAATATATTTATTTTGTATTTTAGTTTAAGTCCAGTTGCATTTTAAATATTGGACTTCCTGTGCATTTTCTAAATTTATTTGTGAATGTTTTTAATGTTATAAGAAAACAGACACTCCTACCCATTCCTTCCTAAGATTAAAAATTAACCACTCATGGAGCAGACTTGTAACCAAATACACTCCTTTGTTGCTGATCTCAATGCAACCCATAGAAATGTACAACCAGCTCCATGCTGCAATCTGCAGATACTGATCTAAGACTGGTCGCTACAATTGAACTGTAGTTATCAAGTCATTTGTGTGATTCATTTCAAATAGTGCCAAGGTATGTCAACCAGAACAGGCAAACTGGACCTCAGTTTAGCACCTCATCCAAAAGACAGCACCTCTGATAATGGAGTACTGTCTCAAGATTGCACTGGAGAGTCAGCCTAGATGATGTATTCATGTCCTGGTGCAGAGCTCAAACTCACAACCTTCTGACCCAAAAGTGAGAGTGCTACCAACTGATCTCAGCTGATACAAAACACAAATTTCTCCCAGTTGCACTAACTGGCACAGGATGGCTGGTTTGGGAAATGGAAAAATAGCCATACTTGTGCAGTAGAAGATATTCTTCTTACGGCACATTGTTGGAGCAGAGTAGAGGGAGCTTTACTCTGCATCTAGCTGATTATTATTGAAGTGGTCAGATAATAAGAATACATATCAGATAAATGCTAAATAACACAATGGTACAATGACAATCTTGGAAGACTGGTAACCTTTGGCCCTCAATTGCTTGAGGTGAGGGCCTCACATGCTGTCCGAAACATGCCAGATAAAATGCCGCGGGACACTTGGGCAGCATGGCTATTGCTTGCGGTTAAATAAAATGTTTCTGAGAGGTAAAATATTTACTTCACTAAGACACAAACATGATACAGTAAATAAGATCAAACTCTCTGTTCTTTAAATATTGGGTTAGTCATAAGTCAATATTTACCCAGGTCTAGGCTGACGAGAGAGCATGATACAAATCACTACACCCCCATCCAAACTGGCTTTAACTTTTCAGATACATCTATGGTACATTCATACTACAGAAATTTAGTGTTGCTGCTAAGCTGAAACTGCCTTGTACTGACATTAAACTTGGAGCCTAAATCAGGTACGAAGGCACAAATTGATTCCAGTGTCAAATGGGGCCCTGGCATTTGATTCAGGCTGTATCTATACTATAACTAGTATCGGCGGTTTTGCTTCGCACCAGTGTTGAAGTTGAAGTGTAAATGCATCCGTAAACCTTTAAAAACACTTGCTAAAGTTCAGCATTTGCCTAGAATTTGTATTATGTGTTATAATGTTGAATTTTTTTGCTAATCAAAGCAAGGAAATGATAATACAGGGGAAAGGAAGTCTCCTGATTTGAGATACTCAGGGTCGGATTTTCCTCTGTTATCTCATCCCAAATTGGGCCAGACAGTGGCAGAAATGGCAGAAAAATGGGTTGGCAAGGTTACCTGTACCTCCTCACTCCAGTCTGGATAGTCATCCCCCACCTCTGCTAGGATTACCGCTGGCTGCCTCTTCCCCGCCCACCGGATGTAAAAGCCAGCGGGCAGGTGGGACCCGGGTTCCTGGTGTATTGTCCTCACATCCGCCTCTTTTACCGCTGAATGAGACTGCCTGGCAAAAGGTGTCAGTAAGCCCAAGGCAGCAGCAGTAATGGCTCCAAAGTCTCTCGATACAGGGAGAGGGCCTAGTAGGGGCCTTCTGTCCCTCCAAGTGGACCCCAACACATACCATTGTAGGCCTCGGTCTTAGCCATTTCCAACTTAGGATCTCTTCTGCCCCTTTAATTGATGCAGAGAAGGTCTTTTGGTGCTGCAGCACTGTTCCCATTGTAGCCCCTGAAAATGGAAAGAGGCAAAACTAGTACCAACATCAGATACTGTTGGGTCAGGCACAGCACAGCCACCTGAAGAGAAAGACTCCCTTCACTGTGTCTCAACATTCTGTCGCAAAAGAGCACACTTATTGCACAAGTATGATTTGTGGATTCTCGGAGGTTAGTTTTTATATAATTTCCCTTTTTATATTTTATTCCTTGCTGGAACAGAGACATCACATTTTTGTTATCCTTATTTTCTATTTAAGAGCAATAGAAAAATTAAAACTGAGTTGTTAATTTGAAAGTCACCGTTTTTCTAAAATATTACATTTCTGGAAGAACTAAATTTTTTATCTTCCTGAACATTCAGAATCTCGATCAATTTCAGTGACACTTAGGTATGTCATTGAGCGTTATTAAAAAATGGTTAACACTAAGACCGCACAATAGGTGCTGGTAATACATGTACTAATTTTCCTATCCTGAACTTAGTTATTAGTTATTAATGGAAAATAAAACAAACTTTGAGTATGTAAATATTATAGATATCAGCCTAAGAATTCTATCAAGCCTGAAAACGGGCCTCAGGAGATGGGGAGCGTGGTGTACTCGCCTGATCCGTGGGTGCAGGGACAACGTGAAATTTGTGCTGGCAGCTCATTATAATGAGTTAGGACTACCCGTACTGTTTATTGGCTATACGCCTGTTTCTGGGAGTGGGGTGGGGGGTGGGGGTGGGAGAAATTAGGCTTCACTGGCAGCCACCACCTCTTAAAGGGGAGAGGCACTCTGGCTGGAGACAGCAGGGAAACTTTGTAAGTGAAGAAATGGCTGCAAGAGGTCCAGAGAGGGCATCCAGTTTCTCAGATGCAGCATTGAAGGTCCTGAGCCAAGCAGTGGGTGGACAGGAGGAGAGAGATCCTGTTCCCCCCAGGAGCCAGAAAATCCTCCAGGCTACACCTCCACCGCAAGTGGGAGGAAATCACTGAGGAGGTCATTGCAAGGAGCTTAGCTCCCAGGACATGACTGCATTGCAGAGAAAAGTTCAATGACCTCACCAGAGCTGTCAAGGTAAGAATCTTACCTCTAAGCTCAATTACTCCCTCACACAGGCCAGCCTTCCTGAAGATGCGGCATCACATGAACCAACCTTAGCAAGCCCCAGCTCCGCGACTGGCATCACGAGTACTTTAGAGGGTAGGCTAGAGGAAGGGTCTTCACTTGTTGAATCACCGGGCACAAGTCTGCCAAAGATAGGGCAGGGGGATAGAATAACACAGGTGCCAGCTCACGGAGGGCAAAATCACATACTAGCACTGCTGCAGAGAACACAGATGCTGACTTCGAGGGCCCAGGCTACTGAAGATGGCTGATGTGCATACGCCAGGAAATGCTAGGTGCACTGGGCTGCCTGTCAGCGAGCTTGCGCACAATGGCCGACAGCATGGAAGAATCCAGTTCCAACTTATGTCAGGATTTCACACAGAGCATGGAGACCATTCTGCCCAACATGGTGCAAATGGTCAGCTCCATGGCGCTCAATGGAGCCTCTGTTGACAGCTCTCACAGCTTCAATGGCAGTTCACACTGCTGCCAGGGAAGCTCAGACTGCTGCCAGCTTGGCTTTGGAAGCCACTACTGACAGGGGCTTCCAGAGCATCACATCACTCCTGCACTCTGTTCTCGTGCAGAGCCATAGAAATGCTGAGGTACAGTCCTAGGAGAGTGGCATTGGATCCATGGGAGAGGCACCTGTTGTACTATCTTAGGATGGCAGCATTCCTGTGCCTCTGTCACTCCATCTACTACAGCCCTTGTTAGTGGCAGAGAGCCAGACTGCCTAGGCCCACGCCAACTTGCTGCAGTCTGCAGCTGGGCTGTCACGGCCCAGAGCTGCTCAAGGTCGCCCACTACGGCCATCTGATGTGTCCTCAATGGAAAAATAGTAGCCTTCCACCTCCCAAGCTGTAGCTGCTGGAGATACAATTCGTATGAGCACTAGGATAGGTAAATGAGCACAGAACACAGACACTAAGGGGTTGCAAAAGGGTGATTCTTAATTATTCCTGTTAACTATTATACACATATAGAATAGTGTTATTGGAGTAAATTTTTTTTCTGGATTTGGTTTAGGTGTTAATATATGTGCTCAAGTGAGGGCAAGACCCAGAAGGCTGGATTGAAGCAAGGCAATAGGATTGGAGCTAGTAAGGACGATGGTGATAAGGATTGTGGGACTGTTGGTGGAGGCATGGTTCAGATGAAGTGCTCTTGGATGAGTTGCTCTCTGAGAGCTCTGGCAGCTAGAGGCACTGGTGGCCGATGCTGCGCCTGCTCTTCCTCCTCTTTGAGTTGCTTTTCCTCCTCTTCCTCCACTTCTTATTGCCCAGGTGATGGTAGGGGCTGGTTCCTCATTACCACGAAGTTATGCAGCATGTAGCACAAGACCACAAATATGGAAACATGGTCAGGGCTGTAATGCAGAGCTCCTCCTGAACAGTCCAGGCAGCGGAAGTGTTGCTTGAGCACGCCGGCAGTCTGCTCAGTGATATTTCTGGTGACTCTCGTTGTAGGCCAGCTCTGCATCCGTGCCCGGGTTCCTGAGAGGAATCATGAGCCAAGTCTGAAGGGAATAGCCCTTGTTGCTCAGTAGCCAGCCTGTTAGCCAATGACCTGGTTGAAATAAAGGCAGCACAGAGAACTGGCGAAGGATGAATGAATCATGAATGCTGCCAGGAAATTGGGCATGATGTGCTGCCTGTGGTCATAAACAAGCAGAGAGTAGAATCGCTTTCTATTGAGAAAGATGCCAGGCTGGCGATGGGAAGCACGCCATATTGGACCCTTAGGCATCCATTTTACGGCCGTAAAAGAGGCTCAGCACGATCAAATTGCTAGACCAACATCTCTGGTTTGCTATTCTTAGCACTGCCATCTATTTAAAGAAGTGGACTATTGGACTGTGTTAGGAATATAACATACTTTCAATAAAACAATACAGGTAATTTGCAACAGGAAGAAAGACATCGGAATCTACAGTTCTATCTCACCGATTTCTCGTCAGCATTGTGCTATTGAAGGTTATGTTTATAGTTGTTACATCTTTTAATAGTATTTCTTTAAATTCAAACATTTAATGACAAGAGGGAATTTTAAAAAAAAAATTTATTAGAACAGTGCCCTTTCATTTCAGTGGCCAGGTTTGAAAATCGTTGTCTGTACATAAAAGTAGAAAAAGTTTTGTGACAAAAATTTGTGTAGACTGTCTCTTAAATGTCTTCAAATCTTATCCACTGATACACAGACAAACTGGAGGATCTGTTTGTCTTAAAATGCATGATGGTTATGTAATTTCCTACTATGTAGTGCAGCAACAAAACAAAAAAAAATCCTTGTTTTCTGTCTGGAGACATAATGGGATAAATGTTAACTTCCAGCCCAGAAGGGAGCGGGGGTGGGGGGGAAGATTTCCGGGTGCGAAACCCGGAAGGTAAGTGGGCGGGTTCTTAATGAGGCCCATCAGTGGCAGGCTGGCTGGCTGGCGGCCACAAAGGCCTGCTGCAGCAGGCCACAGCCGGGGATCAGAGGGAGGGAGGAAGGAATCACAGGCTGGGGACAGGATTGGGGGAGAGGGAGAAGATTGGGGGAGGGGCTGAGAAAGAAATCAGGGGCTGAGAAGAAGATCGGGGGGCTAAGAACAAGATCGGGGGGTGGGGTGAGAACAAGATCAAGTGGCTGAGAACAAGATCGGGGGGCTGAGAAGAAGATTGGAGGTCGCTGGAGGTCGGGTGAAGAGTTGGAGGTAGAAGGGGTCCACCATGGCGGGGGGGGAGGGGGGGTCCACTATCGAGGGGGCATCAATGGGGGGGGGCGGCGTGGGTCAGCCGATCGCAGGGGTCCTGTCGGTCAGGTTAGGCCTGGATGAAGCACTCCTGCTCCTCCAGGCTCACAAGCAGTGCAATAAAGGAACTCATCTCATGGATCCAGCCCTTCACGCCTGCTTTCACCTGGCATAAATGGGAAGCAATGGGAAACCTGAACAGGTAAGGTTAAATTCATTTTATTATTCCAATACACAAAATATTAAGTACCTCAGATATCTCAATGAGGTACATTTCCCTTTTAAGTGGGGGCGGCTTTAAGTGGGGGCGGGACTTTCTGGTGTCTGCTCTCCGCACGCAGACAAACCTGCCTGGGTTAAACCCAGAAACAGGCGTGTTGGAGCTGGGATGCCGTCCCGCTCTGAAAACCGTGTATTTTTACTCCCCACCCGCCCTCAACCCACCGTTCTTGGGGGTTAAAATTTACCTTGATATTCCTGAAAACTATTGTCACAAACACCCCTTATCCTCGAAGAACAAAACCAACAATATCAATTTATACAAGATTTGTGTCACACTCCAAATATAACAATCTACATCATCAAACCTTAAATTGTTGAGGCTATTAAAAAAGAGAAAGAAATGTATGCATGCTGCAATTTTATTTCTAACCAGAAGGTGGAATTTATAAGATCCTGGTAATCTAGTAACCTCCCTTACTAAATAACAATTAAACGTTAATTGACTTCAGGTTAGATCATTTCCCCACAGAGACTACCTATGCAGTAGCCTTAAAAAGACAGGCCAGATGAAGAGTTAAACATTATAACCATGCTGCAGACTTCAAGCTACCAATAAGCAATGCTACGGGAGATCAGGTGGCTTTTCAAAAGATTGTCTAGGGAATATTTGCAAATTCCATAACTAAAGCAAATTTTATGGCATGACAACATATCTAAAAGATGGTAGGCTCTCAGACTGACTCCAGTATTCCAATCATATAATTTAAAAATATCTTTCATAAAACATAATCAGAATTTTAGAGTATATTTTCAACAGTTTTATAAAATCTGCCATTTAATTGCCTGGATCGGACCTGACATATATCAAAGGCTGAATTTATTGCCCATTCCTAGTTGCCTTGAGAAGGCGATGGTGGGTCTTTTTAAAACATTGCAGTCCTTGTGATGACGCTGCTCCCACAATGGTGTTAGATAGGGAATTCCAGAATTCTGACTCAGTGTTGATGAAGAAACAGCTATATGATCCAGTCAGGATGGTGTGTGACTTGGAGGGGAACTTAATGGTGTTCTTATGATATTGCGGCTCTTGTCTTTCTCAGTAATAGAAGTCTGGGAGCTGCTGTCAAAGTAAACTTGGCGAGTTGCTGCAGTGCGTCCTGTAGATCATACTTACTGCAGCCATAGTGCACCAGTGAGGGAGTGGATGTATATTGAGTCCAACGGCAGGGGCACTGATTAAGTAGACTACTTTGTCCTGGATGATGTTGAGCTTCTTGAGTGTTGTTGCAGCTGCACCCATTCTGGCAAGTGTGAGTATTTCAACAGACTCCTGACTTGAGCCTTGTATATGGTGGAGAAGCTTTGAGGGGTCTGGAGGTGAGCCACTTATCGAACAGTACAAAGCTTCTTCCTTGTCCTTCTAGCCACAGTGTTGATATGGCTGGTCTAGTTAAGCTTCTAGTCAATGGTAACCCACAGGAGGTTGATGGTGGGGAACATAGCAGTGGTGGTACTGTTGATGATTAGAGAAGACAATTGGGCTTTTTCTTGTTGGAGATGGTCATTACCTGCAATTATGTGACATGAATGTTATCTTCCACGTTAGCCTAAGCCTTGATCCTGCCCAAGTCCTGCTCTAGACCGGCATTGGCTGCTTCATTACTGAAGATGTCGTGAATGGAGCTGAACGCTGTGGAATCATCAATAAACAGGTTCATTGCTGACCTTATGATGATGGGAAGGCTATTGACGAAGTTGCTGAAGTTGTTTGATCTGAGGACGCTGCCTTGAGGAACTCCTGCAGCAGTGTTCTAGGGCTGTGATTAGCTTCTGAAAGCCTCAGCCATCTTCCTGTGTGCCAGGTATGAATCCAGCCACTGGATTTTTTTCCCTTTGACCCCCACTGACTTCAGTTTTGCTACGGCTCCTTGGTCCCATAATCAGTTGAATGTTGCCTTGATGTTGAGGGCAGCTACTCTCATCTTTCCTTTGGCATTCGGCTTTTGAGTCAAGGCAGTGAGGTCTGGGGCTGATTGGTTCTAGCAGAACCCGAACTGAGGATTGGTGAGCAGGTTATTGGTGAGATAGGTGCCATTGTTGGCACTATAAGAACATAAGAACATAAGAAATCGGAGCAGGAATAGGCCATATGGCCCCTCAAACTTGCTCCGCCATTCAATAAGATCATGGCTGATCTTCTATCTCAAATCCACTTTCCCACCCTACCCCTATATCTGTTGATTGCCTTAGTGTCCAAAAATTTATAGATTTCAGCGCTGATTATACTCAACAACAGAGCATCCACAGCCCTGTGGGGTAGAGAATTCCAAAGATTCACAACCCTCTGAGTGAAGAAATTTTTTCTCATCTCAGTTCTAAATGCCTTTATCCTGAGACTATGACCCCTTGTTCTAGACTCTCCAGCCAAGGGAAACAACCTCTCAGAATCTACCTTGTCAAACCCTCTAAGAATTTTATATGTTTCAATGAGATCACCTCTCATTCTTCTAAACTTCAGAGAATACAGGCCCATTCTACTCAATCTCTCCTCATAGGACAACCCTCTCATCCCAGGAATCAATCTAGTGAACCTTGTTGCACCGCTTCTAAGGTAAATATACTCTTCCTTAAGTAAGGAGACCAAAACTGTACACAGTATTCCAGGTGTGGTCTCACCAGAGCCCTACATAATTGCAGCAAGACCTCCTTACTCTGATACTCCAACCCCTTGCAATGAAGGCTAACATTCCATTTGTTTTCCTAATTGCTCGCTGTACCTACATGTTAACTTTCAGTGATTCGTGTACAAGGACACCCAAACCCCTTTGAATACCAACATTTACCAGTCTCTCACATTTAAAAAATATTCTGCTTTTCTATTCTTCCTACCAACGTGGATAATTTCACTTTTCCTCACATTATACTCCATCTGTCACCTTCTCGCCCACTCACTTAACCTGCCATAACCTTTTGCAGCTTCTTTGCATCCTCCTCACAGCTTACTTTCCCACCCAGCTTTGTATATTCAGCAAACTTGGATACATTACACTCAGTCTCCTCACCTAAGTCATTGATATAAATTATAAATAGCTGAGGCCCAAGCACTAATCCTTATGGCACCCCACTAGTTACAACTTGCCAACCCAAAAATGAGCCTTTTATTCCTACACTGTTTTTTGTCCATCAACCAATCCTCAATCCATGCTAATATATTACCCCCAATCCCATGAGGCCTAACCTTGTGTAACAACCTTTTATGTGGCACCTTATCGAATTGTCTTTTGAAAATGGAAATATACTACTGGTTCCCCTTTATCTACCCTGCTAGTTACACCCTCAAAAAACTCTAATAGATTTGTCAAACACGATTTCCCTTTCATAAAATTGTGTTGACTCTGTCTGATCATGTTATGATTTTCTAAGTTCCCTGTTACCACGTCCCTAATAATAGATTCTAGCATTTTCCCTACCACTGACGTTAGGCTAACAGGACTATAATTCCCTATTTTTTCTCTCCCTCCTTTCTTGAATAGCAGGGATACATTTGCTACCTTCTAATCCATGGGGACCATTCTAGAATCTAGGGAATTCTGGAAAATCAAAACCAATGCATCCACTATCTCTGCAGCCACCTCTTTTAAAACCATAGGACGTAGGCCATCAGGTCCAGGGGATTTCTTGGCTTTTAGTCCCACTAATTTCTCCAGTACTTTTTCTTTACTAATATTAAGTACTTTAAGTCCTCACTCTCATTAGACCCTGGGTTCCCTACTATTTCCAGTATGTTTTTGTGTCTTCTACTGTGAAGACAGATACAAAATATTTGTTTAGCTTCTCTGCCATTTCCTTAGTCCCCATTATAATTTCTTCTGTCTCTGCCTCTAGGGGTGCACTTTTACTATCACTAATCTCCTCCTGTTTATATATATTTGTAGAAGCTCTTACAATCTGTTTTTATATTTCTTGCTAGTTTACTCTCATATTCAATTTTCTCCCTCTTTATCAATTTTTCGTCATCCTTTGCTGATTTCTAAAACCCTCCCAATCTTCAGGCTTACTACTCTTTTTGGCAACATTATTAGTCTCTTCTTTTAATTTAATACTACCCTTAACTTCTCTAGTTAGTCATGGTTGGACCACTTTTCCCGTGGAGTTTATATTCCTCAACAGAATGTGTATTCGTGAGAATTATTAATTATTTCTTTAAATGTTCGCCATTGCTTATCTACCTTCATATCTTTTCATCTAATTTCCCAATCTACCTCAGCCAACTTGCCTCTCATACCTACGTAATTGGCTTTGTTTAAATTTAAGACCCTACTTTCGGACCTAACTACATCACTCTCAAACTCAATATGAAATTCTATCACATTATGATCACTCTCCCCCAGAGGATCCTTTACTATAAGATTACTAATTAACCCTGTCTCATTACACGATACTAGATGTAAAATAACCTGTTCCCTAGTTGGTTCCTCAAAATTTTGTTCTAGAAAACTGTCTCGAATGCATTCCATGAACTTGTTCTCTAAACTATTTTTGCCAATTTGGTTTGTCCAATCTATATGAAGATAAAAGTCCCCCACGATTATTGCATTATCCTTGTTACATGCTCCTCTAATTTCCTGATTTATACTCTGACCAACAGTATAACTACTGTTAGGGGATTATAAACTACTCCCACCAATGTTTTCAGCCCCTTGTTGTTTTTTAGCTCCATCCATACTGATTCTAGATCCTGATTTTCTGAGCTAAGATCCTTTCTCCCTATCTCATGCTTTA
Organism: Heptranchias perlo; assembly: GCF_035084215.1. Lineage (NCBI taxonomy): Eukaryota > Metazoa > Chordata > Chondrichthyes > Hexanchiformes > Hexanchidae > Heptranchias > Heptranchias perlo. Next base: position 36,515,439 of record NC_090334.1, on the reverse strand, counting down.
TTATCAGGACTACCTCGCTCCTTTTCCATTTTGCCTGTCTTTTCTAAAAGTCAAGTACCCTGGAATATTTAGTTCCCAACGTTGGTCACCCTGCAACCACTAGATGGCTACTAGATCAAACCCATTTACCTCTATTGTGCCATTAATTCATCTATCTTGTTATGAATGCTTAACATAACATGACCTTAGTCACTAATGCCCTATTACCTTTGTCAAACTCTCTGTCCCTTCCTGTCACACTCTGCTTGTTTTTACCCAACTTGCAACTCTGCTCTACAGCCTTGACTTTTCTCTTTAGATTTATAAATTAACCCTTACCTGATCCCTCCCTCTGCTTTATTAGTTTAAACCCCTATCTACCGCCCTAGTTATTCAATTAGCCAGGACACTGGTCCCAAGTGGACCCTGTTCCAACAGAACAGCTCCCTTTATCCCCAGAACTGGTGCCAGTGCCCCATGAATTGTAACCCCTGCCTCCCACACCACTCTTTCAGCCACGCATTAAACCATCTGATCTGCTTGATCCTATGTCAATTTGGTGTGGCTCAGGTAGTAATCCAAAGATTGTTACCTTTGAGGTTCTGCTTTTTAATTTGGACCCTAGCTCCTCAAACTCTCACCGCAGAACCTCATTCCTAGTTCCACCTATGTCATTGGTTCCTACGTGGACCACGACAACTGGATCCTCCCCATCATGCTCCACGTTCTTCTCCAGACGCTTCTCAAGTCCTTAACCCTTGCAGACCGGCAACACAGACTTCGGGACTCCCGGTCGCAGCTGGAGAGAATAGTATCTATCCCCCTGATTATACTATCCTCTACCACTACCACATTCCTTTTCGCTCCCCCCACTTGAATGGCCTCCTGTACCACGGTGCTGTGGTCATTTTTGCCCATCTTCCCTGCAGTCTTTGTTGTCATCCATACAGGTAGCAAGTACCTCGTACCTGTTGGACAAGCGCAAAGGCTGAAGCTTCTCCACCACTGATTCTGGGGTCCCCTTACCTGCCTGACACGCAGGGACATCCTCCTGTCTCTGATCACTAATCAAATCTAAACTATTACTTAACCTAAGGGGTGTGACTGCCTCCTAGATCAAAGTGTCCAAGTAACTCTCCCCCCTCCCTGATGCATCGCAATGTCTGCACCTCGAATTCCAGCTCAACAACTCTGAGCTGAAGTTCCTTGAGTTGCAGACACTTACAGCAGATATGGTTGCCTGGGATCACGCTGCTCTCCACAAACACCCACATGCTGCAGTTACAGCACACTACCTGTACTGCCATCTTTATCTAACCTTGTTTTATTTATTTAATTAATCAAAGTTTTTATATAATTAATTCACTTGGTTTATTTTTCATTTTTAAAAAACTAATTAATTTATTTAGTTTCAATTATTAATTTAATAAAGCATTAGCAAGTTATAGGTTCCTAGATCCTAGTTTAAACAACTCCCCTAGCTTGGAGAGCAAAAAAATGTTTCACCAACCTTCTGTCCGGTGACGTCACTGGGTCTGGGAGTTGTTTACTCCAACCGAATGGACACTACTGGAAAATCTCATGCTTTTTAAACCCGATTTAATTATGCTAGTTATTTATCTTAGATCCTTATCTCAATAGTTATCCTCGATACTTATCTTAGTTCCCTCGGATTCTGCTGCTCCTTCCTCTCTGCACTGATTCTGACGACACTCTGACGTTACTTTTTCAAATTTCTGCCTGTGTTTGAGTTAGTCTCAGCTCCCAATCCTTCTAGTCTCGGGCCTCCACTGCCACCGCGCTTTATATCCCCGCTCTGCTTTCACTCAGCTCCCGCTCCTTCTAGTCTCGGACATCCGCTGCCGCCGCGCTCTATATCCCTGCTCCGCTCTCCCTCAGTTCCCGCTCCTTCTAGTCTCGGGCCTCCGCTGCCGCCGCGCTCTATATCCCTGCTCCGCTCTCCCTCAGTTCCCGCTCCTTCTAGTCTCGGGCCTCCGCTGCCGCCGCGCTCTATATCCCTGCTCCGCTCTCCCTCAGTTCCCGCTCCTTCTAGTCTCGGGCCTCCGCTGCCGCCGCGCTGTATATGCCTGCTCCGCTCTCCCTCAGCTCCCGCTCTTTCTAATGACTTCTTCCATCACTTTGCTGACAATTGGGAGGAGGCTAATAGGGTGTTTGGCTATCAGAAACTCAACCTTGCAACAAGTTTTTAAAAATTATTAATTTGACCAGATATTTAATCGATCAGAAACAAAAATCCAATTGGCTTGTTGGGCCTTTTCAAAAGTCTGCTGTCAGGATTATGTGCCACACGGTACAAGCAAGTTGGATCGACAGCCAGTCCTATAATTCAGGCTCACAATCTACTACAACGGCTACCAGTTTGCCAAACGTATTCAAAAGTTTTTTAAAAAATGAAGGGCACACTACATGTTGGAGGAGAGGTCTTCCTAAACTCCCATTAAACATAAGGCTGACAAGCCCTCTTCTCAGTGGATTCTTAATTGTTCTGCGACAAAACTTTTCTGAATGTTTACCTCCAACACAAGTAAGAAAATCATTTTAATCTTTACAGAACTATTAACAGAAGTACCCACAGAGAAGAAAAATGTGAGGTTCTAGTTTCTTTAGCTAAGCTTAAAGAAAAATCGTCTTCTATCATCCAGAGATAGTCAACACTTGATAGGAAACACAATTACTTATTTACATCCATTAACTACATTTTGTATTTCATAACAGGAAAATAAAATTTAAGTTCAAGAACTGTTCCCTTTTTAAAAAAAATTGCTCTGTACTGTACCTAAAGTAGTTTGTCACATACAGACTAACAGGATATAATTTACATAGCTTATTTAGGTTTATCGCAATCACTACAGCAAAGTTCTTAAAATAACTGTAAGTCGGTAATGTGGCAGTTAACTGCTTTAGACATTTGAGTTCTATAGTGTTATCATTAACTGGTAAAGTACTTGTTTATCTTCCATTACAATTTGTTCAGTTTTAAACCATTAAGAAGAGGAGCATAATTGCTGACAAGCCTGGACCACTGCAGAAATCACTTCCTTGTTGACAGCAATTTTTCTCCTCGACCTAAATGTCACAGATTTCTGATTTGTGCAGATCTGTTATGGACTCATCAGTTGATTTACTGCACCTGTCACCTGTGTGCTAGCATTCTACTCAGGATCAATTTACATAACCTCATTTAATGGTTCACAAATCATGCCCATTAAGCCCAGCTAACAGGAGCTGAGGGTTCTAATTTACTCTGCCTTTCACAGCAGGAAATTGGGAGGCTGGAGCCTGTGGATAAAGACGCAGGTCTTGGCTTTGATTGTTGATTGTGATGGTAAATGTATGGATGATTAGAACAGATTTTCACTTTATTGATTTCCTGCCAAAATACAGCATGTTATAATGCATAAAGGGGCCGTTTGCCAGCAATGCTGAAGTGACAGTTGTGTACTTGCTCTAGCCCAAGATGATACTTGCAGCAACATAAAATGACAAACATTGAAAACGGTATCAAAATGGGATTTTTTTTCTATAATATTTTGGAAGTGTACATGAAAGTAATATGTATAATAAATCTGTATTTTCTACAGTTGATTAATTCTATGGTTGCAGTCATATTGCAGTACTGATGACTCAAGTGGCAAGATCCCTTTATATTGCCTGGCTGCCATTAGAGAGCTCTGTGTATGCATGCTTACACACATATCCATGGTCCTGCACCCAACTTATATATTTTTAATGCTTGGAAATGCAAGCATAAATGTCCACTTGCCCAAAACATAAAAAAGAAGACTGCTTAAGTTTCTAATATGCCAGGTGGTCCAACAGACACTTGAGCACTTTTTGAACCCAGCTTCATCTGCACTGGAGTTATACCCCATATGATGGCAAGCCCAAGTGATATGATACAGCCTCCCTAATTTGGTCTCACATTGCTGTGTTCTGGAGGCAGATAGGGACCTGAAGTGGAATTTTGCTGTCATTTTCATGTTCAAAAGAGACAGAATAATTGCACCCTAAATATTCTTCATCCAATAGTGCTATTCTTTTCCAAAAAAGTTCTCATTCATTTAATTCCATTGAAGTTACAGATTTTAGGTAAATAATTTCTATATTTTGGAGAAACTTTGCAATTTCCAATATATTTTCAATTTATGCCAAAGCCATAATCTACAGCAGCTGCCAATAAAGAGCTGTGTTGCTAAAATATTTGTAGCAGCAAAAAATAAATGTAGACGTGCTTTTCTCGGCAAGAATTTCTAAAATTCACAAAATAATTTGCAATTTATTAGACTTTTAATATGAGCGTATTCTCTATTCAGTTTCAAAATGGTTAAAACTAGAAGAAAACTCTGACAATAGTGAGAAGTACTGTATCAGTTTGACCACTGCTTCAATTTGACTCACAATTACAGAATTACATGAACTGCAATCATTAGTCCTCTAAACAATTCACATAGCTCTTATGTGATGATTAGATTTCCCTTTTGAATGAAATGCTTTTATTTATAAATCCTTTAAACTTTCCTTGATATTAAGGTATTGTCACACATGATGAATTATTGTAAGCATGTCACCACATAGTGGAAGTCAAGTACAATTGAATGATACTCAGTCAGAATTAGATTTGGCATGATATTCTAAAAAAAGGACTCAATTCAGAGTTTCCACTTGCTTCTGCTAAACTTGTCACTTGTAGGTGCTAGAGTGCTTGTTGTGTTAGTTTAATTAGTCAACAAATTGTTCGCTACTTGATTGCATGGTTGATCACATTCTTGATGGAGATATTAACGAGTGACAAGAGTCTCTTACACCGGGACTAAAAAGAAGATAAGCTCTTCTATATCATTTCATTTGGCACTGCCAATGTTTATTAGATCATGTGCCCCACATGCTGCAAGCCTAAAAGTGAGATGCAAGAAAAAATTCACAGGCTTATGCTCATCTGAGTCTAAAAGGAAGGTCACTGAGCAATTGGTGTGCGAGGAGTGTAAATAAGATAAGTGTTTGCTCCTACGATGCCTTAGAAATTCATTATTTGCTACAGTTGCTCCAGATATCCCTTTGAGCTATTTCACTTAAGGATAATTTATGGCAAGAACAGAGTGGTTCTTGAAAGTACTATAGCAACTGGAGCTGAATGCTTAGTCTACAGGCCGCATACATAGTCAAGAATGGCCTGCAAATTGCTTGTATTTGTATTCAAAATAAAAAGATGAAAACAAAAATGCTTTAATATTCTATGAAACCAATGGGTTTACTTCAATATAAATGCTATAGATAATTTACTGTCACTTTCTGTTTTGCTGGTACAAATTACTATGTTAATAAAACTCTCTTTCTGTAGAGCTGATGAATGAGAATCATCGAGTCAGACTTTACAAAAGGACTTCTCTATTCATGTTTTGGCAAGACTTAACAACAAAAGGGAGTGGATCCTTTTCATGTTATAGTTTTTCAAAAGTATCTGTGAATGAGCTCACAGTGCCTCTACTAAGACATGGATTTTTGTTTTTAGCATTCCTCTCCTAAATTAGATGAAAGGTCTTCACTATTGCCAATGTTTGCCACAGATACAGTTTATGAAATAGCAAAAATCTGCTTTTCAGAATTCTTAGAGTACTTTCTTTGAATCTATTTCTAAGTTTAAAATATGCACACTTTAATCTAGAAATTTATGAATATATATGTGCAAGATCATTAAAAAGATCCAATGAGAAAAATGTGTTATATTCAATTAGTGTTACCCAATGAGATTACACATCCATTCACATTGGGGCCCCAGGGAAGCATGGCATTGGGAGAGTTTGCTTGGGGAAATATTGGCTACAACTCTTTTTGAGATAAGTGCTATGGGATCTTCTTGTACACCAAAAGCTCATGCCAAGTATTTTTGGAGTTTTATGATATTCCACCAAAGTTTTGTTATTTGATATGGAATCAGCTCCAGCTAGATAATTTCATTTTATTGATAGCAAATGCACATACAATGTTGTTTAACGAAGCAATGATATATTCTTGAAGTTATGGAAGATAGCCCAGGAGGTATTTTTTTTACTGTGAATAAGTGATTACATTATTGAGAGCATTTGAAGATCTTTGCTTAGCAGTCTTAAAATCATCTCATCCTATGGTAAAATCTAGTTTTTCTTTTCTTGTTGGAGTTGACAACAGAAAGAAATAAGCTGTCACTCTTTTTCCTTGTGCAGTTTGATAGCCAGACGCTGCCAGTTGTTGCTAGGGTAGTCATGCTGTTAAATTAGGTCTAATGAACAAGTAATTGCTTTATATATAGTGAACAGTTTCAAAGAAAACAAGGATTCTAATTGATTTGCAATTTGTTTGGCACATTGCATTGTCCAGTGTACTATTGATTAGTCTTCTGTATTTCACACTGCATGTGTTTCTCTTTATTAAGGGAATAACAGGTTACTGATTACTTTCCTCCTGGGTTTAATGTAGCGGTTAATGTCTACTTTGTTCCTGTGTCATGTTGCAGGGCAAGGACGAATAATATGCAAGTGGGTGGCCCTTTGCTAAGAAAGTTCCCCACTGGTGTGAGCTGTGTATTCCATGGCATGTTGAAAGGCAGATCACTGAAAAGGGTTAGAATAGCAAGAGTCACAGGTTATGGCCTGTGCAAGACCAGCATAGGACTGCAAACTTAGCTTTTCACATGGGGTGTCAGTACGACATAGTATTAGCAAGCATTTTTTTTAAAGATGGCATTAATTTGTTGACATACATTCGAGGAAAATGTCAGAAAACATCAGGAGAAAAAGGTGTGCTCATTGAATAATCAAATGAATATATATTGTTAAAATTTTAAACTTAAAAACTATATTTAATAATCTTTGTAATTTTGGCTTAATATTTCTGGAATTGGGTAATTACATCTCAAAGAAGCATAGCATAATGCAGAAATTGCTTTCACTATTTTTTTGTAAAAACAGTATGTTTGGATTAAACTGCCTGTTGAATGCATGAAATTATTACTTCATCTTTGGAGCTGTGCAGAAAATATCTGAATGAAAATAACTAATTGTGCAGAATAATTACTACCAAAATACAATGATTAGATGAAGTAAACTGTAGTCTGTGAACAGTGAATTGCACGTTAGCTAATTGTTAATTTTAGCAAACGCTGCAGCTAATTACTGTGGCACACATTGGCTATTAGCATGATGCCCCACCACCTGCTTTTTCTTATAAGCAGATTTCTCCATTGCTGGCAGTAGTGCAAGTAGTGCAATTATTGGCTATCAGTGGGGCAATTTTTCAGCTATTCCTTTGTGTGAATTGAATAAAACATAATGGCATATTTTATTAGAGGGCAAATAGCCATTTGTCACTGACAGAAGCTTTATATTTGAGAGAAGCAAAGCAAAGTACGTTATTCTTGGTAGTGTAGATTTAAAGAAGTGGTGCAAATTCAACGTGTTTATCTTTTATTGTATAAAAGTATACAATCTAGTCAACTACAGCTAACCAATATTCTAAACTTTATCATCTCTGATGCTTATACAGATTCAGGAAAATAAAGTTCTCAATCAAAATTCCTTTGATAATTTATTTTAATGCAACATTATATGGGTTTAAAAATTAGTAACACCTATGTAGGAAATGTCTACTACTAAGGGGCAGCAAATCACACCAAACTGCTTATATTCAAAATATGACCAGATACCTAGTTTCTCAATAACATAAAACCAGAAGTATACAAAACCCATAAAATCCTACATTGTGTGGAAATTACAGATTAAATTGCATTGAATTTTACCATGATCATTCACACTTGAAAATTAAAAGGCAAGCTAAGTTCACAGATTTTACAATTAGCTTCTTCACACAGGGTATGAACAGAACAGGAATTGTTTTGCATGTTTCAGTGGATTTGCTCAGTTTAATTGACCAGAAAAAATCCAATAAGTCTGCTCATGGGGCATGTAATACACACCAGTCATTGCTTTCATACATAAAATCAGTGGTGTAGAATTCCAGATTTGTTAAATATTCCTTGTCTCGAAGATCATGAACAATTTAGGAGTTTCACATACAGTTGTTGAGAGACTTGACATGAAGCTGACAGCTGGGTATCTACTTATTAGCTGTCTTGCAAAATAAAGGGTCACAATAATGTTTTTTATTTATAGTATTAGTTAACTGACAGCTTATTCTTAAGTACACATTTATTATTTGACAGTCTGTTTAAAGACTGTTCTGAATTAATTTCTATGAAGACAGAGTATATTGAACAACCTTATTAACTAGAGAAAAGCATTAGCTACCAACATTGAATAAAACTGTCAAAAATAAAGTTGACAAAACATGATATTGGTAGTATGTTATAGTTACAGAAGACTTTTAATCAACACTGAGTCTGAAAACAAATAACTAAAACCCCTCACTGCCAGCTGAAGGACTATATTGTTGTTAAACTACAGAATTGGTGGTAAAATAATAGATGTCTGCAGATGAACTAGTACAAAAGAGGATTACAAAATATATACCATTTTATATCATTACATTAAGGATAGCTGCTTTCATGTCACAACTGTAACTAAATTTGGTTGTTATCTAAATAACATAAGAGGACTGAAGGTTTGTGGTTTATTATTCAGTTTTGTTTTATTTGTAATATTTAGGTAAATTGAATTTCAACCTAAAATGCTCCACTGTGATATTAAATAAATGCATCCTGTCTATATGTAAGACATCAAGTTTTCAGTAGTAACAATTATAAAACTTATCTGATCCATGAATATGAACCATTCTGTGGCTATGCCAAAAGAAATTACAGTCTCCCTGGGCCAGTTAGTCTTTTAAAGTTTTCAGCTCATAAGCTTGTAACATGCTGAAACAAGCATTAATATTACTGCAATAAAACTACCCAAATGCCAGGTACACTTTTATTACTATGTAAGTATATACAAGTAAAATAAGTACAACACAATTTTAAATTAAAAATGCTTTACTTCTGCGTGCTCTGATCTTTTCTTTCCTTCCATTCTCTCCCCACTCGAATTTTCTTTATTATTTTAAAACTTTACTTCAACTTTTTTTCATCTAACCTAATCTATCCATTTTAACACCTTTTCCCGCTTAAAAAAAAACTTCATTTACCCATTTTCTTCTTCCTCTCTATTTTGGAGGTGACAGCAAAAATTGGGCTTACATTGCAGAAAAACAGCTCCCTTAACACCATTTTATCAGTTAACTGAAAGCCTGAAGATTAATGTGATTGCACGACCGGTGCAACCAGATCAATCTTTAGCTACACCTGTATCAAACCCAGAAGAGCTGCTGCTGCATGCAATGTAAACTTGCTTATGGCATGATAAAGGTTAACTATAGCACTATGTGTGACCATTATTGGTGGCTTATTCCTGGTGTCTTTTTTTTGTCATTGTATTATTTATAGTAACAGCATGAATATCTCAGTTGTACTGCAGTGATCCATAGCACAGGATCTCATAAAAGTATTCTAACACCAGAAGCCACAATACAAATTTGTCTTTAGGTTGAAAGAAGGCTCAATGTACAAATGTTGCAATGTGGTAGAAACATGACAAATAATATAAAGTAGTAATTTATTGTACTAATGTAAGCTACTTCATAAACAGAATCTGTAACTTATAATAGATATGAGGCTTTATGTCACCTCCTTTTGTAAACATTAGCTTCCCATTGTGTATATTCAGCCATTTTCAATCTTTTACTACCATCAATAAAAAATATTTCAAGTTGGGAACTTAAATATTTAAAATTGAATGTTTGATCACTATAAAATCAGTGTCAACATGGTGATTTCCCATAACACTATAAACCCCATCCAAGGTACACTTAGTCAGAATGTTGATTTTAGAATTTAAATTGCATCTGCCTTGTATTCTGCCAAAACATAATTAATTAAAACTCCAGTTGATGTCTGATTAGAAAGCCCTGAAGCAACATATTTTGAAATTATAATAAATGATCAGGAAGATCCCAGGTTCAATCCCTGATCTATGCAAGTTAACTGATCGCAACCATGGTAGCAATGTCAGAATATCATTTGGCTGCAGTGCTCTCAAACTTGGCAAAGTAGAAATCTGCCAGGCTTTCCAGTCTTAACCACCTTCCAGTGACCTCTGCAGCAGGGAAATTCTCAACTTCGAAGGGCGTGTAAAACGGGCACTAGAAGATTGGCTCTCACCCGTTTTATGCCGCAGCTGGATTTAAAGTTCCACCCTGTGTGTGGTGTGGATGCCAAGTAAGGACAGGATGGGGCATGGCTATGTTGTACCTACCTCAGTGGCTGAATAGTTTGGCAATACTACTTCCAAGCTTCACATTTAAGAATGGTCATTATGCAGCACTTAAAGTGGCCAGAAATAATTGTTGGGTCTCAGATAAGACATGTCTTAGCATTATCATACTGCTATAGAATTCTAAGCTTCTTTTCATAAGTTAGGTGTTCAGTTCATTGCGCATATTCATTCATATTACAACATAAGCAAGGAGACATGCAATTTGAACAGAAATATTTACTGTGCACTAACATTTTTACTAGAAGGGGAGCAAACTGAAGTCATTACGGTGATACTATTCTTTAACAACTGAGCAATATTTTAAAAACAAGCCACAGTCCAGTGCCACCCCAAATATCATTTTTAAATAAATGACTAAAGATACCCAACAGCCCTGGCCACTCTTGGAAGGGAGGTCAACAGGCATTGTTACAAAGGAGAACCTGAGGAGAGGCAGTTGGCGCACATAAACTATGGAAAAATACATTTTATTAGCTAGAAAATGATTGGCCCCTGGTCCAATGAAGAGACTGTGGCTGCTGAAGGGAAGGAGCAAAATCAACATCAATTGAAAGCGGATAGGCAGCGTATACACATAAACTATCAAAAAATATTTGTTTTGTTGGAAAGAGGAATTGGGAGCCAATCACTCCAGACGCATTAAGATTGCTGGAGGAGGAGAGGCCAGATCTGGGTCACCAGAAGGATATTACAGATGTACAGATTACTATTACAAACTTTCCAACTTAAGTTAAACTTGAAAAGAAATACATTACTTTTCCAATGGCTTCCCTTGTTTGAAATCTTTGATGCCAGTAATACTTGCTGATGGTGTACAGAACTCAAAGGAAGATTCATTTTTTTTTAAAATTTGTTTGCCAGCCATGCATGTAGTGACAGACTCTCTACAGAGCTGCATAGCATATTGATGAAACTAACAGACAAAAGCTGAGGGAGGAGCGTGCTCATTCGCTTTTAAATACTAAACGCTCACAAGATAGCAAACATCGTGGAATTTACCCTGAACAACCAAGATTGAAAACAGTGAGACCTGCCTGAGTTTCATCAATATTTTTTTCTGGGCCTGAGACTTGATGCACGTTTAAGATAAGTCTGGGTACCAAATCTTTACCACTATTCAGTGATCCTACTGGAAGGAGTGTGTGCATGTGTGGTACATCAAATGATGACAGGATCTGACATTCGCACTCTAGACACATACAAAGAAGATACACTTGGATGAAGTATCGAAAGACTGCTTGTACCCTTGAGCCACTGCCTTTCATGAGAGAAAGAGACAAAATAAGGGGTAGATTGGTAGGTAACATTCTAACCGGTGAACAGGGAATGGGGGATATGATCTAATGTCAGGAATGAACAATAAGATATCATGATTTTACGATTGATGTTTAAATTGGCACAAACAAAAATAATAAGTACAAATGCCTTCTTATTCAGACAAATGCAGGCGAGACCTGTTATCCATTTCCTTATAATGGATAATAAGGAAATGGCAGACTTGTTAAATTAATACTTTTTATCCGTTTTCACCGGACAGCAAGAAGACAAAATAGCTAAAAATACGTTGGGGGGGGGGGAGCTTAGTGAATTTAATATAAGTTTTAAAACAAAGTAATGGAGAAAATAACAGGACTAATTAAAGAGATCAGCTCATACTTGTCCAAGTATTCAGTCACTCTGGGCCCGATTTTACCAGGGGAGCGGGTTCTTGGCGGGTAGGCCAGCGCGCCCCGTGAAATTAGTGGGTTGCCCGCACGACCGTAGCAGGCAACACACTAATTGGATCCACTTACCTGCTCCTCCGGGTTCCCCGATGCTGATCTGCGCGTCGGGCGGGCTGCGCATGCGCAGTAAGATCTGTCAGCTGGAGGCGCTCTATTTAAAGGGGCAGTCCTCCACTGACAGATGCTGCCACAAACAGCAAAAATTACAGCATGGAGCAGCCCAGGTGGAAGGCTGCTCCCAGTTTAATGATGCCTCACCCTAGGTATCAGTAGATGGGGTGAGGAGGAGGGGGAGGACAGAGATCTTCCCCCCTAGGTATCAGTAGATGGGGTGAGGAGGAGGGGGAGGACAGAGATCTTCCCCCCGGCGGACGGGAGTAAGCGGCCTGCCTCTGCCACCAAGAAGGCCTGGCTCGAGGTGGCAGAGGGGGTCACCAGCGCCACCAACATATCGCCCACCTGCATACAGTGCAGGAGGCGCTCCAATGACCTCAGTAGGTCATCCACAGTGAGAACACGTAGTCTTTCCCCTACACTCCGTCTGCCACATCACTGCCCCCACCCCACATCTCCTTCTGCACTGCCAACACTACTCTGTCACATGAACCCTCATACCCACTCAAACCTCATCCTCATCTTACCTGCACCTACTCACCTCGCGAGTACTCACCCCGCCACTACCTCGCAACCCAATCCTCATACAATCTCATGGCTCTATCCCATACTCACCCTCTCGTGCATCTCTCTCACGGCCAGCCTCACTCAACCTGCCACCACCTGTGCTGCAGCCACAGGGCATGCATCACATATGTGTAGTAGGCAGCGTAAGGCAAACGTGTCGTGAGCATGAAGGGGATGCACAAGGGTGTTTGAGGGTTTGTCATGGTTCTTACTTCTATTGAATTAAAGAACAACTTACATCACACATTATATTGGCACCACTACTGCCACGTCTTCGCGAATCCTGTCCGGTTTGTGCAATAATGCCCACTCCTGGGTATCCCTATTTGGACCCACCACTGATGCCACCCAGTGTGTCACTGCAGAGTGGGTGTAGGTGTATTTGCAGGGCTCTTCTGCGCAGACGACTGAGAGACATCGGGGATGTCCCCGGTTGCAGCCTGGAAGGCTGTGGAGCAGAAGTTCGGGAGGGCAGTGGTGACTTTGACAGCGACAGGTAAGAAGATGGTGCACGGGCCAGCCAGGAGCAGCTCGGCATGAAAGAGGCTGCAGATGTCCACGGCTACATGTCGACTGACTCTGAGCCTCCGTGTGCACTGCTGCTCAGAGAGGTCCAGGAGGCTGAGCCTCGGTCTGTGGAACGTGTGGCAAGGGTAGTGCCCTCTGCGACGCATCTCTCTCTGCGGTAGCCCTCCCTCCTGCTGTACAGGTGGATGTGTCACAGCACTCTGTTGTGGAGCTCCACGTGTCAGAGGTGGACGGCGTGGATGGCGAGGCTGGTGAGGCTGGTGAGGCTGTTTGCCCTCCGAGGAGGTCATGACTGCAGCTACGGCGGCCCTCATCCGCAAGATGTACATCTGAGGGGGTCCGCAAGGTAGGTACATGTCTCCGGACCCCGGGGTAAGTGTGCAGGTTGGTGACCTCGACCATCAGGAGGCCAAACTTTGTCCCAAGTGACAGAGCGGCCTCCTGCAATGGCTGAGGGTCTCCACCCCCCGACCTGTCAAATGGACCTTTGCAGCTGCCAAAGGCTGACGGCTGCAACACGTCCATTTCAACTAGGACTGTTTCCCCCAGTGTGTGAAACAGTCCCATGTTTATCCAAAATCACACACAGTCCCTTAGTCAGGTCAGTTAATGACCTGAACAACCAAAATAAATACACTCAAGTGGCATCCCGCTGGCTTTAATTGCCTGCGGGATTCCCACCAGCGGGGGCAGTGCACGCACCCCCGCACATCAGCGCGGAACCTGGAAGTGGGCGGGATCGAGGCGCGATTCGGTCCCGCTCCGGTATTTCACGATTTTCGGGGGCCCCCCGCCGAGAACGCACCCGATAGTGGGTGCTAAAATCGGGCCCTCTGTCTCTGATGATAGAGTATTGATTTGTGTCATGTCTGACTAATCTAGTTACATTTTTTGAGGAGGCCATGAGCATGGTGGATAGGAGAGTGTCTATGGATGTTGTCTATATGGATCCAGAAGGCTTTTGATAAGGTTCCCCACAAGAGATTATTAGCAAAAACAAAAGCGCACGGAATTGGTGGTAACCTTGTGACACAGATTGATAATTGGTTGGGAGTCAGAGAGTAGGGATAGAGGGAACGTTCTCTGATTGACAGGATGTGACAAGTGGTGTTCCCTAGGGATCTGTACTAGGGGCTTAGCTTTTCACCATATAGAAGAATAACTTGGAGACAAGGATTAGAGAGTCGTATGTCCAAAGTTTTCAGATGGCACTAAGTTAGGAGGCATTGTAGGTTGTGTAGATGGGAGCCGGGAATTACACAGGGACATAGACTGACTGAAGGGATGGGGAAAATTATGGCAGATTGAGTTCAATGTGGGTATGTATGACTCGTCCACTTTGGATCTGAGAAAGACAAATTGGAATATTTTCTTAATGGTGAGAGACTAGGAGCTGTGGAAGAGTAAAGGGATTGGGGAGTCCATTTGCACAGATCACTAAAAGCTAGTACGCGGGTACAAAAAGTAATCAACAAGACTAATAGAATGTTGGTCTGTATCTCAAAGGGGTAGGAATACAAAAATAAGAAAGTGATGCTTCTGTTGTACAGAGTCTGGTGTACTGTGTTCAATTTTAGGCACTGAGCCTCAGGAAATATATATTGGCCTTGGAGGGGTAGTGGAAATCTGGAAATCTCTCCCCCAAAAGGCTATGAATGCTGGGTCAATTGAAATTTTCAAGACTGAGATCTATAGATTTTTGTTAGGTAAATGTATCAGGGATATTAAGCAAAGGCAGGCAAATGGAGTTGAGGTACAGATCAGCCATGATCTAATTGAATAGCAGAACAGGCTTGAGGACTGAATGGCCTACCCTTATTCCCATGTTCCTATGAATTTTTTGTAGCCCAAGAAAAATCATTTAAAGCTGTTCTGTGACGTTATTTTATCAATGTGATGTAATTTGTTGTTATAGTCTCACAGTTAACAAGAACCAATGAGCAGCAGTTAACATGGATCAATTAAATTTTGTTTCCATGGAGCAATCACAGTGTCAAAAAGTAAAGAGCAGAAGTGACCATGAAAATACTCATGCCATTACTGTATCAGGAACAGAATCCGTGGAATTGCATTGTCCAAATGCAGGTCAATCAAACACAGAGGGCTCAATTATTAAATGCCGATGGGATAGCAGCGGGGGTGTGTGGGGGGGGGGGCGTCAGTGGGTGCGCGGGTAACCCGACTAATAAAATCCTACCATTTCCCACATGATCGCAAGTTAATTGGTGGCCCTTAACGCAGCTTCCGGGTTTGCCGTCCGAAAGCTGCGCAGTGGGCGAACTGCGCACCTGCATCACAGGCTGTCAGTTGGTGTGGCTCTATTTAAAGGGCCATTGCTCCAAAGGCTTATGCTGGAGCAAACATCAGAAAACACACAAAATGGAGCAGCACAGGGGCAAGGCTGCTCCAAGATTCAAGGATACCTCACTCCAGGTGCTACTGGATGGGGTGGGGAGGAGGAGGGATCTCTTTTAGCCGGCGGACGAGAGGAAGTGGCCTGTCTCTGCCTGGCTCGAGGTGGCAGAGGAGATCACCAACAGCAGCAACATCTCCTACACCTGGGTCCAGTGCAGGAAGCACTTCAATGACCTAACTAGGTCAGCAAAAGTAAGTACACTTACTGATTCTCCTGCATTCCGTGTTCCACATCACACCCACTTAAGGCTCATCCTCAACTTAGCTGCACTTCCTCATCTCCCCATTAGTCACCCCACCACTACCACTCACCCCAATCCTCATCCAATGTCATGGCTCTGTCTGATACTCACCCTCTGAAGCACCTCTTTCACAGTCAGCCTCACTCAAAGCAATGCATTCATCGGTTGGTCACTTCACCATCACTCACTCACACGTCTATTCTTTCTCCCCTTCTAGGAGGAGAGAATGCAAAATGCACGTGAGAGGGCGAGGACTGGAGGAGGGCCACAACAAGTAGTGGTCCTCACAGACGTGGAGCAGGAAGCGCTCGAGATCAGCCATACCCTCGAGTGCCTGTCCGTCGGGGACGCTGAGACTGGCAACCCACAAACGTCCGGTGACACAACATTAACATTCATCACACACAACATGAATTGATCTTAGCAATGATTGGCATGTTGAACACCTCAGTATGCTCATCACAACATGACACATCTGTGATGATGCTTAATATTGCCTTCTGTTCTCTTACAGGCCCTTCAACGAATGCGGTGACAGCAGAGGGCGATTCCTCAGTGGACCTGCTGGCCTCTGAGGGTGCACCATCACATCTGAGCGAGCCATCCACCAGCATAGATACTCACACCTTGGTGGGTCCTAGTAGTGAGTTAGTTGGGTTGGCACCTGGTGAGTAACCACACTCAAGTGAGCATGAGCAGTCACTGGTGGCAGGGGCAGCTGTGGAGAGTCCGCGTCTGTGGGTGCACTCCTCTCCAGGCTCTACTCAGCTGGAGGCAGATGCTGAACCCCGGGGGCCATCCTTTAAAAGGAGAGTGATCAGGGACCCCAGCACATTTGCAAGTTGCTGGAACAGGTGCCACGTGCGCTCTCCACAATAGCACAAAGGATGGAGGAGTCCAACTCCTCCATGAGTGGAATGGTGGCACAGGTACGGGAGGAAATCTCTGCGATAACGTCGCAGGGACGTGAGCAACTGTCTGAGATAGTGTCACAGGTAAGTGCGGGAATGTCTGCAATGGAGAGAAGGCTAGGCTCCATTTAGCTTCTAGCACGGCTCATAAACAAGTCCATTCAGGCCCTAACAATAGTAATTCAGACTCAGAGTGAGCAACATTGTGCTGCCTTAAACAGGCAGACAGATACACTAGCACTGGCCTTACAAGGCATCACACATGTCCTCCAAACTGTTGTCCAGCAGAGTGTAGGAGTGATGTGGCCCTGGCCCAGGGGAGGGATGATGACGAAAGGGGACATGGAAGTGGGGACGCCAATCAAAGCGCTCCCACGTCTCACCGTTGGCCCCGTCTCAACCAGTACCTGCAATGCTGCCTCCTCTCCAGATGGCCGAGTCTGCCCCTGCACAGGTGCAGGTGGAGCAGTCTTTGGAGGGGCCCTCTTAGGCTCCAAAACCAAGAGGGCGTAGGCGAAAAGCATCTAAGCAGTCAGGGTATGAACATCAGCAAGCTGCCACTACCTCTGCTCCAGCCACAGGGGATGCACCATGTAGAAGTGTTAGGAAGAGGAAGGCTAAGGATTTGTGATCATGAAGGGTGTGCACAAGGGTGTCTGACAGACTGTCATGTTTTTCATTTATACTTGGTTTTTGTTATATTCACATTAAATGTTATCATTCTCACCACTACTGCCACGTCTTGCCCATTCTTGACTGGCTTTTGTGATAGGGCCCTTTCATGTGCTTCACCTTGAACGGCGACACTTGATGCCACCCATTGGGACACTTTACAATGGATGTATGTGTAGTTGCAGGACTGTTTTATGCAGGGAAGGGTGAGGGGGCTGGAATTAGTGCTGCTCTTGGTACGAGGACTGGACTCTTCTCACTTTCTGATGTTAGGGGAACCGTTCATATATCAGTGACTCCCTGGCCTCACGAGCAGCCAGGCGAGCCACGGCTCTGCCCATGGGTTCCTCCCCCTCCTCCTCCTCAAAGTGGATGGCAGATGTGGATGGGGACTCCTCAAGCGGCACCCCTCTCTATTGTGCCATGTTGTGCAGGACACAACACACTACTATAATGCTTCCCACTCTGTCTGGTGCGTATTGAAGCGTTCCCCCAGAACGATCAACGTGCCTGAATCAGATCTTGAGCAGCCCGATAGCATGCTCATTTGTAGACCTGGTGGCGATATGGCTGTCGCTATATCGACGCTGTTGGTCGGTGATGGGGTTCCTCAGAGATGCCATGAGCCACGTGTGCATGGGGTATCCCTTGTCCCCGAGGAGCCAGCCCTTAAGGATGTTCAGTGCATGGAAGAGGGGCGGGATGTTAGGTTCTCTCAGAATGAAGGAATTGTGGCAGCTGCCAGGGAATCTGGTGCACATGTGAAGGAATCTTTTGCGGTGGTCACAAATGAGCTGAGTGTTGATGGAGTGATAACCATTTCTGTTGATGAACAGTCCTGGCTCATGTGGAGGTGCTCGTATTGCTATAGTGGAATCCCACTGCCCTCTCCGTCTGGCTGAGGTCGTCCATGGGGAAGTTGACGTACTGTGAGGCTCTGCGAAACAAGTCGTCGCTGAACTGCCTTATGCACTTGTGTGCAGACGACTGAGAGACCCTGGCGATGTCCCTGGTGGCACCCTGGAATGATCCAGAGGCGAAGAAGTTGAGGGCAATGGTTACATTAACTGCGACAGGTAATGAGGTGTCGCTTGGCCCAGCCGCGAGCAGCTCGGCATGAAGGAGGCTGCAGATGTCTGCTATCACCTGGCGACTCACCCTGAGCCTCCGTATGCACTACTCCTCAGAGAAATCCAGGAAGCTGAGCCTTGGTCTGTAGACCCTGTGGCAAGAGTAGTGCCTCCTGCGACGTCGCTCTCTCTGTTTTTGCCCTCTGTGCACTTGTGCAGGTGCCTGTGGCACAGCACTGTGTTGTGGAGCTGCAAGTGGCGGAAGTGCATGCCATGCCTGGCGAGGCTGGTGATGTTGCTGGACATTGGATGTAGTGGTGAATGCAGCCATGGCGTCCCCCATCCTAATGGTGTCAGTTTGAGGAGGTCCAAAAAGTTGGTAAATATGTATGAACAGAAGAATTCTGAGTGGAAACTAAGAGTTTTCAGTGAAAGCATAAAGATCTCCCAGCTAAAAGTTTGTCTGAAAGAACTGAATGCCCTGCTGCAATAACTCACCTTTTATCCCTATCTGTCAAACAAGCATTTGAATGTCCAACTGGCTGCTGGCTGAAACATGTCTCCTGCAACATGGAGTGTTTCCCACAGTACGGGAAACATGCTAGGGCTGAATGAAAATCGGTCCCTTGCCTGAAAGATCATGAAATTAACTAGTTCAAATACTTCACGTATTTAACTAACTGTCTTAACTGTCATCCCGCCGGCTTTAATTGCCGGTGGGACTTCTGCATTTGTGAGGTGCGCGCATCTGTGGGGAACCTGGAAGTCAGCGGGTAGGCGCCGGCTTCCTCACCCACTCGGGATTTCCCCGATTTTCGGAGCCTCCCCCGCCCCAAACGCACCCACACTTTGATTCTAAAATCGGGACCAGAATGTGAACACAATTGTAGAATCAGATGCAGCTAATGAGATTGCTAGAAAGAGACACCAATACAACAGTTATGTGACCACTATGTGCTACTGAGATTATCAGAAAGTGTCACTCAGTTGGAAATGTTACACAATCGCTATCAGTCAATGAGATTGATGAAAAGAGGCATACACAATTGCTTTTACATTATACTAATTGATATCCCATGCCATTGCTAATGAATAGTCTGGGGACTAGAGCACAGTTATGATGTTTAATGTGATCCAAAT
This sequence comes from Heptranchias perlo, assembly GCF_035084215.1. NCBI lineage: Eukaryota > Metazoa > Chordata > Chondrichthyes > Hexanchiformes > Hexanchidae > Heptranchias > Heptranchias perlo. Next base: position 36,495,755 of record NC_090334.1, on the reverse strand, counting down.
TGGGGAATACTGTACAGCAGGGTGGGATTGTGAGTAAAGTATATTGGGACCCTGCCAGGTTAGGCTGTGGAACATCCCACTTTCCCTGTCCAGTACTTCATTAGACCTGAGGAGAAAGTGGCAGCCTGCATTTTGGGAGTTGTAGATTATCAGATTGACACACACATTGACATTGATGCCTTCTGCAAGTTGTAGTCCACCAGAGTGACACAAGTCCACTCAGAGTCCGCTTCTTGGTTGAACCTCTTCACTCAGGGAAGGCCCAAGTACACAATGGTGCCTGAGGAAGGCAGCAGAACAGAAACTATAATCTCAAGAGAGGGGCAGGCATGTTTTCAAAAAATTATTCTCAGTATATATGGGTGTCAGTAGCAAAGCTGGCATTTATTGCCCCTCCATAGTTACCCCTGAGAAGGTGGTGGCGGGCCATCTTGAACTGCTGCTGTCTATGTGGTGAAGGTACTCCCACTGTGCTATTAGGTAGGGAGCTTCTTGGAGGCATTTGTAGCATGCAACAGTTGATTTTATACCTAATGTTAAGTATTTTTTTCTGAATTATTTAATTTTTAATGTTTATTACATTATTAATATTACTTATTTATATTTTCAGATAGGCCAGAAATCAACAAGGTGACCAAAAACCAGTTTCAAAATAATTGAGCCATACGGTTGGCTTTGTCCGTAAATGCTGTTACCAATCTGGTGTCTTCAGAAAAAAAATTGAACCGCTGAATTGATTGGTTTTGAGCAGGATCCGCGCCCTTGAGTTTAAGCTTTCCTGGGAGCTATATATACATATATATATATATTTATATTTATATGAGCGAAGCAGTGTATTTAAATTAACAAACAGTGGTTATTTTAGCCTATTCATAATAGCGTACCTCTTAATTATTTTATGATGCAGGTGGATTTAATGTGCCACCATATCCATGTGACACAGTACACAAGACCTTCAATCCAATATAGATCATAATTTTTATAATTTATCATTTGAGGATTATGGTTGCATTTCTGTAGAAAAATTTTAAAAATAACAAATCCACAATTAGATGAACTTGAAAACTACTGGAAGTGCAGTGTAGCCAGCGTATCATTACTTCAGAACCTAGGTCTTTATTGACTCTTGAAATCCGGTGATGCATGCAAGTCTGTAAATAGATAGGAGAATATTAAACTGTTCTCCATCATGTTATCTATAAACAATGGTTCGCAGCATTCCCAACACATGCTTTGGTTTTACATTCCGTGCGTGCATGTCTACCTCGCTATCCCATCACTCTCGTTATAACTTACTCCACAATAAGCAAACTTTACCCACTATTTTCTATGACTCTATAATGTGCACAACAGCCAGCCTGCTTTGATACAGAGCCTCTCAACTGCAATATGATTAGCATCACAGTACAGCAATTGCATGTCAAGTTTATCGTTGAATTTATTTTATCTGTTGCAGTGATGACATCATAAAATACAATGTAGATTGATAATCATAATAGATGGTCACAGCAAGTTGCCAAGCAACAATTCAATTGGACTGCTCTTATGACATCGGCAAAGTCACTTCACTCTCATCGCATTATATGAACTATTAAATTACAGCCTTATTACTCACTCCAATCATTCATAATTCAATACTTTTCAAAGTTCACTTTTGACTTTTAGTACCATTATCTAGCAAGCTTGCTGAGTGCATTAGAGGTAATGTGACATGTTTTAAAAAATAATAAAGATGACAGTGTTGAAGAACCTGACGATGTAGGGCATTACCTAATGCTACAAGCCTTCAGCTCCCCTGTTGTAGTGCAACAATCCTAGCCCTCTTACTTCCCAATCCCCTACCTATTCCCCGGACGGTGCATTATTGACAAGTATAGAATACACAATATTACACAAATATAAAAAATTCAATTTTGACTTGTTTCTGAAGTTAGGATCACTGAAATTTAAACTTTTGCTTTAATTACTGTTACATTTTTGAGTTTTATAGAACAGATGAGCTGTTAAAGATATTCTATGATTCTATAGGATATAGTGTAAAGGCAGGAAAAAAGGATTTTTATATCAAACCTAAGTATGTTATGAATTTTATTTCCTCTATATTCCTCTATCCTTACATTACCTACTTCTCCCATTATATTTTCTAGAACTATATCCAGCTCTGCCTCAATCCTTGTTGCCTCGAATTTCCATGGAGATTCTCCCAATCGTCCGCCATAACTTCTGCAGATCAGTGGAAACCCCAATGAAACGTTGTAAATGGTCGTTTACACCATTTCTCCGAGGTTTCTGCCTAACTTCTGCTGAAGTTACATTGGACAATTGAGAGAATTCCCAATGATTTAGAAAACTGTTCTGAACACACTGTAGAAACGCCTTCCCTACTTTGCCATTTATATTATTTTTACCCCAGTCTATCTTTGCATTAGTAAAGTCACCCTTTGTTATGGTCCTGTTATTTCATTTCTGATTTGTCTAGATAACTCTTCCTCTGGAGTACTATACTAAGTTTTAGTCTTCATAATACAGAAAGGGTATAGAGAAGCCCTGAAACTTTGTATGGGTTCTCCTGGTCAGACTGGGAGAACCCCCACGAAATTTCAAGGCCTGAGTTATTGGATGGAGTCAAAGGAGGGTTACAAGGCTCATTCTTCAATTTAGAGGACTGGGTATGAGGAAAGAAGTCAAAGAAAATACAGATGATGCAACAGGAAATCATGACAAGTTTTTTTTTAGAAAGGATTGGATGAATTCCTATTAGTAAATATGAATCAGAAGCATTCTTTATAAAATCATGATAAGGGAAGTGATGGGAGATTTGGAAGAGCAGGCTAGATGAAGCAATTTTCTTCTCCTTCCCAAAACATTGCTATGTTATTACGTTAGTTATTTAAGGCCTCATTAAATAAAGACAAAAATGCAGAAATGGGATATCAAAGTTAACTAAATAATTTCTGAAAGGCAAAAAAGAGTACAGCTTCCATATACATGGCTTTGAAAATAATTTTTTTGTATCAGTCAATATTTTTCAGATAAAGTTCCTTGGCCCTTTTTTTGAGAAAATTAACACAGAAGCTGGATTGATACATCAAAGAACCTATACCCATTACAATGAATAAATAACATCCCACAATACCTGAAAAATTATTTCTAGAACTTGCAATCTCTATATCACAAGAAAGTCAATTATGCTGGACCAGTGTCAGCTCTCAGTGAGGTTTGTGTGACAAACAACACAAGAAAGTTATAACAAATTAGGCCAGTTAGCTCAGCCTTCATTTGGGTTCTTATTCTGGACCCAAATTATCATTTTATATCCCTCCTGCTTTACTTTAGTGCCAGAAAAGAAAAAACATTGGCATATCACTCTGCTGCATGTTGAATAAGGAACATCACAATTTCCTTTTTGAATGCTTCCAACAGTCAGGACTTTCTAGACTAGAGGCATTACAGTCCACAAGTTTACTATTTTAAATGCAAAATTGCTTCTTATGTAGGTTTACAACTAGATCGTCTAGTTCCACCCAAAGAACTTTTCTGTATCACTCTAATCAACAATTCTTAAAAATATTAATTATTTGGAATATTCCCAGTTATTTTCCCACTGAAAATAATAAATGGTTATATGACCCATAACCAATAATTTTGCCCTCCTTTTAACCATTTTCAGTACAGCATATATCTGTTTGAAAGTACATTAACCATAACTGGATTCAGTACTCTAAATGTAGTATCCCCAATACCTTATAAAAAAGTATTATTGTCACTTCCTTACACTACAGATCCACCTTTGCATCTTAACATGATGCAGTCATGATCTCAATAATTGCCCCACTGAACAAATTAACCATATATTATCTGCAATAGAAACACAAAGGTCTTGAAATTGGAATTATAGGGAATGCTAGAAACTGATGTCAAAAAGGTAAGTAAAAAATGTTTTACTTACCTGAATGTGGAGCCAGAAGGAGCCACTGCTTGTCCCTCTTCCCACCCCCCCGACTCACAGTTGCTCCGATGCCCGTGTACCCACCAGATGATCTTGGCTTCTGTGTGACCGGTGCACCGCCCCTTGGAGCGCAACTGGCATCCCCTGCACACCAGTTGCATCATGATGGTGCAAGAGGACCAATTTTGCATGGTCTCTTGCTCATCATTTTTGACGCGGTGGTGCAAATTTGCCGCTAGGCCAAGAAGTATGTAAGAAACATCCAGGACTGGGCTCAGCTATGATGCTTCCCTTGGTCAAATTGCCTCCCAATACTTACTGCTAAGACACACACATGAATAATGGCCACTTGCATAAATTACTTGAAGGTAACTAGTGCGTGTGGAACCATACCCTGCAAGGAGTCAATACCTTTGGGGAGGTGGGGAAATGGTGAGGGAAAAACTTCACTATTTATCTAACACTATGTGAAACATCTTCCCTGTGTGCGAGATATTTGGATCTTATCACTTTCATTCCAAATTCACACATAGATGGAAGGGATGTGAAGTGCTAATTATAATTAGCTGTTAGGAATAGAACTCTAAAAAATAAAGCAATAAATCAAACTTCCCAAATTCATTGCTGAATAATTCAAAATTCTAACCTTTTCTAACGTCAGTTTCATTAACACAAAAGGTAGCTACTGCTATTATATGTAAACTTTTTGACTATTATAAATTATTTGTTAATATGATTTTATATAAGGCTAGTTAGCACCTCATACACAGAATGCTACACAGAACTGAAGTGTCACTGACTGCACTAAAAAAAAGGCGGGTGTTGAGGGGGAGAACAGTAAAAAGCCCCAAATAGGTTTTTCTGTTCTGGAGGCATTTTGTTCAAACCCTTCTTTCAGTTGGTGCCAATAAATAAGCTGAAGATTTAATACATTTCTATAGCTTTAATGGGCTGCTATACTGTCACCTGCAGCCTTTTTATTGATATATGTGCAATGGTCAACAATAAAAGAAAAATAAGGGTCAAGTTGGGCGGTCCTTGAGAGGGAAATTAAAATAAAAAAGATGTCTAAACAATAAAGAGAGATCAGCAAATGTCTAAATCTGCCAGTGGCCAAGTCTGCTGCATAAAGCCAAAGCACAATTAGTCGTACACCTACAGTAATTTCCTGGTGCCATACAAAATCTCGTCTAAAATCAGAAATTGCTATTTCTAAACATTTATTCCACCAAATGCTGGCTAATTGCTGCAACGGTCATTACATAATGAATAATTTTCACTCAGAAAAAGAAAGAAGGGAACATTTTCTCTTTTTATTCCACCGGGAAGCTCTATTCAGTGAATGCTGAATGCACAGCGTTTCACTGAAACATTTATTATGCTGAGAGGTCAAGTATTACACAGCATCTTGTATTACGCTTTGCATGCTAAGTATTTCACTTCGCCAATTGACCCTTCGGCGTACTTTGCTATACAACCGGCTAAAATGCAGGACAATTAGCAATACTTTTGTTACCAGTTAACAATCAGAACTGTCAAGGCAAGTGATTGCATTTACAGTACTTTTTCACGAAATTGCTGATTGACACATTCAGCCAGCTCAAAACTGCATGGCACCAACAGGTATAAGGAGCTTCCTACGAACAATCTTTGAATGTTCATAAACAGTATTCAGCCATGTTTGATTTTTAAGTTAAAAGACCAACTGTACATTTTACCCAATTATACACATTTGAAGAAAAGCAAAGTGACATGCTTTGAAAGCATATTGGCAGTTTTACTTGTATTTTTCATTTGCCATGGTTTTCGTCTAAATTTTTCACTGAAGGGTTTATTAAAAGGGTAACCACATTTTTCTCATGTGCTGTTTTAAACTAAGCACCACAGGAACGTATATACATCATTCACAGCACACAAGCTAAAAAAAAAATTCTGTAGACACTTGTTAACATTATTGTGTAGCTCTGATAAGGTATTTGAAATCTCAGAATTTGTTAAATGCAGTGTCGTCTATTATCTGTCCTGACGATCCCCCCGCCCATCCAATTGCTAGGAGAAATGCTTTTATCATAATATGCTTGGCCTTGCAGTGGTGATGCATTATTGCCAACTGTAAAAAATATTATGATACTGTGTTCTACGTTAACTAGGCTAATTAAAATTGAAATTGTTTGCACAATGCTCAAAGATAAAGTCCCAGTACATGTATCATGTTCCCTGCAGACTCTGGTATTGGTTCTCTAGGTAACTCATGAAAGGGATAATTAACATTAACTAAATATATTATTCCATGGTCTTAAAATACAATGTGAATGTTTCAATTAAACAGTAAATTTAAATTTACATATGAATAATAATGAAACATTATTATATGTAAAAGATTAGCTGTTTCCAATTGGATAGGATTTTCAGGAATGGATACAAGACCTCTGCGCAGACACAGCAGATTTTTTTCCACAGATAGCATAATTCTTCTAATATTGTGTATTCCATACAAGTGGTATTTGAATATACCTGTTCAATTGAAAATACATTTTCTGTTAATTGAAAATAAATTCCTAAATCACTTTGAGCCACATACATTGTATTCATTCCTATTAATTGAATATCTTGAACTATAAGTTTCCATTAAGTACCACTTTTTCTTTCCAATTATACATTAATAATATTTCATTATTAAATATCACTACTCACATTCTACATTCTGTTGGATCTGGTTGACATGCTAGGTACTTTAAATTTTTGATCATCCACTAAAACACTGCAAGAGAATGGTGAAATAATGTAGTTGCATAAAATATTTTCCATTAAACTCTAGTAATTTCTCTCCAAATGAAAGCATTCTAGAAATTACATCAATACCATTAATATAACCTAATTACCATTACACCACACAGACTGCAGTGGTTCAAGAAGGCGGCTCACCACCACCTTCTCAAGGGCAATTAGGGATGGGCAATAAATGCTGGCCTTGCCAGCGACACCCACTTCCTATGAACGAGTAAAAAAAAACACCAACATTCTAGACAAATGACTAAGTTTGTGGTGATCAGGCACTCAATCAACGTGAATCAACTGAATTAAACTGAAAAAGTCATTAAGATCAATGTGTCTGCACACCTAATAGTTATAGTTCTGAATGCTCATTACTGATGATAGGATTTTTTAAATGTTATACTATAACTATTAAAGGCGTATTTTAAAAAATTAGACCTTCTGATTTTCAGGTTTTATTTTTCTCTGAATTCAGGCTTAAAAAAATCAGGTAAAATTGGTATGCTTTTTCAGTTCAAAAGTTCATAATCAAAAAAATAAGGCTTTATCCAACAAAACAATTTTGGAAGGAACAAATAAAATACATTCCATAAATAATAAACATTTACAACTGTCTTCACAATGAATAATCCTGACAGGAGTTGACATGCATTATTAGCTGTATCCTCAGAAGCTCCTCCTCCATTGAGCCATCTCTGCGTAATGCAGGTGACTAAATGAACACTTTACATCAATGCTTCCTTCCCATATAGAAAGATGATAACATGCTCCCTGCACCCAACAGGGAAATCAGCTGTGTCACAGACAAAACTGAATTATGCTGATATTCATGTCTCCAGGCTTCATTTGGACTAACCTTAACTTCAGAATTCATTTTAAGGGAGGTGGATGTAATTATCAAGCTGAACAGTAAATTTAGAAGGATTCATTTTAATATAGATTTTATTGTATTCAACATTCTATTAGAAATTTTAAGTGGTATCCTCACATATTGAAAAGATTAGGAATTTTTAGGAATTCTTTAAAATTTCATAAATCATCACTTTCAGATTAGGAGATGGTTACTTCGTCAATTTTTGCAACATGGAGACAAAGATTTGAAGATGATTGCCAATTGCATCCTCTAATAAAAACTAAATGTCAGTTCTTTTTTAAAAGACTTAAATTACAATGCTGATGGTATTAAACAGTATTATCTACTTACAATTCCGTGTTCATGTATTCTATTACTAATTATATGAACTTTCTGACTTGGAGGCAAGAGTGCAGGAAAGTGTTGAAGATGATGGCATAGGAAAGAAAAATTTGCACACGTGAATTAATGGGTAAACAGGCCAGCTCTTGCATTTATTGGAAGGAATATCGGATTAGTGCCTGCTGCACCAATGGTTCTACAGTAACTCATTCCCCTTCAAATAACAATGGTACTAAGGAATGCCAGAGTAGCAACCATTCACCTGCATTATTCTGTGCTGATGGTCACATACTAGCTACATAATGGTTGAATAAAAGCACTTAAAGTTAATTTAAGGCATTAAATATAGACAGGAGTCCTTGATAAGTCTACAGACCTATAGAAATATACACCTCCATCGTGCTGGTGCTTTTGGTTTATTGGGAAAGCAAAAAAGTTGTTGTCCCTGAACCTCTGCCTATGACACCAGTTCTTGTCCAAAAGAACATGACTCTCACAGCTGCTGGCAATGCCATATGAAAAGTCCTGCAAAGCTTCATTAAGTAGATGGCACAACCTCCTGATTTAGCCTCAGCCTTCTCAGGCACTTCTCCTCAGTCCTTCCCAAATAGATCTGCCTAGATGATACAGCCAAGGTTTTGGGTGCAGGTGGGAATACATCATACACCTTGTGTGCCACCTAACTTCACAGGCTGCCCTTTCCTGATTCTCTTGGTCCTTGGCCAATTGCAAGGCAAATGGTGCACTGAGTTAAACTTCTATGAACAGTCAGGCTTGTAGCTCTCTTCTGTAGTAGATCAGCTCTCATCAGCAAAACAATTTGCAGTCACTGCTCCAATGCAAGTTATAAATACATGGCAGATGCAGTATAACGTGGATAAATGTGAAGTTATCCGCTTCAGAAGGAAAAACGGAAAGGCAGAGTATTATTTAAATGGTGATAGATTGGGAAATGTTGATGTACAAAGGGACCTGGATGTCCTTGTACACCAGTCACTGAAAGCAAACATGCAGGTGCAGCAAGCAGTTAAGAAGGCAAATGGTATGTTTGCCTTCATTGCAAGAGGATTTGAGTACAGGAGCAAGGATGTCTTACTGCAGTTATACAGGGCCTTGGTGAGACCACACCTGAAGTATTGTGTGCAGTTTTTGTTTCCTTACCTAAGAAAGGATATACTTGCCATAGAAGGAGTGCAGCAAAGTTTCACCAGACTGATTCCTGGGATGGCAGGACTGTCGTATGAGGAGAGATTGGGTCGACTAGGCCTGTATTCACTAGAGTTTAGAAGAATGAGAGGGAATCTCATTGAAATGTATAAAATTCTGACATGACTAGACAGGCTGGATGCAGGGAGGATGTTTCCCCTGGCTGGGGAGTCCAGAACAAGGGGTCACAGTCTCAGGATACGGGGTAGGACATTTAGGACTGAGATGAGGAGAAATTTCTTCACTCAGAGGGTGGTGAACTTGTGGAATTCTCTACTACAGATGGCTGTGGAGGCCAAATCACTGAATATATTTAAGAAGGCGATAGATAGATTTCTAGACACAGAAGGCATTAAGGGGTATGGGAAGACAGTGGGAATATGGTATTGAGATAGAGGTTCAGCCATGATCATATTTAGTGGCAGAGCAGGCTCGAAGGGCTGAATGGCCTACTCCTGCTCCTATTTTCTATGTTTCTATGTTATGAATGAGTGCACATGCAAAGAAGGAATATTGCAAGATGGTGCAAGTTGAATTTAAATATCAATTATGCCGCCATTAACGTGCCCAGTAATTCTACCACATTGGTTCAGTGCTTTAACATCTGACCGGCTGCTTCATTCAGGTATCAATTATACAACGATGAAGATGGGTAAAATGTGTGCTGAACTGCACTCTTACATTAGTGGTACCCAACACATAAATAGTGCAAAGATTAATAATAATGCCATCAGTAAATTCCAGGCTTATAAATTTACCAACATATGCTCCAACATATATGAATTTAAGTTTCTTTCATTTATTATACAGTTGATCTTCTGGGAAATGTTCTTAGAAGCAAAGAACCTACAGCAGATGGAATGTGAATGAAAGGGATTGCATCAAATTAAACCAGTGCAGTTTTCCACAAATGAAAGATCACTGCCTAGAAATTGGCTCGCGTCAGCCTGCCAACACAAATGGGGCATGGAGAATCCCTGCACCGGAATGGGTAGGCCCGAGCTACACCCGATATTGGGCCTTGAGCCTTATTTAAATGCGACTGGCGAGCTGCGGACGCATGCTGGGTGCTCCAGGCAGCTTGCTGGCGAATCAACATTAGATTTTGAAATACTGTGTCGCCAGCAGCGCTGCTAGAGGGAGGGGGCAATTGGAGAAGGGGAAGCGATGAGGAGGGACGGGGCGATCAAGAGAGGAGGAAGTGATCAGGAGAGGGGGATGTGATAGGGAGGGGGGAAAGTGAACGGGAGAGGGGAAAGTGAACGGGAGAGGGGAAAGTAAACGGGAGAGGGGAAAGTAAACGGGAGAGGGGGAAGTGATCGGGAGAGGGGAAAGTAAACGGGAGAGGGGAAAGTAAACGGGAGAGGGGAAGTGAACGGGAGAGGGGGAAGTGAACGGGGGAGGGGAAAGTAAACGGGAGAGGGGAAAGTAAACGGGAGAGGGGAAAGTAAATGGGAGAGGGGGAAGTGAACGGGAGAGGGGAAAGTAAACGGGAGAGGGGAAAGTAAACGGGAGAGGGGGAAGTGAACGGGAGAGGGGAAAGTAAACGGGAGAGGGGGAAGTGAACGGGAGAGGGGAAAGTAAACGGGAGGGGGGAAGTGAACGGGGGAGGGGAAAGTAAACGGGAGAGGGGGAAATGAACGGGAGAGGGGAAAGTAAACGGGAGAGGGGAAAGTAAACGGGAGAGGGGGAAGTGAACGGGAAAGGGGGAAATGAACGGGAGAGGGGAAAGTAAACGGGAGAAGGGGAAGTGAACGGGAGAGGGGGAAGTGAACGGGAGAGGGGAAAGTAAACGGGAGGGGGGAAGTGAACGGGGGAGGGGAAAGTAAACGGGAGAGGGGGAAATGAACGGGAGAGGGGAAAGTAAATGGGAGAGGGGGAAGTGAACGGGAGAGGGGGAAGTGAACGGGAGAGGGGAAAGTAAACGGGAGGGGGGAAGTGAACAGGGGAGGGGAAAGTAAACGGGAGAGGGGGAAATGAATGGGAGAGGGGAAAGTAAACGGAGAGGGGGAAGTGAACGGGAGAGGGGGAAGTGAACGGGAGAGGGGAAAGTAAATGGGAGAGGGGGAAGTGATCGGGAGAGGGGAAAGTAAACAGGAGAGGGGGAAGTGAACGGGAAAGGGGGAAGTGATGGGGGCAATGAACGGGAAAGGGGGAAACGAACAGGAGAAGGGAGAGTAAACGGGAGAAGGGAAAGTGATCGGGAGAGGGGGAAGTGATGGGGGGAACGAACGGGAGAGGGGGAAACGAACAGGAGAGGGGAGAGTAAACGGGAGAGGGGAAAGTGAACGGGAGAGGGGAAAGTGATCGGGAGAGGGGGAAGTGATGGGGGAAACGAATGGGAGAGGAGGAAATGAACAGGAGAGGGGAAAGTAAACGCGAGAGGGGAAAGTGAATGGGAGGGGAGGAAACAAATGGAAGAGGGAGAAGCGATTAGGAGGGGGCCAAACGAGGGATGGCGATGTTCTTTGGCACTCCTCCCATCTGCATATTCAGGTAAGTATTTTTTGATAAACTTTCCTTTTTGGTGGTGGCCTCCAGTGGTCCTTTTTTGGACCACCACTTAGGCTGCATGTAAACCGCGTTTTCCTTAATGCAGCTGTCCCAGCACCAGCTGCGATCAGGGCAGACCAATTTTGCAAAGGGGCCCTCAAAAGGGCATTAGGCCTCTTATTTACATATGCAAAGGATCTAACACTCGTTTCAGGCGCTGGCCCTGGATGCCTCCTTTTCTGCCTTCACCAATTTGCCGAATGGCGCACTTCTGGTACAGAATGTGTCCGAGCACGCCGCTTGCCATGTTGGACACTTTGGCACCTGTTTATGCCTGTAAAATGGTCGTGGCATCAACCAATTTCTAGGCTCACATGTTCGAAGAAGCTCGAATTGAGAATGCATTGACTTATCAAGAATTTAATTAAGGTTCCATTGGGAACCAGTGAAAGCCTAGCTGGGGCAATTTCCATAGAGCTTGCACACAGGACCAATGGGAACCAAACACAAATGGGTCATGAAATACTGAAATAATGACAATATGAACTCGAATTGGGTTTTTAAATGGCTTCTAACAAATGATGTAAATATTTATAGGAAATCATGGCAAAGCTGGTGTTGACATTGGAATTTTGAGAAGCCAAGATCCTTGGAAAACCAAGACAAAGGGACTCCCACCACAGAATAATTACATATGTTTCCAATAGCCTGGAACCATGAAGGTTCGAAATCTGTACAATACAAGCCTTGGAGGCAGATGGATGAGTCAAATTTATCTGTGGGCCTAGCCAAAAGATTTTTAAAAAGCTGTAATGGAGACATCGAAGTCAGAGTTTATGGCTTGCAAGTTGCAGTTAATTGAGAAAAGGGTTTTTAGGGAAAACCTGATTTCCAGTGATTCGTGGACCTGGACAATAGTTCAGTCAAAGAAAGTCACCCTTACGCTGTAGTTTTGTTAATCAACATGATTATTTAATGATATTATAATTCACACAAGCATGAAGCAAAGCAAGCAATATATACAACCCTACTCTACCAATTTTACACTTATGCGGTATTTAAGATCGTAAGACCATAAGAAATAGGAGCAGGAGTAGGCCATAAGGCCCCTCGAGCCTGCTCCGCCATTCAATCAGATCATGGCTGATGTTCAACTTCAACTCCACTTTCCCGCCCGATCCCCATATCCCTTGATTCCCCTGGAGTCCAAAAATCTATCCATCTGAGCCTTGAATATACTCAACGACTCAGCATCCACAGCTCTCTGGGGTAGAGAATTCCAAAGATTCACAATCCTCTAAGTGAAGAAATTCCTCCTCATCACAATCTTAAATGGTCGACCCCTTATCCTGCAACTATGCCCCCTAATTCTAGACTCTTCAGCCATGGGAAACAACCTTTCAGCATCTACCCAGTCAAGCCCCCTCAGAATCTTACATGTTTAAATTTGATCACCTCTCATTCTTCTAAATTCCAGAGAGAATAGGCCCATTCCACTCAGCCTCATCTCATAGGACAACCCTCTCATTCCAGGAATTAATCTCGTGAACCTGCGCTGCACCCCCTCTAAGGCAAGTATATCCTTTCTTAGATAAGGAGACCAAAACTGTACACAATACTCCAGGTGAGGTCTCACTAAAGCCCTGTGGTAAGACTTCCTTACTTTTGTACCCCCTTGTAATAAATTCCATTTGCTTTCCTAATTGCTTGCTGTACCTGCATGCTAACGTTTTGTGTTTCTTGTATGAGGACACCCAAGTCTCTCTGAACACCAACATTTAATAGTTTTTCACCATTTCAAAAATATTCTGTTTTTCTATTCTTCCTACCAAAGTGAATAACCTCACATTTCCTCACATTATACTCCATCTGCCACCTTTTTGCCCACTCACTTAACCTGTCTATATCCCTTTGCAGACTCATTGGGCCCGATATTACCATGGCGGCGGGTTCCCGGCGGGGGGTAAATTGGGCGCTTAGGTAACGCGCCCGGTGAAATCAGTCTGCTCCGCACGCAATCGCAGGCTGATTGGATCCACTTACCTGTTCTTCCGGGTTCCCCGCTGCTAAGCTGCGCAGCGGTCTGACTGCGCATGCGCAGTAAGGTCTGTCAGCTGGAGGGGCCCTATTTAAAGGGGCAGTCCTCCACTGACTGATGCTGCAATAGGAAAAATTATAACATGGAGCAGCCCGGGGGAAGGCTGCTCCCAGGTTTAATGATGCCTCACTCCAGCTCTTATTGGATGGGGTGAGGAGGAGGGGGAGGACAGAGATCTTCCCCCCGGTGGGCGGGAGGAAGCGGCCTGCCTCTGCCATCAAGAAAGCCTGGCTCGAGGTGGCAGAGGAGGTCACCTGCACCACCAACATATCACCCACCTGCATACAGTGCAGGAGGCGCTGCAATGACCTAAGTAGGTCAGCCAAAGTGAGTACACTTACTCATTCCCCTACACTCTGTCTGCCACATCACCGCCCCCACTCCACATCTCCTTCTGTACAGCCAACACTACTCTGTCACATCACTCCACACACCCACTCAAACCTCATCCTCATCTTACCTGCACTTCCTCACCTCGCCAGTACTCATCCCGCCACTACCACTCAACCCAATCCTCATACAATCTCATGGCTCTATCTCATACTCACTCTCTCATGCATCTCTTTCAGTCAGTCTCACTCAACCTGCCACTACCTGTACTGCAGCCACAGGGCATGCATCACATATGTGCAGGAGGAAGCGTAAGGCAAACATGTCATGAGCATGAAGGGGTTGCACATGGGTGTTTGAGGGTTTGTCATGGTTTTTACTTATATTGAATTTCTGATCAACTCACATTACATATTATATTGGCACCACTACTGCCATGTCTTTGCGAATCTTGTCTGGTTTGTGCAATAATGCCCTTTCCTGAGGATCACAATGAAGACCCACAACTGATGCCACCCATTGTGTCACTGCAGAGTGGGTGCAGGTGTATTTGCAGGGCTCTTTTGTGCAGACGACTGAGAGACGTCGGCGATGTCCCCGGTGGCACCCTGGAAGGATGTGGAGGAGAAGTTGTTGAGGGCAGTGGTGACTTTGACAGCGACAGGTAAGAAGATGGTGCTTGGGCCAGCCGGGAGCAGCTCGGCATGAAGGAGGCGGCAGATGTCCACGACTACATGTTGAGTGTCTCTGAGCCTCCGTGTGCACTGCTGCTTAGAGAGGTCCAGGAAGCTGAGCCTTGGTCTGTGGACCCTGTGGCGAGGGTAGTGCCCTCTGCGACGCATCTCTCTCTGCGGTTGCCCTCCCTCCCGCTGTGCAGGTGGATGTGTCACAGCACCGTGTTGTGGAGCTCCACGTGTCAAAGGTGGATGGCGTGGCCAGCGAGGCTGGTGATGCTGTTCGCCCTCCGAGGAGGTCATTACTGTAGCTACGGCGGCCCCCATCCAGAAGATGTACATCTGAGGGGGTCCGCAGGTAGGTAAATGTGTCTGGACACCGGGGTAAGTGTGCAAGTTGGTGAATTTTGTTGTTAGGTGGAGGGTGGTGGAGGCCAAACTTTGTCCAAAGTGACAGATTGGCCTCCTGCAATGAGTGAGGGTCTCCCCCCAACCACCTGTCAAATGGACCTTTGCAGCTGCCACAGGCTGATGGCTGCAACACATCCATTTGAACTGGGAGTGTTTCCCCCAGTACGGGAAACAGTCTCAGTCAGTTGCAAAATCCCATCCCTGCTAAAATAACAGTTCAATCAGGTCTGTAAACAACCTGAAGTACCTGTTCAAGTACTTTAAGTGGCACCCCGCCGGCTTTAATTGCCGGGGGGAGTCCCACATGCGGGGGCTGCGCGCGCATGTGAGCATGTCAGTGGGGAACCGGAAATGGGGCGGGTTGGAACCGGGCTCCCGACCCGCCCCGGGAATCCCCGATTTTCGCACCCCCCCCGCCACGAACGCATCTGATCGCGGGTGCAAAAATCGAGCCCTTTGTGTCGTCCTCACAGCTTACTTACCCACCTAGCTTTGTATTGTCAGCAAACTTGGATACATTACACTTGGTCCCTTCATCTAAATCATTAATGTAGATTGTAAATAGCTGAGGCCCAAGCACCGATCCTTGCAGCACCCCATTAGTTACAGCCTGCCATCCTGAAAATGACCGTTTATCCCTAGTCTCTGTTTTCTGTCCATTAACCAATCCTCTATCCATGCTAATATGTTACCCCAACCCCATGAGCCCTTATCTTGGGTAACAACCTTCTATGTAGCACCTTATCGAATGCCTTTTGAAAATCCAAATATACGACATCCACTGGTTCCTCTTTATCTACCCTGCTGGTTACATTCTCAAAAAACTCTAATAAATTTGTCAAACACGATTTCCCTTTCATAATACCATGTTGACTCTGCCTAATCATATTTTGATTTTCTAAGTGCCCTTTTACCACTTCCTTAATAATGGATTCCAGCATTTTCCTGACAACTGATGTCAGGCTAACTAGCCTGTAGTTCCCTGTTTTCTTTCTCCCTCCTTTTTTGATGATTTAAAATTTCACACAAGCATGCAGCAAAGCAACCAAACATACAACCTTAAACCAAGGATTTCAGCATCATGGCAGTTCAGAAGTGATCAGCTTCTCATGTCTTGAGGTCTTTGTATTCTTGCTGTTGGAGTTTCTTCTTCTTCTTAAAGTTTCTGCTTCCAGGCAAAGCTTCGTCAAGCTTCTCTGACAGCAGCTCCTCTGACTGTTGACTGTCCAACTGTTGACTGTTGAAGCTGCTTCCAGCCCATCTGACTGCGGCTCCTCCGATTGTTGAGGTTGCTATGATGTCCTATCTTTATATGATTTTTTGGCAGTTATGGTATGAACAAAATTACGAGAAGTCCCATTTTTGCCACTCACCCACTGTTGCATTAATGTTGGATGGTCGGCTGGACCACTCAAAAACCGTGTGAACCCAGCTGTATCTTCTTATTCGTGTGAATCCAGGTGCAGTTATCTTTCTCAAGGATTTCGTCTCATAGGAACATAGGAACAGGAGGTGGGTTATTTAGTCCCTCGAGCCTATTCCTCCATTCAATGAGATCATGGCTGATCTGAGACCTATCTCCATATACCTGCCATAGCCCCATATCCCTTAATACCTATGGTTAACAAATAACTATCACTCTCAGATTTAAAATTAACAATTGAGCTAGCATCAACTGCCATTTGTGGAAGAGAGTTCCAAGCTTCTATCACCCTTTGCATGTAGGAGTGTTTCCTAACTTCACTCCTGAAAGTCCTGGCTCTAATTTTTAGGCTATGTCCCCGAGTCGTAGACTCACTAACCAGTGGAAATAGATTCTCTCTATTTACCCTATCAGTTCCCCTTAATATCCAGAGTCCAGGTATCATTCTAGTAAATCTATGCTGCACTCCCTCCAAGGCCAATATATCCTTCCTAATGTGTGGTGCCCAGAACTGCTCACAGTACTCCAGATGTGGTCTAACCAGGGCTTTGTATAGCTGTAGCATAACTTCTACCCCCTTGTATTCTAGTCCTCTAGATATAAAGGCCAGAATTCCATTAGCCTTTGTGATTATTTTCTGTACCTGTCCATGACATTTTAATGGTTTATGAACATGGACCCTTAAGACTCTTTGGACTTCCACTGTTTTGAGCATTTCACTGTTTAGAAAGTACTCTGATCTATCCTTTTTAGGTCCAAAATGGATGACCTCATACTTGCCTACATTGAAATCCATTTGCCACGGTTTTGCCCATTCACTTAATCTATTAATATCTATCTGTAATTTTATGCTTCCATCTACACTGCTTACAATGTTGCCTATCTTTGTGTCATCGACAAACTTGGATATGTGGCTCTCTATCCCGTCATCTAAGTCATTAATAAATAGTGAATAGTTGAGGCCCCAACACAGATCCCTGAGGGACACCACTAGTCACATCCTGCCAATTTGAGTACCTGCCCATTAACCCTACTTCTGTCTCCTGCCGTTCAGCCAATTTCCTAACCAGGTCAATAATTTGTCCTCAATTCTATGAGTTTCACCTTTAACTAACAGCCTCTTATGAGGGACTTTATCAAATGCCTTCTGGAAGTCCACATAAACAACATCCATAGACATTCCCCTGTCCACTACTTTAGTCATCTCTTCAAAAAATTAAATCAGGTTCGTCAGGCATGACCTACCCTTTACAAATTCATGCTGGCTCTCTCTGATCAGCTGAAAATATGAAACCTGCTGCGTCTTCTTATCCGTGTGAATCCCGGTGCAGTTATCGTTCCCAAGGATTTCTTGTTATTTCAGCACTGTTTTTCCAAGTTAATTGTTATGAGAAACAAAGTTATTTTTGGGAATCTTTATATTGTTGTGAGAACTAAATTAGTTTTGAAAATTGAAGTTGTTTGAACCTTCTAGAAGCTTCTAGAAGGTTCTTAAGGCTTCTGTCTTTCATTCTCATCAGTTCTAAATGAAAACCGAAGCATGTTGAATTTTTCTGGACATTTGCAGTTTTAAACTGAGGTCTGAATGTCCAAAGGAGCAAGTTAAATTCACAATGTCCAAAAAGGGGCACAGTCCTTCAAATTTCCTTCAAATGTAATGTCCAAATGCTCAAAGGGGCAAGTTAACCCTTTCCTTCAAATGTAATATCCAAATGTAATGTCCAGGTACTTTGAATTCACAATATTCAATGGGGTTTCAATCACAATGTTCAAGGGTTTTAAGCTCTGCCCTACAGGTTCAACGATGCAGAATGGTCAGAAAGTTCTGGGGCAGATTTTCTTGTTCCTGTAGGGAATTATGCCTCCCGTCCTTACCCAGTCTGACCTGTATGTGACTCCAGTCCCACACCAAGGACAATGGCATCAGGTGCATGGGAACACCATCAGCTCCAAGTTCCCCTCCAAGTTATACACCATCCTGACTTGGACATATATCGCCGTTCCTTCATTGTCAATGGTTGAAAGTCCTGGAACTTCGTACCTAACAGCATTGTGGGAGTACTTTCACCACATATACAGCAACGGTTCAAGAAGGCCCACCACCACCTTCTCAAAGGCAATAAATGCCAGCCTTGCCAGCAATGTCCATATCCTGACGAATGATAAAAAAAAACCTGGAGCTGTTGGACTGCATAGGCGATATCCTTGCAGTAAATTTCCCAACTGGTACATCTGGGAGAGAGCATGGAGAATGACCATTAAGACAATGACTGGGGTATTATTCAGGGTTTCCACTGGCTCCCAGTCTACATAAGCTTGGTCTATTTGCGAATGGATCTCAATAGCTTCTGTATGTCAATCAAAACCCCCACAACGATGAGGAGCAGAAATGGGAAACCTCACAAAAGTTCCTTCCTGTGGTCTATGTCAGATCTAGAGAAAGGGCCACTGGAATGAGAACATTAAGCCATTAAGTAACCCATGTCCTAAACTCCTGTGTAAATTTGAAACTTTTGCCCAGTAACCCATCCATGGGCAGTTTGTCACTCCCTTGGTCAAACCCCCTCCCCAACACTGTTCCCAATTGCCTGCAGGCCATGAGGAATTAGCAAGTGGTTCTTTATAGATTCATTAGCCTTGGGGGTCTAGCATGAACCCCTTACAGGAGACAGCATGGCTTTTATCAAATTGGCTAAAATACTAATTGAATGGCTTAGGGATTTTAATCCTTTGTGAAAGATGCCTCTACCATTCTTCAGCTAGTTCTGCCCCTGAATCTGATTAGCTTCCACAAAGTAAGTTTCCTGTGCTGAATTATAGTTAATAATCATAGGGGCAAACTTGTAATAGACACAGGAAAGCAATGCACAAAACGAATGCATACTGACCTATAAACAAGCTAGGTTAGCATCACATTCCTCAAATCCACCTTCTAAGCAATTCATGGATGTCTCTGAGTGTGGCATTGCCAAAGAATAAGGTGCTGATGATAGCCATTCCTATGTAGTTTGTCTTGGTTTGCCCATTCCTCATATAGGGGGCTGGGAGCATTGGGTCAAGCTTATTTATGGATACTTTCGTAATTTTGGCAGCCCTTTCACTCTCCTAGGAGGAAAATTTTAGTTTGATTTTACATTTTATTTAAACTATTCATATGGCTATGTAGTCCAAAAGGCACCAGTACCAGTAGAATATTGCTGGTCAGTCGGGGGTGTCTAATCATGATGCTTCAGGCATCGCGTCTTTGTGGAGCAGGCTTGATGTACCAGATGGTCTTTTCCTGCCCATCATTTTTGTACTTTCATATGTAAGAAAACCTTGATGATGCTTTTTTGAGTGTAACCGGAATCTCTTCATTGGAGGGTCCCTGTGCCAAGGTGGCTCCATATTGTTGAACCTAGAGTTCCCTCTTTGGAGAGATTGGGTGTGTTTTGCCTTTGGCTTTGACTAATCAGCATGCCCAAGTCTAAGGGGAGGTATTTTGAATAAAAAGTAGTCACACTTGGCTTTTCTTCTCTTTTAAGTTTCTAATGTCAGAAAAGAACTAACTGTGTTATTGACTGTTTATTAACATTAAAATTTTACTGGTATTCAGATGCTTACTAATGAATCTCCCTGCATACATTTAAGAACATAAGCATAGAACTCCACTTTGCCTGAATATAGAATAATGAAGCAGAGCACTCACTGACAAAACTTGTAATTGAGGTATAACTGCATTATTTAAAGTCCCAGTTATCTAATGAAATTGAATATTGAGGGACATTCTATTGTGTCGTCATAATTTAGAACGTGTTATTATTGCCTTGACACATATTCCCAAATCCCACCCTCATTAAAAACTTTAAAATGATCATAATGCTTTAGTTTTTCTCCACATCACTGAACAATGGAAAGAAAATAACTTCCATGTACACACTAAAGCATGTTACACATGAATGATCCAAGTATTGAGCTTCCAGAACACTTGTGGAGAATATGATTTTACCATAATTTCAACAAGCTACTTCTGTGGGAGAATCAAATTTGTAGTGACTGCACAACTTACAACTCTAAGGAAAGCACTTATACATGCAGTGAATTATTATGGCAACATATTTTGTAAGCTTCCATAGAGATACCTGCATAATGGAAGTGACTTGAATTTCTACACTAGTTTAATAAACATGTAGGATAATGTTAATAGATGGCTGGCAGCCCAATGCAAGATAATAACTGAATGATTTTAAGAACTTAAAATGCAAAGGTGAAGCTTGAGGGGTATCAACATAATTAAACAGCTGAGCTTTAGCCAATACCTTGTACCTTTAATTGCTTTTTTGACTATTTACAGCACAGGACAAATATATTAAATCCTATTTTAAAAGCTAGTTTAAGTTGCTTACCACTTGTTAGATCCATTTTGGGTAGTTCTATTCTTCAGCCACTGGAAAGTGAAATTCAAAATCATATAATTAATAGTGTAACAAGCATGAATGAAGTTTGACCTGAAGCTGAAAAGCTTCATGTAACTTGTACCTAGTTTTTATTTGTGGCAGCAGAATACAGGTATTCATATATATTATACAAAATCCTCATCTGCTGTCCCCTATCTATGTAAATATATATTTTGTGCTCTCTTTCACAATTTTGACATCACTGCTGTTAGATATAACAGAACAACTTTCAATATATTCATAACTCGTTATTTATGTAAATATGAGAGGCGGTATCACTATCTATATCAAGAAAATGAGTAACTCTGCAACTACCACTTTTTAAACTCAAAAGGCTCAACTTGACTTAAGGTGCCTTTATACTGCAAATTTAGTGTCAGTGTGAAATGATTGGAGCATCACACCAATGTAAAACTGGCAGTGAGTAAATCTGGAGTCAAAGCCTGACCAGATTCCACAGCATGGTGGACTGAGAATTCCTGAAAGAGTTACACTGCATGGAGTGTAAATCCTGTGCCATGTCAAAATCTGGTTTGCAAAGTGTGTTGAACTCTCTGAAGTCAGGCCTTAATTGAAATGTTTGGAGATCAGAGATGCCCTCCTCCTCACTCTTTAAATATTTAAATTTCTGACTTTTCAAGACAGCCTTGTGCCTGCACAAAGCGTTAACATAAGAACATAAGAAATAGGAATATGAGTAGGCCATACGGCCCCTCGAGCCAGCTCCGCCATTCAATCAGATTGTGGTTGATCTTCAACCTCAACTCCACTTTCCTGCCCAATCCCCATATCCCTTGATTCCCTTAGAGTCCAAAAATCTATCCATCTCAGCCTTGAATATACTCAAGGACTGAGCATCCACAGCCCTCTGGGGTAGAGAATTCCAAAGATTCACAACTCTCTGAGTGAAGAAATTCCTTCTCATCTCAGTCTTAAATGGCCAACCCCTCATCCTGAGACTGTGCCCCCTAGTTCTCGACTCTCCAGCCAGGGGAAACAACCTCTCAGCATCTACCCTGTCAAGACCCCTCAGAATCTTACATGGTTCAATGTTCTCCTAAATAGGACAGTTAAAATTCCTAGAGCCAAGCAACGTAAGCAGAGTTCTACCTGCCTGGAACCCGAACTGAAGTATTTGGTCTCAAACTAGTGGATGCAGAGTAAATGCATCCACAATCGTGTGCAATTCTATTTCCAGGCTGAAGTGGGTCGTTTGTCAAAAAAAGGTTAAGATTTATAAAAACGGCCACCTCTTCCTCGCACTCAGGTACATGTCGCTGGATCCTTTTCTGGGCTTTTGAAGCCTCCTCACTATGACAACCGCTGACATGTCCGCGATTTGGCTTGAACAACAAAAAGTGCAAGAATCGCGCCTCATGGAGTCTGTGACCAAGTATCTCGCGGCTCCACGCGCTGTTGCTGTGACTACCGCGTAGAACCTGGGAGCAAGCGTCGCAGTGAGTGGGACGGCTGCTCCGTCTACATTCACTGCTCTGTGGGTATTGTGGCTGCAACTAACGGCAGTGCACAGGCAATGGAGATGGAGGGCAACGATATCTCCACTTCAACCTTCGTAAATGGCTGGATTTGAGAAGTTCCTTAATTACAAATTACAATAATATGTATTGTTTATTTGGTACTCCTTCCTTATTTCACCATAATATTTCCTCACACGATTCAATATATGATTGGTGTGAATTTTAAAAATTGACCTCCTCCCCCTTCCCAATTTTTCATAGCCTTGTTACATGAAACGTCCCACTTTTCTCCGCACCAGTTTGTTTCACTCCAATTGGCTTCAGCTTAATTAAAATATGTTCCATCTATCCAGTCACACCGGACAAGGCACAGGGGGAAACGTATTGATCCAAGCAATTGCTCTCTGGAACATACTTAAATATTTGAAATATATATTAAATAGTATTTTATAAGTTTTAGCTTTGTAATTTCAAATTTTACAGATGTATTAAAAAACTGTGTTTTCATGCAAGTTGTATAACTAGCTATGTGTACTGTAAAAACAGGTATACACTTTATCCTTTATGTATTTGTTGATTTTCAGAAAATCGAAACATGACATTCCGTACACATGCTTGTATCTCTTGTGCTTTGAGAGAATGTCCTTAATTGGATTATAAACACATCTTAAGTCTGTATTTTCGTAATTTTAAAGACGTATGAAATTACATCAAGTAAGATGTTTTGTTTCAGCTCTAGAATCGAAAACGGTGCAATTTTGCTGCTGGGTAGGGACTTGTCAACGCGACTCTGGAACTTATGCTAAAGTAGCTGTTTGCTTGTTTGGGATATCATACAATAGTTGTTTTAAAAATGTATACGTTTGTAAATAAATTGATATATCTGTAATTCATACGCGGATATCCCCGTTTAATAAAATGACGTCTAACGTATATGACGTCTCACTATCGTGTATGTTCATGGAAGGTTTTACAGTATTGCGCCTTTATTTGTGAATTTCCTGTTTTAAAGCTGTTCCAAACTCACTTATTTGTATTCCACTATACAAAATACAAAAGGGGGAATGCTTAGAATTTGTTGTAATATTTTTCTTAAGTATTTATTTCAAATCTTGTTGAAACCAATGACTTGCGACTTTAAATAAAAATGATTACAGTTATACAAAAATAAAACAATCCTTTTACATATGTTCAGAGTTGTTGAGATATAAACTGATTTAATAGGTTATTCTTGTTATGTTGACCTAATTAAAAAGGTATAACAGGTGTGTGTTAACATGGACCCGAGAATGATGTAGTCACCCCGCAATTCACAAAAAAACGAAGGCAATTGACCTGCTTGTGGGATGGGTACAAAACAAAACCGATGAACTACTAGAGAATCCGCGTTGTCTTTATATTCTAGAATGTTATACGTATAACATTTTGTTCTGGTAAATTTACTTTTAGAAACCTGGGAATTAATTTTAAAATGCTACAGTAACCAATGTCGCACACTACTTTTGCACTCGATGTGTACAAAGGGACAGTAGCGGTATTGTATTAAACACTCCGATAATGTATAAAACTGATAATTGCGCTCAGTTACATATTTAGTAATTAATGGACAGGATGAATTAATGTCTCTGCTTTGTTACCTCTTCCAGTAATCAGTAAATCCACACGCTTTTCCTTTTAGACTTTTCCTACAATTAAAATGTTAATCCCGTTACCAAACAGCGTCCTACCGTTACGAAAATTGAAACAGTCAAAAAGATACATTCACCACAACAAGCAAATGCAAGATCTAGAGGCAGCGGAAACATGCAAAGCATATTCGGGGGCGAAATTGCTTATTTCCAATTGAGGATGCAGAAACGATGAATTTAAAAAGTGAGGCTTATTTATGCCAGGATGAAATCTATCTGTCATTCAAAGCCGATCTAAAGGACAAAAAGAGAAAAGCAGGAGATAACACTGTGATTTTTGTGCCTGATCACCACAACGGTAGTGATACAAGTAAACGAGAGCAGAAAACACGTGGGTATTGGAGACCATCACGTCATGGCCTGAATAGACCCTCTTATAAGCGTATCACTTGTTCTGTCCTGTCGATAACACCTGTATCGTATATTCTGTATGTGGAATTCGATTGAAATATGAATTGTTTCCATTAACTGGTTAATATACTTATTGGAAAATAGTGAACAGTTGAAATATTTAAGTTGCTTAGGCATTATTCCTGATTATTGTTTTTTTTACTGCAACTTATGAGCAAAAATTAAAAATAATGTTCATCAGTAGCTGTGACTATCATAATCATTTAGCTTTCTTCACTTTACGTAAGAAATGTTACAACGTCGCACTTTGAAGATCATGGCTTGAAATTCTTAAAGAATTTCAAACACAAATGGGACGGAAAATGTAAAACATATTGAGGCATATATTTCAGTGTTTATATCTTAGTGATTTATTATCAATCGTATATTAAAGTAAATAAATTACCGGTGTCAAGCGCTTTTTTAATTATTCTTCCAGTCAAGGAAGCAATGCATTAATTTTGAATTGATTCTCCTTCTTGTTATGTATGTTGTCATTTTAAGTTCACGAACTGAAAATAGAACTATGCAGTTGAATCGATTAAATAATGTGCGTATTAATTACTTGGAAAATATTTCAAATGTTAACGTTAACAAAAGAGATTTTCCGTTTCCTTGTTATGTGCCAATATTTCAAATTCCGACCATTAAAAAATGCACAAAACACAATATTTACATATATTAGTCTCTTACAAAGCCTCTTCAATGTTAATTTCTGCTAAGAGTGGTAATCCTTCCATTTAGTGACAGTAACGTCAAATAAATTATATAGTCTTTGTATAATTTCGTATAGAATTAGAATGCTGGACAAAATATGTTCTGTGGCAAATTTCATAAACAGATCGTCCAAAGAACTATATATTTCAATAGCGTTTTTGTGTGCATTGATCTGTATAGTAATTGATATCATGGATGGTTTCAAATATAGGCTGCTTTGTGGCCAACATCACTGAGACGTTTATTGCAAAATGCTTGTATTCTTCAACACTTACACTTTAAGTTGGTTACGAATGTCACTTTTAATGTAGAGTTGTGTGCTGCTTTTCTGCCCACACTGCAAAACTAGTAGGAATTAAATGTTCAAATTGGATATTTTAATATAATCCAGCTCCTTCAAATATCTCAGCACCTTTTTTCAATTAATGAAGTGGATTACTACCTTATTTCCTATTTGACTTAATTCATTAAAGAATAACTCCGATTTTATGACAAAGGTTAAGACATATACAAAGGATATCTGGTTTGTATTCACAGTTTTAAGATACAACCAATATTGATTTCCCAGTAAGCCAGCTAGAATATAACGTAAGGATACCGTTAAAATCTTTTAAGGAGACCCAACAGATGACATGCATTTCAATAAAGTATTAACGAATATCTGGTGGCGAATGTACTCGTGTTTTTCTAATGCTGTCCTTGTATTCATCATTCTCGCAAGAAGATGCAGTAAAGTCACTTTTAATTAAACTTTCTTAACACATTTTGTAATTCTGTAAAACTTTTTGACGATTGATAGCGATAAACAACTTGCACGAATTTTAACTTGAATTTCGTTGCGATGAGGTTAGTATCTAATTGCTTTGGCTTTTGGATGAAATTTGAAGTATAAAGCCAGAAATGCGAGATATCCGCTGACCATCTTGAGTTTTACACACCGTCTTTAAAGGGATAGAGATGAGTGCACGCACGCTTCCCACAAGTAATTTCCAACAGTTACAAGCAATCCACAAAGACCACACAGAGAGCCTAAAGAGATGCAAATATAATCCGTGGTCATTCTACAAAGCTTGAGCAAAAATGTGCTAAAGCCTAATGGAAAAGCAATCATTTCTCAATCATCGGCTGCTGTTAGATTCCATTAGAAAATTATAGAAATTGGATCTGTTTATGTACATGTTGGAGAATGATCTGACAAAATCACTGCTTCAGTGTGACTGGCAATGGTTCATAAATGCTGCCATTTTGCTTAGGTACGAAATGTATTTCCACTAAGCCCTTATAAGAATGTATTATGTCTGCACTTGAACGCATGCTGAATACGGTTAAATAGTATACTAACTATTCTCAATTATTGCGTTCTGAACGTACTCACATTTTTTTTGAAAATATTAATTGGCAATAATTTTGATGTTGTGCCTGTTTGGTGACAATGTTGTTAGTCTGTTTCTATACATTTCCTAAAAGGGCCGCTATAGCTGGCCATGCAGGGTCAATGGTCAGAAATTTAGATAACCACTAGATATAGTTCGAAAGCGAAAGTACTAAAAAGCTGAAAAGTATTTTTTTCCTTTTTTCATGCTATCAATTTCTTTAGAAACGAAAGAAAAGGAAAAGTAGTTTAAACGTTTACTAATTCCCACAACTCCTCCCCACCCCCCCCCACCCCACCCCCGCCCAAATAAATAAATATATTTTAGCTGCTTATGGCATTCGTTGTAGTGATAATATCCGTTAAAACATAACACTTTAAAGAACAATTGTTTGGTTTGTACAGTAAACATTTGAAACATCTAAAAACTTCGGCAGACACGGATACAATTAAATAATACAAAAAACATGTAGTGGGTAACTGTGCCACGAAGACTAAACGTTACCAAATGTGTAGATATTTTTTAAATGCCTGATATTTGTTTCAACCTTGTTTTTAGATGACTGTAATTAAAAACGCAATACAAGTCGTCCAGTTTTGTGCTGCAGGAAATGGAACATATTCGTCAATTCACACTTCAAGGTAAAAGTTTCTCATGTGCTGCGCAAAGAGTGATGCCCCAGATGTGTAAAATATGGTTGCTCAAACTAAAAGTCTTTTTTTGTTTTGTCCAATCTATTCATATAATTTTTAAATATTAACGAGCAATCATATATTGAATCAGCGTTTCATTTTAATTAAAATAATGAACGCAGTGTGCCCTACAAGCTATTACAACGTTAAGTATGTTAACCAGTTACTTTAAATTGAATTACGTTAACAGGTATAATGAAGGACTAGTCCATCCTAGTAAACCTGGATTTAGACAATAGTCAACATACTCCGCAATTGGAACTGCAGTTGCTATTAACCATTTGGAGACTGCAGCTATGAAAATAACAATGTTGAGGTACAATGGTTATGTGCAAAAAATAGTCTTATGAGCCGTAAGGCTAGATTTGGTACCCGTGGGTAAACAACTAATCTCTAGAAACACGTATTACAAAACGAAATTCATAATAAGGTTGCTATATTATCGCCCTAATGGCAGGAGATAGGCATGTGAATATTTTTAGTTATAAAACCTTAAGTATATGTTCCCAACGTCTATCACGACTTTCTATTCTGTATTCATTCTGAATCATTCACCATCCAGAGCTTTCATGATTGCAAATGTGCCTGTTTTCAAATGGAAATAAGACACAAACTGATTATGTGTGCTGAATCCGAATCAGCCGTTGCAGTCTTCTGAAAACCCGCACTGAAAAGAAGCTGGCTGAAGACCTGTGCAACCGGGCCTTCTTATCTGAGTGGGGTCGATCTATTTTCCAACTTTTGCCATTTGTGAGTGTCTCTGCTAGATAATTACGTTGCCATTGTAAATTGCCCAAACAGAACCCAGAGAGTGGTGCTCTTCCTTGTCTGGGTCTTGCTACTGATTTTTCCAACAATAGCTTCAATGACTTGCATAGAATCGCCTTATTGAAGTGAACAAATGGGAGCGATATGTCTCCGCGGGGAAAAATGAGAAATCATGAGATTTGAGTTGTTTGTCACTGCTGCAATCTTTATACAAATTAGACTACCATTGATTGTACCCGAACATTTTATCTGCTGATAGAGTTATGTGCAGTACCAGAGAAATAAATCCGTGCTTTTAAAAGGCTATATCTGCCAGTTACTGTTACTTAGCTTTGCAGAGTTGCGGTATTGGAGAAAGATACAATTGGACCACAGTTTACCATTTTATTATTAAAATAACTAATCACGCATTCATTAAAATTCTTTGCGAATTTCCAAATATAAAGTGATCAAAGTTGGAACATTAATATTGAACCCAATTAATGTCAGATCCTATCCTACGAAGACAACCTGATATAAAAATACTTAAAACAATTCCCTGTGCTTGCCTATTAATCGCTCTATAAACGATAAATAAACATCCAGACAAAACAATAAGCACTTGCCTCATTTTTTTCAATTTGTATTTGAAATGTGAAAACAACACACTAACTTCCATTAATATATTTACATTGCTTTCTAAAATATGTTCTTTCTTTCTATTATAAGAAATGGTAAATTTATAAAGTCGGAAATTGTAATTATAGCTGCTGCAGCATTTACTAACACGGCAATTCCGTTTCATTTGAACATACTTTGATCAAAGCTATCGAGGGTGCCGTGTACAATATATTTTGGAGCAGGAATTTCCTCAATAATCATTTTTAAATAATAAATTGCTTCTGAAAGTGCCAGACACTTCCAATATTTGTAGCAAGGTGTTTAAATTGGTCGATGCTCTCGTTTCATGAGTCAAATGGAATGAAAATTATTTTAAAAAACACCGATGACAAGACGTCACCTTCATACCGGATACTTAACATCAATCAGCAATAACTGATATCAACGGGGTTACAACCTCCCAACCCCCAACCCAACTGATCGTTGGGCCATGATAAGTGAGACCAGCAAATTTTTAATATCTAATTTTACACACACTTGTGTACTAAAATCACTTGTACGACCAAAGAAAAATTGTCAACAGTTAATGGCTTCACAAATACTCAGAATCAAACCGGGTTCTTTCAAGTCTGTTTTCACACTGTCTAGTAGATCGTCAATTTATAATCGGTGTTTCGTTTCCAGGTCATACGGGAACACTGGCGCACCAATGCTCTGTGATTTGCGTTTATTAGTTTCGTTATCACTGCCTTAACGTAAGGCTGTTTTAACATTAGTTCCCTCTTTGCAAAGCTATGAAAACTGGCTATTTCGCCTCGCTTGGTTTAGAACATAACCCCAATGGAACAATCTTGCAATTGTACCCAAAATTTTGTGTTTATTTCTTAAATGAACAGATTAGAAACAGCAAATGTAAAGATTTAGCTTCATTTCTATTCACCTAATGCCTAGTTATAGTGAAGTTAACTGTATCATATTACTGTTTTGCTACATTTTCTTACAAAATCTTGTTAACAGATTAATTCTCGTCTCCTTCAAATAGCCGGATTTTCGTCAGAGTTCCGTTTTACTATATCCGTTATTATAAATGCAATCATGAAACAATTACCTGGAGAATAACTACCATAATATGTTAATTCAAAATCGAATGACATATACAGAATTACCCTTCCCCTGAATGAAAACATAATTTGGAGGTCACTTAATACATTGCAATTTTTATACATGTCTTAATATATGTTAGAACAATATAAATAGCAGGATCAGATTAAACTCGAATCTAATATTTGTTTGAATTTTCTAGGTAAACCCCATCATTAAAGATAATGTACGACATTGCCCATAGATAACACGTTTCTGCTTGATAAGCCTGTCAAGACATTAGTGGCCTATCTGCTTTATTTTCAAAATTGCATTTGGAAAGTTATTCAATCGACAAGATTATACTGCGGGCATTACAATTTTTGTTATGGATATTTTAAATTCCAATTAATCTGTATCAGCCGGATGTTTGCTGACTTCGATAATGGTTGTTGTAAACTACAAAAATTCGCAATGTAAATGTAAAATTATTCTTTATCGTGCAAAAATGAACAATCGTTTTATGCTAAAGTTACGATTTAAAATTATTTAAAATCTTAATTTAAGAATGTTTAGATATGTGCTCTCGCATTAAGCGTGAAGCTGCAAAACTATAAACTAAAATATAAATAAAAATAATTATAGCTGTCAACTTTCTTAAATAAGAAAAAATCATTACCCGGATATCATACTCTGGGGAGACGTCAGTCGGCTATAGTGATGGATAATAGTTTTCTTTCTGAATCTATGATTATTAGCTCAGTAACAAAACTAAAAGGACTGCACCACTTCAGAACATTCCTTTGGCAACAGAAAAAGTGCAAGAACATTTCGTGATCTTGTAGAACTAATAAGAATCGGAATCATAATATTCCAGAAGCAGAGTTACAAAGAAAGTACTTGAGGGTAATGTAATTTTCAAATCTTTAGTTACGAGTAAATGGGGACTGCTGTAGAATAACTGCAAAAGGTGTAAATTTGATTTAACATTTATTTCTGCACCTGGACTATACTGATGATGAGTACAGATGTATTGCAGTTTTGTTCCTTCATTGTAATGTTCTATAGGTATATAGAAAAAGCAATTTATTCCAATTGTATAAATACTTTCCACATTTGTTTTCTGTACCTTTCGGTCTCTTTTTAAAGTGTCTGTGAAATTGTGCGCCACACCAATGGATATTTTGTATTGTTTTACCTCTAATCTTCTACTTGGGTAATCTTTGTTAACACAAAATATTATTTTAAAACAACTGGTACATGTTGTGTGTATTTTCATTATGACTAGAAATAGAAGAGATTTTCTTTAAGTATTGCTCTGGGCCGTAATGAATACAATGCCTCTTTTATAAGAAATGTATTTGTCGACTTAAGCAAAAATACAATTCAGAACGCTATACGGAACGTTTGTGAATACAAGTTTGTACTTATCTGAATATAAGTTCATGCATGGCTATGAAATATATCAATTATATTCCTACCGTTAACAATGATATCCCGTGACTAAAGAATTACATTCAGCCGACCCCAGAACATTATTGAATGTCTGTTTTTGGACAGAAGTAACGAAGGACAATTTTGGAAACACCTATGGATTTAGTTCCAACTCTACTTCATAGAACATTAAACTACACAACGTCAAACATCACTTGTCATCCATCTGACTGCTTATATTTACTTTTTTTTATTACTGCTTACCTTGGGCGTAGAAACAAGGCTTGCATGTCACCACATAAATTAATACCAAATCTTTAGAAATACATTATTAATACTTTTATTGCAAATTCTTCATTTGTTACAAACGAAAAAAAGGGTGAAAATTTGAAACGCATTATAGCCCCATCCCTTTCCATAAACACTACATGTATTAATTGAGCGTGTTTGGCACACCTTTTTAACAAACACTGATGGAACCGCTTTGACCTACCTGATAGCTTCATTTTTCTGAGATCATTCCTCGGTACCCAGACAACCGAAAATCTCTAAACGAGCTGAAGAGCTTAATTTAAGCAGCTCCCAGATCAGGTACATCTTTATGCATACATCAACGTGGAACACTTCGGTTAAAACAAAATAATAATGGCATTTAAAAAGCTGTAAATCGACTGAATGTATACATAAGTATTTAACAATCGGAATGCTGTATATACCTCCCCTTACAGCATTTCCTGGGAGAGAGGAGCCTTTAGTGTTTACCCCTTAACTCTACTTTGTTTGTGAATACCATCTGCTGAAGGGCCTAGGCCTGAGCTACCTCTTGAAGAAGGCGCTTTCACTTGTAACAGAGATTTATATATGACTCATAAAAATAATGACATTCGTCTTTGGGGTCTTCTCGGCGGAACGCATCGAGCATGAATCCTAGAAATATTTTTAAAGTGTGCAATTTAAAAGGAGTTTGCACAATTTTTCTCAGCATTATAATGATGCAAAAATGTAAGCGTCAGTTTAAAATACTTTTTCTTTAAGTGTTGCACTTAAATAGTATGGGGCTGAACTTATAAAGGGAGGTTGCTAATAAGTAAATTTGAAAGACGATGAATGCCTTCTTTAGTCGTGACAGTTAAGTTTATTTCAGTGAGACTGTAACATCAAAAATTAAGGTTCTAAAAAATCTCCGAAATAAATATGTAAGCCTATGTTCAACAAATAACTCAAAGTGTGTTTCATCAAAACGGACCTTCGAAATGTTTGATCTTTTGTTGTTTAAAAGGCACATATCAACTGCATTGTTAATTTTGTTGTAAACATCGATCACCACTGTTGCGATGGTCAGTGAAAGAGCGCTTCGTTTTTTACTAAAACTTCTGACTTTGGTGTTTGTTAATAATCAAACACGAAACGATTCACGTCATAAACAGAGAGTTTATCTTTAATGCGAAAGTGTATCTGACCTTTTAACACTGAACAAACTCCATCCTGCCACAGGCTGAAAAATCAAATATAACGTTCGAATTCAAATCCACGAGTTATGTTGACCATTCCATTTCCATGGGCTCTTCAATGGCATCGCTCCTTCATTCTAATCGCTATATTTCCAATTCCGATACATAAAATTATTAGAATTTTGAATCTTTTTGAATGACGCAAATTTGGTATTCGAAGTATTCAACTGTGAGGATGGCTGACCGAATCAGTTACCTATCAATCTCTTGTCTTGCTAAGAATGAATCCCAGCGCTGTTAATAAAAATAAATAAAAATATGAAAGATAACTGGATCACGTAATTTGCGAATGTTTAATTAGCGTTGAAATACGTGCATACGGTCACTAAAAACACACACATTTTTGCGAGCTTAGTTTTAAATCGGCCCGAGCTGGCCGAGCAACACGTAGATCTTTGCCTTTTGCCTACAGCAAACAACTGAGATTTCCTTAATGCCAAAACAAACAGTGTCTTCCATGGAGAAATCATACTTGATCGCTCTAATTGAAATGCACTTTGGCCTCATTAACTACTTTAACTTTAATTCACTCTGTGGAATTAATTCAAAATAAATATCGGAGAAGCGCTCTAAGTGTTTAGATCATTACTCGGTTCGATTCTGCAGTTTACGGTCAATCCACAAATTGAACCTTCTAACGTTTGACATTTGTGGACTTTGAACTGTTGGTTATCAACAGCGCCAGTAACCGAACAGAGCATTCCGTCTGTATTTAGAATGTAAGCATTGTATTGGGTTATAATTAATTTACATCAGAAATAGCCTTCATTTTTAAAAAATGCACTAAACTTGAATCATAATTTTCTCAGTAAAATTACACGCTAGCCTCTCCATACAAAAAAAAAGATAGACAAGAGAATAACAAAATATTTGGTTTGTCCACGTGTTCTAGTAAATGGTAAATCTAATATAACATTTCATGAGCCTTTGGGTGTCGAGGCGTCTTTACCTATGCCGTAAAAAAAAAACAGGAAAATAATGGGAGATTTTTCTAATTGGAAATTACTTTTTGAGGTAACAGGAACATTATGTAGATCTCTTTACCTATTTTATATACTTGAAACTATAAATTCGCTATAAATACAACGCGTTGAGTTCTAATCGCGACACGCATAGGCAAATAGCAATTGTGAAAGTTAAGGGAAATGTACAATGATATGCAATAAAACAGTTGTGGGTATTGCGGTTTAGGGTTTCATAATTTATTAGAAGCTCTCAGAACTATATTTATACCAATTATCTATTTAAGTTACAACAAAAACGATTTTCTTACGCCGGCAATAACGAACAAACTATCAAATACTGTACAAGCTCAGTCCATCATGAAAACATTTTTACAGCATAATATACAAATTACTAAAAACTATAAATTCGTTCCAGACATGTGCATTTTACAGAAATATACACCTAAGTTTCATAGTAAAAACTAAGAAAATGCCAAGTCGTGTTAAATAAACCTAATGTATTTCTTCTCTTTCCGGGGAAAGAATATTACTGGGTGTCACATTTTTTGTTAACACTGTATTATATTTCGAAAGCTTCATTCTATACGACCCCCACAAAAAACGTTATATTTACAGATCTTACATATGGACAGATCTGTGTTCTGTAAAGTTCAGTCTATGTCTGCATATGGAGAAATCTTTTTCACTGTAATATTATAAGTCCAGCCAGCAATATGTGCATTCCAAGTCTACAAAACAAAAGACATTTACAGCGTTTTGCCATCACTTCAGCCGGAGCCTCCTCCTATATTGATGCATATCTACGCAAATTAGGACCAGGAACACTTTACCAAAAGACAGCAGATATGAATCAATACAGCATGGTGTTAAAACACAAGCCAAGTGAATCGTTCACCAGGTCCTACCATACAGTAAGGTAGAGCATGACATGGCTGTACCATAATCAGAACTAGAAGAGTTTAGGTGAGACAAGCTGGTGACGTGGCTTTGGAGAGACGAAGGACTTCCTGAGGTTTGTCCTAATTCCGATGTCTGACCTGTGCTATT
This sequence comes from Heptranchias perlo, assembly GCF_035084215.1. Classification (NCBI taxonomy): domain Eukaryota; kingdom Metazoa; phylum Chordata; class Chondrichthyes; order Hexanchiformes; family Hexanchidae; genus Heptranchias; species Heptranchias perlo. Next base: position 36,461,022 of record NC_090334.1, on the reverse strand, counting down.
TGCTTGCTGGCTTGGGCCATGAGCAGTGCCATTGGTAGCTATTGTGATTGCTGTGTTGGTAGATTGCTGTTGTTGGGTCTGCATGGTCGTGGTTGGGGCATTGGCACCTCCTTGGCATGGTTTGCCATCTTTAACCAGGACAGGTACAGCTACTCTTCTCGGAGACTGTTGCTGCTGTTGGCAAGTGCTGCTGTCCTGCTGCATGTGCTGTTGAGCTGCCTTGTCTTTGGCTTGCCGCTTCATCTTATAGCGGTGGTTCTGGAACCAGATCTTCACCTGAGTGGGCGTGAGATGGATCATACTGGCCAAATGTTCCCTTTCAGGGGCTGAGAGGTATTTCTGCTGTTTGAAGCGCCTCTCTAGCTCATAAACCTGGGCTTGAGAGAAAAGCACTCTGCGTTTTCTCCTAGGTGTACTATGGAGAGGAGCCATGGGTTTGCCAACGTCTCCAAGAGAACCCAAAGCGCTCATTCCGCCCATGTTCATTCCTGAGGACGGGGCCATGAAGCGGGAAACTAGAGAGTGGGGATAAAAGAATACACTTAGACAAAGACTTTTACAAATAACGCACGGTAAGTATAATTTTTTTAAAATACTATAGGTATATTTATCCCAACACAAATTTTTAAAAATCCAAAACCACAAAGAGGTGTTTCATAAAGCTAACCATTAAAATTAACATATTAAGATTTTTCTTTCTATGCAGTAAATTTTGAGTGCTCTGTTTCCATTTAGCAGCTTTAAATGGAACAGGTTTCTATACTTATTTACAAACGATTAGGAATTTTAGCCACTTTAAAACACTGGATATTACAAAAAGGTTTAGGTTAAAAAGTATGTAATTTTTATATTTAAAGGATAGTTTTGCTGAATAAACTACACAGGGCTGTATATTTTTCATTTGTTTAGAAATGCTGTTGCGGTTTTCAAAGAATAATATTTATATAACTTTAGGACAGTGCAATGGGTGTATTTAAACATTGTAAAACATTTATCAATAAAGCTAACAACACTGCTTCCCTGTGCACTGGGCAAATATACCTTTCCAACATAATTCCCACATTGCTAATGCGTGGTTTAAACGTTTACACACTTTAATCTGGCCACGTTAGTACAGTACTTGAAACACAAGTGTCTTGAGTTGCGAGAAATGTTTGTACTATATACGGATAGGATCACTTACGCTGTCTATATATTTACACCACAAAACATACCGACTTGCGACACAAGAAAAAGCATGTGAACTAAAACTAAGGTATTTGAACTACAACTGCGAACTAGTTGTGTCATCTATGATGGCAAGGTAAATCATTTTGCTTGTTCCGATCTCAATGAAAAATCAAAACACGTAAAACGTATGAATTAGAAAAACATGACATTGGAAATACTGATTTTTGAACGCCATTTTCATAATCTCAACAAATTTTGAATACTTGAAGTATTTTTACAGTTTGAATAGCTTATTGCTTAACTAATCCTGTTTATTAGAAACTAATTATTCCACTTACTGGATGAAAAGCGTGGATCCGGATTCGTGCCGTACCAGCCTGTCGCACTTGCACTGTTCCTCATGGTATCTTGGTAAGCAGGAAGCTCGCCCATGTTGCCAATATTGCTAATATTGCCGTTGCAGTAGCCTCCCATAGCAGCGTGTGAAAGCTGGGGGACCCCGTGTGACATGTGGTAGGTCGCCGCAGGCACCGACGTATTATGTCCGATTGGGTGCTGTTGCATGCCCGGCTGGGAGACCTGTTGCTGCCGGTAAGTTGTCAAGTGAGCTCCGAGGTTACCCGCTGCGTCCATGCCAACTTTCTTGTAGCTCTCCTCGATGGGGCTCAAAATATCTGAAACTGAGAAGGGCGTAGTATGCTTGGGGCTCATCGACATGGTTCAGCAGCGAAGTAGGCAAATTTGCTGAACGGATAAACAGTGTTATGTTAGCGCCGATCTTGTGGACGTACACGTAAGAGAGTGATTGAAGTCCGCCTTAATTGTATTAAGTCGAGGCTATAGACCTGCGAGCGCCTAGCTTTTGTTTGTTGTAGCCAGGCGCCAGGTTTTAGACAGACAGGAGAGGCGGGGCATGGGCGCAAACGAGCAAACAATAGAGCTCAACATCTTGCTAAGATAATTAGGTAACATGCTGATGGCAAGGTAAATACTTTCGAGTTTACCTTGCCAACATATTTTACTTTTTGTGAAATATTAAATAACAGAATATTAGAAGGTACCCATTGATTCAATGCATTATCTATAAAAGATGTGCAATAAGGTTTCATTGTATTATCAGTGGTTATGTTTGGTTTACGGGAAGGTCAGTGTTTAACTCTGACTTTTGATATCATTGATAAAGCCAGGGGATAATTGCACTTTTAGGTCGTGTTTTCAGTATGGTTAAATTATACTTAAGTAATGTAAAAGTGCACTTGCTACCTAGGAATAGCTAAATATCTTTAGTCAGAGTGGCAGCATAAATGCTTGTTCGCTTTGTGACTGTGCTCGATATTAATGCATAAGGATCATTTTGCTTCAATTCAGGGGCTCTTATTCAGTAGCCAAGAAGTCTTTCAGGAGAAAGAAGGCTCCCGCATGAGTTAACATCGTTCAAGTGTAAACCTCTGCCCTGATTATACTTCACTTCTCCTGGAGAGGCGAGATTTCCACAAGATTTAATGTTAGAAATTTATTCTTGAATCCGCATGTTAAATGTCCCTTTCAGCACTGAAGCGTATATTTACTGTACCCATTCGCGAATATACCACAATCGTAACACTTACCTTATATTTTCTGGTGCAAGATACACGATTTGCACGTTTTCATTTGAAACAAGGTAACTTGCACTAAATTACCTAAAGTAGTCTGCTGGAGTATGCATAATCTTTTAAATATTTCACATATTTTAACAAAATCGGGATAAACTATGCTCCGGTCATAAATCAGATTGACAGATATTTCAATGTCTTGCATGTAGTGCCTTCACTTAACTGATAACTTGTAAATCGTCGTGCCTGTACTATGAAATATTTGTGTCGTTTGCAATCAATTTTTGATTCGCGTATCTATATAGACAGTATATATATTTACACTAATATATGAAGAGATATATCTCTATCCTCTATCTTCCGTGCCTTCTGTTGATTCCTATGTTAATGATGACTTCCACCCATCGCCCGTTACTTGTAAATCCCCAAATATTTTGGAATTTATTGCTGTTGCAAATAGATTGTGCATTCCAACATGTGTGCTTTTATGAATTCATTTATTTTACGTCAGTCTTTATTTACTTTATAATAATTACGTTAACATACTAATGGGCAGTACCAGGTAGAGGTGGGATGACTGTCAGAGACCGGATAATATTCCATGCAAGTTTAATACGGTAAGCCCCAAACTCATTAAACAGTACAATTCTAGCTCTGGGATATTACATTTGCTTGTTCTGAATCGAACTCCGAATTACCAATAGGCAGTCATTGTAATACTGCAATTAATTTGAAGATGTAAATGCACATTGACTGATGATTATCTAGTAAAAAATTGTATGCAGAGCATTTTTCAATTGTTTGATTATCCACATAACGGTGTGAGAATTGATTCTTCTTTGCCAATATTAATGTGTTATTGCATGAAGCAGTGGAATAGTTATTTATTATTGCATGAATAATGTACGCGATCTTACCCTATTATTGACTCCATTCTCTGCCCGGCTGTTATGTATTAACCAAGGAGGGATGATGAGCAATGTGCAGGTTCATACAATCCTATTTTGAGAATGGTGCAGTCCTTTCTATGTTTATGTGCACTTCATGGCGGGCTACATGGAGATTTTCCAATAGCTCCTGACCTTACACAATCCATTTGATAACACTTGAGATGTGGTACAAGGCTAGATATTGTCAATCAAATGGTCCCAAACCTAATGCAAACGGTCCAGCCAAGATCAAGGTGTTTTACCGATGTGCATCAATTGGTGGAACAAGACTAACGATTTTGTTAATATCATACTAAATTGTACTGAATAAATGTCACGAAATTTGATACCACAGTCATTTGTAATCACATAAAATATATATTGTAACATTATGTATTTCGAATAAAAGTTTAATTTGTCTCGTGTTTCTAGGATCTCACTTTTCAGGATTTTCACCCTGTAAATAAGTGAGAATTATAATACTAACCACAGTTGTTTGAAAACTGATGATATAATTTTCCAGCAATAGTTGTGATATGAAATTTATAAAGTAAAAATAGTATCCTAATTGTTTTAATAGAACGAGACTCCATTTCATGTTTCACCTGTCATTAAGCGATCTGACTAATGGTCAAACACACAGAACCGAAACCATTTAATTGCCTTTTAAGTGTAATTCGTGTTATTATAGTAAAAATCATAATAGCGATATAGCAGCACGTTAGCTAACTTAGGATTTTTGATAGCTGAAACATACATAAAGTCTGCTATTAATTGTTGAGATTTGTTTTGCTGCGCTGCATGAACAGGACGTTCATTCTTACATCAACGTTTTGATGTTTTTCCCCCTCCGATCGCAATAGGACGAATACTGAACAGACTAAATTCTAAAAGAGTAATAGCATGTTTGAACACTGCAAGATAAATTTATTGACTATGAATATATTCAGTTATATTTTCACGTGAACTTTTTGTTTGTATAAGTGTGATTCTACATCTATGTAAAATATGTACATGTTTCACCAATGGAAAACTCTGCTACTTAATTATGTTTAAAAGAATATATATTGAAACGTAATCATTGCAGTCTTTTATTCGTGTAAGAGGGAATAAATGTGCAAAAGCCATTTGTTACATATGTTTCTATCCTTATCAATAAATAATCAGTTTCCCACAACCCACACTGAAAGCCGTAAATATTTTCATAGGCGTTCTATTAATTCCAACTCCTGCATCAAAGCTAATGGATTTAATTACATTGCATTGATACTTCTTGGAATGCAATTATTTCGAAATATTGACAAACAATACATATGTCTTTTGGATCAGGGTTAAAATTGGACACATGTTGATAAATTGAAGAACCTGAGAATTATATACATTGGAATTCCCCGTCTGCGTCAGAACTGCGCTCGAGTTCAGTTACATCCAGATTTAGCAAACTGGGTTAAACATAGTGCAAAGTTTTAAAAGTACGATCGGGGAGGTAATAGCATTTTAATGTTGGTATTTGATAGTTGTCACGCGGTTATTGTACCGGAGGGGTATCATGTATACTATCAACTATCAGCTCTATTGTAATCGCACATTGATGCTGAACACATGCCTATACCTTAAAGTGTTATCCGAATGTTCAGAACTATCAGCGCAAATATATAAGGGACTACAAGAGAAAGTTGTTTTGATTGTAATACATGCTTGCAACAATTAGACATCCTGCACTTGCTTGATGATTAACTCTAGAAAGTAACATCAACAAACAACTGAATTAATTAGCAGAAAGTGAAGCCAATAGACACTACACACGACAGCGCAGAACGCTTCCAAATCACAGCACGTTCTACTTTGCGACTTTGTAATTCCCAGCAGCCCAGCAACAATTAGTAACACTGCAGTAGGTCGATAGCAAGCGAGGTATGCCTTTGAGAAATCCCATTTAATAGAAACTAAACGCGAACAGCGGCCTCTGTTGATGGTTTCTACTTTCAAGTTATTCAAGGTGAAGGGGAGGGGGGAGTACTATGTGAGCCCAATTGTTCCCCTTCTCTCCATCCCCAGATTTTACAGGCAAATATAATTCAGACTTCTTTTAGTAATAGGAATGGACGTGGAGTTATTCTGTGGAACGTTTGCTGTAGAGAAAAACACAGTTGTGATTTGTCAACAAGATTAAAACCAACATTCTTTCTTTTAGTCTAACATACCGTTGTTTTTTCTAAACCCGATTCAGTTCCAGAATGTTGCCAATAATTAGCTCCTACATTATTTTATCAGAACATTAGGAGTTCCGCTTTATCCAGATTATGGAGGCCTGCCATTGGTTCAACTATATTGTACGTCGACCGATGTACACATATGATTATATTGTTTCCCATTGGCAATTTGGACAGTCACAGTTAAATTGTGGAAAGAAGAGCTTTCCTTGCAATCTTCTGCCGCATTCAGTATTTTAAGCTTTCAGTTTTCATTATGAATTAGTTCATTATCTTAATTGAATGACATTTTCTATCTCAAATTGAAGTAGACAATGGAACTAAACTCACGATTTCGTCCTGAACAGATTGATTGAAAAACGTTCTTGAAAACTGAATGCAGCACAACATTAAGTTATAACATATTGTGCAACGATACGGTAAATTAAGTTATATATATGTAATTTTAAAGTGACATTCCTTTGATAGGGTGAGATTTGAATTTCACAAACTACTGACCCAAAAGCAGAATCTGTATAATATATATTTGCGTTAATGGTGCACGTTTCGTAAATAAAAAGGACAATCCAGTTAGCCTCGCCCTACCTCGTCAGATCAATATGATTTTAATATGCTTGCCTGCGCCAAAGCTTTTTTGGCTAATACGATCAAGCCGAAGTAAAAATCACTTTAACACACCAGAAACAAACTGTAAAAATACAGATTAAGAAAGTGACACAGAACACAGTATTTTCTGCTGATCATCACAGCAGTGAAAATCAAGCCTTAATTCCCAACACTGCACTACTGGATCCTTATGATAATAGATACAGTATTAATGTTTAAGTCTGCTAATTTCGCTCTGTATTGTGGAATATGTCCTTACATTTTAATGAAAATATTTAGAATATTTCAATAAAAGATTCCTGGAGCATTCTAGTATATACAGTACTGTGTTTTCCGGTTAGACCTTAGAAAGCTTTAAAGAGGAAACCTAAAATATCAATGAGGTCAGGCCCTGTTAAACGCTTAGCAAAACAACGGATATATACGTCCCTTTGTATTAAGGTTTTTAATGAAAAACAATGGTAATTTTTTTAAAATAACAACTTAAATACTGGTAACTACAAACTTTTGCAGCGCAAAGGATTTCGGCTATAAAGGCGATCCTTCCACACAATGTACACCGACATGTTTTCTGGGAAACATCTCAGAGCTCCACCACCGACGACCACGGATACCCGCCAAGTCCACTGCTTTGTTTTAAGTAGGCCCTTTGCAAAATTGTGTTTTTCTAAATTGTTGCAAAGTATTTGTCCCTTAACTGAAGCATTGTATTTTGTAATAATAATGCTAAATCTGTGTTTTTAAAAATAATTTCCCAATTTTATACCGCTGGGAGAATGAGTTAATTTGATATAAATCAATCATTTAAAGTACACTTTAAAGCACATCCGAAGATTTTTTAATGAAAAGATATAGTCCTTCATTTAAAAAGAGACAAGTGAAAGATATATTAGTCGGATGTATGAAAAGCCCATGAAAGGATTAATTCCTTTCTAACAAAGAGTCAAAGTGATTTGTTCAGTTTGAAAGCTTCAAAGAACTGTACAGTCGCATGAGTCAAACACTGCCTGTTTACAGCATCGCTAAGAGGTTACATATTTCTCAAACGCAACTTTGAGCAATAAGTTATGCTAAATATTTAGAAGTGTTTTTAGGTATTTGCTACGTTTGATATAAATGAGCAAAAAACCCCCCATAAGAAACATAAAACAGGACACCAGCTATTGAAATTGGCTCCAGTGTTAGCTCCAGGCTTGGAAATAGCTGCGTTTAAAACACTTCCGTGCCAAATAATTCGCTAGCTGAAGCCTTTTCTTTGCAGAACGATGTGTTTTTAGTTTGATATCTTTATATGTACTTACTAAACGCTAATATACATAAAAAAAAGTTTTGGTCCAATATTAGGTAGCTATCCGACATCTTTGCAGATCCGAGTTCGCTTATTCAGCAAAATTGTTTTTTGTTTCTCCTACATTTTACACTTTGAGGTTTTCAAATATTAATATGGACTACACATCTTCCCAACTTCAGAATCATTTGACTTAGAATTGTATTCCGTCTATCCATATATATCTATGTCATGCCTTATAAGGACGAACAGCTACTGAAATTTTAACAAACGAATTACATTTTCCTGGTCCATTGTGACTGCGATTAAAATTTACTGAACTCGGAACATGTGAATCCAGGGCTATTGAATATTCATTCCTAATTTTAAACGGCTTAGTCAAAGTGCATCATGCATTTATTGCAACTTCTATCTTTCCATAACTCTAAGATATATCTAGATGGAGCACATTATAAATCGTTGAGCAAACACTGGGATGTAACAGCGCATTGTCCTTTAAGCATGCTCAGTGACATCCCCGCCAGGAACCAAAGCGAAAGTACGGAGAGTAAAGCTGGTAAATGGCCACTGAGCTCACGGGATATTAGAAATGTGCCATTAATTACTGTTTGATAGATTTGGCACGGGCTATTTGGATGAGATTTTTTTTGTCAGATCCAAGTTAGTTCAAGCATACCGTGTAATATCATGAAGTCAAATTGTGTCCCTATTAGAAAGATCAGTAGACAGATAGCCATCACAATTTTTAAAATGCGACAGCTTATTTGATTGACTTTTGCATAAGAGTTTGTATTCCATCCTTTTTAGATTTGATTGGAACACTAAAAAAGACTAAATCCACAATCGAACGCGTTCTTAGATATACATTTAATAGTAACTAATTCCATATGGAAGTTGTTATATATACATTACATGGTACAAATAGCTAGAAAACTTATAAACATTAACAAGTATTCAGCTGACCTAACTTGAAATCGCAAGCAAAACTCGCGTATGATGTGCACGGAGCTTTTTGCCGGGAAGAGGCGAAACTCCTTTCTTCGCTAATGTTAGTGAAAACGTGGAACACAAGCAAAAAGTGATGAGATGGAGGCAAAAATCGGCAAGAACTATTTCCCCTGTTTAGCACTACATTTTCCCAGGATTTTACGTGCTACCAAAATTTCATTCGGAGTCTCTTAATTTCCGACAAATGGATCCAAGTTTTAGGAAAAAGAGAACATGTGGCCTCCAAATATTAAACTATTAACCATTTAACTACCAACGCTTTCCAAAAGATGAGGCATTTGTCCACAGATTTGATGTCACATAGAATGGAATAATTTCAGTTAACATTTGCCATGGGAAAAGAAGCATCAATGGTAGAAGAGTTAGCATTCTTGAGGTGATGCCTCGTTCTCTCAGCGCTCAGCTCACGTTATAGAACCTTTTCATACTCGAATTCGGCCGCATCTCTATTATTGACAAACACGCGTAATACGGTTTTAAAAGGTATGTGGCACAATCTTTGCAACTGTGCAGCCGAGATTCTGCAGTGGCAAAACTTCCATTGTAGGCCGCAATGAGGGAAGTTTTCCGTTTCCCCCTCTTCTAACTGAGGTGAGTAAATTATTGGGGTAAATAGAAGAGTGTGTTGCCAAGGGATACAAGCCACACTTATCGGGGGCTCCATTCTTTTCTCTGAAATTTGCAGTATTAATGATACCGGTGTACGTACAGTTGTCCTCAGAGTTTTGGGGGAACTGGAGAATTGCCACTCGTGACATGTTTAATGTCACCAGGGTGAGTGAGATGGCACTGTTTAATGCTGTATCACTTATGCCTTCCCCGGTAATGCTAACTACGTTGCTGTTACAAATGTAATAGTGGCCTGAATTAAGCCTGAATTTTAGTGCCACATTAGGACACTATCCTGCTGGACGATACTTTTGGATCCGATGCTGCACCGTTATTTATGACTGCTGTTACAGATATGCTACAGCTACCAACTGTAGACTGCGATGTGCAGCTGGAAGACTTAAATTATACTGCCGACTGCTCGTTGCATTGAACTAAATGACAAAAGAATATTGCACAATTTTCGACTCCTTGGTTAAATTTCTCAATCCTCTGTTGGTGCCATGACATCGCTACATCATGATATATACCAAAGTTACACTATACTTATCCAGTGGTACAACTGACTTGTTGGGTCGACCCTGACAATACAACAGTGAGTAAGCATTACTGATGTCGGTCCCATAACACTGGACAAAACCTTTGATCCATCCATCTGTTAAAATGCTCTGGTATCCTCTAAATTTTGGAGTAAACCACTGGTATGCATGTACGCTCATATATTAGGGATGCCCCAGGATTTGACGGTGATTAAATGACAAGGTGCTGTAACTGGCAGAATTGAGGCATATCAAACATGTTAATACAAGGAGCTGGGATTCACTACGGTAAGCAGGTACAACAGGGCACCACACATTCAGATTCTGGAAAGCTACTAGGAATGTTTTTTTTAGGATGATTATAATTTAAAAGTGATGCATTATCATTTGGTATTGTGTGTACATGAAAGGGAAGATGTATACAAATGGACATGTATTGCCACCTCTGATGGTGTTACAAATGGCCAATATAATTGTCTCAACCTGTGAATACATCTTATGAGGAATCAGAGTTTGGAACCAATCTGAAATCTGCATTGTAAAAATAATGGTGGTGTTTCTGATGTCTGGTGAAAATTATTTTTAAAAATCTGGCTCATATGTGAATTCAAATTTTTAACCCCCTATTATACAACATTTATGGGACCCATGTCATGTTGCCATCTGCAAAAATTCACTTCCAAGAATGAAGTACAAGATCCTTCAGAGCATCTTGAACCCCAAGTGGTGTGTAGCAGATTCACCACATGCAAGTTACAGTATAACTTTTAGCCAGGCCAACCTCTGTTGGCTGCAAATCTAATGTGGAAATTCAAGGTTTAAAGTTCTTATTAGCTGAGCTATAAAATAAAGATGGACAAGGGCACAACCTTCTTTTCTCATTTCCTTTGAAACAGCATTTGTTAGTGTAAGAAAAAGCCTTAACATATTCTTGATGTTTCTGAAGGTGTTCTACTCAGCCATACAGGTCATAAAAACAGGACTGTGAAGGCAAAAAAATGGTTGCTGTCAGCTCAGCAGCCCCATGCTCTACTGTTTATTTCTGGCTACCCTTTAAGTAGATTCTAAAAGTGCTATCTTGGATTTCACTTCTTTTAGCATGGGTCTAAAAAATAATGAAATGTAGCTTTTTTTTAGAACTGTGTATATATTTGCATGTTGCACATGTATACACTGTGGTGGAGAATGCATGTTTTTTGTAACATTGTTACTGCTCTTTTTGGAATCAATACAAAAGAACAACATCCTGTAAAACCATGTAAAGAGTGGGGAGACTGGAGATAGAAAGGTGGGAGGCTGGTGGTAGTCATTGGTCATATTTGTTTGGGTAATTAGGAGCTGAATTAATAAAATAAAATTTTAAAAAAGATGATTTCCAGAATAACAGTGAATTTAGAAATGTCACGATAAACACAATCCTGATGCCCTGGCCAATATTCCTCCCTGAACCAACACCAGAACTAATTAATTAGTCATTCATCTTGTTGTTTGTGAGATCTTGCTCTGTACAAAATGGCTGCTATATCTGCCGACATAACAACAATTACATCATTTGTATGTGAAGTACTTTGAGACACGTTTGAGGCATGTGGTAAGGCATTATACAAACAGCAAGTCTTTCTAGTTGTGAGACCAATTGTTCGACTAGGTTAGAGACTAATGCAGAAGTCTCTGCAGAATAAAACTATAAGCAATGGCATAAATGGTGTATGCCTTCCGATATCCATCTGGGTATTGCCTTCCCTTCTCCCCCTTCCATCACAGTTGTCTTTCAAATATTTATTTAATAGAACCTAATTTGCAACTTCACTCACTTACCATGGCTTTAAAAGAAGAAAAGCAAAAAGGCACTAACATTGTACAGGTGGATTATGTTAATAAATGAACAGTTTTTAAAACTCTATTTGAAAAAAAATATTTTTAGTTGTAATTTCTTCTACTAGTCTCCATCCAGCAGCCAAGGTAGATAACGTGAAACCACTGCACAGGACTGGAGTTTAACTTTAGGGAAATTTACTCTGTGTACTAGGCACAGCAAAAGATTGAATTTATGATTCCAGCATACATCTAGCCACATCTAGCGTACAAAGGAAATCTTCACCCAATGAAAAGTTGCAGTATGAAATTAAAGTATAATTTATGTTCGCACAATCTTAACATTACTTATTTAGTACCTTTAAACTTCAATATGTTACCAGTCTTCATATCATGGAATCATAGAATCATAGAATCTTACAGAACAAAAGGAAGTCATGTCGCCTGTCATGCCTGTGTTGGCTCTTGAAAGAGCTGTCCAATTTAGTCCCATACCCCAGCTTTTCTCTCATAAACCTGCAAATTAGTGCTCTTCAAGTACATGTCCAATTGCCTTTCGAAAGTTCCTTTGAATCTGCTTCCACCACCCTTTCCAGTAGTGCATTCCAGATCTTAACAACCTTCTGTGTGAAAACATTTTCTCCTAATTTCCCCTCTAGTTATTTTGCCAATTATTTTAAATCTATGACCTCTGGTTACCAACCCACTTGCCAGAGGAAACAATTTCTCCCCAGTTTTTTTTAATTTGTTCATGGGATGTGGGCACCGCTGGCAAGGCCAGCATTTATTGCCCATCCCTAATTACCCTTGAGAAGGTGGTGCTGAGTTGCCTTCGTGAACCACTGCAGAACGTGTGGTGAAGGTTCTCCTACAGTGCTGTTAGGTAGGGAGTTCCAGGATTATGACACAGCGACGATGAAGGAACGGCAATATATTTCCAAGTCAGGATGGTATGTGACTTGGAGGGGAACTTGCAGATGGTGTTGTTCCCATGTGCCAGCTGCCCTTATCCATCGAGGTGGTAGAGGTCGCGGGTTTGGGAGGTGATGTCAAAAACGCCTTGGCGAGTTGCTGCAGTGCATCCTGTGAATGGTACACACTGCAGCCACTGTGTGCCGGTGGTGGAGGGAGTGAATGTTTAGGGTGGTGGATGGGGTGCCAATCAAGCTGGCTGCTTTGTCCTGGATAGTATTGAGCTTCTTGAATGTTGTTGGAGTTGCACTCATCCAGCCAAGTGGAGAGTATTCCATCACACTCCTGACTTGTACCTTGTAGATGGTGGAAAGGCTTTGGGCACTCAGGAAGTGAGTCACTTGCCACAGAATACACAGCCTCTGACCTGCTCTTGTAGCCACAGTATTTATGTGGCTGGTCCAGTTAAGTTTCTGGTCAATGGTGACTCCCAGTATGTTGATGGTGGGGGATTCGGCGATGGTAATGCTGTTGAATGTCAAGGGGAGGTGGGTAGATTCTCTCTTGTTGGAGATGGTCATTGCCTGGCACTTGTCTGGCACGAATGTTACTTGCCACTTATCAGCCCAAGCCTGGATGTTGTCCAGGTCTTGTTGCATGTGGGCACAGACCGCTTCATTATCTGAGGGGTTGCGAATGGAACTGAACACTGTGCAATCATCAGTGAACATCCCCATTTCTGACCTTATGATGGAGGGAAGGTCATTGATGAAGCAGCTGAAGATGGTTGGGCCTAGGACACTGTCCTCAGGAACTCCTGCAGCAATGTCCTGGGGCTGAGATGATTGGCCTCCAACAACCACTACCATCTTCCTTTGTGCTAGGTATGACTCCAGCCATTGGAGAGTTTTCCCCCTGATTCCCACTGACTTCAATTTTACGAGGGCTCCTTGGTGCCACATTCGGTCAAATGCTGCCTTGATGTGAAGGGCAGTTACTCTCACCTCACCTCTGGTATTCAGCTCTTTTGCCCATGCTAGGACCAAGGCTGTAATGAGGTCTGGAGCCGAGTGGTCCTGGCGGAACTCAAATTGAGCATCGGTGAGCAGATTATTGGTGAGTAAGTGCCGCTTGATAGCACTGTCGATGACACTTTCCATCACTTTGCTGATGATTGAGAGTAGACTGATGGGGCGGCAATTGGCCGGATTGGATTTATCCTGCTTTTTGTGGACAGGACATACCTGGGCAATTTTCCACATTGTCGGGTGTATACCAGTGTTGTAGCTGTAATGGAACAGTTTGGCTAGAGGCACGGCTAGTTCTGGAGCACAAGTCTTCAGCACTACTGCTGGGATGTTGTCGGGGCCCATAGCCTTTGTTGTATCCAGTGCACTCAGCCATTTCTTGATATCACGTGGAGTGAATCGAATTGGCTGAAGACTGACTTCTGTGATGGTGGGGATATTGGGAGGAGGCCGAGATGGATCATCTACTCGGCACTTCTGGCTGAAGATAGTTGCAAATGCTTCAGCCTTGTCTTTTGCTCTCACATGCTGGACTCTGCCATCATTGAGGATGGGGATGTTTACAGAGCCTTCTCCTTCCGTTAGTTGTTTAACTGTCCATCACCATTCATGACTGGATGTGGCAGGACTGCAGAGCTTTGATCTGATCTGTTGGTTGTGGACTCGCTTAGCTCTGTCTATAGCATGTTACTTCCGCTGTTTAGCATGCATGTAGTCCTGTGTTGTAGCTTCACCAGGTTGGCACCTCATTTTTAGGTACACCTGGTGCTGCTCCTGGCATGCTCTTCTACACTCCTCATCGAACCAGGGTTGATCCCCTGGCTTGTTGGTGATGATAGAGTGAGGAATATGCCGGGCCATGAGGTTACAGATTGTGCTGGAATACAATTCTGCTGCTGCTGATGGCCCACAGTGCCTCATGGATGCCCAGTTTTGAGCTGCTGGATCTGTTCTGAATCTATTCCCATTTAGCACGGTGGTAGTGCCACACAACAAGTTGGATGGTGTCCTCAGTGCGAAGATGGGACTTCATCTCCACGAGGACTGTGCGGTGGTCACTCCTACCAATACTGTCATGAACAGATGCACCTGTGACAGATAGATTGGTGAGGATGACGTCAAGTAGGTTTTTCCCTCGTGTTTGTTCGCTCACCACCTGCCGCTGGCCCATTCTGGCAGCTATGTCCTTCAGGACTCAGCCAGCTCGGTCAGTTGTGGTGCTACCGAGCCACTCTTGATGATGGACCTTGAAGTCCCCCAACCAGAGTACATTCTGTGCCCTTGCTACCCTCAGTGCTTCCTCCAAATGGTGCTCAACTTGGAGGAGTACTGATTCATTAGCTGAAGGAGAACGGTAGGTGGTAATCAGCAGGAGGTTTCCTTGCCCATGTTTGACCTGATGCCACGAGATTTCATGGGGTCTGGAGTCAATGTTGAGAACTCCCATGGCCACTCCCTCCTGCCTGCATATCACTGTACCACCACCTCTGGAGGGTCTGTCCTGCCGGTGGGACAGGACAGTACCCATGCTTCTCCAAGTGAAAATTAATTTTGTCCTTGACAACGGTCTCCAGTAATTTACCCTCCACTGACGTTAGACTGACTGGCCTGTAATTACCAGGTTTGTCCCTCTCCCCCTTTTTGAACAGGGGTGTAATATTTGCAATCCTCCAGTCCTCTGGCACTATTCCCATAGCCAAGGAGGATTGAAAGATTATACTGCCATCAGAGCTTTTGCTATCTCCACCCTTACTTCCCTCAGCAACCTGGGATGCATCCCATCTGGACCGGGTGACTTGTTATCTTTGAGTGATACCAACCTATTTAGCACTTCCTTTCTACTTATTTTTATCCTATCCAATATCTCTAGTCCCTCCTCCTCTACTGCAAAATTAACATCGGATATAAAATATCTTCAAACATTAAAATACTTTCCAACTTCAACTTGCTACATAATATCTTATTTAAAAAGGAAAAAAAAATTGCTTGATCATTGCTTAAAAAATAGAAAACAGGTTACAAAACTCCTAACTGCTTTTGTCCTAATGTGGATCCTCACTGTTTTGTCTGCACACTTACTGCCATTACAGAAGCAAAGGAATTGCTGTCACTGCCAATATATTTTGTATCCAATATGAAGTAAGTGCCCCGATGTGGGAGTTTTTATTCGGCCTCCTGCTGTCTGACCAATACCCTGCCTGCCAATAAGGCCAAGTTGACTATATTTCACAGGCCTAGCTCAATTCCATCTCAGGCTGACACTGGCAAGGCTGCATTTATTGCTGATCACTAGCTGCCCTGAGAAGGTAGTGGTGAGCCTTCTCCTTGAGCTGCTGCAGTCCTTCTGGCGATGGTGCTCCTACAATGGCATTAGTTGTAGTGGGGTGAGTACGCTGTTTCCTTTTAATCCAAGGTAGATAGTAAAACCCCCACCTCAGGAGGATTTTCAGCATAGTTTCACAAGACACCTGAGCACAGTGAAAAATGAAGTTTAGAAATGTCATAGGCAGGTTCCCCTGATACCTCAGTTTAGCTTACCTTTTAAGCAGATAAGCCAGTCAGAGCGGAAAAATCCTGAATTCAACGCTCAGTGCATACTGATCTCAGCTGAGATAGTGGGTGGAGGTTGGAGGTGGGGGTGGTTGTGTCAAAATTGGCCTCAGTCTTTCTATGTTAGGGACAGGAGGAAAAACAGGTTTCCTGATTGCTATCTATCAGCTGCTCTTAGGAGTTGTGTGTGCATACATTATCTGAATATAGAGCTGGGCTGAACTGTGATATCCTTAATAGTTGAATAGTCAACTGCACTCATTGTCAAGGCTGGGACATAAATAATGACACCTTCATGAGTTACCAGAATCAACACGATTAGGAGAGGAGGGGAGTGAAGGAAATGATCAAGAAAGAAAAAAATGTTAGTTGTAGCTTTTAAACTTAATTTTTAATCTAGATAGTGTTAGGAGACAATTGTTAGGACAGTCATCTCAGTGCTAACACTAATGTTTAACTGACATTTGGATATTTTTCTCTACAGAGGGAGGGTCAGCAGTACATGTTAGGTTTGCTAGCCTTGTATCATTCTAAACAGGTACCAGTTTCAAACCAATAATCAAGCCATTAGTCCATTGAAGAACTTCAAGAAACTGTATATTTAGATTTTGGGAGTCCAGTTTTCCAGTTTACAGTGCAGATTAGTTTTAACAGTGGGGAAGGAGAAAAATAGGTGACAAAATGTATGACCACCACCGGAATGGGGGGCTGGAAAGCTCCTTGCCTCCATCCCTTTTGTACAGGTAGTCAATTGGTTTCTTGATCACTTACATGTACTGTGCTACACCTCTAAAGCTGCTAATAGAATCTTAGAATCTTACAGAAGGAGGCCATTCGGTCCACCATGCCTGTGCTGGCTTTTTGAAAGCTTTATCCATTCAGTCCCACTTACCTGCTCATTCCCCGTTACCCTGCAAATTTTTCCTTTTCAAGTATATATCCAATTCCCTTTTGAAAGTTACTACTGAATCTGCTTCCACCAACCTTTCAGGCAGTGCATTCCAGATCATAACAAGTCATGTTTAAAAACATTTCTTCTCATCTCCCCTTTTGTTGGAGAAAAAATAAAACAGTAGTTTAAAATTTTTTCAATATTCACAGCCAAATGTTTAAGAAAATATTTTAAACCTTTTTTTAATCAATATTAAGGAATTAAATTAGTGCCAAATTTACACATGAACTAAGGGTGCATTTATATTACATTTTCAGCATTGCAGGAAAGTGTTTTCCACTTCTTTGTGATGCTAAGTGTCAATATAACAGTTGGGTCAGATCACTAATCTGACCCTGTAGCACACTCGTCACTGCAAAGTAAACCCTTGGAAGCTGGCGTTTCACAGCACAACTGAAAATGCCTTGATGCAATATAAATGGTTGCCCCAGAGGTATGGTGCATAGCAGAGTGTGGTATCACAATGTCACATGACCACCTCACTGGAGCTGTGCACCAGCTTCACAGTTGGGGACACAAGGGGGACTTCAGAATCTGGAATACAGTATAAATTGGCTAACAGCAATAAGGTGAACCCTAGAGTATGGTCCAGGTGTCCTGGCCAATATTTATCCCTCAACAAACATCACTAAAAAAAATTATCTGGTCATTTATCTCATTGCTGTTTGTGGGACCTTGCTGACAAATTGGCTGTGGTGTTTTCCCACATTGTAACAGTGATTACAATTCAAAAGTATATTATTGGCTATGAAACGCTTTGGAACATCCTGAGGTTGTGAAAGTCGCTATACAAATGCAAATACTTCCTTTTCTTTCTATAGCTGCTCACTGATATCCATTGCCTAATGTCTGATGTAGCAATAGCATAAGGCAGTCAATCTGTTTACTGTCTCTGCCTTGCCATCCAGGTAGTCGCAACAACACCACATTAAAAGCACAGAAATCATTTCAAAACCACCAAACCTTTTGTATAAATTGAATAGTCGAAGGTAAAGACATGATTCCGTCTCCATCTCACTCTGAGCTAATTGTAAGCAATTCAGCCACCACTGGTGAATTGTGAACCAGCCTCACCCATACTTAAGAGGGTCATATCCCCAACATATACCCTCTGACTCTCCTCTCATATCCTCAAAACACACCATTGGAGCATAGCTACACAACTTTAATGGTGATTTAGGACATACCTTTGTTAAATATATCAGAAAGGTAAACGTTTATAGACAATTGCAATGGCATCAATGTACATTTTGTTGTTCATCAGAAATGAATGGTTTGACAAGTTGAATGACTTTTCAAGGACTAATTATTGCGATAGTTGGCCAGAAATCGATAGATAGCAGTGTGACGTCTTTCCAACTGGTTTCCTATATTTGCACACGACTGTGCTCCAGAAAATTATGTTGCTGGGAGTGTTCCATAATATTGTTTTTAATGGTTCTGTGGAAATAACTATTGGATTTCACGCTTTCTTTGAATTCGAAACAAACAGCAAGTATGGACTCTGCCTTTGCTTCTGTAGGATCCTAAAGTTGCTTTTTTCAGTTCATAATGCTTTTTTTTATTCGTTCACGGGATGTGGGCGTCGCTGGCAAAGCCGGCATTTATTGCCCATCCCTAATTGCCCTCGAGAAGGTGGTGGCGAGCCGCCTTCTTGAACCGCTACGTTCTATCGTTACACTTATGCTCACATTTCTGTTGTGATTAGCAATGTTCTGTACAAATAATACTTCTAGGTAAGTTTACATTCTTTATCGGTTGATCGTTGGGATATCATTTATATATCCAGTTGGGTAGCAATAATTACCCATGTAAACCCATCTGCTTCCTAATAACGTTCTACGCTTGCAAGTTTGACTTTAAATATGATACTGGAGTTCCATGCAGTACGGAGGGGCGTCTCCTGCAGTCGGGCCAAGCTAATAAATTAGAATGAACTCGCATTTTTATCGGTTTTTATCTCTACTTTCATCGCAAATGGGTCAGCAAAGAAGGGGGGCTACTTGTACCCTATGTTAAACAGTATTATGCCGTGTGCTTTGTATTTAGCGCTCACTTCTGGAGTTTTAAAATTACCCTGCCTTTTCGCACTGCTCTGCTTTAAACCACAAGTCTTTTCATCATACAATAGTTTCCTTCTATGCATTTCATTTTATTGTTTACTTAGTGTATTGATAAACAGAACATAAATATGAACATCAATGCAACATTTTGAAAATAAAGTCACGTTATAGCATTTTAAGTCGACATTGTTTTTCTTTAGAAAACTGTAACCTTCATTGTTGTCCTTATTTTATTTAACTGTTTTTTCACGTTCCGTGACTTTTTAATAATAAAAACACACCAAAATTGTCATCTTAGCAAAGCAGTCAGGATCAATAAAAACATTTGAGTGGCAGCAAGAGTTGAACAATGATACACTACATCTGGATCCGGAGAGTGTACCAAGGATTCTGCAAAAGGCTCATAGGCCTAAAACAGTATCAAGTACAGTAATGAGTAAAAAGGAATCCAGTAACTACCGCTCATGGAGCGCTCTCCCTATAGATCATTCACAAAGGATGATGTCAACTGATCTGAAAAACCAACCATGGGAGAAATTTCATGAATTAATAAATCTACAGTAAATAATGAGCCCGGGTGGATAGAACTGACTTGGACTCACATTTTTGCAAACCCTAAACTTGTTCAAACATTTTTAAGATCTTTGGGGTTCAGCTCGAGTCCCAACCCTGGATCCTCAGATGGGCTTTACATATACATGCCAGCAGGGCAATATGCCTGCTGTCACTGGGCATACTGGCCCACTGATGGGTCTCTAAGCTGAGGACAAGGAAACTTCTGGCCAGGGATTCCTCACCCCTTTTATCATGCCCATCTGATGCTGGTGTATTTGTTTGGGGCAGAAGAAGGCTCACCTCAAACAAGACCTGCAGAAACTGGTGGGGAAGCCCAGGAACCAAGGGATCTGGTATATTTGGCTACAGGTCTAATTTCCAGCCCTTATGCCATACTCCTGTATGGCAAGAATGCACCAGGAGAGATGAGAATCTTTGGCCCCACCACCTCTTACAATGCAGCATTCTCTAAAATATAGGACTAGTCCTTAGTTTCTTAAGCTCAGTTTCACCTCAATGCCATTAACTTTTAACGTGATAATTTACCCTTATATGCAAGCTGAGGTTAATTATAAGTATTACATGGCTTTGTTGGAATATTTTACTTTAGTGATTGCAGAATTTCGGTGCTGCAACTAATTACTTTCAACGATATCTTTCTGTCCTGGTTTCTGCTTGTCGGGGTCGAATAACTATAATTGACAATGATGGTTTCTGTTGGAGCTATAAAATTATTCATTTCAACAGAGCTAATTCAATATATTCTTCCTATTATTTGTGCCACAAAGGTGGTAAAATAGAAATCAGTCAATATTTGTGTACTTCTCTGATGGAAATGCAGTTTTTCAGCAGAGTAACAATAAAGTTAATATGTATGGTAAAGACTGCTTTGCAGCAAGTAATACACGAACATACGAACATATGAAATTGATGGGAAGGAAAAGACCAGCTGGTCCATCAAGCCTGCCCCACATCCATGATGGCTAGACCATCATGGCTAAACACTGCTTCCCTCCCCCAACCTCCCACCCTCACACCCACCCCCGCAGCCATGTAATCTCCTGGGAGAGGCAAAAAACAGAAAAATCCTAGGGCCAATAAGGGAAAAAATACTCTGTAAAATTCCTCTCTAACCAGGCAATTGAAACCAGTCCAGGAGATTACATGGACCAAGTGTTATCTATAAAGACACTTACCTTCTACATAATGCGATCTCTGCCCCAGTCAGGAACTGGTCCAGCTCCTTCTTGAAGGCAGAGAGTCAGCAGCCCCCACACCAGCCGGCAATGTATTCCAGAGGCTCACAATTCTCTGGGAAAAGAAGAACTGCCTAACATCCAGTCTAATCCTACACTTCCATTGTTTAAACTTGTGTCCCCTGGTCCTCACCAACCAGTTATACTGGAATAATCTATCAACAGGGATGCTTCCAGCCCTTTAATTATTTTATAGACCTCTATCAGGTCACCTCTAAATCTACGCTGCTCCAAAGTAAATAGACCAAGGTCCTTGAGCCTAGCTGAGTAGCTGAGGTTCTTTTGCATAATGTGATGCAATTTGCATACTCGGCTGTGCATATGTTGATCTTATTTCATTTCAATTTTTATTTATTTGTGTGCTCATCACAGATGTGTGCTCATCAATAAGAGGGATATCAGGATCATGCATCAGAACAGAATTCTACTTTGTGTACCCGCTGCTAATATCATAGGCAGCAGCAGCATGAAAATCTTTTTTTTACTGTGTCCCAACATCCAACTCCAACCTGAAAAGAGTACCCCCAACTGCAACAGGTACCCTTCAATTCTTCATACTTATAGCATTGCCGACCAACATCCACTGAGAGCTGAATTGATAGTGGCCAAATTAATTTCATGCAGAGAAGAAGCTTCTCTTGTTAGTCTCAGCTGGATTAAAACCAGGTCCTGCAGGTGAAAGAGGACCATTCTTGACCTAGTGTGCCATCCTGGTCGTTCTGGGGTATGTTTTGCTCCAAGATTAAGAGTAAACTGATCTCCAAGATTAAGAGTAAACTGATCTCCTAGTATGTCCACTACTAAAACAATGGTTTTCCCCTGGAAATACTTGAGGTTAAGGTAAATACTCAATGGATTATGCAAATTGCAGCACATTATGCAGAATTCTAAATGTTCTTAAGTGGTGATGTATCAGTTAACAGCAGCTTCTGGGTGAAACAATAATAACTATGATTTCATAACCGGAAGGTAGTTGTAGTGAATGTAGAACAGAAAGTTTTTGAAACCATTTGCACGATGTCATGCAATGACTACCAAGCAACCAGAATATCAGGGTGTACAATCAGAAACATAGAATATGAATCCAATAAAATAATTTAATGCTATATGTTTAGAGTTTACAGTTTTCAGGATTTTGTGTTTATTTTAGGAATTTTTCTTTATTTGAAAAGTCTAAAGTACAGCAAAACCAGATGAAAACCTATAAACTTAATCATATATTTGTACGACGGCTAACAGTCTAAAACTAGTAGTGGAAGCTTGTTTCAGAGGAACAGTACCCAGTTTATACTGCTTGGCTCAAACTGTAATTTTCCTGACCCAGAATGTGCTCAGGCGTGTGCAGATGTCTTCTCCCACCAGATAAAAATTAAATGTTTAGAGAGTACAGCAGGAGTGGATTACTGTCTAAACATTTAAATCAACTCAGGGTCCATTGAAAAAATCCTCAAAAGGCTCTGGGCATCCTTAAAGAGTGGCTAGATACTACACTGGAATCATAATTCATGTGATGTCAAAAGCCAAATTGAGTGAGATTATCTCCTCTGGGGGTTGTCATGTCTCTTCTCTCTAAAGTCAGGCTAGGTGCAGACTGCTATTTTAGCATTACTGCCAAGTGGAAACCATTATGCGGTAACACAAAAGCTGCAGTATAAATGCACCCTAAGTATCTGCTTCACACTATTTAGTCTGAGGAAGCAAGCATTAAAATGATGGCGATGGCGCAGAGGGAAATGTGGAGTGAAGAGTCTTGGGGGGCTATTGAATGGAAAGTTAGAATTATGGAGCTGTGTTTGAGAGTTCAATTCCCTTGAGGTTTATTGCCTAGTAACACAGGTAGATAATCGAGGAGGATCAAAAACTATTAAAATTGTATATTAGTTTTTTTTCGTGTTAACAAGTTTCGTGGAGACCCCAGATCTGGACACTGGAACCAAGTAGATTTAATTATCATCTGTAGAAAGCATCAACAGGATGTTCTTCATACTTGCAGTTTTCACAGAGCAGATTGCGACACAGATCATACACTTGTATGCTGAAAAATAAGGCTTACACCAAGGAAATTCCATTGTACCAAATAATGTTGTTGCCACGTATTAATATCAAAACCACAAAAGACCAAGGAAAGTGTTTCCAATTTACTGCAAGTCTCAAAGAAGCCAAGTTATCGATTCCACTTCTCCTGAATGTTGATGCAGCATGGAATACACTCAGAACTAATATAAACAAAACTACAATCTTAGCTTATGGTAAAAAGACTGTAGAAGATAAAGATCGGTTTACAGTATATTCTGAGGAAATGGTTCCAGTTATTAAAGCAAAACGCACAGCATAGCTCCACCACAGAATGAATCCCTCTCCTGAGACATGCTAATCTCAGAGTGTCCAAAAGCAAATTGCAATGAACAGCAAGAAATTGTGCTCAATCATATTGGCTAGATATGTGTGAGAAGGTACAAATGTTCTTTGAAAATGGAAACCAAGGAGATACATATGATGGAATAAAGAAAGCAATAGGTCATTCAATCAAGAAGATTTCCCCACCTAAATTGAGCAATTGAAACAGTTTCACTGACAGAGATAAGCAGATGAAATGCTGGGTAGAATACTTTCATGAACTTTATTCACATGAAACTATTGTTTCTGAAACAGCATTAAATGTGACCCCAGGAACTTGATATAGAGCCATCCATAAATGAGCTTGAAAAGATAATCATCACTCTAGCATTAGGAAAGGTGCAGGAAAAGATGGGATTCCAGCTGAAGTACTAAAACAAGAATGACAGGCTGTGCTTAAGCATTTGTACAATGTCTTGCTTGCATGCTGGAGGAAAGGATAGGTACCACAAGACATGAAGGATGTCAACATCATTTTGTTGTACAAGAACAAAAGAGATCGGAGCAATTGCACAACTATAAGGGAATTTCTCTCCTTAGTGTTGGTGCAAAAGCATTTGCATGAGTCATTCTTAAAAGATTGCAAATAATTGTTTAATTTGTTTATCCAGCGAGTCAGTGCAGTGTCAGTAGATCAACAATTGACATGGTATTTGCATTAAGATATCTGCAAGTAAAAGGTCAAGAGCAGGTAAAACCTCTTTATATGGCCTTTATCGATTTTACAAAGGCTTTTGATCTGATCAGCAGAAAGCGTCTTTTCCAGCTGTTGGAGAAAGTTGGTAGCCCCCAGTCCTCCTCAGTCTGATTCAATCCTTCCATGATGGTACAAAGGCTACAATCCAGTATGATGGTAATCAATATGTCAGTTTTGAAATTCATAGTGGTGTCAAACAGGGATGTGACTTTGGTATATTCTTCTCTCTGCTGCTTTGTTATGCTTTCTCATCTAGTCCTGAAGGTTGTTATACTCCATACAAGATCAGATGGAAAACTCTTCAATATTGCAAGCTTAAAAACAAAAAGTAAAATCAAACATCTGTTGATAAGAGAACTTCTTTTCACTGACGATGCAATGCTCGTTGCATACAGTGAAATCGAACTTGAACAATTTTGCAATTGCTTTTCACTAGCTTGTGATGAATTTGGACTAACCATCAGTGTAAAGAAGAAAGTGATCATGGCACTTGATGTTTTGACTGCACCAGAAGTTTCAATAGCTAACACCATGCTAGAAGTTGTACATAAGATCTGCTACCTAGGATCAACTGTATCAGATAACTGATCTCTAGATGATGAGCTAAATTCATACATTGGAAAACCAGCAACCACATTTGGCCAATTGACTAAGCATGTGTGGAAGAAGAAGAAATTAACATTAAACACTAAGCTAGCGGCCTACCAAATGTGTGTTTTTTTTTATTCGTTCACGGGATGTGGGCGTCGCTGGCAAGGCCGGCATTTATTGCCCATCCCTAATTGCCCTCGAGAAGGTGGTGGTGAGCCGCCTTCTTGAACCGCTGCAGTCCGTGTGGTGACGGTTCTCCCACAGTGCTGTTAGGAAGGGAGTTCCAGGATTTTGACCCAGTGACAATGAAGGAACGGCGATATATTTCCAAGTCGGGATGGTGTGTGACTTGGAGGGGAACGTGCAGGTGGTGTTGTTCCCATGCGCCTGCTGCCCTTGTCCTTCTTGGTGGTAGAGGTCGCGGGTTTGGGAGGTGCTGTCGAAGAAGCCTTGGCGAGTTGCTGCAGTGCATCCTGTGGATGGTGCACACTGCAGCCACAGTGCGCCGGTGGTGAAGGGAGTGAATGTTTAGGGTGGTGGATGGGGTGCCAATCAAGCGGGCTGCTTTATCTTGGATGGTGTCGAGCTTCTTGAGTGTTGTTGGAGCTGCACTCATCCAGGCAAGTGGAGAGTATTCCATCACACTCCTGACTTGTGCCTTGTAGATGGTGGAAAGGCTTTGGGGAGTCAGGAGGTGAGTCACTCGCCGCAGAATACCCAGCCTCTGACCTGCTCTCGTAGCCACAGTATTTATATGGCTGGTCCAGTTAAGTTTCTGGTCAATGGTGACCCCCAGGATGTTGATGGTGGGGGATTCGGCGATGGTAATGCCGTTGAATGTCAAGGGGAGGTGGTTAGACTCTCTCTTGTTGGAGATGGTCATTGCCTGGCACTTATCTGGCGCGAATGTTACTTGCCACTTATCAGCCCAAGCCTGGATGTTGTCCAGGTCTTGCTGCATGCAGGCTCGGACTGCTTCATTATCTGAGGGGTTGCGAATGGAACTGAACACTGTGCAGTCATCAGCGAACATCCCCATTTCTGACCTTATGATGGAGGGAAGGTCATTGATGAAGCAGCTGAAGATGGTTGGGCCTAGGACACTGCCCTGAGGAACTCCTGCAGCAATGCCCTGGGGCTGAGATGATTGGCCTCCAACAACCACTACCATCTTCCTTTGTGCTAGGTATGACTCCAGCCACTGGAGAGTTTTCCCCCTGATTCCCATTGACTTCAATTTCACTGGGGCTCCTTGGTGCCACACTCGGTCAAATGCTGCCTTGATGTCAAGGGCAGTCACTCTCACCTCACCTCTGGAATTCAGCTCTTTTGTCCATGTTTGGACCAAGGCTGTAATGAGGTCTGGAGCCGAGTGGTCCTGGCGGAACCCAAACTGAGCATCGGTGAGCAGGTTATTGGTGAGTAAGTGCCGCTTGATAGCACTGTCGACGACACCTTCCATCACTTTGCTGATGATTGAGAGTAGACTGATGGGGCGGTAATTGGCCGGATTGGATTTGTCCTGCTTTTTGTGGACAGGACATACCTGGGCAATTTTCCACATTGTCGGGTGGATGCCAGTGTTGTCGCTGTACTGGAACAGCTTGGCTAGAGGCGCAGCTAGTTCTGGAGCACAAGTCTTCAGCACTACAGCTGGAATGTTGTCAGGGCCCATAGCCTTTGCTGTATCCAGTGCACTCAGCCGTTTCTTGATATCACGTGGAGTGAATCGAATTGGCCGAAGACTGGCTTCCGTGATGGTGGGGATATCGGGAGGAGGCTGAGATGGATTATCCACTCGGCACTTCTGGCTGAAGATGGTTGCAAACGCTTCAGCCTTGTCTTTTGCACTCACGTGCTGGACTCCGCCATCATTGAGAATGGGGATGTTTGCAGAGCCTCCTCCTCCCGTTAGTTGTTTAATTGTCCACCACCATTCACGACTGGATGTGGCAGGACTGCAGAGCTTTGATCTGATCCGTTGGTTGTGGAATCGCTTAGCTCTGTCTATAGCATGTTGCTTCCGCTGTTTAGCATGCATGTAGTCCTGAGTTGCAGCTTCACCAGGTTGGCACCTCATTTTTAGGTACGCCTGGTGCTGCTCCTGGCATGCTCTTCTACACTCCTCATTGAACCAGGGTTGATCCCCTGGCTTGTTGGTAATGGTAGAGTGAGGAATATGCCGGGCCATGAGGTTACAGATTGTGCTGGAATACAATTCTGCTGCTGATGGCCCACAGCGCCTCTTGGATGCCCAGTTTTGAGCTGCTAGATCTGTTCTGAATCTATCCCATTTAGCACGGTGGTCGTGCCACACAACACGTTGGATGGTGTCCTCAGTGCGAAGACGGGATTTCATCTCCACGAGGACTGTGCGGTGGTCACTCCTACCAATACTTTCATGGACAGATGCATTTGCGACAGGTAGATTGGTGAGGACGAGGTCAAGTAAGTTTTTCCCTCGTGTTGGTTCGCTCACCACCTGCCGCAGGCCCAGTCTAGCAGCTATGTCCTTCAGGACTCGGCCAGCTCGGTCAGTAGTGGTGCTACCGAGCCACTCTTGGTGATGGACATTGAAGTCCCCCACCCAGAGTACATTTTGTGCCCTTGCTACCCTCAGTGCTTCCTCCAAGTGGTGTTCAACATGGAGGAGGACTGATTCATCAGCTGAGGGAGGACGGTAGGTGGTAATCAGCAGGAGGTTTCCTTGCCCATGTTTGACCTGAAGTCATGAGATTTCATGGGGTCCAGAGTCAATGTTGAGGACTCCCAGGGCCACTCCCTCCTGACTGTATATCACTGTACCGCCACCTCTGGTGGGTCTGTCTCTGCCGGTGGGACAGGACATACCCAGGGATGTTGATGGAAGAGTCTGGGACGTTGGCTGAAAGATATGATTCTGTGAGTATGGCTATGTCAGGCTGTTGCTTGACTAGTCTGTGGGACAGCTCTCCCAATTTTGGCACAAGTCCCCAGATGTTAGTAAGGAGGACCTTGCAGGGTCGACTGGGCTTGGTGTTTTGCCGTTGTCGTGTCCGGTGCCTCGTGGTCCGATGCCGGGTGGTCCGTCCGGTTTTATTCTTATTATGACTTTTCGTAGCGAGATTTTACAACTGAGTGGCTTGCTAGGCCATTTCAGAGGGCAATTAAGAATCAACCACATTGCTGTGGGTCTGGAGTCACATATAGGCCAGACCGGGTAAGGGCGGCAGGCTTCCTTCCCTAAAGGACATTAGTGAACCAGATGGGTTTTTACGACAATCCGGTAGTTTCATGGCCATCATTACTGATACTAGTATTTTAATTCCAGATTTTTATTTAATTAATTGAATTTAATTAATTAATTGAATTTAAATTCGCCAGCTGCCGTGGCGGGATTTGAACTCATGACTCTGGATTTTAGTCCAGGCCTCTGGATTACTAGCCCAGTAACATAACCACTGTGCTACCGTACCCTATGCTGGGCATGCTGCTGTATGCCAGTGAGACCTGGACCATCTACAACAGGCATGAGAGAAGACCACACTCTTTCCAAAGGCCTCTGCCGTATTCTAAATATTAAGCGGGAAGACAAAGTTCTTGTGATCAAAGTACTTGAGGTAGCTACGTTGTCAAGTCTAATAACTTTTCTCAAACACAGACAACTCTGGTGGCTTGGTCATCTATATCAGATGGAAGATGGCCATATTCCAAAGGATTTTTTGCATGGAGAACTTGAGGATGCTTCAAGGCCCAAGGCTCCTAGATTCAGGTTTGAAGGCATTTGCGAGAGGGACTTGAAAATTTTTAACCTCAGCACTGCAAGCTGGGAAGCTGTGTCTAACACCAGACTGAAGAGAGGCCTGAGCGAGAGGAAAGAGAAGAGAGCAAAGAGGAAAGCACATCAGGCTTCATCATCTGGCTCTGTAATTTACATCTGCACCATCTGTGGCAAGGACTGTCGCTCAAGAATTAGACACTTCAGCCACGATGTTGCAGCATGGCAAAGTAACTGAACTGCTTTGGTGCTCTCACCATTGCCTTTTGAGACGGACGGTTGCCATACAACAAACAAACACCAATTTAACTGGGTAGTTTTATTGGTTCAGCTCAAGAAACTGGAAAACCCATCTGTAATCTATTAGTGATACCACATTTGGAATGTTGCATCCAACCTGTCACCAAAACTGCAGAGGCATAAAGAGAGAGGCATTAGGAAAGATACAAAAACAGCAGGAATAATTCTGGTATGTAGATCAGTGAAATGGTGAGAATGCTCAGATAAATGAATCTATTTTTAGTGGAAAACATAAGGGAAATAATTCAGATATTTAAAATTTAGAACTTAATTGGTAAGGAGCGTGATTACAAGGTTAAAAAAATTACAAACTAAATGTGACTTAATATGTAATTTCTTCAACTTGTGCAGTGAAAATGTGGAATAAGCTATCACCTAGCACTGTGAACTCAGAACATATTTTCTCTTTAAAGAGGCAATTGGATGGTTCTTGGCTATGAAGAAATTGCAGGGATAATGGCTTTGATTAGTTGTAAAATTACGATAGAAAAAACAAATCCCCACAGTATACTCACTGCAAAGCCTTTTCTGATTCCTGCACTTCCTGTTGTCTTAAAATAGTTTCTATAGCTACTCAGAATGCTTTATTCTTCAATCACAATGGATCATATGATTTTAATTTATTCAGCATTAGACTGATAGTTAAGTTCAAAAACATTGGCTGTAAATGTAGAGAACAGAAGGTGGAATATTCCTTTCATGCACGATATATTGGGTATTTTAAAAATCATGTAAGGAAATCATCTAATTGATTAAATGTGGTCAAATTTTAATTTTACTACTTTATATAAATGTTGCATAAATATTTTATAAATGTTAATTCAAACATTGGATTAATGATAAGGGACTGTACCATTATGTCAACTTAATTTATCTATATGTTAAAAGATTCTGAAGTAAAACTAAAAAAAATCAGTGTGATTTGCCAAATGCTCTAGCTGATTTGATAACAATTTTGACATGGCCAGAAAATCTGAGTTCTGTGGTCACAGTTGTGTTATAGGCAGTTAATGTATTTTCTTTTTGCCAATGTTCTCCCTCCCCTGAAGATTGGGTACAGTTCCTGGCTCAAGTGTCATTATTTATGTGAGCCTTGATAGTGAGGGGAGGCAAGCTAATTGATGGGGATGGAGGGTATACTAATCAAAACCCAACATCCACAAATATGCATTTCCAGCAGGAATGGGAAACCTGACTGGCATTCCCATCTCTAACCCAGGGGCAATAAAACCCCTACCACCAGATCGCTTCAGCACAGAATGGTAATTAAACCTCAGCTACTCACTGGATAAACTTGCCTAACATTGTGGAGCTATGCCAAGAATACAATGAACTTTGTAGTAAGACTGAAACAAATTAAGCCAACGGTGTTGTTCAGGTCTGCTTCCTGACCGATAAACTCAATCTATAAAGACCCGGGATAAGATAATGCCTGTATAAATCGGATATATTTTCTTTTCAAAGAATGCAATGCAATCCCACAACTCGCGACTGTATGAAATACAAATGTAAAAAGAAAGTAACTGGATTAATTTTCATCGAAATGTAAAAAGTTTCCATACGAATATGAAAAAAGTAATTATGTCACTGGATAACTTTTGGTTGGCTGGTAAGAACAAAAATCCTCACACAAGAAAAAAAGTTTTAATTTCCAACTTAAAAAATAAGCAAGTAATCAAACATTCAAATGCAAAATAAGAATTTAATAGTCAGGTCCTTGCCCACAGCGATTCTGGGACAAATACTGAGCTCAGATTCTTGGATGCAGTTGTGGTGTGGGAGCATGCAGAATATCACAGTTCTCTAAATAAAACCAGGTAGAAATCTAATAAAACAGCGACGCCAACAGCTCGCTGTGAAAAATCGGCGAAACATAATCACATTAATCCAGAGTATAAATGCAGGTGGATGGTTTTCAAATAATTCAAAGGCTGCAAATAAAAACGCTGCGAATTGCAGCAAGCAAAAAATAGTGAAACGTTACTCAAGTATAGTTAGTCTTATTTCAAATGTGCAGTTTACACCGATTTGCACAGCTCATCGTTAGACACGAACTCCTGCATAACGCATATATGAACTGCGCCGTCTTAAATAAAGTTCTTTGTTAAAAAAAACAAATAATAAACCAATAATAATGCTTTCAGCGCAACATATTGAATACTGAGGAAGAAATTGAACATAAACTTCGTGCGAACTCATTATCGCCCTCTTCTGGAATGTATCTTTCACTGTTTCTGGGGTTACCTTCAATGTTTGGTCATTGGTGTAATTACAACACCACTTATGGTATCTTTGTGCTACTGCTTTTGCAAGAATGACAAACGGTTCTGAGGGATATTGATGCAAAAGAAGCACACCAACAAAGGAGACAGTGGGCCAACTCATTCTTAAAACCAAGAGATGTGAGACCACCTGCAAGGATTTGGCATGAGATCCGCTGCAGTAAAGCTATTTTTTAAAAGTTCCCAGATTGCCTATAGCTTGCTTACGCCACTGGTTTCCTCCCATGGCGTGGGTTAAATGCAGGTGAAGAAGGCCATTTGGCTTGCATGCATCCAGAAAAACCCCAGCACTTCCTCCATGGCAGCATTTAATTTGTTCTTAAATGATTCTGGGGTTTTCACCTCCACTATTCTACCCAAAAGCTCATTCCATGTATGGATCACACTGTATGAAGAAAAATGTCCTAAAATGAGTCCTAAATTTGCCTTTCACTAGTTTGAACCTGTGTCCTCGTTTTACTTTTACAGAGAGTTAACAGGAGAAGCTGTCAGGTAACATCTTTAGTACTGTGTCCAGTTCTGATTTCTGAAATACAAAGGCCAACCATTTTGCACCCTGCCTGATTTTACTTTCCAATGTAAAAATGAACGGCCTGCCAATCCGACCACGTTGGTTTCCGGCTGAGTAGGTCACGTTAAAATTAGCCCCCTAGTGTCAGTGTCTGCTCTCCACCCCTTGTGAAACTCCTTTGAATGTTTTGCTACATTAGATGTGTTATTTAAGTACATGTTGCTGTTGTTGTAGTAATAGGTTTAAGAAGATCTCTCAAATAATTTGATCTCATCCTTCCAGAATATGACCCACAGTCATCCCATTACAGTACCAAGTTGTTTTGTAAACGAGTCCCTTGCTCTTTCACCTCCGGCTTATTATTCTTTAATCACATTCAAAACAAGACTTTCAAATCCCAAGACAACACTGTGGGCTGCAATATTGAAATAATAGAGCTAATATTTCTTTTTCAAACAATCACAATGAATATTTTGCAACATCAAATGCTGGTCATTGAATCATCATCCCTAGACTTCAATTAACTAGGCAGTCATTTTAGATATCAGTTTATTATCTCGATGCTTCACCTTCAACAACCAGCCATTATCAACATTCTTACATTCCGTGTATTATTCTCTTAAGGAATTTATCGCATAAATGCTCTTCCAGTCATTAGTAACCATGAAATCGTCAACCAGTTCACTGTTTAATGTTCATCGAATAGTATAAAAATGTTTTGATAAAGCTTATATCAGCAATAATCATTTTTGTTTTCTTATGTGTGCTTTGTGATGTATTATGTTTCACCTTTTGCAGATGAATACATTTTTAGGATGTAGCCATACTGCCTTTTTCATGTCTATACAAATCAGTTTCAAGTATCCATCGATGCAAAAGTGACAGTACAAAAGCATCAAGTCTTGAATCTGACTCCCAAGGGCACTAAAGCCATGCTTCATTAGGTCTAACCAGGAGACAAATCATCTCACACCAATTTGAGTTCACACTTGCCACTGTATAACTGCAACCAGGTGCAAATGCATGTGTATTTTCATATGACCTTAGATAAATAAAGTAAATATAAATTTAAAATTGGCTTCAGAAACTTGTAGCTGGAAAAAATACTTTTTTTTAATATCTAACTGGGAAGAAGCCCGAATCATTACAATTGGTGGAATCTAGAGTGGGATAAATATAATTTGCAGACCAAATAAACTGATTAAAGTCTAAAGTAAATGACCAGAAGCAAATAGCAGTCACTATGAGTACTAAATGTCAGAAAAATGTTGACAGTGTTGGAAATGTCTCTCTTGCAGCAGAAGAAAAAGATAAGGCCCATAAACAACAGTTAGAAGTGCTAAAACTGGAGGCCAAAGGGTTGTCAATGCTAACATCAGGAGGTACAATGCAAACATCAGGCTAAAGAAAAAGAGTGCCAGTGCAAGTACAAGGTGCAAGAAAAAAATATATGGTCAGTATGGATTATGATTTTGTAAAATGATAGACTGTTATTGCTTTTGACTTGATACCAGAAGTGTAGATGTATACATTTAAAATGTTATGGAAAGTTCAGGACTGCACTTCCAGGAAATTGGTGATAGAAATGTGTCTGTAATTGGTTGGGAGGTAGAAGGCAGAGAATAGGGATAAAGGGAACGTTTTGTGATTGGCGGAATGCGACAAGTGGTGTTCCCCTGCGGCCTTAGCTGTTCACCATATATATTAATGACTTGGATAAAGGCAGACTGCTCTGGTATTCCCTCCCTAAACCTCTCTGCCTCTCTAGCTCTCTCTCCTCCTTTAAGACGCTCTTTAAAACCTACTTCTTTGACAAAGGTTTTGGTCACCTGTCCTAATATCTCCTTAAGTGGCTCGGTCAAATTTTGATTGAAAGTGCTCCGGTGAAGCGCCTTGGGGCGTTTTACTATATTAAAGGCGTGAAATAAATGCGAGTTGTTGTTGCATATTCAAGTTTGCAGATGACATTAAGTTAGGAGGCACAGTAAGTTGCGTAGATGGGAGCAGGGAGTTACAATGGGACATAGACAGGCTAAGTGAGTGGGCAAAACTATGGCAGATGGAATTCAATGTGGGAAGTGTGAAGTCAACCATTTTAGATCGGAGAAAGACAAAAGAGAATATTTTCTTAATGGTGAGTGGCTAGGAGCTGTGCAGGAGCAAAGGGATTTAGGTGTCCATGCACACAAATCACTAAAACCTAATGCACAGGTAGAAAACATAGTCATAAAGGCTAATGGATGTTGACCTTTATCTCAAGGGGGTTGGAATTCAAAATTGAGGAAATGATGCTTCAGTTGCACAGAGTCTTGGTCAGGCCCCATTTGGAATACTGCATTCAATTTTAGGCACCAAATCTCAAGAAAGATATACTGGTCTTGGAGGGGGTACAGTGCAGATTCATCAGCAAGATAGCAGGGCTTATAGGTTTAAATTGTGAGGACAGCTTATATAAACTTGGTTTGTATTCACTTGAGTTTAAAATGTTGAGGGGTCATCTAATTGAGGTGTTTAAATGATAAAAGGATTTGATTGGGTAAATACAGAGTATCTAGTGAGGGAACCCAGAACAAGAGGGCATAATCTTAAAGTTAGAGCTGGACCATTTAGGAGTGAAATTAGGAAGCATTTTTTTCACACAAAAGGTAGTGGAAATCTGGAACTCACTCCCCCAAAAAGCTGTTGATGCTGGGTCAATTGAAATTTTCAAGACTGAGATCGATGGATTTTTGTTAGGTAAGGGTATCAAGGGGTATGGAGCAAAGGCAGAAAAATGGAGTCGAAGTACACATCAGCCATGATCTAACTGGATGGCAGAACAGGCTTGAGGGTTTGAATGGCCTACTCCTGTTCATGTGCTCCTAAATGAAAGATGTATTAAAATTATGGTTAGAGGGGCAAATGTAACATTCTATGATGAAATGCACAAATTAGTGTTAAGAAATTATTTTCTGGAGTGTTTCCAGATAATTTAAACAACAACAAAAACAGCTTTAACGTAGTAAAATGTCCCAAGACACTTCAAACAAAGGCTAATAGAATGTTGACCTTTATCTCAAGGGCATTATTAAACAAAATTTGACGTAAGAAGAATTTTTTTTTTATTCGTTCATGGGATGTGGGCTCCGCTGGCAAGGCCAGCATTTATTGCTCATCCCTAATTGCCCTTGGGAAGGTGGTGGTGAGCCACTTCTTGAACCGCTGCAGTCTGTGTGGTGAAGGTTCTCCCACAGGAAGGGAGTTCCAAGATTTTGACCCAGCGACAATGAAGGAACGGCGATATATTTCCAAGTTGGGATGGTGTGTGACTTGGAGGGGAACGTGCAGGTGGTGCCTGCTGCTCTTGTCCTTCTAGGTGGTAAAGGTCGCGGGTTTGGGAGGTGCTGTCGAAGAAGCCTTGGCGAGTTGCTGCAGTGCATCCTGTAGATGGTACACACTGCAGCCACGGTGTGCCAGTGGTGAAGGGAGTGAATGTTTAGGGTGGTGGGATGGGGTGCCAATCAAGCGGGCTGCTTTGTCCTGGATGGTGTTGAGCTTCTTGAGGAATTCTTCTATTAGGACAGGGGATCAAAAGCTTGGTCAAAGAGGTAAGTTTCAAGGACATCTTAAAGGAAGAGAGTGAGGTAAAGAGGCGGAGATGTTTAGGGATGGAATTCCAGAGTTTAGTGCCTAGACATGGCCATGGCCGCCAATGGTGGAGCGATGAAAATTGTTGATGCTCAAGAGGCCAGAATTGGAGGAGCACAGAGATCTCATGGGTTTGTAGGGCTGGAGGAGGTTCCAGAGATAGGGAGGGGAGAGGACATGGAGGGATTTGAAAACAAGGATAAGAATTTTAAATTCGAGGCATTGCCGGTCCAGGAACCACTGCAGGTCAGCGATCACAGGGACGATGGGTGAACGGGACTTGGTGTCAGTTAGGATACACCCAAGTGCTCAACCCATAATGCTTTTATAACAGAGCATTTCCTCACTCTACTACCCCTATGGGATGCTCCCTCAGTGGCTTCAGCAGAGCTGGTGGAAGGATGCTGTTGCTCATGTGAGGATCCCTAAGTTGACTGTGGCTGATGACTCATGGGTGATCAAGCCTGAGAGGGCCCAATAGCAGACTGCTGCACTTCAGCTTCTGCTGGGTCAATTTGGCTCAGCTGGCTTTCTGGCACCATGCTGAGTATTGGTTGAGGGGATGGTGAGTGAGCAAACGTGCTGACATCCTGAGAGAGGTCAACGCCTGCCTCTACTGCTATGCTACTGCTGCCCTGATGGGGCTGGGGCTCATCACTGATCCACAAGAGGGCAGACGTTAGAAAATGAGTGATTCCTATCCATTTGCTCCATCAATCATTCCAAGGTGGGAATTTGCCTCTCCAAGGCAGAAGTCTGTCTATCCATGGCGAAGCACAGGTTTGAGCCCAGAATCTGCATGGCAACCATTTGAGCTTCCACCTAAGCTGAAAAGCATGCGAACATGGACTCCTGTTGTGAGGGTTCCACTGCAGCTTCTCTGGAGGTGGCCACATTCTCCAAGATAGACAGAAAAGTGCTGATGCCATGCAAGATGACACCATTCAGGGTGACAGTGGACTCCTCCTGACTTTCAACCGTGGTGGTGAGACTCCTTGGCAGGACTTCCAATACCTCATACATCTGCTTGTGTGAGGTGAGCAGTTTTCCTCTCATTGCTGGATCCCTAAAATCTTCATTTCTGTCCTCCTCAGCAGAGCTGGGAGAGGATCTCTCCCTCCAATGAGCTGTCTCCTGGGCTGTCCCTTCTACCAGTACCATATGAATCATCATGTGAAAACCCCTCTAGCTCACTATTTAACCCAGTCGTGGTGCCAATGTCTGTGCTGGTGCTTGGGGGTGATGGAGGGTGTGATGGTTTCTCCTCAGAAGAACTCTCCTTCTCTGTTTTGTCTTCTTAGGGGGGCTCTGGCTGTTGAGAAGGATCTGGAGGAAAAAGTTAGGACAGCATTGAGGTGCTGCACAGTTGCAGAGGACATCAATCACAATGTAATTTGATGTAGTGAAGTTGTGTGAATGTGTGTTTTTCCAGTGCTTAATGAAAGGGTACAAGTAATTGTCAGAGAAATGATCGATGCACACAGTTCGAGAAGGCCTTCATGGCTTGCTGCTACAGCTCACTCATGATCATGAGGTTAGCTGGTCCTCCCCCAGTTTTGCTTCTCTCATGATTATTGTGCGCAGTTTTGTCCCAGGAACATTGGAACAGGAGCAGGTCATTCAGCCTCTCAAGCATGTTCGATCTTTCAGTTAGATCATGGCTGATCTGTATCTTAACTCCATTTATCTGCCTTGGTTCCATATCCCTTAATATCCTTGCCTAACAAAAATCTATCAATCTTAGTTTTGAAACTTTGAATTGACCTAGCCTCAACAGTATGTTGGGGTTGAGAGTTCAGATTTCCACTACCCTTTGTGTGAAGTGGTGCTTCTTGACATCACCCTTGAATGGCCTAGCTCTAATTTTAAAGTTATGTCCCCTTGATCTGGACTCCCCCACCGGAGGAAATAGTTTCTCTCTATCTACCCAATCAAATCCTTTAATTATTTTAAACACCACATAGATGAAACATATAAAATTCTTAGAGGGCTTGACCGGGGAGATGCTGAGAGGCTGTTTCCCCTGGCTGGAGAGTCTATAACTAGGGGTCGTAGTTTCAAGATAAGGGGTCGGCTATTTAGCACCAAGATGAGGAAAAATTTCTTCAGTCAGAGGGTTGTGAATCTTTGGAATTCTCTACCCCAGAGGGCTGTGGATGCTCAGTCATTGAGTATATTCAAAACTGAGATCAATAGATTTTTGGACACTAAGGGAATCAAGGGATATGGGATTAGAGTGGGAAAGTGGAGTTGAGGTAAAAGATCAGCCATGATATTATTGAATGGCGGAGCAGGCTCTTGGGGCCATATGGCCTACTCCTGCTCCTATTTCTTATGTACTTATGTGCCACAGTTATATCACCCCTTAATCTTCTATACTTGAGGGAATACAAGGCTAGTCTTTGCAACCCGGCCTCATAATAGAACCCTTCTAGCCCCTCTAAGGCCAATATATCCATCCTGAGGTGCGGCCCCCAGAACTGAATGCAATACTCCAGATGCGGTCTAACCAGAGCTTTATGCAACTGTAGCATAACTTCCACCCTTTTATTTTCCAACCCCTTTGAGATGATGGCTAACATTCCATTAGCCTTTTAAATTATTTTTTGTACCTGTCCACTAGTGTTTAGTGATTTCTGTACATGGATCCATAAATCTCTCTGCTCCCCCACAGTTCCTAGCTTCTCATCATTTAGAAAATATACTGATTTATCTTTCTTAGGTCCAAAGTGGATGACCTCACACTTATCCACATTGAACTCCATCCACCAAAATTTTGCCCACTCATTTAATCTATCAATGTCCCTTTGCAACTTTCTGTTCCGATCTACACTACTTACTGTGTCACTTAACTTAGTGTCATCAGCAAACATGGATATACGGATCTCTATTCCTTCAACTAAGTCATTTATAAATATAGTGGAAAGCTGAGGCCCCAATACAGATCCCTGGGGGACACCACTAGTCACATCTTGCCAATTGGATTACATACCCATTATCCCTACTCTCTGTCTCCTTCCTCCTAACCAATTCCCCACTCATGTCAAAAGTTGCCTCCAATTCCATGCGCTTCCATTTTTCCTAACAGTCTCTTGTATGGAGTCTTATCGTGTGTCCTGCAGAAAGGGAGGGTGAGAGTTAGTGAGTGGGTACTGAAAACGAGAGTGCAGATATGTGGGGCTTGTGTAGGTTATGCATACGTTGAGAGGGAGAAGCAAGATGCAAGTAGGATGAGGAGGTGTTGAATGGGAAGCAAGTGTGTACAGTATGAAGTGAGGAAGGAGTCCTGAGAGAAGTTAATGATTGTGCAAAGGCTAGCAAGTGAGGGGATAATGGTGCCTTGTGCTGGTTGGTGAATGAAGTGATGGAGGAAATGGAATTGTTGAGAGTGGTGGGGGAGGGGGTGAAACACTGCTGTTATGTAGAGAGAGGGATAAATAAGGAGCAATACTCACCTTTGTTACTCTAGCGAGGTCACTGAAGTGTTTCCTGCCTCCTGCACTGTATCTAGATGTTGGGGGTATCACTCCTGGAGCTGACGACCTCTGAAATTTCTCTCCATGCCTGATGAACAGAGTTTTGGCAACCCTCCTGGCACTACTTCGGAACTCTCCTCACTTTCGTATCTTCCACAAGCATCTCCAGGGAGGTTTCTGAGTACCTGGGACCTTGCCTGTGACTCATTTCAGAGAAATGTTTGTTTGTTTGTTTGTTTGTTTGTTGAATGTGTATTCGGGGGTTCTGCAGGTGACACCTCTCTGTCTGAACACGGTGATTGCCTTGGCAATGGGCAGTTGCAGGGGCAGTCTGTAAACACCATGTATTGTTCTATATGTATAAATGCGTAGGCTTCAAGGAGCTCCTGAACATTTACCTGACGAAGGAGGAAGCCTCCGAAAGCTTGTGAATTTAAAATAAAATTTCTGGACTATAACTTGGTGTTGTAAAATTGTTTACATTTCAGAGAAGAGTCTTCTTCCAGTACTTTGGCAATAAAAGAAGCCACAAGGGAATGCAACTTCCCATTAGGAGGTACATTCCTGCTTTAATAGGCCTCTGACTGACCCGCTGAAAATTGCAGCCTGGTAGTGGATGGGTTTCTGGTCGGCCAGCTAATTCAGTGGGAAGCACACCAGTGAGATTATACTGAGGCCTGGAAGTTAAAATAACCCAGGTCTGTTTTTAGCTGAAGCTGTTGAATGTTAAACTGAAATAAAACTCAGCCTCCCAAAACTGACCCGCAGTTCAAATCAGGGCCATCGTTGATTTCAGAAACACAATCAACGTTGTCCTCAACACATTCATTCAGGTATCCTTGTTAGTAGGTCAACTTAGGCCAATAGTTCACTGTTAGATTCTGAAGGCCCCGTAGAAGTAAGAAAAGAAAGAAAAAATGAAGGAAGAAGGAGAGGACTTGCATTTACTTAGTGCCATACCACTACATCACAATATCTGAAAGTGCTTCACATTGCAAATTACTTTTGTGCATTTATTGTTCTGAGGGCAAACATTGCATCTGTACCAATGACACATGGAAGATGAATGGCCAGTTAGTCCAATTTTCATAGTGTTTTTTGAGAAAGCAATGTTGGCCAGGATCCAGATAAAGTTTATGCTTTTCATCAAGTAGTGCAGTGGGATCTTTAACATTTACCTGAACAAATATATGGGACCGTGGTATAATAGTTGCTAAAATAGAGACATTTTTAATCTGTCAGCACTTATCATACAGCTACTGTTATCTGTGGAATGCAACATACAACCAGTCGATCCAAGTTATATTACTAGTGTCAACTTTCTCTGCAGATACTGGTCTTAAACTGGTAACTTTTAAGTGCTATGTACAGCTGGCAGACTTCAGTTATATTGCCACTGGCACTTTGCATTGAATTTAGCAAAAGGAAGCTCTGCGCATGTATTTTTCTATGCATGTGCAGACATCAGCTTCCTAAGCAACTCATTTTTATTAAAATATGTCTGCTTTCTCATAAAAATATATTTTTTAAAAAGTTTATAAAGTCACCAGGCACTCCAATGGACATTTTTAATATGCAGTTTCACATTGGGCTGGAGTAACATTACACCCAATGTGGGATTAAATAATCAAAGTAATCTTTCCTCCCACCTCCAATGTGCCTCAAGATTTTATCCTTAGCCATTTCCTATTCCTCATCTGTTGGATTTGCTCTCATATGTATGCTGATGATACCTTACCTCTCCACCACCACCCACACCTCCACAACTGTTGCAGTGCTGTCCAACTGTCTGTCCAGCATTAAGTCATAGATGAACCACACTTTTCACCAGCTCAAAACTGGCAAGATCAAAGCCATCACACTTATTTCTCACAAGAAACTCTACACCTTAGTTGTCAATTTCATCCCATTCCCAGCTACTTACTCA
The DNA here is from genome assembly GCF_035084215.1 of Heptranchias perlo. Lineage (NCBI taxonomy): Eukaryota > Metazoa > Chordata > Chondrichthyes > Hexanchiformes > Hexanchidae > Heptranchias > Heptranchias perlo. The sequence continues at coordinate 36,420,372 of NC_090334.1, read as the reverse complement.
GGCTAAACCTGACAGTGCAAAATATCTTTGTCCTGTTTGACCCTATATATCTACTTCAAAGCCCGCATCCAGTCTATTGCCAAGACTGTCTTCTTCCATGTATTTGTGCCACTCTACCTCCAGCCATATGCTCTGGCTCACATCCTCTGTTCTTCTGACGCTGATGTATTATGTGTCCCTTTCACTTCCACTCCATCACTTGTGTCAGAGCCTTCAGCCATTGCACTTCTGAACTCTGGAATTCCCTTCCTTAGCCAAATGAACACCCATCTTTTTGACCACCTCTCTAAATGCGCACCCAACTGCTGCTCTGATTCTAATTCCCCCTTCCCTCCCTCCCTCCCTGAAGCACCTTGAAATGGTGCATTAAAGGTGCAATATATGTGCATGTTGCTGTTTTTGTCTTGCATCTCTCATTTTAGTGCACTTATGATTGCCAAACTGACTCTTGAATTAACCATCACTTTTGCATTGATGTGCACCCAAAATCACTGTCCATCAACCATCAACCACTGTACCACTGTCCATTTCCACATTCACCTGAGGAAGGAGGAAGCCTCCGAAAGCTTGTGGAATTTAAAATAAATTTGTTGGATTATAACTTAGTGTTGTGAAATTGTTTACAATCATCAAAATCAAAGTATAATCCCACTCTTATGTCTGTAAATTAGCCATATCTGATTTAGGTCATTCACTATTCTGCCTTCTCTACTGCATCAACTTGACTTATGTATGTATTTACAGACTTGGATATAGTGACAGGAGTTATCAGGTGTTACATAGTTGAGGGTATTGAAAGAAAGACTTGCGTCTGTATAGCATTTTTATCACATAACTCAGGAATGTCCCCAAAACGCTTCACATATATTAAATCAATCTGAAGTGCCCTGGTCTCTTGTTACCAAGGAAAATGCGGCAGCCAATTTGCAGACAGCAAAATTACCAATTAATCCGTTTTGGTGTGTTGGTTGAGGAAATCTTAGCCAAGACACCAGGACAAACTTGAATGTTAGCATTGGATCTTTAAGGATGGTGCCTCCAACGATGCAGACTCACTTAGTGCTGTGTTGGAGTGTTAGCCTAGGATGTGTACTCATGTCTTAGGGTAGGGCTTGAACCCATAACCCTCTCAATCAGAGGCCATAGTGCTTCCAAGTTCCTAAATCCATCTTTTGAAATCTACAGCTGCCAGTATTATTTTTTTGTGGACAGTCTCCAAGCAGGTGTAGGAGAGTGCTTTTGCCATTTTGGCAGCTGTTGATTCCAATTCCATTATGTGGCTCCCGCCCCCACCCTTCTTTCGATGGTTCAGACACTACCTGATCTTGCAAGTTTTGGTAGCTTTCGTATAATCAAAACTGCGTCTTGTTTGGACCTCCGAAATTTGAAAATCCCGACCAAAAATATTCCTCATTTGTAAATACTTGACAAAACTGCTAAATTATCTTTCTCTGTTCAAAAGAAAATAAGATTGCTGTCTACAATTAATCAATGGTTTTAACGTGGTGCATCTCTCTAGTTGGGGTTTTAAGAATAAGCATATTTCATTAGCTTTTAAGGAAAGTTTTAGCCGTTATTGTTTTACGTTAAATGATTGTAAAATACAAAAATAATGACGAAGAAATGGGTGTCTTGAGATGCTGGCAAGTGCAAGATATTAAGGATCAAACCGGCAAGCGTTTCGGTTTCTTACACGTTCAATGAAAGAGGGATAATATTCATGGGGAGAGAACTTTACAAATAACAACCTCTTAATGTACAATTTACAGGTTCATGTCAAAATCCGAACTGGAGAAACTGAAGAAATGTTTGTAAGTTGGTGATGGCCAAGATAACAAAAGTGCGCATTCTTTTCAATATATAATGTTTTATGACATTTGTATTATTTGTTATGTATAAAAGGCAATGTCACCATTACATAAGGACAACGCGTCAGAAATAGTTACACTAACAACAGGATTAATTTTGTCTTTGCTTCTTTAAATGCCATTTGGTGTAACAAATCGCCCTAATGGATGCGTTAAGTACCGTCCAAATACCACACTGTCCTAACAAGATCACGGATTTCCAAAATAGTTATTGTCATCCCATCAAAACCATGTCCTTTGTCTTCATGAAGGTTACAATGTTTTAAAAGATGCTATTGTGCCCCCGTAAACCATAAAATTGTCACTGGGGACTGATTAAAAAGTTCTGAATTGAAACACTGCGGAATTTGTCTGCATCCTATTCAGACCTGACAATGCCCCTTTCAGCCTGGTATACAAAAAGGGTTTAATGGTGATTCTGTTGGAGATTCTCCAAGGCTAGCTGCATCCATATGGAATACACGGAGGACATCAGCTGGGACAAAGAGCCCAGGTGACAGCGCCAGCCCCATCCTCTGCCCAACAGGCAGCAAAGACAACATAGGGTCGAGATACACAGCAACTTTCATCAAAATGCACGCCTCCTACATTTCACTTTCTCATGACAACAACTTCTCCTTTTACCGCTCTTTAATAGTTATTGTGCCAATATAAACTGCTTAGCTTCCTGCTACATCCCCAGTACGATCCGAGTCTTGCTACGATTCCTGATGAGATACGATGACAATGGGTGCTGTACCACTTTGCCAAATGCGATATCGTTGTTGAAATAATCTTAGTGCCGAGTGTTGCCTCAAACAGTAGTTAAATATAGGACTGGGTCACATCTCATTGATTTTTGCATCCCTGTCTAATACTACAAAGATATAATGCGATCAATTTTAGACATTGTTTAAATTAGCATCCCAAAAACGATTTTATAATTTTCACAAATCCTTCACAATATATAACTCGGCGTTATATTACCATAACCTTTCCTCGTGCGTGAAGAGTAAAACTTATTACGGACATTTTATGATTGAGACAAATCAAAACTATAAAGTTTAACCTAAGTGCACTTGTCTGAAGTATTCTTCAATAATATGTCCAGTTAAAGGCAGAGTGGAAGAAATTTAAACATACAGATGCCTAAAAAATCGATAAAATTATCTTCTGAATACAATGGACCACTGCAATGAACGTAAGCGTTTAGCCTCTAAACTGACAATTAGCATTTAAACACACACGCAAACATAGCCTAATGCTTACTCTAACACATCTTAGAGATAATCCTTATTTCCTTGTTGAATATGCAAAATTGTTTTAAACGTGCTTCCATGCTTCAAATGGGCGCTTCAGTTTATATCGGAAGCCTGAAGGCTAACCGCTGCTTTGTTTTTCCAAACGAGTGGTCTGGTACATTCAAAGAAATAATACCTTTTTAAGTTTTTTAATACTTAGAGCATTCAACTTAAAACCCTGACCATATCTCAGAATCCCATAAATGTTAGCAGTTTTTCGGACTTCTGCAACCATAGACAGAAACACAATGTGAGGTAATTACAATGTTCGGAAGTCATCGAGTTTACTAATCAGCAATCATTTTGAGTATTACCATGGCTTACAGGGAAATTAGAAGTTACAAAAACTACTCGGACACTTTCACTTTCTTCCTTTACTTCTGTCCATCAACCTTTGGGAATCCAAAACAAAACCACCTTTACTACTGCCCCAGTGGTGTCCTGTCGAAGATTGTATATCGATTTTCTCCTGGGGTAGGCCAGTAAAAAAGGGATACTACTTCAATAATAAATACTTCTCAATCTGTATCTACCGCGCGACTTGGAGTTTCTGAATCCTTTTTTATTACACACGTATCAATGACCTATTTTTGAACTATTGTAGCATTTTTTCACATTCTTCCTTAATTTCTGTTCATCCCCTTTTGCTAGAAAACATTTAAAAAATCTAATTTCTCAAACTTGAGCTTAATTCACCTTTTGTTTATTACTGCATAGGTGATGTACCACGGAACAAAACAGTAGGGCTCAGTTGTTTGTTGGTATGAGGCGACACTCGGCACTAAGATTATTTCACTCATTTCTGTTCCAGTTTCTATATCAATGATATTTAATTTGTATTGTTTGCAATTTATATCCTTATCACGGCACATACTAATAGCAGATGTTTTTTGCAACTAAGGCAATTCGCTTGAATGCGTTTATCAAATACTATTACAAATTACTTTGTTAAATTCTAACAAGGAATGCAGAGATTTAAAGGTAAAGCTTGTTAATGACCTTAGTGTTTACTTGCACGTCGTATTTGTATACAGAAAGGAACAGAGAATTCCAGATAATACGTGCACGCCTTTACTCACCTCCAAGTCATAGATAGCTGTTATTGGGGGAAGATTTTCTCTGCATGCTATGTGTAATTAAATTCCAAACCTGTTTATAAAGAACAAGTTTACGAATTCGTTACGCAAAACACCTGAGGGAATATCTCTCGTCCCTTGCTTTTACAGTCACCTTTAAAAAGAAAATGAAAGTGTTTTAAATAACCACAACGTCAGGAATGAATGACGTTGACTTTATTTTAAAATTGATATTAAGTATTCTGTTGCCACTTTTTGAACTGAAATAACTGCCTCTTAAGGATCTATCTTCCTCCAATCTTTGTGAAATTTGTAGTTAGGCAGAAGTGCATTATTTTTCATTGGCATGTGTTGGAGTTACGAATACGTTATTTAGATATATTTCTTAAGAAGTGTGCAATATAAAACAAGTATTATACATTAAAAATTAGTTTTTGTTATAGAACATGCTCGACGACAACGGAACACATTTGCTTCACTGTAACCAGATTCAGAAAAAAGGAATTAAGTGGGTATTACACAAGATACTAATTGCCTTTCGCCATCAGTGGATACCATGGACACGTTCTTAAAAGCGATAATGCATTTATTTTTAAATTGTCATTCTCCTCAGCATAACTACTGCTTTGTTCAACAGATCTGATTAACGCCAGGAAATAATTTGCTTATTCTCCTTTTAAAATGTTACGTAAAGATAACTTTATTTTATATATTGCAAATATTTAACCTTTGCATAAAGGTTAGGAGCTTACATCCGCATTACCAACGTAACACGCTGGAATATATGACATCTTATAGTTTATACTTGTATAATGTTGATTTAAAGGGGAAAGTTAACTTTGAAATTCTATTTCATAAAAATCCCAAGGAGAGCGTAACCTTTATTTTCCAGGTAGATCATCTGAAGCAACAACTGTTACACCATTTTATCATTAATTTCCTTCTATAGAAGAGAACTTCGTTCTAACCTATTAGCTCACAAAGCTTACCCAATGAATACGTTCAAATCACCCAACACTAAAATTCGGTTCAATTTTAACGAATAAATCGGAAGTGTTCGGGTCAAATCTCGGAAATAATTTCGCATTAGTTAGTAACATTGAACGTGGTAAAACTAGTCCATTCATGTACTTCAGAATGAAATAGTAAACGGTTCTATCGGCATCGTAAATGAACCATTTTACACTTTACATTGAGAAAGCAAAAATATAACCATTGATATTAGAAATTAATTGGTAATAGACCAATGACTATGAAATCTAATACTTTCAAAATAACATATGAAAGTTCTAATTTGCAACTATTTTTCAGAAACTCAAAATATAGCAATGCAATTTGTAGCTACTTATTGCCATTTTATTTTCTCAGGCAGGAAATTACATTGAAAAAAGTACCAAACTCTTTTGTTGGCCTTTTCTATACAGCTTGAAAACGTACAGCCGTATACAATAGTTTAGAGTTGCCAGATTATGTTATACCCATGAATTACTTAACAAGAAATGTCCCCTTTGGAAGACAAGACGTGCACGTTATGAAGAAATCAATGACATTCCAAGAAGTGATCAAAAGAAAGTTTAGGTAGGGGCCTAGAAATGCTGTGTGCAAAAAAGTACCAGAAATGCAATTACACCGGATAATGTGACTATTCACAAGCTCGCTGAAGCATAAAATAATTATTTTATACATCAAATAATAGCATAATTTATTAGAGTTCAAAATGTCTACGATTCACCAGCTCCACTGTTGTCTTCGTACTACAGGATGTGTTAAGTGATGGTAGCTAGGGAAGACGCCAAATGATCCAGTGTGCTGTACCTGTTGAAAACCATGAACTGTGAAAGCAGTATAGGAGTTACTGGGATGAACAATATCGCCGGGCTTGTCCTGGATCTGTACCGAGGTAATGGAGCAAGTATGACACGGTTTGCCATCTCTGACCAGCACTGGCACTGCCACTCTGCGGATCAGTTGAGGCTGGTTTACATCTAACTGCAGGGTGCCATCTACCCGGGCTCTCTTCATTTTATACCTGTGGTTTTGGAACCAGATCTTCACCTGTGTCGGGGTTAGGCTCAGAAGATGGGCGAAATGTTCGCGTTCAGGGGCAGACAGGTAACGCTGTTGTCGGAATCTTCGCTCTAGCTCAAATGTCTGTGCTTTGGAGAACAGGACTCGTCGTTTTTTCTTCTTCTCATTCTTCATGTTGGATGAAGAGCCTTTTCTTTGGATACAATCCGCTGAAGCTGTATCTGCGCTGCTTTCATCAGATGCTACAAAGAAACATGTTTTGGTTAAAGTTACTTGCGATACTTTATCTGAGACCAAGAGAGTAGACCAGCATGAAACACTAAAATCTAATTTGTATACTTACAAATTTTGTCACAGCCAATCCACCCCGAATAGGAAAATTTCGAATAGTCACGCTGTGAGCGTTGGTCTGCTTCTTTCTTAATGACAGCTGATTGCATTGCTTTCCCACTTCCCTGATCCCATTGATTTAGAGGGTCTACTTCGTGTTGATCTGGTAAATCTAAAATACTGCGCACTGTAAAGCTGGTCCTCGTTATCGACATGTTCACAGATTAGCCAACGCTCGACAAAATTTCTGGAGAAAAATAGACTACTTGCTAGTTAAAGCGAGTATAAAACGTTTCCGTGGAACGTATATACAATTATATCTCGCTGCCAAATAATAGAGCAATATAGAGTCTTTTACAGGGAGCGTCCTATGTTTATATAAACAGTCCTCTTCACCGCAAACAGAGGCAACCTTCAGATCGTGTCTGACCACAGGATACCAAGTACCTGCATCAGTCAAGTACCAAAGCATTAATGTGAGTAGGTGTAACCTCACCAGAGAATAACCCGACACTTCCCAATGACAGCAGGAAACTGGCTTCATCATTACATATTCTGCCTGATTAGCAAAGAAAGTAGCGAACAGATAATGGTAATTGTGTTAGTGAATTAGTGAATTACATCTTGGGTGGTTAGTGGTGACCACAACCCTTCCCCCTCCCCATTATTTGCATACAAAGTAAAGAAGCAGTGACAGGTTTCTCTAGTTCATTTAATTACTTATTCATTTGTTAACTAGCCCATGTGTGTTATTTAAGGTGAACTGGACGTGCTGTATTTGCTGCAATTTTCTTTAATTACAAACACATAAGATGCTTATTTCCCCCCCAAAAAAAATCCCTTTCTGAGACTTTACTACAAATGGGAATTTCCAGGGCAGATCGTACAGTGGATATGAAGTATCAGCTTTACAGCGAACATTATGCCGGGATATCGAAAACGTCCATTGCAAGACAAGTAAAACTATATCTGACTACAGATAACTGCGAAGAATATCAAAATTTACAATTTTTATTGGTTTCATTTTGTTCAATGTTTCTTAGTTATTTGGATGTATAATGTCTATATATATATATATATTTAATACGTACAATGGGACAACAGATGGCAATTAAGACATACTATCCTGCAGTGGTTTTAACAGAAAACACTTCTTGTTTGAAATTCTAGTTGATACTCCAAAATATTTAGTAAATTTGGTAACTTAAGAACATTAAATCGAATACTGAAATGACGAGCTATTGGCGATGTTACTTGCAAACATGGCACTAAGCCTGAGTTGGCCATCTATTTGAAAATTTCTGTAGGTAATCTTCAGGCAAAGATTCCCATGCCATGCCTATTTGTGCCACCTATCAAGCGTGCTTCTGTGACAGTGCTCCATGCTCCACAAACTCCCTCACAACGTCCTGGGTGGTCGAAACTGGGAGAACACAAATACATGCCAACTGCTAGGCTGCAAACAATGGAGGAAATGTAGACCAACGTCCCGGACCTGTTGGAAGCATTTGTTCCAGTCAAGATTTTGCATTTGTTCAGTCATCAAATAATAGATGATTGACGCCTCAGCACAATGAGCTGTAACTTTTTGGGATAAGTCCGAGTTTGTTCCTTGTTGTCATGGTTTTCAATGGCATTAAAAGGGATTTGGCTGCTATCGACTTCGCTTCACGTCTAATGCAGCCAAGTGCATAAAAAGTTATTACTTATATCGTTTAGAATCAAATAGGATTTCTTAAAATGTAAAATTAAAGGATTATTCACTCTTGCGAGAAAGATGGACTAACGCATCTATTGCAAATACAATTTGTTCTACATTTTTACAAGCTTAACATATCTGTGCAATAGTAGTTTTTGGAATTGTTAAGCACAAAAAACAGACTTGGTTTCGAAATTTAGAGAGCGTGTTAGTGATATTCACTAAATATGCTAGTACCAAATGTTTGCTTTGATGATGAGTGAAATAGTTACAATTGTAGTCATTTGAACATTTCACTAATCGACTACTCGATTATTAATGTACTTCACATTCGGTACAAAATAGAAAGTTATTACAATTTGTATTTAATAACGGGAAATCGCTTACGATGCACAATCATTTAACCTTTTTTGATGCTTAAAGTGCTTGTGCTAACTTTGTAAACACAGGGCTGGAAAAACGTTGAAAGAGCGAAATATTATGATTATTGTTTTCTGTCGATGTAGTGTGGAAGGGTAACTTTATTCGATCTCAACGAAAGACTGGCCGCCGTATTCATCGTCGGTATTGATCTCAAGAATTTACAAAGCGGTTAAACCTTGTACTTAATATAGAAATCCTTATGGATTGCATTACGTAAATTAAGAGTCAACTATACTGTTGGATAACTTTACCAATCATAGTCCAATGAAAGTGCAGAAAAAGTCATGCTCGGTAAAACAAATGTACAGCTTCAATGACCTCTTGTAGCCGTCTAATCTATTTAACATCTGAAGACTACAATGATGTGCAGAAATAAGCAAATAGATGCACTTACACGCTTAAGGGCTCTTCACCATCAAATGTTTGCTTTCGCTTCTAAAAGATTTTAGCTCACGATGGTTGCATGAATATTTCACGCCCTGGCGTTTCTTTGATACCAAAGGGCATTTCGATTTTATGTACTAAGTCCTAGATGTGCCCACAAGCTTGAATAAAATACTGGAAGTGAATAGTTGGTTTTAAGTATCATTAAAACTTTACCGATTAAAGATTCAATTCCAGTTAATTACATAATTTATTATGTTTCTTTGTCATTAAAAAGTCAATGCATTAGTATGTAAAAGACCTTTTAATAACAGGTTCTTTTATACATCTAAAAATTAGCTAACCGTTGAACTTTCAATTATTTCAATATGTTGCAAAAATCACAGATTTGCTTCATAGTAAACAAGTTTGATTATATTTTTAAAAACTATAATCTTGCTGTCTTTGTCAGGGCGCGTCTGCACTGTACAAAGCAAACAGATAATGATTTACGGTGGCCACAAGAGCCAAGAACAACTTTCAATTTGAGAGAATAAAAAGTCATTGGAGTATACACTTGATGGAAAGCCGAGTGCATCTTCAATTTGAGCTAATAAATTAGGAGATGTAGGAAACATTAAAGTAATATTCCAGCTTTGAGACAGTGGTGAGAAAGATGATGAGCACAGCAATAGCAAAAAAAAGTACAGCAGGTTGGTAGTTCTGTACCGTCTGGAAAGTCTGCTCCACTCGGGTGATCGAAGAACAATTTGGGGGGAAAAACTGCAGCATTTGGTGGAATTAGCTTAAACATTAGTTTACGTTATGGCGTCATGACATCCCATTTAAGAAAATATTGTGGCTGGGGAACCTGAACTGTCGGACCTCATTAATATTGAGGGACGGGATGTGCACTGGAAGTGTAAAATCCACAGCTGCAGGGTTTATCAGTTTTGGGTTCTGAGTATTTCAGGAGTCTTTGCGTTTAAACACCAACCCTACTATCAGAGACTGGTGGCTACAGAATAGGTTCCAACTAAGCAGCACCTTGTTTGTTGGCTCTCATTCCAATTCTCACGCTAGACCAGAGCTCTCTGTACAATCGTTTGTAACAAAATCAGAGCACTATTCAGTGTCTGTATTGTGATAAAATTTATAGGACAGCTGAACTTTATAACTACAAGAAGAATAAACCCTTGTATTGCAGCTTTTAGGTCTTAGTTGTCAGCCTTGGCTCAGTGGTAGCAGTTTGTTTTTGAGTCAGAAGGTTACGGGTTTAAGCCCCAATCCAGAAATTTTGACACAAAATCTAAGATGACAGTTCAGTACAGTAGTGAGGGAGTGCTGCATTGTCGGAGGTGCTGCCTTTCAGATGAGATGCTAAACTGAAGCACTGTCTGCCCTCTCAAGTGGATGTCAAAAATTCCTTGACACTATTTGAAGTAGAGCAGAGGAGTTCTCCTGGAGTCCTGGCCAATATTTAAACATCAAACAACATCACAAAAAAACAGATTATCTGGTCATTTATCTCAGTCCTGTTTGTGGGATCTTGCTGTGTGAAAATTGGCGACCATGTTTCAATACATACAACAGTGACTACACTTCAAAAGTATGCCATTGGCTGTGAAACATTTGGGGTGTCCTGAGGTCGTGAAAGGCAGTCTTTCTTTAAAACAGTTAAGAGCTAAAGTTGTGCTATTAAATTTGATAAGAAGCAAGTGCCTTGATTATTCATTTCCTGCATTTCTATATTGTGGAATATTTTATTTTCATTTTTAGTCTGCATTTAATGTAATCACATTTAACTCGAAGCCTATTACCACTGGTGGTAGCAACATATATTGTCAAACTAATTCACTAAACCACAAGAAATAACATGAGGCAAGTAACAAATAACCGAGTCATGCCCATAAATTGGATTAAACATCATTGGGCAAATTTATCAAGTATTACACTGAAACACAGGGACATGGAGGGGGGGGGGTGGATTTTAACTCCCAAGAATGGGTGGGTTGGGGGTGGGTGGGAAGTTAAATAATGGAAATTTGCAGTGCGACTGCAACCTGGCTCCAACGCACCCACTTCCGGGTTTAATGGAGCCGTATTTGGCTGCTTCCGATTAACCTATTCGCCGGAGGCGGGTTGATAATTAGTACAGGTGGGTGGGTACTTATCAGAGCATTTCAGTTGATCAGATGCTAATGAGGTAATACCCAGAAATTGCTTAAAAAAGAACGGCGTGCTCAACAGTGCTCACCGATGTCAGGGTGCAATCGAAGAGCAACTTCCGGTGTTCACACATGCGCAGTGAAACGCAGAAATCTGGAACTTGCTTCTCCTGGTTCACCAGCTTCGAATTAAAGGGCTATCACTGGCTGGAATCAGAGGAAACAATGGACCAGTGCCAACTTGCTCATCTGCCCAACTGGAAAGTAACTAATATTGTCACAAAACCAAGTTTTAACAGCACAGTAAGTCTTAATGTCTGCCAAACAACTAAAAATTAATTTTTAAAAATGTGGCATTTCATTGCTCCTTATTTTAAATTTTTGGTCATTAATTTTTTTAAACTTTTCCCTTTTGTCTCTTTTATTTAATTCAATTATTTCTTACCCTTTTTTGCTGTCTATAACTGTTTTTACAAATGAGTTTAGTGTTGTACCTTTCACTTCCTGGATTTTAGGTTCCAGCTTGCAGTAACTTTTCACAGCTTGTCAAAAATGCTGCAATCTGATTGATCGAGGAGAGACAGTGATTCTCTTGCTTTTCCCAAGGGTCCTAGTTTCACTGGAGCGAATGCTGGGCTCTTCTCCGCTTCCTATTAGAGGAAGTGCACCCAGTAAAGACCACAGTAAGTTAGATGGTTAGTTTAAATCTACAGAGTGGCGAGCACGGTTGGTTCAATTTCTGGGCCATTGTTAAATTGAATTTAACAGGCATTAGAATTTATTTCCTCCAGCATGGGTTTCCCAGGGCTTGGGACACTCGCCTGAGAAACAAAACGAGATTGAGCCACAGTTCATGGGGATCTTTAAAGTTATTATTGTCCGATGCAAATAAAAGCTCAATGATTACAGCTGGTATTTCAGTTCCCTCTGGCAAACGTTTGGCAGACAGTTCTTGTGTTCATACAGCTTTTTCAGAACTTTAGAGGCTTTCAAATGGACAAGATCAGGATGGGGTGGGGGCGCCATAGATGTGTTCGATAGGACATCGGATGAGGAAGACAATCACCAGCCATGGCAGTGAAGCCGTGCTGTGTTGGGATCTGCAGGTGCACAAGAGAGAGGTGCACAACACAGACCTGGAGAACAGCAGAGAGAAGAGCAGAGTGGAAAACAGCAGAGAGGAGAGCAGAAAGGAGCGTAGCTGAGAGGAGAGCAATAGAGGGGCCAAGGTCACAAGAGGCACTACCCACGTGAGAGGGTCTACAGATAGAGGCTGAGCTTCCTTGACCTATCTGAAATGCAGTGCCTACGCAGGCTCAGATTAAGCCAGCAGGTGGTTGCAGACATCTGCTGCTTCCTTCAAGAAGAGTTGCTCCCCGCTGAACCTGGTGCCCATGCATTGCCCGTTGCAGCAAAAATCAGGACTGCCCTCAATTTCTTTGCATTTGGCTCCTTCCAGTGCAACACCAGAGACATCTCCAGGGTCTCTCAGTTTCCTGCACATAAATGTATAACGCAGGTAACAGATGGGTTGTTTTCCAGGGCATCCACTTAAGTGAACTTCCCCTGTGACGACAATAGCCAGAATGAGCGGGCAGTCGGTTTTGCCTCTCTGGCTGGCTTCCCACAGGTGCAGGGCGCAATTGATTGCACACACATGGCAATCTGAGGACCACCACATGAACCAGGAGTTTTATCAACCACAGGGGATTTCACTCCATTAATGCACAGCTGGTGTGCAAACATGGCAAGTGGCTCATGCAGGTGTGCGCCAGATTCTGTGGCAGCTGTCATGATGCTTATATACTGTGGCAGTCCAACATTCCAGACTTCTTCCTACCAGAAGACAGGCTTAAGGACTGGCTCATAGGAGACAAGGGATACCCCTTCAAACTTGGCTCATGACACCTGTGAGGAACCCCATCAATGAGGCGCAAGAGTGCTACAACCAGAGCCACATGACTACCAGGTGTGTCATCGAGCAAGCCATCGGCATGTTAAAGATGCGCGTCGGATGCCTAGATAGGTCTGGAGGTGCCCTTCAGGATTCACCAGCAAGGGTGTCCAGAACCATTGTGGTGTGCTGCGTCCTGCACAACATTGTGCAGCAGAGAGGATTAGAGGTAGAGGACGACCAAAGCGCTTGTAAATCATCTTCTGATGACAAGAATGTTGAGGAAGAGGAGGAGGAGGAGGAGGAGGATGAGCAATATGAAGATGGGGCACCCATCACCAGACCAGCCATGTACATTGCTGCTTGGGATGCTCTCATATCTCAAAAGTTCTCTTAGTTAGTCAGAGTAGGAAAAAGAAAAATTGAAATACTCTGGCTCGTTACCACCGCCGCAACCAACCCACCACCAACACCCCCAGCCACCCCCGGCCCCCTTTGCACAAAACAGTCCTTCTACCACGCATACACCCATTGCGGGTGCTAATATCGGGCCCTTAATATCAGTTTTGAGGAAAACTAAAAGGATTGGCTAGAAACCCTAAATTAATTACTTGCTTAAAGAGCCGAGTTTTGTTAAAAGGATTAATAACAAAGGATAGAACAGAAAACTGTTAAACGTGACCAAAATCAGATGGCATGCTGGGAAGTTTGCCTAAGTTCAAAAGCTTTCATGAATATTATTATTGCTTCAGAGTGTTGAAGGCTAACTGAGACTTGATGTATTTTTGTGGAGATAAGGAATGAGGCTGAAGATAAGACAACTGCCTAGCTAGGCCATGGAAGACTGCCAGAAACAGTCATAAACATCAGACGCTGTTTTTCAAGCAGTAGCCAGGATATAAAAATAGCCATTTTAGTAAGTTCGAGGAGGTTGGTCAGAAGCAGAGACCATGAAGGATGTCAATGAAGAATTCATCCCTCAGTCTCCAGAAGCAGAAGAATTTGACCATTCTGAGTGTTGAGTTGCACTACTGACTAAGTTGTAAACATCTCTATCTATAAACTTGTGTTTTAAAGTTAATATAACCAACATAACCTTAATATAACCTTCATTAAAAGGCATGATGGTGGATAGGCGATGGCTAACATTTAAGGAAAGAATGCATGAATTACAACAATTATGCATTCCTTTCTGGTGCAAAAACACAAAAGGAAAAGCAGCCCAACCACGGCTAACAAAAGAAATCATATAAAGTTGCCAGAAAAAGTAGCAAGCCTGAGGATTGGAAGCAATTTAGAATTCAGCAAAAAAGAACCAAGAGATTAATTAAGAGGTGAAAAATAGAGTATGAGAGTAAACTTGCAAAGAACATAAAAGTGGACTGGAAAGGCTTCTACAAGTATGTAAAAAGAAAAAGATTAGTGAAGACAAATGTAGGTCCCTTACAGTCAGAAACGGGAGAATTTATAATGGGGAACAAGGAAATGGCAGAGCAAATAAACAAATACTTTGGTGCTGTCTTCATGGAAGAGGACACAAAAAACTTCCCAGAAATGCTAGGGAACCAAAGGACTAGTGAGAAGAAGGAATTAAAGGAAATTAGTATTAGTAAAAAAATAGTGCTGGAGAAATGAATGGGACTGAAAGCCGATAAATCCCCAGGGCCTGATAATCTGCATCCCAGAGTACTAAAAGAGGTAGCCATGGAAATAGTGGATGCATTAGTTGTCATCTTCCAAAATTCTATAGATTATGGAACAGTTCCTGCAGATTGGAGGGTGGCAAATGTAACCCCACCATTTAAAAAAGGAGGGAGAAAGAAACAGGGAACTACAGAATGATCAGCCTAACATCAGTAGTAGGGAAAATGCTGGAGTCTATTATAAAGGATGTGATAACAGGACACTTAGAAAATATCAACGGGATTAGAAAAAGTCAATATGGATTTATGAAAGGGAAATTATGTTTGACAAACCTAATGGAGTTTTTTGAGGATGTAACTGGTAGGCTAGATAAGGGAGAACCAGTGGATGTGGTTTACTTGGATTTTCAGAAGGCCTTTGATAAAGTCCCACATAAGGGGTTAGTGTGCAAAATTAAAGCACATGGGATTGGTGGTAATATACTGGCATGGATTGAAAATTGGTTAACAGACAGGAAACAGAGAGTAGGAATAAATGGGTCTTTTTTGGGGTGGCAGGCAGTGACTAGTGGGGTACCGCAGGGATTAGTGCTTGGGCCCCAGTGATTCACAATATATATCAATGATTTGGATGAGGGAACCAAATGTAATATTTCCAAGTTTGCTGATGACACAAAACTAGGTGGGATCGTGAGTTGTGAGGAGGATGCAAAGAGGCTTCAAGGCGATTTAGACAAGTTGAGTGATTGGGCAAATACATGGCAGATACAGTATAATGTGGATAAATATGAAGTTATCCACTTCAGAAGGGAAAAAGGAAAGGCAGAGTATTATTTAAATGGTGATAGATTGGGAAATGTTGATGTACAAAGGGACCTGGGTGTCCTTACACACCAGTCACTTAAAGCAAACATGCAGGTGCAGCAAGCAGTTAGGAAGGCAAATGGTATGTTGGCCTTCATTGCAAGAGGATTTGAGTACAGGAGCAAGGATGTCTTATTGCAGTTATTCACGGCCTTGGTGAGACCACACTTTTTTTTATTCGTTCATGGGACGTGGGCACCGCTGGCAAGGCCAGCATTTATTGCCCATCCCGAATTGCCCTTGAGAAGGTGGTGGTGAGCCGCCTTCTTGAACCGCTGCAGTCCGTGTGGTGAAGGTTCTCCCACAGTGCTGTTAGGACGGGAGTTCCAGGATTTTGACCCAGCGACAATAAAGGAATGGCGATATATTTCCAAGTCGGGATGGTGTCTGACTTGGAGGGGAATGTGCAGGTGGTGGTGTTCCCATGTGCCTACTGCTACTGTCCTTCTAGGTGGTAGAGGTCGCGGGTTTGGGAGGTGCTGTCGAAGAAGCCTTGGCGAGTTGCTGCAGTGCATCCTTTGGATGGTAAACACTTCAGCCACTGTGCGCCGATGGTGAAGGGAATGAATGTTTAGGGGTGCCAATCAAGCAGGCTGCTTTGTCTTGGATGGTGTTGAGCTTCTTGAGTGTTGTTGGAGCTGCACTCATCCAGGCAAGTGGAGAGTATTCCATCACACTCCTGACTTGTGCCTTGTAGATGGTGGAAAGGCTTTGAGGAGTCAGAAGGTGAGTCACTTGCCGCAGAATAACCAGCCTCTGACCTGCTCTTGTAGCCACAGTATTTATATGGCTGGTCCAGTTAAGTTTCTGGTCAATGGTGACCCCCAGGATGTTGATGGTGGGGGTTTCGGCGATGGTAATGCCATTGAATGTCAAGGGGAGGTGGTTAGGCTCTCTCTTGTTGGAGATGGTCATTGCCTGGCACTCTCCACTTGCTTGGATGAGTGCAGCTCCAACAACACTCAAGAAGCTCGACACCATCCAGGACAAAGCAGCCCGCTTGATTTGCACCCCATCTACCACCCTGCACATTCACTTCCTTCACCACCGGTGCACTGTGGCTGCAGTGTGTACCATCCACAGGATGCACTGCAGCAACTCGCCAAGGCTTCTTCGACAGCACCTCCCAAACCCGCGACCTTTACCACCTCAGACAAGAGCAGCAGGCACATGGGAACAACACCACCTGCACGTTTTCCTCCAAGTCACACACCAGCCCGACTTGGAAATATATCGCCGTTCCTTCATCGCCGCTGTGTCAAAATCCTGGAACTCCCTTCCTAACAGCACTGTGGGAGAACCGTCACCACACGGACTGCAGCAGTTCAAGAAGGCGGCTCACCACCACCTTCTCAAGGGCAATTAGGGATGAGCAATAAATGCCGGCCTCGCCAGCGATGCCCACATCCCATGAACGAATAAAAAAAAACTTGTCTGTGCGAATGTTACTTGCCACTTATCAGCCCAAGCCTGGATGTTGTCCAGGTCTTGTTGCATGGGGCTCGGGCTGCTTCATTATTTGAGGGGTTGCGAATGGAACTGAACACTGTGCAATCATCAGCGAGCATCCCCATTTCTGACCTTATGAAGGAGGGAAGGTCATTGATGAAGCAGCTGAAGATGGTTGGGCCTGGGACACTGCCCCGAGGAACTCCTGCAGCAATGTCCTGGGGCTGAGATGATTGGCCTCCAACATACACTACCATCTTCCGTTGTGCTAGGTATGACTCCAGCCACTGGAGAGTTTTCCCCCTGATTCCCATTGACTTCAATTTTACTAGGACTCCTTGGTGCCACACTCAGTCAAATGCTGCCTTGATGTCAAGGGCAGTCACTCTCACCTCACCTCTGGAATTCAGTTTTTGTCCATGTTTGGACCAAGGCTGTAATGAGGTCTGGAGCCGAGTGGTCCTGGCGGAACCCAAACTGAGCATCGGTGAGCAGGTTATTGGTGAGTAAGTGCCGCTTGATAGCACTGTTTACGACACCTTCCATCACTTTGCTGATGATTGAGAGTGGACTAATCGGGCGGTAATTGGAGTATTGTGTGCAGTTTTGGTCTCCTTACCTAAGAAAGGATATACTTGCCATAGAGGGAGTGCAGCGAAGGTTCACCAGACTGATTCCTGGGATGGCAGGACTGTCGTATGAGGAGAGATTGTGTCGACTCAGCCTGTATTCACTCAATTTTAGAAAAATGAAAGGGGCTCTTATTGAAACATATAAAATTCTAACAGGGCTAGACAGACTGGATTCAGGGAGGATGTTTCCCCTGGCTGGGGGGTCCAGAACGAGGGGTCACAGTTTCAGGATACGGGGTAGGACATTTAGGACTGAGATGAGAAGAAATTTCTTCACTCAGAGGGTGGTGAACCTGTGGAATTCTCTACCACAGAAGGCTGTTGAAGCCAAGTCACTGAATATATTTAAGAAGGAGCTAGATAGATTTCTAGACACAAAAGGCATCAAGGGGTGTGGGGTGAGAGAGCGGGAATATGGTATTGAGATGGAGGATCAGCCATCATCATATTGAATGGCGGAGCAGGCTCGAAAGGCCGAATGGCCTACTCCTGCTCCTATTTTCTATGTCTATGTTTCTAATATGATCAGAAAAGTTTTAAACCTTGGTGGATCCTTACCTCTGGGTACTCTAAGCAGTGAAGAGAGAGTTTAAAAACCCTTCACATGTTTGGGGTATTGTGGCCAATTTTGGTCCCTGCACATGGCAACATATACTAAGGCTCTAGAGAAGGCTAGGAGGGCAAACAGAATGATAAGGGCTCTTAGTTATCAGGGTAAGTTTCAAGAGTTAGAGCTATTTACATTCGAGAAATGCAGGCTTAGAAGTAAGTGTCTAAACTGATGTAAGGACTTTAATTCAATCTGGTTGCATAGGTTATTTGAAATGGACAGGAATAGTAGGATTAGAGGGTATGCATATAAAATACTTGGGGAAAAGGGTAAGTCAGATGCAAAGAAGTATTTCTTTTCATGGAAAGTCATCATGCTCTCAAAGAGGCTATCAAAATGCTTCCCTACCTCTGCAGCCTCCTCCAGTCTTATATACCCTCTCAAACCCTTAGGTTCTCTAATTCTGGCCTTTTGTGTATCTCCACTCCCCTTCACCCCAATATTAGTGGCAGAGCCTTCACCCACCTCAGCCCTATTCTCTAGGGATCCCTCCCTAAACCCCTCCACCTCTCTACTTGTCTCTCCTCCTCTAAAACCCTTCTCAAAAAACTGTTTTGACACAGCTTTTGATCAACCCCTCAATCTCTCCTTCCGCGGCTCAGCATCCTCAACTATCTAATTTCCATTTCTGAAGTGACTTGCTATTTTTAAAATGCTAAATAAATGCAAGTTGTTGCTATCTGCAGCATAATTTTTTTTTAATGATACCACAAGCATGCAAATTTATTTGACAGAAATCATTGGCAGTCTTTTGACACCAGCATAAGTACCAGGATCAGCCTGCAGGGAACTTCCTGTTACTGACACCGCTGGAGTATCCGGGGTTGGGGAAGATTCCCTCATCTGCATATGCATGACAGATGCCTGCACCACTATGGGGGCATCTCAGGTGCCTGACATAGTGGGTGGGGCACGCATAATGCAGCAGTGGGCAGCTACTCATATATTCCTCCTTTGTGACCATGCTATTTTTGATTCAAAGCACCAGCTATGGAGACAGCTATTAACTTAAAAACTATGATAAAATATGAAACTAGAAATTCGGCCATGCAGTGCCCATTTTTTGTGTGCTAAATGGCCTCCTAAGCCTCCAATATGGTGGGCAGGAAGCACATACACATTTCCAGCCAAAAGTGTGCCACCCGCCATATTGGATAAGGTAGATGACCTCACAGCATGAGTGCATGTTGGGAACATTTTAAGTACAGAATAATTTAGTTAAATTCGGGTCCTGCAAGTCTTGCAGGACCTGTTTATATTTTGGAATGATTCTCACTTCACTCGCCACATGCTGAATTCCCACAACACAACATGGCGCTAATCGGCATGAAGGCACTTTCAATGGTTTGATGGTAATGAGGCCTGAGGCCCAATATCGGGGGCTGCTCGGATTTCGCCATTCAAGCGCAAAGATCGTACACGGGTGCCCAAAAATGGACGCATCTGAATTTCTAGGCCTATATATCTTGAAATAATAGAATGTGTTTGTCAGACATTGAGTGGTAGGAGACTTGCAATATTAATTATTCTATCAGCAGCAATGCCAGATTAGTGCCATGAAGATTGGGGCACTCTGGGTGCCTCCTGGGCTTTAAAGGCATCGGGACAGTTAAAGGGGTAGGTACGGGTAAAGCCCCATGGGAGAATCAGAAAAACATTTTTTTTGCAGGTATAGATTAGGATTATTATCTAGATACCGTCTGATGAAGAATAATACATTTTAAAATGTATGAGCGCTAGAAGCTGTGATTTGCATGTCGGTGGTCTTTCCTTTTATTTAAAGGTTGCATCCCCAGTGAATGAATGTGTGCTGTTGTGCCATGGCTGGGATGGCAACAGTACCTCAAACAGCAGCCCAGGCAACCCCGCCGTCTACCTTTGAGGGAGCCAGTAACAGAGTGGCACAGGGATAGCAAGTGTGGGTAAGAAGAGTGATGTTGCAGAAATAGGAGAGTGCTGGATTGAGTGGGAGGCTTCCCTTTTTATTTCAAGTGGCACGGAGTGGGGAAATTCCTACCCTGTGGTAGAAAAACAGGTGCTTGTGGCTCAGGAGGTGACCAGGTGAATAACCTCAGCAACTCAGCAGGGGATTGTGCTCGTTTCCCCTTGTCTGCCTCCAAATATGTCGTATTGTAAAAGGATAAGTAGCACAGTACTGATCACAACCTCCATCACTAAGTGTAAAGGAATAATAGTGTTCTGCAACAAGAATAGAAGCAACAAGAACATTTTTTATTCATAAAGCCACAAATAAAGTCCTTTCTTGGCAATACCAGCGCACCCCTCAAGATAGATAATGCTTGAAATAGCAGCTCTGGAATTGGTAACAACAGGTTTTTCAGGGAGCAGTTTACCCCTGAACTGAACCCAATGTTATTGGAGGAAATTTGAATGCAGAGGTCTCTGATGTTCATTTTCCTTAAATTTACATTGCTGCACTCTCTTCAGGTGCAAACATCAAAACAGCCATAGAGAAAATTCATGGGCAGTGCTTTCAGGAGCAAAATGAGAGCAAAGGATTAGCACCCATTTTCTCTCTGCATTGTACCCATTTCTTGGGCATTATTTGGGAGCAGGGCAAAGGAAAATCAGCCCTCATGATAAAGAGTAGATTTCCCACGGCATTACTCACAGGTATAGAGTATGATTTCTGATGTTTGCAACAGTTCAACTGCAGCCTAAGCAAGACAACGGTTTGCACGTTGCTGTAATGCAGCAAATTTATTGAAGCAATATATCATATGCCTCACTGATACTAAGATAAGTTTCACAAATGTTTACCTACCACTTTATGAAACTTGCTTTAGGTGCAAATAACTTGGTTCTTCCCTCCTCAATACTTGTTATTCTCGTTTACATATTGTCACTTTTCTTTTGCTCTAGCTCCCATCATAGATTTTCGGTACTTCATTTATTTTCTTGCCCTTCCTTCCTTCAAAACCTCCCCAAAACCTGTTCACTTTCCCTCAGTTATGATTATGAATATATTTTTCTCTCCCATAATTTCCATGGTGGATATGTAGTTGTTACAGAAGCAGTCATTGGTATAGCATTGGACCAGGAATGTTTTTTGCACTGTTGTGTGTTCAATATTCAGCACTTTGAACAGGTAGTCATTTACTATGTTCCAGGTGTGGCTGGCCGGCTGGCTGACTGAGTCCATTTACAATATTAGAGTTTATCAAAGTACCTCATAAAGATCCCTCTGCAGGCATAGCACAAACATCAGTCCTCCACGGCAACACAGAAAAAAACTCTAATCACAAACAGCAACTTTTCTCCAATAACTTTATTTTATTATATTTATGCTATTATTGAGTTGTACAGGAATTTACGTGCTTTATTAGGTAATGGCAGAGTTCAGATTAATAGAGTACATGTTGTTATGTACATTGCATAAACATATAGATGCATACATTAAGCATCCTTTACAGGTGTGAAGTTCTTGGGCAGGGTTACTATTTGGCAGGATTTTTTCCTTGCCGGGAGCTCAGGTCACACGGTAGAGGAAGGAGTTGAGTGGGATGGTACCTGGTTGCTAAGGAAGGTGAGGGATTCAGTGGGAAGAGGGTATCTGTCAGTTCAGAGGCTAGCCTAAAGTCCCTTCAGCTAAACCATTAGGTAAGATCATATTCAGAATATTTCTTGTAATTTTGGGCATTTTAGTAGAAAATAACATTGATGTATTGGAAAAGATTCAGAGATGAGTAACAAGGATGCTTCAAGGGCATAAGGCCTTATATTATAGAATGAGCCTCACAGAAATAAATTAGTTTTAATTGGAAAAAAGGTGACTGACTGGGGATCGAGGTTTTTAAAATGCTGAAAGGCATAGGTAATGTTGGCATAAACAGATTATTTAATTTGGATGGTGAGCAAAGAAGTGGAGGACACATTTTAAAAAGCAATTTATAAGCAAGAGTATAGATTAGAAGAAATTCCACGCTTTCATAGATTGATGATGTATGAAAAGGACTCCAAGCAAAGGCAATTAATATTGTATTGATGAATTCCTTCAATAAAGAGCAGTTTAATGATGAGAATCAATGTTATAGGGTTAATGATACATGTAAAGATAAGGGGAGATATTGTGCGAACTGGATCTCCTTTAGCTCACTGCACTTCTGGAGAACATTGCTAGAAGACTCTGATAGATCATCTTAATGAGTTAATACATGGATTAGTAATCTGGAGATCATTGTGTCAGCAAATTGAGATAAGTTGGATGGATGCATCAAACGTGGACATTATAGCAGAAGCAATTTTGATTGATAAAGACAACAGAGTGATGATTGCTAGCTGTAGTTAACTACCATATCAATATGAATAGGTAGATAGAAATTTGACAGGTTGCAGGTAAATATCAATGTCTCACAGGTTAACAATCATAAGGGTAAAAGCATAAATAGTTTTGTCGAGTTTAAAATTGATTTTTTTTAAGCACATATGAAGGATACATAGCAGCCCACATAAAATGATTACTAAGCTTCAAATGAGCACTTGAGCTCTAGTGATTATTGAAAAGTTAGATTTCATATTGTGGTTCAGGATAAGACCGAAGACAACAATAGATGCTTATGAATTTTAAAAAGCGCATTTTCAAGCTGTAAGCAAGTTATGCTTGAGGATTAAGAGGATAACAACCTAGAAAACAGATTTACTATGATGAGCTTTGCATGAGGCACTGCAAGGATGTTCGTAGCAGTCATTCTAGTGCTTTGAGGTATAGCCTTGCCTCAGGAACAAGGGCAGATTTCTGCAGATAAATCTGAAAATTACTGGTTGGGAGTATTACATATTTATTGCATTAGTTATTATAACTGTAGTTTGGAGGATAATAATAACTGTTCTGGTAAAATCTGGACACTCACATAATGTTCTAATTAATTATAGCTCTTGAGTTTCAATAGTCCAGGTAAACAATTAAGGGTTTCCTAAGTACAATTATTTGTCACAGAGGGTAACCAAATAAAGTCTCTAGTGGTTTAGTTACATTATAGCTACCAGTCTGAGACCAACCGTTGCAATTTGGGTTTCAGCCAAGCAGAATCATGGTTAATTTTCTTGGCTCCAACCCTGCTGGAACTCGAACTGCCCGGCCCAGGAGAGTGCTCTACACATGACTGGTTACACACGTGTTCACTGCTCTCTCCCAACAGTTAGAAATTTTGATCTTAAGAGTTCCTATTCTCCAAGCATGTAAGTTGAGATAACATAAGTTTAAAACATGCCCTGGAGGTCCAGTGGATTCTCTGAGTGCTTTGTAAACTAGGTTTGACAATGTACTGGATTTACACTCTATGCAAAGTCAATCTGAAATGGTGTGAGATTACTACCTCCAGAGAATCTGATCCCACTTCGCTCTAGAACCAGGTAGGTCCTAGACTTCAGGTTTATACTGCCTGCTCAGCACTGAAGTCAAGCAGTAATTACTTCGCATCAATGGAAAGTTGTAGTGTAAATGCACCCCACAGAGCATCTGTTCATTTGAAAAACTGTCACCAAGTACATGATTTTGACCCCGAGCTGGGAAGGAGGTGGTGGGGGTCAAATTGCGGATGGGAAACCTGGAAGTATAGGTTTCCTGGATGTCCTTACGATTTTGACAGAAGGCAGAAGGACATTTTTTTTTGTCGGTTTGCCATCCTACTAGCCAGCCTGATTGACTAGTAGGGGCATGGGTGGGCATGAGGCACTGGTGGGCATGGGTGGGCACAGGGCATCAGTGGGCATGGGGGCCACGGGGGGGAGCCAGTCATGGGGGGAGGGATCGGGGGTCAGTTACGGGGTGGGTGTCGGGATCGGGGGTCATCGCAGGCGTCTGCAATTTTTGGGTGGGGAGGTCGGGGTCATTGCAAGTAGGCTTGTTGGGCCTGGGGGAATCACTCCTGCTCCTCCAGGCCCACAAGCTGTGCCAGAAAGGCAGTTACCTGCAGTTTCAGGCCTTCTTGCCTCCTTTCACCTGGCATGAAGGAAAAGGCCCGGGAATCCTGGCCCCCAGGGGTTGAAATTGCAATTTCTGCAGAAATTGAGGCCCGCAGCCTCCTTGAAAGGTTTTAGTCACTAACCCGCCTCCTGGGAGCGGGTTGGTCGCCCGCCCCTCGTCCCACCACGGTGAAAACCGGAAATGGGCAGGTTGGAGGCGGGTTATAATAGAATCATAGAATCATAGAAAATTTACGGCACAGAAGGAGGCCATTCAGCCCATCATATCTGTGCCGGCCGAAAATGAGCCACCCAGCCTAATCCCACTTTCCAGCACTTGGTCCGTAGCCTTGTAGGTCACAGCACTTCAGGTATTTTTTAATTGAGTTGAGGGCCTCTATCACCCTTTCAGGCAGTGAGTTCCAGACCCCTATCACCCTCTGGGTGAAAACATTTTTCCTCAGCTCCCCTCTAATCCTCCGACCAATCACTTTAAATCTATGCCCCCTGGTTGTTGACCTCTCTGCTAACGGAAATAGGTCCTTCCTATCCATTCTATCTAGGCCCCTCATAATTTTATACACCTCAATTAAATCACCCCTCAGCCTTCTCTGTTCCAAAGAGAACAACCCCAGCCTATCCAATCTTTCCTCATAGCTAAAATTCTCCAGTGTAAAGAATCTTACAACACCAGGTTATAGTCCAACAATTTTATTTGAAAATCACAAGCTTTCGGAGATTGTCTCCTTTGTCAGGTGACTCACCTGACGAAGGAGACAATCTCCGAAAGCTTGTGATTTTCAAATAAAATTGTTGGACTATAACCTGGTGTTGTAAGATTCTTTACACTTGTCAACCCCAGTCCATCACCGGCATCTCCACATCATAAAATTCTCCAGTCCTGGCAACATCCTCGTAAATCTGAAACGGTTGCGATTTTGAATACCCCCGCGGCCCCAACCCATTAATTTTTCAATGTTAAAATCAAGCCCCAAAGTCTCTAATAATAGGCCATATGGCAATAGTTTCTAGTACCTGCTGCCTCCTTGACTAGGGTTTGCCAGTTGCATTGTGGCCAACTAGTGACCAACTTCCTTAGGGTCTATTTGGGAGACTAGAATTGAGTTGACCGTCTGTGCAGACTTGGTACTGTGATTACTGAGTCAGCAATACTTCAGGATGCTATTGATGATTGACCAGCTAATCTGGCTCATGAGTGGTCAGATCTGTCACTGGAGCTTGAGGTGGTCCTAGCTATTCAAGCAGGAGGTAAGCTTAAAGGTGTGTTTTGGTAGGAAATTGTGCAGTTTTATCTGGAAAAAACTTTAACCTCTAGTTCTCTGTCCTTAGTTAATTATATTAGGCAAACAGTAACATGAACTGTGGATTGCTCAGTACTTTAGTTTGGAGACTATTAAGTATAGTGAAGGGTTTCTACATAGATCATACACCTAGCTGATCAGAAAAATAGGAAAGAGTGGAATTATCATAGATATCGTCTTACAAGAACAGACCAGCAATCTCCAAAACATCAGCAGAAGCAGCAGGGAAGTGCAGAACAGTTGATCTTGGAGGCAAGAGTGAAAAAGTCTACCTTTTCCACAGTAAGATTATACTGCTAACAGTTAGACGGGCTGTATGTTGTAGCAGAGGCAACTCTGGCTGGCATTAAAGATACTTACATTATTGACAGTAAATATGACAGCACCTTTACATTAAATCGCTCTTATTTAGAAAAAGCGCAAATGTTTCTCACAACAGCAGGTGGGCATCTGTCACCTGCCTGGGGAAAGAAAGATTTTCCATCCTGAGCATTTGCTCCTCTTCCTCTTTTTCCATGGCTCCCAAAGAGATGGAATAATGTCAACAATGTTCACGGAAAGCTCATGAGCTGATGAACTGAATCAATACCCTGACTCATGAGGCCTTATCAGTGAGTTGGTAGTGTGCTAGATGTATCTGCCACTTCCCTGGATATTGAGACTTTCAACATCTGTACTTCCAAAAATGAACGTGGGACTGAATAGAGGGGAATGCAGGGCAACTGGGGGAAAACAGAGATTACTGTCCATTGATTCAACTGGGTGCACATGTGTCGACACTTATTGAAGAAAGGAGGAGGGCAGAAAATTGGCAGAAAGAGGAAGAAAAGTAAAATAATATAGAAATGATGAATGCGGCAAAAAACTGGTGAAAAAAAAGCAACTGGCAGAACTTTGATTAAGATGAGACTAATGCAGAGGGGAATGATTCTACTGTTCCAAGAAAAAATAAACTGGCTTTTGTTGAGCAGGGTTTGCCCTTTATACTGTACAGGAGTGGTGGTGGGAGGGGGGAAAAGAGTGTTACAGCCCAGCATCATACATCATGGTTATCAAAATCATTTCAGAGGCAAGAAGATCAATCCTTGGTTTGTGTTGAGTCACTTGATCTCAGCTGGGGTGATAGTGAGGACAACTACAAATCACCTCAGTATCCCTAGACTAATGATAAAGAAAAAAAATCAGGGTTTCCACTCCCAATCACAATCCACTAACACCTGCTGGAAGTGCATTTATGGATGATTAGATTGGGTTGTGGTCAAACCCTGCTGACATATATTGTTTGTGCCTACATATGGCCACTTAGGTGAGGCACTGGTAGGTTGCCTCACCCACACTAAGGCTCACATCCCATGAACCCTGTCATTGGCAAGCTCCATCGGCTTCCTGTGTCCCAGAGAATTGACTTTGAGATTCTTATCCTCTCCTTGAAATCCTGTCATGGCCCCCTCCCTAATTCTGTGATCACCTCCAGTCCTGTATTCTTTCACATACCTTCCAATCCTCCAGCACTAGTCTATTTCTTATTCCCCACTCTTTCTGCTCAACCAGCAGCTGCCCTTTTCCTTCAGCCACCTTATCTGCATCTCCCTCATTATCTACGCCTTGTCACCTCCCTCTCTGCCTTCCAAATACTCAAGACCGTTCTCTTCAACCATTCTTTTGTACTTCTCCCTCTCTCCGTTCACTATCTATTTGCTATCCATCATAAAGTATGCTGACATTTCTTCATACATAATGAGCACTATAGAAATGTAAATTGTTTCCAGTGCCTGTGGAACAGTTCACTGCATGATTTGCCAACTTCAGGAGGGGAAGGAAAAAAAGGAAAGAAAAACTGAGTGGAAAAAAGTCTTAAAGGGCCAGCTTCCCTTGTGTCTCTCCCTTAATAGAATTTATCCCATCCTTGAAAAACTATTGATCTATGGATGATGCCAGTGATGAAGAAAAATGAGCTGCTACTATTCGGAAACTGCAAGCTAAATACTAAGTGTTGATAATGGATCTCAACTTGATGCAGCACTTGAGAATTTCTTCAGTTACATGAAGCAAAATTCGATGTCTCCCAAGCGCAGCTTACCATTGAAGGGAGCACCATGAACTATAAGGGAGAAACATATCAGAATGTTGGTGAAATTTGCTAGTAGGAGCTGTGCTTAAAATAATGCATACTCATCAGTGATTAAAGGAACCCTTACTGAGCACACTGTAGCAGCACAGCAAAAGCTGTATTAAAATGCCGACCGCTTGTCACGGGGGTCTATTTAGATTTCTTGTATTTCCAGAAAGCCAAGGAGAAGGCAAAACTACAGCTACATTATAAAAAAGATGAATGATCTTTTTGAATCTTGGTGAGACTCATGATAAACCAACACTATTTGCTGGAGCTGGATTCAAATTTACCAATTATTCAGAGTCAATAGAAAAAAAACATTGCCCCTAATGCCATGTACTGACTAGCCAAAACTTGGAAGCCACTTCCATCTCCTCACTGAGCTACAGTACCAGAGAAATAATCAACTCCACTCAATTCAACTAGTCATATAAGGAATACAGGAGGCCTTGAAGTGAAAATAAATCAAAAGTAACATATTAGACTGGGCTAAAATCTCATACGTCAGAGACGGTAGGAATTTGTTGATGGAAACCTGACATTTCAGGAATTTGTAATGATGCAAACAATACAGGAGAAATGCTACATAGTCTTCTGATGTAGAGATAGAAAGGTATCTCAGGACATCGTCAAAAATGTGCGAGTACTATTCCAGCACTGGAAATGTATAAAAATTGGAATGATGGTGCAAGACATAGGGAAAATGTGCATTAAGGAGAAAACTACAAAGGAAGATGAAATAGTCACAAACACATATAACATGGAAGCACTCCTAAAAATGGGTCACCATCGATAATCCAGGACCATCTGCCTCCCACCATGGCTGACTTCTAGAGGGCTAACACATATTAGTTGTCAGAAAACTATTTCAACAAACATGCATCCTATCAGGAATCAGGAGTTAAAATGGTAGACCTGTCATAGTGAAATAATTCAGTCATATGTCTGGAATTTTATATCACGTTAAAACTAAAGCAATGTTTTGAGGCAGCTGTCTCCATGAAATGTGTAGCATTAAGCAGTTACAGCAAATTATCATTAGTATTTTTATTTATTTCAATATTTTTGATGATGTTTATACATATGAAAATATCAACTGATGCTGAATATAAAAACATACAAATGGAATGTGGAAAGATTTTTTGACCCATCAAACCAACTCTCAACAATTTGTACAATCAGGAAGTCTAGCCAACTTAATTAATCTCCTGAGGGATATGAATAATCAAAAGATAAAAACATCCAAGGGCTCTGTGAAATTTCTCATCTACAAAATCATTCAAGTGAAAACTCCAAAATATCAGGATAAATTTGCTGATCTTGTACTCCAAACATGAAGCCATGTTTGAAGGCAGCACAAGTTAGTGATAGAGCTCCAACTCTAGATTCTCAGACCCATGCAGCTCCCCACCAGGAATGTGGGATCAGTAAGTTTATCCTACCAATTTAACATTAAAATATATGTAATTCAACCCTGACCAGTTGCATTCCACGGTTGATATTCCTATGTCCACAACAGGATAGGAGCTGTAATGAACTGTACAGTATTTACATTGAGTTACATTGAGACTACAGCCCAGAAACAGGCCATTCAGCCCAAGTGGCCTATGCCAGCATTTATGCTCCATGCGAGCCTCCTCCCTCATCTACTTCATCTAACCCTATCAGCACACCCTTCTATTCCTTTCTAATTTTGTGTGCTTATCTAGCTTCATCTTAAATGCATCTATGCTATTTGCCTCAACTACTCCTTGTAGTAGCACGTTCCACACTCTTACCATTCTTTGGGAAAGACGTTTTTCCTGAATTCCCTATTGGATTTATTAGTGACTAGTTTTGGACTCCCAAACAAGTGCAACCATTTTCTCTATGTCTACCCTATCAAACTCTTTCATTATCTTAAAGACCTCTATCAGGTCACCCCTCAGCCTTCTTATTTCGAGAGAAAAGAGCCGCAACCTGTTTAGTCTTTCCAGATAAGTATATCCTCTCAGTTCTGGTATCATGAATAAGGCTAATGGAATGCTGGCCTTTATATCTAGAGGACTCGAGTACAAGGGGGCAGAAGTTATGCTGCAGCTATACAAAACCCTGGTTAGACCGCACCTGGAGTACTGTGAGCAGTTCTGGGCACCGCACCTTTGGAAGGACATATTGGCTTTGGAGGGAGTGCAGCGTAGGTTTACTAGAATGATACCCGGACTTCAAGGGTTAAGTAATGAGGAGAGATTACACAAATTGTGATTGTATTCTCTGGGGTTTCGAAGGTTAAGGGGTGATCTGATCGAAGTTTATAAGATATTAAGGGGAACAGATAGGGTGGATAGAGAGAAACTATTTCCGCTGGTTGGGGATTCTAGGAGTAGGGGGCACAGTCTAAAAATTAGAGCCAGACCTTTCAGGAGTGAGATTAGAAAACATTTCTACAAACAAAGGGTTGTAGAAGTTTGGAACTTTCTTCCGCAAACGGCAATTGATACTAGCTCAATTGCTACATTTAAATCTGAGATAGATAGCTTTTTGGCAATCAAAGGTATTAAGGGATATGGGCCAAAGGCAGGTATATGGAGTTAGATCACAGATCAGCCATGATCTTATCAAATGGCGGAGCAGGCTTGAGGGGCTGAATGGCCTACTCCTGTTCCTATGTTCCTATGTAGTGAATCTTTTTTTCACTTTCTCCAATGCCCCGATATCCTTTCTGTAATATAGAGAGCAGAACAGTGCACAGCACTCCAAGTGTGGTCTAATCAAGGTTCTATACAAGTTTAACATAACTTCTCTGCTTTTCAATTCTATCCCTCTAGAAATGAGCCCCCTTTTATGGCCTTATTAACCTGCATCACTACTTTTAGTGATTTGTGTATCCGTACCTTGAGATCCCTTTGTTCCTCTACCCCATTTAGACTCTTATTATCGAAGCAATATGCAGCCTCCTTATTCGTCCTACCAAAATGCACCATCTCACACTTAGAACCATAGAACCATAGAAAGGATACAGCACAGAAGGGGGTCATTCAGCCCATCGTGTCCGCACCGGCTTGAAGAACAACCAGGTGCCCATTCTAATCCCACCTACCAGCACCCAGTCCGTAGCCATGCAGCTTACAGCACTTTAGGTGCAGGTCCAGATACTTTTTAAAAGAGTTGAGGGTCCCTGCCTCTACCACCAATTCGGGCAGCGAATTCCATACACCCACCACCCTATGGGTGAAAAAGTTTTTCCTCATGTCCCCTCTAATCCTTCCGCCAATCAGCTTAAATCTATGTCCTCTAGTTCTTGAACTCTCCGCTAGGGGAAACAGGTACTTCCTGTCTACTCTATCTAGGCCCCTCATAATTTTGTACACTTTAATCAAGTCTCCCTCAGCCTCCTCTGCTCCAAGGAAAACAACCCCAGCATATCCAATCTCTCCTCATAGCTGCAATTTTCAAGCCCTGGCAACATGCTTGTAAATTTTCTCTGCACTCTCTCCAGAACAATTACGTCCTTCCTGTAATGTGGTGACCAGAACTGCGCACAATACTCCAGCTGTGGCTTTACCAGCGTCTTATACAGTTCCATCGTTACATCCCTGCTTTTGTATTCTATACCTCGGCTAATAACGGAGACCATTCCGTATGCCTTCTTCACAACCTTATCTACCTGAACTGCCACCTTCAGGGACCTGTGCACATGCACTCCAAGGTCTCTCACTTCCTCTACCCCTCTCAATATATTCCCATTTACTGCGTATCCCCTTTTACAGTTTGCCCTCCCTAAGTGCATTACCTCTCACTTCTCTGGGTTGAACTCCATTTGCCACTTTTCCACCCACTCCACCAACCCATTGATATCTTCCTGGAGTCTACAACTATCCTCTTCACCATCAACTACACGGCCAATTTTTGTGTCATCTGCAAATTTGCCAATCATGCCCCCTACATTCAAATCCAAATAATTAATATATACCACAAACAGCAAGGGACCCAACACTGAGCCCTGTGGCACACCACTGGAAACAGATTTCCATTCGTAAAGACATCCATCGACTTTTACCCTTTGTTTCCTGTTACTAAGCCAATTTTGGATCCAATTCACCACATTTCCCTGTATCCCATGGGCTTTTACTTTTCTGACCAGTCTGCCATGTGGGGCCTTGTCAAATCCCTTACTAAAATCCATGTAGACAACATCCACTGCAATACCCTCATCAATCCTCTTTGTCACTTCCTCAAAGAATTCAATCAGATTTGTAAGGCATGGGTTTCCCTGAACAAATCCATACTGACTATCCCTGATTAAACCATGCCTTTCCAAGTGACAGTTTATCCTATCTCTCAGTATTGATTATAATAGTTTGCCCACCACCGAGGTAAGACTGACCGGCCTATAATTGTTCGGCCTTTCCCTCGTACCCTTTTTAAACAATGGTACTACGTTTGCAGTCTTCTAGTCCTTCGGTACCTCCCCTGTATCTAGTGAGGATTGGAAAATGATCCTCAGAGCATCCGTTATTTCCTCCCTGGCTTCCTTCAATAGCCTAGGAAACAATCCATCCGGCCCTGGTGACTTATCAACTTTTA
The DNA here is from genome assembly GCF_035084215.1 of Heptranchias perlo. Lineage (NCBI taxonomy): Eukaryota > Metazoa > Chordata > Chondrichthyes > Hexanchiformes > Hexanchidae > Heptranchias > Heptranchias perlo. Next base: position 36,388,119 of record NC_090334.1, on the reverse strand, counting down.
AGGATTCCAGTCCCTCTAGTACTTCCTCTCTCGTTATGTTTACTTTATCCAATATTTCACACCTCTCCTCTCTAACTACTATGTCCGGATCATCCCTTTCCCTTGTGAATACGGAAACAAAATATTCATTTAAAACCCTACCCACATCCTCTGCTTCTACACGCAAGTTACCCTTATCGTCCCTGATCGGTCCCATCTTTTCCTTAGCTATCCTCTTGTTCTTAATGTACTGATAAAACATCTTTAAGTTTTCTTTAATCTTACTAGCTAATATTTTTTCATGCCCTCTCTTTGCTTTCTATATTTCCTTTTTTATGTCATCCCTGTACTTTCTATACTCCTCTAGGCTTTCTGCAGTATTTAGTTTTCTGTGATAGTCATAAGCTTTCTTTTTCTGCTTTATCTTGCCCCGTATACTTCTAGACAATCAGGGGGCTCTAAATTTGGCAGTGCCACCCTTTTTCTTTGAGGGGACGTGTCTGCATTGTACCCGTAGAATTTCACTTTTTAGTGCCTCCCACTGATTTCTCCTCAAGTAGTTGTGTCCAGTCCACTTCTGCCAAATCACCTCTTAGTTCTGTAAAATTTGCCTTCCCCCAATTTAAAACGTTTACTCTTGATTTAACTCTTCCTTTTCCATAATAATGCTAAAACTAACTGAATTGTGGTCACTATCCCTAATATGGTCACCCACTGTCACTTCACCCACTTGCCCATCTTCATTTCCCAGGACTAAATCTAGAATTGCATCCCCTCTTGTTGGGCTTGTCACGTACTGGCTAAAAAAGTTCTCCTGGACACCGATCAAGAATTTTGCGCCATCTGTGCTCCTCACTTAGCTACATTGAAATTCATTTGCCATTGCATAGCCATTCTTCAAGTTTATTAACGTCTTCTTGCATTTTAACGCATTCTTCCTTTGTATTAACTACACCCTCCAATTTTGAAATTGTACTTCAAATTCCCGAGTCCAAATTGTTGATATAAATTCTGAACAACAGTAATCCCAACAGTTACGCAGTGGAACAGCACTTCCCACCTTTTGCCAGTCTGAGTAGCTATCCTTAACCCCACTCTCTTTTTTCTGTTTTCTGGCCAACTTGCTATCCATTCTGCTAACTGTCCCTTGACTCCACATGCTCTGACCCTAGTCATGAGTCTACAATGTGGTGCCCTATCGAAGGCCTTTTAAAAATCCAAATATATAACATCTACCACATTACCCATGTCTACTCTTTCCGTTACTTCTTCAAAGAATTCAATAAGGTTGGTCCAGCCTGACTTCCCCTTCTGAAATCCCTGCTGACTACTCTATTATATTTTCATTTTCTAGATGTTTTTCTATTACATCTTTGAGTAAAGCTTGCATTATCTTACCTACCACTGAAGTTAAGCTAACTGGTCTATAGTTCCCTGGACTTGTTCTTTTTTTTTATTCGTTCATGGGATGTGGACATCTCTGATGAGGCCAGCATTTATTGCCCATCCCTAATCGCCCTTGAGAAGGTGGTGGTGAGCCGCCTTCTTGAACCGCTGCAGTCCATGTGGTGAAGGTTCTCCCACAGTGCTCTTAGGTAGGGAGTTCCAGGATTTTGACCCAGCAACAATGAAGGAACGGCGATATATTTCCAAGTCGGGATGGTGTGTGACTTGGAGGGGAACATGCAGGTAGTGTTGTTCCCATGTGCTTGCTGCCCTTGTCCTTCTAGGTGGTAGAGGTCGCGGGTTTGGGAGGTGCATCCTGTGGATAGTACACACTGTAGCCACAGTGCGCCGGTGGTGAAGGGAGTGAATGTTTAGGGTGGTGGATGGGGTGCCAATCAAGCGGGCTGCTTTGTCCTGGATGATGAGTCACTCGCCGCAGAATACCCAGCCTCCGACCTGCTCTTGTAGCCACAGTACTTATATGACTGGTCCAGTTAAGTTTCTGGTCAATGGTGACTCCCAGGGTGTTGATGGTGGGGGATTTGGCGATGGTAATGCCGTTGAATGTCAAGGGTTGGTGGTTAGGCACTGACTTGTTGGAGATGGTGATTGCCTGGCACTTGTTTGGTGCGAATGTTAGTTGCCACTCATCAGCCCAAGCCTGGATGTTGTCCAGGTCTTGCTGCATGTGGGCACGGACTGCTTCATTATCTGAGGGGTTGCGAATGGAACTGAACACTGTGCAATCATCAGCGAGCATCCCCATTTCTGACCTTATGATGGAGGGAAGGTCATTGATGAAGCAGCTGAAGATGGTTGGGCCTAGGACACTGCCCTGAGGAACTCCTGCAGCAATGTCCTGGGGCTGAGATGATTGGCCTCCAACAACCACTACCATCTTCCTTTGTGCTAGGTATGATTCCAACCACTGGAGAGTTTTCCCCCTGATTCCCACTGACATCAATTTTACGAGGGCTCCTTGGTGCCACACTCGGTCAAATGCTGCCTTGATGTCAAGGGCAGTCACTCTCACCTCACCTCTGGAATTCAGCTCTTTTGTCCATGTTTGGACCAAGGCTGTAATGAGGTCTGGAGCTGAGTGGTCCTGGCGGAACCCAAACTAAGCATCGGTGAGCAGGTTATTGGTGAGTAAGTGCCACTTGATAGCACTGTCGACGACACCTTCCATCACTTTGCTGATGATTGAGAATAGACTGATGTGGCAGTAATTGGCCGGATTGGATTTGTCCTGCTTTTTGTGGACAGGACATACCTGGGCGGTTTTCCACATTGTCGGGTAGATGCCAGTGTTGTAGCTGTACTGGAACAGTTTGACTAGTGGCGCGGCTGGTTCTGGAGCATAAGTCTTCAGCACTACAGCCGGGATGTTGTCGTGTCCCATAGCCTTTGCTGTATCCAGTGCACTCAGCCATTTCTTGATATCATGTGGAGTGAATCGAATTGGTTGAAGACTGGTTTCTGTGATGGTGGGGATATCGGGAGGAGGCTGAGATGGATCATCCACTCGGCACTTCTGGCTGAAGATGGTTGCAAACCCTTCAGCCTTGTCTTTTGCACTCACGTGCTGGATTCCACCGTCATTGAGGATGGGGATGTTTACAGAGCCTCCTCCTCCCGTTAGTTGTTTAATTGTCCACCACCATTCACGACTGGATGCGGCAGGACTGCAGAGCTTTGATCTGATCCATTGGTTGTGGAATCTCTTAGCTCTGTCCATAGCATGTTGCTTCTGCTGTTTAGCATGCATGTAGTCCTTAGCTGTAGCTTCACCAGGTTGGTACCTCATTTTTAGGTACGCCTGGTGCTGCTCCTGGTATGCTCTTCTATCTCCCTTTTAAAATATAGGAACAACATTAGCTGTCCGCCAGTCCTCTGGCACTATTCCCTTTTCTAATGAATTTTTATATATATGTAATCGTGCCTCTGCTATCTCTTCTCTAACTTCTTTTAATTTGCACAGATGCAGCCCATCTGGACCAGCGGTCTTTTCCCTCTAAGTTTGATTAGTTTATTAATTATCTCCCCCCTTTCTATCTTATACCTTTTTGATCTCCTCTTCTAACATCATGCCCACCTTGTTCGTCTCCCTGGGAAATACTGAGGCAAAGTAACTGTTCAATAATTCTGCCATTTCGCTGTCATTACCTGTGAGTTTATCTTGTGCACCCTTTACTGGCCCTACCCCTATTCTGATTTTTCTTTTGTTATTTATGTGTCTGTAGAATACTTTACTATTTCTTTTTATATTCCTTGATAATTTAATTTCGTAGTTTCTCTTTGCCTTCTTAATTGTTTTTTGACATCTTCCTAACCTCTTCATATTCCCTTTTGTCATCCTCTCCTTTATCGTCTATGTACTTAGTGTATGCCTTTTTTGTTCAATTTTACTCATCTCTTTAATCATCCATGGTGTTTCATTATTGGCTAGTATGTTCTTATTTTTTTTAGAGGAATATATTTCTCCTGAACTCTATTGATCACCATTTTAAATATTTCCCACTGCTGTTCTATCTTTTTGTCTGTCAATTTTTTTCCAGTTTACCTTCCCTAGTTCCATTCTCACCTCCTCAAAACTTACTTTTTTCCAATCTATTACTTTGGTCTTTGTCTTACTTATGTCTTTCTCAATCAATGTTTTAAACCTTATTATGTTATGATCGCTATTGCCCAGATGTTCCCCTACGCTTACTTCCCTTATCTGTTCTGGTCCATTTCCCATTACTAGATCCAGCAATGTTTCCTCTTTTATTGGGCTTCTCACATACTGGGTAAGAAAGGAGTCCTGTACACACTGTAAAAACTCCATTCCCTTTCCCTTTTCTCTACCTCTTCAAGTAGACTTTCAACTATTTGATAGTCTATGTGAATAACTTATCCTTATAATCTTCAATCCTAATCTTAGCTCTTGATCACTTACTACTTTTGATAGGACTTTATATCACATTCTTATTACACTGTGAGCAGAAAATTTCTATTATCCAGTCTCACTTAAACTACAAAATACTTGTATTTTGTCCTCCGGTTGAATGATTAGTCAAAGCTAAACACCCTGGTTATATCTACATTATATAGTGATTACACTACAAAAGCATTTCTTTGGTTGTGAACCACATTGGGATGTCCTGAGAATATGAGAGGCACCAGATAAATGCAAGATGTTTCTTTCATTCTCCCCCCAAAAAATAATTTAGTGAGACTCTCCCTTAAACTACTTGAATTAACTAAACCCTCTCTGATCAATACCCTTTGTAGGCACCATTAAGCGAGCTAGCTTGGAGAAGTTATTCGGCTGACAGGAAGAAACTCAATTACTATTCAGAGCTTTCTGAATGTAATGTAATTTAATTTACTGATCACTGAATACCAAATTGTCCTCTCAGTTGACTATCAAATGGTTGCTGACAGTCCATCTGGAGGCTGAACTGAGAATTTCATGATGGAGTCAACCTGTTTTTAAAACCTATTGTATATACCTGGTTCATCCTTTGTAAACCTCCAGAAAACACTTGTATTATGGGTTAAGTACACTGTAGACTTCTGTGACTAATCACAGGTTACACAGAAAGAACTTTGAGTTGCATTAAACTAGATATATATGCAGTGTTGGTAGCATTCATGTGACATTGTGAGAATCAGCTGGTGAGTTCTGCCTGAAAGTTGTCTATATTTATCAGGAGATTAAATGCCTGAATGTGAGAGATGCATACTAGATATCTCTCCCGGTCTCAACTTATTTCTTCTATGAGGAGTCAAATTCAGCAAACCTTCTGTGTAAGACATTCTGCCCTCCTTTGTGAAAAGAGTTCAGCTGGTAAGTGTGCCAATGCATTCGGCTCCATGTGACATTGTTCATTACTGATCACGAACTTGGAATTTGACTTTCTTTAATACTAGACCTTGCTTTCCCTTTTCTTCAGGCTTCAAATTACTTCCAGAATTTGTATGATTAGGGCAGGATTGATGTCCTTTTAAGCAAGGTTTACTCTGCCCATCTTTGTGGGAAGATATTTTTCTGTCACCCACTGTATACCCTAGGGGAGACATTAATATGGTTATACACAGACAAGTTAGAAAATGCACAGAGATTCCATCTTGCAGAGCATGTTGCATAACCATAAGAAATATTTTGGTTGTTTCATTCCAGTTGAGCTCTGAAAAGTACAATACTGACCACATGTTGTGGGCTCAGGCAGAGGAAACACTAAAAATATTCATCCAATTTGGAAAAGGCCTCATTACAGCTGGTACAAATCTTGAAGCTTCTATTTACTGTACAGAGAAATGGTCTCCTGTTAAGTTGACAAGTTGCCAGAACATTTACTTGAGGGTATCTTGTGTGTCTCAAAAAACTTCAATACTTTCTTAAATGTTTGAAGACATGCTTCAGAACTTTTTATGGGTACAGAACAATGAACTATACAACTATCAGTGATGGGAGAAAAAGAGTTGAGCATATGTTGAACTGATCAGGGGTAATTTTACAAGTCTGCATTACCAGTGGGGGAACCTCGCTCGTTAGTAGTGCATATCAGAAATTCAAGCATATGCTGCAACCATTTTCAGAAAATTATGGGCAGCAAGTGTCTTTCTGATTTGCATTGCTGGCAGACAAGGTCCCAGCCAATAGTACAGACTTGTAAATTAGTCCAAAGCCAGATAAAATGTTTGAGCAAACAAATGAATTTTTCTCCCACAAACATTTATCAGGAAATTGAAAATCATGTGATAAACAATTCCCCTCAACCCTCCCAAGAAGGTGATTTATTTTTATATTTCAAAATAAACTTCATTCATAACATTTGTAAAGGTACATACAATGCAATTCAAGTCGCACTTCAAACTATACAATACATGTCGTACAATTTGCAACGGTACATACAGCACAAGTCAACGATCCCGGTCCAATCAATAGTTACACACCATACATTGTAAATACAGTTCATGGCACCCTAGGGTGCCTCCTTGCATTTCAGTCACTACCGGTTACAGATACAGTACATTTTGTTACATTCATTTGTCATTTTATATTCTGCCCGAGGGGGATTTTCCCTGATTCTAGCCCCTCGGTATACAATGGCAGGAAGGCTCTAAATGGTGGCCTCTCACCATAGAGCCTTTGCGTAGGTCGCACCTCGCTTCAGTGCGTCCCGCAACATACTCTTGCACCTTGGAGTGTGCCAGGTGGCAACACTCGGTCATGGACAGCTCCTTCAGCTGGAAGACCAGCATGTTTCGGGCAGACCAAAGGGCCTCCTTCACTGACTTGATGGTCTTCCAGCCGCAGGTGATATCTGTCTCGGTGTGCGTCCCGGGGAACAGCCCGTAGAGCACAGTGTCCTGTGTTACTGAACTGTTTGGGATGAACCGAGACAGATACCAAAGCATCTCTCTCTACACCCTCTGCGCAAAGGGGCAGCCCATCAGGAGGTAGAAGACGGTCTCCTCCCTGCCACAGCCTCGAGGGCAACTCGCGGTGCCGCTGAGGTTCCGTGCGTGTTGGAACAACTGCACTGGGAGGGCCTTTCTCAACACCATCCAGGCTACATCCTGGTGCCTGTTGGTCAGTTCCAGCGACGAGACATTCTGCCAAATGGCCTCGATCGTCTGGTCAGGGAAGAAACTGATCGAGTCCACCCTCTCCGTTCCTTGCAGGACTCTGAGAACGTTTTGTGCCGACCGACACTTAGTGGCGGTTTTTGACTCACTATCTTCCCGTTTGCACTTAAGAACGGGGCAGTAGCAGAACCAAAACTAGACGGCAAGTAGTAGTGCCATCTTGCCACTGTGCCTGCTCTGATTTTTCTGCGGACCTAAATCCTGACGATCAGACATCCTGTCAGGCACAACTGGAGCCTCATTACCAGCAGCAGATGCAATCTATTGGAAATGTTTTCCACAGGAAAATCCATTATGTGCAAATAGGAGTCAAGTGAAGCAATTAAAACCTCAATGCTGTTTTCATTTCCGTCTGCCTGACTACTCCTAGCTCTTGTTCCTTCCCACCAACCATGGGCAGTACAAATCAGAAGGTAGCCATTTCCAGTGAAAATTAAAGGTATCCTCAGCTGCAGTCTGGATGGAATTTTTGGAGACATTCTTCTGAGTCGCTTATGGGTTTTGCACCTTGACGCATTTGCTGCTGTAGACTCCACACAGGTGTTGCCAACTGCTCCCCAGTGTTGCTTCTTTTGATCCCAACGGTAAATACGCCTCCCTTTTAAGGTGCTTATGCAAAACCATCACAAACGGCCGGTTCACCCAATTTTCCACCTCCAATGTGTGAGCTGCCTATTGAGGGGCATGTTTCACGCTGGCAGCTCCCCGAGCACTGCATAATGAGGAGCCAGGACCAAAATCGCCCTGGCCCCACTCTGACTCCTCTGGGAGTCCTACTACCGCCTGCCTGATTCACGCATGTGCACCAAAATTGCCCACTTAATCTTTATAAATAATCTGTTTATTGCTTCAGCAGCTCATTGTGTTCTAGAGACCATCACTATCTGTACCTTATATTTACTTAGATCCCTTTATCTGTTCTTTTATCACTCTCATTTAAAGGGCATTAATTGACATGTCTTTAAAGACCTTATTGGGGGTCTGTTTCACATATGCATTACTCAGAGAACTGGAGAAAATTCACCTTATTTAAGACTGTTAATTTTACACTTTTCTGTAGTTCTGTTCCAATAGTGCAAATTAAACTGCTTGCTTGCATCCTACAAGGTACTCTTTCTACCACTCCACCCTTCCCCCACTCAAAAAAATGTGCGAGGCTCTGTTCCTGTACCAAGGAGAAGGAGCTCTACAGTATTACAATGGAAGAACTGCACACTTATCTTGGAGTCTAGTCCTATCATAATTCTACATACTTGGAGCGGATTACATTTATGTTAGCACTTGGGAGAGGGAGGTAAACTTCTGCAGGGGTTCGTCCGCTCACCCGCCACAACTTTGGCACAAAAGCCTGCGGAAACACTGGAAAATGCCGTTTAGCCACTTTCTACCCCCTGCACTGTTGATTAAGAATCACAAAATGTAAATATTACCCCAGAAATAAATCAGTGCAAAGGTTCTTCATTTGCTGGTAGTGACTGACATCCTTCAAGGCTTGATATTAATATGTGTAGATTCAATAAAATACAATGGGCTCGATTTTCAAAGGGTGGCGAGATGGCAGCAGTGGGGTCAATGGGCGCGCAGGTAACCCGACTAATAAAATCCTACCGTTTCCCAAGCAATCGCAAGTTAATTGGCGGCCCTTTTTGTGGCTTCCGGGTTTGCCGTCCGAACGCTGCGCAGGGGCAGACTGCGCACCCCATGACAGGCTGTCAGCTGGAGCGGCTCTATTTAAAGGGCCATTGCTCCAAAGGCTTTTGCTGGAGCAAACACCAAAAGGTACAATGGAGCAGCACAGGGGCAAGGCTGCTCCAAGATTTAATGACGCCTCACTGCAGCAGCTACTGGCCGGGATGAGGAGGAGGAGGGAAATATTTTACCCCGCAGATGGAAGGAAGTGCCCTGCCTCTGCCACCAAGAAGGCCTGGTTCAAGGTAGCAGAGGAGATCACCAGCAGCAGCAACATCTCCCACACCTGGGTCCAGTGCAGGAAACACTTCAATGACCTAACTAGGTCAGCAAAAGTAAGTACACTTACTGATTCTCCTGCATTCCGTGTTCCACATCACCCCCACCCCCCAACTCATTCTGCACTGCCAATTCTACTCCATCACATCACTCCTCTCACCCACTTAAGGCTCATCCTCAACTTAGCTGCACTTCCTCACCTCCATTTTAGTCACCCCATCACTACCACTCACCCCAATCCTCATCCAATATCCAATGTGATGGCTCTGTCTCATACTCACCCTCTGATGTAAGTCTTTCACAGTCAGCCTCACCCAAAGCAATGCTTTCATCAGCTGACCACATCACCCTCACTCACTCACACGTATGTTCTTTCTCCCCATCTAGGAGAAGAGAGTTCAAAATGCACGTGAGAGGGCGAGGACTGGAGGGGGGCCACAGCAAATAGTGGTCCTCACAGACGTGGAGCAGGAGGCCCTGCAGATCAGCCGCATCCTCGAATGCCTGTCCGTTGGGGACGCTGAGACTGGCACCTCACAAACATCTGGTGACACAACTTTAACATTCATCACACACAACATGAATTGATCTTAACAATGATTGGCATGTTGAACACCTCAGTATGCTCATCGCAACATGACACATCTGTGATGATGCTTAATATTGCCTTCTGTTCTCTTACAGGCCCTTCAACGACCACAGTAATGGCAGAGGGCGATTCCTCAGAGGAGCTCCCGGCATCTGAAGGTGCACCGTCACATCTTAGCAAGCCATCCACCAGCGCAGATACTCACACCTCGGTGGGTCCTAGTAGACAGTCAGTTGGGTTGGCACCTGGTGAGTCACCACACACAAGTGAGCAAAAGCAGACACTGGTGGCAGGGGCAGATATGGAGAGTCCGCATCAGTGGGTGCACTCCTCTCCAGGCTCTGCTCAGCTGGACGCAGATGCTGAACCCTGGGGACCATCCTTTAAAATAAGAATGATTGAGGGACAGCAGCATATTTGCAAGGTACTGGAACAGGTGCCACGTACACACTCCACAATAGCGCAGAGGATAGAGGAGTCCAACTCCTGCATTAGTGGAATGGCGGCACAAGTAAGTGCGGGAATGTCTACGATGGAGGGAAGACTGGCCTCCGTTGAGCTTCAAGCATGGCTCGCAAATGAGTCGATTCAGGCCCTAACAACGGTCATTCAGACTCAGAGTGAGCAACATTGTGCTGCCTTAAACAGGCAGACAGATATACTAGTACTGGCTTTACGAGGCATCACACATGTCCTCCAAACTGTTGTCCAGCAGAGTGGTAGGAGTGGTGTGGCCCTGGCCCAGGGGAGGGATGATGGTGAAAGGGACATGGAAGTGGGGACGCCACTCAAAGCGCTCCATCGTCTCACCTGATGCCCCCCCCCCCCCTCTCAACCAGTACCTGCAATGCTGCCTCCTCTCCAGGTGGCCAAGTCTGCCCCAGCACAGGTGCAGGTGGAGCAGTCTTTGGAGGGGCCCTCATGAGCTCCAAAGCCCAGAGGGCGGAGGCCAAAAGCAACTAAGCAGTCTGGCCATGAGCAACCTGCCACTACCTCTGCTGCAGCCACAGGGGATGCACCACGTAGAAGCGGTAGGAAAAGAAAGGTTAAAGATTTGTGAGCACGAATGGTGTCTGACAGACTGTCATGTTTTCCATTTATATTTAGTTTTTGTTATATTCACATTCAATGTTATGATTATCACCACTACTCCCACGTCTTGCCCATTCTTGAGTGGCTTTAGTGATAGGGCCCTTTCATGAGCTTCACCATGAGCATCAACACTTGTTGCCACCCACTGGATCACTTTGCAGTGGGTGTGTGTGTAGTTGCAGGACTGTTTTGTGCAGGGAGTTGGGGGGGAGGGTGGTGTTGCTGGTGATGGCGCTGCTCTTTCCAGGCGGTCAGGGGACTGTACTGTTCACACTTTCTGATGTTAGGAGAACTGTTCACATATCAGTGACTCCCTGGCCTCGCGAGCAGCCAGGTGAGCCGCTGCTCTAGCCATGGGTTCGTCCTCCTCCCCCTCCTCCTCCTCAATGTGGGTGGCAGATGTGGATGGGGCCTCCTCAAGTGGCACCCTTCTCTGTTGTGCCATGTTGTGCAGAACACAACACACTACTATAATGTGTCCCACTCTGTCTGGTGCATATTGAAGCGTTTCCCCAGAACGATCAAGGCACCTAAATCGCATCTTGAGCAGCCCTATAGCCTGCTCAATTGTAGACCTGGTGGCGATGTGGCTATTGTTGTACCGACGCTGTTGCTTGATGATGGGGTTCCTCTGAGGTGTCATGAGCCACGTGTGCAGGGGGTATCCCTTGTCTCTGAGAAGCCAGCCCTTAAGGGTGTTCGGTGCGTGGAAGAGGCCCGAGATGTTGGATTCCCTCAGAATGAAGGAATCGTGGCAGCTGCCAGGGGATCTGGCGCACACCCTAAACATTCACTCCCTTCACCACCAGCGCACTGTGGCTACAGTGTGTACCATCCACAGGATGCGCTGCAGCAACTCACCAAGGCTTCTTCGACAGCACCTCCCAAACCCGCGATCTCTACCACCTAGAAGGACAAGACCAGCAGGCACATGGGAACACTACCACCTGCACATTCCCCTCCAAGTCACACACCATCCTGACTTGGAAATATATCGAATCTTACAACACCAGGTTATAGTCCAACAAATTTATTTTAAAATCACAAGTTTTCGGAGATTATCCCCTTCGTTATGGAAATATATCGCCATTCCTTCATCGTCGCTGGGTCAAAATCCTGGAACTCCCTTCCTAACAGCATTGTGGGAGAACCTTCACCAAACGGACTGCAGCAGTTCAAGAAGGCGGCTCACCACCACCTTCTCAAGGGCAATTAGGGATGGGCAATAAATGCTGGCCTCGCCAGCGACACCAACATCCCATGAACGAATAAAAAAAAACACGTGAAGCAATCTTTTGCGGTGGTCAAACGAGCTGAGCGTTGATGGAGTGATACCCCTTTCTGTTGATGAATAGTCCTGGCTCATGTGGAGGTGCTCGTATTGCTATAAGGGTGCAATCGATTGCACCCTGTACATGTGGGAAGCCAGCCACAGAGTGGAATCCGACTGCCCTCTCCCTCTGGCTGAAGTCGTCCATGGGAAGTTGACATATTACAAGGCCCTGCAGAACAAGCCGTCGGTGGCCTGCCTTATGCACTTGTGTGCAGATGACTGAGAGACCCCGGTGATGTCCCTAGTGGCACCCTGGAATGATCCGGAGGCAAAGAAGTTGAGGGCAGTGGTGACTTTGACAGTGAGGGGTAATGAGATGCCGCTTGGGCCAGCCAGAAGCAGCTTGGCATGAGGGAGGCTGCAGATGTCTGCGACCACCTGACGACTTACTCTCTGCCTACATATGTACTGCTCCTCAGAGAGGTCCAGGAAGCTGAGCCTCGGTCTGTAGACCCTGTGGCGAGAATAGTGCCTCCTGCAACGTTGCTCTCTCTGTCGTCACCTTCTGTGCTCTTGTGCAGGTGCCTGTGGCACAGCACTGTGTTGTGGAGCTGCAAGTGGCGGAAGTGCAGGCCATACCTGGCGAGGCTGGTGATGCTGCTCGTCCTCGGATGTAGTGGTGAATGCAGCCATGGCGCCCCCCACCCCCCTCCCATCCTGATGGTGTCAGTTTGAGGGAGTCCAAAAAGTTGGTAAATATGTGTCAACAGAAGAATTCTGAGTGGAAACTAAGAACTTTCAGTGTAAACACGAAGATCTCCCAGCCAAAAGTTTGTCTGAAAGAACAGAGTGCCCTACTGCAATAACTCACCTTTTATCCCCATCTTTCAAACAAGCATTGCAATGTCCAACTGGCTGCTGGCTGAAACACGTCTCCTAAAACATGGAGTGTTTCCCACAGCACGGGAAACACGCTAGGGCTGAATGAAAATCAGTCCCCTGCCTCAATCAGCATGAAATTAACAACTTCAAATACTTAAAGTATCTAAATCACTGTGTTAACTATCATCCCGCCGGTGGGATTCCGCATTCATGAGGTGTGCGTGCACACAGACACGTCTGTGGGGCACCCGGAAGTCGGCGGGTTGGAGCCGGCTTCCTCACCCACTCGGGATTTCCCTGATTTTCGCAGCCTCCCCGCCCTCAATGCACCCGCAATTTCCTTTGAAAATCAGGGCCAATATCTTTCCTTAGCAGAATAATTCAGGATGATTAAGGACAACACGTGGGATGAGACGAGGAACTGCCAGAAAGGAAACAGCACTTGCCAGATTGGTCTTTTTGGTACAATCATCCTTTTGACACCACTCCAGTTTTAAGACTGTTATTTTCTGCATAGCAACCTGATTTGAACACATTACCACAATTCTGCTTTGCTTCATTTTTATGTTTGACAACTTTCAAGTAAACAAAAAATATTCAGTAGACTCCTGAATCAGTTAACATTTTACCAGGTCTACACTGATGACAATTACAAACTTATAAATGGATCCTATAAACTTTGATGACTTTTCCCATTATGTTTCCTGCTTCTTTGCTTGGAAAAACTATTACCAACATTTAGCATCCACAGAGGGCTATGGCACATTGCCTGAACAAAATAATTTTGCTCTTTTAATGCCTGTACATTTCTGTTATCAACTAATAACTGTGGTTCCTTTTTATTTTACTATGTTACTTAATTGTTGATATGATGCAAGTTATAAGGATGATTTTTTTAATGGGTTAATGGATGCCTAGCAATGATTAGAAAACAGGGATCTCATTGAGGAGTTCAGACGATGTCAATTAATGACAGCAAAGCTCGAGTGAGTACTGGAGTTGCCCTGCACTTACGAGAGGAGAGGTGCCCAGAATTCTCCTGTCCTGGGCCATGTGCTGGAGGGGTGGTCACAGGAGCAGAGCTGCAGGCCTTGCCACTGGCAATGGGCTTTCGGGCCATGGAATCCCAATACCTGATGGTTGTTCAAAGTGGGAGAGGATGAAAGATCCATACCCATGGTAATTATCTTTCTTTGGGCTGTCCCCAGGACTTCCGAAAACCCTCCAGTTGCTGGAGATTTCGGACTACAAGCCCCAATGGAGGTTTCTTTGGGTACCCCTCCATTGGGGTGGACCATGGCTGGATGCAGAGGAAACTGCAAGGTGGGAGAGCAGGAACGTTCCCTCCCACCTTATCTAAATATTTATATAGGGCCTGCACCTACTCCAGGCACAGGTCCAGTTACCTAATCTTGGGAAAGCTCTGGAAATCCCCAGCGGTTACTTGATCAGGAGTAAACTCTCTCTTTACCATTTAAAAAAATGAAATCTTAGGGCTGGGATGATTTTCTTCTGCCCTGCTCCCAAATAGCACCCAAAAAATGGGTGCAATGCAGAGGAAAAAGCAGTGCTAATTCTTTGCTCCCATTCTGTTCCTCAAAGGTACTAAACCCCAACCTCCTCTATGGCTTTTCTAGTGTTTGCACTTGCAGATGTGCAGCAAATATACATTTCATGCAAATTAATGTCAGAGGTCTGTGTACACTGATTTGCTCCAATAACGCCATGTTCATTCAGAAGCACACTGCCCCAGATTCCAGAGCTGACATTTTCCTAAGGGACAGGTTGGTATTGCCAAGAAAGATTGTTACTTTTAGCTTTTTGAATCAATAATGATTTTGTTGCCATTGGACTTGTTGCAGAATGCTGTCAGTCCTTTACACTTAGTAAGGCTGTGATCAGTACTCTGTCACCACTTGCACCCTCCCCCCCCTCCCCCTCCTGCAATATGGCTTATCTGGAGGCAGCCTAAGGGAAACAACCACAAGCCACTTTGTCAGTTGCTGATGCCTTTTCCCTGGACCTCTCTAAAGCCTCTAACATTTGCTCCATGCCTCCTACAATAAAACAAAAAGCCTTGCAGTCAGACCAGCACCCTCCTCCTATTTCCACATGATCATTCTTCATTCTCCCGTTCCTCAACCAACTATTTGGCACAACTTATCAGCTCCCTCAAAGGCAGACTAAAGAGGTGCTCAGACTGTTGCTTGGGGTGTTGCTGCTAACCTGGACATGACACAGCAGCACAAACTTATTCAAAGGGGACAGAACCTTTAAATACACATCATGACCATCAACATACATATCACAACTTTCAGCATACATATGTTAAACTATAAACTCACCATAATACATCAGAAGCTGGGACTACAAAAATCTTGCCCCATTACCGTTAAAAAATGAAGATCTTCTGGTTCTCCCATGGGACTTCCATTTTACTTGCCCATTAACACTGCTGCTGTCTTCATGGTCCAGACAGCACCGGGACATTCTTTCAGGATGGTTGCTGCGTTCAATAGTGTGCCTCCACTAGTACCTGAAGTCCACCCTCTCAACATTAATGAAGGCCAGCAGAAAATCTCAGCACAAACTTTCTACCCCCAGTGTAGTGCATTGCACCCACATGGCTCTCAATCAGTGATGAGAAAGGAAGATTGAAGCTGCTGATTCCCCAAGTGAGAGCTCCCAGTGAGGAGTAGTGTTCACAGGGCAGATGGTTAGGAAATCGTAGGCCTGCAGACCATGATTCCCCAAATAGTACTCTTTGTGAGTACCACTCCACTCTGGAAGCACTCACTTGGGGATTAAACCCTGTCTGTAGACTTTGCAGGAACATTTTGTTTTTATGTTTTTACAAGTTATTTCACCTTGTGAGTGAGTGCAATGGCAGACATCGGTAGCCAGGACGGTCTATACAATTAGTGGTGGATGAAATTTTCATGCAAGGATTATTGGTTGTGACATGTTTACTGCAAGATTATCAAGTAAGAATCTGCAGTGAATTGCCAGGAAATAGGTCAGTCATTATATATTATATAATCAGCAGGACTTCACAAAACACAATTAAAAGATTATGCAAGAGAAACCACACTAACATATTAATAAGCATAGTTCATAGCAATTTTACTTCCTTATTCCAACTATGAAATCTAAAAGAGAATATTATTAAGCTTCCAGTTTTCTGTTTTTTATTTGGTAATATGCCTGCATTTGCCGTAACCTCATTCATTAGATCACTACCACATTCTCCTTTTTATTCAGACTTAAAATATAAAACATATGCGGGTAGGATCTTCCTCTTTGAACCCAATTTCAGTCCTTTATTGTAGTTATTGTTCCAATTATTTTTCATTGAAACATCATCTGCACTTTGCATTGAGTATTTAATAAAATGAAGAATGAGACACACAGACCCAAGTAATATGCATTAAAAAAAATGGAGATATTAGTTTAGAAATAATTGTTGCCGTAACGTTTTACACAAACAGCAACTGAAGCATCAAAGACCAGCAATTTGGTGAGTCTGCTGTTTTGTGCGGTTCCTGCCTACACCAAAATTGCTGTATTTAACTTTAGAGTTGCTGTGTGTGATTGTACCTAAGCCATATACTAGTCTCATTGTACTCTTAGTTGAAGTATTATTGATGGTTATGAGGAAGCCCATAAAGTTCCAATCTTCATGCATTGCACATGCAATGCACCTATTCTATCCTTATGGGGCAGGCATTACAGCTGAGGGAGGTTCTCATATTCAGAAGGTTACTGCTGCAGTTTCACAAAGTTTATGTAAACCAAAAGCTCACTACAGTGGGGACTGCTTTCAGTGTTCCCTGACTCTTGGCTTTGTGGAGGATGCATAGCAGGATGACAGAAGAGCTGCCAGAGATGTTAGATGGCACTAAAGATGCACAGTCCAGATATGCCACTCATCACATCTACAGGGCCAATCACAGCTACCTGGCAAAAACTGAAGAACAAAAGCTTAGCAGTGAGGCAGCTATAGAACTGTGCTAGCTGCTTCAGGAAGACCTGCAGGCAAGCTCGAAGGGAAAGCACTGCTAGTGGACATCAAAGTGACATAGGTTAATAAGGGATCTCGGGGTACAAATACACAAATCACTAAAAGCAGCGACGCAGGTTAATAAGGCCATAAAATAGGCAAACCAAGCACTAGGGCTCATTTCTAGAGGGATAGAATTGAAAAGTAGAGAAGTCATGTTAAACTTGTGTAGAATCTTGGTTCGAACACACTTGGAGAACTGTGCGCAGTTCTGGTCTGCATACTATAGATAGGATATAGAGGTATTAGAGAAGGTGCAAAAAAAATCACAAGGATGATACCAGAACTGAGAGGATATACTTATCAGGAAAGGTCAAACAGGCTGGGGCTCTTTTCTCTAGAAAAGAGAAGGCTGAGGAGTGACCTGATAAAGGTCTTTAAGATAATGAAAGGGTTTGATAGGGTAGAAATAGAGAAAATGTTTGCACTTGTTTGGGAGTCCAAAATTAGAGGTCATAAATATAAAATAGTTGCTAATAAATCCAATGGGGAATTCAGGAGAAACTTCTTTCCTAAAGAGTGGTAAGGATGTGGAGCATGCTACCATAAGGAGTAGTTGAGGTAAATAGCATAGATTCATTTAAGGGGAAACTAGATAAGCACATGAAGGAGAAAGGAATAGAAGGGTATGCTCATAGGGATGAAGTAGGGAGGGAGGAGGCTCATGTAGAGAATAAACGCCGGCATAGACCAGATGGGCCGAATGGCCTGTTTCTGTGCTGTAGTTTTGATGTAAATATTAATTTTTATGCCTCAAGCTCCTTCCAGGTTGGTGCAGGGGATATCAGCAGTATCAGCCAATTTGATGTCCAAAGATGCATCAAACAGATGAACAATGTTTTGTTCATGAGGGCCAACAGCTTAATCTTCTGTTCCACTGATCAGCATCACAGCACTGGACTTCTGGTTTTCCTAAAGCACAAGGGATGATGAATACCATCTGGATTGTGACCATCTCAGCATTTAAGCCGTTAAGCAATGGCTCAGATGAACAGAAATGGACTTTATTCCATCAATTTGTAGCTAGTTTGTCACCACCTACATTGTATAATGCAAATCACTGACCACTTCCCAGGCAGCATCCACAATGCTTTCATTTTGTGCCAAGCTTCTCTGCCAGGCCTATTTGAAAATTAAAGTCTAGATGTATGGCTTCTCAGAGACTAAGGCTACCCTCTTCAGCTTTGACTAATGATACCCTTACAACAGCCAAGGACAGAAGCGTATTGTAGACACAACACGGCCTACACAACCATCAGGATCGCTATGGAGCATACTACTGTCTGAACAGATTGGGCATACCCTCCAGTACAGTCCCTCCTATTAGAGTTTTTTGAGGATGTAACTAGTAGGGTAGATAAAGGGAAACCAGTGGATGTCATATATTTGGATTTTCAAAAGGCATTCAATAAGATGCCACATAAAAGGTTGTTACACGAGTTAAGTGCTCATGAGGTTGGAGGTAACATATTAGCATGGATAGAGGATTGGTTAACGGACAGAAAACAGAAAATAGGGATAAAGGGTCATTTTCAGGCTGGCAGGCTGTAACTAGTGAGGTGCCGCAAGGATCGGTGCTTGGGCCTCAGCTATTTACAATCTACACTAATGACTTAGATGAAGGGACCGAATGTAATGAGTTCAAGTTTGCTGACGATACAAAGCTAGGTGGAAAAGTAAGCTGTGAGGATGACACAAAGAGTCTGCAAAGGGACATAGACAGGTTAAGTGAGTAGGCAAGAAGGTGGCAGATGGAGTATAATGTGGGGAAATGTGAGATTATTCACTTTGGTAGGAAGAATAGAAAAACAGAATATTTTTTAAATGGTGAGAAACTATTAAATGTTGGTGTTCAGAGAGACTTGGGTGTTCTTGTACAAGAAATACAAAACATTAGCATCCAGGTACAGCAAGCAATTAGAATCATAGAATCATAGAAGTTTACAACATGGAAACAGGCCCTTTGGCCCAACATGTCCATGTCGCCCAGTTTATACCACTAAGCTAGTCCCAGTTGCCTGCACTTGGCCCATATCCCTCTATTAGGAATTAAGAAAGCAAATGGAATGTTGACCTTTATTGCAAGGGGGTTGGAGTACAAGAGTAAGGAAGTCTTACTACAATTGTACAGGACTTTGGTGAGACCTTATCTAAGGAAGGATATACTTGCCTTAGAGGCGGTGCAACAAAGGTTCACTGGATTAATTCCTGGGATGAGAGGGTTGTCCTATGAGGAGAGGTTGAGCAGAATGGGCCTATACTCTCTAGACTTTAGAAGAATGAGAGGTGACCTAATTGAAACATATAAGATTATGAAGGTGCTTGACAGGGTAGATGCTGAGAGGTTGTTTCCCATGGCTGGAGAGTCTAGAACTAGGGGGCATAGTTGCAGGATAAGGGGTCGGCCATTTAAGACTGAAATGAGGAGGAATTTCTTCACTCAGATGGTTATGAGTCTTTGGAATTCTCTACCCCAGAGGGCTGTGGATGCTGAGTCATTGAATATATTCAAGGCTGAGATAAACAGATTTCTGGACTCTAGGGGAATCAAGGGATATGGGGATCAGGCAGGAAAGTGGAGTTGAGGTCAAAGGTCAGCCATGATCTGATTGACTGGTGCAGCAGGCTCGAGGGGCTGTATGACCGACTCCTGCTCCTATTTCTTATGTTCTCACATTCATAAAATCAGCACTACAGACCAAACACTTATTATCTTACTTTGTGTGATGTACGAGTGATGTCACTGTGTTTTGCCATGGTGCTTCCTTTTAGTGCTGGTATATCATGTGCACACGCTCTGATCCCTACCTGATGACTTCTTCTAAGAGAATCCTCTGTTGAAATAGGAAGTGCGCTGGCTAGCAGCAGAGCTTCGGTGACAGCGAGGTCACTGTAAACCTCCTTGCGCTGGTTCATGAGATGGCCCTGCAGCAGGTAGTCGTGCCTGCTGCTGCAGTGGCTGGCTGACCCTGCCCATTTTCTGGCATGTCTACTGTGATATGACAGCTGGATGGGCCTGATATGCCATTGCCCTAATAGACAGCAGCCTCATTTCGTGCCTATTTCAGGCCTGGCACTGCTGCCAGATACCGTCATCAGAATTTTCAACTTTGGCAAGGGTGTAAAACAGGCAACATTGGTTTGGTTGTCCGTTATACACACTGCCCAATTTTCATTTCCATTAACTTCAAATTCGGTTGGGGTGTGTAACGGGCGGCTGATTTTTAAAGCGCCCGTTTTACGCCCCACGAAAATTGAAAGTTCTCGCCTCTGTCACCACATCCACGGGTCTGCAGAAGTTCTGATGGGATTTTCTATGATGGGGGACTGTCTGAACAGGACACTGACACAGCGGGGGTGAAATCACCCCGATACAGCGGGGGCGAAATCACCCCGACACAGCGGGGGCGAAATCACCCCGACAAAGCGGGGGCGAAATCACCCCGACACAGCGGGGGCGAAATCACCCCGACACAGCGGGGGCGAAATCACCCCGACACAGCGGGGGCGAAATCACCCCGACACAGCGGGGGCGAAATCACCCCGACACAGCGGGGGCGAAATCACCCCGACACAGCGGGGGTGAAATCACTCTGACACAGCGGGGGCGAAATCACCCCGATACAGCGGGGGCGAAATCACCCCGATACAGCGGGGGTGAAATCACTCTGACACAGCGGGGGTGAAATCACCCCGATACAGCGGGGGTGAAATCACCCCGATACAGCGGGGGCGAAATCACCCCGATACAGCGGGGGCGAAATCACCCCGATACAGCGGGGGTGAAATCACCCTGACACAGCGGGGGTGAAATCACCCCGATACAGCGGGGGCGAAATCACCCCGATACAGCGGGGGCGAAATCACCCCGATACAGCGGGGGCGAAATCGGGGCGAAATCACCCCGATACAGCGGGGGCGAAATCACCCCGATACAGCGGGGGCGAAATCGGGGCGAAATCACCCCGATACAGCGGGGGCGAAATCACCCCGATACAGCGGGGGCGAAATCGGGGCGAAATCACCCCGATACAGCGGGGGCGAAATCACCCCGATACAGCGGGGGCGAAATCACCCCGATACAGCGGGGGCGAAATCACCCCGATACAGCGGGGGCGAAATCACCCCGATACAGCGGGGGCGAAATCACCCCGATACAGCGGGGGCGAAATCACCCCGATACAGCGGGGGCGAAATCACCCCGATACAGCGGGGGCGAAATCACCCCGATACAGCGGGGGCGAAATCACCCCGATACAGCGGGGGCGAAATCACCCCGATACATCGGGGGCGAAATCACTCTGACACAGCGGGGGCGAAATCACCCCGATACAGCGGGGGCGAAATCACCCCGATACAGCGGGGGCGAAATCACCCCGATACAGCGGGGGCGAAATCACCCCGATACAGCGGGGGCGAAATCACCCCGATACAGCGGGGGTGAAATTACCCTGATACAGCGGGGGCGAAATCACCCCGACACAGCGGGGGTGAAATTACCCCGATACAGTGGGGGCGAAATCACCCCGATACAGCGGGGGTGAAATTACCCTGATACAGTGGGGGTGAAATCACCCTGACGCAGCAAGGGTGAAATTATCCCGATACAGTGGGAGTGAAATCACCCCGATACAGCAGGGGCGAAATTATCCCAATACAGCGGGGGCGAAATCACCCTGATACAGCAGGGGTGAAATTCTTCTTGGGCAGCAGCGCAAAACTGGCAATAGTGCAGCGGCAGCCCGTTTTTCACTCCACCCTACTTTTTCTTCATTGAGGGTAAACAGAACATCAACAACGTGTCAGTTTGCAGATTTCAGTTTTTTGTTGCAATTCAATGATGGGGTAGATTTTATGGTCAACTGCACCAGTTGTGCAGATACAGAAGAAAAACACAAATTTGGGCAATGAAGCCTGAGCCATGTTTTGCGCCATATTCCTTCAGCTCACGATTTTCCAGCTAGTTGCATAGTGTTCACTAGAGCACTAACGCACATTTTATGCCACAGCTTCATTAAAGACCCGGAATTCATGCAAAAATATTTAAATGGCACCTGGCCAATTTCTCAGCTTTGGGGATTGTGTTGGGATTGCACTTTTTTCCTTCAAATTCCATGTGTGATGGAGCTCAAAGCAGATCAAACTTTATATGTTGTTGCAATGTTTTCAGTACCATCTTATTAATGTGTTTTTCTTACAGATTTTATCAATGTTCCAGAAATTACTATTAATAATAATTTTGTAACAATATTTGAGGGAAATTTATTTGTACTCATTACAGTAAGTTTGATTTTAGTTATTCTAATAATATCAATTATTGTTCACTAAGTCACCGGAAACCACCGTAGGGGAAGCATGTACAGGAACTCAGCAAAACAGGAACAGATGAATACCAACTCAGGGAACCATAAGGCATTGAGGCGCAAGCTGCAAAATCCCATGGTGGTGAACAAATAAAGGTAATGTTAATGATGTGGGCTGATTTGAATGCACCTAAAAAAAGTAATTCATGGTCGATGTGGTATTCCAGTGAGATCAGCAGGCATCAGAACCACAGTGTCCACACCTGCTGTTAAGCCACCAACCATACCTGCAAGCCCTGGCATCCTACCTGCCAATAACTGTGTGAAACTGGTTCCACAGGCTATCAATCAGCATGGAACCAGCTGTAGATCTGTGCCATCTGCTACAAGGGCTTCTGCAGCCAACCTGCACCATAGGAATGGCACTGCCAGTGACAGTTAAGGTCATTCTTCCCTCAATTTTTTCCTCTCGTCACATCTTGCCATTTATGTTGCAATGCTGTCCTCTGGAGAGGATGCCCTGGAGTGCAAACAGGAAAACCTTCTTTGCACCCGCATCATGCAGCAGTTCCACTTTGCCCGCCATCACACAGGGGGGTTAGGAGCTGGATCATTCTATCACTTGCCCATGGACATCAGCCTAGAAATTTGATCGTGCAGCACCGTTTTTAGGATGCTAAATGGACTCCACAGCCTCCAATAAGACGGGCAGGAAGAGCACACTCACTCGGAGTAGGAAGTGCGCCACCCTCCATATTGGGCATTGGCAAAAACATCGACATCCAATGCCTATGCCTGAAACAGGAGTTAGGCCCTTTCCATATTCAAATAAGGGGGCTAATGCCTGTTTGAGGTTCCCTCTGCAATATTGGTTTGCCCTGAATGCAGCCAACATTTCCTAAACCCCCTTAAGATTGTACCATTTAGTTTATATTACCTCGCCTCATTCTTCTTCCCAAATTCTTCACACTTCTCTGCATTAAATTTCATCCGCTATGTGTCTGTCCATGACCATATCCTCCTCACTGTTTACTACATTTCCAAGTTTTGTCTCATCTGCAAACTTTGAAATTATACCCTGTATACCCAAATCCAGGTCATTAATATATATCAACAAGAGCAGTGATCCTAAATCCGACCCCTGGGGAACACCACTGTATATTTCCCTCCAGTATTAAAAACAACCGTTCACCACTACTCTCTGCTTTCTGCCTCTTAACCAATTTCAAATCCATGCTGCCATTATCCCTTTAATCCCATGGGCTTTAATTTTGCTAACAAGTCTATTATGTGGTACTTTATCAAAGGTCTTTTGAAAGTCCATATACACATCAACTGCACTATCTCCATCAGCCATCTCCATTATTTCAACAAAGAACTCAATCAAGTTTGTCAGACACAATTTGCCTTTAACAAATCGGAGCTGGCTGTCATTTATTAACCCATGTTTTTCCAAGTGAAAACTAATTTTGTCCCAGATTATTGTCTCTAGAAGTTTCCTCACCATCAATATTAGGCTGACTGGCCTATAGTTATCAATTTTATCGCTTTCCCCTTTTTTGAACAGGGGTGTAATATTTGCAACCCTCCAGTCCTCTGGTACCATTCCCATATCCAAGGAAGATTGAAATATTGTGGCCAGAGCCTCTGCTATGTCCACTCTTACTTCCCTCAGCAGCTTAGGATGCATCGCATCTGGACCAAGTTTCTGTTCTACGTTAAGCACTGCCAACCTTTTAAGTACCTCCTTTTTATATATTTTTATCCTAACCAATTTCTATACTCCCCCCAACGTCGCCCGCCCCCGCAATTTCCAATTTACTATCATATGGGCAGCATCCTCTTCTTTTGTGAAGACAGATGCAAAGTATTCATTTTGTACCACAGTCTCTGCCTCCACAAGATGGTTTACTTTCTAGTCCTTAATTGGCCCCACCCTTCCTTTGACTACCCTTATATCTTCATATGTTTATAAAAGACTTCAATGTTTCCTTTTGTGTTACCCACTAATCTTTTCTAATTCTCTTTTCCCCTCTTATTTCTTTTTTCAGTTTTCCTCTGCACTTTCTGTATTCTGCTTGATTCTCTACTGTGTTATAAACCTGACATTTATCATAAGCTTCCTTTTTCTGTTTCATTTTAATCTCAATTTCTTTAGTCATCCAGGGAGCTCAAGTATTGGTTGCCCTTCCTTTCCCCTTCATGGGAATGTGTTTAGTCTGTACCCGAACTATCTCCTTCTAGAAGGCCTCCCTTTGCTCGTTTACAGTTTTATCTCAAAATGATAGAATGATAGAATGGTTACGGCACAGGAGGAGGCCTTTCGGCCCATCAAGCCTGTGCTGACTGTCTGCAAGAGCAATCCAGCTAGTCCCACTCCCCTGCTCTTTCTCCGTAGCCCTGCAAATTTTTCTCCTTCAGGTACCTATCTAATTCCTTTTTGAAAGCCACAGTTGACCCTGCTTCCACTGGCCTTTCAGACAGTGCATTCCAGATCCTAACCACTCGCTGCGTTAAAAGTTTTTCTTCATGTCGCCTTTGGTTCTTTTGCCAATCGCCTTAAACCTGTGTCCTCTGGTTCGCGACCCTTCGGCCAACGGGAACAGTTTCTCTCTATCTACTCTGCCTAGACCCTTCATGATTTTGAACACCTCAATCAAATCTCCTCTCAATCTTCTCTGCTCTAAGGAGAACAACCCCAGCTTCTCCAATCTATCCATGTAACTGAGATCCCTCATCCCTGGAACCATTCTAGTAAATCTTTTCTGCACCCCCTCTAAGGCCTTCACATCCTTCCTAAAGTGCCGTACCCAGAATTGGACACAGTACTCCAGTTGTCAAATCTCCTGTGACAACTGCATTGCCATGGTTCCCTGTGCTCACCTGCATGGTCATTCGACCTACATGCCATGGATTTGCCAAGGACTATAGTCCCAGAGGTATCAACACTCTCACCATTATTCAGCACAGTTTCTGTCAAAGTTATGGTGGGAGATGGAGAAAACCCCCATGCAAATTTTACTCCCACATATCTAGAGAGGTTAGTTCAGTCCCAGCAAAAAAAATGAATGAATGCATCAGACTTACACCTATAATAGGAAATCACTTGGCAACAATGCCCACTTGGCCAGTCGCCAAAGTAGTCATTATGATCAGGTCGAGTGTAGTCATTGTAGATCCTTTTAGCATTGATTGCTATGTAAACAGAGGCATATACATTTAAATTACATAAAATGTAATGTATATACAAAATAACTATACAGATTCCTCACAAAGCCAATACCCTAGTGGTTACACTGGACTTCAGTATTTATTTGTGCTTTAAAACTAGCAAGTTTGTTTATGAACAATTCAAATATGTAAAAATGTAGCAATTCAGCTATTATTCCTAAGCTAGAAAAATGAAAATTGCCTAATTTTTACTCAAAATAGAAAATGTTATTGACCACATTAGTATGTGTTTTTAGGCATGTTGAGCTCAAAATGTGCTCACAATTTCCCCTCTCTGCAATCAGAGCCTGTTCCAGAAGTAAAACTGTGGGAATGAATCATAATATAATTTGCAATTATTCATACACTTACAACAACTCAAACAAAACCACTGGTCAGTGACCTACTTAGTTTGGAAAAGCATCCAATTTGGACCGCTGATATTAGGGCAAGTGATGCTGTGGAATGTATGTAAAATCAGGACAAACTGATCACAAACTATGCATAATGTTTTTTTCAAATGCTGGTACATTCATTTTTGTATTAAGCTACACAACATCTTTCCACAGTGAAGTCTACCTCTGTGGGCCTCATCTGCTGATCCTCATTAAATATGTACTTTAGGAAAGAAAACCATGTATCATATGTTTTGGTGATGTCCCAGGGTAGTAATACTGGTAGCAAATAATGAGATTCCTAACAAAGCTGCTGAAAATTCATGGTTCAATCCCTCTAAAGCTAGGTACATTTGCTGATCCAGCAAATCTGTTTGGACTTGATCACAGGAAAAGAATGATTTTGGCAACCCTCATATTAAGAAAGCAATTCTCAACTCCTAAAAAATTATCGGGAATGCTGGCTAAAATAAGGAAAATCAATCTGATTCTGATACAGATTAGGAACTTTCAGATGATGTGCACAGTCCTTTTGTTATTGTTATGGAGAAAATAGTCTACTAAAACTAGACAGTCGGAAGAATGCAAAGAAGTATGAACAGGATTTAAAACACAGCCTATTCCTATTCAAAGTCATTTTTTTCTGGAAAAAAATTCAAATTATCTAATAGTATGAATTATGCATTTTTTATAAAACAGTACAGGAGGCTTTGTTTCACATCTTCAGCTCAAATTATCAGATGATTTGAATTAAGCAACTTCAAATTAAGAGTAGATTATATAAAAGGATGTCACATTGATAGTATGTTGTAGCATTGTTTACATGAACAGATGAGCATCTGAAAATGATTATTATTGGATCTATTCATAGAATGATGCAGCACAGATGAAGGCCATTGATTCTATTCTGCTTATTCTATCGATATTTCTCCTCATAGAATGCTAAAAACGTACTTAAGGGTACATTCATACTTCACAAGTTTAGCATGCATCAATACTAAATGGTGCGTGTATCAGGTGTCAAGGTCCGATCTGATTCCAAAGAGGAGTGAGATTACCTCCTCCAGGAAGTCTCACACTGGTTTGTTCCAGTATCAAGTGCGAAGCGTAATCCCACCTCACACTTCCAACACAATTAATGAGTCAGATTTTTCTCTTTTGTGCTTGGTCATAAATAATCACCTGGCTGAAGCCCATCGAGGAAAATAGGGTGGAGCGGATTGTATGCCCATAACAGGGTTAAAATTTTCTATTCAAAAATGGGTTCAAATCGAAACTGCTGAGTTCATCTAAACTGATGAGATGTCTTCTGGTTGTCAGTCTCCTATGTGAAATGAGTTGGGACAGGCTCAATCTAGTTCTCAACGAGCAGGGGTCCAAAGCACAATACTCCCACTAATTTGACACTGATCGGCAATCTCTTTCATTTAAGTCACAGGAAAGATGACGTGGGAAATGGAATAATGGACGCTGATGTTATTTTGAATTTGTGGAGAATAGAAGGAATTCTCATATAACTTCACGATGCCAAACCTGGGAATGGTCAATGCTGACATCACAGGGAACACATATCAGAAATTCTGGTATGCGCTGTATAAAGTTGGAAAATTATGTTGAGTGTCAAAATGGAAAGTTCTCTGCTCTCTTGCAAAATATACCTCACTTTATGCTGCAAAATTCATATTTAAAAATGCATACAAAAAAGACATTTGAGAGGAGGGGTTGACATCCTTTACAGACCAGCAAATTGAGAGAATGTTAAGAAATATGCAGACATTTCAGGGAGTTGCTTAGAAATTATAGGGTAGTGATAATGGGGAACTTTAACTATCCATGAGATACCACATCTATGGGAGAAAAACTATGGGCGAGTAATTGGTTTTAATGTTAAAACACAAAAAAACAATGTTCATTGATTGAAGAAGGGCAAAATACAAAGGGTGAAAGAGGATTTAGCCTGGAGAAATCAGAAAGTCAATTTCACTGGTGCAAGAATAAATATAAAATATTTAAGTGTGAGATTGGTGCAACACAATTTTGGAACTTTCCAATAGGGAAATGGGTTGTGGTTCCATGAATAAACAGATTAGATGAAAATAAAAGTTAACAAAACCTACTACAAAGCTAGTGACATGAAAGAGTTATTAGAAATAGCAATCTACCAATAGAAATTTTAAAGAAGGTAAGGAGAGGTAACAGGCAGTATGAAAAGGAACTTTCAGCCAATGAAATGGGAATGGGAAGTAGCAAAGGTTCTTGCAACATATTATACGACGAGGTCAGTCAAAAATTAATCTGGTGAAAATCTGATGATAGATCAGAAAATGGCACATTTGCTTAATGAACACTTTGATTCAATATTTACAGAGAAAAATGGAGAAGGTCTTCAAAGCCTTGAAAATGAGAAGCTAAAAAGGCAAAAAACAGGTATATGAATTAATAAGGAAACCTTTCTTGAACTGCCATGGTCACTAAAAATTGATATGTATCAAGGATCAGATGGTGTACAACCCAGAATATTTAAGATGATTGGGAGGAAGTAACAGAAGGGTTAACAATGATTTATGAAAATTCTTTAGCGAAGGCGGCAGCACCAAAAGGCTACAGTTGGCAAATGTTACACCTCCATTCAAAAGGGGGAAAGGATAAGCCATGCAAATGTAAATCAGTTAGCCTTACACAATAGTAAGAAAATTGCAAGACACCATTATCAGAGATAAAACAGATAAATACTTTCACGACATTGATCAGTGATAGTCAACATGGATTTGTGAAGGGTAGGTCATGTTTCGCTAGCCTGATTGAAATTATTCTCTCAAAGAAATTCTTTCAGAGAATACAGACAGTGAATATTGTAGATGTTGGTTATATCCAGGAAATCTGATAAAATGCCCCATAAGAAATTGATAAAGAAAATTAGGACCCATGGCACCAAACAGGCACTCTGCTGCAGTTTGCTGGTTTTGGCAGGGCAGAAAATCAGCCAACAGTTGGAGCCAGAGAGGAGAGGCGACCCCCGAGTGGAGGGTGGGGGGTAGGCTCGGATGAGCTGGCAGTGGGCGTGCAGTGCTCCACTTCCTCTTGGCCTTACCCAAAAAATTAACATTTCCTGGATCGTTTTCTCAGCAGCCTCCAGCGGTCCCTTTAAGGACCGCTAGCTAAGCTGCTCACCATCTGGTACAAATGGGTAGAGCGTGCACAGTGCATGCTCCATTGATTTGTCCCCCAAAATTGCAATATTACAAATGGCCTCCCATCTGAAACAGGCGGGTGCTCCGGCTACCAATCTCAGGACCTTACCCAAGATATCAGTAACTGGAACGCCAGCGTGAAGGGGCGATAAATGATCTAACGCCATTTGGGGGGCTATACCGCCCTGTATATGCTGGGCAGAGGGAGTTAAGTCTGCCCTCATATGTCCACAAGCACAGTGCATTTAGACAAACATAAATGAAAAGTAACAGATTTGTCTGGACATGGAAATTAATCCAATATCCCTTCTATATAATAAGCAAGCTATAATAAAGAATTAATTACTTGTTAATGTTATCCGTATGACCAAACAGCCATCAGTCAGTTAAATGTTCTATTCCAGAAGACATGGGACATTCAAAGGAACATATGAGAAGCTTTGGCTTGACGGGAACTTTGAGAGATTTCCCCGCTGCACTGGTGCTGGATGCTGGACACAGGTAGAAAATTTAGAGCAGACTGTGAATACTGAAATGCACTGGGAACACATCCTGCTTAGTATTTTACAACTGGTCAGTGCTGCAGGGTCATGAAGCTGGCATTACACGTGTGTGCGAGCCCCATAAAAGGAGAAATATATATATATATAGAAATATTTTCCAATAGTTTCACCCGAAACGCAATGTCATCATTGTGCTCCATAAAACAGTACTTGCAACTTGACTTCCTTAGAACCTAGAGGGCTAATTTTAACCTGCTGCATCCGACGGAACGAGGCAGACAGGTGGTTAAATATGCGGTAGAATACATACCGAGGCGCTTCCGATGCGCTCCCGCCCACTGCCATCTTAACTGCACAATTTTCTGAGTCGTTCCAGGAGCCCGCTAGAGACAGGCAGAAGCCTCATGTGCCGAGTGCCCAACCCACAAGTAAAACCCAGCGGAATTGGTCTGTCAGCACCATAGAAGCAACATTTTGAGAGGTACTCACCTGCAGCTAAATGGATCACAGGGTCTGTGTGCAATGTGGATTGCTAGGAGAGTTTCCAACTTCCAGATCGCTTCTTTCTGATATTTTTCTCCTTACTTACCCTCAGTAAGGTTTACCTGCTTATCATGGGTGCTATTACTGCCAGTTTCATTGGATGAAGGAACTGCTGGAGAAAGAGGAGCAGCAGCAGCCTCAGCAACCAGCAGGAGCAGCAGCTGAACCTGTTAGAAGACCGCAGGTGAGGGGGGGGTTGCCTTTAGGAGGCCCTACCCAGCACTCAGGTTGTAAAGTCCAAGAGTCACTTGGATCTATCGGAGAAGCAGTGCATCACGAGGCTGCGCTTCTCCAGTCAGGCTGTTGCAGACCTGTTCAGCCTTCTGCAACAGGAGCTACTGCATGCTGGACCAAGGGGCCATGCTTTGCCAGTGGCTGTAAAAATCAGCACAGCCTTTAACTTCTTTATGACTGGCTCCTTTCAGTCTACTACGGGGGACATCACGCACATCTCCCAGTCTGCAGTACACAGTTTGTGCTACTACATCCGTGCTGCCTGCTAATTACAATGATTTGTGTGGGCAGTCAGCGCTACCTGCACTATTCATTGGCTGCATGCCTCTCTGGGGAGGAGCAGTGATATCGAGAGTCCAGGATACTACTTAAAAATGAGTTCTCTGATGCTGCACTGGAGGCCTTCGCGCAGGAAGTGGAAAGGAGGAGGGACATCCTTTCTCCCCCAGGGGCAGGAAAGCCACAAGATATCTATTCAGGAGGCAGTGGGAAGAGATTGCTGAGTGCGTCAATGCCAGGAAAAAATTCAGGGGGAAAGAATTGGATAAGGGCTGTTTTTGGGCACAGGTACCGTGATGTGCTATTATCCCTCGCACAATGACCCCCTGCGCAGGCAGGATGCGAGTTTCGGCCGGCCTGAGTACTAACCTGCAATCAGCATTCCATTCCGAGCCTTGTACGTGGAATCATTGCAATTTACACTTTCCACCAGCAGGAGGAGCCCAATCTCTTAAAGGGAGGATGTTTCTTAGAAATCTCTTAAAGGTAGTTGGTACCTGTTATTTGCTGAAAATAACAGTCTGCTGTCTACATGGAGTCTGAACAGAGATCAGTTATAGCACACGTAAAACACAGATGCAGGTCCCATCCCTATATTTACACACTGATGAGTTATGTTGAAACATTGAATAAAGCTTGCGCATTACTAAATCCCACATCCGCCAATCTGCACGTCAGACCTCACCAATCTGCCGATCTGAGTTGATACCAGGCCTGTGAGAGTGCATGCACCAAGGTTCTCTGCTGATGCCCTAGAGACCTTGGTGCAAGGGGTGGACAGAAGGAGGGACATCCTATATCCGCAGGGTGGGGGGGGGGAAGGGGAACAAGAGGACCTCCAGACATATATCCAAAAGGCAGTGGGAGGCAGCGGGGGAATGAAGTCAATGCCAGGTGCACAGCATCATGAACATGGATGCAGTGCAGGAAGAAGTTCAATGCTTTGACATGAGTGGTCAAGGTGAGTGAGGTTAACTGTCAAGTGGTGTCTCCTACCAACTGCACCCGCACTACACCCCCCATCACCCACATACCAATAGACTCTTTCCATCAGTACTCAACTCTTCCAACCAGATGCTTCCTCTCACCCTTACACATTACCACTGTTTCAAGCTGCCCACCCACAACTCACAGGCCACACACACTGGCAGCTATTCAACCATGACAGGCACATCACCCAGACACACGTCCCACTTTCTTGCAGGAGAAGGTGGCGCATATTAGGAGGCAGCAAGTGGCAGTGACATTTAGCCTCTCGAGCCTGTTCCACCATTCAATGAGATCATGGTGGACCTGTGACCTAACTCCATATACCCATCTTAGCTCCATATCCCTTAATACCCTTGGTTCACAGAAATCTATCAATCTCAGATTTAGAATTCACAATTGAGCTAGCATCAACTGCCGTCTGCAGAAGAGCGTTTCAAACTTCTCCCACCTTTTGCGTGTAGAAGTATTTCCTAACTTCACTCCTGCACATCCTGGCTCTAAATGTTAGGCTATGTCCCCAGTCCTAGTATTTAAGTATAGGAGACCACCAAATACAATTACAAATGTCTCAACAGCCAGAAGCAATAATTCAGCCACTAACCTGTAAATTCTGCAAGGTCCCTTTAAGTAATGCTGGTGGGGTCTTTCAGGCACTCTAAGACACATTCAGATGTTCGGGGTTAAGACTGTGCATTGAGTTGAGCATTAAGTCCCAAAATGGTGTCTATCGCATTAAATCAGCGTTGCACACTGATTGTAGCCATTTTCTCCCTACTTTAGATGCTTCCAGTATTCCTTATCTCCGCCTGCGCTAACTCCTAGACCAAGATGGCGTCCGGCGGCCGAAACAAGGGCACTACATGGCCCAATTTAGTGCCCTCAATGTTCTAGCTAAACTACTTTAGCTAGACTAGCTAAGGTAAGAAGACTGCTAAAATACTTTCTGATCACAGCTGCACCACTCTCAGCCTCATTAGTTAGAACACTCACAACACTGCCCTCCCAGACTACTTGCACTGTCCTGCAGTCACTGCATCACATTTCACTCAACATCCTTTTCCTCATGCTCACATACTTACCACTATTACAACCCTCATTACCCACAACTCACATGCACTGTCAGTTATTTCACCATAACAGCCACATTCTCCAAACAACTCCAAGACTCTCACTAACACATTTCCCTCTTTCTTGCAGAAGGTCTCAAACAATACAAGGGAACAGGCTGCCACCAGAGGAGGAAGAGCCCATCTACGCACCCTCTCCCCCCTTGAAGAGAGTGTCCTGGCCATCATGGGAAGCACCAGAGTGGAGGCCAAGACCACTGGCGACACCGGAGGAATGTCATGCAGGATTTCTTTATACCTAATCCTCTTTGTCTCTTCTGACTTCTCCCTCACCTGACACACTATTCATGACAAGCTGCAGATGGTTCAACTACCACCTCTCTCTCTCTCTCTGCTCTCCCTGACACCACAAGCTATTGCTTTTCCCTTTCTTTCATTTCAGCTGACAATGTCAACGCCCCTCAGTTACGCTGAAGATGCGCCCAGGGACTGATCAGAATTTTGGGCCCAATGTATATTTTAGTGACAGGCAAAAGATACGTTCCAGAAAGAGGTAAGAGAGTTTAACAGACAAATACATGATATTTTGGTAAGATACGTATATGAGAGGATAATGTACAGATGAAAAGAAGGCCAGGAAAAGACAATCAGGCCAATCAAGCTCTCCTTGTCCAGTACACAGTATGACGTCTTACACTGAACATTCTCCTAGTAATGCAGTCTCCTACAAGAAGCAAAATAAAATCTGTGGCCAGTTCAGGAAAAGCTCTTGCAAATTGCTCTCAGCACTCTGAGGCAGTCGAGCAGAAGACCATGGTTGCCGATACATGGCCAGATACAGTGCATAAATCAAACAGGTACAGGGTTGCATAGAAAGTCAGTTCAGAAATATAAGGAACATTTAAGATTGGGTGTGCCAGTAGTGCTCAGGCTGACTGGGAGAGTGGGATGTACCTATCAGGAAAGATTAAATAGGCTGGGGCTCTTTTCTCTAGAAAAGACAAGACTGAGGGATGACCTGATAGAGGTCTTTAAGATTATGAAAGGGTTTGATAGGGTAGATGTGGAGAAAATGATTCCACTTGCAGGGGAGACCAGAACTAGGGGCCATAAATTTGGATAGTCACTAACAGATCCAATCGGGAATTCAGGAGAAACTTCTTCACCCAGAGAGTGGTAAGAATGTGGAACACGCTACCACAAGGAGTAGTTGAGGTAACTAGCATAGATGGATTTAAGGGGAGGCTTGATAAACACATGAGGGAGAAGGGAATAGAAGGGTATGTTGATAGGGTTAGATGAAAAAGGGTGGGAGGAGGCTCACATGGAGCATAAACACTGGTATGGGCCGAACGGCCTGTTTCTGTGCTGTACATTCTTCGTAATTGTACATAATCGGGCGAGCAGGCCTTAGGTCCGATTCTTGTCCGATCTGCACAGAGTGCCATTCTATGATCAGACCCTGTGTAAAACACACAGGTCAACTGCACTTTTCTTGTGATAACTTTTAAACCTTTAATGAGGTTATGATCAGGACCTAGTGACTCCATTTCCCAGGTTCAGAATGCATTGAAGTTAATGAGAGCCCATTTAAAATGGGCACTGCACTGAAGGCAACTTCAGCTGTTTTGGAGATTGCACCCTTAAAGGGGAATGCCATTATTAGATGTGGAATTTCATTTTGCAGCAGCACTTGTTCATATAGTTTTTTTCTGCACTGTTTTTGTTGCATTTCCTGCTGCTTTTGGCTGTGGCCTAGTTTTTTGATATTTCTGAAGCCCAGTAATTTTCACATCTGGCTTGTTAGCAGCTGCAGTTTAAGTTCCTTCAATCACAATTCTGAAGTTAGGCATCCCACAGTGCATACCCCTCTAATTGTTGGTTTTAAAGTAGTAGCAGGATTTTAAATTTGCAATCTGCAGCTCTGCTTTAACAATGAGCAGCAGCCCCTGAAGAGCTGCTTATTTGCTGGATATCCTTCTCTAAGCACTAAGCATACTCCCTGTGCATCAGCCAATCTGCACAAGCAGTGCATGATAATTATTAAAATTAACTAATCTTGCAAAACCATACCAGATTAACTCTCTACCCTACTTGTGGACTGTGCAGATGAGATGTTGCAGTCCTGCTGGCAAAGTGACAGGACAGCATAAGCCTTGTAGAGCATTATGCACAGCACCAGATTCTTTAAAGGCAAAAACTGTTATTAAATATATCTGTAAAAGAATCAAGATTTAAAATTAGAACTAAAAAGGAAGTAGGCTGAACAACTAAACCAAAGAGAAGTTTTATTTTAAAAATTGCTGGATTCTTTGAAAATAGGTAACATAATCTATTCAAAACAGCTCCAGATCCATTTATTCATGGTATCAGTGAAACTGGAGAAAGAAAACTACAAAAAGCCAAAGACTTAGAAATCCAACTCTCAGAAATGATATGAGAAATCCAGCAGGTCCCTATTTAAGCATTCTTTCGTCATCTGCCCTGAACTGACCTGACCCTCATCACCCATTTTGCATGGGGAACTCAGTACACAGTGCTTTCCTCATGAGAAAAATCAGGCAATTGCAATTTCGTTCATTATACTGATATTACAATTTGTTTAAATACTTAAGTGAAGCTCGCACATTTTCTGCAAGAGCACTTTAAGCCAGCCAAAAGATCATGCATTGTGCAAAATGGTTGGGAATCTGGCAATATGGATCTCCACCCGATTTCCTAACTCCATTTTCTGCTGGCGCCATGTGGAACAGAAAATACACAAAGGGTCCTCAGGTCCTATTTCAATAATCTATTGCAAAGGACATAGTCATCGTCCAAAAAAAGGCTAGTTTCAGACAAGCACAGAAAAAGGCCATTCGGACCAACAGCTTCATGCCGGTGTTTATGCTCCACAGAGGCCTCCTCTCTCCCCACTTCATCTAACCCTATCTTCATATCCTTCTATTCCTTTCTCCCTCAAGTGTTTATCTAGCTTCCTTAAATGCATCTATGCTAGTCTCCTCAGCTACTCCATGTGGTAGCGAGTTTCACATTCTAACCACTCTCTGGGTAAAGAAGTTTCTCCTGAATTCCCTATTGGATTTATTAGTGGCTATCTTATATTTACGGCCCCTAATTCAGGTCTCTTTGGCAAGTGGAAACATCTTCCCTATCAAACCCTTTCATAATCTTAAAGACCTCAGGTCACCCCTCAGTCTTCTCTTTTTTAGAGAAAAGAACCTCTGCCTGCTCAATCTTTCCTGATAGGTATAACCTCTCA
This sequence comes from Heptranchias perlo, assembly GCF_035084215.1. Taxonomy (NCBI): domain Eukaryota; kingdom Metazoa; phylum Chordata; class Chondrichthyes; order Hexanchiformes; family Hexanchidae; genus Heptranchias; species Heptranchias perlo. The sequence continues at coordinate 36,352,216 of NC_090334.1, read as the reverse complement.
GTTCTGGCATCAACCGAGTAAATCTTTTCTGCACCTTCTCCAGTGCCTCTAAATCGTTTTTATAATATGGAGACCAGAACTGTTCACAATATTCTAAGTATGGTCTAACCATGTTCTATACAAGTTTAACATAACTTCTCTGCTTTTCAATTCTATCCCTCTAGAAATGAACCCCAGTGCTTTGTTGGCTTTTTTTTAATAGCCTTATTAACCTGCATCGCTACTTTTATTGATTTGTGTATCTGTACCCTCAGATCCCTCTGCTCCTCTACCCCATTTTAACTCTTATTATCCAAGCAGTATGTGGCCCCCTTATTCTTCCTACCAAAATGTAATACCTCACACTTGCCTATATTGAAATTAATTTGCCAATTACAAGCCCCTTCTGCAAGTTTATTAACATCTTCCTGTATTTTGTCGCAGTCCTCCTTGGTATTAACTATACCCCCCAATTTGGTGTCAAGTTGCAAGCATGTGCAAGCCCCATTTAAATAAAATATTTATGAACATGCTCTGCCCACAGATGCACCTCCCCTATATAAAAATTACACATGCTGGAGCCTAGCCTGCGCAAGTAAAATGTTCCAAGGCACTTCATAGGACCGTAATCAGACAAAAATTGACACCGAGCCAAAGGAGGAGATATTTGACACTGAGCCAAAGGAGGAGATATTAGGGCAGGTGATCAAAATCTCGGTCAAAGAGGTAGGTTGGGCTTCAATGGAAGTATTGCAAGGCTCGGGAGCCATGTGCGGAACCACTGGCTGCATTTTGGATTCTCCTGCTGTAGTATATGTTACTTGGAATTATCAATAAATATATATCTCAAGCATGATTTTTATAGTTGCATCACTAGAAACGTTTCAAAAGTTCAGACAAAATGGTTGAAGATGTTAGGTTCCACTTATCTCAAAGAGTAACAAGTATCAAGGCACCTGAAGGAATCAAAGCATTGTTAATTCTGCTGGTCAAATATCAACAAAAGTATCTGCTTATATGAAATAAAAAAATGGTGGAAACCTCTCTCTTCCAAGAAATAAAGTTCACTGATATATTGGTGGAATCTCCACGTATGTCAACAGTTTCTGGTATTACCACTTGTGTGTTTCGATTGCTGTGCAGTTTCAAAAGGTGCAATTTCACTATGTACGTTTGGTACTTATATCAATCTATGTTGATGCATTTATGGTCCACAAAGACAACTTTGAACAAATCAAGAAACTTCAAAAAGTTTTGTTCCTTTTTGGATTTTTTTTGGAATGAGAGACAGATAGTCATGAAGCACATTACCAAGAGCACCAGGAGGTACAAATATAATTACACATGTGTAATGGCTTAGATGCAATACTGTAAATTCTAATATTCTAAAAAGTGTAAAATGATGTAATATTTCAAACAGCTACAGTTTTCTAGTGTTCAAGTTAACCTTGGCTGTGCTAATCTTGGATTTCTACTGTGTATTCAGATAGATATTCAACTACTTGGAAAGAGAAGAGAAATCTCAGATCAACAGCAAAATGTACAACATTGTAAAAAAAAAAGGAAACTGTTCAGGGAGAAACAAACCAGCTCCCCTCGGTTATCGCCATTATGTCTATTAATCATTCAGTTGGTGCAGCAACGTAATGGCAGCTTTATTCAATTAATTCTGGAACACTCCTCTCTGGCTTCATTAACTAGTATCAAGAGGAGACCCTGGAGTTTTTTTAAAACAGTATTATTCCTCCCATCAGGGGGCCCTCTAGTGCTCAATTAACATTATTCAATTACAATATATATCACTTACACCCCTCAGAATTTCAGGGTCACAGCAATCATGTCCAAGAATAAACTTGGTTATCCCCTAAAAAATATTACATTAGGAAATTCAGCAACTATGTAGTGATGAAAAAAAATAGCATATATATCAGAAGAAAGATGGGTTATACTATCACCAGAACCACAAGGAAAACCACTACACTCGAAAACCCACAAGTCCAAACATTTGGAGTTTTCCTTGACCTTTGAGGATTTCTTCAAGCAGGTTTGATAATGGGTGCATTGGGACTAATAACAGGGGCAGTAGATGGTAGCCTCTCAGGTCTGGTTTCAACACAGTAGGCTTTCATAACTTTCTTTGGAGACCATTGTGGAGTGTAAACACCAGAATCAGGTCCTGGGAGGCAGTTAGTTCATAACACTTGAGAATAGACAAAACATCTGAAGCTTTTTGAGGAGCTACTCTTCTTGGTTGAATAAGCATTGGTGGTTGGTCACACTCAACATTAATATATGGTAATACCACATCAAAGGCAGCAGGTCAATGCAATTCTTGTAATTGATCCTTAAGGCATGTCCACGGCAAACCAACCATCAGAACTAAAAACGGAACAGCTCCAATTTTGTGTACAATAATGCCAACACACTATTTTTTCACATTCCCACAGAAATTAAGACAAATACTTTTTCTCCCAGCAAGATTGCTTCAAAGTTGACGATCCAGCATTCCAAAGTTTTCTGATACAGACATTTCCAAGTCAGGTTTAAAAATATCGAAAGAGTACGTAACTTCCTTCCAGTGAATGACTCAGAACTTGTCAAAACGAGGCGTCGAATGATAATGCAAGAGAAATACAGCTAATTTCTGATGAATCATGCCAGGATCTTGTAACACATACTTGAGAAGTTTTGAATGTACATCCAACCTTCTCAATTTTCCCATTTGACTGCGGGTGTCCAGGTGAAGAAGTAATATGAAACACACCATTCTTACTGAAAAAAAATCGTATGACTGAAGAGATGGTGCATTGTCAGAGACCAGCTCTACAGGATGTTCATATTGGGCAAACAAATACCATAGCACATCAATCATCACCATTGCATCTGTTGATGACTTTGGAACCACTTCAAGGCATTTAGAATGAGAATCAAAAATAAATAAAAACTTCTGTGTCTTCAGCTCGGTGAACATAAATACGCTGCCATGGTTTTGTTGGCCACTGCCAAGTATTAGATGAACAAAAATTTCCTTGAACTAAATATTGGGAAGACCGAAGCCATTGTCTTCAGTCCCCGCCACAAACTCCATTCCCTAGCCACCGACTCCATCCCTCTCCCTGGCCACTGTCTGAGGCTGAACCAGACTGTTCGCAACTTTGGCATCCTATTTGACCCTGAGATGAGCTTCCAATCACATATCCGTTCCATCACCAAGACCGCTTCCTTCCACCTTCATAACATCGCCCGTCTCCACACCTGCCTCAGCTCATCTGCTGCTGAAACCCTCATCCATGCCTTTGTTACCTCTAGGCTTGACTATTCCGATGCTCTCCTAGTCAACCTCCCATCTTCCGCCCTCCATAAACTTGAGCTCATCCAAAACTCTCGCCCATATCTTAACTCGCACCAAGTCCCGTTCACCCATCAATCCTGTGCTCGCTGACCTACATTGGCTCCCGGGTCTGGCAACGCTTTGATTTTAAAATTCTCATTCTTCTTTCCAAAACCCTCGAACAACTTCAAGCCCCTCCCTATCTCTGTAACCTCCTCCAGTCCTACAACCCTCTGAGATCTCTGCGCTCCTCCAATTCTTGCCTTTTGCACATCCCCGATTTTAATCGCTCCACCATTGGCAGCCGAGCCTTCAGCTGTCTACGCCTTAAGCTCTGGAATTCCTTCCCTAAACCTCTCCACCTCTCTCTCCTCCTTTAAGATGCTCCTTAAAACCTACCTCTTTGATGAAACTATTAGTCACATGTCCTAATATCTCTTTATGTGGCTCAGTGTTAAATTTTGTTTCATAATTGCTCTTGTGAAGCGCCTTGGGACATTTTATTATGTTAAAGGTGCTATATAAATGCGAGTTGTTGTTGTTGTTATAGTTTCCACAGGGTTTACAGGTAAGATGATCTGACAAGCTTGACACTTATGAACAGCATCTTCTACGTTACTATGCCTGGATCATATGATTTCAGAATTTAGGTGGGATAATAACACGAAGTCCACAAAGCAAACACCCATCTTGGATTGACAATTCAGCTCGATATCTACCATACAATTGTAGTTCTGTTGATAATTTCTTAATGGTCAAATCTTTGGCAATAAGTGAATCTGCTACAGGTAGACGGGACAAAAATCTGCATTGCATTCAATTTCAATGATTTAAACTTTAAATATTCACAACAGCAACTTGCATTTATATAGCGCCTTCAACATAGTAAAACATCCCAAGGCACTTCACAGGAGTGATTATCAAGTTAGGATTAGTGAGTTAGGACACGGGCAGCAGAGTTTTGGATGAGCTCAAGTTTATGGAGGGTGGAAGATGGGAGGCCGACCAGGAGAGCATTGGAATAGTCAAGTCTAGAGGTAACAAAGCAATGGATGAGGGTTTCAGCGGCATATGAGCTGAGGCGGGGGTGGAGATGCACTACGTTATGAAGGTGGAAGTAGGTGGTCTTGATGATGGAGCAGATATGTGGCCAGAAGCTCATCTCAGGGTCAAAATAGGATATCAAGGTTGCGAATGGTCTGATTCAGCCTTGGACAGTGGCCAGGGAGTGTCATAGAGTCATAGAGTCATAGAGTTATACAGCACGGATAGAGGCCCTTCGGCCCATCGTGTCCGCGCCGGCCATCAAGCCCTGTCCACTCTAATCCCATATTCCAGCATTTGGTCCGTAGCCTTGTATGCTATGGCATTTCAAGTGCTCATCCAAATGCTTCTTGAATGTTGTGAGGGTTCCTGCCTCCACAACCCTTTCAGGCAGTGAGTTCCAGACTCTAACCACCCTCTGGGTGAAAAAGTTCTTTCTCAAATCCCCTCTAAACCTCCTGCCTTTTACCTTGAATCTATGTCCCCTTGTTATAGAACCCTCAACGAAGGGAAAAAGCTCCTTAGTATCCATCCTATCTGTGCCCCTCATAATTTTGTACACCTCAATCATGTCCCCCCTCAGCCTCCTCTACTCCAAGGAAAACAAACCCAATCTTCCCAGTCTCTCTTCATAGCTGAAGCGCTCCAGCCCTGGTAACATCCTGGTGAATCTCCTCTGCACCCTCTCCAAAGCGATCACATCCTTCCTGTAGTGTGGCGACCAGAACTGCACACAGTACTCCAGCTGTGGCCTAACCAGTGTTTTATACAGCTCCATCATAACCTCCTTGCTCTTATATTCTATGCCTCGGCTAATAAAGGCAAGTATCCCATATGCCTTCTTTACCACCTTATCTACCTGTTCCGCCGCCTTCAGGGATCTGTGAACTTGCACACCAAGATCCCTCTGACCCTCTGTCTTGCCTAGGGTCCTCCCATTCATTGTGTATTCCCTTGCCTTGTTAGTCCCTCCAAAGTGCATCACCTCGCACTTTTCCGGGTTAAATTCCATTTGCCACTGTTCCGCCCATCTGACCAACCCATCTATATCGTCCTGCAGACTGAGGCTATCCTCCTCGCTATTTACCACCCTACCAATTTTTGTATCATCAGCGAACTTACTGATCATACCTTTTACATTCATATCCAAGTCATTAATGTAGACCACAAACAGCAAGGGACCCAGCACCGATTCCTGTGGTACCCCACTGGCCACAGGCTTCCAGTCACAAAAACAACCTTCGACCATCACCCTCTGCCTTCTGCCACTAAGCCAGTTTTGTATCCAAAGTGCCAAGGCACCCTGGATTCCATGGGCTCGTACCTTCTTGACCAGTCTCCTGTGGGGGACTTTATCGAAGGCCTTACTGAAATCCATGTATACCACATCCACTGCGTTACCCTCATCCACACGCCTAGTCACCCCCTCAAAAAATTCAATCAAATTAGTCAGACATGATCTTCCCTTGACAAAGCCATGTTGACTATCCCTGATTAATCCTTGCTTCTCCAAGTGGAGACTAATTTTGTCCTTCAGAATTTTTTCCAATAATTTTCCTACCACTGATGTTAGGCTCACTGGCCTGTAGTTCCCCGGTTTTTCCCTACTCCCCTTCTTGAATAATGGTATTACATTAGCGGTTAATAATGATATTACATTAGCGGTTAAGAGTGGGTTGGAGTTGGTGGCTAGGGAACAGAGTTTGTGGCGAAGACCAAAGGCAATGGCTTCGGTCTTCCCAGTATTTAGTTGGAGGAAATATTTGCTCATCCAGTACTGGATGTCAGACTAGCAGTGTGACAAATCAGAAACAGTGGAGGGGTCGAGGGAGATGGTTGTGAGGTAGAGCTGCGTGTCATCAGCGTATATGGGGAACCTGATGTTGTGTTTTCGGATGATGTTGCTCAGGGGAAGCATGTAGATGAGAAATAAGAGGTAGCCAAGGATAGATCCAGAGGTAACAGTGCGTAGGCAGGAAGAGAAGCCATTGCAGATGATTCTCTGGCTACAACTGGATAGGTAAGAATGGAACAAGGCGAGCACAGTCCCATGCAGCTGGATGATGGAGGAGAGGCATTGGAGGAGGATGGTGTGGTCAACCGTATCAAAGGCTGCAGACAGGTCAAGAAGGATGAGGAGGGATAGTTTACCATGGTCACAGTCACATAGGATGTCTTTTGTGACTTTGGTAAGGGCCATTTCAGTGATGTGGCAGGGACGGAAACCTGATTGGAGGAATTCAAACATAAGAGTTGCGGGAAAGATGGGCATGGATTTGGGAGCCAACAACATGTTCCAGGACTTTGGAGAGGAAAGGGAGGTTGGAGATGGGGCGGTAGTTTGCAAGGACAGAGGGATCGAGGGTGGGTTTTTTGAAGTGGGGGGTGATGATGGCAGATTTAAAGGGGAGGGGACAATAGCTGAAGAGAGGGAACCATTAGCAACATCAGCTAATGTGGGGCCCAGGAAGAGAAGTTGGGTAGTCAGCAGTTTGGTGGGAATAGGGTCGAGGGAGTAGAAGGTGGGTCTCTTGGTCAAGATGAGCTCGGAGAGGACATGAGAGGAAATAGGAGAGAAACTAGAGAAAGATGCGAGTTCAGGACTCGGGCAGGGGGAGCCTTAGGGGAAGTTTGGCTTGGTGGGCTAGGGGAAGGGAAGGAACCGGCAGAGGCAACTAAACGGATGGTCTCAATCTTAGTGACAAAGAAGTCCAAGAGCTCCTCACACTTGTTGTTGGAGGTGAGGGTGGGTGGGTGGGGTGCAGGGGAGAGGGATTTAAGAAGACGGTTTGTAGTGAAGAGAAGCCGGGGGTTATCTTTGCATTCCAGGATGATCCTGGAACAGTGAACAATTTTGGCAGAGGAGAGCTGGACCCGATCGTGCTTTGTGTGCTCCAGCCAGATCTGGCAGTGAATGGCTAAACCAGTTGTGCACCATAAATGTTCATGTCTGCATCCCTTGGACTTAAGGGAGCGGAAATGAAGGACATACCAGGAGGAATGACCACGGTGAGAAAGAGTAATGGCTTTAATGGAAACAAGGGCATCAAAGGTGGAGGTAAGATTGAGCTGCAAAAATGTCATGGTGAATGGAGGGCCGAAGGCTAGACTGTTGGGAGTTTGAAAGTGCAGTTGTAATCACTTGGGGAGAATTTTTATCAGGGGCCAACACAGAAGGAAGTGGGGTTGGGAGGGGGAAGGAGGATGTGAATGGAGAAGGATACAAGGAAGTGATCAGAGATGGCCCTATATGTGATTCACATGATGGGGAGTAGAGAGGCCACGTGAGATGGCAAACTCAAAGGGGTGGCCGTCAATGTGGATAGGCGAGTTTATATGGAGGAAGAGATTAAGGGAGGATAGGAGGGCAGTGAATTCAGAGGAGAGAGGGCATGATGAGCTGAGATGAAGGTTGAAATCACAATGATAAGAAGTCACTTGATGCTGAGGGTGGAAAGCAGTGAAGATATTTTGGTGAGAAATTTGGCATGGAACTTCAGTGGGCGGTAGAGATTAAGGATTTTAAAGGAGAGGAAGGAGGGGTGGAACATGGTGAGATGCTCAAAGGAGGAGAAGGTGCCAGAGGAGTAGGGGAACAGACCAAGGTGTGACTTAGTGCTAAAGGCCACACCACCATCATGACAGTCTGGGCGGGGCAAATGATGGATAGTATAGCCAGGTGGGGAGGCTTCATTAAGGGGGAAGGTATCATCACCTGTCAGCCAGGTTTCCATCCAGGCCATGGTGTTGATGCAATCATCCACAATAAGCTTATGGAAGGCAAGGGCCTTGTTCACAAGTGAACGGACATTCTGGAGGGAGATGCAGAGAGGAGTGGTGGTAGCTGGTCCACTGATAGAGTCTGCAGGTTCAGCGCTGGGAGGGATGAATGGGACGGGAAGAAGGCAGGCAAGATTAGCTCCCAGCGGGGTGGCTGCTCATAAGGAGGCAGTGACGAATGCCTCGATGGGCCCTTTGGAGGATGCCAAGAGAGGCACAGAGGGAATCTATAAACTTATCCGTGGGAGTCAAGCCTGGGACGGCAGCAGGAGAGTAGGAGGCGTGGTGAAGGTTTGGGATAGTGATTTGAGGGGGAAGATTACCTGAGAGGGAAGAAATAAAAGGAGGCATGATGACAGGAGAGAGGGGCCTAGAAGGGGTAAAGAGAAAAGAAGAAAGGGAAATAGAAGTGATAGACTCGGGTCTGGAGTGGCAGCCAAAACACACATGCATAGAAGGCAGTCAGGCAGCAAAAGGCTGTGAAGGGAGAGTGGTTCTGCCCCAGGAGTGTAGGACATAATGCAGGGAGGTTATTCTGTTTTAAGTTACTTAAGATGAGCTACCAAAATGGGATTGCATCATGTGTTCCTTATCTTGTATCATTAAGAAAACATAAGTTGCATCGATTGAACTAAGTGACTCTGTGCATACCTGTTATTCTGGACCATTCATCTGGCTATGGAATAAAGTACAATGAAACCTCTAAAAAAAGGGACACCTCCAAAAAAGGGTCACCTGCAAAAAAAAGGACACTCATTGAGAGTCAAAAATAATTTACTGTACATACAATGACCATTTTGAAGTTAGGGACACCTGCAAATAAAGGACACCTGATGCAAGTCCCTTAGGTGTTCCAAGTTTACAGGTTTTACTGTAGTTTACAAATTGAACCAAACTTCACCTCATCTGGTGTTAACTTGGTCCATTAACTGAGAGATTGAAGAGGTACATGTGTATAAGACAAGGAGATCCTATCCAGAATAAATTGAACAAAGCAGCCATTACATTGCCACACCAAGTGAATGTTTAATAGACGTAATATTTTGGCAATGAGGAAAATGGACAATGTGTTGTCATGAAGGTTGAACACTGGACATCTTGTTTATTTATGTAGTAGTCAACCTTGTCACTGCAATTATTTGTCATGTTGCCATTGGTTGAGAAAATTGGAGTGTATCAGATGGGGTCTAGCTGGAATGAGTATGTCGAAAGACTTATTTTTTATTTTGAGGCAAATGAACTGACAAAGGATGCTAAAAAGAGTACAGTTTTACTTCCCATCTGCGGGCCTGCAACGAAAACACTGATTAAGAATCTGATCACGTATGCTCAACCTAAAGACAAATGTAAGAGGGGTTGGTCCAAGTGGTCAAAGAACATCTGAGCCCGAAGCCACTGGTTATTGTGGAACAGATTAAGTTTAACAAGAGGAGGCAAAAATATGATGAAAATGTTTCTCAGTTTATGGCGTTTCTCGACAATGCAATAAGAGACTGTGTTTTATGTGGTTTGAAGGCAAAATTGATACAAAGTTGGTAGAAGACAAAATCACGTCTGCTAGAATTCTCAAAACAGCACTTGGGAAATTTGTGTATATCTCCCACTAGACGTCACCAATGGGTTCAATACTTTTTTTAAAGCAACATTTTTGCAAGTCATTTCAAAGAACATAAGAACATAAGAAATAGGAGCAGGAGAAGGCTATACGGCCCCTCGAACCTGCTCCGCCGTTCAATAAGGTCATGGCCGATCTTTGACTTCAATTCCACTTTCCCGCCTGATCAACATATCCCCTGATTCAATTAGAGTCCAAAAATCTATCAATCTCAGCCTTGAATATACTCAGCGACTGAGCATCCACAGTCCTCTGGGGTAGAGAATTCCAAAGATTCACAACTCTCAGAGTGAAGAAATTCCTCCTCATTTCAATCCAAAATGGCCAACCCCTTATCCTGAGACTCGACCTGAACTATTTCTAGACTCTCCAGCCATGGGAAACAGCCTCTCAGCATCTACCCTGTCAAGCCCCCTCAGAATCTTACATGTTTCAATGAGGTCACCTCTCATTCTTCTAAACCCCAGAGAGTATAGGCCCATTCTACTCAATCTCTCCTCATAGGACAACCCTTTCATCCCAGGAATCAATCTAGTGAACCTTCTTTGCACTGCCTCTAAGCTAAGTATGTCCTTCCTTAGATTAGGAGACCAAAACTGTACACAGTACTCCAGGTGTGGTTTCACCAAAGCCCTATACAATTGAAGCAATACTTCCTTCCTCTTGTACTCCAATCCCTTAGCAATAAAGGCCAACATATTATCTGCCTTCCTAATTACTTGCTGTACCTGCATGTTAACTTTGTGTTTTGAGTACAAGGACACACAAAATCTCTCTGAACACCAACATTTAATACAGACTCTTTGTGTCCTCCTCACTGCTTGCTTTCCTACTTAGCTTTGGATTGTTAGCAAACTTGGATACATTACACTCGGTCCCTTCTTCTAAATCATTAATATTGATTGTAAATGTCCGAGGTCCAAGCACTGATCCTTGCGGCACCCCAATAGTTACAGCTTGCCAACCTGAAATTGACCCATTTATTCCTACTGTCTGTTTTCTGTCCGTTAACCAATCCTCTATCCATGCTAATATATTACCCCCAACCCGATGACCCCTTATTTTGCGCAACAACCTTTTGTGTAGCCAATTATCGAATGCCTTTTGAAAATCCAAATACATTACATCCACTGGTTACATCCTCAAAAAACTCTAACAGATTTGTCAAACATGGGGCATCATTTTAGCACCCGCTATCGGGTGCGTTCCTGGCGGGGGGGCTCCGAAAATCGGGGAATCCGGGAGCGGGTTCGGAGCCCGGCTCCAACCCGCCCACTTCCGGGTTCCCCACTGACGCGCCAGCGTGCGCGCGCAGCCCCCGCTGGTGGGAATCCCGCAGGCAATTAAAGCCAGCGGGATGCCACTTGAAAGTATTTATGTTGCTTGTTCAGGTCGTTTACAGACCTGATTGAGCTGTTTTATTAGGAGGGGTGGGATTTTACACTGAACTGAGACTGTTTCCCATACTGGGGGAAACACTCCCAGTTCAAACGGAGGTGTTGCAGCCAGCAGCCTGTGGCAGCTTCAAAGGTGCATTCGACAGGAGGCCACTCCGTCATATTGGACAAAGGTTGGCCTCCACCACCCTCCTCCTAACAAGAAAATTTACCGACCTGGAACCGCAACCCCGGTGTGAGGACACACTTACCTACCTTGCGGACCCCCTCAGATGTACATCTTCCGGATGGGGGCCGCCGTAGCTGCAGTCATGACCTCCTTGGAGGGCGAACAGCATCATCAGCCTCGCCATCCACGCCGTCCACCTCTGACACATGGAGCTCCACAACAGAGTGCTGTGACACATCCACCTGCACAGCAGAAGGGAGGGCAACCGCAGAGAGAGATGCGTCGCAGAGGACACTACCCTCACCACAGGGTCCACAGACCGCGGCTCAGCTTCCTGGACCTCTCTGAGCAGCAGTGCACACGGAGGCTCAGAGTCACTCGACATGTAGTCGTGGACATCTGCAGCCTCCTTCATGCCGAGCTGCTCCCGGCTGGCCCGCGCACCATCTTCTTACCTGTCGCTGTCAAAGTCACCACTGCCCTCAACAACTTCTCCTCCACATCCTTCCAGGGTGCCACCGGGGACATCGCCGACGTCTCTCAGTCGTCTGCACAAAAGAGCCCTGCAAATACACCTACACCCACTCTGCAGTGACACAATGGATGGCATCAGTTGTGGGTCTTCATAGTGATCCTCAGGAAAGGGCATTATTGCACAAACCAGACAAGATTCGCAAAGACGTGGCAGTAGTGGTGCCAATATAATATGTAATGTGAGTTGATCAGAAATTAAATATAAGTAAAAACCATGACAAACCCTCAAACACCCTTGTGCATCCCCTTCATGCTCTCGACACATTTGCCTTACGCTTCCTACTGCACATATGTGATGCATGCCCTGTGGCTGCAGCACAGGTAGTGGCAGGTTGAGTGAGGCTGACTGTGAAAGAGATGCATGAGAGGGTGAGTATGAGATAGAGCTATGAGATTGTATGAGGATTGGGTTGAGTGGTAGTGGCGGGATGAGTAAGTGCAGGTAAGATGAGGATGAGGTTTGAGTGGGTATGAGGGGTGATGTGACAGAGTAGTGTTGGCAGTGCAGAAGGAGATGTGGGGTGGGGGCAGTGATGTGGCAGACGGAGTGTAGGGGAATAAGTAAGTGTACTCACTTTGGCTGACCTACTTAGGTCATTGCAGCGCCTCCTGCACTGTATGCAGGTGGGCGATATGTTGGTGGTGTTGGTGACCTCCTCTGCCACCTTCCTGGTGGCAGAGGCAGGCCGCTTCCTCCCGCCCGCCGGGGGGAAGATCTCTGTCCTCCCCCTCCTCCTCACCCCATCTAATGATACCTGGAGTGAAGCATCATTAAACTGGGAGCAGCCTTCCCCCTGGGCTGCTCCATGCTGTAATTTTTGCTATTTGTTGCAGCATCTGTCAGTGGAGGACTGCCCCTTTAAATAGAGCTCCTCCAGCTGACAGACCTTACTGTGCATGCGCAGCCCGCCCGACGCGCAGATCAGCAGTGGGGAACCCGGAAGACAAGGTAAGTGGATCCAATTGGGCTGCGATCGCGCGGGGGGCAGACTAATTTCACCGGGCGCCCCCCCCGCTGCGAACCCGCAGCCCTGCTAACATCGAGCCCATGATTTCCCTTTCATAAAAGTAATTAATGTTAGTAAAGAAAAAGTATTGGAGAAATTAATTGGTCTAAAAGCCAACAAGTCTCCTGGATCTGATGGCCTACATTCTAGGGTTTTAAACAAGATGGCTGCAGAGATAGTGGATGCATTGGTTGTGATCTTCCAAAATTCTCTAGATTCTAGAACAGCCCCGTGTTGATTCGTGTTGTCTCTGCCTAATCATATTATGATTTACTAAGTGCCCCGTTACTACGTCCTTAATAATGGATTCCAGCATTTTCCCGACTACTGATGTCAGGCCAATTGGCCTGTAGTTCCCTGTTTTTTCTCTCCCTCCTGTCTTGAATAGCAGTATTACATTTGCTACCTTCCAATCTACTGGGACTGTTCTAGAATCTAGAGCATTTATTAACATCTGGTCAGGTTAGACTTTGAGAATTTTACTAAGACTTTTAGGACTACACCAATTCCAAAATATAACAACTTGCAATTATATAGTGCACTTAATGTAGAAAAATGTCCCAAGTTCTTACTTTTTAGTTTATCCCAAAAGCACTTCTGGCATTTGTCCATCACAAAACAGTATCACACTTGCATATGAAAGTATGTGTCAGCTGATTGGCTCAAATGTCATTTTCATAAAACAACAAATCAAAGCAGGTACGGAATTACCAAAGGACAACTGGCTAGCAAGTACAAACATGATCAAGAAGTACCAAAGAGGTACAAAAGCTACCAATTTAGAATGAGCAGCCAGCAAACAGCAACAATGAAATGACAACCAAGGACAAGAAGGGAAACCAAAGAAATCACTCCAAATATTTTTGTCCACCATATTGTTTTGTCAGTAACCTAAGGACCTGAGGTTGTAAAAATAAGGTTTGTAATATAATAAACACATAAAAATGTATAATTCACAACAAAATCATTAAATTTACTCATACTTACACATCCATTTCTGGGACTAGGCTGTCCACCAGTGTCTACTATAAGCCCACCAACTCCTACAGCTACCTTGATTATACTTCCTCCCAGCCCGCTACCTGTAAGGACAGTATTCCATTCTCCAAGTTTCTCCGTCTCCGTTGCATCTGTTCCGGCCATGCCAACTTCCACACCAATGCTTTTCATTTCTGGGGATGAACTTACGCATAGTCATCTTTTCTATGTTCTACAACACTTCTTCTGGCAGCCTGTTCCACTTTCATGTATGTGCTATTTGAGTATGTCAGGCTTCCCTGACTAAAAATGCTCAATCACTCTTTGCAAGCACATTGTTCACAGCTCCCATTGTGCTACTTAAGGCTGCCACCTGATATCAGAATCTTTTGAATGCCACCACATTTTGGAGCAAGGGAAAAGGCAGATAACACACCAAACTTTTTTTATATGCTTAGCAACAAGTTGGCCGTTTATATAGCATACTCGGACCTGTTTTTGTAAGCCCCATCCCTCCCCTTTTCCAACTATGGAAAAGTTCTGACAGCATTAAGACCCAGTGTAACGATTATTGGGATTGCCCATGAATATAGTTGCAGACAAAATAAACTATGATTTTTTGAACTCTGATATAACATTCACAGGAAAACTAATCTGAGGAACTATATAGTTAGTTAAGGAAACTTTTTTTGAAGCTAAACAGTTAAACAATTTACTTTGAGCTCTTTTGTGATAAGTTTAATTGGGAAAATAGTGCAATTGTGGACAGTGGCTGAAAAGAAAACTGCAAATGTTGGAAATCTGAAATTTAAAAAAAACAGAAAATTCTGAAAATACATGTTCTATACTTGAAAAATTAACATTTCCTTTCTCCTTACAAATGCTAACAGATCAGCAGTGGATTTCTAGTATCTATATAGTCTCTTGCCTGCCTCTCCACCCTCACCTCGAACAACAAGTACAAGAAGCTCATGGAGTTCTTCATCACCAAGATAGAGACCATCCGTTCAGCTATCTCTGCTCTTTCCCCCTTCCCCTTTCTCAATAAGCCACACACTCTCCCAGCCTCTCTGACTGTAGCCCTAAATCCAGTCTCTCTCACGTTTCTCCCATCTTCTCACTTGCCTCCTCCAAGCTCCAATACGAATACCACCTCTTGCTCCCTCGACTCCATTCCCACTAAACTCTTGTCCACCCAACTTCCCTTCTTAGCTCCCATTCAAGTTTGTATCATAAATTATTCCTTCTCAGGCATTGTTCCCCTCCCTTTCAAAACTGCCATCACTCCCACTTCAAGAAAAAACACCCTTGCCCCTAAGTCCTTGCAAACTACCAGCCCATCTCCAACCTCCCTTTCCTCTCCATGGTCCTTGAATGAGTCGTTGTCTCCCAGATCCATACCCTCTCTCCCACAACTTTCTGTTTGAATCCTTCCAATCCATCGTCTGACTCTCCCACAGCACAAAACACCCTTAACCAACGTCATGAATGACATTCTATGTGACTGTAACATGGTGTAATGTCCCTTCTCATTCTCCTTAATCTCTCTGTATTGTCCAACACACTCAATCACACCATTGTTCTCCAACTCCTCTCCTCCATTGTCCAACTTCATGATACTGTCCTTGCCTGGTTCCACTCTTACTTATCTGATCATGGCCAGAGTATCTCTAGCAATGACTTTTCTTCCCACTCCCGCAACACCTCCTGAGGCCCTGAAGGATCTATCCATGGCTCGCTTCTCTTCCTTACTTGCATGCTGCCCCTTGGCGATAACACCTGTAGACATGGAGTCAGCTTCCAAATGTACACCGATGAAACTCAGCTCTACTTCTCCACCACCTCTCTCAACCCCTCCACTGCCTCTGTGCTGTCAGACTGTTGTCGACATCTAGTCTCGGATGAGTCGTAACTTCTTCCAGCTAAACATTGAGAAGACTGAAGCCATTGTCTTTGGCCCCCAGCACAAACCCCATTCTCTCACCACCACCTCCATCTCTGTCCCTCCCCTCACTGGGCCACTGCCTCAGGCTTAATCAGTTGTCAAATTTGCCATCCTGTTCAACTCTGAGATGAGTTTCTGTCCTCATATCCTCTCCATCACAAAGATCGCGTACTTCTACCTCCGCAATATCACCCGCTCCGCCCCAGCCTCAGCCTATCCATCGCTGAAGTCCACAATTGGCAGCCATGCCTTCAACCACCTAGGTCACATTCTTTGAAATTCCCTCCCTACTTCACACTCTTCCTTAAAACTTACCTGCTTGACCAAGCTTTTGTTCGCCTCTCTGTGCCCATTTTCCTCATACCTCTGTAAAGGGTATATTCTACGTTAAAGATGGTATGTAAACGCACACATAATACATAATGAACAATAATAGTGTAAATATGAAATATGTTATACATAATCAGCCCTGCCGCTCTCATCAGCCTCTCTGCCAGCCTCAATTCTAGGAACACCTGAGCTTTCTTTCTTGGCCCTAGGAATCCTTCCATTTCCATCCTCAGCCCAAGCATTGTCTGACCATAAGACCATAAGAGATAGGAGCAGGAGTAGGCCATTCAGCCCCTCGAGCCTGCTCCACCATTCAATGAGATCATGGCTGATCTGATTTTTACCTCAACTCCACTTTCCCGCTTTTTTCCCATATCCTTTGACTCCCTTGCTGATCAAAAATTTGTCAAACTCAGCCTTGAATGTATTCAATGACTCAGTGGCCACAGCTTTTTGGGGTAAAGAATTCCAAAGATTCATGACCCTCTGGGAGAAGAAATTCCTCCTCATTTCTGTCTTAAATGGGCGACCTTTTATTCTGAGACTATGCCCCCTAGTTTAAGATTCTCCCATGAGGGGTAACATTCTCTCAGCATCTACCCTATCGAGTCCCCTCAGAATCTTGTATTTTTCAATAAGATCTCCTCTCATTCTTCTAAACTCCAATGAGTATAGACCCAACCTGTTCAATCTTCCCTCATAAGACAACCCTTCCATAACCGGAATCAACCTAATGAACCTTCTCTGAACTGCCTCCGATGCAAGTATGTCCTTCCTTAAATAAGGACACCAGAACTGTACGCAGTACTCCAGGTGTGGTCTCACCAGCACCCTGTACAGTTGTAGCATGACTTCCCTGCTTTTATACTCCATCCCCCTAGAAATAAAGGCCAATATTCCGTTTAACTTCCAGATTACCTGCTGCATCTGTATGTTGACTTTTTGTGTTTCATGTACGAGGACACGCAGATCCCTCTGTACCGCAGCATTTTGTAGTATTTCTCCATTCAAATAATATTTTGCTTTTTTATTTTTCCTCCCAAAGTGGATGACTTCACATTTTCCCACAATATATTTCATCTGCCAAATTTTTGCCCATTCACTTAACCTGTCAATATCCCTTTGCAGATACTTCGTGTCCTCATCGCAACTTGCTTTTCCATCTATCTTTGTATCATCAGCAAATTTGGCCACAAGACACTCTATTCCTTCATCCAAGTCATTGATATATATTGTAAATAGTTGAGGCCCCAGCACTGATCCCTGCGGCACCCCACTAGTTACAGATTGCCATTTTGAAAATCACCCTTTTATCCCGACTCTTTGTTTTCTGTTAGTTAGCCAATCCTCATTCCATGCCAATATATTACCCCCAACACCATGAGTTCTTATCTTGTCTGCTTAGAGTCTGGGCCCCAGGACCACCTTCACGCCTGTCTATGGCCTCAGGCACACTTGAGGTTTTGGCATCAGTCCCAGGAACGTCTATTTTGCTGATCCTGATCCCAGGAATATCTGTGTTCCTATTTTCAACCTTAAGAATGCCTGCTTTCCCAGTTTCAGACTCAGGAATGCTTCTGCCTTACTCAGGCCCAGTCTTTGCTGTTCCCAGTTGCCAGAAAAAAAGGACACTGATACCGTTCCATCTCTGTTTCAAATCTAACCTTGCATCCCACTCCATCACTGCTTTAGTTCCCACTTTGACCAACTAGTCCACTCCCTGGCCAATATTGCATATATAAACCTCACCCACCTGGTCTGCTCCTCTCCTTGTGCTTCATTCACCACCTGGCTGTTTCAGTCTCTGATCTGTGTCTCAAATGGATCTACCAGTTGTTAAAAATATTCTATAATTTTGTATATTTCTTTAATTTGTCTTGATAATCATAATTAGCACATAATTAGAATTATTAATGTAAATAGCACTATATTTGTAAAACCCATATGACAGAACAGAATTATGCAATAAAGACATAACATGCTGGAAATACACAACTGGGCCATCAGCATCTGATTAAAAGAGGAAATGTTAAGGGACGAATAGGTAAAAGTCAAGCATACAGATGTGATAAATGTAATTACAAAGAGGCAGTTAATTGGTTTACTAGCCTGTAAAAAGTTTTACAGAAAACTGTAAAGAGCTGCAAAATGCTGGATGATATACAAAGGTCATCTCAACATGTATTAGAAAGACAAAAAGCATGCTGAGCAGCTCAAGAAGGGAAGGGATATGGTAGAATATGAATCAGGAATCTGGCAGGAAAAGCAGGAAGGCAGCTAAGGTCCGAAGTTGCTAAAGACAATGATTAAGCCAGTGGGGGAGGAAAATGATACTATTCCTGAAGTTGTCATTGAATTGATTAGTAGAAAGCTAAAGACAAATGGGTAAGAGTGAGAAAGGAGGGGAAATAGAAGTGGTGAACTCCACAGAGATCAGGATTATGTTTGTGGGCAAAAATAAATGCTTACAAAGCAGGTTTCATCCAGAATTTCAAAATTTTTGCAAAGCTCAAGATTTTTGTTTACAACCTTAACATGTTAATTTATGAACAAACAATTATTGACTTGTAACATATACACTGCAAGTTTAACCCTGAGAAAAGTGTTCACAAGTAATTCCCCATTTCAACCATTTTTTAAAATTTTAGCTGCAAAAACTTTAATTATTTTTTAGAAGTAGTGGCTCCTTAGAATCAGCATTGCTTGTAAAGAATTCATATTTAGTTAACTTTCGGATCATATTGTTGCTTTCCGAAGAGCTAAGAATTGGGGTTCTGGTGTTTTAAATAAATTGCATATCTTCACTAATGCCCACGGTTTTAAATCAAACTTTCATAAGTGAAAATTACTTCCAGTCAAGAAATCGAACTTTTCATCAATTGAAAACATACACGTGTGCAAAAATGCTAAGTCCTTAAGAATAAACATATGTAAAAGTATCAATATTAGACTGGATGAAAACAGTTCTCCTAATTTGTGAAAATGGAGAACATACTGAAAAGCTATCTTCAAGAAACCTGACCCTACAGGGTAGGGTTTTCCTTTTAAACATTGAAAGAATATCAAAACTAGTGCATCCTTTTTTGGCTCTTTATATGCCATCAATATGATGTAAAAACAAAACTAAGTGAGATTTAATTTCATGTGAAAAAAATTCCAATAAAAATGAATATTTATCTAGAAGTGGACTAAATGCTGTTAACTTTTATTAACTTTAATAATTGTCTTTAGAATTAATTGGATTTAAATAAAAAGAAAAACGTAATTGAAGACTGAAAGAGAATTACTTTTTAAAGGGCAGAGTATTTTTGTAGCCATCAATAAATACAAGAGATATTATAATTTCCACAGTTTGTGAAAATATTTAAAATTTTGTATGGCTATTTATCAACCAGAGTATTGAAGAAAAACTTGGAAATCCACAATTATAAAATCTCACACTCACTTTTCAAGATTAACTATGTTATCAATATTTATTGTAATACTGAACTATGTCACTTTTCCTACACTTCTCTGGAAACTCCCCCTCATTTATTTTATAATTGTTCATATCCTAAATTTCAAACTTGTCTTATGACATTTATAGGCTGTTGCCAAGTTAAAGGTCTTGAGCGTATTAACTATGTACCTATTACTGACAAACTATGGACAAATGTAAATACTAATGCAGAACCACATTTTGTTCATTCTCTAAGGCACTCAATTCACAGCTGAATAATCTAAAACATGAGAAAAAAAGGATTGTTTAACATCACCCTTATTACGCCTCAACTAGTATTGCCCCTAATGTTATAGATTTTTCTCCAATTGATTTAATGTACACAGATGTCGCTCATATGTACAAACATGTTAAGTATATAATGTGCTTATATGAGCAAGAAGAAGGAAAACAATGTTGAGTGGCAAGTAACTTAGCACGGCAAATGCCTAAACTGATGAAAATTAAGTTCACTGTTTGGTGAACATAATTTTCAAAAAAACAAATGCAATATTAGAGAATCCTTGAGTTTGGGAAAACTCACCAACAAGTGTTTCTGTTTTCTCTCAGTTATATCGCTATCCAGTGCTCAGACTGAGGCTGTTCACTCCCTCTGATTCCGTCAGATTTTAGTCTCCGGCCTCAGGCGCGCGGGCGCGGCAGCTGCTTCTCATTTTGTGAAGACGTCGCGTGCACCTTGGGACAGCGGGACGAGCGGGACAGGGGCGGGGGGCGGGGGGATTGCACCTCTTATTACATTCCCTCTGCATCACCGGTTGTATTTGTGAAGCAGCCTTTTACTACACCGATGAAGCAATCCCGCTCAGTCATTAGGTCTGCTTCATTGCGTAATAAAAAAGACAACGAGTAATCTTCGAGGTAAATTATGATTATTCACGCATGCGGAACTACATTTTTATTACTATTTTAAACTCCAAATTTAAAAATAAATACAATAAAATCACATCTTCTAACATTGCTGGTGTCGCCGAACTCGGGATGGTCATAAATCAAAAAGTTTGGGGATTGCAATAGGCCATTCGGCCCAACGAAGCTCATTCTCAGTATTTAAGATTGCAGTTCAGTTACTGGTGTTGGGTGAACATCAAAGCGTAAGTGCCAGTATAATTCCTGAGTCATATCAGTGATCTGAGTCCGGAGATCACGAAAACTAGACCGCCTCCTGTACTCTAGCACAGTGCAAAGTCACATTTCAGAAGTGTCCAGGCGATCCATTGGATCTTTTAGGAACTGTATAAAAGTAGTTTTGTCTCTCTTTAATTTTATAAGAGAAGCAACTGTGCAGTTTGTGCTCTCATAACATTAAAAGAATAGCCACTTGAGGAGTGGAGCTTTGCTCCACATGTGAAGAGCTTCGTTATTGCTGAGCTTAGTGCATGGTGCAGTTGTCAATATATTTTGCTAGCTGGGGATGACAAAATACAGATACCATACAGTTTGAGTCCAGTATCTGTGGCAGTTATACTGCCAGCTTTCCAGTGGAGAATGATGAATTCACTGGAACTGTATATACAAAAATGGCAGTACAATTTGTGAGTCAAACGAATGGACCACCTAGGAACTTTCAAAACATGCCTTGACACTGGGCTGGAGTTATCTTATACACAGTGCAAAGTCCATGCAGTCCCACCAGTAGTGGTCTCAGATCTCCTGGCTTTACTGCATTTGAAATTGCCTCCTGACTCCCTAATGACAGCGGCACTCAATGATATGCATCCAAAACTGCTTTGCATCAATATGAAAGTGTTTGTATAATGGCAATTTTATATTGCTGTTCTAGCAATATAAATGCTACCATTCAATTAGCTTTTTCAATTGTTTCACCATATTTTTTTCATATAATGTGTCTAATATTACTCCCAGGTCTCTTTTCGGCACGGCCAGATTAATAATTCTTGGGGCCCTCCAAACCCCCTGCTCAACCCCCTCCCCATTCGTTAAAACACAATCGTGTAGGAAAATACATGAAGAAATAGGCCGTTAATATGTTTACACGCTCGTTAATAATAAAGCACATCATATCATAATATACTACGCTTAAATGAAACATATTTGCAAGGGCCCCATATTTGGTTAAGGCCCTTGGGCACAGGTCCGGTAGGCCTGTGCTTTAACCAGCCCTGCTTTTCAATCTCCCCATACCAATTGAATTCCATTATTTGTATTCTAGTGTGTGACATTTTTACCTCGTGTAATACGTTACGTGTCTGACTGAGGGTATAACAAGTGTTAGTACTTTTGAAAATCTTTAGCTGTATACTCCAACCATACTGTTCTCCCTAACGTGTGTAGTCAGCAAATTTATTTCTCCCACAGTGGGACTTTATCTGTGAGACATATATTTCACATTGAAATCAACCTCTTCATTGAAACCAGGACCACGGATGAATAAATTGTGCGAATGAATCTTTCATTTTGAAGTATTACTTTTTAAATTATTAGAGACATTTGGAGGCAGTGTATTTATTAGTTTAGTGATTACAATGTATAGATACAAAGAACCAGTAAAATGGATGGGGTATAACACCTTTAATACTTATCACTGCAAACATCAACATTCATATACATAGATTTGTTTTAAATTGTATCAACACTAATAAATATTTAATCATACAGCGTGTGACATCTGTATTATTAAAATTTACAATTATACAAGTAAACAGATGGCTAACTAAGAAGGCCAGAATCATATCCCTGCAACAAAACAGAAGGAAAAAAAACTATCAAAGCTTTAAAAAACCATCACTGTCGGAGTGATAGAGCTCATGTGTCAGCTTTGATTCAGTGGTAGCACTCTCAACTTTGAGTCAGAAGTTGTGTCTTCAAGCTTCAAGACTTGAGCACTTAATCTGAAATGACACTAACTGCAGTATTGAGAGAGCGCTGCATCGTCAGAGGTGCTGTCTTTCAGGTACGACTTTAAACTGAGGTCCTGCCCACCTATTCAGGTGGACATAAAAGATGCCATGGCATTTCTTGGAAGAAGGGCATGAAGTTCTCCTTATATCCTGGTCAATAGTCATCCCTCAACCAACATCATCAATAAATGATTAACTGGTCATTCATCTCACCGCTGTTTGTGGGATCTCGTTGTGCACAAATTGGCTGCCACATTTGCCTACAAAAAAACAGAAGTGACTACACTTCAAAACGAATTAATTGGCTGTGAAGTACAGTGAACCTCCTGAGGAAATGAAAGGCGCTATATAAATGCAAATTCTTTCTTTATACAGGTGGGGAGAAACTGTACTTATAGACATAGAGTACAGTTATTATTCCACTTTTGCACCACTGGAAAGTAGATTCTGCTTTGCAGCAGTGCAAAACTATAACTCTGGAACTAGAACTCAATTTGTCTCCGAGTGCAACTCAGAATCTCCCTTTCTGAGTCCATCTCAGACCGCTTGCCTGACACTGCATGAAGTATAATTCCATTGAGATTTCAAAACCAGGTTTACAAAATGCTACGGGTGCCCGTTAAACCTCTTGGGCCCTTTATAATCTTCAGCAGAGCCTTTTTTCTAAATGTTTTGAGGAGGCAGGCGCTTCCATCTACTCTCAAAACATGCAAAATCTACCATCGAGTGCAGTTCCAGCCCTGCTGTAAAATTCAGGTGTTGCCGCTGCGGATCTTTCTCTGCAAATACCAATCTGAGACCGGTTGCACAGTATAACGAGCAATACATTAGAACGCTTCGTAGACTTTTTTGAAACAAAATCTATGTAAAAAATCGTCTTCAAATATAATCAGTCACAATCCAAACAAATCATTTATTTAAAACACTAACAAAAATGAAATATTGAATTATCTCCCCCACACAGCAGAAACGTAACAGGACGATTTACAATTAATATACTGTCAAGACGTGGATTTTAAAAAATTACAGTTGAACAAAACGAACATATGGAAGGACTTAAAACGTGTTTGAAATACTTTGCAGTGGGCGATAAATGTCTATGTTGTTTTTACTGCCGATTTCAAATCAAAAACATCAGGCACAACATTGCGAACTCATCACTTTAAAAAAAACATTTTTCATATTTTATCAACATGTAGCGTTCTAAACTAAGTAGAATGAGAAAAGAACTCACTCGGACATGTGTATCAGTATAACTATTTGTAAAAATGACAAGTGAACACGTTTAAATGTTCCGCGCGTGCGAGTGTCGTTTAATACACTTTTCTCACCATAAGTGTATTGCACCAATTGTATCGCATCTGCATGAGAGGCTTTTACTAAGAAATGTTAAATTTAGTTCGAACTTAAAAAAAAATCAATTGTAGAAGTCATCTTTGCATGAGTATTAAAAAGATGCTGCAGAAAAAGTTGATGTTATCCTCCAGTGATTCCTCCCGCCCGCCCCCATTTTCAGGAGCCTCCGCAACATTTCATTAGTCAGGTGAAGAATAAACTCAAAGACAATACCAGATGCCAAACCTTAGCAACATATATTGTAATTTTTAAAAATACGCGTTTTATCGCAAAAATGGTGCTACTAAGTTCCTCCGTATACTCATTGACATCGTGTTTAGTCTTAATACATTTCGAAGGGATATTTGGTTATCTAGATTGTATTTCGTTTCCAATTCTTCATATTTATTAGCAATAGCTAAGTCGAAAGAATTTACCCACACGATTTAAGTTTTAATGTCAATCTAATTTTACTGCAAAACATGATTTTTTATGCCCGATGTTCAAAAACATTGCAAAGGAAGAAACAGAATACATATAAACTATTACACCATTAAATTACAGTGTAGCTCGCGCTTTTGACTTTTGGGAGAAAACAGATCCAAACAAGGTAGGCAAGAGGGAAAGCCTAATTTCTAAGCTTTTATGGGTATAAATTATGCATTGCAGCTTTTAGAGTTATATTTTCAACGATAATTGTTCAAAGCCATTGAGATCCATCATATACAACGGGAACTGGTTTAAACGCTGGCCTGAACATAGCTAAATGAACATCCTGAATTCCCAAATGTTTAAAAATATAATTTTGGTACCGCAGCCTCATCACTTGGTATCTAGATTACTAATTAAAATACTAATTTTAGTCGGAAATGCAAGATTGATTATAATTTAACGGTTCTGATAAAACGTGTCTTCATCTGGATTTTACTTTATTATAGAAGAATGGAAAAGGGCATTTGAGCAAAAACATATTCAGCCAATAAACGCGCGCGAGCTCTCGCCCACAAAGTCCAATGCCGCTGACAACTGATTACGAAACAGGTAGAAATGAGCATTTTTTCCTGAGAATGAAAGTCACTCTTTTAAAATTATCTCCGTTCACTTTTGTATATTCTTTATTCGAACAATTAATATTTTCAAGAATGAATATCAAGAATGATTGCCAATTTATTTTCTGCTGAACGAACTTAATTATTCGAGCAGTATTCATATCATTCCTATCCCCCATTCTGTTAACTATTAGCAGCACTGTTGTCATATTGTGATTTTAGAAATTGATAAGTAACTTTGCTGAATGCGGGAAATCACTGACTAGATTGTGGGATGATTTTGGACCGAAGACTTCGGAACTTGTGACGATGGATGCTGACATATGAAATCGTTATATTTTTTCCTTACCTGCCAGCTGTAATCAGGAGGTGGCGCCAGATCCCAACAGGGTTTCTTTCAACTGAAACGCTGGGTTGGAAACAAGCCAGCTCTGCGGTTTTAGAACAAAATTGACGGTAGATACATTTTTCAATTAAAGAATGACATCGTTTATGAAAAATAAATGAAATGTTCAATAAAGACGCAGCAAGTAAATGAAAACGACACACATTAATGATCAAGGAGTATACCATAATTGTATTTTAGTAACATTTAGCATAATGTTAGCCAAATAAATGTTCTGCTTCCTTGTTATGTGCCAATATTTCAAATTCCGTCCATTGAAAAATGCACAAAAACACAATTTGGAAATGATTTAAAAATACACCTTATATTTACAAACTGTTATAAAACATAAGCATTGAATGTCAAATTTTAACACAACACAGTGCCATAGGAGTGGCGCGTGTTTTTGGGAGGAAGGGGATGCTAGCAAATTCGAAAAGGTTGCTGAAAATTGATTCCACCCAAGTCCTTCATTCCTGTAGTTACTTTGTGGTTAATTTTATACATCCAAAATGTGAAAACTATAAACGGTCTCGAAAAAAAATCAGAAATTCAAATGTCCATTGATGTTGTAATCAAGGTAGTCTGAGGTGTGATCATCGGTGTACCATTTGCCAAATCCTATAAGTAAAATTCCAAATTCTACCCCTACCGCTATGGACAACTAAAGTTTTATGAAATTACAAATTATTGAGAAAACATGTTCTCTGGCGCTTACATGAGAATTAAATCGACGTAATTATCTGTGATGAGAAACGTTATTCCACGAAACAAATTGGTTTGTATTGTATTACAAGAATCATTTTCAATAAACCAATTTTCGTGTTGAGCGGCTCGTTGGTTAGTGGTTTTTATCTATTTTATATACTTGTTATTTGAACTTAGTACAGGAAGTTAAAAGAATGATCTAAAAATGGAACATTTCTTAGCAATGCAGCACACTGTGGGTCCTCCATTAGTAACTACAATAATAGCACAAAATGTTTAAAGAACATGTTATTTCATTATATTTACCAAACAACTTATATTTCTATCAGTTAACTCTTAGCATAACTTTCTATCTTAATAATTTAAATCTACTAAACATATATGTGGATGAGGTTATTTTGTGTATTTTAAAGAGCATTCCTATTTTTCCTCCTGTCCCGTTTATGGATTTAATAAAAAAATAAAGCATTTATTCTAAATTACCGGTGGTCTTTCATTTCTGTATCATAACATCTAATTTACTCCGTATGAAATTACACTCCTCAGAACATTCAGCTGCATAAACATTTGTATTTGTATATTTGCAATTAATATGTTTTTGTTCCTGTTTTATGACTTAATGGCTCTCTTTTTCTCGCATATTCTTTCCATGTGTATACTTTATATTTTGTCTGTATACATATTTACATAGCTAAAATGTAACTAAAATTGTGTACGTATGTGAAATATTGTAGATGTATTCATTTAAACTGGATTTTTCCTTTCTATAGCATTATATAGTTCTCAATGTTTTAAATATAGTTTGTTATTTTTGGGAGGACCCCCAGTGAAATCAGGTTGTAGCTATGTAAAGTTAAATGCAATCTATAAAAACAACGATCTATCCAATTTTTCAAAATTAGTTTTACCTCACGCACAAATTCCACTTAACTTATTTTCAGGTAACTTATTTCTCGACTTTGTAAACAGAAGTGCAACCTTAGTTTTTATATATATATAAAAGTTAGAAATCAGTAGCAAACTGAAGGCATTTGCAGAAAAATGTAATATACATTAGCTAGATAGAGAGATAGCTAGAAAATCCAAGACAGACATACAGACAAAAAGAAAACTAAAGAGCTCAGGGTGATCTATTCAGCACATGGATTTATACAATTATTTTTTTCAAAAGCATAAAATGCCCAGTTTAAGCAAATAGTGTTTTTACGCCGTACATATAGACAAGGTGAGAACTGAAAAGTTAAACTTGATGACATTTTTATTTTCTATTCCACGAGCTACAGCTTAATGGGAGGAATTTGAGATTCTAAAATTTTGTTGCAAACTTTTAATTTACCTGTGTAAACCAGAACTGACAAATATGCAACATATACACAACTGAATACGGATATTGTACCGAAGCTTTTGGCCAGATTTGAAATATCAGCGATCATGGCTAGTCAAAATTATCTTAATGGCAAACATTTTTGTTCTTTAGATTTTAACTTTTTCTAAAATTATCTCGAGGCTATCAGCATTGCGAAAATTGACTTTCCTCAGATATGTTCATATTAAAATGTAGAGTTAAAGAAACGTGCCGAGTTACCGAAGATTTCTTTATTGGAGGTATGATCCAAATTAACTGAAACATTTAGGTGGGCAATGTGTTAAATTGGTGTAGAACTAGTATCATGATCATCAACAAGTCGAATAAGGTTCACCAGGGGTTGCAGTAATATTATTGCTCGCAATCCGTAATAATTGCAGCACAACACTGATTCAATTCTAAGCACCCATACAATCTTGGAAACACTGTCACATTTGTGCAAAAATAAATCTTGAGGGATAAAAATAAAGTGCTGTCAGATAGACCCCATGCCCTGTGCATGACCGTAATGTTGAACTTGAGAAATAGCGTAACCGACTTTGAGATCTTACCGCTCTCTTCTTTTATACAAATTAGATATTGTACGAATCATTACAGCTTCTACATACACTTCGTTGTGCAATACTAAGGGCAGCCGCATCATGAGTACAATATAATCCCAGCCGAATTTCAAAGCACAATTCGTATTTTTAGAATACCATTATGCTTAATCAAGCCATCTCGTAGAAGATTGGATCTTTTATTGATATATGCTTTATGAATTTATCAAGAGAATACTGATAACAGCCACCCTGTTATTCTGGATCTAAAGAAATGTTTACGTTCTTTGTATTTTATCCCCATAGTCAATAGGTCACTAAGTTCAATGCTTATAGTTATATTAATATGATCTCGCTCTTTCTCCCGAAGAGCTGGGAAGATATTAAAATTATTCCGGAATAACATTAGTATTTAAAATACCAACAGGCTCTGACTTATTATTTTGAATGCGTAATTCAGACAAGGCCCTCCTGACTCTTCACTTCTAAGCTTGTTATTCTACAAGACGGGGATAGGTGGTGAATATTGCTGTCCTGGTTAAATAACGTGTGCTTCAGTTACAACAGGAAAGTGATTTCCGTTGTTCTTCCCAAAATTCCACACATACTGTAAGATTGACAACTATTTTGCTCCGGTATAAAATTCAGGGAGGGAAGGGTAGAGAAGAGATAACAACTGGTTAATTCATAACCAACTCTAACGCTAATACGTTTTGATATGCACGCAAATCTATGAAGAAGTGCGTTTTGTAATTTGCTTCTTTATCACTGTTTATACTTTAATTGCAGATTTTATATATTTGGTGAAATCTATCTGGTTTGTTATTAATTTTCATGCATCATAACATTATGCTTATAGATTATAACAGAATAGTATTGTGTAGAATGAAGGTTTGCGATCTTCAGGCTCATTCAAACCGAAATATGGCTTTGCGCTGACAAATAATTTAGAAAACCTAACTGTATTTCAGATAGTTTAAACTTCTTTAGTTGAGAAACATATCACGTATATGGCCTGCAATAGCATTTGATTTATTGGAAACAAAATGCATTGCAATGGACACACAAAATGTGCAGCTGTGGTAATTTAATATCAACTGATATGATCACCTTCCAGTTAAGGCTACTTGGATGGTGTACTCTATTTTTGAATTAAGCTATATCTGGTAGGTCAGATCCTATCTGGAGTTTTGGGCACTGAACCTCAGGAAGGATATATTGGCCTTGGAAGAGGAAAAGTCAGATTCACCAGAATGATACCAGGGATTAAACTTTTAAATTGTAAGGACAGGTTGCTTAAAATTGGCGTGTATTTCTTAGAGTTCAGGAGGTTGAGGGGTGGTCTGATAGAGGTGTTGAAAATGATAAAGAATTTCCATAGAATAGATACAGAGAAACTATTTCCTCTAGTGGAAGAATCCAGCACAAGATGGCATAATCTTAAAATTAGAACTAGGCCATTTAGGAGTGAAACCAGGAAACGCTTTTTCACACACAGGGCAAAATCTGGATCTTACTCCCCCAAAAGGCTGTGGGTCCATTGAAATTTTCAAGACTGAAATGGATAGATTTTTGTTGGGTAAAGGATATGAAGCAAAGACAGGTAAATGAAGCTGAGCTACCGATCAGCCGCGATCTAATTGAATGGCGGAACAAGCTCGAGGGGCTGAAAGGCCTACTCCTGTTCCCATATTTATAGTTTGTTATATTATACTATAATGCGAACCTGTTGCTCGTTAATGCATTCTAAGTCCGATATGGCACATCCCAAATAAAATCAACTTTTCTTTGATGATAGTAAAATGCAATCACAATAAATTAAATATGCACTAAGACAAATGTGAACTTAACTTAAAAAAATATTTTTCGGATCCATTGGACTTGTTTTGGCTCACCTATTGTAGAATATATTTTACTAACAATATTGAAACTTCTGTATGTTAAAGGATGTGATCAGCAATATTTAATGTAACTCTTTGGCTTATTCACTTAACACTAGTTGAACCTGAATAGCCTAAGTTAGGACCAGGCTATACTTTGTTGCAAACGAAAGCTTTCCCTTTGTGCTGCTTCTTCGTTTTGATATAAGACTGTGCATTTCAAAAGAAGGGGACAGCGAGGACTCCTGTTTAGCTGTGGTATGAAGACAAGCTTCACACCCATTTCTGGGAGATTAGAATACTGTATAAAGCACTGCGCAGTCAAGTATAACTTGCAAATATTTCCCAAACATATTAAAGTAAATTCGCTTTGGGGAAAATGACATTAACAAGGGATTTTAGTTTACTTTTTTCAGTAGCCCAACGAAGTGTTCACCAAACATTTATCTACGACACATATTTTGGTTCATAACCCGATTTTGCAAAATGTGGTATTTATTTGTTCCACTTTATGTCCCGTTTTCATATCAAGTTACCTATTAGAGATATAATGCATTTGTCCTTGTACTTTGTTATAATGGCCTTTTTATTTTCTTGAGAAAATATTCAAAATAATTTCGAATAAGACATAATCTGCGACGCTGCGCTTCAGTGAAAATGGCCATAAATATTTATTCCTGCTACTTCCAAATATTTAAACGTAAGATTTTGGAATTCAGTAGTGTAATCACTTTATAAATTTGTCTGATTGCTCGTTGCCTTAGTTATGGATGAATAACAATTTTCATCCTGAAGGAACCTGGAAGTGTTATATTTTAAAGGAGAATTCAAAGCAGCAGATGCAGAGTGTAAACATTGTGTAAGCTCCTTAAACTAGATGTTAAAATAAGGGACCTGATGCGAGATTGTATAACGAGGTAATGGATGAGAACTAGAAATGTTGAAAATGCATGTAGCGGCATTTATTCTAGCTAGATGTATTTTTGTATAATAAGATATGAATTTCAAAATTAGAAACCAACCTTCTTTCGGAAATTAATTCTAACAAGCCATTTGGCATTCAAAATGCTGTTGGTCTGAAATGAAACAGTCAACTTCAAAATGATTTAAAGCTTGCTTGCAGAAACAATTGCGGATTCATCCCGTTTGTGTTCCCCTGCTCTTTAATGGGGCAGTGTGTATCTGACCTTTGTTATTTAAGACCACACTCAGCACCTCAATGGAAACAAGTTAAGCACGTTCAGCTCTGGTAAACATTATCCTTTTCCACTAGAGACCAGCCCTGTGCAAACGGACTCTTCCGACAGTCCCAAGTTACAACCTCACATGCGGCCCACACATTGAAAAGAGAGCGGGCACAGAGATCACAAAGCGAATAGTACCGAAGGAAAACAGGATAGAGACCCATACAGACAGCGGGGTAGAGCTAAGAGCATGTTCCAAAGCAATTATAGGAATAGCAAGAAATTGAGAAAAGAAATGTAGAGGACAGGAAGAGACGAAGGTAGATCTTCTTATAGAATTACAGTATACCCGACACACTATCAAAAACAAGGACGATAATAGAAACGCCGCCTGATAACTTAATCAGGTGATACTTTATCAGAGGTTGTTAGGTCGAATTGTCAGTTGCTATTATAAAACTCTTCTTGAAAACATTGCTTTTGATATTTTGGTACACTCAGTAATTAAAAGAAAAATGTTAAATACACCTTTCCGTCAAACCTATTAAATAGCACAACACGGTCCTTGAAATAACCCGGCATTATTTTTACGCGTTATAATTTTATTGACAGCAGAGCCTATTTGGTACCTTAAACATAACATAGCCAAATAAATATTGAGATCTAACACAAATATTTATGCTGAATTAAAATGAAACATTTGACTTTTAAATTCAAATAAACATTTTAGGTATCGAATTTAGTATTTTGGAGAAGTGTTTTAGTTTTAAGAACTCAGGACCCACTTCAAACTTTATTTTGTGGCAGATTTGGAACATACCACGAAACATAAATGATATGGCCAGATTATACCACAAAGGTAAATAGATACCCTCACGAAATTAAAGTCATAAATTTCTTCCCTGTTTTAAAATCGTTCGCACCAATAAAATAGTATAAACCCAGGGTTGATGTTCCATTTTGTAATTAAGCGAAGCCATTAATGATTAATTTAATTGAAGAAAGTAATTTACCAATCAGAATAGCACAACGGTGAAATACATGAGCAAATTCTTTGTTTAGATTGATAAAATGGATATCACATTTTCTAAGACAGTTTAGTGTTAACTCATTTATCAGCAGCATATTGTGTCGTATATTTTGATTTCAAACCGCAGCGTGAAGCAAACACATTCTAATACCTGCCCATTAATGTTACTGATGCAAGAAGCACTTTATGCTAACACTACACACGCAATAATTCTTCAAATATAATTTACCTACATTTTATAAACGTCATTATACACTGCCTACCTGATTACCTGTAGTTAAATGAAAATTGAAATGGGAAGATTTTTGCAACTATTTTTTCTGACAATTATATGTTACTCCCTACACTGATGCAACCCTCGGCTTCATTGTAGTGAAAGAGCAATCATTCTGATTATTAATTTTCATTCCAACATTGATGTATTCTCCATATTGGTCGGCTGTTTATTATTTATTATTTAGGACGCACTTTATTCCAACAAAAAATCAGTGCTGGTACTTTAATTTGGAGTAACACTATTGACACGATGTTTTAAAAAAATCAATATGCCAAAAAACCCAATGTTTTTTGGGAAAAAAATAACTTACAATGGGAACTTACCGGCTGTATGAACTATTCCGTTTTAAACAAAAATACTAGTTTGATACAATTTATTAAAAGTTTTAAAAGTAATATTCCCCTCATTTTATCAGTCCACCAGAAGCCAACAGACGTTGGTCAGCCCGATACTAATTTGTATGACCAACTTCCAGGTAGTGTTGCCAGGTCACGTCCGTCCACCAATGAGGGAATGCTATCTTCATTCTCCCGCCCTCTTACGTCATTGTCATAGGCGTGCCTGTGGTGATTGACAGACAGAGCGTGTAAAATCCATTTCCCATGCTGTGCTTTGAAATGCAGAACCGAGCCACCTCTCCCCAGGAAAAGAGAAGCACATTTATTCTGTACAAGTTCTTCTGTAACTTCGAAAGTGAAATCAGTTATTAGGCAGCATTTACAAGCGGACCCCAAAGCAATCTGTACTACAGGGGATTTGGAAACTATATGTTTGGAACTCTTTCATATTCAGCAGGAAGTATTGAGGATCATTGGTGTAATAACTATCATGGGTAAGTCATTTCAGTCTGTAAATTTTACATTGCTGTCAACAGAAGCACAATCGACCATTGAAGCTAGCATTATCAAGCTTTTATTTTTTTTCAACTATTTGTATTACTTGAAAAGACATGCTATAAAATCAAGTCATTCACGCCTAGTTAGATGATTACATATTGGGATGTTTATCTTGCGATTAGAGGAATTAGACAGAGGGTTGTGGATATATAAAAAAAACAATGTTTTCCATACAAACATGTGTCGATGAATTATATGTGGTTTCTGCATGGTCATCTTTTGGAGCGTTAATGAGCTTAGAGGGTGCATGCGTATGGGTCTGTACTGAAAAATGGGTACAATAATGGCCAAACGGTCCAATTAACAAACACGGTAAACCGAAAGAAAAGTAAACTGTATAACTTTTAAACACAAGTTAAATATTCTTGGGAGTTTGCATTCCTCCTTTAAATAAGATAGATAAATGCATCCTGAGGGAAAATAAAGGCCGGTGTCTAACTTCTATCTGTGTTTTGAATCTCGATTTTAATTAACAATATCCTTGCGTTTTATTTTAGCCTAATTATTAAAGAAATGAAAACTCTCGTCTTGTGATATGAGAATATTACAATTCAAAGAGCAAATAATATGGTAAACTTGGTCGCGTATACTTTGGTTTGTAATAAATCAACAGAAAACATCTGAAGGTTAAAAAAATCATACAAAAGGTTAATTTAAAAATAAATCTTGTGCCATTTTCGAGCCTTTCGAATAAAAGTTCCTGGCGACTGAAAAAAATATTTTTCTAAAGAGAATTGTGCAAAAGCTAGCGACTACAGATGATCACAATTTGCACTATTCTTGGTTGACTTCTATTTGAAATCGCCAGGAACTGTGATAGTACTTAATGTATGAGTTTGAGCCGAATGTAAGCGTTACACTGTACAGGCCAACACGACGGATACGCTCCATAAACGTAACAAAGTAGAGCTTGTCAAATGTTGGTTAACAGAACACAGAAATACATCCGCTGTCTGATTAGATGCTTGGTTGTAACGTCTAACTGTAGTTGACTTTTTTTCTGAATGCGTCCTCTTGTTCTGTTCTATACCAGAGCCAGCGTTCGGGGAGGTGAACCAGTTAGGAGGTGTATTTGTCAATGGCAGACCACTGCCTAATGCCATTAGACTGCGGATAGTTGAACTGGCCCAGTTGGGGATTCGACCATGTGATATCAGTAGACAGTTAAGAGTTTCACACGGCTGTGTCAGTAAAATCTTGGCTCGGTACAACGAGACCGGTTCTATATTGCCCGGTGCGATCGGAGGCAGCAAACCCAGAGTAACAACCCCCACAGTCGTCAAACACATTCGAGCATACAAGCAGAGGGACCCCGGGATTTTTGCGTGGGAGATCCGAGACAGACTCTTAGCCGATGGGGTCTGCGACAAGTACAACGTCCCTTCGGTGAGCTCCATCAGCAGAATCCTGCGCAACAAGATCGGAAACTTGTCCCAGCAGAATCAATACGAATCGAGCAAGACTCCAGCGCACCCACCTCCACAGTCGGCTCTCCAGTACAATGCAATTTATTCCTACTCGAGTCCCATGACAACGGCCGGAGCCAAAATGCCATCGTCGCCCGGTGTGCCCGCAATCCCAGGACACATGGGAATTCACAGGACCTGGCCTTCATCGCACTCTGTCTCCGATATACTGGGTATTAGAGCAATAATCGAACAGCAAGGTAAGCTGCAGCACTCCAGTACAATGTCGTTCAGTAAAAAAGGCCAAGGTAGAGCAGCTACAACATCAAGCCTTTTGTTTGTACCTCAGCACTTACAAAATCGTTGTATTGTATCCATAAATAACAAAGAATCTCCGATCACTAAAAATCCAGCTAACACTGTTTCCCACTTTAGTCTTAACTTTACTAAAGTGCATTGTACAGTTTTTTTTGACTGCCCCTATTTTCTCTCCATATAATAAATTGAACACGAATTTGTGAAAACCAAAAATCTTCAATTTTGATTCAGTAGCTGTTCCACTGAAACCCACCAAAACTAAAGTGTTATCCTAAATTTAAAGGATTGTTCTCTTTTTAGTGAAACAATTTCAGAAGTACCCATTTTACCAAGTTGCATTTTAACTCTTCGTAAAAGGAGGTAAGCGAGGATTTGAAAGTTCCATTCCAGTCAACTATTTTTGGACCGAATTAAATACCTAACGCAGTCAATTTTCGCAGTCTTGTTAACAATACAAAATAAAGCCATGTCGCTTCCCACAGAAAATGTCCACTCTTATTGTCACACGACATAATGATTTCCTCTCCCACTGATCGACTGATTA
Organism: Heptranchias perlo; assembly: GCF_035084215.1. Classification (NCBI taxonomy): domain Eukaryota; kingdom Metazoa; phylum Chordata; class Chondrichthyes; order Hexanchiformes; family Hexanchidae; genus Heptranchias; species Heptranchias perlo. The sequence goes on along the minus strand of NC_090334.1, from coordinate 36,316,833 downwards.
GAATGGTCTGCTATTTATACCTCGTAGTTTTTGATAGTTGAACACCGATTATATTTAAGTTTTTCGCGATGATTTGTGTAATAGGAACATTTCTCCAGGGCAGTTCTAGATTGATTGCGAAATTAATTAATACATTAATTGTCAAATATATTGTATTATTGTGCTGTTTCTGGGATATACAAATAAGCATTTTTTTCTTTTTCGGGTCAGTTTACTGGAAATTCGTCTCTGTTGCCCCTTCTCAATCTCAATTTTATTTTCTTTTATTTTCACATACAAAAAAATGTAATTAAACGGTTGTTGGATCCAAACAATGATATGCCAGCTTCGGGAATCGCCAGCTTTTATTCAAAACAGATTTAGTAGTTGCATCGTTTTTACTCTGCGATGTTAAGAGATGATAGCTCACGCTTACGATAAAGCTACCTGGAGAAGTGTCTGCTATTAACTGCCAATGTCAATTTACTTTTTTAAAACCATCACGATAAAATATCTTGACCTGAGACTGAGAGGAAATACATAATTAAACCTCCAATTGCATTTCCTACGTAATAATGTATCGCTTCGGGCTAAAACGTAATACATAAGACCACAAACTGCATAAAATGAATTCTGTAGTTATGATTTTGGGAGAATCAATTGAAATTTAAGTAGGAGGATTAGTAGCGCGTTTCCACTGCAAACAACCATGAACAGAAAAGTTAGGACTTGATACGGAAGAAATCAACTTAAACTAGACTTGTCATCCTTGGAGAACATTTGTCGAAACATCGAAAGCTCGTATTGAGATGTTCGATTTGAAAATGATTTTTTTTACAGTAACTGGCTTTTCAAATTAAAATACATGAATACTTGTAAAATATAATTTGCAAGGACGTTGGTTACGCGTATGTTTTAAACAAAAATGGTGACGTTTCAGAATGCACTGTTGGAAGTACCGTACATCAGAAATAATCTTCAAACTCTAATAACAAGACAATTTGTGGAAATATTTGATGTTCAACAGTTGGCTTTCTTATTCATTAATGTGTAACATATTCGACATGTTCCAGACCGCCGAGGAGTGCAAACCGGACTCGATCAAATCCGATGAGTTTAGCAGTAATGAGTAAATCAGCCGAATGGCACCCCAGCAAACTTCATCTGGTCGTCTGCACCAATTTTTTTTTTAAATGCCGGAATCATAAGGGCGGAAATAGAGAAACAAATATGATGTCTACTACAAATATTCAGATACAAATCATGTCATATAAATATTTTTGTTGTTAGGTGCAATTCCCATTAGTGACTGTTCTTCCTATCCTACGAAAGTGGAGGAATGGAACAGTATAAACAGGAGCCACTTCCAGTCCTCAAACCAGTCTGCAGTGAATGGACTGGACAAGTCCCCACTGGAGCAGGAAGTCAAATACACTCAGGTAATTGTAGCTTGCCTTTCCTCTCAACTAGACAGATTACAGCGTTTACAGAACTCTAAACTACAAAAATAAACACGTTTCAACAATTACAACCCATATGTAATTAGTATTTTAAATTGCAATGACTTTTATATAGTGGGAACCTGTAATTAATTTGTAAAATCAAGGACGAGATAATATGCTGTAGACATTTTTAAAACAAAAAGGAATAAAGGGCTAATATGAAAATACCATCTATTTGTATTTTAAAGGATATTAGCAGCGTTGCTGATAAGTCGAAATAACATTCCATTCTTAGCAAAGACGGAAACACCATATCGCAGAATGAGAAAAACTGTAAAAATAACACGTTAAAAGTAGTCTAAGATATTTAAATATATTAATCGTTTTGTTGCCAATTATGGGATCACAGTACACGTTGTTCACTGCAACAGAAGAAATCAACCGTTCACTGTAACAAAGTAAATAGATTGATGATAAACTCGCTAAATATGGAAAAATAACCTAAATTTATCTTTTATACTAATTTAAGATGAACAGTAACAGCATTTCTATACTCTGGTGTAATGGCTATAAAACAACAGTTGCCTGAGAATGGGGGAGAGTAATTATGACGGATTTAAGCCAATAAATACAAACACAAATTGTTTTCCTCGGAATTATTGTATTTTTCACAAATGCCTCTTTAGCAAATCTTCACACCAATTTAGAGTTAACTAATTGCCCTGAATGGGACGAGGAAAGTTTTGTAAAACGTTTGGGGTGGGGAGAGGGGAAAAAACAATGATAAACTGGTATAGAACGATTAACTGCTCAGCACCTACACGAATATCTAGTTTTTAGTATTCTAATACAAATCTGTGCAAGAAATTTGGCACGAGGGATTTTTAAATGAATATAATTATACCCCTACCCCGATCGCTCAGTACAATTGTGCTTCATTTGCTCGATTGAAATAACGTTTCTAACAATGAAATTGTCCAATTAGCCACATCTCATCTAGAAAAAAAATACTGCTAATTTTTTAAAAAGGAAGACGGCGGTAGTGATTCGAACAAAGCATCGACACCCTAGGCACAAAGTAAAATGAGTTTTACGGTGGAAGAAAGAACAGTTAGTTGTTGTAACAGTGAGCTATTCCTAAATATTTTCTAAGATCATTTCTTAAAAATCGAAACAGGCTGAAGGCACGGCTTGTGCGTTTTATCAGCTCACTTGACTGTGTCTAATAAGTGTAGCGGTGTCTAATGATAGGCGCAAGTATTAGACTTAATATAGTGCAACTAATTAAACTCGACTTATCTCCTATTAAAAGCGAACTACATTACAAAGCATCACGGCGCATTTTTTTTATATAGGATTGAATAAATTGACGCTTGTACGTGCATTTCACATTGGATGTGTTCTAGCAGATTTAGAACAGTAAACATAATGCAGTCATTTGCTATCTACGTGGCTTGTATTAGTTCCACTGTTCTGTTGTTCCACTGTATTATTTTCAATTGTATTTGTGCAGTAGCACAACTCATTCACTTAATCATATACGAAGGGGAGCACAGGCACAGCAACAGTGTGTGTTAGGTTCTGCATTTTTGTTTAATGGCACTGCGTTAGGAAGCATTATGTGGGAGTAGTCGTCATTGTGCTGTTCGCCCTTGTCTTGTGCTGGCCTTCACTTTGCCATTATTTTCATATATATCATTCTGAGTGCTAACTCAGATTTACTGACAACGTTCAAACATGTATTACACATGAGCACGTTAGTCAATGCACTCAGGACAGTGACTTTTTAAATTGGGAATCTTTTTGCTGAATATTTTAAACACATTATCAAAGTATAATCTGTTATTTATTGTAATCATGTCACGGTTTCCAATCTTTTAGCAGTTATTTAATATGCATTAATATATATTTAACATACCGAAATATGTTAATTTTCCCGAAATTAGGTGAAGCCTACGTGTAGGTTAATCTCACTTTAAAATATTTCGTCCACTTTTGCATAAATTAAGGTTACCTGATATTTCCACCAGATGACTGTAAATTAGATCTTTCTAGTATACTATTAAAATACTGTTATAAACAAAACATTTTTTAATATTAAGTACACTACCTTTTAAGATTTGTCAATGTGTTCTTATTACATCAAAATGATCTAAATTATAAACTTACTCCATCATACTTCTAATGATTTAGTCTTGGTGTGATTGGGTCGCATGCTGCTAATATAATAAAGAAAGAATATATAGTAATTTCAACTGATTATCTTATCTTCATTAAATAATTCAATGATCAATTTTTATCTTCCAGGGTCCTAATGGTCTGCCTGCAGTTAGCAGCTTTGTCTCTGTCCAAAGTATGGCTCCTTATCCTCAACCTACACAAGTATCTCCCTATATGACATACAGTGCAGCTGCCTCCAGTTACATAGCAACCCACGGCTGGCAGCATGCGGGTGGCAGCACACTACCAACTCACAGTTGTGACCATCCCACACCAGTGCCATTCAAAAGCATTCAAGCAACCAGAGAAGGTAGTCACTCTGTTGCAGCCTCTGCATTGTAGTATGCAGTTAATTACAATTCAAAGTCTTAGTGTCAGCATCAGAACAAATATAGTCCTAAACTTTGATAAACACAGCCAAGAAGAAATGCCTGTTTCGTGGCAATTTCAAAAACTTTATTTTGCTTGCTTTTATTTAATGAGCTATTGGAATCTGAATCTCTTTAAAATACTAGCACCCCCTCACTTTATCATAGTAATTATGTCTTCTGTGGGACGCAGATGATAACATAATTGGCATTTAACAAACAAAAATCTGAGGATTGAATCATACCTATGTTACCATCCAGAGATGATAAGTCCAAGAGCTACTTGTCATATCACTGTGTGGCTGAGATGCTTGTTGGAATCCGAAGTAAAAGTAAGCATTTTCATTTGAAGAAGAAAACTCAAATTCTCCATCTTGCCTTCTCTTACATCACTGTTCCTAACATTCAATCATGGAACAGCATTGATTGCAGTTCTTTAGAATAACTGTGGTTTGGACAATCCCAAACTTCTGGCTGAGCAAGAAAGTGCGGTGGCAAGTGCCCTGTTTAGCGAGGGTGGCAATATTACTGAAACTAGGGTACTAATGTTAAGTCAAGGAAAGTAGAACAAAGTTAAAATTTCAGAGGGGCAGATTTTCAAAAATTCATGCAGTCATGGATATTAATAAATTGATTAATTTGTTAAACTGGTCACAAGGACCACAAACCATTCAGAACTGTTACTTCTTGATTCAAATTCAGTTCCACCGACTTTCCTTTTATTAGCTTATCACAAATATTTTGCAAACAATGGCAGACTACTGGAAAGCTCTCTAATGTGTCCATTTTTCATTTGAATCATTATATGACTACAAGAATTAATATAATAGTATTCTATAATGTGTTGCATTGTTTTTGAAATGTTTGGGGGGAAAAAACAATGACAAGAGCCTACTAAGAAAAGCCTTTTGAACTTTAGTACAATTCCTATCAATTCCATTGAAAATCTGATCCCAGGTGTACCCTTTGCAATATTCAAAAAAATACAGATGTGCTTATATATATCATCACCTTCTTCTGTTAAAGTAATAACATCTGAGTAACTGGACCGAGAGAATGAGGCAAAGTATTGTAATTTAATTATTTGGTTAAGCAATAATCGATGGGAGGGAGGACTAATTATGGAACAGAGACTTTCTTCTTTGTAAATATAAATAAAATGACAAAATTTATTTTCGTATTATTGTGTAAGGCTTTGCTCCCTGACTGTTACTGTTGGCTTTCCGGCAAACATATTCATCGATGGCAGGATGCCCAGACACTTGAAAAATTGGACATTTTTTTGTTATTTTATGTACGTACGGTAGAAGGTTCAGCATTTTTTATGAAGGACATTTTCTTTCTTCAGCAGAGGACACAAAGCCAAACAACCCTCCAAGTAAATCTACAGGATCCTATGCAACCTCACAGGGTCATTACACAGCCCAAACACAGCTAGAGTATAAAGTTAGCTATTCGAAGACCTGAACAAAAAGTCTTTAAGAAGTTGATCAGAAGGTTCAAGCTTAATGTGAAACCAATATATGGACTCATACTATGGACTTGTAGCATAACCACTGTGAAATGCAACTTCTACTCTAGTTGATGGCTATAGCACTGACCCTACAATTCAGGTGAAATGTTAACATGTTTTCCTGACAGTTCCCAGAAAGTTTCTGTTTGAAATGAATGTACATCAGCTCGCTGTGAAGTTTACATCCATGTAAATAATCATTTTTATTTGTAGGTATAATGGTGGTGGTAAAAAGTATGAATATAAAATTTATTTAATGGTAATTAGTACTTTATGTAGCAAATATCCAGTAAACTAGGCCGTACCTGCAATTGGGCAGTCACACAAAAATCTGTACTCCACGCAAAACATAAAGAAACTCTCATCATTCTATATTGAAACATTTTTTTTTAAAGTACATTAATTCTACATGTTTCTGTTGTGAGATTAGTTCACTGCTCTCACAGCTTCTCTCAGCAAAGCCTTCTATTAAACCTGTTCTTCAATAAAGTTCAGGATGGATGTATAAAAAAAATTAAATCATTTTAAAAAGGATGTAGATCATTAGGCTGTACCTGTATATATTTGTAAGAAAGCCTTTTATTTTTATATCATATCTAAATTAAAAAAGCGTGAATTACAAAATATTTGTTTTATTCAGAAATGTAAAAATTGTTGTACTTTTTAGTTAATCATCCTAGGTTAATTTATTGACATGAGGAAAATACTTTACAATTATATAATTTTGTTTGCTTTGAATACAGATTCTGGTGAATGTCCTCTGAAAAAAATAATATTCTGCATGTTTACACAGTTTATTGAGGGCACTGTCACATGATGTTTCATAAGAAAATACAACTGTTTCAGTGATATTTTGTTCTGGTTGAATCAGAAGTTTTCCTGAAGCCAGGCAAATGAATATTCATAAACCAAGAGCATAACTGCACCCCCTGGAGTCAGAGAGGGATGAAAACAGAGAAAGCGATCAATGTAACTTAGTAATGGATTTTAAAACTACAAACTATTGAAAACAATCAAATGTCTTTAATGCTAACATTTTTGATTAGAGTATATATAAATACTAAGATTGGGATTACCTGGCCCTAGTCGCAAGATCTTAGGTACCAAGCCTTTGTACAATGCGAAGAATCTATCAAATGGAAAATTTATATATTTGTTAATGTTGCTAACAAAATGCTCTAATGTCCGCTGAGGAATTCTGCTAAGTAATAAATGAACATATTCTTTAGCTCAGCCTCTTCCCCCTTTGAACTACAAGTTGTTATAGCACTTTGCATTTAGTTCTGTTTTTAAAACCCTCTGAAAAATGGGTGTAATTTCTAAGTACATAAATTATACAACACAACTGAAAATATGATGGTTAAAATCATGATGCAAGGTATTTTTTAAAGTTAATTTTACATCATTGCTTTACAATTTTACATTTAATAGCTGAACTATGCACTGTGATAAGATTTTCACACGTTAAATATATTTCAGGAAAATGTGAGTAATTTGATCTTAAGTAATTATAATTTCCAGAGGTTTAGTATGGACTTTCTTAAAGTAATTTTATTTTCTTCAGCCAAGGAACAATTAAAATTATGTAGATTTTGAAAATCTGCAATGGGGCACATCTTAGTATAAGTTCCAAGATGTGAATTCCAGGAATTTCCACCAGTGTCCCCATAGAGCTCTTGGGGTTAGAGGAGATACCCTAATTTGTGTGCCAATGCTGAGTGCCGACACCACTAGGGGCAGATCTAGGACACCTGTCCACCAAGGAGGCCAGAAAATCTGGTCAAACAGGGTCTGCTCCAGATGGGGGTGGGGGGGGAGGCTGTGCTGTCCCCCCCCCCCCGAAAGAATTAGTTGTTGGTCCCTTGGCTCCCTTATAGATGAGCTGCTTTAAAAATAACAAAAAAACTGGGAATAATGGTCAAGTTTCTAGCCATTCCGGTGGATTCCCGCCAAAGCTATGGAAAGAGTACACTGTGGATTTTCAGGGCCATATGTTTTACTAGGACATAATTTCATGAAAACTTACTGGAAGTGACAATGTTAAGATGATTCAACTTGTAAACTAAAAGGGACTCTTACCCTTCTTCGCTATAGATAGTCTTGATGGTGCTAAAACATGTTCTATATTTAATCACTCCTGGCTCAGGCTGTGGTCCTTGAATTCTGCTCTTTGCTACATCGAAAGGTATGTTAACAAAAGAAGCAATCGTTCCCGACAGTAATCCAATTCCAAGTTTCCTCAAGAACTCCATTGCTGGGTCCTAAAAAGAAAACAAACATAAAATTTGTTTTAGGGGAAAAAGAATTACAATTAATCAGAAATCTACATAGCACACTGTTTTGTTATTTTACCTAAACACATTAAGATTTCCCATACTCAAGCTCACCTTCTTGACAATCATACTGCCTGTGTTTTTACACATGTTCTAAATTGCTGAAGTACACATTTCCTCACACAGGATTTATAAACAAACTTCATAAAAAAGACTGGCTTGGCATATGGGGATGATTTGTATAATTAGGCCTTACAATGTACTTAGTATTACTGTATCAAAACATGAGAAATCCAAGCAACCATATTAGCTAATTGACCAGAATACTTTACAAATGACAGCAACTTCCACCATGAAATCTACCAAAATACTGATTTGTACATGAGATCTCCATATGTTAAAACATTTTTGATCCTAGTGTCCTGTGTTTTTGTTCTCTTTCCTGCATGCTTTTCTCTTCATATTTTCTTTCATGTTTAAGTTATCCAGTCTATCAAGAAGTACAAGTTTCCTGTTATTAACAATCCACATTAGTTCAATTATGGCAGTGACTGAAGTCTCTTGTATTTTTAGAAAACAGCAGCAACTAATTTAATTGACCTAAAGGATTTTTACAGTACACTACTACTTCAAAATACCACTAGTTTCAGACTTTTGCTGTATACAGTGTTATATTTGCACTCTTAGAATGTAGACACTTCACTGATGTTTTATGTTGATACATTCAAATCACCATTTTTTTCTGTTTTGTGTTAGTAATTATTTATGCAGGCCTGTCATCCACCACATTTTTATGGACAATTAAATATAATGGTGTGTAATGAATTACACTTGCAAAACATTGTATTTCAGTGTAATGCTAGTTATGGGCAACTTTTTGGAAGATTAGAAAACTAAATGATTGGTACAGAAAAGCTATGACAGATGGTCAAATGATATGTTCTTCCTGAAGGCCAATGTAATTGATGCATTGTAACAGATGTATTGCCTTAGTTTGAATAAAAGATTTGCATGAGGAAATGAGTTGTACCAAAGTGAAAGGAACATGAAAATCCATTGCTTACGTATACACTAACAATTCTTAGTTTCTGATTTTTCTTTCACTATCCAATATTGGCTATTGATTTGGATCAAATAATTACCTTATTTACAGGAATAATATTTTTCACATTGAAGTAAAATCCAAAGTAGATCATGTTGAACACACCATGTCGACCTATTGTTGCTGTCAGTCCCTTGTTCAGGCCCCGCAGCCCAAAACCCTGAGATCGGATTATTTCACGTGCATATGCAAATGTGGATGGTTGCTGTATTGAAACAAATGTCATATAAAGTTATTTTTTAGGTAAAATAAAAAATCTAAAACAAAACTGCCTTCATTTCTCTTTTATCCCGCTTAAAAAAGTGGAATATAAAATGACAAAACTGATGCAGATTGAGATCTATATGCAAAATGCAACCTTTTTAATCTGAGATCTCCTGCTGTATTGCTCATAGTGCCAGATCAGAGATTAGGGATCAGGCAGGGGCTGGGAGCACAGGGTGGGAGCTGGAGCATTCAAGATGGCTGTAAGTGGAAGGAACAGAGGATAGCTGGGGGCTGGAGGATTGACGATAAGCTACAGAGAGAATTGATCAGAGTTTAAGCCAACTACCTGGATGGAGAATTAAATAGGAGAGGACGGAAAGGGGCCAGGAAACTCTCATGGCAGTTGAAAATAGGGAGATTTTTAAAAATCTGATTGGTTATTATGGACAATGTTAGAGGCTCATTGCAATCCTGCAATAATGGAATGATATATGCAAGATATCAAATCATTTTAACCATATAAACACCAAAGCATAGGCCATAAAATTACGCTGTGGGATATTAGCATGCATTTGTCTGAAATTCCTCTTCTGCATTATTTTAGTGGAGCGGTTCACCCTTTTATATTAAATATGTAAATGTCTCCACTAAACTAGCAGGGAGTGGAATTTTGGATGAGCACATTAAGCAGTCATACGCTAGTATCCCGTACGTATTATCAGAGCCATAATCACTAGCTCCTGGAATTTCCACAGGGATTCTTCTGATCATCCACTCTAACTAAAAACCATAGAGAATTGGCGTAAACAGCCATTTAATTCATTTCTGCAGGATTCGGCCGATTTCCACTGAAATTATAGTGGGAGATCAGGAAAACCCTGGAAAAATTCTAGCCCTAGCTTTTTATCAAGGAGGAATTTTAAGGGCTGACTTGCCTGTTCCCCCCATTATGCCTGAGTGGAAGGCAAAGTGCATTTGAAGTGTGCACCACCTGCAATGACCTGAACTTGCCTGTATTTTCGAGTTCAGATGATTATCCTACCCTCAATGTGACCCAGAACAGTCTCACCCTGGCAGGGCCTTGCACTTAGAAACGGAGGTGGAATTACAGCTGCTGCAGGCCTCAGAGACATGCAGCAGCAGGAATGGCCGCTGCCTTCAGTACCTTCTGGCTGCTATCCAAAAACAACAGTCAGAAGGTTCCAGCCTGAAGATCCATGGGGAAGCTGTAAAAAATTTTAACTTACACTTTTACACCTCCCTTGTCTTTCTACCACTCAGATCCTGATCTAAGCGTGGGCTAGGCCATGCTTAGATCAGGCTATCAGTGGTAGAAAGACAAGGCCTACCACTAATTTCAGTGAACCTGGTGGAAAATGTGTCAGGAAGGCCGATGCCATCCCCTCCTGCCTCATTTCCACGGCTGCCCTTTGCTTGTGTCTGTTGTAGGTACAGTTATATTGCTCCTCTCCTTTTGGGTGAAGCTCCAGAAATCCAGTGTCACGGGTTTCCACTCCTTTGTACCTAGGAACTGAGCATTCAGCAGGAACAATGGAAAAAAACAGCCTCTTAAACCTTGCAATTAAAACACTAACATGGACTTCCTGATGGCTTTGTGAGTAAACAAGCAGCATGTTGCGGTACTGAGCCATAAAGAACAGGAAGGTCCCAGATTCAGTACCTGATCCAGGCTGAGTTAGCTGTTGTACACTGGGGCACAGCAATTGGCTTCAGTATCCCTAGGCTCAGGAAGACAAGAATCAATAAGGTTTCCTTATCTTCATTCAGTTACTTGTGCTGCCCTGTGTACATATGGGTTTTGGATTAGGCTTAGATGTGCTGCCCACTATGGTCAAATATGAAAATAAGAAAAAGGATGAGAAAAGGGATTATCAGCCTCATCAATGCTCACCCAATTCAATAGGCAGTGCAACCTTTTACAGCACTATCCCCACTGCCATGAATTCTAATGCCCAAGGAAGGCCAAAACACAGAGTAAGAAACTTGTGGCCTGTTCTAGGAAAAATCCTTGTAAATTCCTTCCGCTTCCATAAGGCAAGCTCCAGGAGATTATGGTTATCCATGATATATCAAAAATGAACATAACTAATGCCTCCCGAATAAGCCTCCCAGCACCCATTGAAAAGTCGACCCTTCCAGGCTTCACCACTGAGCTAGGTTGGGTGGTAAATTGTTAACAGTGGCCTGAAATGTCTGCCATGGAGAACTGAATTGGTTCCAGTCTTTCATCATCAGGCACGTCATCTTGGAGCCACCTCAATCCCGAAGAGACCCCACTTACCTCCTCCAAGATGGATAGTCACTAGTAGCTTATTAAACAACTGAAAAGCCTGGGTTTGAGCCCTCATTAGGTAGCAGGCACTTTTTATGAGTAACATGGTGAGCCACACAAATAACCATTACATATACAAATTCATTTCCACCATCTTCTTGACCACAGCGTGATGACACAAATATCATATTGAAAGGTGTTTCATCAGTTGGAGGTAAGGAGCTTCAGATGCAACTGCTTGCCTTTCTGAAACTCAATCAAGGTAGATACTTCAGCTTCAACAGAGCAGCGAGGCAGCGGACCGGCGAGGAAACAGAGGCGGCGAGCGGCGGTACTAAAGGTGAGCCCCGAGGCGGGGAGTGGTGTTACTAAAGGTGAGCCCCGAGGCGGGGAGTGGTGGTACTAAAGGTGAGCCCCGAGGCGGGGAGTGGTGGTACTAAAGGCGAGCCCCGAGGGGGGGAGTGGTGGTACTAAAGGTGAGCCCCGAGGCGGGGAGTGGTGGTACTGAAGGTGAGCCCCGAGGCGGGGAGTGGTGGTACTAAAGGTGAGCCCCGAGGCGGGGAGTGGTGGTACTAAAGGTGAGCCCCGAGGCGGGGAGTGGTGGTACTAAAGGCGAGCCCCGAGGTGGGGAGTGGTGTTACTAAAGGTGAGCCCCGAGGTGGGGAGTGGTGGTACTAAAGGCGAGCCCCGAGGGGGCGAGTAGTGGTACTAAAGGTGAGCCCCGAGGCGGGGAGTGGTGGTACTAAAGGTGAGCCCCGAGGCGGGGAGTGGTGGTACTCAAGGTAAGCCCCGAGGCGGGGAGTTGTGGTACTCAAGGTGAGCCCCGAGGCGGGGAGTGGTGGTACTCAAGGTGAGCCCCGAGGCGGGGAGTGCTGGTACTAAAGGTGAGCCCCGAGGTGGGGAGTGGTGGTACTAAAGGTGAGCCCCGAGGCGGGGAGTGGTGGTACTAAAGGTGAGCCCCGAGGGGGCGAGTGGTGGTACTAAAGGTGAGCCCCGAGGCGGGGAGTGGTGGTACTAAAGGTGAGCCCCGAGGCGGGGAGTGGTGGTACTAAAGGTGAGCCCCGAGGTGGGGAGTGGTGGTACTAAAGGCGAGCCCCGAGGGGGCGAGTGGTGGTACTAAAGGTGAGCCCCGAGGCGGGGAGTGGTGGTACTAAAGGTGAGCCCCGAGGCGGGGAGTGGTGGTACTAAAGGTGAGCCCCGAGGCGGGGAGTGGTGGTACTAAAGGCGAGCCCCGAGGTGGGGAGTGGTGTTACTAAAGGCGAGCCCCGAGGCGGGGAGTGGTGGTCCTCAAGGTGAGCCCCGAGGTGGGGAGTGGTGGTACTAAAGGCGAGCCCCGAGGGGGCGAGTGGTGGTACTAAAGGTGAGCCCCGAGGTGGGGAGTGGTGGTACTAAAGGCGAGCCCCGAGGGGGCGAGTGGTGGTACTAAAGGTGAGCCCCGAGGCGGGGAGTGGTGGTACTAAAGGTGAGCCCCGAGGCGGGGAGTGGTGGTACTCAAGGTGAGCCCCGAGGCGGGGAGTTGTGGTACTAAAGGTGAGCCCCGAGGTGGGGAGTGGTGGTACTAAAGGTGAGCCCCGAGGGGGCGAGTGGTGGTACTAAAGGCGAGCCCCGAGGCGGGGAGTGGTGGTACTAAAGGTGAGCCCCGAGGCGGGGAGTGGTGGTACTAAAGGTGAGCCCCGAGGCGGGGAGTGGTGGTACTAAAGGTGAGCCCCGAGGCGGGGAGTGGTGGTACTAAAGGTGAGCCCCGAGGCAGGGAGTGGTGGTACTAAAGGTGAGCCCCGAGGCGGGGAGTGGTGGTACTAAAGGTGAGCCCCGAGGCGGGGAGTGGTGGTACTAAAGGTGAGCCCCGAGGCGGGGAGTGGTGTTACTCAAGGTGAGCCCCGAGGCGGGGAGTGGTGGTACTAAAGGTGAGCCCCGAGGTGGGGAGTGGTGGTACTAAAGGTGAGCCCCGAGGCGGGGAGTGGTGGTACTAAAGGTGAGCCCCGAGGCGGGGAGTGGTGGTACTAAAGGTGAGCCCCGAGGTGGGGAGTGGTGGTACTAAAGGTGAGCCCCGAGGTGGGGAGTGGTGTTACTAAAGGCGAGCCCCGAGGTGGGGAGTGGTGGTACTAAAGGTGAGCCCCGAGGCGGGGAGTGGTGGTACTAAAGGCGAGCCCCGAGGTGGGGAGTGGTGGTACTAAAGGTGAGCCCCGAGGCGGGGAGTGGTGGTACTAAAGGTGAGCCCCGAGGTGGGGAGTGGTGTTACTAAAGGCGAGCCCCGAGGTGGGGAGTGGTGGTACTAAAGGTGAGCCCCGAGGCGGGGAGTGGTGGTACTAAAGGTGAGCCCCGAGGCGGGGAGTGGTGGTACTAAAGGTGAACCCCGAGGCGGGGAGTGGTGGTACTAAAGGTGAGCCCCGAGGGGGGGAGTGGTGATACTAAAGGTGAGCCCCGAGGCGGGGAGTGGTGGTACTAAAGGTGAGCCCCGAGGCGGGGAGTGGTGGTACTAAAGGTGAGCCCCGAGGCGGGGAGTGGTGGTACTAAAGGCGAGCCCCGAGGCGGGGAGTGGTGGTACTCAAGGCGAGCCCCGAGGCGGGGAGTGGTGGTACTAAAGGCGAGCCCCGAGGCGGGGAGTGGTGGTACTAAAGGTGAGCCCCGAGGGGGGGAGTGGTGGTACTAAAGTTGAGCCCCGAGGCGGGGAGTGGTGGTACTCAAGGTGAGCCCCGAGGCGGGGAGTGGTGGTACTAAAGGTGAGCCCCGAGGCGGGGAGTGGTGGTACTAAAGGTGAGCCCCGAGGGGGGGAGTGGTGATACTAAAGGTGAGCCCCGAGGCGGGGAGTGGTGGTACTAAAGGTGAGCCCCGAGGCGGGGAGTGGTGGTACTAAAGGCGAGCCCCGAGGCGGGGAGCGGGGGTACTAAAGGTGAGCCCCGAGGCGGGGAGTGGTGGTACTAAAGGCGAGCCCCGAGGGGGGGAGTGGTGATACTAAAGGTGAGCCCCGAGGCGGGGAGTGGTGGTACTAAAGGTGAGCCCCGAGGCGGGGAGTGGTGGTACTAAAGGTGAGCCCCGAGGCGGGGAGTGGTGGTACTAAAGGCGAGCCCCGAGGCGGGGAGTGGTGGTACTAAAGGTGAGCCCCGAGGCGGGGTGTGGTGGTACTAAAGGTGAGCCCCGAGGCGGGGAGTGGTGGTACTAAAGGCGAGCCCCGAGGCGGGGAGTGGTGGTACTAAAGGTGAGCCCCGAGGCGGGGAGTGGTGGTACTCAAGGCGAGCCCCGAGGCGGGGAGTGGTGGTACTAAAGGCGAGCCCCGAGGCGGGGAGTGGTGGTACTAAAGGTGAGCCCCGAGGGGGGGAGTGGTGGTACTAAAGTTGAGCCCCGAGGCGGGGAGTGGTGGTACTCAAGGTGAGCCCCGAGGCGGGGAGTGGTGGTACTAAAGGTGAGCCCCGAGGCGGGGAGTGGTGGTACTAAAGGTGAGCCCCGAGGGGGGGAGTGGTGATACTAAAGGTGAGCCCCGAGGCGGGGAGTGGTGGTACTAAAGGTGAGCCCCGAGGCGGGGAGTGGTGGTACTAAAGGCGAGCCCCGAGGCGGGGAGCGGGGGTACTAAAGGTGAGCCCCGAGGCGGGGAGTGGTGGTACTAAAGGCGAGCCCCGAGGTGGGGAGTGGTGATACTAAAGGTGAGCCCCGAGGCGGGGAGTGGTGGTACTAAAGGCGAGCCCCGAGGGGGATCACAAAACCAGGTTCCGGGAGAGGGAAGCAAAAAGTATTCGTAGTGTGACGTCACCAAAAAGCAGGTAAGTGATTGGTTGGTGAGTATTTTCTTTCTCAATTTTTCTAAACTTATATTTTGTGGTTACTACAGTCTCTGTCGCGGGGACGACTGTTAAGCAGGGGCCCTTGAGTATATCACTTAATTCCAGTGTGATTGGTGGGATCCATTTCATTTTAATTTAATTTAAATCAATTAAAGGGTAAGTCATGGCAGGACAGCTCGGCCCCGTGGCATGCTCCTCCTGCTCTATATGGGAAATCAGGGACACTTTCTGTGCCCCTGACGACCATGTGTGCGGGAAGTGTATCCAGCTGCAGCTACTGACAGACCGCACTGCGGCACTGGAGCTGCAGATGGATACATACTGGTGCATTCGCGATCCTGAGAACCACTTGGATAGCACGTTTAGCGAGTTGGTCACACCGCAGGTAAAGGGTGTACAGGCAGGAAGTGAATGGGTGACCACCAGGCAGAGTAAGAGGTGCAGGCAGGTAGTGCAGGGGTCCCCTGTGGCCATCCCCCTCTCAAACAGATATACCACTTTGGATACTGTTGGGGGGGAATGACTTATCAGGGGAAGGCAACAGCAGCCAACTTCCTGGCACCATGGGTGGCTCTGCTGCACAGGCTGGGAGGAAAAAGAGTGGAAGAGCTATAGTGATAGGGGACTCAATTGTAAGGGGAATAGATAGGCGTTTCTGCGGCCGCAACCGAGACTCCAGGATGGTGTGTTGCCTCCCTGGTGCAAGAGTCAAGGACGTCTCGGAGCGGCTACAGAACATTTTGGAGGGGGAGGGCGAACAGCCAGCTGTCGTGGTGCACATAGGCACCAACAATATAGGTAAAAAAGGGGATGAGGTCCTAAAAGCAGAATATAGGGAGTTAGGAGGTAAATTAAAAAATAGAACCTCAAAGGTAGTAATCTCAGGATTGCTACCAGTGCCACGTGCTAGTCAGAGTAGAAATAGGAGGATATTTCAAATGAATACGTGGCTAGAGGAGTGGTGCAAGAAGGAGGGATTCAAATTCCTGGGGCATTGGAACCGGTTCTGGGGGAGGTGGGACCAGGACAAACCGGACGGTCTGCACCTGGGCAGGGCCGGGACCGCTGTCCTCGGGGGAGTGTTTGCTAGTGCTGTTGGGGAGGGTTTAAACTAAAGTGGCAGGGGGTTGGGAACCTGAGCAGGGAGACAGAGGAAAGCGTGTCAGGAAGGGACAGAAGGTATGGAGTAAAAGGTAAAATGTTAAAAAAGGAAAAAGCAGGAACTGTCACAAAACATATTTGAAAGTTCTTTATCTGAATGCACGTAGCATTCGTAACAAAATGGACGAGTTAACGGCACAAATAACTACGTATGGGTAAGATCCTGTGGCCATTACAGAAACATGGCTGCAGGGTGACAACGACTGGGAATTAAATATGCCAGGGTATTTAACAATCAGGAAGGACAGGCAGGAAGGAAGGGGAGGTGGGGTGGCTATGTTAATAAAGGAAGGAATCACTGTAATACAGAGAAATTATATTGGGACAAAGGATCAGGATAATGAAACAGTTTGGGTAGAGATAAGGAATAATAAGGGGAAAAAAACACTAGTGGGTGTAGTATATAGGCCTCCTAATAGTTGCAACTCTGCTGGAAGAAGTATTAATCAGGAAATAGTCGGGGCATGTAATAAGGGAACAGCTTTAATTATGGGGGATTTTAACTATCATATTAACTGGACAAATCAAATTGAGCAGGGCAGCCTTGAGGAAGAGTTTATTGAGTGTATTAGGGATAGATTTCTTGAGCAGTATGTAACTGATCCTACAAGGGGGCAAGCAACCTTGGACCTGGTCCTGTGTAATGAGCCAGGATTAATTAATAATGTCCTAGTTAAGGATCCCCTTGGAATGAGTGACCATAACATGGTTAAATTCCATATCCAATTAGAGGGTGAGAAGGTTGGTTGTAAAACAAGCGTACTGACCTTGAATCAAGGAGGCTATGATGGTATGAGAGTGGAATTGATTTAAGTGGACTGGGAAAATAGATTAAAGTGTAAGACGGTACATGAGCAGTGGTGTTCATTTAAAGAGTTATTTTACAACTTTCAAAAAATATATATTCCACTGAGGAAAAAAGGGTATAAAAGAAATGACAGCCATCCGTGGCTAAGTAAAGAAATTAAGGATAGTATCCGACTAAAAACAAGGACATATAAGGTAGCCAAACTTAGTGGGAGGATAGAAGATTGGGAAGTCTTCAAAAGACAGCAAAAAGTAACTAAAGGATTGATTAAGAAAGGGAAGATAGATTATGAAAATAAATCAGCAAAAAATATAAAAACAGATAGCAAGAGTTTCTACAGTTATATAAAAAGAAAAAGGGTGGCTAAGG
Organism: Heptranchias perlo; assembly: GCF_035084215.1. NCBI lineage: Eukaryota > Metazoa > Chordata > Chondrichthyes > Hexanchiformes > Hexanchidae > Heptranchias > Heptranchias perlo. The sequence continues at coordinate 36,299,322 of NC_090334.1, read as the reverse complement.
CAAACGTAGGTCCCTTAGAGGATGAGACTGGGAAATTAATGGTGGGAAACATGGAGATGGCAAAAATGCTGAACAAATATTTTGTTTCAGTCTTTACGATAGAGGACACTAAGAATATCCCAACACTGGACAAACAGGGGGCTCGAGGGGGGGGGAGGAGCTAAATACGATTAAAATCACTAAGGAATTGGTACTCAGTAAAATAATGGGACTCAAGGCGGATAAATCCCCTGGACCTGATGGCTTACATCCTCGGGCCTAGAGGGAAGTGGCAGTAGGGATTGTGGATGCTTTGGTAATAATTTTCCAAAATTCTCTGGACTTGGCAAAGGTCTCGGCAGGTTGGAAAACTGCTAATGTAACACCCTTATTTAAAAAGGGTAGTAGGCAGAAGGCTGGAAATTATAGACCAGTTAGCCTCGCATCTGTGGTGGGTAAAATTTTGGAGTCTATTATTAAGGAGACAGTAACGGAACATTTAGATAAACATAATTTAATAGGACAAAGTCAGCATGGCTTTATGAAGGGGAAGTCACGTCTGACAAATTTGCTTGAGTTCTTTGAGGACATAACGTACAGGGTGGATAAAGGGGAACCAGTGGATGTAGTGTATTTAGACTTCCAGAAGGCATTCGACAAGGTGCCACATAAAAGATTATTGCTCAAGATAAAGAATCACTGGATTGGGGGTAATATTCTGGCATGGGTGGAGGATTGGTTATCTAACAGGAAGCAGAGAGTTGGGATAAATGGTTCATTCTCGGACTGGCAACCAGGAACCAGTGGTGTTCCGCAGGGGTCGGTGCTGGGTCCTCAACTCTTTACAATCTATATTAACGATTTGGAGGAGGGGACCGAGTGTAACATATCAAAGTTTGCAGATGAGACAAAGATGGGAGGGAAAGTAGAGAGTGAGGAGGACATAAAAAAACCTACAAAGGGATATAGACAGGCTGGGTGAGTGGGCAGAGATTTGGCAGATGCAATACAATATTGGAAAATGTGAGGTTATGCACTTTGGCAGGAAAAATCAGAGAGCAAGTTATTATCTTAATGGCGAGAAACTGGAAAGTACTGCAGTGCAAAGGGATCTGGGGGTCCTCGTGCAAGAAAATCAAAAAGTTAGTATGCAGGTGCAGCAGGTGATCAAGAAGGCCAATGGAATGTTGACTTTTATTGCTAGGGGGATAGAATATAAAAACAGGGAGGTATTGCTGCAGTTATATAAGGTATTGGTGAGACCGCACCTGGAATACTGCATACAGTTTTGGTGTCCATACTTAAGAAAAGACATACTTGCTCTCGAGGCAGTACAAAGAAGGTTCACTCGGTTAATCCCGGGGATGAGGGGGTGGACATATGAGGAGAGGTTGAGTAGATTGGGACTCTACTCATTGGAGTTCAGAAGAATGAGAGGCGATCTTATTGAAACATATAAGATTGTGAAAGGGCTTGATCGGGTGGGTGCGGTAAGGATGTTCCCAAGGATGAGTGAAACTAGAACTAGGGGGCATAATCTTAGAATAAGGGGCTGCTCTTTCAAAACTGAGATGAGGAGAAACTTCTTCACTCAGAGGGTAGTCGGTCTGTGGAATTTGCTGCCCCAGGAAGCTGTGGAAGCTACATCATTAAATAAATTTAAAACAGAAATAGACAGTTTCCTAGAAGTAAAGGGAATTAGGGGTTACGGGGAGCGGGCAGGAAATTGGACATGAAGCTGAGTTCGGATCGGTCAAGGCCCTGTGGGTGGCGGAGCGGGCCCAGGGGCTGAGTGGCCGGGTCCTGCTCCTACTTCTTGTGTTCTTTAGATTTGAGGTTAGGATCAGATCAGCCATGATCTTATTGAATGGCAGGGCAGGCTCGAGGGGCCGATTGGCCTACTCCTGCTCCTATTTCTTATGTTCTTAGACTGAATCCTGGATCTAAGTGCATGTGGTCTCATACCCAGTGTCCAGATAATGTCTTGCAGCAGCTGTCAAGCGAAGCCTCATCAAATATACAATGGACATCTGCTTTTAGCATGGTGCAAGCAACTATGCAGGAAGTTTGGGATGCGCCAGTCTTGATGTTCTAGCTGTCCTACTCCGATGTCATATGTCAGACTGACTCATAGAAGAATTGTTTGGACACATATTATGGGCTCGAATTTAGCAGGCCTGCGGGTTCCCAGCGGGTGGTCCTCCGGGAGCGTGGAAAACGCGGACGGCTAATCGCGTGCGTCCCCCACGCGATCGCGGGATAATTGAACCGATTAAGCCCTGCTTCCGGGTTCTCCGCTCCCCAGCTGTGTGCCGGCCGGCTGCGCATGCACAGTGCCGTCGACGCGATGTAGGAGCTCAACTTAAAGGGGCAGTCTCCCAAAGCCCCTCCTGCTGCAATCATTAGGTTGCTGACGATGGCTCAGCCAAGGGGAAAGGCTGCGCCACGTTTTTCCGACCTTGCGCTGCAGCTGATGCTGGAGTGCGTGAGGAGGAGGAGGGACACGCTCTTCCCGGAGGATGGACGCAAGTTCCCTGCCGCCGCCACCAGGAAGGCATGGGCAGAGGTGGCGGCGGAGGTGAGCAGCAGGGCCAACACCCCAAGGACTTGGGAGCAGTGCCACAAGCGCTTCAATGACCTGACTAGGTCTGGCAAGGTGAGTACACCAACGCACCCTCCCACAGCCCGTCCCCACCATCACGCCAAACAGATCACAACCCCTCCTGCACAGCCACCACTGCGCTCCATCAGCAATCCTCACAGCCACTCATTCACCATCCTCGCCGTGCACGCAAGTACCCACCGTCCCTGACCCCACCTGAACACTACCACACACCCCAATCCCCATGCAATGGGATGGGCACGTGGCACACGCATCCTCCCATCCATCTGCGCCACGCTCAACCCACCCACACCGATGCTCGATGCGTCTCACGATGCAATACGCACCCTTTCACACATCTGTGTTTTGCCTTCACAGGAGAAGAGGAGCAAGAACAATCGCGAAAGGGCACGCACCGGAGGTGGCCCGCCGCAAGTGGTGGAGCTCACCGACGCTGAGGTGGAGGCGCTCGACCTCGCCCGCACGCGACATTGCCTGTCGGTGGCTGATGGCGAGTGTGTCGCTGCCGAAACGGCCGGTAAGGGAAAGCTGACACTCAACACCCATGATCGCGAGTGACCGTATCATCACCTGCCATCAGGCGCACTGTCAAGTTGGTCCACATGCCTCATAGTGCCCTCTGTTCTCTTGCAGGGCCGTCTGTGTGTGAAGCGATCGAGGAGGGCGATTCCTCAGAGGACATGGCGGTCTCTGAGGGTGCATCGTCACATCAGAGCCAACCATCCACCAGCGCAGAGACACGCACCTCGGTGGGTCCCCCTCGCCAACTAGTTGGGGTAGCACTTGGTGAGTCATCGCGCACGAGTGAGCATGAGCAGACCTTGGTGGCAGGGGCAGCCGCGGAGAGTCCGCGACGGAGGGAGCACTCATCTCCAGGCTCTGCTCAGCCGGACCCAGATGCTGAACCCAGGGGGCCACCAGTGAAAAGGAGAGTCGTCGAGGGCCACCAGCTAATTGCTGAGGTACTGGGAGAGGTGCCGCGCGCATTGTCCACAATTGCGCAGGCGATGGAGGAGTCCAACTCCTGCATGTGGGCATCGGTGGCGCAGGCACAGGAGGGTACCGGCGACACAGTGTCGTGGGTAGCTGTGGGACTGTCTGCGGTGGAGGACAGGCTGGCCTCCCTCGAGCATCACGCACAGCTCCAGATCGAGTCCTTGCAGGCCCTGACAACGTCTGTACGGATTCAGGGTGAGCAACATTCCGCCGCCATCAACAGGCTGACGGATACACGAGGGGTGGCCTTGCAAGGCCTCACACATGCCATCCAAACTGCCGTCCAGCAGGGTGGAAGGGGTGATGTGGGCCGAGGCCACGAGAGGGATGATGGTGACCGGGGACATGGAAGCGGGGACGCTTCTCAAGGCGCCCCCACGTCCCACCCGTCGCCCACCTCTCAACCAGTACCCGCAATGGTGCCTCCTCTCCAGGTGGCCGAGTCTGCCCCTGCCCCGGTGCAGGAGGAGCAGTCTGTGGAGGTGCCCTCACGGGCACCGAAACCCAGGGGCCGTCCGCCAAAAGCATCTACCCGGTCAAGGCGAGAACACGAGCAACCTGCCACTACCTCTGCTGGAGCCACAGGGGTAGCACCACGTAGGGGTACCCGGTAAAGAAATGCAAAGGCGTTATCATCACAAAGGGAATACACCAGGGTGTCTATTAATTTGTACATTTTTTTTAATATCATGTCACATTGGAGATATTAAGTACTCTATTCTCACCACTCCTGCCACCTCTTGTCCATTCTTCCGCGGCCTGTGCAATAGGTGCGTTCCGTGGAGGCCATCATGACGGCGAACACCTGCTGCCGCCCATTGGGCACACTGCTGTGGGTGCAGGATTACTGGCAGCACTCTTCAGTGGAGGGGGCTGGTATGGCCGCTCGCATGTGCAGGTGAGGAGATGCGAGCGCCTCGCAGTGTCTGACTCTAGGAGAACCGTTGACGTATGAGTGCCTCCCTGGCCCGGCGACCATCCCGGTGAGTCGTGGTTCGGCGCATGGGTCGTCCACTATCCTGTGGCGCGTCCTCCTCCTCCGCCTCCGCCTCCTCCTCCTCCTCCTCGCCCTCGCCGTCCTCAATGTGGGTGGCGGGTGTGGATGGGGCCTCCTCCAGCGGCATCCCTCTCTGTTGGGCCATGTTGTGCAGGGCACAGCAGACAACTATGATTCGTCCCACTCTGAATGGTGTGTGTTGCAGCGCTCCGCCAGAATGATCAAGGCACCTGAAGCGCATCTTGAGCAGCCCTATGGTCTGCTCAATTGTAGACCTGGTAGCAGTGTGGCTGTCATTGTACCGACGCTCCGGCTCGGTGATGGGGTTCCTCAGAGGTGTCATGAGCCACGTGTGGAGGGGATACCCCTTGTCGCCGAGGAGCCAGCCGTTGCCGGCGTTGGGTGCCTGCAGGATGGGTGGGACGGCGGACTCCCTGAGGACGAAGGCATCGTGGCAGCTGCCGGGGTATCTGGCGCACACGTGTAGGAATCTCTGGCGGTGGTCACAGATGAGCTGGGCGTTCATGGAGTGATACCCCTTCCTGTTGATGAACAGCCCTGGCTCATGCGGGGGTGCCCGTATTGCGATGTGGGTGCAGTCAATTACACCCTGCACCCGTGGGAAGCCAGCCACAGCATGGAATCCAACCGCCCTCTCCATCTGGCTGCGCTCGTCCATGGCGAAGTTGATGTAGTGCGAGGCCCTGCGGAACAACCCATCGGTGACCTGCCTTATGCACTTGTGTGCAGAGGACTGACAGACCCCGGTGATGTCCCCGGTGGCACCCTGGAAGGAACCGGATGCGAAGAAGTTGAGGGCAGTGGTGACTTTGACGGCGACAGGTAAGAAGATGCTGCTTGGTCCATCAGGGAGCAGCTCGTCGTTAAGGAGGCTGCAGATGTCGGCGACTACCTGGCGATTGACTCTGAGCCTCCGTATGCACTGCTCCTCGGAGAGGTCCATGAAGCTGAGCCTCGCTCTGTACACCCTGTGCGGAGGGTAGTGCCTCCTGCGACGCATCTCTCTCTGCTGTTGCCCTCCCTCCTGCTGTGCAGGTGGGTGTGCCACCGCACCGTGTTGGGGGCCCCCACGTCTCCGAGGCGGACGGCGTGGACTGCGAGGCTGCTGGGGCTGGTCATGCTGTTCGTCCTCCGACGATGTCAACGCACCACCCATCTGGCAGGTGTTGGTCTGAGGGGTTGTGCAGGGTAGGTGGGTGGTTCCTCGGACTGGGGCTGCGGTTTTGTGTCGGTCTGTACTCTGGCTTGTCGGGGGGTGGTGGAGGGCAGGGGTTGCCCTATGTGACGCGGTGGCCTCCTGCGTGGGTGAGGGCTCTCCCCCGTGGAGTGCACCTTGGCACCTGCCACAGGCTGCTGGCTGCAACGCGCCTGGTTGAGGAGGGACTGTTTCCCCCAGTGTGTGAAACTCACTGCCTTGAACCTAAAATCCCACACTTCCTCTTTTGACAGCTGCTTCAGCTCATTAAATGACCACAACAAGCAAGGTAAGTACACTCAAGTGGAACCCCGCTGGCTTTAATTGCCTGCGGGATTCCCACCAGCGGGGCTTGCGCGCGCAGCCCCGCACGTCAGCGCCGTACCCGGAAGTGGCCGGGATTTCGTCGCGATCCGGTCACGTGACCGGATATCGGGATTTTCGGGGCCACCCCGCTGGGAACCCGCCGGAAACACGACGCCAAAATCGAGCCCTATATGTCAGAACTTTAGCCTGCAATGGGATAGTGTACCCACATTTATGACATTCACTGGTACTCTGTCCTACAGGGCGACAACCTTCTGAAAAAATAAATAGTTCCTGGTATGTAATTTGACTCTCTGTTTACATATTTTATAGCCATACCTTCTTTCATTATTCATTTCAAATATCGTATCCAAATCAAGTACATTCAATCCTTTCATAAATTTAATAACCTCAATCACATCCTGCCTGAGCGTAAGCTACTTCAGAGTGAATAGCCTTAACTCTCTAAATCTATTCTCATAACTAAGTCCTAAGTTGAGGTATCATCCTTGCTGCCTTCCTCTGTCCCCTCCAAGTTGCCTTTTTATCCATCACCAGATGTGGAGACCAAAACTGAACACAGTACTCCAAACACAGATGTACAAAGCATTACGACATAAACACAGGGCTCTTAGTTTTGTATTTTTTCGACCTAACAATACTCCAAAAACTCTAATTGCTTTCCCTATTGCTACCTCATATTGCTTATGAGCTTTTCATGACTACTCAATGACTAGCCCCCATATCCATTTCTTGTTCTGTTACTTTTAATTAGCACCTGTGCATGGAATAAACCTGGCTTGAGTTGCCTGGCCTTTGGGCATAACACAGCACTTCTCCACAGTAAATGGCATCTACCATCCAGGAACTTATTCATTTAATTTATCTCAATCATTTTGCAACCTACAATCTCCTCCTTATTGTCAACCCTCGCAAACATTTTTGTTTCATTCACTAATTTAAATAATCGTGCCATTCGTCCCTCCTCAGGATTATTAAAAAAGCAACAAAGAGTAAAAGGCCCAGCACAGAAACCCTGGGAAACTCCACTTATCACCAGACTTCATTCTGTACCCTTCCTGTTAATAATCACTTTGTTCAAGCTCAAAAAACTCCCAAGTATTCTTTTGTGTCCTCACTAATATCACTGCATTCAAAATTCTCGAAAACCCATCTATACAAAACTTTATAAAACAATCCCTGAAAATCCAAATAGACATATTCACTGGACTTCCTATTATCTCTAGTTTTAGTCACTTCTTCAAAAAACGCAGTTATATTTGTGAGGCAAAAATCGCTATTATATTTCTGTGCCTCCTAAAGCTCTGTTGGGTGTTACCAATAATTGTGGTACTAAGTGTTCCTTTACTCGTCATTATTTTCTCTACAACCTAAGGTAAGTTCATTGGCCTATAAGATCAATTCTTTCCCGTTTTTAAATGATGGGGCCACATGATTAACTCTCCAATCTTCACGAACCATCTCAGACTGTAATGAGCTACAGAAAATAACAACCAATACTTCACATCTGACTTGCCCCATTTCCTTGAGTACTTTCGGATCAACTGAATTGGATTCTACAACAATATCAATTTTAAGTCCATTAACCTTGGCTAGCACCATCTCATGTTATTTCCAATTTATTAATTTTACTTAACACCAATCTTAGAAAACTAGAACTGCCCATTGTGTTCAAAAATGAAAATAACCACAAAGGGCTCAATTTTAGGGGCCAATCGCGGGTGCGTTGGGGGCGGGGGGTGCTCTGAAAATCGCAGAAATCCCATTCGGGTTCGGAAGCCGGCTCCAAACCACCGACTTCCTAGTTTCCCAGGAACTACCTGTGTGCGCGCAGGCGACCTGAAAATGGAAGTCCTGCTGGCAATTAAAGCCGGCCAGATGACAGTTAAAGAGCCAGATGTACCTCACTGAGGTACTTAAGGCATTTTACCTGTGACAGGGTAAGTGATTGGAACGATAGTTAACATACCTGGGCAGCTTGCCCGCCACTTCTGATTCACGCCTTGTGAAACCAGGGCCGGATCAGGGAAAAAGAAACTAAATAATTTAACTAAAACACCATAGAAGGAAGTTAAAACACAAAATGAATCTACCTTTGCACCCTGCTCCCATATCCGATGTCTCCCTCTCCGATCTCCCCCTCTTCGCCCCCCCTGATGTCTTCCTCTTCACCCCCTCTGATGTCCTCCCAATATTCCCCTCATCCCCCGATCTTCCCCTCTTCCCCCCCACCGATCTTCCATTCTCCCCGCGGATCTTCCACTCTCCCCTCCCCCCCACACCCCGGTCTTCCAATCCAGTGCCGGATGATGTCTCGCCCTCTCTCTTTCTCTCCCCCCAACCCCCCCCCAACCTTGTGTTGCAGCTCCTGACGGCAGCCAGCCTGTCAATCAGGAGCTGCAATCGTGTCGGAAACGGTAAGTTTTGTTTATTCGGGTTTGTCACGCGCACATTTCACCCCTCCCAATGCCAACCTGCCACCATTTCAAAATCGACCCCAAAGTATTTTTGGAGTCATCAGCCATTTCTTTATCCTCTTTTATAATGTGCCCTGGCATATCTTTCGAAGGTCTTTTTCTCCTTGACGGCTCAGTCTCCTAATATAACTTTAAAACTGTCTTATCATTACCCTTACTATTTTCCATTAACCTTTCTCCAATGCCATCTTAGTTTTCCTCATACTATAGCTCCCTGACCATCTGTCTGCTCATACGTGAAAAATGACCTTTGGGATGAGATACTGAAAGTCTGCTGGTAACCATGGCACCATATTCTTATATAAGTCATCACCTTTAGGAGAAAAGGGGAGAACATTTGTGGTGGAGGAAGGAACTGCTGACACAATAATGACTCTTAAAAAAAACTTAAATTGATTTCTCCAATCCAATGTCAACTTTAATGCATTTCTATTTCCATTCTGGCTTCTTTAACTTCAGGAACAAGATGGTCAGAGCTGGAGATTTTTTTTCAGCTGCTCTCTATTCAGCTTCTTATTGCTCTATGGTGCACTTCATGAGATGGGGCAGATCTCCCTGTTAGTTTTTCATTTCCCTTCGCTCAATTACTTGAGGCACTTGGTACTTACAAAGTGCTCCAACTAGCAGTCAGGCAAGAACCAGTGAAATTGGCCTATACAGCCTCCTTGAAGAAATATTGAATCATACCTCAAAAGAAAGTACTATCATAAAACATTTTAACAATTTTCTCTACTTTCCTTTAACTATTTCAGCTTTTGGAAATAACATACTTTGGAATACAATTAAAGAGACATTGAACAGAATTTCCCTTTTTATCCTTCCCCATTTACTCATTACTTTGAGGATGATGTTGAAGTTCCTCCTAATTTGTGCATAAATAATTCTCTCATTTGAATATTCAGATAGAACAGTTTTGACTAAAATTTTGTCAACATAGATTTTTTAATGTGATGATTTGTTTAGAAGAGATTCTCTTTCAAAACATACTGTTAGATTCATGGGGGTAAGTTTTAGCCCACAAGAACGGGTGGGTTGGGGGTGGGTGGGCAGTGAAAATGCTAAGTTTTCAGAGTGGGACCGCATCCCAGCTCTAACACGCCCACTTCTGGGCTTAACCTAAGCAGATTTGTCTGCATGTGGACAGCAGACACCAGGAAGTCCCACCCCCACTTAAAGACGGCAGGCCGATACTTAAAGGGACAATGTACCTCACTGAGATACTTGAAGTACTTAATATTTTGTGTATTGGACAATGAAAATAAATTTATCCTTACCTGTTCAGGTTTCCCATTGCCTCCGATTCACATCAGGTGAAAGCAGGCAGGAAAGGCCGAATCCATGAGGTGAGTGCCTTTATTGAACTGCTTGTGGGCCTGGAGGAGCAGGAATGCTTCATTCAGGTCCAACAAGCTCACCTGGCTGACAGGACCCCCGCCACCGATGGTGGGCCCCCCCCATGATCCCCGATGCTAGCTGACTCCCCAATCCATGATGGTAGCTGACCACACCTCACCCATGTCACCCATGTCATCCATGTCCCCCCACATCCCCCCCCGACCCTCCGATTTTTTCCAAGCCTGATGATCTCTCTTTCCCTTCCACCCTCCTCTCTGATGTGCAGTTCCTTTCACTGCTGACAGCCAGCTACCTGGCTGCCGGGAGTGAAACCCAGAAGTGCCATTGATGGGCCTCATTAAGTTTGTGATCGCAGATCGTGACCCGCCCACTTACCTTCCAGGTTTTGCACCCGGAAATCTTCCCCCCTGCTCCTTTCCTGGCTGGAAGTTAAAATTTACCCCATGATATCAGCCAAATTATCCCTTCAAACGTCGAGTAGGTAGTTAGGGCAGAAGAGAGGGATGGATTTAATTTCAGGTTGTTTGAAGTGTGAGTATGCTTTGATCTTCATTAAACCAATGACATTACTTAGGCAAGGATAGGCATAAAAATAAATTTCTCTAATTCAATTGCCAGGAAATTTTGCTAAGCATATATATTTTACAGTGTGGACATCACACCAGTTTTAACTATTCCACCATCCCATTTGGTTAAAAAAAATATGAAAACAAGCCAACTCTGTTTCATAAGGTTATGTTTTAATTTTTGTTCTGTTAATTAGTGACCAATATTTCTCATATTAGTCTGTGAGAGGGGAGGTAAATTTGATTTGTTTACATACACTATACTCCACAAACAGATAGAGAATTAGCTTATTGCACGAAACATAACAAGATAGCACTGCAAGTCATAGGGTTCAGGCAGCCTAGGAGCGGCTGTAAAACCATATATAAATATGTGTGTCGAAAAGCTTATAATATAGATCTTTACATGTCACATGCACTACCGTCAAGTATGATAATAAAATGGATGACACTATTATAAAACACAAGTTAAATTACACTGACCTGCGAAAAAGAATTCCGTTGAACTTGTAAGCTAACCTTGACCACTTCAAAAGGGTTGACAATAATAGCTTCTGTGAGTCCAGATCCCAGTCCAGCAACTGTAAAAACCTAAAGAGTTGCCAATTAATACATTGGTAAGAAATACAATGCAATATTTTTTAAAAATTAGAAAGACTCCTCTTTAAAAGGTGTTAGCCTTGGTTCAGTGATAGCGCTCTCACCTCTCAGTCAGAAGGTCGGAGGTTCAAACCCCTCCTTCAGAGACTTGAACACATAATCCAGGCTGACACTTCAGTGCTGTACTGGGAGATTGCTGCACTGTTGGAGGTGCCGTCTTTCAGATGAGACATTAAACCGAGGCCTCATCTGCCCTCTCAGGTAGACACAAAAGATTCAATGGCACTATTTGTAGAGCAATGGAGTTCTGCCAGTGTTCTGGCCAATACTTATCCCTCAACCAACAGATGATTTTGTTATTTGTTTCATTGCTATTTGTGGAACCTTGCTGTGCATGTCTCCTATACTTAAAAAATACTTCATTGGCTATAAAGCACTTTGGGACGCCCTGAGTTCATGAAAGGCACTATATAAGTGCAAGTTCTTTCTTTCTTTTCTCTAATGAAACGCCGTAAATATTTAATATTCTATATGGTTTGATAAGGTCCCTCAAGACTGTACAGGTTCACCGTCTCTAACCTTTGTCGTTGCTCATTCTCTTTACAGCTGGGATCATTCTTGTTGCTCTTCTCTGCAACCTCTCTAATGCATGCATGCCCTTTTTGTAAGAGTGGTGTCACTGGACAGCAAGTATCCTCCTTTCATTAGTCTCGTTGTTACTCTTATTCACACCCTCACTCAGTAACACGCAGCCAGTTGCATAACAGCAGCTATGTCACACAACAAATTGGTATCATGTCTCTATTAGAAGGCATTCCCTTCTGAAACCGTTGTACAGGCACCTTTTTCTCTTCCTTGGGGGGCTTCCTAAGATAGTGCATCTAGACCAATGGCACCTACAAATTCAGCACTTCACAGCAGGTTGTCTCACATATTGCGCTCAGTACAAGCACATAGATCCAAGCACCCTGAGACATTTAGGTTGTGAGTATGAGGAGGGAGCACTTGGGAAGCATTAATCACAAGTGAGGAGCAACAAGTGAAGATGGCAGTGGAGGAACTGTAAACATCTGGCAAGAGATCCAGTCTCAGGTGTTCCCCTGCTTCAGGGGTGAGGGATTGGCACCCTACTGGGTATGCAGTCAGAAGGGAGTTAGTTTGACTTCATGACATCTTTGGAGCCTATGTTGAACACCCTGAAAATGTGTGGGAGAATGTGCTGCGCATTCTCTTTGTGACATCTCCTGCCTTTGCCTCTGGGTACCTCTCCTTGAGGCCCAGCAGAACTCAGTGCTAAGTAGTATCGTCCTTCTTTGCCTCACTACCTGCAGCAGTACTTCCGCTGCCTCATCAGAGAATCTGGACAATCTCTCACCTGCTGCAAATCCGACAGTCTTTCTGGAATCTTGGAGCGTCTTTAGGGAAATGGTAATGATGATGCCAGCCCCTTTAAGTTGCTGCAGGCCTTTAAATCCTGCTCAAATGGGCACGCTGCCAATCAGTGGCAATTGTGAGGCTTGGAGTTTGCTCAAAAAATTCTAATGAAGCGAGGGAATACCGGCAGGGTCAGCACTCATAACATTGGGTGGATGTAAATCACACTCTGTCCTACTTGTGGTCGGGCTTACGTCCAAGCAGAAAACTCAGCCTAGTTTCTATCATGAATGCTGTGACTGGGGCTATTGAGATTTTGGGCTCCATGCAGCAGCCTGTCTGTGCTGGATTGGACAGGCTTGGGACTGATAAGAACATAAGAAATAGGAGCAGGAGTAGGCCAATCGGCCCCTCGAGCCTGCTCCGCCATTCAATAAGATCATGGCTGATCTGATCCTAACCTCAAATCTAAATTCATGTCCAATTTCCTGCCCGCTCCCCGTAACCCCTAATTCCCTTTACTTCTAGGAAACTGTCTATTTCTGTTTTAAATTTATTTATTTAATGATGTAGCTGATGAGAGAATCTTGATGGGTAGGCTTCACGCTATTCAGCAATGCCCTGTGGTCTGATCCCAAACAGGTCATTGGTCACCCTGCAGGAACGCTCAGGAGAGGCAGCTTTCTCTCAGGCACTACCCGTCCATCCAACCTAGCTGGCCAACTCAAAGGATTGAAAAAGTACCAGTTAGCAGGCAGATGCCAGTAGCTGCTGTCTCCTCATACATGGCTCCAGTTCATGAGTCAGCACTCAGAGGTACAAGGACAACTCCATCATATGAAGCCCACATTTCACAGTAGCCATGTGCCATCACACTTGTTCCTCCCACTCAAGTTGCACAGATGTAGTATAGGGTTAGATAGTAGAAGAAGTACATCGTATAGGGGGAGTACACTGGCTGGCAGTAATAGCACAAGATGATGTAAATTTCACATAATAAATTTTGCACACTTTATTTCACCTTAGTCCAGAGAATTTTTTTCCCCAGCAGGGTCATAGTAGAAATACAGACAGCTCAAGGTTGGAAAAGACCATAGATCCACCTGGTCCACCTTCTTGCTGACTTTGCAGTTGTTTCTAATAATGTGCCTCTCTTCAAGGTACTTGTCCAATTTTGCTTGGAAGATATCTAAACTGCTTGGCCTAGGAATTTAATGGCTCCGCGCCTGTTTTTTCAGGCACAAAACAGGTGCCTTTGCATCCAGTATGGTGGGCAGGGCACACATGCTCATTACACACTCGAAGTGCGCCACCCGCCATATTAGTAAAGGGAGAAAAAGAGGTGTCCAGCACCTGAAACAGGAGTTTATCTTCCAAGCAAAATTGTACAAGTACCTTGAAGTACGTTCTACTGCCTAACCCAATGCTACATCTGTGCAGCCTGAGTGGGAGGAACAAGTGTGATGGCACGTGTCTTTGCATATGTAAATAAGGGGCCGATCGCCTGATTGAGGGCTGGCATGAACCAATTGCTAGACTCTTGCCTCTACAACTACATTTAGGAAACTGTTTGAATAATTAACCACCTTTGGTTTCTTGAAATTATATCTGAACCTACTTCTCTTGTATGGAGCCCTCGATCTCAATAGCTCCATACACGAATAGCTCCATACACATCCATCGTTTTGTTATTTTGTGCCAATACAAATAGCTGTAATTGACCTTCATCTCTGAACCATACCATTTTAAATATGTCAAGCACATCCCCCAATGAGAAGAATTCCAATTCTTTGAGCCTATCCCCATATGTTTCATCAACCCCCTTATCATCATACAAGCTCATTTTGTTCCTTTTTCAGCTCAGCTACATCCAAAGAGTGTAGGTTCCAAAACGTTTTTGTTTAGAAGCTTGTTCTTGGGAAGTATACATATTGCTCATCCTCCATTGCCCTGAGGGCATTAAGAGTTAACCACATAGAGTGAGGGCTGGAGTTAAATGTAGGCCAAACCAGGTATGGTGAGAGGTTCCCTTATCTGAGGGAAATTAGTGAAGCAATTGGGTTTTTACAACAATCAAGCAGCTTTCATGGTTATTTTTCTTGTGCCAAATTTATTGAGTTCAATTTCACAATTTACTGAGGTGGGATTTGAACTCAAAACCTCTGGGTTATTAGTCCAGTAACATAATCAATGGGCTACCATACCTGAGTCTAAACCAGATGGGGCCTGACCAATGATTTATATATTGATAGGATTACTTCCATTGATCTTCTCTCCATTCCTCTTTTCATGCAAGCCAACACCCATTAGGATTTTTTTTTAATAGCAGCCAGACATTGGCTTGATGCCTTGAAGGATCTATCTATTATGATTCCAAGATCCCTTTGCTGATCCATCATGTCAAGTATTTTCCCATTAATTCTGTAATCACTACTATCACCCAGCCAACTTTAGTACACTCCCACCAGCTGCTTAGTTTGTGTACTTAGGAAAGTGCCTGAACTAAAATGCAAATGTATTACACGTATCTACATTCTTACCCTTTTTCAAAAAATTCTACTGAATTGGTGTGGCACGACTTCTCTTTTGCAAATCCACGCAGTTTCTTTCCAATTAGTGTGTATCTCTCTAAGTGCTCCATGACCTTGATAATTGGTTTCAGAATTTTATCTGGTTTTGATGTCAGACTTCCTATTGGATCCTGCCCCCCACCCAATTTCCTTTTTAAATAAGGACATTACATTTGTCATTCCCCAGTCCTCCGGTACGACTCCTTTTTCGATTGATTTGCTAAATATCGCTGCTGCAGCTGTTGCTAGCTCATCTTTGTAGTTCTTTAGGAAACTTTGGATGTATCCCATCTGGCCCAGGTGCTTTATTTACTTGGATCTTATTCAAGTAGCCAGCTAAGTAGTAATTTAATTTTATTATAATCTTTAATCTGTGGGTAAACTCATTAGGGCCGATTTTAACTCAGGTGTGCAAGGGCGGGGCAGGCGGTAAACCCCCTTAACGTTTTTGACGCGAGATCAGAATCCATTTTAACTTTGGGCTGCATTACCATTTGACTGATGGGCTGCATTCCCGACTGCGTCACGAAGCGGGCAACCCATCCACCTGCTGCATGCAATTCCTGGTGCGACAGAGACGCGGAGGAATCTTAACCCCTCCAAAATGGGGGGTGGGGGGGGGTATTGGTTGAAATTTCAAAAATCTGTAAGCCGACTCCAACGCACGGCCACTTCCGGTTTTAAAAGAGGCATGTTGGGGAGTGGGCAAGTAACCTGCTTTTGAGAGGAGGATCAGTAATTTAAATATGTCAATGAGGCTGCGTGCCTCAGATTATAGCAGACTTACATTTAACGGCTGCGGGCCGGATTTTCCAGGGCTCAGGAAACTCGGCAGCTGAAAGGAGCAGAGAATGGCCGGATCCAGCAAGTAAGTGCCTTTCCAGCACTGCTTGTCGGCCAAGAGAAGCAGAAGTGCTTCCTCCTGGTCCCCTAACCTGTCACAATCGGCCTCCCTCCCCATGATCCGCCAACCCCCCCCCCCCCCCCCAGCGATCCAAAAAACACCCCCGGTCTCCAGGCAGACCTGTGATCCGAAGCCCGCTCGATCTCCAGGTCAACACAGGATCTGAAGCCCTCCCCTCAATCTACCCCCCCCCCCCACAACAATCTCTCCTGCCGCCTCCCCCACCCCCTCACACTTTCCCCCCACCCTCACAATCGCTTCCTCCCTCCCTTCCTCCTCTTCATTCCACTCCCTAGCTGTGGCCTTCTATGCAGGCCTTCCCACCCGTCAGCCAGCCAGCCTCTCCATCTGGCTGGATGCCAGCTGGGAAACGGAAGAAAAAAAATTCAAATGAGGCCCTGCCATTAAATTCGGCAGGACCTCCGCGTTCCCTGCATTTCTGGGTTTCCCCGCCGCTACAACCCCCACCTCCCCACCCTGAAAATATCAGGGCCGAGGACTTCAGAGACTTCATGAAAAAAAAACATAGAAAAATATCCCAAGGCACTTCACAGAATCACGTGTGCTATATAAAGGGAATCTTCCACTATACAATACATGCTTTATTTTGATATAGATTAATTATATCAGACAAGAGTGCCAAAATAAACAGAAAATAAATCTTTGAGATAGTCAGAGCCTCAGAGGTTAATTAACTGGGGGAATGATTCACTTGATAATGAGCACATGAATTTATGATGCCTGACAGATCCTCTTTTGCTCAGGCACGGAATATCTTGACTTCATTTAATGACAGTTTTCTTCGTCTAAATGTGGACATAATCCTGCACCAACAGCAAGATGCCCGCAGGTGGTTTCAAAGTGATTTTCTTTTTTTAAAAGTGAAAGAATGCTGATAAATTCATCTTCCGATTTAGGTGTTTGATAGGTGTGTCCTGTATGGACACTCAGTCACTCATAAATAATAGACATTTCTTATCCTTCAAAATAACTATTAGCGCATTTGTCTCCTTAGATATTTGATTTATGACTTAGTGTACGGAACGATTGGTTTTAAAAAATGAACAAAAATTGAACAAAAATCTGACAAAAAAAAAGTGATTACTCACATTCACGAACCCAGATATTGATCGATCATGTAATGTATGATGCAGTATTTTAGGAATGCAGACAATAATGACTGGTGAATCCTTACAATTGTGGATTATATTTTTAATTCAAACATATCCAAAAGCATTGTAACATCATGGTACAACTCCAGGGATTTAGTTTCCTCTGGCAATGCAGGTTTGTGCAATCAAACAATGGGCGGCCTTCAAAGAGGAGATGGTTCGGGAACATTCTAGATGCATTCCCACGAGGGGGAAAGGTAGGGCGATCAAAACCAGAGCTCCTTGGATGATGAAAGAGATAGAGGGTAATATGAAGCAGAAAAATGGAGCACATTCCAGATGTCAGGTTGGATAATGCAAGTGAGAACCAGGTTGAATGCAGAAAGTACAGAGGGGAAGTGAAAAAGGAAATAAGAGGGGCAAAGAGAGAGTATGAGAATAGACTGGCAACTAACATAAAAGGGAATCCAAAAGTCTTCTGTAGGCATATAAATAGTAAACGGGTAATAAGAGAAGGGGTGGGGCCAATTAGGGACCAAAAAGGAGACCTATTCTTAGAGGCAGAGGGCGTGGCTGAGGTACTAAATGAGTACTTAGCATTTGTCTTTACCAAGGAAGAAGATGCTGCCAAAATCACAGTAAAAGAGGAGGTAGTTGAGATACTGGATGGGCTAAAAATTGATGAAGAAGTAGTATGAGAAAGGCTAGCTGTACTTAAAATAGATAAGTCACCAGTTCTAGATGGGATGCATCCTAGGTTGCTGAGGGAAGTAAGGGTGGAAATTGTGGAGGTACTGGCCATAATCTTCCAATCATCCTTTGATACAGGGAGTGGTGCCAGAGGACTGGAGAATTGCAAATGTTACACCCTTGTTCAAAAAAGGGTGTAAGGATAAACCAACAACTACAGGCCAGTTAGTTTAACCTTGGTGGTGGGGAAGCTTTTAGAAACGATAATCTGGGACAAAATTAATAGTCACTTGGACAAGTGTGGGTTAATTAAGGAAAGCCAGCACAGATTTGTTAAAGGCAAATCGTGTTTAACTAACTGGATTGAGTTTTTTGATGAGGTAACAGAGAGGGTTGATGAGGGCAGTGCGGTTGATGTGGTGATCTGACGAAAGGTCTTCGGCCTGAAACGTTAACTGTTTCTTTCTCCACAGATGCAGCCTGACTTGCTGAGCATTTCCAGCATTTTCTGTTTTTATTTCAGATTTCCAGCATCCGCAGTATTTTGCTTTTGATGTTGTATATATGGACTTCCAAAATACGTTTGATAAAGTGCCACACAATAGGCTTGTCAGCAAAGTTGAATCCCATGGAATAAAAGGGGCAGTGGCAGCATGGATATGAAATTGGTTAAGTGACAGGAAACAGAGAGTAGTGGTGAATGGTTGTTTTTCAGACTGGAGGAAGGTATACAGTGGTGTTCTCCAGGGGTTGGTACCAGGACCACTGCCTTTCTTGATATATATTAATGACTTGGACTTGGGTGTACAGGGCACAATTTCAAATTTTGCAGATGACACAAAATTTGGAAGCGTAGTAAACAGTGAGAAGGATAGTGATAGACTTCAAGAGGACAGACAGGCTGGTGGAATGGGCGGACACGTGACAGATGAAATTTAACGCAGAGAAGTGCGAAGTGATACATTTTGGTAGGAAGAATGAGGAGAGGCAATATAAACTAAAGGGTACAATTCTAAAGGGGGTGCAGGAACAGAGAGACCTGGGGGTATATGTGCACAGGTCGTTGAAGGTGGCAGGGCAGGTTGACAAATTGGTTAAAAAAGCATATGGGATCCTGGGCTTTATAAATAGAGGCATAGAGTACAAAATCAAGGTGGTTATGATGAACCTTTACAAAACACTGGTTCGGCCACATCTGGAATATTGTGTCCAATTCAGGGCTCTGCACTTTAGGAAGGATGTGAAGGCCTTAGAGAGGGTACAGAAAAAATTTAGTAGAATGGTTCCAGGGAGGAGGGACTTCAGTTACGTGGATAGACTGGAGAAGCTGGGGTTGTTCTCCTTGGAATAGAGACGATTGCGGGGAGATTTGACAGAGGTATTCAAAATCATGTGGGGGTCTAGACAGAGAGAAACTTTTACATTGGCAGAAGGGTTGAGAACCAGACGACACAGGTTTAGGTGACTGGCAATAGAACCAAAGGTGACATGAGGAAAAACTTTTTTACCCAGCGAGTGGTTATGATCTGGAATGCACTGCCTGAAAGGGCAGTGGAGTCAGATTCAATCATGGCTTTCAAAAGGGAATTGGATAAGTACTTGAAGGAAAAAAATTTGCAGGGCTACGAGGAAAGGGCGGGGGAGTGGGACTAGCTGGATTGCTCTTGCAGAGAGCCGGCATGGGCTTGATGGGCCGAATGGTCTCCTCCTGTGCTGTAACCATTGTACAATGTGATGGAAAGTTTTTGATGTATTATTTTAAAACGCTTAAAATAAAGTCGCGAAAGTCCACAGCCCTTCCAGCACACTCCTGTCATAAAATCAGCAGGTACGTGCTGGCAGGGCTGGAAATTAGGCTGGGACTCCCATCAGGAGTTTCCCAAGTTGGTCTTGACCCTTGCTTTCACCAGGCTCCCTTCAGAGTGAAACGGGGGGAGGGGGGGTACTGTTAAGAGCAGGGGTCCACACCTGGACCCCCGAAGACAAACTGGTTTCCTTATTTTAAAATGTGGCCCATTAGACCATAAGACCATAAGAGATAGGAGCAAGAGGAGGCCATTTGGCCCCTCGAGCCTGCTCCGCCATTTAATGAGATCATGGCTGATCTGATTTTTACCTCAACTCCACTTTCCCGCCTTTTCCCCATATCCTTTGACTCCCTTGCTGATCAAAAATTTATCCAACTCAGCCTTGAATGTATTCAATGACTCAGCCTCCACAGCTTTTTGGGGTAAAGAATTCCAAAGATTCACAACCCTCTGGGAGAAGAAATTCCTCCTCATTTCTGTCTTAAACGGGTGACCCTTCATTCTGAGACTATGCCCCCAAGTTTTAGATTCCCCTATGAGGGGTATCATCCTCTCAGCATCTACCCTATCGAGTCCCCTCAGAATCTTGTATGTTTCAATAAGATATCCTCTCATTCTTCTAAACTCCAATGAGTATAGACCCAACCTGTTCAATCTTTCCTCATAAGACAACCCTTCCATACCCGGAATCAACCTAGTAAGTCTTTATGAAGGAGGCCAGTGGGAGCAGGCACTCAGCTGACCAGTCATCAGTTGGATTTTCTGGCCTCTCCCCTTAATCCTGTGTACTTTTGCTTTTTTTAAAAAAGTAAAAATTGTGCATTACAGGGATATTTGAAACATATCTTTTGAGGAGATAAATGAGCTATCTTGCATTATCAGGATTCCCAGTTTCTGTCCTCAAAAGATACATGTTTCAAACATTCTTTCTCCAATCTGTAAATTACATTTGTTCATGTGATAATGTACATGGTGGGAGGATTGGTCTTATCAACCAATGTCAGCCTGGGCTCAGTGGTAGCACTTTCCCCTCTGAATCAGAAAACCTTCAGGACTTGAACATGTAATCCAGGTTTACACTTCAGTGCAGTACTGGGGGGTTGCTGCACTGGTGGAGGTGCTGCCTCATAGATGTGATGTTTAACCGAAGCACTACCTGCCCTCTCAGGTGGACGACTATTTGAAGAAGAGCAGAAGAATTTTCCTGGTTGCCTGGCCAATTTTTATCTCTCAACCAACACAGGCACAATGGGAGCGGCGGAGGCAGCGGGAGCGGACCCAGAAGACCACCGGAGGCGGTAGAGGGACTCAAATAAAGGTCCAGGCTCGAAGGCCTAAACTCACTGGGAGCAGCGGAGGCGACGGATCCTGCGGAGACAGTCGGAAGGAATCGAGCAAAAAACCAAGGACTAACGTCACAGGACAGCAGGTAGGTGATTGGCTGGTAAGTGTTACAGCTTATTTTTCCCCTCTGAGTTAGGGAATTGGGTAAAATTAAAATAAAAACTGGGAGTGAAAAACTGCTGTTAGTTTATTAAATTTAATAATTTAAATTAGTTTATTAACTAGACTAATAAAACAGCTGATTGGCTGGTAGCTGGTGAGTGTTTCTTTTTTGAGTGAATGTTTTTTTTAAGGGTTAGTTTATTTTTGTTAAGTTTAGTAAACAATCTAATAAATCGATGTACGGCAGGGCAGCTCACACCCATCGAATACATGGCCTGTGCCATGTGGGAACTCCAGGACACTTCCCGTGTCCTGGACAAGCACAGGTGCAGGAAGTGTCGTCAGCTGGAGGAGCTCGAGCTCTGGATTTCAGAGCGTGAGCAGCAGCTGGGGGTCACTGCTGTGCATCCGCGAGGTTGAGAGCTACGTGGATAGCACGTTTCAGGAGGTGGTCACCCCGCAGCTTAAGAGAGTGCAGCCAGACAGACAAGGAGGACCAGGCAGGTAGTGCAGGAGTCCCCTGAGTGCATCTCGCTCTCTAACCAGTGAATACTGGTGAGGGAGAGGGTTCCTCTGTGGAGTGCAGCCAGAGCCAAGTCCACAGCACCATGGATGGCTCAGCTGTACAGGGGAGAAGGAGAAAGGTCAGGAAAGCAATAGTGATATGGGATTCTATAGTTAGGGGAACAGACAGGCGTTTCTGTGGCCACAGATGTGATTCCAGGATGGTATGTTGCCTCCCTGGTGCCAGGGTCAAGGCTGTCACTGAGCGGCTGCAGAAGATTCTGGGGGGGGAAGGGTGAACAGCCAGAGGTCGTGGTCCATATCGGAACCAACGACATAGGTAGAAAGAGGGATGAGGTCCTGCAGGTAGATTTTAAAGAGTGAGGAAAGAGATTAAGAAGTTAGGACCTCAAAGGTAGTAATCTCCAGATTACCCTCGGTGCCACGCGCTAGTGAGTATAGAAATAGGAGGATAGAGCAGATGACTGCGTGGCTGGAGAGATGGCGCAGGAGAGAGGGCTTTAGATTCCTGGGGCGTTGGGACCAGTTCTGGAACCTGTACAGGGCCGGATGGGTTGCATCTCAACGGAGCTGGGACCAATGTCCTTGCGGGGAGGTTCGCTAGTGCTGTGGGGGGGGGGGGGGTGGGGGGTTAAAACTAATTTGGCAGGGGGATGGGCACCAGGATGTAGCAATGGAAAGGAGAAACAAGGGACACAAAGGATCGGGGGAGAAAGATAGCACTAGAGCAAGTAATAGAACAGTATTAGGTGGGATCAGACCAAGAGAGATTACAAGAAAGTCTAAGACTGGTTTACAGTACATGTGTGTAAACGCACGAATCATGGTAAACAAGGTTGGTGAACTGCAGGCGCAAATAGCCACATGGGAATATGATGTTATGGCGATAACGGAGACCTGGCTCAAAAAAGGGCAGGATTGGCTACTAAATATTCCTGGATACAAGGTGTTCAGGGAAGGTGGGGAGGGAAAAAAAGGAGGAGGGGTGGCATTATTCATTATGGAGAATATTGCAGTACTGGAGAGAGAGGATGTCCTGGAGGGGTCAAGGACAGAATCTATTTGGTTAGAGTTAAGAAATAAAAGAGATGCCATTACACTACTGGGTGTATTCCATAGGCCATCAACTAGTGGGAAGGATAGAGGAGCAAATTTGCAGGGAAATTAGAGAGAGGTGCAAAAGCTATAGAGTAATGATAACTGGGGACTTCAACTATCCTAATATAGACTGGGATAACCATAATAATAAGGGGCACAGAGGGGGAGGAATTTTTGAAATGTATTCAGGATAACTTTCTTAACCAGTACATTTCTGGCCCAACAAGCAAGGGGGCATTGCTGGACTTGATTCTAGGGAATGAGATGGGCCAAGTGGAGCAAGTGTCAGTCGGGGAGCATTTAGGGAGCAGCGATCATAGTATCATAAGGATTAGAATAGTTATGGAAAAGGACACGGACCACTCTAAAGTAAAAATACTCAATTGGAGGAGGGCCAATTTAAATGGGATGAGAACAGATCTGACCCGGGTAAATTGGAATCAAAGATTGGCAGGCAAAACTGTAATTGAACAGTGGGCAGCCATTAAGGAGGAGATGGTTCGGGTACAGTCTAGGCACATTCCAACGAGGAAGAAAGGTACGGTAACTAAAGCCAGAGCTCCCTGGATGACAGTGAGCAAGATGAAACGGAAAAAAGGGGCGTATGATAGATATCAGGTTGATAACACAAGTGAGAACCAGGCAGAATATGGGAAGTTCAGAGGGGAAGTGAAAAAGGAAATAAGAGGGGCAAAGTATGAGAATAGACTGGCAGCCAACATAAAAGGGAATCCAAAAGTCTTCTACAGGCATGTTAACAGTAAACGGGTAGTTAGAGGAGGGGTGGGCCGATTATGGACCATAAAGGAGATCTACTCATAGAGGCAGAGGGAATGGCCATGGTACTAAAGGAGTACTTTGTATCTGCCTTTACCAAAGAAGAAGATGCTGCCAGAGTCTCAGTAAAGGAAGATATAGTTGAGATACTGGATGGGCTAAAAATTGATAAAGAAAAGGTACTTGAAAAGCTAGCTGTACTTAAAGTAGATAAGTCACCAGTTCCGGATGGGATGCATCCTAGGTTGCTGAGGGAAGTATGGGTGGAAATTGCGGAGGTACTGGCCATAATCTTCCAATCATCCTTTGATACAGGGGTGGTGCCAGAGGACTGGAGAATTGAAAATGTTACACCCTTGTTCAAAAAAGGGTGTAAGGATAAACCAACAACTACAGACCAGTCAGTTTAACCCCAGTGGTGGGGAAACTTTTAGAAACAATAACCCGGGACAGAATTAGCAGTCACTTGGACGAGGGTGGATTGATTAGGGAAAGCCAGCACGGATCTGTTAAAGGCAAATCGTGTTTAACTAATCTGAGAGTTTTTTGATGAGGTAACAGAGAGGGTAGATGAGGGCAGTGCAGTTGATGTGGTGTATATGGACTTTCAAAAGGCGTTTGATAAAGTGCCGCATGGTAGGCTTATTATCAAGATTGCGGCCCATGGAATAAAGAGGGCAGTAGCAACATGGATACAGCATTGGCTAAGTGACAGGAAACAGAGAGTAGTGGTGAACGGTTGTTTTTCGGACTGGAAGGAGGTGTACAGTGGTGTTCCTCAGAGGTCAGTGCTGGGGCCACTGCTTTTCTTGATATATATTAATGACTTGGACTTGGGTGTACAGGGCACGATTTCAAAATTTGCAGATGACACAAAACTTGGAAGTGTAGTAAACAGTGAGGAGGATAGTGATAGACTTCAAGATGATATAGACAGGCTGGTGGCATGGGCGGACACATGGCAGATGAAATCTAACGCAGAAAAATGCCAAGTGTTACATTTCAGTAGGAAGAACGAGGAGAGGCAATATAAACTAGACGGCACAACTCTAAAAGGGGTACAGGAACAGAGCGATCTGGGGGCTTATGTGCACAAATCGTTGAAGGTGGCAGGGCAGGTTGAGAAAGTGGTTAAAAAAGCATACAGGATCCTGGGCTTTATAAATAGAGGCATAGAGTACAAAAGTATGGAAGTCATGATGAACCTTTATAAATCACTGGTTCGGCTACAGCTGGAGTATTGTGTCCGGTTCTGGGCACTGCACTTTAGGAAAGATGTGAAGGCCTTAGAGAGGGTACAGAAGAGATTTACTAGAATGATTCCAGGGATGAGGGACTTGAGTTGCGTGGATAGACTGGAGAAGCTGGGGTTGTTCTCCTTGGAACAGAGACGGTTGTGGGGAGATTTGATAGAGGTATTCAAAATCATGAAGGGTCTAGTCAAAGCGGATAGAGAGAAACTGTTCCCATTGGCGGAAGGGTCAAGAACCAGAGGACATAGATTTAAGGTGATTTCGCAAAAGAACCAAGGTGACATGAGGAAAAACTTTTTTTTTAACACAGCGAGTGGTTAGGATCTGGAATGCACTGCCCGCGGGTGATGGAGACAGATTCAATCGTGGCCTTCAAAAGGGAACTGGATAAGTAATTGAAAGGAAAAAATTTGCAGGGCTATGGGGATAAGGTGGGAGAGTGAGACTAGCTGGATTGCTCTTGCATAGAGTCGGCTTGGACTTGATGGGCCGAATGGCCTCCTTCCATGCTGTAACCTTTCTATGATTCTATGAACTTAAACAAATGATCTGGTCATTCATCTCATTGCTGTTGTGGGATCTTGCTATGTGCAAATTGGCTGCTCTTCAAAAATTGTCTGTGAAGTACTTTGAGATGTCCTGAAGTTGTAAAAGGCACTATATAAATGCAAATTCTTTCTTTCTGTGAACTTGGTGGGGTGAGCAGCAGAGGTCCTGGGTGGACACATCTTGGCACTTACCCC
Source organism: Heptranchias perlo (assembly GCF_035084215.1). Classification (NCBI taxonomy): domain Eukaryota; kingdom Metazoa; phylum Chordata; class Chondrichthyes; order Hexanchiformes; family Hexanchidae; genus Heptranchias; species Heptranchias perlo. The sequence continues at coordinate 36,273,885 of NC_090334.1, read as the reverse complement.
CCCACACCCCTCCATGCAGATCTTCAGGAAACACCAGGTTAGTGATTGCACTAAAATTAAGCACAAAGATCGTTCACTCAAACACATTAAGCTGTGTTCAGAGGGAATTAAACCCCAGATTATCAACTACAGTTACCACCTTTTGCCAAGACCAAAGTTCAGATCGATAGCAGGACAGAAGCCATGGCACAGGTGGGATTGTGATGCGAGTTCTGATGTTTTCTTTGTCAATGACAAAAAATTATTTGAAAAGTTCAGTAACTTTAAATAATGAATGCTTCCACATCATACTCTTTACAAGTGAAAATGAATTTAAAACATTTTTTGCAAGACAGACTTTTGTTGCGTGGCAGTGGTAATTGTAGAAGTTGGTGTACTTCACCTCATGTATGGGAATTACTTCTGCTGGAACCATGACCTTTGCCCACCAACAAAATTTAGATTTTTGACACTTTATTTGATGCAATGCCCAGCATTCTAGAATAGGTCTTTTTTTACATTTAAGTAAATATTTTCTGATGTGTATATTACTTCATTTGAGAGAATAGGCCTGACTAAGTTTGACCAAAACTACTACTGTGAATGGTGTACGTTGTGGTAATCTATTAACAACATGGTACACTTATTTCTTCACTTTTATTTCTTCCTATGCCACCATGTTCTTTTTTAATCTAAAAGTTATTCTTTGCAATGTTGGAATAATATTCCTTTGTCTGATATTTTAATGTCAGTGTTAACTTGTGTTAAAATAACAGACAAAGAATTGTCACATGAATACACTAATCCACTAATATTGTCAATGATAATTTCTAGACTTTGGTCTCAAAATGAATCTATTAATATAGTATAAAAATGACAGAAACTGCCGCAGAACCTTATGCTTTTCATCGAAAGATGGTTGTCTACATCACCTTGATGTTGTGTGATTTGCCATCTTGTGTTTCTGGAGCCAGGGTCTGTTGTACTTTTTTCTATCTCACAAGTGAAGAGTTGGTCCACTCAGGTTCACAATTTCAGACTTGCCACATTTGAATTGAGGATTCCTGTGCCGTTCTAAAGCAATTTTTTTCTGAGCAAAGAACAATGAACTCTAGAGCTTCTGCTTATTTATGCTACACTGAACTGCAGTTAGTTGGGAAGGACTCCATTTGTTGCTGTACTGTAATAAGTACAAAATCCTTGAGGTGATCTGTCTAGGTAGATTCCCAAAAGTCAAGCAAATGTTTGATCAGCTTGTGTAAGAATTAGAGTGTTCTTGGATAGCGCAATGAGGATAAGATGTAATAAGATCTTAAAGGGGAGGGAATTGTTCCAATTGAAACTATGCAAGCACATACTGTGTGTTAAATTAATTGTGAATCAGAACATGCTGAGACAGAAGTCAAGGTAGAATTCACACAGGAATTGTGAGACTGCAGAAAAATTTTACTCATAATTCTTGGCAGAAAAATATATTGCGAAAATTCAGGTGGAGCAAATAAACAACCGCTGATTATTCTGATGAGAAGACTAAAAATAGCAGATGATTATTCACAGTAATTCAAAGAAAAGCAAATAATAGTCAGAAGAATTACTTCACATTAATTACAGTACAAAAGTTACTCATAAAGAGGAATATTACTGAATGGAAGTTGGAGATCTTAAAGATATTGTATATTCATTTCAAGAAATTCAATGAACCATAGATTGATCAATTGAAAACATACAGAAGAAACCAACATAGGAGGCAAATAATGAGATAAACTTGATACTTAATAGCAGGGAAAGATTCTGCGGTCTGGAAATGTACTCATATGACATTCCTCTGTCTCTTATTTTAGCAGAGGTGTAACCCATCTAAAATAAATGGTTAACACCTTCATTAAAATAGTGAATACAGAAATATCATACAAATACATCAAGTGTTCATCCACTAATAACGTCGACAGTAATTTCAAAGAAATGTCTTTCTTTCTAACAATAATTTCTGGCTTATAAGGGTGAATTTTCCAGCCAGTGAGATGATTCCCATTGGAATAAGTGTGTGAGAGTTTCAATGTTGAATTTGATTACGTAGTAAGGTCTCATGTAATTTCTTGGAATTCATACCAGGAATGCACTAAACGTGCAACCCACCTATATAAAATGAGCAGAGCAATGACACTGACCCCAAAGATAAACCCACTGAAGCTCCTTTGCAGCCAGGAAAAGTAGTATGCCATGGAGGCACTAGAAAGGCTGGCTATACTTAAAGTAGATAAGTCGCCCGGTCCGGTTGGGACTCATCCTAGGCTGCTGAGGGAAGTAAGGGTGGAAATTGCAGAGATGCTGGCCATAATCTTCCAATCCTCCTTAGATATGGGGGTGGTGCCAGAGGACTGGAGAATTGTAAATGTTACACCCTTGTTCAAAAAAGTGTGTAAGGATAAACCTGGCAACTACAGACCAGTCAGTTTAACCTCAGTGGTGGGGAAACTTTTAGAAACGATAATCCGGGACAAAATTAATAGTCACTTGGACAAATGTGGATTAATAAAGGAAAGCCAGCATGGATTTGTTAAAGGCAAATCGTGTTTAACTAACTGGATTGAGTTTTTTTGATGAGGTAACAGAGAGGGTGGATGAGGGCAATAAGGTTGATGTGTTTATGGACTTTCAAAAGGTGTTTGATAAAGTACCACATAATGGGCTTGTCAGCAAAATTGAAGCCCATGGAATAAAAGGGGCAGTGGCAGCATGGATACAAAATTGGCTAGGTGACAGGAAAGACAGAGTAGTGGTGAACGGTTGTTTCTCGGACTGGAGGGAAGTATACAGTGGTGTTCGCCAGGAGTCAGTACTAGGACCGCTGCTTTTTTTGATGTATATTAATGACTTGGACTTGAGTGCACAGGGCATAATTTCAAAATTTGCAGATGACACAAAACTTGGAAGTGTAGTAAAGAACGAGGAGGATAGTGATAGCTTCAGGAGGACATAGTAAAGCTGGTGGAATGGAATGGGCGGACACATGGCAGATGAAATTTAACGCAGAGAAGTGCGAAGTGATATATTTTGGCAGGAAGAATGAGGAGAGGCAATATAAACTAATTGGTACAATTCTAAAGGGGGTGTAGGAACAGAGAGACCTGGGGGTATATGTGCACAAATCTTTGAACGTGGCATGACATGTTGAGAAAGCGGTAAAATTGGATAAATACTTGAAGGGAAAAAATTTGCAGGGCTACGGGAAAAGAGCGGGGGAATGGGACTAAATGGATTGCACTTACAAAGAGCCGGCACGGGCTCTATGGGCCGAATGGCCTCCTTCTGTGCTGTAACCATTCTATGATTGTATGATAGTGTTGGTTCGAACTTTAAAGTTTCTCTGTAGTACAGGCTGAAGATAAGGAAGACACAAAACTGAGGCACTACAATGCCACCAATGGTGGTAGGATATAATTACAGTATGACAAGTTTACATAGGCAGTTTCCATTACAAATGTGGACATAGGAATTTATAATGAGAAAAGTTAATGCAAAATTTGTGTACAGACGTATTTTTAAAAAATATATTACACAGATGAAGGTCTTTAGCTAAACCCCATGTAAAAAGAATGACATGATCTTCATATATTTTGATCGTCATAATTTATTACCTCTGCCTTTACAATTTTGGTTGCCTTCAATGGATAGGAGTATTCTAATTTAGTAAGTTTCTCTTACAATTCTTAATTTTATTGTACATATGTATTCAACTTACTTTGTGCACTTACTAGCCTTCCATCCTCCCTATAACGCTGACAGAAAAATGTGAACATGAGAGCACATCATGGGGTGAGCTAGTAATGGAGTGAGGTGGAAACAGAGTGGGAGTAGGGACTTCTAAAAAGAGAATTTGGCGAGAGTGGGAATTAGATGCAGAGAAGGATGGAGATGGTAAGGAGAGTAGTGGATACTATTTGCAGTAATACATACTTCAATGTAGAACAAACTAACTAAACCTAAAAATGACAGCACAGGAAGGAGGCGATGTGTCATTCCTACAAGATGGAGGGGTTTCAAGCACCAGGTGTTGACTTGGGCAAACAGGTCTGTGGGAAGTGTCACCAAAGCACTTTGCTCAAGCTCAAAATCTTAGAACTTGAGAAGGAGATGGAGACAATCCAACACATTCAGGGAGGGAGAATGGTTTTTGGAGCGAGAGTTTGAGAGGGTGGTCAGACCAATGAGAGAAAAGAAGGATGAAAGATGGGTGACTATCCAAGGGGCAAAGAAAGGTAAGAAGGAAAGGCTAGAACAGGAACACCTAGAGCAAATCATATTCTTGACAGTTATGAAGCTTTAGTTTCCTATGGGCAAAATGAGGACTCTAGACGGGACCATCAAATAACTATCAATGGCACCAGTAAGTAACAGTCGGCTCGGGAGGGATGGGGGTGAGATTAACAACACAGGTATAAATGCAATAGTGATAGGAGATTCTATAGTTAGAAGGCTTGACATGATCATTTGCAGTCCAGCCTTTCAGTCCCAGATGCTTTGTTGCTTTCCCGGGTGCGAAGATAAGAGACATATTGAACAGACTGGAAAAGATTACAAGGAAGGGAGAACAGCCAGTTATTGTGGTCTATGTAGGAGCCAATCACACATGTAAAGAAAAGCCTGAAGTCCTACAAGATGAATTTAGAGGATTAGGAAACAAGCTCAGGAGCAGGACTTCATGGGTGGTACTCTCAAGATTATTTTCCTTCCATGCGCTAGAATAGGGAAGGTCAGGAAGATTTGGGAAATCAATGTATGGCTAAAGGTGTGGTGTCATTGGCACCAGTTCTGGGAGAGATGGGACATATTCCACAAGGATAGGCTACATTCGAACAGGCAGGTTGCTAATGTGCTGGCAAAATGGTTAAATAGGGAAGTGGTTAAATAGGGTTAGGAAAATAAAACCAACCAGGATCAGTTTATTGAGAAGGGAGAAATAGATGAGAATAATATTCAGCAGAAAACAATTTAGCAACAGAGATATGGGGGGTGATTTTAAACCCCAAGAACGGGTGGGTTGGGGGCAGGTGGGAGTTGAAAACAGTTGTTTTTTGGGTCGCGACCGCAACCCGGCTTTATTTCCGGGTTTAAGGTCAGTGTGGAAAAGAACAGGATTCCCACTGGGAATGCCAAGTCCAAAGATTTTGTGGTTACGACCCGATAAAACAACTGTTTTCAACTCCCACCCGCCCCCAACCCACCTGTTCTTGAGGTTTAAAATCACCCCCATGGAGTAGAGGAATAAAATCAAATGAACTAATTATAAATGGAGAAAAGACTTAAGTACAAGTAGAAGGTAACAGGGAAAAAAAAAATCATAGAAAAAGGCTTGAAAAAAATGCAAAAAAAAAAGTTGAAATATATATATTGCAATGTACAGAGTGTGGGAAATAAACTGGGGGAACTGGATGGAATTATTGTTCAGGAAGATCTAGACTTAATAGCATTAACAGAAACCTGGCAGCAAATTGGACAACAGTGGAAAATAAACGTATCGGGATATAATATACTTAAAATGGTTACAAAAGATAAGAAAGGAGGCTGAATGGCAATATTGGTAAAAGAGGGAATACATGCTGAGGTGGGTTTTAAAGAGGGCCATGAAGGAGGAGAGGGAGGTGGAGAGGCAGACAGCATTAGACAGGGATTCCAAAGCATGGGGTCTAGACGGCTAAAGGCATGGCCACTAATGCTGGGGCGAAGGGATGTTGGGATACACAAGAGGACAGAGTCAGAGGAACGAAAAGTTCTGGATAGGGTGGGGTTGTAGGCTGAAGGACCTTATAGAGATATGGAGAGGCAAGGGCATGAATGGATTTAAAGATGAGGATGAGAATTTTAAATTGGAGGCTTAGCAGTAACGGGAGCCAATGCAAGTCAGCAAGGACAGGAGTGATGGGTAAGCGAAACTTGGGGCGGGATAGGATGCGGGCAACAAAGTTTTGGATGAGTTGAAATTTTGCAGAGTTTGCAGGGTGGGAGGCCCGCCAAAAGAGCATTGGAATACTGGACTCTGGAGATGACAAAAGCTTGGATGCGGGTTTCAGTAGCAATCGGCCTGAGGCAAAGGCAGAGGTGGGCAATGTTACGGAAGTGGAAGTATGTCTTTGTGATGGAGAGGATATGGGGTCGGATGCTCAGCTTGAGATTTAATAGGATGTCAAGGTATTGAATAGTCTGGTTCAACTTGAGACAGCACCGGGGAGGGGGATTGAATCAGCAGCAAATGTTTTGGAGTTTGGGTTGGGGCTGTAGACAGTGGCATCAGTCTTCCCAATGTTTAATTGGAAGAAACTGCAGCTTATCCAGGGCTATATGTCAGACAACACAAAGGCAATGGAAGGGTTGAGAGGGGTAGTGGAGAAGTAGAGTGGGTGTCATCACCGTACATGTGGAAGCTAACTCCATATCTTCAGATGATGTCACCAAAGAGCAGCATGTAAATGAGGAAGAGGAGGGTGGACAAGGACAGATCCTTGAGGGACTCTGGAGGTAATGATGTGAGGGCAGGAACAGAATCCATTGTTGTAGATGCCCTAGTTATGATGTGACAGGTAACAGTAGAACCAAGCGTGGGCAGTCCCACTAAGCTGGACAACGAAGGAGAAGTGTTGGAGAAGGATGGTGTGGTCAACCATGTCAAAGGCTGCAGAGAGGTCGAGATGGATGAGGAGGATTAGTGCACCATGGTCATAATCACAGAGGATGTCATTTGTGACTTTGATTAGGATCATTTTGGTGCTATAGCAGGGGCGAAAACCTAATTGGAGAAATTCAAACATGGAGTTGGGGAAAGATGGGCACGGATTTGGACTTTGGAGAAGAAAGTTGGGTGGTCAGCAGTTTAGTGGGAATGGGATCAAGGGAATTGGAAGTAGGTCTCGTGGGCAAGGTGAACTCAGAGAAGGCATTGAGGGGAGATAGGAGAGAAACTAGAGAAGGGTGTGGAATCAGGGCAAGGGCGGAGGGGAGCGTGGGACGGGTGTGGCTTGGTGGGTAAGGGGAAAGGAGTGAAGCAGCAAAAGCAGGCTGAACAGATGGCCTCCATCTTAGTGACAAAGAAGTACATCAGTTCCTTGCATTTGTTGCTGGTGTTGAGGGTGAAGGGGGCAGCAGAGAGGGGAGAGGGGTTTAAGAAGGTTACCTTTGCTCCCCAGGATGATCATGGAATAGTGGGTGCTTTTGACAGAGGACAGCATGGCCTGAAGATGCTTGATGTGGTCATAGATATCTGGCACACAACTGGTTTAGCTATGCTAAAGTCTGCTGCCTTGGCCTTGAGGGAGTGAAAATGGGGGCCATACTGCAGATGGGAAAGAGTAAATGTATTACTGGGGTCAAGGGCATCAGAGGTGGAAGTGAGGGAGTGGCTGATGGACCAAAGGCTAGGCTGTTGGGAGTTTGAAAGTGCAGTTGTGAGTGACCTGGGGCAGAGTTTTTGCCAGGGGCAGACACAGAAGGAAGTGGGATTGAAAGAGGGTAGGCAGAAGTGAGTGATGAGAGATACAGGGAAGTGGTCAGAGATGACCTTGTTTGTAATCAAGTCCATGGGAGTAGAGAAGCTTTGTGAGAAGGCATGGTCAAGGGGTGGCTGTGAATATGGATAAAAGAGTTTATATGGAAGGAGAAGATTAGGGATGAAAGGAGGGCAGTGAAATCAGAGGAGAGAGGGCAAGGGGGGGTTGAGGTGGAGATTGAAATCACCTGGATGAGGGAAGAAAGAAGGGAGGGTATCTCACAGAAACTCAGGGGCAGGCTTGGGGGTAGAGCAGTAGAGAACAAGGATTTTAAAGGAGGTGAGAAGGGTGGAACAAGGGAAGTTGCTCAAAGGAGGAGTAGGTACGAGAGGAGTAGGGGGAGAGACCAAGGTGTGATTTGGTGATAATGGCCACCCTGCCACTGCGACGTTTTGGGCGAGGCAGGTGGTGAAACGTATAGCCAGGTGGGGAGGCTTCAGTAAGGGGCACCTGTGAGCCAAGTTTCAATCAAAGTCACGATGCCAATGCAATTGTCCAGAACATGGTCGTAGATGGCAAGTGTCTTGTTAGTGAGTGATCGGGCATTCTGGAGTGAAATGCAGAGAGAGGCGATGATTGTTGATCTGCTGGCACATTCTAAGGAGGCAGTGGTGGGTGGAGCGAGCGGAGCGGGAAGGCGTTGGGCGAAATTCACTGCCAGCGAGCGCACTGTGTTAGAAGGCCAGCAAGACAGGGCAATTGGGGTTGTTGCTCGTAAGGAGGGTGGAATTAAGGGCAGGACAGCAAACAGGATTAAAAATTGGTTAGAAGGCATAAAGCAGACAGTAGGAATTAAGGGTAGCTTGTCAGAGTGGTTGGAAATGTCCCATAGGGTACAGTTCTAGGGCCACTTTGGATATAGGCCTAGAAGGGTGGTGTCGAAATTTTCAGATGATACCAAAATAGGAGGTATAGTTAATTCTTTAGAAGACCAAAGGACGCTGCAAAAGGATGGAGATAAGATGGGGGAATGGGCTAAAATGTGGTGGATGGAATGCAATGTCAGTAAGTGTGAGGTAATGCATTTTGGTAAAAAATATAACAAGTAATTATGCTGTGAACGGAAGTAAGTTCAGTGCTGTGGAAAAGCAGAGCTATTTGTGGATACAGGTTCATAGGACATTAGAGGCAGCACCTCGGGTTGATAAGGCCATAAAAATAGCTAATCGAATTCTGGGTTTTATTTCAAGAGGTATAGAATATAAAAACCAACAGCTAATGATGAGCCTATATAAAAAAAAGAAAAAAAGACTTGCAATTATATAGCGCCTTTCACAACCTCTGGATGTCCCAATGCACTTTACAGCCAATTAAGTACTTTTGAAGTGTAGTTACTGTTGTAATGTAGGAAACACGGCAGCCAAGTTGCGCACAGCAAGCTCCCACAAACAGCAATGTGATAATGACCAGATCATTCATTTTGGTGATGTTGGTTGAGGGATTGGCTAGGACACCGGGGAGATCTTCCCTGCTCTTCTTTGAATAGTCCCATGGGATCTTTTACGTCCATCTGAGAGGAGACCTCGGTTTAACGTCTTATCCGAAAGACAGCACCTCTGACAGTGCAGCACTCCTTCAGCACTGCACTGGAAGTGTCAGCCTAGATTTTATGCTCAAGTCTCTGAAGTGGAACTTGAACTCACAACCTTCTGACTCAGAGGCAAGGATGTTACCCACTGAGCTACAGCTGACACCGGCTAAAACCTTAATAAGACCTGAGTTAGGGTACTGCGTGCAGTATTGGGCTGCACATTATAGGAATAACATTAAGGCTATAGAGAGGGTACAATGGAGATACACTGGTCAGCTGCCTGGTATGAGGAAATTCAATTACGAAGAAAGACTTGAAAAATTGTTTTTTTTGTTAGAGCAACGCAGATTATGGGATGATATGAAGTGTTTAAATTATGAAAGGATGGGACGGGGTAGATAAAGCACGAGAGAGCGGTCCTGAGCCGGACGCCCTGGAACCAATCCCTATAAAAGTGGTGGTGAGGGGGGGCGGCAGGCTGAGAGAGCGGTCCTGAGCGGGAGGCCCAGGAACCAATCCCTATAAAAGTGGTGGTGAGGGGGGCGGCAGGCTGAGAGAGCGGTCCTGAGCGGGAGGCCCAGGAACCAATCCCTATAAAAGTGGTGGTGAGGGGGGCGGCAGGCTGAGAGAGCGGTCCTGAGCGGGAGGCCCAGGAACCAATCCCTATAAAAGTGGTGGTGAGGGGGGCGGCAGGCTGAGAGAGCGGTCCTGAGCGGGAGGCCCAGGAACCAATCCCTATAAAAGTGGTGGTGAGGGGGGCGGCAGGCTGAGAGAGCGGTCCTGAGCGGGAGGCCCAGGAACCAATCCCTATAAAAGTAGTGGTGAGGGGGGCGGCAGGCTGAGAGAGCGGTCCTGAGCGGGAGGCCCAGGAACCAATCCCTATAAAAGTGGTGGTGAGGGGGGCGGCAGGCTGAGAGAGCGGTCCTGAGCGGGAGGCCCAGGAACCAATCCCTATAAAAGTGGTGGTGAGGGGGGCGGCAGGCTGAGAGAGCGGTCCTGAGCGGGAGGCCCAGGAACCAATCCCTATAAAAGTGGTGGTGAGGGGGGCGGCAGGCTGAGAGAGCGGTCCTGAGCGGGAGGCCCAGGAACCAATCCCTATAAAAGTGGTGGTGAGGGGGGGCGGCAGGCTGAGAGAGCGGTCCTGAGCGGGAGGCCCTGGAACCAATCCCTATAAAAGTGGTGGTGAGGGGGGCGGCAGGCTGAGAGAGCGGTCCTGAGCGGGAGGCCCAGGAACCAATCCCTATAAAAGTGGTGGTGAGGGGGGCGGCAGGCTGAGAGAGCGGTCCTGAGCGGGAGGCCCAGGAACCAATCCCTATAAAAGTAGTGGTGAGGGGGGCGGCAGGCTGAGAGAGCGGTCCTGAGCGGGAGGCCCAGGAACCAATCCCTATAAAAGTGGTGGTGAGGGGGGCGGCAGGCTGAGAGAGCGGTCCTGAGCGGGAGGCCCAGGAACCAATCCCTATAAAAGTGGTGGTGAGGGGGGCGGCAGGCTGAGAGAGCGGTCCTGAGCGGGAGGCCCAGGAACCAATCCCTATAAAAGTGGTGGTGAGGGGGGCGGCAGGCTGAGAGAGCGGTCCTGAGCGGGAGGCCCAGGAACCAATCCCTATAAAAGTGGTGGTGAGGGGGGGCGGCAGGCTGAGAGAGCGGTCCTGAGCGGGAGGCCCAGGAACCAATCCCTATAAAAGTGGTGGTGAGGGGGGGCGGCAGGCTGAGAGAGCGGTCCTGAGCGGGAGGCCCAGGAACCAATCCCTATAAAAGTGGTGGTGAGGGGGGCGGCAGGCTGAGAGAGCGGTCCTGAGCGGGAGGCCCAGGAACCAATCCCTATAAAAGTAGTGGTGAGGGGGGCGGCAGGCTGAGAGAGCGGTCCTGAGCGGGAGGCCCAGGAACCAATCCCTATAAAAGTGGTGGTGAGGGGGGCGGCAGGCTGAGAGAGCGGTCCTGAGCGGGAGGCCCAGGAACCAATCCCTATAAAAGTGGTGGTGAGGGGGGCGGCAGGCTGAGAGAGCGGTCCTGAGCGGGAGGCCCAGGAACCAATCCCTATAAAAGTGGTGGTGAGGGGGGCGGCAGGCTGAGAGAGCGGTCCTGAGCGGGAGGCCCAGGAACCAATCCCTATAAAAGTGGTGGTGAGGGGGGGCGGCAGGCTGAGAGAGCGGTCCTGAGCGGGAGGCCCAGGAACCAATCCCTATAAAAGTGGTGGTGAGGGGGGCGGCAGGCTGAGAGAGCGGTCCTGAGCGGGAGGCCCAGGAACCAATCCCTATAAAAGTGGTGGTGAGGGGGGCGGCAGGCTGAGAGAGCGGTCCTGAGCGGGAGGCCCAGGAACCAATCCCTATAAAAGTAGTGGTGAGGGGGGCGGCAGGCTGAGAGAGCGGTCCTGAGCGGGAGGCCCTGGAACCAATCCCTATAAAAGTAGTGGTGAGGGGGGCGGCAGGCTGAGAGAGCGGTCCTGAGCGGGAGGCCCAGGAACCAATCCCTATAAAAGTAGTGGTGAGGGGGGCGGCAGGCTGAGAGAGCGGTCCTGAGCGGGAGGCCCAGGAACCAATCCCTATAAAAGTGGTGGTGAGGGGGGGCGGCAGGCTGAGAGAGCGGTCCTGAGCGGGAGGCCCTGGAACCAATCCCTATAAAAGTGGTGGTGAGGGGGGGCGGCAGGCTGAGAGAGCGGTCCTGAGCGGGAGGCCCAGGAACCAATCCCTATAAAAGTGGTGGTGAGGGGGGCGGCAGGCTGAGAGAGCGGTCCTGAGCGGGAGGCCCAGGAACCAATCCCTATAAAAGTGGTGGTGAGGGGGGCGGCAGGCTGAGAGAGCGGTCCTGAGCGGGAGGCCCAGGAACCAATCCCTATAAAAGTGGTGGTGAGGGGGGCGGCAGGCTGAGAGAGCGGTCCTGAGCGGGAGGCCCAGGAACCAATCCCTATAAAAGTGGTGGTGAGGGGGGCGGCAGGCTGAGAGAGCGGTCCTGAGCGGGAGGCCCAGGAACCAATCCCTATAAAAGTGGTGGTGAGGGGGGCGGCAGGCTGAGAGAGCGGTCCTGAGCGGGAGGCCCAGGAACCAATCCCGGTGAAATCAAAAACACAAAAAAATAATCAAGGAGTGATGTCACAGGCCAGCAGGCAGGTGATTGGTTGGTGAGTATTACCACTTTTTTGTTCTCTAAGCTGGGGCAGTGGTTTAAACTAAGAGCTGGGAAACGATAACTTGCTGTTACTTTGTTAAATGAATAACTTAAACTAGATAAACTAATTAGTTAATAAAACTAAAAATATCGAGTGAATAAAAACTTTAAACTAATTAAATAAATAAAACAAGGTTGAATAGGGATGCCAGGGCAGGTGGTGTGTTGTAACTTTTTTTTTTATTCGTTCATGGGATGTGGGCGTCACTGGCGAGGCCGGCATTTATTGCCCATCCCTAATTGCCCTTGAGAAGGTGGTGGTGAGCCGCCTTCTTGAACTGCTGCAATCCGTGTGGTGAAGCTTCTCCCACAGTGCTGTTAGGAAGGGAGTTCCAGGATTTTGACCCAGAGACGATGAAGGAACGGCGATATATTTCCAAGTCAGGATGGTGTGTGACTTGGAGGGGAACGTGCAGGTGGTGTTGTTCCCATGTGCCTGCTGCTCTTGTCTTTCTAGATGGTAGAGGTCGCGGGTTTGGGAGGAGCTGTCGAAGAAGCCTTGGCAAGTTGCTGCAGTGCATCCTGTGGATGGTACACACTGCAGCCACAATGCGCTGGTGGTGAAGAGAGTGAATGTTTAGGGTGGTGGATGGGGTGCCAATCAAGCGGGCTGCTTTGTCCTGGATGGTGTCGAGCTTCTTGAGTGTTGTTGGAGCCGCACTCATCCAGGCAAGTGGAGAGTATTCCATCACACTCCTGACTTGTGCCTTGTAGATGGTGGAAAGGCTTTGGGGAGTCAGGAGGTGAGTCACTCGCCACAGAATACCCAGCCTCTGACCTGCTCTTGTAGCCACAACATGTGGGGGGTTGGTGGAGACCAGTGAGATCCTGAGCAACCACATCGGCAGTAAGTGTCTGCAGCTCGAGGAACTTCGGCTCAGAGTTGTTGAGCTGGATTCCGAACTGCAGACATTGCGATGTATCAGGGAGGGTGAAGAGTTATCTGGACACTTTGATCCAGGAGGCAGTCACATCCCTTAGGTTAGGTAGTCGTTTAGATTTGGTCAATGGTCAGGGACAGGAGGATGTGACTGTGAGTCAGGTATGGGGACCCAGGATGCAGTGATGGAGAAGCCTCAACCTTCGACCGTCTCCAACAGATATGAGGTATTTAGTACCTGTGTGGATGAGAACAACGACTGCAGGGAGGATGGACAATTTGACCATGGCACCGTGGTACAGGAGGCCATTCAAGTCTGGCTGCTACATTTAGATAGGCTACTATCTGCTATGAAGGTGCCCTTGAGTGGCAAAAAGGCTAGCCCTTCTCATATCCACTTCAGGCAGCAGGAGCACGATGACTTTCTCTCGCTATCAAATAGGGGGTTTGCGCTGTTTCATCACTTGGCCAAAGACTACATTTCCTGCCTCCATGTATATTCTTCCTTCTCTTAGATTCTGCCAGCCACATCTTTTGCCCCATACAGCCAGGGCTGAAAAATATTTATGGCCTCTGGAAAGTTTCCACCGATTTATTCCTTATATGTGCCCACATCCGTTTAAATTATGACAGCAACCCACTAAAGGCAGTCCCCACCCCTCCCCCTCCACTCTTTTTCTTTAAGGGAACTCTCAACACCAGGACCAATAACAGGAGGATACGTGTCAATGCTTCAAAAGGTTAAATTCATTCAACCATATTAAAATATTTTAGTTTCTTGTGTTACCTCAAGTGACACTGACAATAAAGAATATAGTACAGTTGGCATAGTTTGATTTATTTCTCATCCACAATATAGTTAAGGCAAAGAAGGCTTGTAATGTTAACATACCAGTACATAAATGTCAACTCGGCAATTCTATCTGAAGGAATGAAAATTAAATTTAAAATTCAAGATTTGTAATATTATGCAGTTACCTATTTTATCATTGATTCATCATTTACAAGTAGCTTTTAAAAGTTCCTGGAGCAATATGCCCTTGGACTCCGGTAACTTAGTGAGGCCCCTCCAGATTACTATGATTCATGCCCTGGGTGCTCACAAAATAGAACCTTTTCCCGAAAGCCTGAATGTAAACCTGGTGATTGACCAGTCAGCAACAATCTTAATACAAAACAAGTTGACTTTGTGCCAGGACTTAGCTGCTGAGCAGGTTTTCCCATAAAGTTCAACCTTGCTTAACTCTGTTCAGCACCTAAATACACACCCACAGGTAAACAGGAAGATGAAAGCAGGAATGCAAGAAACAAAGGCACTAATCCTTGTGCTGAGTGACAGCTCATGAGCAAACCTACAGTGGGTTAAACTTAACACACAACATTTTTATTAGGCTATTATAAAACTTAATAGTACACAGAGCATTGGTTGACCATAAAGTAACTTAAATAACATAAAAATGTCTTTATTTGAAGTCTTTAGAAGGGAAATGACATTTAACTAACACTAACAAAGGATTTTAAATGAAACCATATGCTGTGTCAAAGAACCATTCATTGTTAAACACTTTAACAATAAATTGTTCACATTTGTGTCAACATCTTTAGGAAAGTGCCTATTAATAAAATGTTTATCACTACCCTAACTGAATGTATTACTAATAGAAAGAACCATAATTTGTGTACTTACCACACTAGAAGACAGTGAAGCATAACTTAGTATCTTCTTATATTGCTCAAAAGTCAAAAACTGGAAACCAAACCATAAGGATATAACCATCAGTTCCAGGAATTTAACAGAGATAACCACGTCTGTTTTACCTCTTTAACAAATGTATCACTATGATGTTTGACTCTTTTACAGTCAAAGACTGAAATGAGAAGTAAACAAATTAAGTAAAATGCACTGAATGAAAAACCTTTAAGGAAAAATGTCAAGTACTTCACATAATGTCACATTTTCAAAAAAGAAGTCCAACATATGGATCAGATATAAAATGCAGCTGTGTGTTCTTTAGTTATACAATAAAAAGCATTAAAAAAGTCAATCACATAGACAGGGCACTGAAGAAAATAAACAAGATGTGAATGGCAAGTTTTAATCTAAAAAGGAAGCAACTGCTGAAGTGTCAATATTTAATAGCCACTTTTTAGTAAACAAAATGCAATTGAGCCACTTTTATCAATTAATATATTTTATAAGGGACCTGTTCAGCTTAAAAGACATATATTTACATCCTTGACCAACTAGTGATATTCAGACTGTCAAGTATAAAGGCACTTTAGACAGTTAACATAAAAACATAAGCTCCAAATTTTCCACTCATAGGCACTGAATGGGCAAAAAAATCCAGCTCATAAATTCCAGTGAGCAAAAGCCATTCGCCCCATCAAGCCCTTTATTCTATCAGGTCTCTTTCCTCACCGCCGCCCTCCCCCCGCCACTCCATCCTTTTCACACCAGCAGTGCTGTTAATATATCTGTGGAGCTATGCGGTAAAAAAAAGCCATTGGCATAGGCAACAGAATGGGCTCCCATAAGGTAGTGTGCCAGCACCGATGCTATATATATATACACACCAATGACCAATCCATCCATCCTAGTATCAGAAGTTTCCAATATGCGGATGATCTTTTCGTAACGTCGCAAAGCCGGACTTTTGATAGGATCGAAGAAACTCTGAGCAACGCCCTAGCTAGCCTGACAATACCACACCTCCAATCAACTGAGGGCCAATCCAGTTAAGAAACAGTCTGTGCACCCACTTTAAAAATAGAAAAGCCAAACGAGAATTATATATTGAGTGTTACGGGAAAAGACTTGATCATTATTTCAACCCTGTCTACCTTGGTGTGATACTGGATGGCACTTTGAGTTACAAGGAACACATCATCAAGACAAAAGCTAAAGTTGGAGCTAGGAATAACATCCTGCAAAATATGACTAACTCAAACACTATTATTAGGACTACAACTCTGGAACTCTGTTTTTCTGCCACTGAAAATGCTTGTCCGGTATGGGAATGCTCCGCCTGTGCAAAGAAATTGAACTCAGTTCTTAATGTATGCTGCCGTTGCAATGCTGGCTGCGTTAAATCTCCCAAGGTAGACGATCTTTATCTACTGTCAGGTATTGCACCTCCAGACATATGTTGAGCAACCATAGCCAGAGCTGAGAGAAACAGACAATATAATATCCACGCCATCCATTGTTCCAGCACCATCCTGCTCAGAGTAGACTAATGTCAAGATGCAGCTTCCTGCACTCTCAACGCTCTCAATTCCAGTGCGAAACGACTTTCCTCCCAAACTTGTTCGGTGCAACTTATACTGCAGCAAAAATCAACAAGACTTCAGGAAAGTGTGATGTAGCAAACTTAAAGCTTCAGCAAAAAGGCAAGAAGAAAATCAAAGTATGCAAGAAGTTAGAGAAACGCCCACTGCCATAAAACTAGACTTCAGTAGTAATCAATACAGCAGCAACCTTGCTTTAAGAAGCACTCCAAAGCAGGTCAGGTGATTAGATTTCTTGCACTCATTTTAGATGGGTGAGGTGCATGAAGCCTTGCCTGAAGTTGTGAAATTCTGCATGAGACTTGATTTACATATGTTTTTATTTTAAACAAGTACATGCTTAAGTGTGCCCTCCTTACTCACCCCAAAATCACACCGTGGAAAATTGGACTCAACATAAACCAATCGTGCAAGTGAGCCTCCACACTGCTACTACAACCTCATAAAATATACCCTATAATGCTTAACAGTTTTGAAACATCTAATATATATTACTAAAATTAACTGGATTAAATCCATTAATAATTTTAATAATTAATAATATTTTAGTTCCTAGCAGTAATCATTTATCTCTGTTAAACTAATATCAGAATGTGTGAAGTTACATTATCACTCAAAATAGCCATTACCATCAGCGTGCAATATTCTGCTTAGTGCAAAAAGTGGATTAGAAAATTATATGTACACACAGTAGGACTAAAGTCTGCTTCTCTGTTTAAAATATATAACTGTGCTACTAAATGGTAAAAAACCCACTAAATTTAATTAATGGCAGTGTTTTCCGCAACATGTCTGGATCATTTGAGTATGACTGGAATTCACAAATTAAGCCTTCAAAAATTCATTGAGTCATGTGGGAAAATTCATTGGGAATTTGGTGAGTGAGGGGATTCGGTGCAGTAAGGGGTGAGGTGCATTTGTTTAGACAGCAGAGCAGAGCGTACCGAGAGCGGGTCACAGCAACAAAACAAAACTGCAGTGTAACATCACAGGTAAGGCAGGTAGGTGGTTGGTGGTGAGTATCTCTTCTGTTTTCTTCTTTCTTAAGACTGTGGGCTAAGTAACATAGCATAAAACTAAATTTAAAAAAAAACTAAATTTAATTATAGCAAGTTAGTTGTAGTAAGTAGAGTTTTTTTAGTGAATCAAGGTCCTTAGTGTAGTTAACATTCTCTAAATTACGAGTAATTAAAAGGAGTAAACTCCTTAAAGGAGTAACTAACGAGCTTAATCTAAGGCAAGTCATGGCAGCAGAGCTCGCACCCGTGATATGCTCCTCCTGCGCTATGTGGGAATTCATGGACACTACTGGTGTCCCTGGCGACCATGTGTGCAGGAAGTGTGACCAGCTGCAGCTACTGGCCAACTGCATTTCGGAGCTGGAGCTGCGGGTGGATTCACTGTGGAGTATCCGCGATGCTGAGATTATCGTTGATAGCACGTTCAGTGAGGTGGTCACACCGCAGGTAAAGATTACACAGGCAGAAAGGAAATGGGTGATAGCCAGGCAGAGTAGAAGGACTAGGTAGGTAGAGCAGGCGTACCCCTGGGGTCATCTCCCTCTCAAACAGATATTCCACTTTGGATATTGTTGGGGGAGATGGCTTATCAGGGGAATGCAGCAAGAGCCAAGACCGTGGCACCACGAGTGACTCAGCTGCACAGGAGAGGAGGAAGAAGAATGGGATTCCATCATAAGGGGAACAGATAGGAGCTTCTGCGGCAGCTGACATGACTCCAGGACAGGATGTTCCCTCCCTGGTGCTAGGGTCAAGGATGTCACGGAGCGGCTGCAGGACATTCTGAAGGGGGAGGGTGAACAGCGAGAGGTCGTGGTCCATATCGGTACCAACGACATCGGTAAAAAAAAAGGGATGAGGTCCTGCAAGCAGAATATAGGGAGTTAGGAAATAAATTAAAAAGCAGGACCTCCAAGGTAGTAATCTCAGGATTTCTCCCAGTGCCACGTGCTGGCGAGAGCAGAAATAGGAGAATAGACCAGATGAATGCATGGCTTGAGAGATGGGGTAGGAGGGAGGGGTTTAAATTCCTGAGGCATTGGGACCGATTCTGGGAAAGGCGGGACCTGTACAAGCTGGACGGGTTGCACCCAAGCAGAACTGGGACCAATATCCTCCTGGGGGTGTTTGCTAGTTCTGTTGGGGAAGGTTTAAACTAGTAGGCAGGGGGATGGGAACCAAAGGGCAGGTACAGATAGGACAAATTCAGACCAGGAAACGGGAAGTAGAAAAGGAGTTGGTGTCGTAGTTAGCGACTCAGAAAGGCAAAGAAGCAAAGGTTAAATAGTGTTCAGCACAGGAATTTGACAGGGTTAAAGGGTATATACTTCAATGCAAGCAGTATTACAAACAAAGCAGATGAGCTAAGGGCACAGATAGACACACGGCAGCATGATATCATTGCGATAACGGAAACCTGGCTTAAAGAGGGGGATAATTGGCAGCTCAATATCCCTGGATGTAGAGTTTTTAGGCAGGATAGAGTGGGTGATAAAAAAGGAGGGGGGGTTAGCATTATTGGTTAAATAATCAATTACAGTTGTGAGACGGGATGATATGCTAAATGGATCATCAATCGAGGCCATATGGGTTGAGCTAATAAAAAAGGGGCAGTCACACTGCTAGGAGTGTACTATAGACCCCTGAATAGCAAAAGGGAGGTAGAAGAACAAATATGTAGGCAAATTTCCAAGTGCAAAAATAAGAGGGCAATAATAGTAGGGGACTTCAACTAGCCTAACATCAACTGGGATTCAAACAGTGTGAGGGGCACAGAGGGCGCAAAATTCTTGGTCGGTGTCCAGGAGAACTTTTTTAGCCAGTACGTGACAAGCCCAACAAGAGGGGATGCAATTCTAGATTTAGTCCTGGGAAATGAAGATGGGCAAGTGGGTGGAGTGACAGTGGGTGACCATATTGGGGATAGTGACCACAATTCAGTTAGTTTTAGCATTATTATGGAAAAGGAAGAGTTAAATCAGGAGTAAATGTTATAAATTGGGGGAAGGAAAATTTTACAGAACTAAGAGGTGATTTGGCAGAAGTGGACTGGACACAACTACTTGAGGAGAAATCAGTGGCAAGCCAGTGGGAGGCACTAAAAAGTGAAATTCTACGGGTACAATGCAGACACATCCCCTCAAAGAAAAAGGGTGGCACCGCCAAATTTAGTGCCCCCTGGTTGTCTAAAAGTATACGGGGCAAGATAATGCAGAAAAAGAAAACTTATGATTGTCACAGAAAACTAAATACTGCAGAAAGCCTAGAGGAGTATAGAAAGTACAGGGACGACGTAAAAAAGGAAATAAGGAAAGCAAAGAGAGGGTATGAAAAAATATTAGCTAGTAAGATTAAAGAAAACCCAAAGATGTTTTATCAGTACATTAAGAACAAGAGGATAGCTAAGGAAAAGGTGGGAAATATCAGGGATGATAAGGGTAACTTGTGTGTTGAAGCAGAGGATGTGGGTAGGGTTTTAAATGAATATTTTGTCTTCGTATTCACAAGGGAAAGGGATGATCCGGACGTAGTAGTTAGAGAGGAGAGGTGTGAAATATTGGATAAGGTAAACATAACAAGAGAGGAAGTACTAGAGGGACTGGAATCCTTGAAAGTTGATAAGTCACCAGGGCCGGATGGATTGTTTCCTAGGCTATTGAAGGAAGCCAGGGAGGAAATAGCGGATGCTCTGAGGATCATTTTCCAATCCTCACTAGATACAGGGGAGGTACCGGAGGACTGTAAGACTGCAAACATAGTACCATTGTTTAAAAAGGGTACGAGGGAAAGGCCGAACAATTATAGGTCGGTCAGTCTTACCTCGGAGGTGGGCAAACTATTAGAATCAATACTGAGAGATAGGATAAACTGTCACTTGGAAAGGCATGGTTTAATCAGGGATAGTCAGCATGGATTTGTTCAGGGAAGGTCATGCCTTACAAATCTGATTGAATTCTTTGAGGTAGTGACAAGGAGGATTGATGAGGGTATTGCAGTGGATGTTGTCTACATGGATTTTAGTAAGGCATTTGACAAGGTCCCACATGGCAGACTGGTCAGAAAGGTAAAAGCCCATGGTTACAGGGAAATGTGGTGAATTGGCTCAGTAACAAGAAACAAAGGATAAAAGTCGATGGATGTCTTTGCGAATGGAAATCCGTTTCCAGTGGTGTTGCACAAGGCTCAGTGTTGGGTCCCTTGCTGTTTTTGTTGTATATATTAATGATTTGGACTTGAATGTAAGGGGCATGATTGGCAAAGTTGCAGACAACACAAAAATTGGCCGTGTAGTTGATAGTGAAGAGGATAGCTGTAGACTCCATGAAGATATCAATGGAGTGGGCGGAAAAGTGGCAAATGGAGTTCAACCCAGAGAAGTGTGAGGTAATGCACTTAGGGAGGGCAAACAGTAAAAGGGAATACGCAGTAAACGGGAATATATTGAGAGGGGTGGAGGAAGTGAGAGACCTTGGAGTGCATGTGCACAGGTCCCTGAAGGTGGCAGTACAGGTAGATAAGGTTGTGAAGAAGGCATACGGAATGGTCTCCGTTATTAGCCGAGGTATAGAATACAATAGCAGGGATGTAATGATGGAACTGTATAAAACACTGGTAAGGCCACAGCTGGAGTATTTTGCGCAGTTCTTGTCACCACATTACAGGAAGGATGTAATTGCTCTGGAGAGAGTGCAGGGAAGATTTACAAGCATGTTGCCAGGGCTTGAAAATTGCAGCTACGAGGAGAGATTGCATGGGCTGGGGTTGTTTTCCTTGGAGCAGAGGAGGCTGAGGGAGACTTGATTAAAGTGTACAAAATTATGAGGGGCCTAGATAGAGTAGACAGGAAGTACCTGTTTCCCCTAGCGGAGAGTTCAAGAACTAGAGGACATAGATTTAACCTGATTGGCGGAAGGATTAGAGGGGACATGAGGAAAAACTTTTTCACCCATAGGGTGGTGGGTGTATGGAATTCGCTGCCCGAATTGGTGGTAGAGGCAGGGACCCTCAACTCTTTTAAAAAGTATCTGGGCCTGCACCTAAATGCTGTAAGCTGCAGGGCTACGGACTGGGTGCTGGAAGGTGGGATGAGAATGGGCACCTGGTTGTTCTTCGAGCCAGCGCGGACACGATGGGCCGAATGGCCCCCTTCTGCGCTGTATCTTTTCTATGGTTCAATGGTTCTATGTGCACTGTAATGACCTGCAAACCTGTGTGCATGACTGAGCTGTCCACATTGTAGTACTTTATCACTGGCAGCACCAGCAAAAATTCCTGCTACCCCCAATTCTGTAAATTTCTTCTCATGTTGATGTGAAATAAATGTGTAAATACTCATCATGGGAAGGTATTGTAACAGCTACTTTTGGCATTCGCCTCCAAAACTCACTGAATTGTCTGACTATATGAAGGATAAGTAGCTTATTATAATATTTTTCCAAACCAAAGTAGAGCAACACATGACTGGAGTCATATTTTGCTCATGCCAGGAGCCCTATGTTGTTCATTAGACACAACGATGATGGAAAGAAAAATCGTGAGGGTTGTCTTACGGATTGCCGATTCGATATCACCCATTTTACACCTCCATCAAAATTGAACATCAATAGTGACAAGCAAGGTGATTCCAGCTAACTACAGAAATTAGAATGCCAATACTTATCAGTTAGCAATAAATAAACATCACTGCAGAGAAGACAGCAGGAATCGGGCAACTGGTTATCACCACTGAACCGCCCAGGCCCTTTTTCAGGCTTATTCCTTTCCTCAAGCATCAGCAATAGCGTCCAACTGTCGATATCAGGGAGTGCGAGAAGTTTGAAAGCCTATTGCAAGTTCATTTTTAACTGGAAATTTAACTTATCAATTCTAATTAACAATTAGCAGTTGAAATTTCAATTTACCGTTGGCAAAAACACTCTTCCAAGTTCGATTGTTTTCCAGCAGAAAATCGAACCCATATTATTTTTTTTATATTCGTAAGCCATTTCCCAGTTGTAGGATGTGGAGCATTTTTCAGTTCATGGGCTAGTCTCACTTTCTAGAGACTAGCCCATCAGCTGAAAAATGTTAACTTTGCTGATCCATAATGGTCTTCAATCCCTGGCCTACTTTGCTTCCCCTCACTTTACAGCTGAGTGAAAAGAACACTGGTGCAGGAAAGAATATATCATGTTATCAACAAAGGAGGATAAAGTTTCTTCTAACACAGAGGAGGTAGGTTCCAATATAAACAAAATTGCAAGGTGAAAAATGCAGAAAACTGATCTGTTGTTTTTTTCAGAAAAAGAAATGAGTCTTAAAAATGAATGTGTTTCGAACAGTATTAGCTAACTTTTAAATGCTGGATAGTTGGCATTGCAAAAAGAATATTAAAACCCATTAGATTTAGTGAGTATACACTGTTCAAATGGAATTAATGTATAGGTTATTGGGAGGCATCAAATGGTGTATTCTACTATAAAGTCTGTTGGAAATTTGTTGGGAAAAACGGAAATACTTTCAAAGAATATGATTACTGGTTGAAAACATGCAAAGGATTAGATCAATGTTATCTTGGAAAAATTAGAATAATCCTAAAGAACTAAGATTGGCAAAGCTGGCCTTGATAGTTTCCACCCCACACCTCCCCCCTACCCCCCAGCTACCCCATGACTGGGCACTGGGGCACACAGCAAGTATCCTCCAGGAAAATAAGATGGGAAGCTGGGAACATCCCCATCCACATCATTTTTATTGGTGTGATGGGCTTACTGGAGGCACAGGCCCAATTTTGCCCTCGTCCTGAAAATTCTGGGGCTACATGAAGGGAACAGGAACCCAGCAAAACAGCTCTTCGGTCCTTTTTTCCTGACGGTTGCAGCCAGGAAAATGGGTGTTCCTTGGGGACCAGAGTCAGAAAACTCACCCCCTAATAATCTGTTTGGAAATATGTGACTGAACTTTATTTATTTATGTTTAGATTTTGTACAAAACTGCAAAAAATTAGGACTCTATGAAATAGTGCACTGTCTGGCGACTTAAAGGCGCTGGCAAAAGAACCAGAGGGGAGATGAGGAGAATCTTTTTTTATGCAGCAAGCTGTTCTGATCTTGAGAACACTGCCTGAAAAAGCAGCGGAAGCAGATTCAATAATAACTTTCAAAGGGGAAATGGATATTTACTTGAAAAGGAAAACATTGCATGACTATGGGGAAAGAGCAGGGGAGTGGGACTAATTGGATAGCTCTTTCAAAGCTGGCACTGGCATCACTGGCTGAATAGCCTTCTTTTATGATTCTAATTTTTCAAAAACTCATTTCCCTAGTGAACAGGAATTATATATAGCCAACACAACACAATATTAGAAAATCTAATGGTTGCACATATTGCTGTCTACAAAGTCTTACTGCCTATTCTTATGTTTTTGTCGTACTTTTGTGTCAACTTTTGCCATTATAAATTCCTATGTCCACATTTATAGTGGAAACTGCCTATAAACAAGTCACGCTGTAATTCCGCTCTCCTGCTAGTGGTAGCACTGTAGTGCCTCATTTCTGCATCAATTGAATTACTGCTGTGTGTCCTGGTCCAATTATCCTCTAATCCTGCTTAATCTGAAGACTACACATGCTCCTCATGTGCAACACCATGGAAGATCGACTTATACAATAAAAATTGCATTAATACGTAAAATGTTTAATACTTAAAACGTTTAAAGATATCTCTTGATAGATAGGTTTTCTGTTGTGGGGGTGGGAGGGGCGGTGGTGGCATTTCTAAAGGGCCAGCCCTTCTGTCAGCCCTGGAAATACCCCCTGCCCCAGTCATATGCTAGGCCTCGGGGCCATTCACATGCTAGAGGTGGACTCTCTGACCTCCACCAGGATTTCCGCCTGAATCAGGGTGGAAATCAGCAGTGGTAGGCCATGGAGGCCTGTCACTGTGTAGGGGTGCCATTAAAAAGTGAGAAAAAACTTAAACGTCAGCCCTCACTGCCAGCAATATTTTCCTTGGTCCCTCAGCTAACCTTTGAATGCTGGGGCATAAAAGGTGGGCTCTGCATCCAGCATTCGAGCTGGGCAAATGTGGAGGCCATGTTTCCCTCATTATCAGGTGATTTGCCTGCTCCCCCAAGTGGAACAAATTCCAAGTGTATTTCCGACCTCATCCATCCAAGGTCAACCAGCAAACTGGTGAAACAGGGCCAGAAAGCCTAGAGCATAATGTTTTCAATACAATAAGTGAAACCATGTGGCCTGAAAACCCGTGGCCTTTGATTCCTGGATCCACCTGCCAGTGACCTCAGGCATTAATCCCGCCAAAGTTTGTGTCAGGGGAAGATTACATAATTTACATAACCCAGGTACACCCATCATGGTGGTGAGGCCAAGAATCCCGTCAGAGGATGCCGGGATCAGGGGAGGGAGTGTGGTAGCCCCTTCCCTCACGAAATATTGCAGGAGTAAGCCCATAAGCCTTCCCTATATGTGGTCTGAAATATCCTGAGGAAATTTTTCATCTCTCGGGAGCTCCAGGCATGGGCCCCGACAGGGGCCCCACTTCCGCTGATCAGCAGGCCAGTGCATCTGCCTTCTCTTTGTGTACCAGCCCACCAATGTCCCACCAGGTCGAGGATTGGAAACACCAAGCCTGTGACTCCCTGCACATGGTCATGCATACTCTTATGCCAAAGGCCCTCTTTGGGATGAGTGGAGGCTCTGCTGGGGAAGGCTGGGTCCCAGCGTATCCAGAACCCATCTTATTTGCAGCCTTCCGTCACAATCCCGCTGGACTTTTGGCGGGAGTTTCAGCCTCACTGTTTCCATTGTGCTATAGTTTATAGACAGAATTTATTGCACTTACCTTCACTGCCCTTTTAGGTGTCTCAACTAGGATGGGAGGTAAGATTCCTTTGTAAAAGCCAAGAATCCTATTACAAGAAAGAAAAAATATATTTCATTTTCAAAAAAATGCAAAAAACCTAAGTATTTTAGCAAGCTGCCATATGGTCTGCAAATCTGAGCTTGTGAAAACAATTTTAACTATTGCTTTTTTCCTCTATCTAATAATGGTGAACACCTCCAAGCTTAGTTTGATGAAAAACTACAATTATTATAACTTATTAAGGCAGTAAGTGGTTAGTAATTGTTGTTATTATCCTCCCAACAAAGCAAAATGTGTGATAAGTAGGTCAGTTTCCTCCGGACTATGTATTTTAAAGCTGACAAAGCCAATTAGGAGTGAAGGTGGGGGATAAGGGGAAAGGAACTTAAGGAGACAGTTTGTAGTTAAGAAAAGAAGCCAGCGGTTATCTTTGCTCTCCAGGATGATCCTAGAGTAGCGGACAGTTTTGGCAGAGGAGAGTGAGGTGTGGTAGAGCTTGATACGGTTCAGGCAGATCTAATGATGGATAGCTAAGCCAGTTGTGCACCAGATATGCTCAATGTCTGCACTCCTTGGACTTGAGAGAGCAAAGATGGGGGCCATACAGGGAAAATGACCAGGATGAGAAATAGTGAAGATTTTGCTGAGAACAAGAGAATCAAGCGTACAAGTGAGGGAGTGATTGAGAAAATCGACAGCTGCAGAGGTATTGTGGTCAATGTGTGATGGTGAACTCTGTGAATAAAGGCTTGGAAGCAACTGAAGACCAGGCTCTAGTATTCTATCCTTCAACACCTGGCTATCCAATTTATAACATGGGTGATCACGGATACAAGGAAGTGGTCAGAGATGGCCTTAGGCCCAAAGGTAGGGAAGTCTATAACGAGGGGGCATAGATTTAAGGTGAGAGGGGAGAGATACAAAAGGGTCCAGAGGGGCAATTTTTTCACTCAAAGGGTGGTGAGTGTCTGGAACGAGCTGCCAGAGGCAGTAGTAGAGGCGGGTACAATTTTGTCTTTTAAAAAGCATTTGGACAGTTACATGGGTAAGATGGGTATAGAGGGATATGGGCCAAGTGCAGGAAATTGGGACTAGCTTAGTGGTATAAACTGGGCGACATGGACATGTTGGGCCGAAGGGCCTGTTTCCATGTTGTAACTTCTATGATTCTATGATCGAGGCCATGAGAGCAGAGACATCACAGAAAATGGCAAGATAAAGGGGGTGGTTGTGAATAAAGATATGAGGGTTTATATGAAAGAAGAGGTTAATGAAGGACAAGAAAGCAGTGAAGTCAGAAGAGAGGGGGCAAGGGGAGCTGAAATGGAGATTGAAATCAGAGGATGAGGATTTGCTGAGGGAGGAAAGGAAGGAGGATATCTTGGGGAGAAACTCGGTGTGGGGCTTGCGTGAGGTGGGGGGGAAGAGTAGACAACATGAATTTTAAAGGAGGGGCAAGTGAGGTAGAAGAGACTGAGATGCTTGAAGGAGAAGAAGGTATCAGAAGAGATGGGGCGGGAGACCAAGTTGTGACTTGGATAGCAGCAAAGGCGAGATCGTTTAGTAGCATGTGAGTAGAATCCAGAGCAGGATGGGAACCAGCAGGAATAGATCAGAGCTAGCTCAGTGTAGAGTGAAAAGTCCCAACGGAGGAGCAGAAACTGAAACCGCAGAAGCAGACCACTTACTGGAATTGAGGCAATTCAGCAGAGAATACC
Source organism: Heptranchias perlo (assembly GCF_035084215.1). Taxonomy (NCBI): domain Eukaryota; kingdom Metazoa; phylum Chordata; class Chondrichthyes; order Hexanchiformes; family Hexanchidae; genus Heptranchias; species Heptranchias perlo. Next base: position 36,246,901 of record NC_090334.1, on the reverse strand, counting down.
ATCTCAGAAGAAAGTAGCATGAGGGGGGAGGTCCCAGTAAAGTCCAATAGCCAGAGGAGAAAGAGAATTCACCCCAAGTGAAAGAGGCTTCCTGCCCAGGGCCCAACACAACACCAGAATACAGCTAAGAAACCATTAGCGTACTGGTGTACAGCCCTAAAGCCCAGCAGGTGTGGGATGGGCACTGCAGGCTTGAATAGGTTACTTTAAACTTGGAGATTGAGAGGCAGAGCAGAGTTTTGGCAGCAGAGGCATACAGAATAGTCTAGCAGAGCAGTGCAATCCTCATGACAGATGAGTCCAAAAAATTGAATGTGAGCAGCGTCTCAGCCATTGAAAAGAGTACATGTAAAAACACAGAACAAGCTGGGTCAGGGATAGGCAATGTGCTCTTTACAGGTAGCTTTAACTTGTAACTTGAACTTGTAGACTGAGCAAAAATGGTCTCACTATTTGGAATTGGAGGAGGTTAGGGGAAGGGGAAGGGATAGTCAACGATGGAGTTGCAAAGGAGAGGAACTCAGTAGTGAGCTGCCAGCCTGGGAGCAAGCTTCAAAAAAAACCAGTGCATCACCTGTGGCCATTCTTTACAAGTGAGCTTAGACACAAGTTTTGGCAGGCTACTCAACCGTAGTGCTGGGGGAGTGGTGCCGGTAAATGTTAGCCTGAACCCAAAGTTCACACACGACTTTCTAACATAAGATTTTTCTGTTCCAATCTAAACATTGTTAATTTGAAACCACAACTCTGGGGCTCCTTTGATGGCTCAGTGGGTGTTCCCTTAATGATTCAGCAGGTAAAATAGCTCATTAAAAGTGGAAGATAGGGCACTTAACAGTAAAAATTCAAACAGTGTAAATAACTTAGCACAACACAGGGTCCTTTACTGTTCATTATTTTTATGAATTATCTTGAGGAGGGTATCAAAGTACTATTATTAAATTTATAGATGATGCAAAAATGTGTGCTCGGGTTGCCGAAAAGGATTAATAGATTGCAAAACTTTTTTTAAAAAGTGGTGAAATATTGGTGGTTTTTGAAGTGGAAAAACACTTTGTTATGCACATGGGGCCAGGTAACTCAAGGCATGTCTATTTTATGTAAGGAAAGTAATTAAAAGTAACAAAATGAAAAGCATGTAAAGGTAGTCTTTGAGTTGTGCCTAAAAGTTCACAAGCAATTTGAGGTAGCTATAGATAAAGCAGACAGAGGAGGGGCTGAGCAATTGCTCTGGTTGCTATATGTAGCAACGTCCTAACTTCATTTAAAAAGAGCATGTTAATGATGTCATTACACATAGCAACCAGGACAATTCTTCTCCCAGGGTTCTTGGAATTATTGTGAGGTCAGTAAGTACAAAACTAAAATCACCATATATTATATAAGGCACGACGTTGGAGTATTGTGTCCAGTTTTGGTCTCCACGTCTGTGAGGATATTGAAGTTCGAAAGAGGATGCAGAGGAGAGCAACAAGGATGGTACCTTATTTTACATCTCTCAATTAAGACGATAGACTTAGAGAGTCAGGGTTATTAACTGTGGAGAAATGCAGGCTCAAGGGCAATATGATTGAAGATTTTTTTAAAAAATTAATAAAGGATTGGGAATAGTAGGATTTGGAGAAGATATTGAAAACTGATAGATACAGTAGGACATGGGATCATGTCTATTAAAAAATCTGGGCAAGAGGCACATTAGAAACATAATTTTATCAAGAGAATCCTTGCTCTCAGGAACTGATTACTGGAGGATATAGTAACTATGGGTACACTACAATCTTCTAAGAGGGACGTGACAAGTTCCTGAGCGAGAAGGACATTGGGACATATTAGGATGTACGGATTTGTTAAGTTTGTCATTGCTGTAACATGGGTAACCACAATAGCATAATAGATTCTGCATTAAAAGGTTTGCATGATGTTTGAAAAATAAACAAATGCTAAAAGAAACTTCTGTTATGGTGCTGGAAAAGCCTATCAAAAATATTTAGTAATTAATTAGACTACTAAAATAGCACCATTTTAAGGGTACTTTGACAGACACATCACACTTCCTTCAAAGCATATAAAGTGTTGGCAGAGTATGCTGAAGTATTAAATCATCAGTTCCTTCAAATTATTATGGACCATCCAAGTTATAAAGTTTGAGACCGTGCTTTGATGCCCAAATGTTGACACAATCAGGTGCAAATACAATGAACAGCAAACTGTGAAACAAATAACCACAATATGAACCTTGAGAGATTATACTTTAAGGCTGGAGTCAAATTGTTCCCCAAGTACTCAGAGACCTCCAGTAGTCCCCATGTGTAAAAGAATTCACATGTCACTTGCATTTGCAAAAAGGTTATGCTGACAGTTTTCTTGTGGTCTGGGCAGCTCATGTAGTCTTCTATTTAAGTATGAGAACATCATGCTCCCATTGAGCAAATCTTCAGTACAGTTTTCGCTCTTTCATTTAACAGACTGGCATATTTATTTCTTACTCCTTGTACCAGTATTAAATGTTCAGACTTTGCTCACATTACAGAAGTCTCATTTAATTTCTTAATTATTTGAATGGCAATTCATTAGGGCTCGTCAAGGTGGAGTTTTTTTTTATTCGTTCATGGGATGTGGGCGTCGCTGGCGAGGCCGGCATTTATTGCCCATCCCTAATTGCCCTTGAGAAGGTGGTGGTGAGCCGCCTTCTTGAACCGCTGCAGTCCGTGTGGTGAAGGATCTCCCACAGTGCTGTTAGGAAGGGAGTTCCAGAATTTTGACCCAGCGACGATGAAGGAACAGCGATATATTTCCTAGTCGGGATGGTGTGTGACTTGGAGGGGAACATGCAGGTGGTGGTGTTCCCATGTACCTGCTGCTCTTGTTCTTCTAGGTGGTAGAGGCTGCGGGTTTGGGAGGTGCTGTCGAAGAAGCCTTGGTGAGTTGCTGCAGTGCATCCTGTGGATGGTACACACTGCAACCACTGTGCGCTGGTGGTGAAGGGAGTGAACGTTTAGGGTGGTGGATGGGGTGCCAATCATGCGGGCTGCTTTGTCCTGGATGGTGTCGAGCTTCTTGAGTGTTGTTGGAACTGCACTCATCCAGGCAAGTGGAGAGTATTCCATCACATTCCTGACTTGTGCCTTGTAGATGATGGAAAGACTTTGGGGAGTCAGGAGGTGAGTCACTCACCGCAGAATACCCAGCCTCTGACCTGCTTCTGTAGCCACAGTATTTATAGGGCTGCTACAGAATGAAACATCTCTTCATTTTTGTGTAATCAGTTACAGTTTCAAACACTCCCAGGATAGTCATAGCACAAGTCAGAGATAAAGCTTTCTCTATACTGCTCCAATGAATCAATGTGAACAAGTGGAAAGTGTTGCACATGGGCAGAAAAAATGGTGCCGCACGTACTCCATGAATGATGTTGAAATAACTTAAGGGTGAAGTTGAAAGAGACCAGTAGTCTTAATAGACTCAGCCCTCAACATGTCCAACCAATGCAGAGCAGTAATCAACAAAGCCAACAGAATGTTGAATTGTATAACCAAAACAGTAGAATACAAGTCAGAGGGAGTTATGATCAAACTGTACAGCGCTCATCAAAACACAACAAAGGATACTAAGATCAATTCTGCGCTCCCGTGCTCCCAGTAAGGAGTGGCACTTGCACGCTGTGCAGTACAGAAATTTGCAGGCACACAGCTTGTGATTTTCCATCATTTCATGTGCCCATCAATTCATAGCTTAGCTAAATGGTCAAGGCTTTTCTATAAACATTCAAATGGTATATGACACAGACAAGAAAATACTACACCTAATGCACAGTTCCCTGGTGGTAAGCACGTTTTCATTTTGATGTAATCATATGTGCGACAGTTTATTAAGCAGGAGTACAAATCAGAGGAATTCATACTCAAAATGTATAATGTCTGGTTGGACCACACCTTGAGTATTGTGTCCAGTCTGGTCAACAGGACACAAGGGAGTCATTTGAGCGCTGGAGGTAGTGTGGAGAAAAGCCATGAGTCTTAGAGATATTTAAGATGGTAAATGATATGGAAAAAGGTAAATCTGGAAAATTACATTAAACTAAATTGCAAGAGTAGGACAAGGGGATACAGGTTCAAACTAGGAAAAAATAAACTTAGGTTTGATTTCAGTAAATTCTTCTTCACACAGGCTGATCAATCAATAAATGGAATGCATTTCCAGATAGAATAGTGTAGGTGAAAGCACTGGAATCATTTAAGAAACACTTGGATGCTACAATGGGAGGACTTTAGAGTTTTTGTAGATGGATTGACTATGATGAGCTGAATGGCCTTCCTGATCCTTAATTATCTTGTGATGATGATAGGTGGGCTGGCTCTTTAGAAATGTGGGCAACACATTGGAACCATGACACCTTTGTTCAGCCCCCCAACCCCCCTATCCCCACCATAACCCAGCAAACCGGGGTTCTTACTGAGCAGACATTTGAGGTGGCAAAATAACGATTAAGTTGCTTGGACCAGCCAAGGAAAGGGCCTTATAATATGCCTCACTGAAAGTGTGCAAAATGATAGCAGTCTGCTGGATAATGCATAATAGTGCTGTAGACAGAGACCTCACCACAGACTTGGGTAATAAGTATCTGCAAGCTACAAAAGAGCAGGAGTACTATGATACAGAGCAGCCAGCAGCAGCAAACCAGCCAATGCAAAGTGGCAGGTGCACGAGGAGCTCATTGCCTAGTTCTTTCAGTGAGTTCTGTGATTGGGCACTACTATTTTCGATTATACATATTTACAATGACATAAGTGCTATTTGCTTTAGTTGTTCATTTGTTAGAGAATATGTTCTGTTAGGTTTACTTTCGGACAATTGGCACTTTCTTTTCCGCACAATCAATGAATGATACACAAATATGTTAAAAGTGAATACATTTTATGAAGGTATGAGGTGTGAGTTGGCGAGGATAGATTGGAGAACTTTACTAAAAGGGATGATAGTGGATAGGCAATGGCTAATATTTAAAGAACGTGTGCAGGAATTACAACAATTATTCATTCCTGTCTGGCGCAAAAATAAAACAGGAAAGGTGGCTCAACCGTGGCTTACAAAAGAAATTAGGGATAGTATTAGATCCGAAGAGGAGACATATAAAATTGCCAGAAAAAGCGGCAAGCCTGAGGATTGGGAGCAGTTTTGAATTCAGCAAAGGAGAACGAAGAGATTGATTGATTAAGAGAGGAAAAATAGAGTATGAGAGTAAACTAGCAGGGAACATAAAAACTGACTGTAAAAGCTTCTATAAATATGTCAAGAGAAAATGATTAGTGAAGACAAATGTAGGTCCCTTAGAGTCAGAAATGGGGGAAATTATAATGGGGAACAAAGAAATGGCAGAACAATTAAACACATACTTTGGTTCTGTCTTCACAAAGGAGGACACAAATAACCTCCCGGAAATGTTAGGGAACCAATGGTCTAGTGAGAGGGAGGAACTGAAGGAAATCAGAATTAGTAAAAAAATAGTGCTAGGGAAATTAATGGGGCTAAAGGCTGACAAATCCCCAGGGCCTGAAAATCCACATCCCAGAGTACTAAAGGAAGTGGCCCTGGAAATAATGGATGCATTGGTGGTCACCTTCCAAAATTCTAAAGACTCTGAAAAAATTCCTACAGATTGGAGGGTGGCAAATGTAACCCCACTATTTAAAAAAGGAAGGAATTACAGACCAGTTAGCCCAACATCAGTCATGGGGAAAATGCTAGAGGCTATTGTAAAAGATGTGATAACAGAACACTTGGAGGGAATTAACGGGATTGGACAAAGTCAGCATGGATTTATGAAAGGGAAATCATGCTTAACAAATCTACTGGAGTTTTCTGAGGATGTAACTAGTAGAATAGATAGGAGAGAACCAGTGGATGTGGTGTATTTGGATTTTCAGAAGGCTTTTAATAAAGTCCCGCACAAGGGGCTCTATTTTAGCACCCGCTATCGGGTGTGTTCCTGGCGGGGGGGGGGGCTCCAAAAATCGGGGAATCCCGGAGCGGGTCGGGAGCTCAGGTATTTCAGGTCATTAACAGATCTGATTAAGGGAATATGTCAGGAGGGGTGGGATTTTACAGACAACTGGGACTGTTTCCCATACTGGGGGAAACACTCCCAGTTGAAATGTACGTGTTGCAGCCATCAGCCTGTGGCAGCTGCAAAGGTCCATTTGACAGGTGGCGGGGGGTGGGAGACCCTCACTCATTGCAGGAGGCTACGCTGTCGCTTGGGACAAAGTTTGGCCTCCACCACCCTCCTCTTAACAATCAAATTCACCAACTTGCACACTTACCCCGGTGTCCAGACACACGTACCTACCTTGCGGACCCCCTAAGATGTACATCTTCCGGATGGGGGCCGCCGTAGCTGCAGTCATGACCTCCTCGGAGGGCGAACAGCATCACCAGCCTCGCCGGCCACGCCGTCCACCTCTGACACGTGGAGCTCCACAACACGGTGCTGTGACACATCCACCTGCACAGCAGGAGGAAGGGCAACCGCAGAGAGAGATGCGTCGCAGGGGGCACTACCCTCGCCACAGGGTCCACAGGCCGAGGCTTAGCTTCCTGGACCTCAGAGTCACTCAACATGTAGTCGTGGACATCTGCAGCCTCCTTCATGCCGAGCTACACCCAGCTGGCCCGAGCACCATCTTCTTACCTGTCGCTGTCAACGTCACCACTGCCCTCAACAACTTCTCCTCCGCATCCTTCCAGGGTGCCACCGGGGACATCGCCGACGTCTCTCAGTCGTCTGCACAAAAGAGCCCTGCAAATACACCTACACCCACTTTGCAGTGACACAATGGGTGGCATCAGGTGTGGGTCTTCATTGTGATCCTCAGGAAAGGGCATTATTGCACAAACCAGACAAGATTCGCAAAGACGTGGCAGTAGTGGTGCCAATATAATATGTGATGTGAGTTGCTCAGAAATTAAATATAAGTAAAAACCATGACAAACCCTCAAACACCCTTGTGCATCCCCTTCATGTTCACAACACGTTTGCCTCACGCTTCCTACTGCACATATGTGATGCATGCCCTGTGGCTGGCACACAGATAGTGGCAGGTTGAGTGAGGCTGACCATGAAAGAGATGCATCAGAGGGTGAGTATGAGATAGAGCCATGAGATTGTATGAGGATTGGGTTGAGTGGTAGTGGCGGGATGAGTACTGGCGAGGTGAGTAAATGCAGGTAAGATGAGGATGAGGTTTGAGTGGGTGTGAGGGGTGATGTGACAGAGTAGTGTTGGCAGTGCAGAAGGAGATGTGGGGTGGGGGCGGTGATGTGGCAGACGGAGTGTAGGGGAATGAGTAAGTGTACTCACTTTGGCTGATCTACTTAGGGCATTGCAGCGCCTCCTGCAGGTGGGCGATATATTGGTGGTGCAGGTGACCTCCTCTGCCACCTCGAGCCAGGTCTTCCTGGTGGCAGAGGCAGGCCACTTCCTCCCACCCGCCGGGGGGAAGATCTCTGTCCTCCCCTCCTCCTCATCCCATCTAATGATACCTGGAGTGAGGCATCATTAAACTGGGAGCAGCCTTCCCCCTGGGCTGCTCCATGCTGTAATTTTTTCTATTTGTTGCAGCATCAGTCGGTGGAGGTCTGCCCCTTTAAATAGAGCTCCTCCAGCTGACAGAGCTTACTGCGCATGTGCAGTCCGCCCGACGCGCAGATCAGCAGTGGGGAACCCGGAAGACCAGGTAAGTGGATCCGATTAGGCTGCGATCGCGCGCAGGGCAGACTGATTTCACCGGGCGCGTTACCCACGCGCCCAATAGCCACCCCGCGAACAAGCAGCCCTGGTAACATTGAGCCCAAGAGGTTAGTGTGCAAAATTAATGCACATGGGATTGGGGGAATATACTGGCATGGATTGAGAATTGGTTGACAGACAGGAAACAGAGAGTAGGAATAAACGGGTCTTTTTCCGGGTGGCAGGCAGTGACTAGTGGGGTACCGCAGGGATCAGTGCTTGGGCCCCAGCTATTCACAATATATATCAATGATTTGGATCAGTGAACTAAATGTAATATTTCCAAGTTTGCAGACGACACAAAGCTGGGGTGGAATGTGAGCTGTGAGGAGGATGCAAAGAGGCTCCAATGTGATTTAGACAAGTTGGGTGAGTGGGCAAGAACATGGCAGATGCAGTATAACGTGGATAAATATGAGGTTATCCACTTTGGTTGTAAAAACAGAAAGGCGGATTATTACCTGAATGGTGATAGATTGGGAAAAGGGGAGGTGCAACGAGACCTGGGTGTCCTTGTACACCAGTCGCTGAAGGTGAGCATTCAGGTGCAGCAAGCAGTTAGGAAGGCGAATGGTATGTTGGCGTTCATTGCAAGAGGATTTGAGTACAGGAGCAGGGATGTCTTACTGCAGTTGCACAGGGCCTTGGTGAGACCACATCTGGAGTATTGTGTGCAGTTTTGGTCTCCTTATCTGAGGAAGGATGTCCTTGCCATGGAGGGAGTGCAACAAAGGTTTACCAGACTGATTCCTGGGATGGCGGTACTGACGTATGAGGAGAGATTGGGTTGACTAGGCCTATATTCACTAGAGTTTAGAAGAATGAGAGGTGATCTCACCAAAACATATAAAATTCTAACAGGACTCGACAGACTAGATGCAGGGAGGATGTTCCCGATGGATGGGGAATCTATAACCAGGGGTCACAGTCTCAGGATACGGGGTATGCCATTTAGAACCGAGATGAGGAGAAATTTCTTCACTCAGATGGTGGTGAACCTGTGGAATTCTCTACCACAGAAGGCAGTGGAGGCCATGTCAGTAAATATATTCAAGAAGGAGATAAATATATTTCTTAATGATATAGGGAGCAAGGGATATGGGGATAAAGCGAGAACAGGGTACTGAGTTAGACGATCAGCCATGATCATTTTGAATGGCGGAGCAGGCCTGAAGGGCCGAATGGCCTACTCTTGCTCCTATTTTCTATGATTCTGTGTTGCAGCACATGTTGTATATGTGTTTTTTCTGTTTTGCTGGTGTATTTTCTTCTTTGTGCTGTGAATTTATGCGTGTTAGTTGTTGATGCAGCCAACTATTATTTGGTCCTTAGGTGAAGGAGTGGTATGGCCAACTGTGTAGTATACTGAAGGCCTGATACCTGACACAACTAACCCTGATATATCTGCATCACTGCCACATGTCTCCTTCACCTTTAGTCATAGAAGATTCTTTGCTTTCAGAGGCAGAATCTCCTGTCACTTGTGTAGGGTTTTGTGGTGGCACACGACTATCACTGACATGAGTACCAGCAACTGCTCCATTGCTGCAAGACATCTCCTCACAAGAAAACTAATCTATTGAGCTGAAAACAATGGGCACCTGTCAGAGTGTAACCATTTTCCAAGCGAACTGAAGCCAAGCATGACTGCTTCATGGAGTTGGGACCCATCATAAAAGTGTCAACATTTACCTGCAGAACCTGCACACCTATAGATGGTGCTGTGACAGGGGATTTCCATGTTAAATGTAATGTAGCATTATCTACCAAAACAACTGCAGCTACATAATTTATAAAGAGTGAATACCAAAAGAAAACTGGTTGAGTTTATATTCTGTTGCAGGATCTGGGCACCGAGTGTTGCTGTGGAGACAGCAGCCATATTGGTATAGTTAAGTAAGGGTAGATAAGTTTTAAAGTTCCTAACTAAAGTTAAAACTTTGTATAATTTCTCTCAACTCTGACAGCTCTTCTGGACATCCTTCCACCTCACCCCCTTTGTGGGATGACCTCCTCCTCACTCCAGTTGGCCTTACAATCCCAGACTTCTTAGAGCCATCAACAGCCCAATTACTCTCCCCCAGTAACTGCTAGACCCCAGGCCCCAGGCCCCCAGAACCGCCACAGCAACAGCAACATTTATGAGAGATGCACCAACTGTGGCCTTAGCCAAAGTCACTGCCAATGTCATGGGTGTTGTCATGTACTTGATGGAAAATACAATGCAGACAACTGTGCGTCCAATCTGACTAGTTAAAGTGGGAATACACTTCCTAAGGAGAGGTTGTATTCACTTCACTAACATTCTTGTCTTTTAGTGATGCAAAGTTGAAGATGAGTCAGAAGCAAGCCTTAAGATTCTCTGATGCCTCCCTGGAAGTTCTATTCTAAGAGGTGAGAGTAAGAGGGATGTTCTCTTTCCCTCAAATGGGAGGAAGTTTGCCAAGACTGATATACACTAAGCCTGGAGAGAGGTGGCAGAGATGGTCAGCTCCAGGAGCATCACCCCCAATACCTGAATCCCATGCAGAAAACACTTCAATGGCCTGTCAAGAGTAGAAAGGATGTCAGGTTTTTGAACAGAAAGTTGTGAGGGAAATCTTCCACCAGGCACAGAAGTTTATAATGCAGGAGGACAGTTAGAAAATATTTTGATTAAGTCAAGCAAGATGACCCACTGATCTGGGGAAGTATAGCATGTTCATTAGTATTATTAGTGAAGACAAGTTGTGCTGATTGAACTATGTGAGTCTGATCATAACTGTTGCTCTGTATGTTCACTTGCTGTGAAATTCATAATTTTAAAAATGTCTATTGACTTGCCTCTTAGCCTTCTCCTGTGGAAACAGTCCCAGGATCTCAAGCATCTCCTTATAACTACAATTTTGCATCCTTGGTATCATCCTGCTGACTCTACGTTGTACACTCTCTATGGCTTTAATGTTCTTTGTATAATAGGGCACCCAAAACTACACACATTACTCTAACTATGGCATAACCATTGCATTGTACAAACTTCATTTTTCTCTTTTAGTCTATGCCCTGTTTCTAAAACCCAAAACGCTACTGGCTTTTTTATAGCTTTATCTGCCCTTACTTGCACTTCCAAGGAATTATGTATTTGAGCTCCTAGGTCTCTCTGTTTATCCACACCCTTTGGTCTCTTTCCATTGAGTGTACGCTTCTGTTCCTTGTTCTTCCTCCCAAAATGTATTACCTTACACTTGCCCACATTAAATTGTCTCTGTCACCTGTCCATCCATTCCACTAATCTGTCTATGTCCTGAATTCTTTGACAATCCACCTCACTATTTGCCAAATCTTCCTACTTTTGTTTTGTTAGCAAATTTCAATATTGTATGTCCTATGCCCAAGTCCAAATCAATTACATGTATATCAGGAACAAAAATGGACCCAGCAGTGGCCCCTGACGTACACCATCTCCACCCTTTTCTACTCCAAACAATTAACCTATTAATCCTAATCCTTTCGAGGGTTTATAGAAGGTATGGCACAGATTCACCAGGATATTGCCTGGTATGAAGTAATACAAATATGAAGACTTGGAATTTTTTTTTGCATTAGAACAACATAGATTATGGAACAATATGATAGAAGTGTTTAAAATTATGAGAGGCTGTATTAGGGTAGATAGAAGCAGACTGGTTCCAGTAGTTGAGGGTACAAGATTGGGGGGGCATAAATACAAGTTGAATATAAGAAATTTAGAAGAGAAGGCAGGAAAAACCTCTTCACACAGAGAGTCGTGAGGCAGTGGAATTCACTTCTCGGGTTAGGGGTTGAGGCAATGCTTGGCAAAAATTACATATTTAAGGAGAAGTGAAAAATTGTGATCAGAGCCTCTGCTATCTCCGTTTTGACTTTCTTCAATAGCCTAGGCTGCATGGAGTTCGGGCACCTTGAACTCTACAAATCTCTTTAACCAATGCCTTTTCTACAGTCATCTCTAACAATTATTCCACATCCATCTCCAGCATATCTCATTCTGATTTCCACAATAATTTAAAATAAAATGCAAAATATTTATTTAATGGGGTAGAAATTGCTCAGAGCGGCGAAACCAACACAGCTCACCGCTCCATAGATTTATACTAACCCCCTAACTCACCACGGTCTTTTCGTCGGCCACTTCCTCGAATAGGAAGCGGAGAAGAGCCCAGCGTCAGTTCAGGTGAAGCCAAGACTCTGGGAGAAGCGAGAGGATTGATCTCTCCCCTTGAACAATCAGATCGCAGCATTTTTGGCAGCTGCCTCTGCAGGTTTGGAATGTTAAACCAGGAAGTGAAAGGTACAACATTTTAAATCAATGTAAAAACAGTAATGATCAGCGAAAAAAGTGGGTAAGAAATAACTGAATTAAATAAAAGAGACACAAGGTAAAAGTAAAAAAAAACGTAATTTTTTTAATTTAAATTTTTTTAAATGACCAAAAACTATTAAAATAAGGAGTAATGAGACTCCATATCTTTAAAAGTTAATTTTTTTGTTGTTTGGCAGTCATTAAGATTTACCGTGCTGTTAAAACTTAGTTTAGATCTGTATTTTTAAGCGTCCCTGTTTGGTGGCGTAATTAGTTACTTTCTGGCTGGGCAGATAAGCAAGTTGACACTTTTTCAATGATTCCTCTTATTGCAGCACGCGATGTCCCTTTAATTCGAAGCTGGGATATCGCCGGCGAACTACTAGGAGCAAATTGCGGATTTCCGTGTTTCACTGCACATGTGAGAATGTCGGAACTTGCTCCTCCATTTCGCCACTAACAGCGGTGAGTGCTGTTGAGCTCTCCGTTATTTCAGGAGCAATTTCTGCCCCAATATATCTGCCACTCTAGTTTTATCATATGCCTCTCTTTTAGTTTTGTTTAACTCTCCACAGAACTCCATCCTTTGATATATTCTCTTTTTGCCTTATAGGAATATATTTATTTTGTACTCTATTCATCTCATATTTGAAGATTCCCCACTGCTGATTTATTGTCCTATTTGCTAACATTTCTGCCCAATTAAGTTGGGCTAATTCACTCCTTATTTTACAGAACTTTGCCATTTCCTAATCTTTGTTTATTATTCTTTTCTATTTTCACATTGAACTTAGTTATGTTGTGATCTCTATTACCCAATTGTTCTCATTTTTCATATCAGTTATTTGTCCTACTTCATTTCCCAGAGCTAAATCAAGAAATGCTTCTTTCCTCATTGGATTCGAAACATACTGATCTAGGAAGCAGCTTTGGATGCATTCTAAAACGCGTTCTCCACTTTTTCCCAGTCTACCTTGGGTTAGTTAGAACAACTGATATTATTGCCCTATTCCTCTTCTGTCTCTATAGGTATCCCACAAGACCCAAGCAGAAGCTTGAAGAAAATACCTCACAACACCTTCCATCTCTCACACCAACCATTGCAAGCACCAGCAGAGCTATAGGATTAGGTAGTGAGCTTGAGCAGAGAACTGAGCGCAAATGAGCAGAAGCAAGCGATGGTGACAGTGGAGAAATAGAACATGCATAGCCGAGGGCTGGAACCTTTCAGGGGCTGTTTATAAAAGAAGGTTGTTATTTGAGCACAATAGTCTCCTGGAGTCATTTCAGTCTGTTCAAAGCTCCCCACAAGGTCTGGTGATGCCCGTGGAGGCATCCACTGGCTGCAACCTGTGCTGTCATGAAGTAAACCTTGTTAGCACTACTGGCTCACTAGACTTCCTCTCTGCACAGATGTTACTGCACTGTCATCCACTTACTTAGGGTCCGCATTCTGGTCTGGCTTTGGTTACAGGGTGGTTTCCCCCTCCACCTTCTTAGTTGTGCAAAGATATACAGCAGACAATGATGATCTTGTCGACTTTGGGAGGGCTGTCTTGTAAGGTTCCCCCTGACCTATTGAGGCCACTTTTTTATGTTAGGTGGGCTCCTGGGAGCTAAAGGAAATTGGCTGTGGCAGTTTGCACGTGCTTGCTGCAGCAATGTGCGGCCAACACTCCCAAAACACTTTTTTTTTCAAATAATTCCCCAAAATTATGTTAGCTCATAGATGATTGATTGTGTATACAACAGCAGTCCTTTAAATTGTAATAGACCCCCTTAAACCCTGAGAACTTGGATACCAGAAACACACAAGTGTTCCTAGCACCTAATGTTGCCAGGGCGCAAATGACGAGAAAAATGTTGGATAATATATTCCTGTCATTTGCAAGTCTTCACAATACATGTGTCTATATTTAGATTGATATCGTTTGTCACTTGTGGTGGAAATCCCAAAATGGCATGGGCAAGTAGGGAGTCTCCTGCCGTCATCCACTGGAATTATCCCGGGGAGCAAGTTTAACTCCAGTGGAAAATCCTTGCCATCAATTGTGAAGGGTTATTTAGTCATGGAGTGCTGGATTCATGTCATGAAAGGACTTTAACAGCTTCTTGCTGAATCTAAAACTGACAAACTCCCCCCTCCCTCCATTCCAGTAAAAGTTGCCTCTAGAACAGACATTCCACCCCAAAGTAAAACACTGCCATGCCAATATTTTTCCAAAGTTTTTTTCCCATATTTGTGCCAGGTATGGATTAAGTACATATCTTGCATTAGCGCTGAGATTGTAAAATTGAGCCTCAATGAGCAAATTAGTGATGAAGAAACATTCAGCTAAAATCTATGAAATCTAGAATGCAGAATGGTTTGGTTCATGTGGGAACTACTGTGACTTATATCAAAAGTATCTGAATAATATATTTTTGCAAATAAAATACCAAAACAGGTAGAGCAGGATGAAAATATCTTTCTTTAAATTAGTCATTCTTTGACACACCCAAGGTTGGTTAAGCCAACTAATGAAAGAAAATGCCTTAAATGCAGTTTTTTTTTCAACAACAAGCCTGGAGCATTAATCAACAAAGAAATGGTATGTGGAAGATCCACATTAATGAAAATAAACACTGTGATAGCATAAACAGTTACTTTGTGAGAACTGAATGGTGTATTGACTTGAACACTGTCATTTCAACTTTGAAACCTGCTCCTCTATCTTATAGTTATAAGTGAAATGAGTTTGCGCAGTCTCAACCCAGTTCCTGCTAGGCCTTAGCTCAGAGGACAAAACTGCCAATAATTTGGAACAAGTTGTCATTCTGTTATTAGTCTCACTTAAAAAGGCTACAAGGGTAGCTGGAGTAGGAAACATAAAGGTCACACTGGTGTGGTATGAAGGTTGCTTTTGAGGTTGGATAAGGTATATATGTGGGGAAGTGCAGAAGTGCCTCGTAGATCTGAGAGGGTAAAAGGCAGGATGGGAACAGAGGAACATAACACTATGTGTGTCTGAACACAAAGAGTACTCTAGTCTGGAAAAACAAATGATCATTCTCCTTTATTTTCAGGTTTCTGTCAAATGTTATGGGCTATCTATACCAAAGCAATAATTGCTTTAATTTTTCATTAAAGACAAAGCTGCTTTTGCAAACTCTGGATCGCTTGAGGATTTTACATCATGGCAATAATACTTGATGAATGCATAGACGGTATTTTAACTTACAACTTTGTAGATATCTTTGAGGTTTTTTTTTCATGCTCCCTTAGCCACCTGGTTTCTCTTTGCTTTCAAGTTAGATACCTAAAGGTTCAATCCCAATGGGTAATGGATAGCTGTTTGGATTTTCTGATGGAACTAGTCCTTTTTTGGTTTAAAAACAAAGTGCTTTATATACTTAAATATAGTTCCACCTTATTTGCCACAGGAATAGCAAGTTAGGTGCAACTCAGGCAAGCTTGGAACTTGGAACAGGGTCAATCTGGCTGGTTGCCAGGTAGGAAACAGAATAAAAAATTATAATGAGGTCCTGCCGTTAAATTCAGCAGGACCTCCGCATCCGGGGGATTTCCAAGTTTTCCCCCGCTCCCTCCCCGGAAATATCGGGGCCTTTAACTATGGAAACGCTTCAGAGCTCCAAACAGGATCAATCTCTAAGTTGTTTCATTGCTTTTCTACCACATTTGTGCTTCAACCTTAGCATCGCTGCAAAAGGATTTCTGCTTTGCTGTAATGGAAAGGTGACAGTACACCACCTGAGCCAAGTCCTAGTCCAACTCCAAACAGGAGTGGTTTGAGACCTCCTGGAGGAGACACAACACTGCTTGGAATTGACATCGCATTGAGTCTAACTCCAGTGCACTGCCAAAATGGGTTTAAAAAGTGCTTGACTGATCTGCTGAAGCTCCTGGGAACGTTTTAAACTTACTTATTTAAATGTAATGAGAGTGTGGATGAGAGCTCCTTCCTGACTAGGAGAATTCTAATCAGAGCCTAGCAGGAGCCAGGCATTGTAAAAAATGTATTGCCTGGCACCCTAAACTGGCAAAGTATTCTTCATTTTTTAGTATCCTCTGAATGCAGCTATCCAAGGAATTACTCTTGAGAATTTCTGCCAGTGATACATTTAATAAAATCTGATTTGACCGTTTTGTTAAACACTGGCACATAGTCAACATTCAAAGCTACAATTTATGTAATTGTTGTTTTAATTAAGGATGTGAAAAAGTAGAGTGGCTCTTTTGTCATTAACTGAAACTGATGCACTGAGAAAAAAGAAAATGACTTAACAAACTCACACGAACATCTTTGGTGCAATTTTAAAGGGGGTGGAGATACACAAATCTTTGAAGGTGGCAGGACAAGTTGAGAAGGCTGTTAAAAAAGCATATGAGATCCTGGGCTTTATTAATAGAGGCAAAGAGTACAAAAGAAAGAAGTTATGCTAAACCTTTATAAAACACTGGTTAGGCCTCAGCTGGCATATTGTGTTCAATTCTGGGCACCACACTTTAGGAAGGATGTCAAGACCTTAGAGAGGGTGCAGAAGAGATTTACTAGAATGGTACCAGGAGTGAGGGAGAGACTGGAGAAGCCGGGGTTGTTCTCCTTGGAACAGAGATGTTTAAGGGGAGATTTGATAGAAGTGTTCAAAATTATGAATGGTTTTGATAGAATAAATAGGGAGAAATTGTTTCTAGTGGCAGAAGGGTCAGTAATCAGAGTAACCAGATTTAAGGTGATCGGCAAAAGAGCCAGAGGAAACAATTTTTTACGCAGCGAGTTGTAATGATCTGAAACGTTCTGCCTGAAAGGGTGGTGGAAACAGATTCAATAGTAACTTTCAAAAGGGAATTGGATATATACTTGAAGAGAAAAAATTTACAGGGCTTTGGGGAAAGAGATGGGGAATGGGACTAATTGGATAGCTCATTCAAAGAGCCGGCACAGGCACGATGGGCCGAATGGCCTCCTCCTATGCTGTACCTACTATGATCTGAATATCAATCTGAAGTTGTTAAATCATATTAGAAAATGATGCTAATTTCTTGTGAAATAACTCTGTGGAAAAGATAAAGAAACAAATTTAAATACTAGAGTTTTACAACTGAGGCATTACTATGAACAGTTTATTAGTTATTACAATACTAATGGGAAAATACATTTTGGTAGTTGGTTAACTTTCCTCAACTAAGACTTCCGAATGAATGGCACACATAACACTAAAGTAACATTTTTGGGATTTTCTATCATTGATTTTATCAAGTTAGCAGAAATTTTGGTTTGTGTACATGAACTTATTAGGACCAAGAATGGAAGAGAACCGTTACAGTTCATTTTATCAGTGGCCCATATCACAGCTGTGACTTCTATCATGAAGCCTACAGTTAGATTCCAAGTAACTGTTCTGGGTACGAAAAGTGCGCTAGCCATTTACTGCAAAAGATCTAAGATTTCATGAATTGAATGTATAAGCTTTGAATGGTTTTCTTTTTCCTCAATGCGTTATATTTAATGTTTTCAGAAGGGTTCAGCCGAAATGATTGCTAACAATCCTAGCCAGAACTGGTATTTCTAGTATTCAAAGTGCAAAGGTCACTTTTAGCAACGCAGATTCACCTAAAGATCTTTTTCAGTGCAAGAATGTTAGCTGTTAAGAAATGAATAACAGTTGCTAAGACAATCTGACACAGAATGGCTCTGATCCATGAATCCATTAGTTATTTAAACAGACGGTGTTTCTGTTCTTCTGGACAATCCTGCAGTACTTAACTTTTTCCAAGACTTCTGCACAGACATTTGATCATATTTGCTCATGTAAAACCAGAACATTACCTATGTAGGATACAGGTAAAGGAAAAAGAAATGATATTGTTGGATAAATGTCAATATGTGGCTTTCAAAAAGAAAAAAAAATCCCTCTACATTCATTAGAATCATTCAGATGTGTGTAGGTGGTATGGAAGTAAATTTAAGCCTGGTTTTAGGTTCATTGTGAATGGATTAATTTTGGAGAGGTAAACGTGTGGGAGAAAAGCCTTCCTTAAGTCAAAGAGAGAAAAAGATAAAAGAGGCTCAAAACGACTTAGATAAATAGGTAAAAGCCTGTATCACATTGCAAATCTCCTGCTGTGATGATCTAGTAAAATAGATATATGATGGGAGAAGAGAGAAAGATTGGTTTATGGCATATTGAACCAGGTGACGTTGAAAAGCTAGCTCAAGCTGGTCACAATATGTATCCCCAGTACATTGTACTGCCACATAATCTGAAATATTTAATGCACTTTCCAAGATTCCTGAGTTGTCCTGTGTTATATACTATGACCTTCAGGTATCACCAAGGAGATAAATCATTTTAGTATGCAGCTTCTGCCTGTCACTGCCAACATGACTCAAGTGGTCAAAGAACCTGGCATTGCACTGGCAAAAGCATCTTGGTCTTGATCTGGTTGCGTCAATGATTTAATCGATTTAAAGTGCAATAACCTGAGTCTTGACGGGATGAAAACTGGCCTTTGTGGACAGTTTCAGACAGTGACCGACCTTTGAAGATATGAGGCCCAGCTGCTGAATGGACTGTGGGATGTTAGGAGATGAAAAAATAAAACATTTAAACATGAAAAAATTAGACATTTAGCCTCATTTTAGTAGAACAGCTTTGGTTGGATTCGATATCATTGTAGTTGGCACATATGCAATCGTACTCAATAGTTGGTGCTAGGCTTAAAAATAACAGTGAACCACTGGAGATACTGTAAAATGGGAAATTTACACAGAACTAAATTTTAATTGGAAGAAACTTGGGGTAATTTCACATGCATGCCAGTGTAACAATGGAAAACAGGCTTCAAATGGGTTTTTGTGACCAACAAGTAGTGACAGCGGGGGTCATTTTGACATTGGGCGATAATGTAGAACGGGCAATAGTGAATCGGCAGGCCGTTTACATCTCTATCGATTTTGATTTATATTGACTTCAATAGAATCATGTAAAATGGGCTGCCGATTCACTATCACCCATTTTACACTATCGTACAAAATCAAAATTATCCCAATCATTTGTAAAAAAAAAAGTCCAAGTGAAAATAACCCAAAGTCATAACTAGATTCTTCCCAAAAATTAAAATTACTCCTAAGAACATATCATGCATTCTTTATCCAAATGAGGTAATTTATCTACTGGTTGTTATTTCTAACTTAAATAATTGACGTTTCCATTTTTTTTCAGTAAATGGTTTAAAGCTTTACCTCTCCAGTAAACTTACAAAATCCTTTAAAGTTATTTTAGTACAAAAATTCTTACGAATGAACACAAATGTTTTAGAAGAGCAGACACACTGCCGCTTCCATAACTCATTAATTTTTTCCTGCAGTTCAAAAAGTGTCTTCCCCATTTTTCAAACTGCAATTGTTTTTTTAAAAAATTGCATAGTAGCATCCATCTATCACCTAAAGTTAACAAAGCAGTAATTTGATATATGACAAATATTACAAGCTAAATGGCTGATGCCCATTATTGATGGGGTTTGCTTGCTATTGATAGGAGACTGTCACTGAAGGATTGCTGTGCAAACAGAATGGCTAGAAACTTGCACGCAACAGTCTGTCACCATGTGTGTGAAAGGAGGCATTACCTGAGAAAACTGTCTGTTATCTCAAGGCGTAAGCTGCTGCCACTGCTATTAATGCACAACAAAAACCTGTCATGGTATCTTGGTATGCCACAATAACTTGATGGTGGTTTACCCTCCCTGTACCTCATTCCTCTTTACGGATCAGCTGAGACCAAGCAGCAAGCCTTGCTTTGGAAGCTATGATGCAGGCTCTTTATAACAAACTAGCGACAATGAGCAGCAAACTGGTCTGTGACTTTTGTAACAAACAGCTAAGCAATTTTAATCCAAAAAAGACACAATGAATTTCAACCTGAACAGCATTTGATTAATTCTCTGTCACAATAAGAATTAACTTTTTTTTTACTTGTTCAAAGGTAAACATAGCTAATCTGATGTAATTGTTTTGTTTTCTAGTAAGGTAAAGGTTTATGCCTATTCTACAACTTCAGCCATGTACAAAAAATAAGGTACCTAACTGTACTTTCACTAATCTATATTAATAAATCATACACTACATATTAACAGCTAAACTAATTCATTGCCATAATATTGCTTTGGGAAACTGGTAAACAACTTCTTTTTGAACTTTATAGCTGATGTATATGTGCTGTCTCTGTTTGTGATAAGTAGGCTTATAGGCTGATTTAGCTTCTCCTTGAAGCCATTTGTTTGCCAAACATTTAATTGGAAAGATGGTATGCTTCATTTAAATACAATATATTAAAAGGTACAATCCAGCTTCCATGATGGCCAGCTGGGTAAAGGCACCGCCCAATACAGTACAGAGCTTTTTTTTTATTCGTTCACGGGATGTGGGCGTCGCTGGCAAGGCCGGCATTTATTGCCAATCCCTAATTGCCCTCGAGAAGGTGGTGGTGAGCCGCCTTCTTGAACCGCTGCAGTCCGTGTGGTGACGGTTCTCCCACAGTGCTGTTAGGAAGGGAGTTCCAGGATTTTGACCCAGCGACAATGAAGGAACGGCGATATATTTCCAAGTCGGGATGGTGTGTGACTTGGAGGGGAACGTGCAGGTGGTGTTGTTCCCATGCGCCTGCTGCCCTTGTCCTTCTAGGTGGTAGAGGTCGCGGGTTTGGGAGGTGCTGTCGAAGAAGCCTTGGTGAGTTGCTGCAGTGCATCCTGTGGATGGTGCACACTGCAGCCACAGTGCGCCGGTGGTGAAGGGAGTGAATGTTTAGGGTGGTGGATGGGGTGCCAATCAAGCGGGCTGCTTTATCTTGGATGGTGTCGAGCTTCTTGAGTGTTGTTGGAGCTGCACTCATCCAGGCAAGTGGAGAGTATTCCATCACACTCCTGACTTGTGCCTTGTAGATGGTGGAAAGGCTTTGGGGAGTCAGGAGGTGAGTCACTCGCCGCAGAATACCCAGCCTCTGACCTGCTCTCGTAGCCACAGTATTTATATGGCTGGTCCAGTTAAGTTTCTGGTCAATGGTGACCCCCAGGATGTTGATGGTGGGGGATTCGGCGATGGTAATGCCGTTGAATGTCATGGGGAGGTGGTTAGACTCTCTCTTATTGGAGATGGTCATTGCCTGGCACTTATCTGGCGCGAATGTTACTTGCCACTTATCAGCCCAAGCCTGGATGTTGTCCAGGTCTTGCTGCATGTGGGCTCGGACTGCTTCATTATCTGAGGGGTTGCGAATGGAACTGAACACTGTGCAGTCATCAGCGAACATCCCCATTTCTGACCTTATGATGGAGGGAAGGTCATTGATGAAGCAGCTGAAGATGGTTGGGCCAAGGACACTGCCCTGAGGAACTCCTGCAGCAATGCCCTGGGGCTGAGATGATTGGCCTCCAACAACCACCACCATCTTCCTTTGTGCTAGGTATGACTCCAGCCACTGGAGAGTTTTCCCCCTGATTCCCATTGACTTCAATTTTACTAGGGCTCCTTGGTGCCACACTCGGTCAAATGCTGCCTTGATGTCAAGGGCAGTTACTCTCACCTCACCTTTGGAATTCAGCTCTTTTGTCCATGTTTGGACCAAGGCTGTAATGAGGTCTGGAGCCGAGTGGTCCTGGCGGAACCCAAACTGAGCATCGGTGAGCAGGTTATTGGTGAGTAAGTGCCGCTTGATAGCACTGTCGACGACACCTTCCATCACTTTGCTGATGATTGAGAGTAGACTGATGGGGCGGTAATTGGCCGGATTGGATTTGTCCTGCTTTTTGTGGACAGGACATACCTGGGCAATTTTCCACATTGTCGGGTGGATGCCAGTGTTGTAGCTGTACTGGAACAGCTTGGCTAGAGGCGCAGCTAGTTCTGGAGCACAAGTCTTCAGCACTACAGCTGGGATGTTGTCAGGGCCCATAGCCTTTGCTGTATCCAGTGCACTCAGCCGTTTCTTGATATCACGTGGAGTGAATCGAATTGGCCGAAGACTGGCTTCCGTGATGGTGGGGATATCGGGAGGAGGCTGAGATGGATTATCCACTCGGCACTTCTGGCTGAAGATGGTTGCAAACGCTTCAGCCTTGTCTTTTGCACTCACGTGCTGGACTCCGCCATCATTGAGAATGGGGATGTTTGCAGAGCCTCCTCCTCCCGTTAGTTGTTTAATTGTCCACCACCATTCACGACTGGATGTGGCAGGACTGCAGAGCTTTGACCTGATCCGTTGGTTGTGGAATCGCTTCGCTCTGTCTATGGCATGTTGCTTCCGCTGTTTAGCATGCATGTAGTCCTGAGTTGTAGCTTCACCAGGTTGGCACCTCATTTTTAGGTACGCCTGGTGCTGCTCCTGGCATGCTCTTCTACACTCCTCATTGAACCAGGGTTGATCCCCTGGCTTGTTGGTAATGGTAGAGTGAGGAATATGCCGGGCCATGAGGTTACAGATTGTGCTGGAATACAATTTTGCTGCTGCTGATGGCCCACAGCGCCTCATGGATGCCCAGTTTTGAGCTGCTGGATCTGTTCTGAATCTATCCCATTTAGCACGGTAGTAGTGCCACACAACACGTTGGATGGTGTCCTCTGTGCGAAGACGGGATTTCATCTCCACGAGGACTGTGCGGTGGTCACTCCTACCAATACTGTCATGGACAGATGCATTTGAGACAGATTGGTGAGGACGAGGTCAAGTAAGTTTTTCCCTCGTGTTGGTTCGCTCACCACCTGCCGCAGGCCCAGTCTAGCAGCTATGTCCTTCAGTAGTGGTGCTACCGAGCCACTCTTGGTGATGGACATTGAAGTCCCCCACCCAGAGTACATTTTGTGCCCTTGCTACCCTCAGTGCTTCCTCCAAGTGGTGTTCAACATGGAGGAGGACTGATTCATCAGCTGAGGGAGGACGGTAGGTGGTAATCAGCAGGAGGTTTCCTTGCCCATGTTTGACCTGAAGTCATGAGATTTCATGGGGTCCAGAGTCAACGTTGAGGACTCCCAGGGCCACTCCCTCCTGACTGTATATCACTGTACCGCCACCTCTGGTGGGTCTGTCCTGCCGGTGGGACAGGACATACCCAGGGATGGTGATGGAAGAGTCTGGGACGTTGGCTGAAAGATATGATTCTGTGAGTATGGCTATGTCAGGCTGTTGCTTGACTAGTCTGTGGGACAGCTCTCCCAATTTTGGCACAAGTCCCCAGATGTTAGTAAGGAGGACCTTGCAGGGTCGACTGGGCTTGGTGTTTTGCCGTTGTCGTGTCCGGTGCCTAGTGGTCCGATGCCGGGTGGTCCGTCCGGTTTTATTCTTATTATGACTTTTCGTAGCGAGATTTTACAACTGAGTGGCTTGCTTGGCCATTTCAGAGGGCAATTAAGAATCAACCACATTGCTGTGGGTCTGGAGTCACATATAGGCCAGACCGGGTAAGGGCGGCAGGCTTCCTTCCCTAAAGGACATTAGTGAACCAGATGGGTTTTGAACTCATGACTCTGGATTTTAGTCCAGGCCTCTGGATTACTAGCCCAGTAACATAACCACTATGCTACCGTACCCGGATACTTCATGTTTGTCTCCTGCTTTTTGGTGAGCTAAATGATCTGACAGATCAGTAGTTGGAGGCTACAATTGACCCAGCAATGTTGGGTTCGGAAGAGGAGGGGAAAACTCAGCCCAAGTTCCCACTGCTGATTTTCTATGTACTGCTAGAAAGTGTGTGAATCTGGAAATTAGGTAGGAATCAGTTCGGGCTCAGCTACGATGGTTTCCAAGGTCCAGTATATTGGTGACTAGGCTGTCACTGTCCAAACTCGCATGTGAAAAATATCCACTGGGGTGCAAGCGGGAATCACATACTGGCAAGAGTCTGGACCTTCAGGACAGATGGGGAGAAGGGAAAGGAAGAAAACTGAGGAGAAAGCACACACCAGCTTTAAAATGATTGTCTATTCTTATGAGATGTAAGAACATATCATGAATAAAATGTGGGCCCCAAAAATCTGCGGGCATTCTGGACTTGCCCCATGTCGGGTCCCGGCCTTGCGCTGAAGTTTCTAGTATGGTCTTATGCGGGGGGGGGGGGGGGGGGGTTTCTGCCCACCCATTACAAGGTCATCGACATAAAGGGGATGGGCTGGGGCGGGTCACCAAATGTCGAAGTTCCAGTGCACCATCCCTTTTTTGGGACTCTTGTGTATGGTTGGTGCAGGTATGCCTGGTGAGAAGGGATGAAGGAGGCGGTTGTGAGGCCCATCTGGGATCGTAGTCTGGCCCCATGAAGATCTGGCCAGCCAATTTTTTTTAAAGTTTCAGATCTGCCCCTTTGTAAGAGGGCTCAGAGGAGCACTTACATGATTCTTCCTGAGGGGGTAACCACTCTCCCCAGCCCAGGACTCTTTGACCAGACTTTCAAAACTCTTTGTGGAAACGGATGTTCCAGTTGTGCCTCAGCCTGCTGAAGGCATGTAAATCTTGGGACCGCTTCGTGACGCAGTGAAATTTGGCAAAGTCAATGGTGGAGGTCCAGGGAAGGAGCCTGGACACACCACCCTGTGGATTTTCAGGGCCATGGTTAATTGTGTAAAACATGTGGATGAAAATTAAGCAAAGGCCTATATTCTACTCACAATATTTTTCCTTTTCAAAGATCATATACATTCTAATGTCTGAGCAACTGGTGATTTAAAGTAAAGGAATAATATTTTGAATGTCATTTTAAATGATAATTCAGAAACATTTACAAATGCATTTTGAAATTTGTTACACAATCTGGTAAATTAAACCATTGTCCTTGAATAGCTACACACCATATAATTTAAAATATTTCTGGTTAATATATAACCACAGACAATGAAAAGGATCTAAATAGTAGATATAGTAGAATTACCTTCAGTGGAAAGGGTATTGCTGAAGAAATTAGAAGTACCAATAAAAAAAAGTTTAAAATGTTATATTTTTGTTTTAGTCTGTGATTTCTCTACTTTTTTAAATTTACAAGTATTCCCACTGTGTCGTCTATTAAAGTGTCATGTTAATGAGGAACTGAGTGAAACTGTGTGATGCAATCCATTAGCACACTGTCATTTCACCACTGGAATCTGTGCTTGAAGTTCAACCCACCCCGAAAGAACAAAAGTTTTCTCTTTGTACCAGATGTAGCGCTCCTCTGTGAAATGAGCTGGAGAACTCTCAACTCAGTTACTTGTGTCCATTACAAGAAACAGTTCATAATTCAGCACTATCATAAAATGTATAAATCACACCTGCGTATAAGTTCTTCTCCCTCACTGGCGTGTTGAGAAAATGATTTCTAAATTTGCATACAAGTTACAACCTCATTTTCTTAGAGTACAAAATATACTGTTTTAAAAATTTGCCTGCAGCAGAGAATATGTTTCATATCCTTTGCTGCATTATTTGCTTCTGTGGCATTCGGTCACGTCCCTCTCTCTTTTGAGTTACCTAATCTTTATTTTCTGCAATCGCATTTTCTTGATTTCTCTATTCATCCACCCACTGGGGCAAAAATTCCTCTTGGATGGTATCAGCCGCCTGTTACACTGCACGCCTGATAGTCGACTGCCCATTTTACTGCATGCCTAATAGTTGGCCGCCTGTTATATTGTACACCTGATAGTTGGCCGCCTGTTATATTGTACACCTGATAGTTGGCCGCCTGTTATATTGTACGCCTGATAGTCGGCCGCCTGTTATATTGTACGCCCGATAGTCGGCCGCCTGTTATACTGCGCCCCCGACAGTCGGCCGCTCGTTACACTGCGCCCCCGACAGTCGGCCGCCCGTTACACTGCGCCCCCGACAGTCGGCCGCCCGTTACACTGCGCCCCCGACAGTCGGCCGCCCGTTACACTGCGCCCCCCGACAGTCGGCCGCCCGTTACACTGCGCCCCCCGACAGTTGGCCGCCCGTTATACTGCGCCCCCGACAGTCGGCCGCTCGTTACACTGCGCCCCCGACAGTCGGCCGCCCGTTACACTGCGCCCCCGACAGTCGGCCGCCCGTTACACTGCGCCCCCGACAGTCGGCCGCCCGTTACACTGCGCCCCCCGACAGTCGGCCGCCCGTTACACTGCGCCCCCGACAGTCGGCCGCCCGTTACACTGCGCCCCCCGACAGTCGGCCGCCCGTTACACTGCGCCCCCGACAGTCGGCCGCCCGTTACACTGCGCCCCCCGACAGTCGGCCGCCCGTTACACTGCGCCCCCGACAGTCGGCCGCCTGTTACACTGCGCCCCCGACAGTCGGCCGCCCGTTGTACTGCACGCCCGAGTCAGTCCCCTGTAATACTGCACGCCCGAGTCAGTCCCATTGACTTCAATAGAACTGAATATCAAGCAGGGCATACAATAGGTGGCCCATCAGATTTCGCCTGTTCAGCATCCTCAACCAAGTCAAATTTCACCCCCTATAGTCTTTACTTTTCATTCTCTTTACCTGCCTTTTTCTTCGAGTCTAGCTCAGTAATTACTGTTGGGCACACAGTGGATGAACACTTCATTCTTTTGCCCTCGATTTTAGTAGAACCATTCATCCATTTAAAATAGGAGTAGCTTGCATTAAAATAGCACACACAGCAACATCATATACTTTAAGTGTTTGTT
The DNA here is from genome assembly GCF_035084215.1 of Heptranchias perlo. NCBI lineage: Eukaryota > Metazoa > Chordata > Chondrichthyes > Hexanchiformes > Hexanchidae > Heptranchias > Heptranchias perlo. The sequence goes on along the minus strand of NC_090334.1, from coordinate 36,220,143 downwards.
TGCTCATATTGCCAACAGTAATGTCTATGCTCTATCTTTTCTCTTTCTTATTTCTTTTCTTACCACCACTTTTCTTTGCCCTTCTTTGCTCTTGCTCTCACTCTCATCCTTTTAAGAGGAATCAGACTTATGTGACAAAGAATGCTGACCAGATTCACCGGGACAACTCCTGCATAACCAGCACTGATCAGAATACAAGTCACACTGGTGTAACAAGTCATTCCCTAAACTTGAGAATGATGAAAATATATTTAAGTGTGTGCTTAATACCCATAGATCTATGGCAATTTCAGCTAAACTGGAAGCTTCATTACCAGAGACCGTAAGGATGGTCGGTGTAGGAAATCAAAATTAATGTGAAGCTGGGTGAGTCAGTCTGCAATCCCATGCATTCTAAACCTGACTTGGGAATGCTTGATGGTGATACTGAAGTGGCAAACCCAAAAGTGGTGCAGCATTGCAATGGCCTCACAATGATGGACACAACAGTAAAATTTAATAACATAATCTCACTGGGTTGTATAGATCTGTAATCAATAGCACAAGGAAATAAAGAAAAATAAATGCTGCACCTTTTGCTACAAGTTTAAGATTTATAATAATTCTCTTTTTCATAAAGAAAGGTCCTTAACTTCCTGCCATTAGTTTGCCTTTATGAGTATATCAGGTAAAGGGGATTTTTTCTTCAAAGGACAGCTGATATTGAGATGGAATTCTCGAGATTTGAATAAAACCATGATCAAATTCGTTGGCTTAAAACTTTTATTGCCAATTATGGTTCACAAAAATTCACTAGAAGGAAATATGAATTGTGGTTATAAACATCATAGTTTAGTTTAGCCTACGATGCAACCGTGAACTTCCAGCTGAGTGGGGGGGGGGGGTGGGGAGGGGCATTTGTGATACCTTTAAAACTTCAGGGCATGAGATGTCCCATAAATCAGTTTAAAGGAGACATACTTCAAATTTCAGGTCTAATAATGGTATGCTGAACTGTAATTGGCTTTTCTGCACATTGGTTTGTCACACCAAGCAGCTAACTGAAAGCTGATCACTCTCATGAGAACAATATGAGGCAAGCACTTTACTGCTTTGCAGAAGTCGCAATAGCGAGGAAAAAATGAAACTATACAGTTATCCAGAAAAGTGAATTACATAGTAAATAAAGTGAATGTAAAATAAGATACATAACAAGACCACGAATGACAGCTGAATCTGGAAACTCTGTGTAAGATGGGTTATTTTAAAGAATGGTGTTCCTTATATTTTTCTGTGAATGCTTTTTTTTAAAACTTATTTTACAGAATAGAGTAAAACCTTTCTAAAATAATCAATTATGACACAATTTCTAATACCAGCTGCTTCAATCGTTCCATGGATTATTTTTTAATTACACGTTATTATTAACGGATAAACTTTCCTTCATCATTCCAATCTTTACAGAAGTTTAGTTTATTCTACATTAGATTGTTATGAATTCAAATACAGTGCTCCAAGTTGGCAAAAACAAAATTGAAGAATTCCCATTATATTCACCCCAGAATGTAGGTGTTACTGTCTCATTAATAGTTAATGATATTTCCACTATAACTAAAAGCAATTATTGCAATTTAAAAATCTGGCCATAATGAGGATTCATATTTATTCAATATTTAAATTTTGGATGGTAAATGCATGTAATGTAAAGGCAATAATTAAGTTGAAGGTGTGTCAATATTAGAACATTTATCCGCTTAGTCTGTTTTAATTTTTGGCTCCACCACACAATGCAGTTGTTATGGGGGATTTGATAGTCAGGGGAATAGACAGGCATTTCTGCAACCGCGGACGTGAGCCCCACATGGTGTGTTGCCTCCCCGGTGCCAGGGTAAAGGACATCACTGAGAGGGTGCGAACATTTTGAGGGGGGAAGGTGAACAGCCAGAAGTCATGGTCCATGTGGAAACCAAAGATATAGGAAGGAAAAGGGTCGAGGTCCTGCAGTCAGAGTTTCAGGAGCTAGGGAGGAAGTTAAAAAGCAGGACCTCAAAGATAGTAATCTCTGCATTACTCCCTGTGCCACGCGCTAGAGAGTATAGGAATAGTAGGATAAAGCAGGTTAATGCACGGCTGCAGCAATGGTGCAGGAGGGAGGGCTTCAAATTCCTGGGACATTGGGACCAGTTCTGGGACAGGAGGGATCTGTTCAAGATGGACGGGTTGCACTTCAACAGAGTTGGGATCAATGTTCTCGCGGGAGGTTAACTGGTGCTGTGGGGGAGGGTTTAAACTAATTTGGCAGGGAGATGGGCACCAGGATGAAACATTAGAGAGGAGAAGCAAGGTGCACAGAGGACTGGGAGGGGTAGGTAACACTACCGTAAAGAACAGTTCAGAAATAGAAGGGATCAGACAGGGGGCAAATGCGAGGCAGTCTAAGATGAGTTTAGAGTGCATGTGCGTCAATGCACGGAGCATGGTAAATAAGGTTGGTGAGCTGCAGGCTCAAGTCGCCACATGGGACTATGATATAGTGGCAATAACAGAGACCTGGCTCAAAGAAGGGGAAGATTGGGTACTTAATTTCTTGGCGACAAGGTATTCAGGAAAGATAGGGGAGGAAAGAAAGGGGAGGGTGGCAGTATTGATCAAAGAAACTATTTTAGCACTGGAAAGGGATGATGTAGTTGAGGCATCAAAGACAGAATCGATTTGGTTGGAATTAAGGAGCAAGAGAGGAGCTATTATGCTACTGACAGTGTACTATAGGCCACCAAATAGTGAGAAAGAGATAGAGGAGAACATTTGCAAGCAAATTACAGAAAGATGCAAGAACTATAGAGTAGTGATAATGGGGGACTTGAATTATCCCAATATAGACTGGGACAGTTACAGTGTAAAGGGCAAAGAGAGGGAGGAATTCCTGAAATGTGTTCAACAGAACTTTCTGAAACAGTGTGTGTCTGGCCCAACCAGGAAGGAAACAGTGTTGGATCTAGTTCTGGGGAATGAAGCTGGAGTATTAGGTTTCAGTGGGGGAGCATTGGGGAACAGTGATCATATCATCATTAGGTTTAGAATAGTTATGGAAAAAGACAAGGAACAATCAAATGTGAAAATGCTTAACTGGAGGAGGGCAAATTTCAGTGAGTTAAAAAGGGATCTTGCCCAGGTGGATTGGAATCAAAAATTGGTAGACAAAACAGTAATTGAACAATGGGAGGCCTTCAAGGAGGAGTTGGTTCGGGTCGAGAGTAGACACATCCCTACAAGGAGGAAAGGAAGGGCATCCAAAGCTAAAGCTCCCTGGATGACTAAAGATATAGAGATTAAAATGAAACAGAAAAAGGAGGCTTATGACAAATGTAAGGTTCATAATACAGTGGAGAATCAGGCTGAATATGGAAAGTACAGAGGAGATCTAAAAAAGGAAATGAGAGGCAATGAGAGAGTATGAGAACAGATTAACGGTTAACATAAAAGGGAACCCAAAAGTCTTTCATAAACATATAAATTGTAAAAGGGTAGTCAAAGGAAGCGTGGGACCATTTAGGGACAAAAAAGGAGATCTTCTTGTGGAGGCAGAGGGTATGGCTGAGGCACTAAACGAATACTTTACATCCGTCTTTTTTAAAAATTCGTTCATGGGATGTGGGCGTCGCTGGCGAGTCCGGCATTTATTGCCCATCCCTGAGAAGGTGGTGGTGAGCCGCCTTCAGTAGAGAATAGGATGCTGCCATTGTAGCAGTAAAGGAGGAGGTAGTAGCGATATTGGATAGGATAAAAATAGATAAAGAGGAGGTACTAAAAAGATTGGCAGTACTCAAAGTAGAAAAGTCATCCGGTCCAGACGGGATGCATCCTAGGTTACTGAGGGAAGTAAGGGTGGATATTGCGGAGGCTCTGGCCACATCTTCCAGTTCTCCTTAGATATGGGGGTGGTGCCGGAGGAATGGAGGATTGCAAATGTTACACCCCTGTTCATGGAGGGGAAACTTTTAGAGACAATAATCCGGGACAAAATAAATTAATAAATTAAAATCAGCATGGATTTGTTACAGGAAAATTGTGTTTGACTAACTTGATTGTGTTCTTTGATGAAGTACGGAGAGGGTTGATGAGGGTAAAGCAGTTGATGTTTACATGGACTTTCCAAAGGCATTTGATAAAGTACCACATAATAGACTTGTTAGAAAAATTAAAGCCCATGGGATTAAAGGGACAGTGGCAGTGTGGATACAAAATTGGCTAAGGGACAGAAAGCAGAGAGTAGTGGGGAATGGTTGTTTTTCAGACTGGAGGGAAGCATTCAGTGGTGTTTCCCAGGGGTCAGTATTAGGACCACTGCTCTTTTTAATATATATTAATGACCTAGACTTGGGTATTGAAGGTATAATTTCAAAGCTTGCAGATGAAATGAAACTCGGAAATGTAGTAAACAGTGTGGAGGATAGTAACAAACTTCAGGAGGACACAGACAGATTGGTGAAATGGGCAGACACATGGCAGATGAAATTTAATGCAGAGAAGTGTGAAGTGATGCATTTTTGTGGGAAGAATGTGGAGAGGCAATATAAACTAAATGGTACAATTTTAAAGGGGGTGCAGGAACAGAGAGACCTGGGGGTGCACATACACAAATCTTTGAAGGTGGCAGAACAAGTTGAGAAGGCTGTTGAAAAAGCATATGGGATCCTGGACTTTATTAATAGAGGCATAGAGTACAAAAGCAAGGAAGTTATGTTAAACCTTAATAAAACACTGGTTAGGCCTCTGCTGGAGTATTGTGTTCAATTCTGGTCACCACACTTTAGGAAGGATGTCAAGGCCTTAGAGAGGGTGCAGAAGAGATTTACTAGAACAATGCCAGGAATGAGGGACTTCCGTTATGTGGAGAGACTGGAGAAGCCGGGGTTGTTCTCCTTAGAAAAGAGACGGTTAAGGGGAGATTTGATAGAGGTGTTCAAAATCATGAATGATTTTGACAGAGTAAATAAGGAGAAACTGCTTCCAGTGGCAGAAGGATCAGTAAATAGAGGACACAGATTTAAGGTGATTGGCAAAAGAGCCAGAGGCGACATGAGGAAACATTTTTTAAGCAGCATCTGGAATGCACTGCCTGAAAGGGTGATGGAAGCAGATTCAATAATAACTTTCAAAAGGGAACTGGATAAATACTTAAAGGGAAAAATTTACAGGGCTATGGGGAAAGAGGAGGGGAATGGGACTAATTGGCTAGCGCTTTCAAACAGCCGGCACAGGCACGATGGGCCGAATGGCTTCCTCCTATGCGATACCTACTATGATAACAAAATATTGCCATGGTGAAACACTAATACATGCATATCTTCTCATTCACTGTTGCCTAACTGACCATTAGCTGCATCTAATCTTGTGAATGTGTGTGACTTTAACAAAAATCTTTTTCATATTCCCCAGTGAATGGTTTTGAAATGTGGAGGGTTTGATGACAGCTGTTGGAAGGTGGTACCTGGTTGCTGGGTATAAGAACACACACTCATACATCCTGGGCTCAGTGATGACCATGGCTGGGTGGAAGAGAGGAAAGCAGCTGCTGTGAAGCTTCGCTCCTCCAACCGTGGAATTCCTGGTCAATGGGACATGGTGCATGTCTATGCTGTGGTCAGGGGGATGGAGGTAATGCTCTCATACATGTTAGTGAGCTGTGCTGTTCAACATGCCACTCATAAGGAACTCCTGGTACCTGTTGTCCACCTAGTAAGCGCTCAAACTCACTCTTGTAAGTTATAACCAATTAATAACAATGCTCCCTGGAGAGCTTGGATGAGACATAGGTAGAGTCTTTTTGGAGTTGAGGTGGGTGGTTCCAAGGTGACACTTCAGAGGATGGAAAGTTGGAACCAAGTCAACCCTACATGGTAAACTCAGTGTATCAATACCTGAACTAGCGGTGTCTGCGATGTCCCACAGCATTACTCGTGATTGACCAGTCAGCTTTCTCATTAATGGAACCTGGAGGGGTAGTCCTGTCATGGGGGATGGGAGGGGGGAGGGGGCAGGGTGGGAGGGAAGAGGGATCCTACCCATTTGGCTCCAGATAACCTAGCAAGCCAATGTTTGAATATGTAGGGTGACCCTAAATGGACAAGTAGTGGGAAGCTGTGCAGTTTTAGCTAGTTAAACTCTAGCAGTACCCCTCTGCACACCTCGGGGTTCCTAAGCCGAGGCTCTGCTAAACCGTACCTCAGCTCTCTGGGCTTCAGTAACTGGGGTCTGTCCCTACAGGTAGAAAGTACACGCTCTCTTTTGGGAGAATTAAAACCCAAGGTGGGTGTAGATTTCTAGCTTGATTTAGAAACTTTTGAACATGGTGATGGGCATCTGCACATGTTAAGACACCACTGATGGAAATAAAAACATATATTCCTAAAACTTAAGAACACAAATGCATACATCACAAAGCAGGTTTCTCTCTTTTTAAATTAAGCAGAAACACCTGTATAATTTGATTTAGTGGTTTTCCTCCCTACAGCTTGACAGTATAATCATTTAGCTAAAAGGTGAAGGTTCAGAAGTTATTCAAAACAGTCTTCTCAATTATCTTTCCTTATACATTTATTTCATTCCAAAAACAAGTTAACTACCAAAACAATTTATCTTAAAGCCAGTTATATAAGTTTATAGATGCCAGTAAGATACCGTCTTACAGAGATAATAAAATAACCCACTAATCACTTTTATGTTGCCACATGCACACATTCACCTTTGCTCCTGGTACTAGCACAAGATCAAGTTTATGCAGGCTATAAAACTGTCAGCTCTCAATAAACAGATGTATTCCCAGTGGGCTAACTTCTGCTGTCTGCAAACTAACTACAGTATATAATCACCATTTATCATCTGCAAAGTAACTACAGTATATAATCACCACTTATCAAAGCTAAAATAAATAAGACTTTACTATCAATGAAATGGCTAAATGTTACATTTGTGCTTTGAAATGGGATTGGTTTTACAGTGGATGGAGATAGGGATTTAAAAATAATTAATTCCTTCATCTCGACCATGTTGGCAGTAAGGGCATAATGCTTGTGTAATGCCACATTTTCTAACTCTGGGTGATTCAGTGCCTACTTATGAACAAAAAAAACAAATTTAATGCATATTTACACCACTGTAGGCAGAATGCTTTTCTTTTAGCTTCTGCAAGAAGACTAACAGTTAGTGCAGTCAACCTTAAAACTGGAGAACTGCCTCAAGTACATTAATCATCTTATATGCAAACTTTCAGATGATGAACAGGAAGAAGGGCATCACTTAAACATTCCATTAATGCAATCTTCAACTGTATTAATTGCATCTTGCCACAGAAAGATGGGAAGTAGGATCAAGCCGGTCAGGTAAATGACAAGGATCAAGCATTGTCCAGATAACACGTTATAAACCCCAGCTGGTCTTCCCCACTTTCCCAAAGGGTGGAAGCAATGGGAAATGGGAGGTTGAAAAGATAAACAAGCCACACCACTATTCTTTAGCATTTCTCATGATAAGTAGAAGCCTAGAAACAAGAGAACATAACTATGAAGAGATAATACTTTACAAATTTAGGAATGAAAATGAATGAATTGAAGATTGATTATTGGTTAATAGTAAAACTTGTTTAATACTCAAAAACAAATGTTAAAACCTAAATATATCGATAATCCTTTTTAAAATGGATACCTAGGTGAAGCTAGATACAGGTATAATCCTTACACACCCAGTTTCAAAAGCCAAAGAAATTTTCACAAGACAAATTTGCTGAAAGTCCAATAAAGCATAATTGAAATGACAATACAGCATTTAGTGAAGGACAAGGGCGTGGGTATAACATTTCCAACATGCTGGATTAGAATAGATGCTTTATCTGATTAGCACCAAAAGTAACAACGGACCTTTTATTGGTTTATTTTAAAACTGTTGAACTCATAACTTTGCAGTCAGTGACGAATGTTAGGGTGCATTTCCGCTGCAAGATTAATGTCGCTAAAAAACAATTTTCACTTCACACCGAAGCTGAACTGACAATGTAAGTCTCGAGTCAGGGTCTGATCTGACTTGAGAGAAACGGAGTCAAACTCACTGGAGGTAGTAGTCTCACACTGCTGTGGTTTGATACCGTTGGATCTCCTGGTCACTTTGTAAACATACTTGACCTTAATTTAAATGTCTAACTTTAGGGAAATAGCTCTGCCCATTCATGAATCCAGGCATGAGTAGAGCTTTCTCCTAAACAGGGCAGTTAAACTTCCTGCATGACAGAAATCAAACAATGTACAAAGGGCTCTGCCTGGTTGGAACCTGAACTACATCTACCAATCTCAGACCAATAGCTGCAGTGTACATGTACTCTTGAACACTCTTGGTTTCCTGCATGATCATTCTTCAATAGCCAACCCATATCCATGATCAGCTAATCCCGGAGATTAGTGGTGTACAAGCTTTTTGTCTTCATGAGCCACATAGTGTATACAATGGTGGTAGGGCCACATATAACGTTTAAATCAATGTTCCCATTAATTTGCATGAATCTCAAGTTGCTAACACTAACAGATCTTGATGTTCTGATTTAGCATGTATCCATTAATGAGGCAATAGCACTAAGATCAGGTCTTTCCAAACTTCCAAGACCACAAATTTAAACAGGATAAACCAGAAAATACAAACTGGTGCAAATAAACAGGCTAAACCAATTTTAAGTCTGCTTGTAACCTCTGTATGCTCACTATTAGAGAGCTAAATACAACTTTTATTGAAAAGGAGTACAACTGTTGTCTTCCTGTCCCTCCAGAAGCCATTCCTTCAAGTCTTTTGTCGAAGTTGCCTCTTGTTACTTCTGTGAATCCTCCGTGGCACCCCTCTTCCAACCTGATGGGAAACCGAGCATTTTGGCTCACTTTTCTCCTCCAAATCTGAGCTCAATGATCTTGCTGAATTACTTCCTCCAGTAGTCCATTCTGTCCTACTATTGTGACACACATCAAGTTTTGCCCCTGCCAGATCTGCTGGAGCCTTTGCTTTATGGACTCGAATAAGACTTCTGGTTCCAGTGGTACCTCTCCCATCATTCTCATGATGTGTGCCTCCAAACTTATTCCTGCCCTGTGTTATCTCATCAATCTCTCATACTCCCAATCAATATTTCCTACTACCTGGAAATTTGCCTACGTTCACTCTATCACAACAGCTGGTCTTATTGCCCTTATAGCAAGACTTTCTAAGGTTATAGAAGCCAAGATTAACTGTCAAGTTATCCATCACCGTAATAGTTTTGGCCTAATCATTAACTATGATTTTCACCATGGACAGTCCACCTGTAGATCTAATTGTCTATGTCACACTGCATAACTGTGCTCTTGGCAAATCATTTGATATTGTCTTGGGCATCTCCAAAGTTTTCGACAGCACGCGGCACCATACACTTCAAAACAAGTTACCATTATGGCCTGTCACCAAAGCTATGATCATGGCTATCCAGCTTTCCTCTCTAATTTCTAACTATTCAGTAATTGGTGCCTCAAATTCTTTTTCCATTAACTCAGTGATTTCTTGTAGCTCTGTCCTCTCAACCAGCCTCTTCCTACTTCACATCATTAGCCGTCCCCACTCATTATTCAACTCTATCCACTCATTTGTTGGTGATTGAATGTTACATTCATAAACTTCCTTCAGATCACATGCCCTCCGTGCTTACTACCTTCAGTATTCTGATAAAGTAATGATGAAATCACAATGTCTTGATCTCCTCTATTCCCTTCAAAAGGGCACTGATTCTTTTTCCTTTCAGTTTGGCAGCCCTATGATATCTCATACAAGCAGCCATCTTCATGTGAATATCTGCTAGATATTCTATCAGGAAAGGATCCCAGTCAAGCCTGATCCTCTTCTCACCCGATGTCTACACATGTGTCCTTTCAAGCAGGGGTCCCTGGGCCCTGGTCAATTGTATTCCCTTCCTAGTTGAGGCCAATAGGAGTGGCACAAAGGTTACATCAGCATTGACCAAGAATTGAAACTGAGTTCATGGCTCAGAGCGACACCAGGCAGTGTCATTACTCACTAGGCAATACAGAAAGCTGGTCGACATTTATAGCAATATTATAACATCAAAAAATAAATCCCCCTCCTCTTAGAACCTAGGATAATTGAGGAAATGTTATAACAGTTACGTAACTCTCACTTTCCTTGTACCATGTCAAGCCCCCCAAACATGTATCTTGTCTTGCGAATTATATCAAGGATAGGAAGTTTAAAAAAAAGTTGCCACTGACAGTCAAACCCTGAATAACTTAGAACTTTAATTACAGAACCTTCTATTGCATTATTTCATGAAACTTTACAAAATTATTTCATCGATCTTTACAAAAATTCCTTCTTCAAACTTTACAAAAATTATTTCTTAAAATACTGCTGCTTTAGAGTAATTCTAACAAAAACAAATCAACATTTTATGCTGGTTATTGAAAATGAGTAATTAGAATCAAAATCTGTACCCTTCTTGACGAAAAATTGTTTTGAAGCAGTGGCCAAGACTCTTGTAGCTGGTTGCATCACCTTTCCCTCTCTGAATTTGGATCCTAGGAAGTAAAGACAATGAATTTAATAACTCCAGTTCCATAAATGAGGTAAGTCCAAGCTAGGTTTCTTCAATATTACCATAACGTGGGTAAAGCATACCAGTAACAATGTATTTGCATACATATTTGTGCAGCAACAAACAGACTTCCTGTAGACTGCCCTACAGATAAACAAGACCGTGGCAGTATAAATCTATACCTTTAGTGTGAATGCTATTCTTTTAGTTCCTATAAATGGCTTAGACCATTCAGAAATCATGACTGACAATTCTTATCCTCGTTCAATTGCTAATTATTTAAATTATGTTAAACTTCTGAATTTCATAAAGAACAGGTATTTTTTACATAATGTGATGGATTAAATGATTGCAACAATTTTCCTATTCTTTTCTGAACTGTCACAAAGCTAATATTTATCATCACTTTATGATTCAACCTATGCTTATCAACAAGAAAAATAAATTATGAAATATTTGTGCAATAAACTTGTACTCTGAAGCATTGATACTAGGGCATCATGACCAATATTTCCATTTGTTGGAAAATCAATTTTGTAACAATTACATTTAGTCCACCTTGTTTCTGAAGATGGCTCATTGTTTGGAAGGGTCCAAATGAACAAGTATCCTAAAAACTCTTGTTTTATTCTCCTCTGAAAATAAAACAAGGAAGAGCACATTAGTTTATTGTGCAGATCAAAATGACAGTTCTGGTGTCAGCCAGTAAAGAGAGTGGCACAGGTTTATGCAAGTTATTTAAAAGTAGCTAACAATATAACATTTACATTTTGATTGGTAATAGTCTTTGAGTTGCAAATATAACAAAAATCATGAGGTTGCAAAAATCATGACCAGCAATTTGAGCCTCCGAATTACAGACCTACTCATCGCATTCTCTCTGGTAATGCTTTCTAAAAAGTGGGTACACATGTAGAACTTAACAAAAAGACAACATTCCACCCTCAAACCTTCCCTCCATCATAAGGTCAGAAATGGGGATGTTCGCTGATGATTGCACAGTGTTCAGTTCCATTCACAAACCCTGAGATAATGAAGCAGTCTGTGCCCACATGCAGCAAGACCTGGGCAACATCCAGGCTTGGACTGATAAGTAGCAAGTAACATTCGCGTCAGACAAGTGCCAGGCAATGACCACCTTCAACAAGAGAGAGAGTCCAACCACCTCCCCTTGACATCCAACAGCATTACCATCGCTGAATCCCCCACAATCAACATCCTGGGGATCACCGTTGACCAGAAGCTTAACTGGACCAGCCATATAAATACTGTGGCTACATGAGCAGGTCAGAGGCTGGGTATTCTGCGGCGAGTGACTCACCTTCTGACTCCCCAAAGCCTTTCCACCATCTACAAGGCACAAGTCAGGAGTGTGATGGAATACTCTCCACTTGCCTGGATGAGTGCAGCTCCAACAACACTCGAGAAGCTCGACACCATCCAGGACAAAGCAGCCCGCTTGATTGGCACGCCATCCACCACCCTAAACACTCACTCCCTTCACCACTGGTGCACAGTGGCTGCAGTGTGTACCATCCACAGGATGCACTGCAGCAACTCGCCAAGGCTTCTTCGACAGCACCTCCCAAACCCGCGACCTCTACCACCTAATAGGACAAGGGCAGCAGGCACCTGGGAACAACATCACCTGCACGTTCCCCTCCAAGTCACACGCCATCCTGACTTGGAAATATATCGCCGTTCCTTCATCGTCGCTGGGTCAAAATCCTGGAACTCCCTTCCTAACAGCACTGTGGGAGAACCTTCACCACACGGACTGCAGCGGTTTAAGAAGGCAGCTCACCACCACTTTCTCGAGGGGAAATAGGGATGGGCAATAAATGCTGGCCTTGCCAGCGACGCCCACATCCCATGAATGAATAAAAAAAAGGCTCAGGCGTCTCGTCATGGACTTCAGGCGGTTGGGCGGCACGAACGCTCTTCCTGCACACCCGCCTAAAGTTAAAATCAACCCCTTAACATCCCAAACAGGATGACAGGATAGTGACTAGGAGTGAAAACGCGAGCTGGTTTTCTCCTTCCTCCCAAGGGACAGTAAGGCCAATTGTATAACCCCCTCTGTCATCCCAGTTCAGATCAGCTAACTTAACACAGACTAGGGATCAAATCTGGGACTTTCTGGTCTGTATAGCTCTTGAAAAGTATCAATATATTAAGTACCATATGAACATAATGTAAACAGATTAAACCTGTTATACAAATGCCTGTTAAAGTTTTTTTTTAAAATGATCACAATACTAGAGTGTATGCTGAAATACAATAATAATTTGCTTGTTTCCTGTGCAGTTTTTAAAAAAAATCCTTATTCACTTGGTTTTTTCTTATTAAAATAAGTGGGAAATGTATCCCAACAACAACCATTACATATTTCAAAAAAGAACAGTAAATGCTGCTCGTGCACAGTAGGTCCATCAGGACCTGAAAAGAGAAAATACAGATTAATATTTAAGGTCTACGCCTGAAACATTAACCTGTCTTCTTTCTTTTCTGGTTGCTGACAGACCTACTGTGTAGTTTCAGCACCCTGTGTTTTTATTTTAGTTTTCTTCTTTTTATCGCAGCACGTCTTATATGCAACACTAAGATGTTCAATTCAACTTCATCAAAACGAGCGATAGCAGATCAGCCGTCTGTTCTACACCCGCTCGATTTTCCTTTGCATTGACTTCCCTACCACCCATTTTGTGCCCTGCCAAAGTTGAATTTCACCCCCATAAAAAATTGTTAGGGCTGATAAGTATTACCAGCCTATACTTTTTCAATAATATAGAGACCAAATTCTAAAACTGTGGATGGATATTATCTCGGTGATAAAATAAAGGCCACTATCCATTTATAGCAATCATGCATTACAACAAGAATGATTCTTAAGAGAGAACATTCCTCCTTTCCACAGCTAGACCCATAAAGATCCTTTACTGTTTTAGGACTAGCCATTAAAGAACAAAGGAATGTTTCTAATATCTGAGGTCAACTCCTTTTTATGTGTTTTCATAAATACCGTATCATGGATTCTGCAGAACATGAGAACATAACATAAGAAATAGGAGCAGAAGTAGGCCATACAGCCCCTCGAGCCTGCTCCACCATTCATAGAAACTTAGAAAATAGGAGCAGGAGTAGGCCATTCGAGCCTGTTCCGTCATTCAATATGATCATGGCTGATCCTCTATCTCAATACCATATTCCCGCTCTCTCCCCATACCCCTTGATACCTTCTGTATCTAGAAATCTATCGATCTCCTTCTTAAATATATTCAGTGACTTGGCCTCCACAGCCTTCTGAGGTAGAGAATTCCATAGGTTCACCAACCTCTGAGTGAAGATATTTTTCCTCATCTCAGTCCTAAATGTCCTACCCCGTATCCTGAGACTGAGACCCCTTGTTCTGGCCCCCTCTGCCAGGGGAAACATCCTCCCTGCATCCAGACTGTCTAGCCCTGTCAGAATTTTATATGTTTCAATGAGATCCCCTCTCATTCTTCTAAACTCTAGTGAATACAGGCCTAGTTAACCCAATCTCTCCTCATGCGACAGTCCTGCCAACCCAGGAATCACTCTGGTGAACCTTCGCTGAACTCCCTCTATGGCAATTATATCCTTTCTTCGGTAAGGAGACCAAAACTGCACACAATACTCCAGGTGTGGTCTCACCAAGGCTCTGTATAACTGCAGTAAGACATCCTTGCTCCTGTACTCAAATCCTCTTGCAATGAAGGCCAACATACCATTTGCCTTCATAACTGCTTGCTGCACCTGCATGTTTGCTTTTAGTGACTGGTGTACAAGGACACCCAGGTCCCTTTGTACATCAACATTTCCCAATCTATCACCATTTAAATAATACTCTGCCTTTCTGTTTTTCCTTCCGAAGTGGATAACTTCACATTTATCCACGTTATACTGCATCTGCCATGTATTTGCCCACTCACTCAACTTGTCTAAATCGCCTTGAAGCCTCTTTGCATCCTCCTCACAACTCACAATCCCACCAAGTTTTGTGTCGTCAGCAAACTTGGAAATATTACGCTTGGTTCCCTCATCCAAATCATTGATATATATTGTGAATAGCTGGGGTCCAAGCACTGATCCCTGCGGTACCCCACTAGTCACTGCCTGCCACCCCAAAAAAGAAACATTAATTCCTACTCTCTGTTTCCTGTCTGTTAACCAATTTTCAATCCATGCCAGTGTACTACCACCAATCCCATGTGCTTTAATTTTGCACGCTAACCTCTTATGTGGGACTATATCAAAGGCCGTCTGAAAATCCAAATACACCACATCCACTGGTTCTCCCCTATCTATTCTACCAATTACATCCTCAAAAAACTCCAGTATATTTGTCAAACATGATTTCCCTTTCATAAATCCATGTTGACTTTGTCTAATCCCGTTGATATTTTCTAAGTGTCCTGTTATCACATCCTTTATAATAAGACTCTAGCATTTTCCCTACTACTGATGTTAGGCTAACCGATCTATAGTTCGTGTTTTCTTTCTCCCTCCTTTTTTAAATAGTGGGGTTACATTTGCCACACTCTAATCTGCAGGAACTGTTCCATAATCTATATAAGTTTGGAAGATGACAACCAATGCATCCACTATTTCCATGGCTACTGCTATTAGTACTCTGGGATGCAGATTATCAGGTCCTGGGGATTTATTGTCTTTCAGTCCCATTAATTTCTTCAGCACTATTTTTGTTACTAATACTAATTTCCTTTAATTCCTCCTTCTCACTAGACCCTTGGTTCCCTAGCATTTCTGGGAAGTTATTTGTGTCCTCTTCTGTGAAGACAGAACCAAAGTATTTGTTTAATTGCTCTGCCATTTCCTTGTTCACCATTATAAATTCTCCCGTTTCTGACTGTAAGGGACCTACATTTGTCTTCACTAATCTTTTTCTTTTTAGTTACTTGTAGAAGCTTTTACAGTCCACTTTTATGTTCCTTGTAAGTTTATTCTCATACTCTATTTTTTCCCCCTCTTAATCAATCTCTAAACTGCTCCCAATCCTCAGGCTTGCTACTTTTTCTGGCAACTTTATATAACTCCTCTTTGGATCTAACACTATCCTTAATTTATTTTGTTAGCCATGGTTGGGCCACTTTTCCTTTTGTGTTTTTGAGCCAGAAAGGAATGTACAACTGTTGCAATTCATGCATTCGTTCCTTAAATGTTAGCCATTGCCTATCCACCATCATGCCTTTTAATGAAGCTTCCCAATCTATCATAGCCAACTCACTCCTCATACCTTTGTAGTTTCCTTTGTTTAGATTTAGGACCCTAGTTTTGGATTGGCCTACTTCACTTTCCATCATAATGAAGAATTCTATCATGTTATGGTCACTCTTCCCAAAGGACCCCGCAAAACAAGATTATTAATTAACCCCTTCTCATAGCACAACACCCAATCTAGGATAGCCTGTTCTCTAGTTGGCTCCCAACGTTCTGGTCTAAAAAACCATCTCGTACACAGTCCAGGAATTCATCCTCCACAGTATTATTGCTAATTTGGTTTGGACAGTCATTATATATATATATATATATCTTCAATAAGATCACGGCTAATCTTTGGCCTCAACTCTACTTTCCCGCCCGATCCCCGTATCCCTTGGTTCCCTTAGAGTCCAAAAATCTATCGATCTCAGCTTTGAATATACTCAATGACTCAGCATTCACAGTCCTCTGAGATAGAGAATTCCAAAGATTCACAACCCTCTGCGTGAAGAAATTTCTCCTCATCTCAGTCTTAAGAACCTTCTGCTTATCACAGAATACTGCAAAAAAAATCTATTTTGGGTGCTGCTCTAAGAGAGACAAAATGGCACAATCTTCAGACCTTGAGACAACATTAGATATTGACTGCTGGAAAGGGATTTCTAATGGAGGAAGTATGGCTTCAGGTAACACCTATTTAAGGCTGATCTAGATCAAAATCTTAAACAGATGTTAAGTAACTGCCAGTAAATTACACTCAATAGGAATGAGAGAATAGACTATGGTGGATCCAAGGGACAGTGGTTCACTAACTTTTATCATATCTGAAAATAGTTGCTCCTTCTCCCTATGATCAGAGTTAGTATATTTCCATCAGAGTTTTTTTTAATTCATCATTATTATATTAAAAGATATAATGGGTAGGTTGGGTTGAAAACTATTAAAAAGGTTTGAGCTTTTTCCTATTTCTAAAAACTTTATAAGTTAAGTTTACCAATGCCGCACTCCCAGTGCGGAAGCTGCACTTGAACGGAGTGCAGGAAATAGATGGAGTTACTTTTTGGCCAATTCTGCAACCTGTGCTCTTTACGGTATGGCTCACCATTGGGAGTGTGTGTTTGCTGAATTTACCTTTATATTCTTGCCTCAATTTGGCATTTTTGATAAATCATCACCACTGATATATAGCTAATTTTGTTAAGTGATAATTGTATTTTTTGTGTATTTTGTAGGGGATTCTATAATCAGAGGGATAGATAGTGTCCTCTGCAGTCGCGACCGAGAGTCCAGGAGGGTGTGTTGCCTACCGGTTCAAGAGTAAAGGACATCTCGGAGCAACTGGAGAGGAACTTGGAAAGGGAGGGACAGGATCCAGTTGTCGTGGTCCATGTCAGCACCAATGAAGAACAAGGAGGAGGTCCTGCTCAGGGAATATCACAAGCTAGGAACTAAATTAAAAAGCAGGACCTCCCGGGTGATAATCTCAGGATTACTACCTGAGCCATGTGGTAATTGGCATAGGGATAGACAAATCAGAAAGGTGAATGCGTGGCTGACAGAGTGGTGTGGGAAGAAGGGGTTCCATTTCATGGGACACTGACTCCAGTACTGGGATAGGAAGGAACTGTACCGCTGGGAGGGGCTCCACCTGAAACTGAATAGGACCAAAGCCCTAGTGGAAAGGATAAATAGGGCGGTGGATATGGCTTTAAACTAGCAAGATGGGGGAAGGGATCTGGTTGCAATAACCAAAGCTTAAAGATAAAAGAAACAGGAGATGACTGTAAAGGTCAGGCCAGGGTAAGGAATAAATATAATATAAATGGTCAAGGAACAAGTACAATTATAAAACAAGTATAAAAGGACTGTTAAAAATAAAATAAAAGGAACAACTATTTAACATGAATTAAACTACCTGTACAGCAATGTAAACAGCATGCAAAATAACGTGGGGGAACCGGAGGCAATAATCCATCGCGAGGAACCAAATGTAGGAGGAATAACTGAAACATGGCTACATAAAGAACAGCTCTGGCAACTAAATATTGTAGGCTATAACATAATCAGAAAGGATAGAGAAGGAAGAAGGCGGGGGGTTGGGGGGGTGGAGTAGCTGTACTAATTAGAGATAACATAATGCCCGCAGAAAAAAGGGACATCACTAACAAAAGGATAGAAACAGAATCCATGTGGATTGAAATAAAAGATAAGAGGGATCGGTCACGCTAATAGGAGTATACTACAGACCACCAAATAGTGGAAAGGAGGTGGAGGAAGAAATATGTAAGGAAATATGCGAAATGAGTAAAGGTCATAGAATAATAATCATGGGAGATTTTAACTATCCCTAAATAAACTGGCAAGAAGAGGTAGGTAAAGGGGTACAGGGAATGGAGTTTTTACAATGTGTGCAGGACTCCTTTCTTACCCAGTATATAAAAAGCCCAACAAGAGAGGAAGCACTGCTGGATCTAGTAATGGGAAATGAACCATAACAGATAAGAGAAGTAAGCATAGGGATCATCTAGGCAATAGCAATCACAACATAATAAGGTTTAAGATAAAGATTGAGAAGGACATAAGTGAGACAAAGACCAAAGTAATAAATTGGAAAAAAGCTGATTTTCAGGGGGTGAGAACGGAACTAGGGAAAATAAACTGGAAAAATTTACTGATAAACAATGAAATAGAACAGCAGTGGGAAACATTTAAAACGGTGATCAATAGAGTCCAGGAGAAATATATCCCATTAAAAAGTAAGAACAAACTAGCCAATGATAATATACCATGGATGAATAAAGAAATAAGGGCAAAATTGAAACTGAAAAAAAAGGCATACACTAACTACATAAACAACAAAGGTGAGGATGACAAAAAGGAATATGAAGAGGTTAGGAAAGAAGTAAAAAAACACAAGTAGGAAGGCAAATAGAAACTGAAATTATTTATCAAGGAACATCAAAAGAAATAAAGTATTCGACAGATACATAGATAACAAAAGAAAAATCAGAGTAGGGATTGGACCACTAAGGGATACACATGATAAACTCACAGGTAATGACAGAGAAATAGCAGAAATATTAAATAATTACTTGCCTAAGTATTTAACAGTGAGACTAACATGGTGGGTATAACATTAGAAGAAGAGAACAAAACAGATATAAATACCTTTAAGATAGAAAGGGGGGAGATAATTGATAAACTAATCAAACTTAGAGAGGATAAAACCCCTGGTCCAGATGGATTGCATCCGCACATACTAAAAGAAGTTAGGGAGGAGATAGCTGAGGCACTATTACATTCATATATATATATATATATATATATATAAAATCATTAGAAAAGCGAATAGTGCCAGAGGACAGGCAGACAACTAATGTGATTCCTATATTTAAAAAGGGAGATAGAACCAGTCCAAGGAACGATAGACCAATTAGCTTAACGTCGGTGGTAGGAAAGATAATGGAATCTTTACTCAAAGATATAATAGAAAAACATCTCGAATCAAATATATAATAAAGAATAGTCAGCACGAATTTCAAAAGGGAAGGCCTTATTGAATTCTTTGAAGAAGTAACAGAAAGCGCACACATGGGTAATACAGTAGATGTAATATATTTGGATTTTCAAAAGGTCTTCGATCAGGTACCACATAGTAGGCTCATGACTAAGGTCAGAGCATGTGGAGTCAGTGGACAAGCAGCAGAATGGACAGCAAGCTGGCTACAGAACAGAAAACAGAGAGTAGGGGTTAAAGGTAGTTACTCAGACTGGCAAAAGGTGGGAAGTGGTGTCCCACAAGGATCGGTGCTGGGACTACTGTTGTTCACCATTTACTTAAACAATTTGGACTTGGAAGTACAATTTCAAAATTTGTGAGCACCACCAAATTGGGGGGTATAGTTAATACAGAGGAGGGCTGTGAAAAAATACAGGAAGACATTAATAAACTTGTAGAATGGACATGTAATTGGCAAATTAATTTCAATATAGGTAAGTGTAAGGTATTACATTTTGGTAGGAAGCATAAGGGGGCCACATACTGCTTGGATAATAAGACTCAAAATGGGGTAGAGGAGCAGAGGGATTTGGGGCTACAGATTACCAAATCACTAAAAGTAGCGATGCAGATTAATAAGACCATTAAAAAAAGCAAACCAAGCACGGGGGTTCATTTCTAGGGGGATAGAATTGAAAAGCAGAGAAGTTATGTTAAACTTGTATAGAACCTTGGTTAGACCACACTTGGAGTACTGTGAACAGTTCTGGTCTCCATATTATAAAAACAATATGAAGGCACTGGAGAAGGTGCAAAAAAGATTTACTAGGATGATACCAGAACTGAGGGGTTGTACCTTTCAGGAAAGATTGAACAGGCTGGTGCTTTTTTCTCCAGAAAAAAGACTGAGGGGTGACCTGAGAGAGGTCTTTAAGATTATGAAAGGATTTGATAGGGTATATGTAGTTAAGATGTTTCCACTTGTGGGGGAGACCATAACTAGGGGCCATAAATATAAGATAGTCACTAATAAATCCAATAGGGAATTCAGAAGAAACGTCTTTACTCAGAGAGTGGTTAGGATGTGGAACTCGCTACCACAAGGAATAGTTGAGGCGGCTAGCATAGAAACATTTAAGGGGAAGCCACATAAACACATGAGGGAGAAAGGAATAGAAGGATATGCTGATAGAGTTAGATGAAGTAGGGAGGGAGGAGGCTCGTGTATAGCATGAACGCCAGCATGAACCTGTTGGGCCAAATGGCCTGTTTCTGTGCTGTACATTCTAAGTAATTCTATGTAAGAAATGGTGTTTGTTTTGACTCGCAGATGAAAGGGATGGTGAAGTTGCAATATATGGAAAGATTAGTTCTAAAACTAAGAATACTTCACTCTTAATAACAAACATTTAGAAACTAATCATGTACTCCAAACTCAACTGATTGTAAAACAAAGAATTAAATATTTCTGTGAAAGGAATAAAAAATTGTGTTTTCCAGATCTGTAAACTTAAAGTGATTTTGCATAACCAGCCTTCACCCTGAATTCAATCAGAGACCGATACATTAATGAATTTAGTTACAGACCATGTCCAGTACATATTGGATGAAAATGCAAACAAACTTTTCATCTATGAATTTGAGTTGAGCTCAATGCCATTCATCTTATGGCGGTGTGTTTGTGTTTTAAAATCCAGTAAAAAAAAAAGGAAAATGGCATTAGCTAAATAACAAAGACAATAAAGGAACCCCTAACACCGAAATCTTTGATCAATTTTTGTAAATCTTTCAATTTAGCAATAGTTCAAAGCGTGATCGTTTTTTCTTTAAACAAGGTAGAAAGCAGGGTTGAAAGAAAGATTTTTTGTTTTTTGGTCCCTCTAAGTAGTGGGAAAAATAAAGAGCATTCTCTTGAAGAATGGTGTGTCTCAGGTGGGGGAGGGAGTCAGGGTTGATTTTAACCAAGGAGTAACAATCATTTTTCCAGATTACTACAAATTCACTTCACTAGGAAAAACAGCTTTTGACACCAGCACAGCTGTCAAAATTGAATTTATTTACTCAATTGCCAGATGATTAATATTAAAAATAATACTTAACTCTTCAACTGATTCCATTCAAAGTAAGAAAAAAATATTTGAAATTAATTTGTCTCTCTCCGGTAAGGCATTGGTCAACATAAACCATAATCCAGTAGGTTTGTTTTTATAAATACTGCACACAAGTACTGCTTTTACTGTGGTTGGAAAGGAGCCATTTTTTAAAGAATCTAATTAACTCCATAAATAGTGAACTGAGGCTGACCAAAATTGTTTACAGAACTCACAGGGGAATCTGTTGGTTCCTGCAGATTTATCATTTTGCGTGTTGTAAAAGGTTCCTTTGACAATTGTAGGAATGTCTTTCTTAGTCAAAGCTTCAAATCCAACAATAATTAATGAAATATTTTTAGCGAAAAGCAAATTAAACATGAGCGAGAGTAAATGCAGAAATATGAGAGGTAATTTTAACCCCCAAGAACGGGTGGGTTGAGGGTGAGTGGGCAGTAAAAACAGTTGATTTTTGGAGCAGGTCCGCATCCTGGCTCCAAAAGGCCTACTTCTGGGTTTAACCCAGGCGTGTTAGGATGCACGTGCACATCAGAAACCCAAAAGTCCCGTCCCCACTTAAAGCAAGTGGGCCGATAGTTAAACGGGCAATTGAGGTACTTTAAACACTTGAGGTAATTAACTTTTTGTAGATGCTGCAACAGAAATGGATTTAACTTCTCCTAAACGTGCCTCTCACAGCTTCTGAAACACGCCTTTGAAATGGAGGCAAGATACAATCAAAGCTCATCTGGCCCTTTAGACCAGTGATTGACACATCTCAATAAAAGATGAGGTACTGTAGCTGGGCACTCAGTTCCCTCAGGCAAACATTTGGCTGGGAGTTCTTTGTGCTTAAACTAAGAGTTCTTTGTTGAGACTAAGAATTCTTGTGTTCACAAAAATTTACCAACATTTTGGAGCCCCTCAAACTGACAAAATCGGGATGGAGGACGTAATGGAGGTATTCCATAGTACCTCTGAGGAGGCGGTCCATCACCATATGCGGCAGGCATGTTGTGCAGTTCTGGGATCTACAGGTGCACAAGACAGAGTTGCGTCACAAGGACCTCGAAAAGAGCAGAGAGGGGACCAACAGAGGGGCCAATGTCGCAGGAGGCACTACCCACATGAGAGGGCATACAGGCAGAGGCTGAGCTTCCTTGACCTCTCTGAAAAGCAATGCCTACGCAGGCAGAGATTGAGTTGGCAGGTGATCGTAGATATCTGCAGCTTCCTTCAGGAAGAGCTGCTCCGGCTGGACCTGGTGGCCACGCATTGCCCGTCGCAGTTAAAGTCAATCAACTGTCCTCAATTTCCTCGCCTCTAGATCCTTCCAGGGTGCCACTGGTGACAACTCTAGGATGTCTCTCAGTCATCTGCATGTAAGTGTACAAGACAGATGATGGATGGCTACTTTGCCAGGGCATCCGACTATGTAAACTTCCCCTGCGACGACATCAGCCAGACTGGGTGGGCAGTGGGTTTCAGCTCTCCGGCTGGCTTCCCACGGGTTCCGGGCGCAATCGATTGCACACACGTAGCAATCCGAGGACCTCCACATGAGCCAGGAGTGTTCACAAACCAAAAGGGATATCACTCCATCAATACACAGCTGGTGTGCGACCACCAGAAGAGATTTCTGCAGGCATGCGCCAGATTCCCTGGTAGCTGTCGCGATTCATTCATTTTGTGCGAGTCCAACATTCCGAACCTCTTCCAGGCAGGAGACAAACTTAAGGGCTGGCTCCTTGGAGACAAGAGATACCCCCTGCAGATGTGGCTTATGACACCTGTGAGAAACCCCACCAACGAAGCACAGCAACAGTACAACCAGAGCCACATCACCACCAAGCGTGTCATTGAGCAAGCAATAGGCATGTTGAAGATGCGCTTCAGGTGTCTGGATAGAACTGGAGAGCCCTTCAGTACTCGCCAGCTGGGGTGTCCAAAATAATCGTCATATGCTGCTTCCTGCACAGCACAGTGCAGCAGAGAGGGTTACAGGTGGAAGAGGATGAATGCGCTCATCAAGAATCCTCTGCTGGCTCCAACAACGAAGAAGAGGAAGAGGAGGATGAGGAAAATGAAGATGGGTAACCCATCGCCAGAGCAGCCACGCACACTGCCGCCCATGATGCCAGGGATGCTCTCATCTCTTACAGGTTCTCAAAATGAGATGTGCAATGTGAACGATTTGACATACTCAGGCTGCCTGGAACAATCACTGCCAGCACCATCACCGCCCCTCCCTTTGCATTAAACAGTCCTTCAACCACGCATACACCCATTGCACGCCCACCCCAATGGGTGTCGTCTTGCCATTCATGTTGAAGCAAATGAAAGGGCGGCTTCACAGATGGGACGCAATAATGGCCAAGATGTGGTAGTGGTGATAGATTAAATTTAATGCGGCATAACAAAATATATAAATGAGCAACATGACATTTCGCCAAACACCCTTGTGCATACTCTTGGTGAACTACAATTACTTAACCTTTCGCTTTCTGCTGCTTCTATGTGGTGCATACTCTGTGGCTTCAGCAGAGGTAGAGGCAGGCTGATCAGATCCCTGCCTTGACCTACACTCTCTGGCTTTTGGAGCCCTTGAGGGCCCCGCCAAAGACTTCTCCACCTGCAGTCGTGCAGGGGCAGACTCGGCCTTCGGGAGAGGAGGCAGCATGTCGGGTATTGGTTGGGGAAGGGGGGGGGGGTGGTGGAAACGGGGGAGATACGTGAATGCTTTGAGTGGAGTTCTCACTTCCATGTCCCCTTTCGCCATCAACCCTCTCCCAGGCCAGCACAACATCACTCCCACCACTCTGCTCGACAGCAAGTTGGTGCACAGATGTATGTATCGCGTAGTAAGGCCACAGATAAGATATCTGTCATCTTGTTTAAGGCAACATACATGTTGGCATTCAGAATATGCATGGTCATGGCCTGCATAGACTCATTTGAGAGCCGTGCTTGAAACTCAATGGAGGCGGCCACTCTCTCCTTTGCAGACATTCTCACGTTTACCTGCGACAACAATCCAGTAGCGATGGAGTTGGACTCCTCCATCCTCTCTGCTATTGTGGAGGGTGTGCGTGACACATTTTCCGGTACCTCGCAAAGGTGCAGCTGTGCCTCAATCATTCTCATTTTCAATTATGGTCCCCGGGGTTCGGCATCTATGTCCAGCTGGAGAGGAGTGCGCCCTCCAATGCGAACTCTTCACAGCTGCCCCTTCCACCAGTGTCTGCTCGTGCACACTTGTGAGTGGTGAATCACCAGGTGACAACCCAATTATCTGTCTAACAGGACCCACCGAAGTGCAAGTGTCTGCGCTGGTGCGTGGCTGTATGTCCTGTGAAGGTGCACCCTCAGAAGGAATAAGCTCCTCTGAACAATCAATGTCTTCCATTTCCCAATTGCTCTTGAAATCATGAAGGCCCTGGAAGATAACAGAAAGTGATATGAATTATTCATCGGAAAAGTGACAATGACCATACTGAGGTCTGGCACAGTTCACTCATCGGTAAAATCAATTCATCAGGTGTGAGAAAGATGTTAAAGTTCTGTCACCAGCCATCTGTGGGTTTCCAGTCTCTCCATATCTGATGGATAGGTATGCAATTGTCCCACTTATTTCCATGGCCTCCTCCTCTACATCTGTCAGCTCCACTATATGCGGTGGACCATCACCAGTTCTACTCCTCTCCCTTGTATTTTGCGCTCTCTTCTCCTACAAGGGAAGAAAGAAAAGACCTTTGAAGGTGACGTTTTCACTCTATGAATGCATTGCTCTGGGTGAGGCTCACCATGGAAGAGATGCATCACAGGGTGACTATCAGACAAGTACATCACATTGCACCAGGATTGGGGTGAGTGGCAGTGGTCAGTGGTCAGTGCATAAAAGTTAAGGAAGTACACAGAAAGTGAAGGATGGTTGAGGCTGAAACTTAACTGGGTGTGAGGAATTATGTGATGGAGCAGGCATGCCAACACAAAGAGTGAGGGGGGTGGGGGAGGGTGTTGAACAACACAGGATGTGGGTGAATCAGCAAATGTACTCACTTTTCCTGACCAAGTTAGGTCATTAAAACGCCTCCTGCACTGCACCAAGACCTGGGCACCTTGCTCCTGCTGCTGACCTCTTCTGCCACCTCCAACCACGCCTTCTTGTTGGCAGAAGCAGGCTTCTTCCTCCTATCAGCTGGGTATATCAGCTCCTTCCTGCTTCTCACAGCAACTAGTAGTATCTCAAGGGAGGTGTCTGAGAACCTGGGTGCTAACTTTCCTCTATGTCCTTCCTTTTCGCTTTTTACTCCTCTCTTCTTCAAAATCCATTTTTGCATTGGCCCTTTAAATAGTGGGCTTTAAATCATGTCATGTGGGTGCGCATTACGCCTGCTGCACAGCTTGGAGATGCGAAGCCTGGAACTAACATTTCATATGCCTTCAATTCAGTTGCGATCGGACAATCCAAAATGCTCAAGTTATTTCCAGGTATCCCACGTGATTATTTATCTACCCGCTGGGTTCCTGCCTCCATGCTAAAATCATGCCCATGTTATCTGTTTCAAAATTCCTTCACTACCATGTCACTCAACATTCTAGCTAAAAACAATAAACTATTTCTTACAAATATTATTTTAAAATAGGATTAACAATAGCATTGCGAAGCATAAATGCTCTGTTCATTTTATAGATTATTTATTTCTCATTTCAACTATTTAAGTATTATGGTTCCTGCTAGCAAATTGTCATATTTACCTTCTCATGCCTTTCACTCAATGATTCATCAGCTGCTTTACTGATATGCCGAGTATACACTGGACTCTGAGCAGCCCATACCACTGCCAACGCTGAAGGAATAGCCATGACCCTCTCTTCCCCCAAGTACAATTTTTAAGCAAACTGCAACAAACTTTGTAGGTCAGTTATATTATACAGATTATGTTGCTATGAGGCAAATTTGACATTGCATTAACACTTCCATGTAATTCAGATGCAGAGTCATCCGCAGTACACTGCAGTGTAACTGCAAACTTGTGGAGGCAATGTTAAGAAGTTGCCAAGCAGTCCATTAAACCACGCGGGAATTTTAAACGAAGGAAATGAAGGTATGCGTCCATTTCTCTGGAAATGTATCCAGTTCCCTAGCGGTCCAGTTGTGATCGATGTATCCACTGTTCCAACCAACCTTCAGGAGCAATTTCTCATCTATGTAATTTCATGTAATCTTTTTTCTGAGTAGAATTCCAAACCTATCTCCCCTATTTTCTTGATGGATTCTCCCAGTCGGTGTTAGTCACACTCTTGTTTTCTCTTCCTTTTGGAGTCATGAGTGTGTTCTTTCTCAACTTTTTGTTTCAAATGTCTGCAATATCTAATCCCCATTTGAGATGGTTGTTATACAGTACACAGAACATTACACGAGTATTTTAAAACCTGTTAATAGATTACTGCACCCCTTAGTTGTATTTTTATGCAAGCAGTTAATAAATTTGAACACTCAACCTCCACCAGTTGTTCTACTTACCCTTTAAGTTTTCTTTGTCATGTCTTAACTTGTCCTATAAAAGAGGCTTGTTCACCCTTAGCTCTGCCAGTTTCAATTTAGTGTTATATCCAAAATTTTTACCCGTCTTTCTTTGTCAGGGCTAGTTGCATTTCCAACATTTCTGTTTAATTATTAATTTCCACCGTTCAAAGTTTTCTTCCTGCCTCACTCAGATTTCCTGAGTTTCCTGCTCTATACGTACATCTCCGTCACACCAGTGTTAATGACATTGGGGTTCCCTTGGGGGTATTTTAACCCCCAAGAATGGATGGGATGGAGTCAGGTGGGAGGAGAAAATAGTTTTTTGGGTTGCGATCACAACCCGGTTCCAACGTGCCCACTTCTGGATTTAACGTGGATGGGTTTGGAGGCATGCACGGAGCAGAATCACGAGGTCGCGTCCCCAATTAGTGCCAGCGGGTGCGTATTTATCAGGCCAATTAAGGTAGTTAAGAGACGTTAAGTATCGCTTTTAAACTGATTTTAACCGAGCTTTAAATTTAACGCCTCCATGGCAGCTTTCCCGGGGCTCGTGAATCTCGCCACGTACAAGGCGGCGAGAAGTGCCGGTTCATCAGGTAAGTGGCTTTATTGCACTGCTTGTGGGTAAGGAGGAGGAGGAGTGTTTCCTCCAGGCCAAACAAGCTTACCTGCCATGATCGGACCCTCGCAATAGGCTGACCCCCACCCTGATGTCCAAGCCCCACCACCCCCCCGATTGCTGACTTCTTACCTCCCCCCAGCAATCAGCCCTACACCCATCCAACCCCGAGGACACTGATCTCTCCCCGACCTCCTCCAGCGAACCCCCGAGGACAACGATATCTCCCTGACCTCCCCCATCCACCCCCGAGGACAAAGATATCTCCCCGACCTCCCCCATCCAACCCCCGAGGACAGTGATCTCCCCCCCAGACCTCCCCCATTCAACCCCCGAGGACACTGATCTCTCCCCGACCTCCCCCATCCAACCCCCGAGGACACTGATCTCTCCCCGACCTCCCCCATCCATCCCATGAGGACACTGATCTCTCCCCAGGCTGGCTGCCGGGCTCGAAGCCCGGAAGTAAAATTTTTATCATTCAATTAGGTCGCGATCACAGATTCTGACCCGCTAACTTTACTTCCATGCTTCCGCGTGAAAATCTAACCCTGGCTCTCTTCCCAGCTGCATATAAAAATCATGCCCCTTGTGTTACTTGTGCCCACCACTGTAATCTGTCATTAGTGTTAGCATGTCTGTTTTTTGCTGGTAAACCAGGTGTAACCCTCATTCTACAGATGGTATCCTGTAATACGGAACCTAAGAAAACAATCACATTCCAACTACATTGTAGAGTAAAATTATTAAAGAGACCTCAAAATCAAATTTGTCATTTTTAACCTTCAGCAGGTAGCTGTGCTTCAAAATGAGATCATGCCCATCCTTAGCATAAATATAACAATTACCCACTCAAACAAATCAGGAAGTTATACAGGTTTATAGGTTGCCTTCTGCTTATTGCCCCGTTCTCTTTGACTGCATATATTTTCATATTTCCTGGTCTCTGGAAACATTTATGATATGTGGAGGACGATTTTAACTGCCTCCATCCAGTGTAAATGGAGCGATAGTATTGGGTCACGTACAGTTCCGTTGATGCTGGTGGTCCAGCCACTTCCATCTTGGGTAGGGTCCTCAAAAGTGTAGACAGAGCACCCGCCTCTTTCAGGTACTTGCAATGTGCATATCAGGTCCTGTGACATACATAGGAATCCGACTGCAATTTTGTGGGACAAATGGGCAGAGCGTGAGCTGCCGATGCTTCACCCATTTGTATCAGTATTAAGTGGCCTAACCAGCAGTCCTAAAAAGAGACTGCAGAAGGCTGCTCAAAAAATGGCCCAAAGAAATTTTAAAATCTTTTTTGTGGGGCCAGATGGAGCAGGAATGCTCCTCCTGGCTCCACAACAATTCTCCGACCTGCTGCTGGCCCATGCGTGCTTACTCCCGGATTGTCTCCTGCCCCAGGCGCCAACTGTCAGCAAGCTCCAGATAGGAGCCAGCTGATTTCTCACCTTTTCCAACCTGCGAACTGCCCCAGAGTACTGGTTTGGTATGCACAGCTCGCTGACAGCGTGCTTCAAAATGCCTCAGGACTCACGGCAGTTGCAATGGGCGGGGGGTAGGTCCACTCCGCCCGTTGTGTGCCAAAAGTTAAAATAGGCCCAAAGTTTTCTTATGTAATACCATCACCCATGGCATCAGCATGCCCCTGTTGTTTTATGTAGAAATATTTGGATATTATCTTTTTTGTTTGACTTCTTGCTTTCCTTGTGAGAGGAGAGAATTGTAAAGTTTTCAGTCAAAAATCAATAAAGTAGAAATCAATAAAATGTGTAATACTTTTACTAAATACTTCACAATTTAGAATTACTTTATCACAATTAAGTATTATGTTGTTCTAGGTTTTTAAAAAGCTGGTTTTAACTTTTTCACAATTACGTTTTAATTACATTCTTCTCATTTTAAGAATATATTTGAATTGTTATCTTAACTTGCTAACTGAGCATTTCCTATTGTGACTTTATTAGTACAGTTGACATTAATCTTTTCCAACACTGAATTCTTGTGGGACAAACCTTAAAATGTTTCAGTACTCTGTAAATCATCATCACATGTATTTCTAATATAAGGTACAGCAGCATGTCTGCCTTCATGTATGTTATGTGTGTTAGGTATCTTGTATGAAAACAATAATTTATATAAATACAAGCAACATTATTGATGATACCACTTCTGAACATCTAATTGACAGAAAGTGCTGAAGGACAAAATTACTCCTTGGACTTTGAATCTCATCCTTGGTTATGATTCATCTCGACTCATTCAGTGGACAGGCTTTAACTTTAGGTAAGCATTTAAGTCCAGCAGGATTCAGTTATCTACTGGAGATCACACAACTATTTTACGATGATCGTTTTAAGGCACATCTGCACAATGTATGTTCCTTTGCTACTTCTAAAGAAAAGTTGAATTAATATTTTGTTACTGCCAAGGCCACTTTCTGTCATGCAGATTCAGTCATCCTGAGTCTGGTCTGCTCCTGGTGATTGTAAACGCTTCCCCATGATCAGGGGACGTGAATTTTGCCTGTAGTGGAGCACAATAGGCATTTTAATTGTTCCTCCTTGGCGGCAGTTGGTGGTGCACAGCCATCAGTCTTCTTCTGTAGGCTGAGCCCTCTGAAGTAGGGCCCATTTCGCGTCCGTTTTTGGCGCAAATTGAATTTCTCCTCATTTGTATCTTTTCTGAAGTTCAGTAAGAATAAAAAGAGACATTTTGCTTGGGAGGGGGAATTTTGCACTTATTAAGATGGGAGATGTCAATGCCAGGAATGGCTGCTTTATTGACTTTGCACCACCTATTAGCATTGAGCACTTACAGGGTCATGTACAACAAGGCAAATAAAATGTAGGATACAGCACTGTGCTTCAACAATAAGCCTTGATCAAAAGAGTGTTCCCTACCTTACTAGTAATATTTCCATTTCCTATACTAGCATCCTCATGGCCTTGCTGACTGAAATTTTCATATTTAAGTCAATCAGTGCCAAATTATCGGCAGGTTTTTACTTTGGGCTTTCATCTCTGAGCATTAAGTAGAGCTAAACTGAATTAATCTGACTTAGAGCCTTCAATCATCTTTAACATGTTACTTTCATCCCAGTCCCTTAATAGATTAATGTTATGACATATAAAACTTTCATCAGTTCTTTTTCCCTTAGGACTTTCCTCCAACATTCCTAAGAATGTGAGAAAAAGATGATGGGGGTGAAATTGAGCAGCGTAGCGCCCATTTTTGTTAGACACTACGCAGACACCTAAGTCCCGAAAATGGGGTTTGAGATGCGCGTGCACACTTCTGATGGGAATTGTGCAGGACGCCATCTTGGGAAAGGTGTTTGCGAGTGTGCACCTAACGACTGTCGGCAGCATACAGAGTAGGGAGATTATGATGCGGATCAGTGTGCAACGCTAATTTGAAGGCAACGCTGCTATTTTGGAACTCCACAATCTAGCCAACGCCCTGTTTTAACCTCACGCAGATGAACAGGACTTAAAGGGCATGAAGGAGCCCCCCACCGCCGCTATTTAAAGGGATCATGAAGTACTTACAGGTAAGTTGCTGGATTATTTCTTCTGGCTGCTGGTGCAATTGTACATGTTTTTGGAGGTTTCCTATACTTGGATAAGGTTTAAACACTCTACAGGGAGTGACCTCCATGGTTTTGCTGTACTCTTTGTATCATTTAAAATATTGTGCCAAAAAAAGTTGCATCCAGATGTGGGTGGCCTGCTAGGGCTTCCTCTCGGAATTGAACATGACTGGGCGAATGAAGAGAGACCACGAAGAGAGCAGGACAAGCTGCTAGAAGAGGGAGGAGGAGGAGGAGGAGGGCACTCAGCAGGAGGGTCTTCAAAGAGCAATTCTCATACCTCAACTTCAGCGACGATCAGTGCATCAGACATCTTTGGTTCACTAAAGTGGTCATGACTGAAATTTGTCAACTGCTGCAGTCACAACTGCAGCCTCAAAGCAGAGCAAGGACAGCATTGCCTGTGGCTATCAAGGTGACCATGGCTCTTAATGTTATGCCTCTGGCTCCTTTCAGGCTGCTGCTGGAGATATAAGCAACATCTCGCAGTTTGCAATGCATTGCAGTATAAGGGAGGTCACTGAGGCTCTCTATAAAATGAGAAATATTTTCATCTTATTCCCTCTTGCCAGAGAGGAACAAGAGGAGTGAGCAAGAGGTTTTGCTCGCAATGCAGGCTCCCCCATGGTGCAGGGTGCCATTGACTGCACGCACATAACCTTGCGTGCCCCTCATCTGAACTCAGGTATATTCATGAACAGACAGGGATTCCATTCCCTCAATGTACAACTGGTGTGAGACCACACGCAGTGCATCAAACAAGTGAATGCCCGCTATCCTGACAGCAGTCATGATTCGTTCATTCTGCGGCAGTCCTCTGTTCCAACTGTATTTCAACCAGCAGAGCAAGTCAAATGCTGGCTACTGGGCAACAAGGGTTACCCCCTCAGGACATGGCTCATGACTCCGTCAGGAACCCATGCACACATGCACAGCAGACCTACAATGAGAGCCATTCTGCCACAAGGAATATCTTCGAACATAGGCATCCTCGAGCAAAGCTTCCGCTGCCTGGACTGCTCTGGAGGAGCCCTGCAGTATTCAGTTGAGCGGGTATCAAGATTTGTCATTGTATGCTACATGCTGCACAATCTGGTCATCATGAGGGAAAAGCCCTTGCCACAGCCTATTTGGTGAGAACCTGAAGAGCATCAGGAGGAGGAGGAGGAGGAGAAGGAGAAGGAAGAGGCGGAGGAGGAAGTGGAGGAGGAGGAGGAAGTACAACAGGAAGTGGAAGAAGAGGAAGGGAGGCAACAATGTAGACAGGCCCTTTCTGCCAGGGCTCTGTGTGATCAGATTATTAATGAGCGATACCAGTAATCTCAACTACATCTCCCCATTCATCAACAGTCCCACACTCCTTACCGTTCGTTTCTCACATGACCATCAAATCGTCCTTCTTATGATTACACATTGTTTCCTTCCTCAGCTCATCACAGAAATAAAAACCACCTCCAAATGCAAATTCAAATCCACATTTATAAATTATAAAAAATGAGACTTTGTCCTTGTGCATTACCTTAGTGCCTGTCGTTCGTGTGCCTTTGCCTTTCCTGGTGCTACTATGAGGTGCTTCCCCAGTGGCTGGAGCTTGGATGCTGGAAGGCTGCTGACCTTCAATTAAGGAGACATCAGATGGCCTTGGAGGATAACTTCGAGCAACTCTGGGCCTAGAGGGCCTGTCTTCAGACAGTACCATCTCGCCTGGGCTGCAGCAGTCTGGGTTGGCTGGCAGACAGGCAACAGCAAGAGTACGGGTGGAGTGGCAGGGTGGGAGCAGGAATGCTGTCGCCCTGAGAGAGGACAACAGGTTCGTCTTCCATGGCACTGCCACTCTCCTGGGGCAGTGCCTCAGCAATCCTGGTGATCTGTTGGAGAACAGATTGCTGGACTGCTGTGTCGCCCTGGAAGCCCTTTTCCACAGTGGTACCCAGAGTCACGATAGCAGCAGTCAGACCTTTGATGGAAGCTGTTACATTGCTCATCAGACGCTGCATCATTGTGGGTTTCACCCCCATGTTGGAAAGGATGGGCTCCAAATTCTGCGCAAAGCCCTATGCCAAGTTAGAGCTGAACTCCTCCTTGCTCCTTGACATTATACACAGGTTTTCTGGCAGGCTTTCCAGTGCACCAACCATTTGGTTGTGGATGCCCATCAGTCTTCTTCTGTAGCCTAGGCCAACAAAGTCATCATCTGAATCCTCTGCAGCAGAACTAGTGTGCGACCTTGTCCTCCGGCGAGCTGGTACCTGCGGTATCTTTTCCCCTCGCCCTGGTCCTGCGCACTTGTGCCTGGTGTCTCACATGCAGATCCCTCCTCTATCCTAGCCTTTAAAGTATGTGCAGTGTCAGTCTCTGAGCTGGTGACTGCGAGTGTAAGATTGAGTGAGGGTGTCTCTTCATCATCACTGCCATCTTCCTCTGCCTCCTCTGATGGTGCCGGTTCCAGTTCTTGGGTATCTGAAATGACAAAGGGAAACGAGTTGGGTTGCGGTGAGGAGAGAGGAGAACGTAAGAAGTGTGAGCTTACACCATCTGCAGTACATGAGTCAGAAAAGATTGTGGGTGAGGGAGAAGTGGGAAGAGAGAAGGAGGGTTAGGTAAGCAGAGACCCTCATCATCAATCCCTCCAGCACCGACAGTGGCCATGGCCTCAGCGATAGCCCTTCCTATGATGGCCAGCACAGTCTCCTCCATGAGAGTTAAGTTGTGTAGGCGTGCTTGACCTCCTCCAGTTGTTTCTTGCTGCCTCCTGTTATGCGCCTCCTTCTCCTGCAAGAAAGAGGAACATGTGTCAGTGAGTGTCCTGAAAGATGTTTGGGAGATGTGGCTATCATGGTTGAATAACTGTCAGTGTGTGTGAACTGTGAGTTGTGGATGTGAGGCTTGCAACAGTGCTAAGTGTGTGAGGGTGTGGTAAACCATATGATTTGAACGGTCGAGTACGAACTTAGAGGTTGATGATAGGTGGGTGATGGGGGTGTAGCGCATTGAGCAGTGGATGAGGCTACTGGTGCAGTTGGTACAATATGCCACTTGAAGCTTGAACTCACTCACCTTGACAACTCGTGTTAAATCATTGAACTTCTTCCTGCACTGCATCCATGTTCTTGGAGCTGTGTTTCTGGCATTTACCTCCTCCGCTACTTCCTCACACTGCCTCTTGAGCGTATGTCTGGAGGGCCTCCTGCCCCCCTGTGGATACTGGATGCCCCTCCTTCTCTTCACCTCTTGCACCAAGGCCTCCAGTGTACCATCAGAGAATTTTGGTGCACACTCTCTCCCTGATGCAGCCATTCTTCAAGTATCACTGCACAGATTCAGTTTTCCAATGACTTCCAACACTTCTTGCAACCACAATGTACCTCCCCTTTAAGAGGAGCAGGCTGCCTTTAAGAAACGCGAGCCAATCGCAATATCGGGGCCCCCTGCTGATGCAGGCTGCCAATCAACAGTGCAGGTAGCGCTGACTGCATGCAGCAACCATTTAAAGGAACAGTCAGCACAAATGTAACGTGCAGCCTGCATTACAATGACCAGGCGTGGGTTAATCGCATACTGCGATCCCCACGCCCGTTTTCAGGGGTTATCCAATTTTACCCCCTAACTCTGCATACACTATTTGCATGAATGTGGCAGATACTGAAGAACTTTTAAAAAAAAATTTCTACATCTCAAGAACAGTATGTTAATTATACATACATTAACTTTGTTCAAATCATTCGACAAGATTACATCAATTTTAAATGTGTTAATTTTGAATATAATATATTCCCAATGTACTACATCTATTTCACACAGGACAGCATTGGTAAATATATCTCATTAGTTCTGCTACCTATATAAGCTACAAATGCTTATTGTAGCTGTGATATTGCACAGCCCTGTTTCCTGAAAATTCGTGGCAGCAGAAACCTTTGCTGTTACATGTTCATCAACTGGTATAAAAGCAGATGAGACCATGTAGCTCCATTTAAAAGCTGTAATTGTATAAAATGAAATCATGTCTGCTCATGCAAAAAGCTTTAAAGTGCACTTTAACAAATCACTATAGCTACTTCCTGCAATATTTGCATTTCAACAACTACAGTCACTAAATGATCACAAAATTCTGAATCCCTTAACAAGGTTTTCATTTTATCAATGCTGTCCTTAAAGTCACAAGAGGAATAATGCAGCTTGACTCCAGTTACATTTAACATAACTTTCATTTTTTTGATATTTACAATCTTCGAAACCCTTTGATTCGTATATCAAAGAACATTCCCTACAATCTGTTATTTTCTCTCATAATAGTTAAAAAAAGCAAAAAGGCACATAAACATACCTGATTTATATATAAGTAGAATTGCTTTGAATTTTTGTTTGTTAAAGTAATGAAAATCCAGTTCTTTGTTTATAAACTGTAGCCTTAAATTTTGCAGATTGATTTTCTGTTTATTATGTAAAGTAGTCCTCATATTCATTTTTTATAACTTTTGTACTGTTGCATAACATAAATAAAAATTTCACAATTTGTTTTTAAAACATAAAAAGGGAAATTTTGAAAAGAGAGCATATATTTGTGAAATAATCCATAACACAACGGGATATATTCTTCAATCCTAACACTAAAAAGTGGCAAGTATAATGTTTACTGAGGTCCTGTAGGGCCAATCTCTTGCAATTTTCTGGAGTGAGCCCAAATAAATCATTAATTGCAAGCTCTAACCCATATTGGACTTAGTGCTGCGAACTTCACAGAAAAGAGTTGCGATAAGTGAGAAATTGTGCACATCAGCAGTGCTTAAAGGGCTGCAGCTAAATTTTAATGGATTGTGGCCACATAAATGTACAGGAGGTAAAAATTGTTGCAGCCTTTATAGGTTGTAAATGTTTTAAAATGCATCCCAACTTTCCCAAAGGTAGTATGGGACAAAAAAAAAGTAACTGGCAAAATAAATGCGAAGACAGGAAATAGAAGTTCTGGGCAAATGATGGAGCAGAGCAATACCTGATTGCCCTGTTTGATGGCTGATCAAACACAGGTGCTCCTGCACGTGGTGGGTTTAAGGAGGGTTGCCCCGTTTGGCACTCTAAGGCATCTTCCAAAGGACAGCAGTACAGCAAGACTGTCAGAAGATGGTGGCAGGGTCAATGTTCTGTATAGTACCCACATGATGTGGGAACAGGCATGGAAATGGCATTATACCGTAAGAAAACTTCGATGCATTTAAAAATATTTACGATCTATAAAGGCCGTACCATTTGACAGATAGTTGACCCAAGTATGCATGCATGCCACAAACTGTTACCTTTCAATCTGTTCCATATTTGCTGCTGTCTTAGGCTAAGCTCTCACAAACCTGACAGCTCTTTGTTCCTTATCACGTCTGCCCAATTAGGACACACATTCAAGTTACAGCTGATAACAATGGCACACTCATATCTTGAAAGGGCCACACATAAAATTATTGTAACACAATCTTCCTTTTAAATACATGGTCCCATACTAACCCAACGGGATGGATTATAGAATGGCTGCCATCAACGACCCCTATACCTTCAGAAATGCAACAGAGCGATGACAGTGAGTAGCCATGTTATGCTGCTATTGGTAGGAGATGAAAGTACTCATCAAATGGAACCTATGCATCAGTTACCGGTTTAATACATATATATGCAACATATTGACGGATACTGCAGATAATCACTATGCTAGCTGACAGGAGTTGGAGGCAGAAAAGTTGAGGGTGGAAGTGACCTATACTGCCACTGGCAGAGCCCCTAGCTTTGTTGCAGGTTGTTTGCAGGTATCCTTATACTCCATTTAAAATCAAACCAATTCAAATGTACTTAATTTCTTTATTCTTGCTTCCAAACTGTAATATGCTTCACATTTCTTTACATTGAACTGCATCTGACACCTATTTGCCCATACCTCAAGGCAATCCAGCTGTGTAGCTTTTCATAGGACATGCATCTGATCCAGATTTTCTAGTGCCTCAGTGCTTGTTCCACTCCTGTGCCACAAGTCTTAGCAACCAGAAAGTAAATCCCAATTTATCTTTTCTTGTTAAGAACCTGTATTTTATTGGATCTATGTTGTACACAGTGAAAGGAAAGACATGTCACATAATATTGCCAGGAAACTTTCCAGAGGATATACAGCTTGTGATGAGAAATACAGAAGACAGTATGGGAAGTGTATTATCAGATGATTATTAATTACAAAATATCAACAGGTATGTTTGCCAAATATTTAAAATCTTTACTCACATGTGGAGGTAACAGTAGCAGCAGGTGGGCTAGTACATGACTTAATTTTTGATGGGCTCTTTATGAAACCTTCCAATTTTATAGCACAGACACTGCATTGAATCTTAAAATAACTCACATTTCATTACTTCCTTTAAAATGTAGTTACAATGCATTGTTCTTTTATATTTCTGCTGATAAACTATTTACTATAGTATTGAGAAATTTAACGAATACCAGAGCAATTTTACTCTTATATTAGTACCTCATTAATCACCTACCTATAATGTTGAATATTATAACCCCAAGTTTTAAAAATGTTTTAAATTGTTCCCTTTGGCAGATGGTATCCTAGATGTGGTCCTAGTGGCATGGGTGCTTACCACTGGCAGAAGTCAGCAGTGCAAGTTTCCAGCAGACGCATCTCAGTATTTATACCAAGCTGCAATCCACTACAGATTTTCAGGGCCATAATGTGATATATACGTAATAATTTAATGACACTACCCTGTTTCGCGAAAAGTTTAGTACCTCAGGGTACCTCACATGACTCCATTTAAGAAGAGTTAGCAAACTTAAATTATAGAAAGGCATGATGTGGAGATGCCGGTGATGGACTGGGGTTGACAATTGTAAACAATTTTACAACACCAAGTTATAGTCCAGCAATTTTATTTTAAATTCACAAGCTTTCGGAGGCTTCCTCCTTCCTCAGGCACATTTACCTGAGGAAGGAGGAAGCCTCTGAAAGCTTGTGAATTTAAAATAAAATTGCTGGACTATAACTTGGTGTTGTAAAATTGTTTACTATAGAAAGGCAGGCAAGGATGATTCTTTTCGATGATTTTAAATAGAAAATAAACTTTTTTGGGTGTCTCCACGACATGCACCATTTTCCAGTTGCGAGGGCAGGTAAATGACCTCCTCTCACTCAGACTTCTGCAAGTGCCATCCCATAACCAGATAGTAACAGGTGCACGAGTGCCCACGACAATGATTTTCTGCCTCGTCGTAACAGCCGAGCTAAAGTTGGGGAACCCACCATTTGGGGAATCACAGTGTGCATCCAGATCCTATTGCTCCAAACAGAAGACAGGCACTAAGTTTTTAGATAAAGCAGTCCCAGTTCTTACTCAAGTTACACTATTTGTGTGCTTGCATTTAGTACAGGTGGGAAAAAAATCCAAAACAGTTGACTGTTTATGCTATACATGTAATAACCTGCAAAATTCTATGTAAATATGAATGTATTACATTGTAAGGAGTCACTACATCTGTCAACATAAACATTTTTCTAACCTACAGAGGCCAAATATTCTTTTCTGGTTTTATTAACATCGCCGAATCCCCCACCATCAACATCCTGGTGGTCACTATTGACCAGAAACTTAACTGGACCAGCCATATAAATACTGTGGCTACGAGAGCAGGTCAGAGGCTGGGTATTCTGCGGCGAGTGACTCACCTCCTGACTCCCCAAAGCCTTTCCACCATCTACAAGGCACAAGTCAGGAGTGTGATGGAATACTCTCCACTTACCTGGATGAGTGCAGCTCCAACAACACTCGAGAAGCTCGACACCATCCAGAACAAAGTAGCCCACTTGATTGGCACCCCATCCACCACCCTAAACATTCACCCCATCCACCACCGGCATACAGTGGCTGCAGTGTGTACCATCCACAGGATGCACTGCAGCAACTCGCCAAGGCTTCTTCGACAGCACCTCCCAAACCCGTGACCTCTACCACCTAGAAGGACAAGAGCAGCAGGCACATCGGAACACCACCACCGGCACGGTCCCCTCCAAGTCACTCACCATCCCAACTTGGAAATATATCGCCGTTCCTTCATCATCGCTGGGTCAAAATCCTGGAACTCTCTACCTAACAGCACTGTGGGAGAACCTTCACCACACGGACTGCAGCGGTTCAAGAAGGCGACTCACCACCACCTTCTCAAGGGCAATTAGGGATGGGCAATAAATGTTGGCCTTGCCAGCGACGTCCACATCCCATGAATGAATTTTAAAAATTGCAACTTTGTTGCTTGTTTGGTAAAAATTACATTCAATAATTATAGAACTTTGGTTACACATGTATATTTTTATGTGAAATAATCCTTAACAAAACCATTTTATACTATCTTTATTGGAAGATTTGACTAGTTAAAAAGCAGTTTCTTATCATTTACAAAAATGCCTAAAGCACTAGCTTGCTTCATTCTTTTTATGTGTCACTGCAAAAGGTGCTAATATAAACTATATAGAATGGTGACCTATTAAATAAGAAATGAACAAAAAGCATGACTTAGACATCTGCTGTTTACCATTTGCAGATAAAATAAGAAGTTTTGCAAGGAAACTAAATTATTGCAAGTCAAACCTGGCAGAAAAAGGATTCATTTTAGAATCATAGAAAGGTTACAGCACGGAAGGAGGCCATTCAGCCCATTGAGTCCGTGCCGGCTCTATGCAAGAGCAATCCAGCTAGTCCCACTCCCCTGCCCTATCCCCTTAGCCCTGCAAATTTTTTCCTTTCAATACTTATCCAGTTTCCTTTTGAAGGCCACAATTGAATCTGCACCCCCCCACCCCCTCGGACAGTGCATTCCAGATCCTAACCACTCGCTGTGTAAAAAAGTTTTTCCTCATGTCACCTTTGGTTCTTTTGCCAATCACCTTAAATCTACGTCCTCTGGTTCTTGACCCTTCTGCCAATGCAAATAGTTTCTCTTTATCTACTCTGTCTAGACCCTTCATGATTTTGAAAACCTCTATCAAATCTCCTCACAATCATCTCTGTTCCAAGGAGAACAACCCCAGCTTCTCCAATCTATCCATGTAACTAAAGTCCCTCATCCCTGGAATCATTCTAGTAAATCTCTTCTGCACCCTCTCTAAGGCCTTAACATCTTTCCTGAAGAGCGGTGCCCAGATCTGGACACAATACTACAATTGTGGCCGAACCAGTGTTTTATAAAGGCTCATCATGGCTTCCATACTTTTGTACTCTATGCTTCTGTTTATAAATTGTAAACAATTTTACAACACCAAGTTATAGTCCAACAATTTTTACTGAAATCTACAAGCTTTCGGAGGCTTCCTCCTTCCTCAGGTAAATGTTCAGGAGCTCCTTGAAGCCTACGCATTTATACATATAGAACAATACATGGTGTTTACAGACTGCTCCTGCAACTGCCCGTTGCCAAGGCAATCACCGTGTTCAGACAGAGAGGTGTCACCTACAGAACCCCCGAATACACATTCAACAAAAAAACAAACAGGAAAAAAAACAGAGAGAGGCAGAAACATCCGGAAGGCAGAGAAAGCCAGCAAATGACCCATTATATTAAAAACAGATAGCTTTTGTTCGCTGGTGGGGTAACGTGTAGCGTGACATGAACCCAAGATCCCGGTTGAGGCCGTCCTCATGGGTGCGGAACTTGGCTATCAATTTCTGCTCGACAATTTTGCGTTGTCGTGTGTCTCGAAGGCCGCCTTGGAGAATGCTTACCCGAAGATCGGTGGCTGAATGTCCCTGACTCACGACAACACAAAATCGTCGAGCAGAAATTGATAGCCAAGTTCCGCACCCATGAGGACGGCCTCAACCGGGATCTTGGGTTCATGTCACGCTACACGTTACCCCACCAGCGAACAAAAGCTATCTGTTTTTAATATAATGGGTCATTTGCTGGCTTTCTCTGCCTTCCGGATGTTTCTGCCTCTCTCTGTTTTTTTTCCTGTTTGTTTTTTTGTTGAATGTGTATTCGGGGGTTCTGTAGGTGACACCTCTCTGTCTGAACATGGTGATTGCCTTGTCAACGGGCAGTTGCAGGGGCAGTCTGTAAACACCATGTATTGTTCTATATGTATAAATGCGTAGGCTTCGAGGAGCTCCTGAACATTTACCTGAGGAAGGAGGAAGCCTCCGAAAGCTTGTAGATTTCAAATAAAAATTGTTGGACTATAAATTGGTGTTGTAAAATTGTTTACAATTGTCAACCCCAGTCTTTCACCGGCATCTCCACATCTGTTTATAAAGCCCAGGATCCCGTATGCTTTTTTAACCACTTCTCTGTCCTGCCACCTTCATCAATTTGTGCACATATATCCCCAGATCTCTCTGTTCCTGTACCCCTTTTAGAGTTAGGCCCTCTAGTTTATATTGCCTCTCCTCGTTCTTCCTACCGAAATGTATCACTTTGCATTTTTCTGTGTTAAATTTCATCTGCCATGTGTCCGCCCATGACACCAGCCTGTCCATATCCTCTTGAAGTCTATCACTATCCTCTTCACTGTTTACTACCCTTCCAAGTTGTGTGTCATCTGCAAATTTTGAAATTGTCCCCTGTACAACCAAGTCCAAGTCATTAATATATATCAAGAAAAGCAGTGGTCCTAGCACCCACCCCTGGGGAACACCACTGTACAACTCCCTCCAATCCGAAAAACAACAGTTCACCACTGCTCTCTGTTTCCTGTCACTTAGCCAATTCTGTATCCATGTTATTCCATGGGTCACAATCTTGATGACAAGCCTACCATGCGGCACTTTATCAAACACCTTTTGAAAGTCCATATACACCACATCAACTGCATTGCCCTCATCAACCCTCTCTGTTACCTCATCAAAAAACTCTATCAAGTTAATTAAACATGATTTGCCTTTAACAAATCCGTGCTGGCTTTCCCTAATCAATCCACACTCGTCCAAGTGACTGTTAATTCTGTACCGGGTTATCATTTCTAAAAGTTTCCCCACCACTGAGGTTAAACTGACTGGCCTATAGTTGCTGGGTTTATCTTTACACCCTTTTTTGAACAAGGGTGTAACATTTGCAATTCTCCAGTCCTCTGGCACCACCCCCCGCATCTAAAGATGTTTGGAAGATTATGGCCAGTACCTCCGCAATTTCCAACCTTACTTCCCTCAGCAACCTAGGATGCATCCCATCCGTTCCGGGTGACTTATATACTTTAAGTACAACTAGCCTTTCTAGTACCTCTTCTTTATCAATTTTGGGTCTATAAAACTTCTTATAAGTTGAAAGTAAAGCTATCATTGTGTGCTTTGCGTTGACGTGAAACTGTCATTACCACAATTTTAATTGAAACGAATCTTCAGCTGTACCTGATTAGACACAACTTGATTGTTGTTATTCCTCCAACAGCAGTGCCTAGTTGAGAAACAAGGGTGCTTAAAGCATATGTGTAAAAAAAAAGCCCTTAAATAATTAGATTGAAAGTGGACCAGAATCTTAACAGAGCATTCAAAATATACTATGAAGATGGAAAGGGGAATGGGAGCTCTCCATATTACTTTATGGAAATTATGGCACAGAACAAGGCCGATACCACTCCTTGAATGTGCTGGTGTTCGATCTTCATTGAGCGCTAACAAACCAAATCCCATTTCCCTGCCATTTGCCCATTTCCTAGAACCATAGATGTTTACAGCACAGAAGGAAGGCATTCAACCTGTTGTATAAGTGCCAGCTCTTTGCTAGAGTAATCCAAAATGAATCCCACTGTCGTGCTCTCTCCCCATAGCCTTCTGTTTCAAATATTTATCCAATTTTCACTTAACAGATGCAAGTAAACTTGAGCTCATCCAAAACTCTGCTGCCCGTATCCTAACTCACAACATGTCCCATTCACCCATCACCCCTG
Source organism: Heptranchias perlo (assembly GCF_035084215.1). Taxonomy (NCBI): domain Eukaryota; kingdom Metazoa; phylum Chordata; class Chondrichthyes; order Hexanchiformes; family Hexanchidae; genus Heptranchias; species Heptranchias perlo. Next base: position 36,177,058 of record NC_090334.1, on the reverse strand, counting down.
TATTCGCTGACCTACATTGGCTCCCAGTCCGGTAATGCCTCAATTTTAAAATTCTCATCCTTGTTTTGAAATCCCTCCCTTCCCTATCTATGTAACCTCCTCCAGCCCTACAACCATCCGAGATCTCCGTGTTCCTCCAATTCTGGCCTCTTGCGCACCCTCGATTTTCTTCGCTGTACTATAGGCAGCCGTGCCTTCAGCTGCCTCGGTCCTAAGCTCTGAAATTCCCTCCCTAAACCTCTCCGCATCTCTACCTCTCTCTCCTCCTTTAAGATGCTCGTTAAAATCTACCTCTTTGACCAGGCTTTTGGTCACCTGTCCTAATATCTGCTTATGTGGCTCGGTATCAAATATTTGTTTGATAACACTCCTGTGAAGTGCCTGGGGACATTTTACTACACTAAAGGTGCTATATAAATGCAAGTTGTTGTTGCTGCATTCTTCCTTACAGTTTACCATGCCTCTAATTTGATATTAGACTTCAATACAATTCCACCTGTGCCTACGTCCAAATCATTTACATAAATAGAAATCAAGAGGTGCCAGATAGATGGCTGGAGCACACCATTATTATAGCTCATCAATCCAAAAAACTTCTAGGAACCAGCCTACCATGCCATTTCATACCCATCCATCTGTGTTACTGCTGTTCCCCGGGACCGCCTGGCAGAAGGTAGCCGTAGGCCTTGGGTAGCAGTGTTAATGGCCCCAATGCACAAAAATGGAGGGAAAGGAACTAGTAAAGGTCTCCTGTCTCTCCAATCATGCCCCCACACATACCTTTGTCTCTGCCAAGGCCTACAGAGCTGCAGCTTCTGCCTCTTTAAGGGCTTTCTTGCCCCATTTACCTCTGTTGCCAACGTCTGTGGTGCTGCAGCGGTGTCCCAGCTGCAGCATTGTCTCGCTTTCCTTTAGCTCTGGCTGGCTCCCTCTTGGTGGCAGAGTCTTGCTGGGAGCCTGCCCTGTATGGCTAGTGGCCCCTGACCCAGAAAAATGGGTTGGGTTTCGGCAAGATCTGAGGGCAGGACAGGAGTCCCCCTTCCCAGATGGAAGGAAAATCTAGCCCTTGAAGTTTACCTACAGCTGAAATAACATTAACTGGCCTATAATTTCCTAGCTTATTCCCTTTCCTTATCTTGAAGAGGAGCATAACATTTACCACCCTCCAGACCTTTGGTACAATTACCATTTCCAAAGATTTCTGTAAAATCATGGTGAGTCCTTCTACTCCCCAACCTTCTTCAGTAATCTGGGCTTCATGCCATCTAGAACTGATGAATTTGTACTTTTAGTCCCATTATCCTTTTCAATGCAGTGTCCTTCCAATTCCATTAGCTTTTTTTAATACAGTGGCCTTTTAACATTTATCTCCAGCACTGACTCTTTCGCATTCTCCTCAAGTATTCCAATAATCCCACTTTCACCCTCTGAAAATTGGTGTGAAATATTTATTAAGTATCTCTACCATTCTCTCACTCTCAAGTACAAGATGGCTTCTGGCTCTCTTTGTCTCTAGCTGGTCCCAACCCCTCTTCCTAAGTTGGTTATGAAAGTTCTTGCTATTTTCCTTTATGCTGTCTGCCAGTTTTCTTTCACACTCCCTCTTAGCCTTCCTAATCTCTCTTTTTGTTTACTTTCTGTGCCTTATTCTTATATGTGTATTGCATATAATAGAAAATTTACTCTTAAATCAAACAGCCACATCATATTATTGATATAATTGGGATGAGAACCTATTGTAACTGAAGACACTTTGTTCCCAATTAATTTCAATGAGAAGTTGACTTGTCCTTGTTTGGATACCACTTTTTGATGCTCGAGTTCCAGTACAGGAGATTTCTAAAACTGAAATATTGGCGTTATTTTGTAAATGCCCAACTCTAGTTGACTTATGTGGAGAAATTAAGTCTTGGCAACTGCAACATTATGGTGACATAATGATGCATTGGGACAGGAGGTGGCATTGAATCACTTTATTGACCATCAACATATTAGTCACCTATTTGGCAAACAATCATTTTTGAACTTAGTGTAGCAGCATTTCCACACCAACGGAACATGCCTGTAGTTTGAAAAATACTACAATTCTCCAATTTTACATAACACCTATAAATCATTTGAACATAAGGAGCCTAGTGATTCTAACAGTGGAGGATTGAAATCACCTTTGAAAGGGCTTATTCTTTGAATCCCAGTTTAGGTGCTAGATGAAGCATTTTGCAGTTGCAATGAACATCAGGGGAAGCTACTATGCCTTGTTGCTACCCACCTCCAATTAGTTGAACACAGAATAACATGGGCATTTATTGTGGAGGTGTCCATGACCCTAACCCTGAACACTTCCAATAGACAAAGATAGCTCTAGTCAATAGCAACAGAGGTGATATTGAACAAATGAATAAATGTGATAACTGAAGATCATTTTATACAAGCTATATAATAGGGATTGTGTGTAATTTGAAAACTGTAAAGACTACTGAACTACAAATTCAATAACTGAATGAACAGTTTTAAAAGTTACATTTTGTAAACAGCAATAATAAATGTCCAATGACTTCAATGCTACCGTGTCGGGTTTTAACTAAGTGATCAGTATTCAAATCCCAGTTTTGACTTGCATTTGGACCTGGATTTCCTTTAGTGGCAGGTTTGCTTCTTTCAATCAGATCATGTAAGAGACATAGGAACAGGAGTAGGCCATTCAGCCCCTTTAGCCTGTTCCGCCATTCAATTAGACCAAGGCTGATCTGTAACTTAACGCCATCTAACTGCTTTGGTTCCATAACCCTTAATACTTTGCCTAACAAAAACCTATCAATCTCAGTTTTGAAATTATCAATTGACCCCCAGCCTCAACAGCTTTTTGGGGGAGAGAGTTCCAGATTTCCACTACCCTTTGTGTGAAGAACTGCTTCCTGACATCACCCTTGAACGGCCTAGCTCTAATTTTAAGGTTATGCCCCCTTGTTCTGGACTCTCCCACCAGAGGAAATAGTTTCTCTCTATGTACCCTATCAAATGCTTTAATCATTTTAAACACTTCAATTAGATCATCCCTAAGACGGGAGGGATCTCCTCCTACCTTACTTTGTTTTTAAAATTATGAAGAGTTTTGATTGGGTAAATAAGAAAAGGCCATTTCCTTTCAGAGGCTCAATGAAGAGGGATCATCAATTTAAATTTATCACTAAGGTAGGAAGGAGAAATGGTCGGAGAAATGTCTTTACACAGAGCTCTGTTGGAGCATGGAGCGCTTTGTCACAGATAGTGGTTGAGGCAGAGACCACATTGTACCTTTCAGGGTAAAAGTGGGTAAATATTTGAAGCAGGGGAAGATACAGGGCAATGGGGAAAGAGCAGGACTATGGATTAGTTTTGAATGGGAGGGTGCAAGGGTGGAACAAACTGCACAGCACATTAAAAAGCACAAAACTGTAAAAGTGAGTGTTACTGGTGGATATATGTCAGAAATAATGCAGGTATTTTACCATAGACCTAGTCATTTACCTCAGCAGTAATTTGTTTCATTAGTTTTTCAGTGCAATCCATGGGGGAGAATTATTTCTTGTCGAATCATAGAAATTTACAGCACAGAAGGAGGCCATTTGGCCCATCGTGTCTGTGCTGACCGAAAAAGAGCTATCCAGCCTAATCCCACTTTCCAGCTCTTGGTCCATAGCCCTGTGGGTTACGGCACTTCAAGTGCATATCCAAATACCCTTTAAATGCGATGAGGGTTCCTGCATCTACCACCCTTTCAGGCAATGAGTTCCAGACCCTCACCATCCTCTGGGTGAAAAACTTTCTTCTCAACTCCCCTCTAATCCTTCTACTGATTACTTTAAATCTATGCCCCCTGGTCACTGACCTCTCTGCTAAGGGAAATAGGTCCTTCCTATCCAGTCTGTCTAGGCCCCTCATAAAATTATACACCTCAATTAAATCTCCCCTCAGCCTTCTTTGTTCCAAAGAAAACGACCTCAGTGTATCCAAACTTTCCTCATAGCTAACATTCTCCAGTTCTAGCAACATTCTCATAAATCTCCTCTGTACCCTCTCTAGAGCAATCACAACTTTCCTGTAATGTGGTGACCAAAACTGTATGCAGTACTCTAGCTGTGGCCTAATTAGTGTTTTATACAGTTCTAGCATAACCTCCCTGCTCTTATATTCTATGCCTTGGCTAATAATTGAAAGTATCTTGTATGCCTCTTAACCACTTTATCTACCTGTCCTGCTACCTTCAGGGATCTGTGGACATGCACACCAAGGTCCCTCAGTATCCTACCATTTATTGTGTATTCCCTTGCCTTGTTTGCCCTCCTCAAATGCATTACCTCACACTTCTCTGGATTGAATTCCATTTGCCACTTTTCTGCCCATCCATTGATATCTTCCTGCAGTCTACAGCTTTCTTTCTCACTATCAACCACACGGCCAATTTTTATATCATCTGCAAACTTCTTAATCATGCCCCCTACATTTAAGTCTAAATCATTAATATATACCACAAAAAGCAAGGGACCTTATATTGAGCCCTGCGGAACCCTACTGGAAACAGTCTTCCAGTCACAAAAACACCCGTTGGCCATTACCCTTTGCTTCCTGCTCTCACATAGCCGATTTTGGATCCAACTTGTCACTTTCCCTTGGATCCCATGGGCTTTTACTTTTCTGACCAATCTGCCATGTGGAACCTTGTCAAAAGCCTTGCTAAAATCTATGTAGACTACATCAAACGCGCCACCCTCATCGACCTTCCTTGTTACCTCCTCAAAAAATTCAATCAAGTTAGTCAGACATGACCTTCCCTTAACAATACCATGCTAACTGTCCTTGATTAACCCGTGCCTTTCTAAATGACGATTCATACTGTCCCTCAGAATTTGTTCTAATAATTTGCCAACCAGGGTAAGGCTAACTGACCTGTAGTTACTTGGTATATCCCTTTCTCCCTTTTTAAACAACGGTATAACATTAGCAGTCCTCCAGTACCACGCTTGTAGCCAGAGAGGATTGGAAAATGATGGTCAGAGCCTCTGCTATTTCCTCCCTTGCTTCTCTTAACAGTCTGGGTTTCATTTCATCTGGGCCTGGCGATTTATCTACTTTCAAAGATGCTAACCCTATAATATTTCCTCCCTCACGATGTTTATCCCACCTAATATCTCACACTCCTCCTCAACTGCAATGCCTGCATCGTCCCCCTCTTTTGTGAAGACAGACGCAAAGTATTCATTAAGAACCATACCCACATCTTCCACCTCCACACGTAGGTTACCTTTTTGGTCTCTAATAGGCCCTAACTCTTTCCTTAATTATCCTCTTGCTCTTTATGTATTTATAAAACATCTTTGTGTTTTCCTTGATTTTACTTGCTAATGTGTTTTCATGCCCTCTCTTTGCTTATGCATCTAAGTTTGATTTTTTTGATTGGAAAATGAAATATTCAATTAGCTTAAGATCAAAACATTGGGTCACATTGATGGCTGCCATGTCTGGAATTTCCTTATAAATGCCCGATTGCTCAGCAGTTCATAGGTCAAGCAAAACAGTAGGGATGATTCTATTTGCACTTCATAGGCACAACGAGATTTGTAAGAGTTAAAGCCATTTTCTGTAATTTCAAAGTTATGTGACCCCATAACTAGAGCTCCGAATACCATGGTGGAAGAAATATTGCTAATAACCATCAAATACTTGCCCTGTTTTCTCACTGTAATAATAAGATTTCTTTAATATATCTGCCAAAAAGGTACACTTTCACCAACAAAAGAGCATCATGAATACTTTCAGAAAAATGCTGACTACTGCAGACATTGCAGCAATCAGTAGATCAATCTTGCAACAGATTTTACAGCCTGTTTTCAGTTTTATGCCTTAACATTATTTTTAAACGCAACCAATAAAAGATTGTTGGTATCCATATAAGATGATCACAGGCGCAGTTAAAGATCTATTATAAAACATAACTTGTCGTGTTACACACTACATTAACACTAATTGCCCTACTTAAGGTATTATGTGGTCTCTCAGTATTTGCACATTGGAAAATTCTATAGATTGTTCAAGAATACAATGCCACAATTTTCTTGTTCTTTTCGAATTTTGCCATGTTTTTCTGATAAATAATTCCGTCAAAGGTCACGCATTATCTTATTTAACGGCAAATGTATCAATTAATAGGAAACATAGGAACATAAGAAAGGAGTAGGCCACTCAGCCTCTCGAGCCTGTTCTGCCATTCAGTTAGATCATGGCTGATCGGTACCTCAACCTCAGTTACCCGCCTTTGCTCCATTTCTGTTGATACCGTTACCTAACAAAAATCTATCAATCTCAGTCTTGAAGAATTCAATTGACCCAGCATCCACAGCCTTTTGGGGAGTGAGTTCCAGATTTCCATTGCCCTTTGAGTGAAAAAATGTTTCCTGAATTCACTCCTACACGGTCTAGGTCTAATTTTAAGATTATGCTCGCTTGTTCTAGAACCTCCCACTAGAGGAAATAGCTTCTCTGTATCTATGCTATCAAATCCCTTTATCGTTTTAAATACTTCAATTGGACCACTCCTCAACCTTCTAAAGACAAGGGAAAACAACAAATATTTATTCGACCTGTCCTCATAATTTAACCCTTTAAGTCCTGGTATCATTCTGGTGAATCTGCACTGTATCCCCGCCAACATATCCTTCCTGAGGTGCGGTACCCAAAACGGAACCCCAAAATTAGTTTAGTAGTTTGTAATCATTCCCAGGTTGCCATTACTTTGTGTATAATATAATGAATGTCATTCATGGATTAACCTTTTAAACCTTCATGTAGTCCTGTGAGAAAAAGTGTTTTGAAACAGTAAATTTTCACTTTTGGGGATGGCACCATCAATTCCCTAAGGTCCATGTTGTAGATTTCATCTTTCATCTTGTACTTATAAACAGTATAGTCTGATAAATAATCAACTTTCTCTTTAACCCCTTCTCACCCAGAAATGTCAAGAGTTTCACTTTCAATAGGAAGTGACAGGCCATTTGGTTGGTCTTGGGAACGGCTAATGTCTTCAGCCCAATCTGCAAATGTTTGGATTTAAAAACACAACCAAGATTCTCCAAGGCTGCAAACACCCATTCATATACATTGGTTTACATAATAGGTATGCTTGTCAGCAGTCTTGTAGTCATAAAGAGTAATTTTAGGATGTTGGGGTAAGTTTCACTCTTCACAGTAGACCTAGTTTCGCCTTAGGCACTGTAAATAATGAACTGTTCGGGGATCAGCAAGGAAACACTTGTGTTTTTACAAAACTTTGTACACTTCCTTTCCTAGCCAAGTTAATGTTACACACAGCAGTAACAAACAATTGCTCTCCCTCTGTCCACCTTTCAAGTGCGTGTGAGTGACCCTGAATCAATGTGACATCAGCTGACATCCCCCCCTGATGTGCCAAAGACCATAAAAGCTGTCAGGAATACTGTTGGCCTCCAGCAAGCAAGAAGGCACTACATTTGTTTTCTTTTCCTTTTTTTCTTTAGAAGGGACAACAGTGAACAAATCCACGTTCTTATATTAGAATGTGAAATCTGAGAGCATTCTCCTGAACCTAACAGTTCTGCATTCAGCGTTATTAAATGCTTTAAATGTCAAAGGCAAAGCACCACTTGCATGCTGAGTTACTACCCCTCATCAGTACTAAGTCTCTGCAGCAGACTGACATTAGCCCCAGTAGATGAACTGCCCCAGTGACTGACATGTCTTCTTTTATTAACATTTTTCTAGTTACGTTACTGCTTTTTTTCGATCTGTAACAAATGCGAGTTTATCAAAAAAAAGTCAAATTAGCATTCTTGACTAAAGGAGAAATGGCAAGACATCCACAAAAAAATAATCAGCTACCTAATGTCTGGAACAAGCTTAAGCTCTCTGTAATGTGATCCTTACATGAACCATAATCTCCTGTTTATTTCCCCTAATGAGGCAGGAGTTAAAACAGTTGACCTGATCAGATTCAGATGGCAGCCCTAAAGGAGTGAGCCCCCTGCTGCATCTTGGGCCCGACACCCTTTGTTACCTCCAAGTGAGCTGAGACCAGGCTGTGAACCATGTAAATAGGAGGTTTCCAGGTTAATGAAAAGCCATAACTTCGTCCCAGTGCCTCTGTGGAACTCTCCTCACTTCAACCATAGAACCACATTCTTGCCGCAATCCACTAATAAAGCTTAACAAATGTGTTAGTTTCTAGAGAAGCCAAATGTGTTTGGTGAAAAATGGGTCTAATTATAACCTCAATCTATACAGGAAAATATATACTTACAATGACTTAAAGAGCTTAAAATGTCATGTTTTTGTTGCAAAAAATATATATTTATTTTAAGATTCAACAGAAACAAATGTGAATGACAAAATCACTAACAAAATTATTTGTAATGTCAAAGTTTAAGCTTCCTGACAATTTGTGATTATTGTTTAAATTAGTATTGCCATCTCTATAATAGTAATACTGTATGGAATGAATTGTGCAATTCAAGATTTGATTGAATCATTGAACTTTGTCTTAAATGCAAATTAATCTTCATGTGCATCAGTGGTAATAGTCCTCACATTCTTGATTTATGTATAAAGTGTCAAATTTTCTTAAGACCTCATTGCCATAACAGTATCCACTTGAATCCAATGTGAAAAAACCCAAATGCTGGACTGAACGCAATATGTAAGACAATGGAAAGTGAGAATTTCAAATTTTCCTTTTTCCACTGCAGTTGATTTAACTTGGAAACTAAAGTCTTTCTCATGAACATTGGCAAATTGCATCAATTCATGAACAGCAACCTTAGCGCTCTCATATTATGTTACATTGTCTCTCATGCAACTGCTGTTTGCTGCTCTACTCAATTATAAGTCGGAGTGCAAAATATGATGTGATGTGAATTTGTGGTCAAGTCAAACATAAGCTGCACTACTCTGTAAACTGTAACCAGAATCTATTTAAAACAAGCCAAGAAGTTGGAATGGAAGGAGTTAATGTACAACAAATGGTTTAGTAGCTTACCAGCTTGATGATGAAAGAGAATTAAATGGTTTAACGTGTATGATGATATGCAGCAAAGTTCCCATTTTGTTTTAAAACCTCTGATCAAAACAAGGGATCTAATTTGATTTATTTTTAACATAATCCATTGACCCTCCCCTCCCCCCCCCCCACTCCTCTCCGATATAATGTTGGCACTGGTGTGAAGGAGAATTTTGTTCTGATTAAAGACTGATGCATGCACAGCACGGTAGGTCTGAATCACACACGAGTCTGCATCAGTTTGCACGTAACCTTGTGGTTGTCTCACTTCAAAGCACTTGTTTGAGTTGCTAAATCCCTAAAGTAAAACCAGTTTGAAAAGATTTTTTTTAAAAACAGTGAAGCACAATGACAGTAGAGATTCTAGACATTTAGCACACTGCAAATCATAAATTCAAATCTGAACTAAGACAGACTCACAGAGGTGTAAATTCTGTTAGTAACTTTACCCCTGATAGGACTCTGTTGGCATTTGGTTCCTGTAAAAAGCATTTAATTGTGAAAATGTTAAGAAACAATAAAGCATAAATCGTATGTTTTCTGACAAAATAAGAAATCATCAGTTTTCCAAAATGTCTCCATTATGGAATGACATTAAAGCACCAATTACTTAGGCAAGCCCTGACATTTTAAATCAGCAGCCTGGCAGTCCACATTCTGGATGACTTCCAGTATCAATAAAACTTGCTCAAGCAAAGCCTTACCTGGTTTTCACCACATCGAGGGGATGCATCAGGCAAATTTCCACAAGACCTAAGCAGGTAACAGAGAAGAAACAGCCAGTAAACATTAGCACAAACAACAGTTCATGCTTCACTACCAAGGTGGTTATTATTGTGTGAAAGGTCAAATATGAGAATTGAGGTGAACTGAAGCAAATAAGTAGGACAAACAGTTAATATAGATGTGTGCAAGAAAGCCACTCAATAGTAACATATCCAACCAGCATACATATCTGAACCACTTGAACCAAGCATATAATAATTACTTTTATCACAAAGTACATTTTAGGATCTAATTGGTTGACCGTGTTAGCCCATTTTGAGATTCATTTTGGGTCCATCCAACACATCTGTAGTGCACAAGCCTTTAAAAAACTGACCATATTAGCAATTCGCATTAAAAAATCCCCATCACATATGAATCTACTCTATTAAATACCCAAAGTAATTTTTTGGCTTTATGTGGTCTTTTTCGAGGTTAGAAATACAGCATCACGTGAGAATCTTTGTGCTGTTATATAAATGTGTTTACTAATACTAAAGAAAGTCATGGACAGATCAAATCCAGTACTGCTTTATAAAACAACTTTAGACAAAACTTAGTTTTGGACCTGTGTTTAAAATATAAAATTTTCTGTTGCTTTCATTATACTGACATCTTTAGCATTGCTTAAGGTGCTGTACCAAGGTTTTTACAGGACAACAACAGCTTGCATTTATATAGCATCTTTAATGTGGAAAATACATCACCAGATGCTTCACAGAGGCATGAGAGAAACAGGATCTGCCGGCCTCTGAGGGTGCACCGTCATATCTTAGTGAGCCATCCACCAGCGCAGATGCTCATACCTCAGTGGGTCCTAGTAGTCAGTTAGGTGGGTTGGTACCTGGTGAGTCACCACACACAAGTGAGCACAAGCAGATGCTGGTGGCAAGGGCAGCAGTGGAGAGTCCGCGTCGGTGGGAGCACTCCTGTCCAGGTTCTGCTCAGTTGGACGCAGATGCTGAACCCGGGGGCCATTCTTTAAAAGGAGAATGATTGAGGAACAGCAGCACATTTGCGAGGTACTGGAACAGGTGCCACGCGCACTCTTCGCAATAGCATAGAGGATGGAGGAGTCCAACTCCTGCATTAGTGGAATGGTGACATAGGTACGGGAGGGAATCGCTGAGATAGTGTTGCAGGGACGTGAGCAACTGTCTGAGATAGTGTCGCCGTAACTGCTGAAACGTCTGAGAGAGTGTCGCAGGTAAGTGCGGGAATGTTTGCGATGGAGAGAAAGCTAGCCTCAGTTGAGCTTCAAGCACGGCTCACAAATGAGTCCATTCAGGCTCTAATCACGGTCATTCAGATTCAAGGTGAACAACATTCTGCCGCCTTAAACAGGCTGACAGATACTTTAGAAGTGGCCTTCCAAAGCATCACACAAGTCCACCACACTGTTGTCCAGCAGGGTGGTAGGACCGATGTGGGCCTGGCCCAGGAGAGGGATGATGGTTAAAGGGAACATGGAAGTGGGGGCGTCACTCAAAGCGCTCCCACGACTCACCTGTTGCTCCCCCTCTCAACCAGTACCCGCAATGCTGCCTCCTCTCCAAGTGGCCGAGTCTGCCCCTGCACAGGTGCAGGTGAAGTAGTCTTTGGAGGGGCCCTTAAGGGCTCCAAAACCCAGAGGGCGTAGGCCAAAAGCATCTAAGCAATCAGGGCATGAACATGAGCAACCTGCCACTACCTCTGTTGCAGCCACAGGGGATGCACCACGTAGAAGTAGTAGGAAGAGAAAGGTGAAGGATTTGTGATCAGAGAAGGTGTTTGACAGATGGTCATGTTTTTCATTTATATTTGTTTTTTGTTAAACTCACATTAAATGTTATGATTATCACCACTACTGCCACATCTTGCCCATTCTTGACTGGCTTTTGTGATAGGGTCCTTTCATGAGGTTCACCATGAACGGCGATGCTTGATGCCACTCATTGGGTCACTTTACAGTGGGTATATGTTGCAGACTGTTTTGTGCAGGGAGGGGTGGCAAGGCAGTTGATGCTGCTCGTCCTCGGATGTAGTGGTGAATGCAACTATGGTACCCCCTCTCGTCCTGATGGTGTCAGTTTGAGGGGGTCTGAAAAGTTGGTAAATATGTGTGAACAGAAGAATTGTGAGTGGAAAGTAAGAATTTTCAGTGAAAACACAAAGATCTCCCAGCCAAAAGTTTGTCTGGAAGAACTGAGTGCCCTGCAGCAATAATTCACCTTTTATCCCTATCTGTCAAACAAGCATTTGAATGTCCAACTGGCTGCTGGCTGTTTCCCACAGCATGGGAAACACAGAGGATGTTTGAAAATCAATGTGCACAAAATTAAGTACTTCAACTTTCTAACTAACTGTCTTAGCTATCATTCTGCCGGCTTTAATTGCCGGTGGGACTTCTGAATTCGGGAGGCGCGCGTGCACCCAGACGCATCAGTGGGGAACCCGGAAGTCTGCGAGTTGGAGCCGGGTTCCGAACCCGCTTGGGATTTCCCCGATTTTCGGAGACCCCCCGCCCCCAATGCACCCGCACTTGGATTCCAAAATCGAGCCCATGGTGTAAGCGCAAATGTAATAGCATGAATAGAAAGTTGGCTGACAGACATCAAACAATGAGTTAGGGAAAATGGGTGTTGCTCAGATTGGAGAAGAGTTGGAAATGGTGTTTCCCAAGGGTCAGTGCTGAGCTTACTTTTGTTTTCCGTGTGTGTGTGTATACATATATAAGAACATCAGAAATAGCAGAAGTAGGCCATATGGCACCTTGAGCCTGCTCTGCCTTTCAATAAGATCATGGCTGATTTATCTCAACGCCACTTTCCCACCTTACACCTCATATCTCTTGACTGCCTTTGAAGGGATTCGCAAAATTTCACATGTCCACCACCCCCCCCCGAAGATTTTATTGGAGTTATTAAAGAAACCCTGGTGTGACTGTTTCAAACAAATCCAGGGTCTCTCAAAATGGGTGCGGTCAGACACATGGCCTAAAAGCCTGCTGGATTCTCCAACAACTTGGAAGGCTTCGTGTTTCAGACAGGTTTCTTTAAACAATGCAGTTGCATTCAAGCCCTGAGGCAAGCCATCAACATGGCCGGCCTACACATCAAAATTCGAGCAGGAGAAATTCCAGGACAAAAGATAGACCATCAAGGAACATTCGGAACAATGGTAAAGCAGTTATGGAACAGATAAAGACAGGAACTGTCCATTAATGTAAATGGGCCAGAGATGGGGTCCTTTGTCTTACGTTTTCGTGCTTAAATCAAACAATGAAGCAAGCTGATGAGGTACGAAAAAAAACTGTTACCAAGAGGGTATAACTGGTGGCTTCCCAGTATCTCTCTCTCTTCTCTCTTCGCCTGGTGGCCGGGGTCCTGCTGCTTGCTAGCAACCAAGAAGGAAGGCCATCCAGTAAACCTCGCAAACACATGTCGACGGCAGCAGCAGGAGGCCAGGCCTTTTCATCTGTTTCACCGGTGAGCATTAATTTTCTGGCCGCCACAAGACAACCTAGCATAGGTCTAAGGGTGGGGGGTTAAAGGGGATTGCTAAAATTGTGATTTTAGAATTTTCCCTCGATGTGTCCGTTTTCTTCCACCCCGATAAGTGTAAGACAGTATTACATCCATAGCGATGTTCTTTTATCTTCTGTATAATACTGTTTACCTTGTAGTTTTTTTTAGTTTTCTTATTAATAAACATTGGTTTTCCTTGTACCAATCCACTGGTCTGTTAGTCTGTCTTTGTTACCGCCCGATAAGTCCTCAGCTCAGAATCAGGAAGGGGTAACCGATTCACAACCGCACAGCGGGCAGGGCAGCTCAGGAAGACATAACTGGCTGACCTATAATAAGCCCGAGAAACAGTAATAAGATCATGGCTGATTTATCTCAACGCCACTTTCCCACCTTACACCTCATATCTTTTGACTGCCTTAGTGTCCAAAAATTTATCGGTCTCAGTCTTGAATATACTCAATGACTGAGCATCCACAGCCCTCTGGGGTAGAGAATTCCAAAGTTTCACAACCATCTGAGTGAAGAAATTTTTCCTCATCTCGATCCTAAATGGCCGACCCCTAATCTTGAGACTATGACGCCAATAGGATTTGGACTTGGACATATGGAGCTCAATCTCAAAATTTGCTGACAGCACAAAAGTAGGACCTCTGGCAAACAGTGAACTTCTTTCTTTATGCATTTTTGGGATGTGGGCATTGCGGTCAAGGCCAATATATTTTGCCCATTCCTCGTTACCCTTGAGAAGGTGGTGGTTGGTGCTCTTTTTGAACCGCTGCTGTCTGTGCGGTGACACTGCTCCCACAATGCTGTTAGGTAAAGAGTTCCAGGAATTTAACCTATCAATAATGAAAGAACAGTGATATATGTCCAAGTCAAGTTGGTGAGTGACTTGGAGGTAGTGATGTTCCCATGTACCTGCTAGCGTCCTTCTGGGTGGTGGAGGCCATGGGTTTGAGAAGTGCTGCCTAAGAAGCCTTGGTGAGTTGCTGCAGTTCATTCTGTAGTTAGTACACACTGAGCTATCGTGCACTGATAGTGGAGGGGGTGGATGTATAGGCTAGTGGATGAAATGCTTATTATGCAGACTTGCTTTGTCCTAGATGTTGTTGAGTTTCTTGAGTGTTATTTGCATCTCCACCTATCCAGGCAAGTGGAGAGTATTCCATCACACTCCTGATTTGTGCCTTTTATGTGGTAGAAAGGCTTTGGGGAGTCAGGAGGTGAGCCACTTGCTGCAGAATACCCAGCCTCTGACCTGCTCTAATAGCCACAGCATTTATGGAGCTGGTCTAGTTAAGTTTCTGGTCAATGGCAACCTCCAGGATGTTGATGGTAAGAGATTTAACAATGTTAGTGTCATTGAATGTCAAGGGATGTGATAAGGCTCTCTCTTGTTGGAGATGGTTATTGCCTGGCATTTGTGTGGCACAAATGTTATTTGCCATTAATCGGCCCAAGCCTGGCTGTTGTCTAGATCTTAGTGAATGCAGCTATGGACTGCTACACATTGAGGAATTGTGAATGGAGCTGAACACTGTGCATTCATTAGTCCACAGAAAATTGGCAGACTTGTCCCACAGACTAGTCAACAGTATGATAGTCATGCTCACAGAATCATACCTATCAGCTAACATCCCAGAATTCTCCATCACCATCCCTGGGTATATTCTGTCTCACCGGCAGGACAGATCCACCAGAGGAGGGGGCACTGTGGTATACAGTCAAACCAGAGAGACCCTGGGGAGTCTTCAACATTGACTCAACACCCCATGAAGTCTCATGGCTTCAGGTCAAACATGGGCAGGGAAACTTCCTGCTGATTACCACCTACCACCCTCCCTCAGCTGATGAATCAGTAGTCCTCCATGTTGAACATCTCTTGGAGGAAGCACTGAAGGTAGCAAGGGCACAGAATATACTCTGGGTGGGGACTTCAATGTCCATTACCACTGACGAAGCTGGATGAGTCCTGAAGGACACAGTCGACAGACTGGGCTTGCGACAGGTGATGGGAGAACCAACACAAACCGTGTCCTCACAGATGCATGTGTCCATTACAATATTGGTAGGAGTGACCACTGCACAGTCTTCATGGAGACCAAGTCTCGTCTTAATACTGAGGACACCCTCCATCGTGTCATGTAACACTACCTCCGTGCTAAGTGGAACAGGTTAAGAACAGATCTAGCAGCACAAAACTGGGCATCGGTGAGGTGCTGTGGGCCATTAGCAGCAACAGATTTCAATGTCACCACAATTAGTAGCCTCATGGCCTGGCATATCCCTCACACCTCCATCACCATCAAGCCAGGTGACCATCCCTGGTTCAACAAAGTGTAGAAGAGCATGCTTGGAGAAGCACCAGACGTACCTAAAAATTAGGTGCTAACCTGTTGAAGCTACAACACAGGAGTACATGTATGCTAAACAGCTGAAGCAGCATGCTAAGAGATAAGCGATCCCACAACAAACGGATCAGGTCATAGCTATGCAGCCCTGTTACATCGAGTCATGAATAGTAGTGTACAATTATGCAACTAACGTGAAGAGGAAGCTCCATGAACATCCTCATCCTCAACGATGACAAAGCCCAGCACCTGAATGCAGAAGACAAGGCTGAAGCGTTTGCAACCACCTTCATCCAGAACTGCCGACTGAATGATCCTTCTCGGCTTCCTGTTAAGGTCCCCATCATCACAGATGTCAGTCTTCAGCCAATTCAATTCACTCTATGTGATATCAAGAAATGGATGACTGCACTGGACACAGTAAAGGCCACGGGCCCCGGCAACATCCCGGTTGCAGTGCTGAAGACCTGTGTTCCAGACCTAGTTATGCCCCTACCTGAGCTGTTCCAGTACAGCTACTATACTTGCATCTAACAGACAACGTGAAAAAGTGCCCAGGTATATCCTAGCCGCAAAAAACAGGATAAATCCAACCCAGCTAATTACCGTCCTATTAGCCTATTCCCAATCATCACAAGTGATGAAAGAAGTCATCAACAGTGCTATCGAGCAGCACTTACTCATCAGTAACCTGCTCACTGATGCTCAGTTTGAGATCCACAAGAATCACTCTGCTTCAGACATCATTACAGTCTTGGTCCAAACGTGGACATGGGCTAAATTCCAGAGGTGAGGTTAGGTATTAAGGGATATGGGCCAAAGGCGGGTATATGGAGTTAGATCACAGATCAGCCATGATCTTATCAAATGGCGGAGCAGGCACGAGGGGCTGAATGGCCTACTCCTGTTCCTATGTAAGATTGACTGCCCTTGACATCAAGGCAGCATTCGTCTGAGTGTGGCGTCAAGGAACCCAAGTAAAACTGAAGTCAATGGGAATTGGGGGAAAACTCTCCAGTGGCTGGACTGGTAGCTGGCACAAAGGAAGATGATTGTGGCTGTTGGAGGCCAATCATCTCAGCTCCGGTACAACGCTGCAAGATTTACTCAAGGCAGTATCCTAGGCTCAAATATCTTCCCCTGCTTCATCAATGATATTCCCTCTATCATTAAGTTAAAAATGGGGCTGTACACTTATGCATGCAGTGTTCAGCTCCAGTCACAATTCCTCAGATACCAAGCCGGGCAATCCCACGGAGCTGGACAATGGAGGAAAGGTGTTTGAGGAGTATCATGTTGTTGACTGTGTGGAAGGCTGCAAAGAGGTCGAGAAGGACACAGAGGGATAATACATCATGGCCATAATCATAGAGAATATTTTTAGTGACATTGGTTAGGATCATTTCGGTAATGTAGGAGGGACGAAAGCTGGCTGGAGGGTTTCAAACAAAGTTGCGGGAGAGGTGGGCGAAGACCTTGGAGAGAGAAAGGAGGTAAGAGATGGGGCAGATACGGGAACTGAGGGTGAAATTTTTGAGAGGTGGGGGATGATGGTTTTAAAAGGGAGGTGGATAGTGCCCCAGGAAAGGGAACCATTTATTATTTCACCTGGCATGGGAGCCAGAAAGAGAAGTTCGGTGGTCAGAAATTTAGTGGGAACAGGATTTAGGGCTCTTGGGCGAGATAAGCTTGGAAAGGGCGGTGGGGGGGTGGGAGGGGAGGGGAGAAACTGAAGAAAGACCACTGATCAG
Source organism: Heptranchias perlo (assembly GCF_035084215.1). Classification (NCBI taxonomy): domain Eukaryota; kingdom Metazoa; phylum Chordata; class Chondrichthyes; order Hexanchiformes; family Hexanchidae; genus Heptranchias; species Heptranchias perlo. The sequence continues at coordinate 36,159,618 of NC_090334.1, read as the reverse complement.
GCCTATAGTGGTCTTTAAGCTCCCTACACTTGATGTTAGAGGTAAGGGTGGAGTGAGCATGGGAGAGGGGTTCAAAGAAGAGATCAGTAATAGAGAAAAGGAGCCTGGGATATATTTGCCTTCCAGGATGATCGTGGAGCAGTGGGCAGTTTTAGCAGAAGAGAACAAGATCCGGTAAAGTTTGTTGTGGTCAAGCCAGATCTGGCAGTTGATGGCTAACAACAACTTGCATTTGTATAGTGCCTTTAATGTAGGGAATGTCCCAATGCACTTCACAGGCGTGTAATCAGACAAAAATTGATACCAAGCCAAAGAAGGAGTTATTAGGAGAGCTGACTGAAAGCTTGGTCAAAGAGGTAGATTCTAAGGAGGATCTTAAAGAGCTGGATGGAGAGGCGGAGGGGTTTAGGAAGGCAATTCCAGAACTTAGGGCTATTTTATCAGTATTGTCATAAGTGCTCCTCTGAATTTTCCTCTCCGGTATATTCTATGCTTCCAATTGTACATGTTCTTCCTTCCTCCTCACTATAACCTAGCTATGTTGAAATCAAGACTTATTGTAGTGTCTTCCAATTCCAAAATATTCTTTCCCAGAACCTTAAAACCATGAACATTGTTACCTACCTCTCCCTTCTCTTCATTTTATAATTTATAAACCAAGCTTTGGCATCACATAATGACTACATGGGTTGCCTTGTCTTCTTTCCTATTTTCAATCTTGACTGCCTTTTCCCTTCAGTTAGGTTTCTCAATAATGGAAATAAAATCCAATAAAATCTTTGTTCACCTTTTCTTCCCCATTGTTTAAATAACACTATCAGTACCATGAGTGATCCATTTAATAAGTTACTCAGTGATCCTACTTCAAGAAATTTACTTTGCTTTTGTCTACCTCAAGATGACAGACTTAAAGTAATTAAAGTGAACACTAGTAAATCTAAGTTCACAGTCACCAGGAGTAACATCGCAAAATTTTCTAGTGCGGAACATGCCATCAACTGTCAGACTGCAATTTATACACTTGACAACTCAGATTAAGTACGGTAAGTCAATGCCTGTTATTCAAAACTAAGCTATTAATACCAGTTGCTAAGATGTGTAGTCCAGGTGAATATATGTTCTACCTACCTCAGGCAGTCAAGTGCGATATTGCTGGCCTTTTGACAGGAAAGCAGTATTTTCTTTATTTTCAGTGAATAAAAGTCAAATAAAGGTGGTGATTTCAACTTGACAGAGCCTTGGTGATTGCACAGTCAAAAAATGTAGAATAAGTTCATAATAATTAGTTAGTATCCAAAAAAAAAATCAACAAATCTAATTGTATGTTTAAAGTGCTCCAGGATTGATTGCTCCAAAGCACTGTACTGTAACAGCTGAGCATTTGAATACTGATACTGTAGTATAGCACATCTTGGTATCTTACACTAATCTACCCAAAAGTTACATGTTCCTACTACACCTTCAGAAAGCAATTAAACAGGTTATTTAATTTGCCATTTATTAAAATTGTTGGTGTTATTTCCGTAAATGTTAAAACTCTGTCCCATAAATATGCTGCTTACACTGTATTGCTGATTGCATGAAATGCAAAAGATAATCTTCAAACAAATTAAGCTTTCTGTATTCTTAAAATTTCAACATTTCAAAATACATAAAACCATTTCAGGAACATTAGTTGCACAGAGGGCAATAGCAGAATCCTGCAATTGCAGTAATATAGAACCTACAGCTTGAAACACAATACAGGCATTACATGAGTATTATTGGACAGTAGATTAAGTGACTATTTTAAGGATAATATTCCTTCTTTATTGCATATAGTACTCATTCTGACATAGTATAGCATACAGAAAATTACTGCCATTTATAACATGTTATTGCATATAGGGCTATACAAATAATCAAAGACCATGCCATAATGATTAGAGCTGGAGACAACAGTATTATTGTACACCAGAGGTCACTTTGGATATTAAAGACACTGTCAGTAAAACATAAAAAGACAACATACTTAATTACAGTGAACAAAAAAAAAAATTGCATGTGACAGAATGGTGATTCCAACCGTTTATCTTTCCACCATTAGCTCCTTTACTACTGACTCATCTGGGAATTTGGGTTTTGTTTAATATTGTTTTTTCTGCAGTTGAGTTATTTATTAACCTCCACAGGGAAGGTCATAGCATTTGTTTGACTGATTTTTTTTTTGCCATGATATACACTTCCACTTTCCTTCTTGTGGTTAAACATTTTGACTGCTCGTGTGGGTCTCGAGATAGATAAACCCAAATGGCACATTAACTTTGAAGATATTCCTCATTGTTCATTCTTATCAAGGGTTAAGATGCCAGTGACAGAAGTTAAAAGTTTGAACTTTAGGAATAAAAAGGGAAGCAGAACATTTTTACCAAAATGGCGATCGAGTCGTGGAAGAAATTCCAGTGGAAGGCCACTGAAGCAGACAGCATAAATGGTTTCAAGAGACAAATAAATTGGTTTTTGGGGAGAGAAAGCCATTTGAGAAACATTGAGAGAAAGTGGTGGGCCAAGGTAATCTAGAAAATATGTGGGTCTGTTTGAACCTGATAGCCTCATCTTGTCACTAAAGATTCTTAATGTTTTAAACTCAATTATAAACAAATTTTCAGTTGAGCTGAAACTTCTGTGCCTGTGCAATTTATCCAATTAACTCAGAGTTGTATTTGTTAAACTACAGCGCTTTTAGGTTACAGTTTATTTTTTTATGTTGCATTGTGGCTTCTCAACCTCTCTGCGTCCTTCAATATGATTGACCACACCATCCTCTTCCAACATATCTTTGATACTGCCCTCGCATTGTTCCATTCCTACCTGCCTCAATGCAGCCAACACGTCTCCTGCAGTGGCTTCTCCTCCCCCTGTCGACATGGTTAGCTCCCATGTGTCCCAAAGACCAAGGTCAGAAACTTTGCATTTTAGCCCTTAATTCCATTTCCTTTCCTGAATGGTCGCTTAGGTTGTACTCAACAGTGCACCACTTCAGTTGTGCCTGCTTGACTTTGAACTTAGTATAAACTTTACATCCAGTTCATTAGCAAGACCACCTACTTCTACCTTCAAGACATCTCCCACCTTCATTCCTAGAGGTGTCACCTTTAGGTTTGACTCTTCCAGTTCCCACTTAACAGCCTTCCAAGCTGCACCCTATACTAACTCCAAATTACCTAGAACTCTCCACCCGGTATCCTGTACACTACTAAATCCCGTTCACCTATCAGCCCATCTGTGTTCATCTGCACCCTCAGTGTATTGACTTCAAAACCCTTGACCTCGACTACTAATTCCTGAATGGCCTCACTCATAGAGTCATAGAAGTTTACAACATGGAAACAGGCCCTTCGGCCCAACATGTCCACGTCACCCAGTTTATACCACTAAGCTAGTCCCAATTGCCTGCACTTGGCCCATATCCCTCTATACCCATCTTACCCATGTAACTATCCAAATGCGTTTTAAAAGACAAAATTGTACCCGCCTCTACTACTGCCTCTGGCAGCTCGTTCCAGACACTCACCACCCTTTGAGTGAAAAAATTGCCCCTCTGGACCTTTTTGTATCTCTCCCCTCTCACCTTAAATCTATGTCCCCTCGTTATAGACTCCCCTACCTTTGGGAAAAGATTTTGACTATCTACCTTATCTATGCCCCTCATTATTTTATAGACTTCTATAAGATCACCCCTTAACCTCCTACTCTCCAGGGAAAAAAGTCCCAGTCTATCTAACCTCTCCCTATAAGTTGAACCATCAAGTCCCGGTAGCATCCTAGTAAATCTTTTCTGCACTCTTTCTAGTTTAATAATATCCTTTCTATAATAGGGTGACCAGAACTGTACACAGTATTCCAAGTGTGGCCTTACTAATGTCTTGTACAACTTCAACAAGACATCCCAACTCCTGTATTCAATGTTCTGACCAATGAAACCAAGCATGCCGAATGCCTTCTTCACCACCCTGTCCACCTGTGACTCCACTTTCAAGGAGCTATGAACCTGTACTCCTAGATCTCTTTGTTCTATAACTCTCCCCAACGCCCTACCATTAACGGAGTAGGTCCTGGTCCGATTCGATCTACCAAAATGCATCACCTCACATTTATCTAAATTAAACTCCATCTGCCATTCATCGGCCCACTGGCCCAATTTATCAAGATCCCGTTGCAATCCTAGATAACCATCTGCAAACTTACTAACCATGCCTCTTAAATTCTCATCCAAATCATTAATATAAATAACAAACAACAGTGGACCCAGCACCGATCCCTGAGGCACACCGCTGGTCACAGGCCTCCAGTTTGAAACACAACCCTCTACAACCACCCTCTGTCTTCTGTCGTCAAGCCAATTTTGTATCCAATTGGCTACCTCACCTTGGATCCCGTGAGATTTAACCTTATGTAACAACCTGCCATGCGGTACCTTGTCAAACGCTTTGCTAAAGTCCATGTAGACCACGTCTACTGCACAGCCCTCATCTATCTTCTTGGTTGCCCCTTCAAAAAACTCAATCAAACTCGACTCTACTTCTACAACATTCACAGTTTGTGTTCATTTGCACTCCCCCTCCATTCTTCTGACTTGTCTCCTATACGTTCCCCTCTCCCTCTGCTCCACAAATGGTGACAGTCTTCCGCCATCTAGCATTCAAACTCTGGCGTTCTCTTATTGAACTCTTCTGCCTTGCAACATCTCTCTTCACCGTCAAAAGTCTCCTTACAATTTATCTCTTCAACTGTACATTCAGTCTTCAGTCAACTTCAGGTGCTCTCCTTACTCCTGCTCTGGTTAGACTTCAACCTCCTGCATCTTGTGATGTTTTCACTATGTTAAGAGTGCTTTTTAAAAGCTAATAATTGTTGTTCAGGAGTGCAGCTGACAGAAAGTGTGACAGTTTCCCTCCATTGGCTGTACTCCATAATATAAATGTCATACCCTTGGGGAATAACGGGCATCGTAGAACCATGAAAATGGGGCTCTACAAATATGCTATTGGATTAAGGGGGCTGCTTTCAGGAAAGTAAATGTGGGCAGCCAGGTCTGCTTCTGTTTTCCACAGTGGATCCTAGCACAACCAGCATCCAACTGTAAAAGCAGAAAGAGGAAAGCAACATACAAAGGTCACTCAACATACAAAGGTCATTTGACTGGACGAGCAAAAATAGACAATATAAAATCACTTTTACATTCTGGTGAGGGGAAGCCAGATAAGCACATGAAGGATATGTTGATAGAGTGAGATAAAGTAAGGAGGAAGGAGGCTCGTTTGGAGCATAAACAGCAGCATAGACCTGTTGCACCAAATGGCCTGTTTCTGTGCTGTAAAATTCTATGTAATTCTTTGTCATTCATACTTTTGCATTGCACTAAATGAAGGAAGAGGCACCATCTTGAATTCAGATTCAGAGAAGGCAGCATTTTTTAAAAAGTAAACTTTATTTGTGAACCAAACAAATAACTGGAGCACACAGATTTTAAAGTGATTGGCAAAAGAAACACAGGAGACATGAGGAAACATTTTTTTTAGGCAGCAAGTCGTTATAACTTGGAATACACTGCCTGAAAGGGTGGTGGAAACAGATTCAATAGTAACTTTCAAGAGGGAATTGGATAAATACTGGAAGGGAAAAAAATTGCAGGGCTATGGGGAAAGAGCAGGGGAGTGGGATTAATTGGATAGCTCTTTCAAAGAGCCAGCACAGGCACGATGGGCCGATTGGCCTTCTTCTGTGCTGTATGATATAATGATAAGACAGTTTATAAAATATTTTGTGTGCAGTAGGAAGTTATGCTATGATTCATGAGTTCTTCAAGTAGCATCTACAGTAATACATTTGGTTTCTGTGTAAACAATAAACTCAAAAAAATGCTACATTTGCATTTAGATTCCAAACACACAAATACATTTTCAGATGATATCAGGAAAGCCTCAGGTTGGAGCCATTCCTCATGTTGCGCCATTGTGGTAGTTGCACCAAGGTTTGGTGCATCCTTTAGCATGCCACCCTCAATAATGGAATGTGCAAGTCTGCAACACTCAGTCTCAGTCAAATAATTCTTTGCTCTGGAAAACTATTAAGTTTCAGGCAGGCCAAAGAACTGAATTGATGGTTTTCCAGCAGCAGACATTTATTATCTTGGTGTGTCCCCTTGGGAACAGGCCATAGAGCACTCGTTACCACGTTAGGGAGCTGTTAGAGATAAACATTGATATAAAGTACCGGATTTCTCTCCAGACTTTCTTTGCAAACATACATTTCAGGAAGAGATGGGCAATAGTCTCTTCACTGCCGCAGCTGTCTCAAGGACAGCATGTTGTGTAACAGGGACTCAGGCTGTACATGGCAGGTCTGACAGAAAGGATTCTTCTCACTAACATTCAGGCAATACAGCAGTGTTTGTTCAACAGACCATAATGAGTAGGCATTCTGCCAAATGCCTTATGCTCGTCTGCTCAGAGAACCTGCCAAGAGGATCCATCACCTCCTTCTTTTGGAAAGCCTCAGGGACATTCTACATGGACCACTTTCTGATTGACTTGTGATTAAAGGTGTTCTTTTGGAACAGTTTCTCCACAGAGGATAGTTGGGATCGTACACTACAACTGAATGGACCGGCCATTCTGCGGCAGTGTAGCCAGACCCATTCTGCTCAACACCAGGAGCAGATAGAATCTCAGCATTACACCAAATGTGATCTAGCAGCTGAATGTCAACTTTCTCCAACTAACTTGAATTTCCACTGAGAAGCATGCAACACATCTCACTTTAAAATTCGGCCAGGGAGACAGAGTACTCCATTATCCTTGTAAACATCCGAAAGCAACAACTGGGTTGAACCAGGAGTAGAATTACAGAGGTGGCAGAGTGAAACTTTAAAAGATTTGTTGCTGGGGGATTCAGGAGACTGCTATTTATGAACAATATGCAGAGCTCCTTAAAATAGCAGCAGGTTCAAAATTGAGTGACATTTCAAAATATATGTATATGTGCCTTTAAAGTTAAACATGTACGAACAGTCTTGATTACTGTGTTGCCTTAAACTAGATGCATTCACTTCCTGGTGGAAACAAGGACTGCAGCATGGTAATGACTGTAAAATAAAATAATTATAAGAAATGGGCAGCTAATCTCATTAGTTTTAATGAGTGCACAACATTGTGTATTGCATTCATTCAATAGACTTTGCACTACAAGGAAGAAATTCGGGAGAAAAGTCAAAAAAGTCAAAAAATTAAAATAAATAAAGATGTCCAGAAATAAAATAATATTTGTAAAAACAAAAAGCAAATGTGAGTCAAATACATTTTTAAAAATTCTTAAAATTTAAGACAAAGCAAAAAAGTAATTACACTAAAACTAATAAAGTGATATAATGCATAACATTTGTGGTAGACTATAACATAATTAATTTGCTAGCTCACCTCATTACCAACCTTGGTCACTACTGCCTCACTATTGTGGCCTTAAGGGCTCAGTTACCTCATTGCCCCTACGTGAAATGATCAATTCTCTTAGCATAGGCTCCAGGCTGTACAAAATATAGTTTAAATCAGGACTCGATGGGTGGGTGGATTATATGGTTAAAAGACTGATTGACTGGATGAGGTTTGTATTCGATCACATGCTTTAATTGGAAGTGCAACAATTTCTAACAAAAGCATTCTTAAGGTAAGGTTATTTTAGGCATTTAATATGAGGAGTTGTCTCGACCTATTCACTCCTTCTCAAAGCGCAATGTTTCAATTTGGTTGTGATCCACTTCATTTGGAGATTGTATGGGGAATTATGGGATATCATAAAATAGGGGGGAAAAACAAGAGTTTTTAAAAATGCATTCTACTTCAAAATGGTGAGAAAATTGCATTCTTATATCCTTAATAAATGTGAAATGCAACACTATCTGGAAACATAAAAATAAAATATACATCCTAGGGCTTAGAAGAAATGTGCTAATGCTGCATACATTACTAATACTAAAGAACCTTCTTTATCTGACGGAGGGGGAAGGTGGCGAGAGCCCGTCATAGCCTATATTAAGCTGTCCTGATGAGCCACAGGTCAAAGCATCGAATCTGAGCCACATAAACCACGTTTGAGCCTCATTTGTGCTGAGTTAGCAAATTTCATCTCTGGCAGTTACAGGGGCTCTACATTTGGTATTCTTGAGCTCGAAAAATCAGCCCGAGATCCCCTGCTAATCCCCCTCGTCAAATGAAAGGGTACATGTGTGAATGCCTGCTGAGGACAAGATTGGGCTCAGCTGTGATATCCTCCACAGTCGGATAGCCGGCTGATGCCAACTGTCAATGTTGACATGTGAATATTGGCCACTTAGGCAACATACTAGGGTGCGACCGCTATCCATGGAACCGAACCACAGTAAAAGGAGTCAATATCTTCAGAATATGAAGAGACTGAAAAAATTTGGAGGAGAAAAAAAATTAAATCTTATGCATTGTCTTAAAAGTTCTAACTCATAATCTAGATATATGTAAAGGCCATCTGAATAGGATTTTATGCCCAATCCAATGTTTCACACATTTGAAAAATGTTTCGCCTTCAGTTAATAGCATTTGCAAATCTGCCAAAATGCTATTTCCTACAACTGCATAATGCAGGAAAAAAAAAATCTATGGTTTAGAAATTTAAGTCAGCAGGGCCTCATATTATTTCTGCAATTGACCATAGGTAAAATATTGGAAATTATTTGAAATGTCGTTAAAATAAGTTGCTGGCACAATCTGAGAATGATTGGCACAAACAATTCACAATCTAAGACTGTCCATAAATCAAGCCTTGCTTTCCACAACACCTGTACCAATGTAGATTCAGCTGTAAAACCACCGGTTTTGCAATAAAATTAGGTAACAGGAGCGGAATTATTAGCGTTGCTTAAGTACACCTTCTGTTGGCCAGTTATGGAATGGTATTAATACACAGTATGGAGAAACATAGGAAGTGACTGGGGAGTTGGATAGTAAAGAACATTAAAAAGGTGAAAATATCAAAGAACTAATTTCCAAAATTTACAAAGATTCAATTTATTATCTAATTAGTGGCATAATATAGGAAATATTTTTACAAGTGAATCAAAAATTTAACATTAATATTGTCCCTTTGTAATCTTTAATTTCCTTCATATTAATTCATATTCAAAGTGCTGCTGCTTAATACTGAATTATCGGTTCCATGTTGTTGAGCCTGGAAACAGGACGATAAGAAAACTTGGAATCTAGCATTCTAATAAGAGTTTTCAATGAATTACAATAGAACTATGAAGAGACAACCTTGGTGCACTGAACAAACAAGGCATCTTGTAAATTTAACCAGCACAAACTTCAAATCCTGAAATATCCCAAACAAAACATACCTGTCTACTGGGCAATACACAGTCCTTGTTTGGTAGTGAAATTCTATTTCATCGGCCAACTTTGATGGAACTTGTTACAAACTCACATTCCCCATCTCATTAGAGAAAATGAAACCAGAATTTAAATACTATATAATAAATATAATTCAGTCCTTATTCTTTCAGGCTTTGCTAAACTACTCTTCAGTTCTTCTTTGTTATATTATACATATACTACGATGAATTTTATTGGCATAGCAAATGGCATAATTACTTTTTTTAAATGTAGAGAAAAAAGGAAGATGTGGAATTATCAATAACTCACATTGACGATGTTGGGCATAATAAATACAAATCAGTGGCAAAAACAAAAGACCTTTTAATTTGAATTGAATTTGTAGCACATTACAAAATCCAAACAGAATGAGATGGTTGTTAAATAGGAAATCGTATAAAATGGATGTATACACAGACAACTCTTAAGTACAACAACAAATACAAAATGTATTGGTTTCCACTACTTTTGTCTGTGGTAGGGAGGAAAACTTGGCTTTCGGGAGAGTGCCAATTCCTCATTCCTATTGAAGAGTACCTCTTGACACATGAACCAAGGAGCATCTACAGCAGCCTCTGTAGCCATGTCTGCAGATTTAGCTGCAGCTCTCATATATACGACAGAAGTGAGCATCATGTAGCAGGAAAATGCTCCTTTTCAGTTGAAACAAAAGTTGTGGATTTCTTCTGATGTAAATTTGGGGGGGGGGGGGGGGGGAGGTGGGGGGGGGAGAAGAAGGAAAGATAAAAAGAAAACCTAGCCATATATCTTCATTTACTGGTCGCTTCGTTATATGTATAACGTGCAGCAATAAGGATTTTCTATCTGATATGTGTGAAGATCAATAGACGGTACATGGGGGGGAAGTTAATATCAAGGTTGTAATGATGGTTCTCTCACAGCTTCTTCAGTAGGTTCTTTACTGCTCCGGGTCTCTCTTTCTGAATGAAATGCACAATCTATAACACTACGGGGGCAATTCGTCCCAGCTTCCCATGGCGCTCTCAAATTTATTTAAGGGTGGAAGGACTGGGACATGACAGTTAATAGAGGGAAACAGGAATTGTTCAGCTGAAGCACGCTTCAACGAGCTGCTGCCAAAGAGCTCTGGCGAGAGGCAACTGTTGGACCCCTCCCACTCCCTAGACGTCCTCTATATCACCAGTGTCCTCTCCCTCAACATACTGAAGGCCCTTGTCCAATGGTGGCTCCATGTGTTGTCCCCATTGCATAGGAACATAGGAAGAGGAGCAGGCCATTTAGCCCCTCGAGCCTGTTCCGCCATTCATTGAGATCATGGCTGATCTGTGACCGAACACCACATACCCGCATAAGCCCCATATCTCTTATTACCTTTGTTAAAAAAAATCTATCAATCTCAGATTTAAGAATAACAATTGAGCTAGCATCAACTGTTGTTTGCGGAAGAGAGTTCCAAACTTCTACCATGCTTTGCGTGTACAAGTGTTTCCTAACCACTCCTGAAAGTCATGGCTCTAATTTTTAGACTATGTCCTCTAGTCTTAGACTCCCCAACCAGCGGAAGTAGTTTCTCTCTATCTACCCTATCGATTCCCCTTAATATCTTGAAAACAAAATCAAATTAACCCTTAATCTTCTAAATTCCAGGGAATACAACCCTAGTTTGTGTAATCTCTCCTCGTAATTTAACCCTTGGAGTCCAGGTATCATTCTAGTAAATCTGTGCTGCACTCCCTCCAAGGCCAATATAACCTTCCTAAGGTGTGGTGCCCAGAACTGAACACAGTTCTCCAGGTGTGGTCTAACCAGGGCTTTGTATAGCTGTAGCATAACTTCTACCCCCTTGTATTCTAGTCCTCTAGATATAAAGGTCAGCATTCCATTAGCCTTTTTGATTATTTTTTGTGTCTGTCCATGACATTTTAATGATCTATGTACATGGACCCCTAAGTCTCTTTGGAACTCCACTGTTTCCAGCTTTTCACCATTTAGAAAGTACTCTGATCTATCCTTTTTAGGTCCAAAGTGGATGACCTCACACTTGCCAACATTGAAATCCATTTGCCACAGTTTTGCCCATTCACTTAAACTATTAATATCTCTCTGTAATTTTATGCTTCCATCTTCACTGCTTACAATATTGCCTACCTTTGTGTCATCAGCAAACTTGGATATGTGGCTCTCTATCCCGTCATCTAAGTCGTTAATAAATAGTGAATAGTTGAGGCCCCAGCACAGATCCCTGTGGGACACCACAAATCACTTCCTGTCAATTTGAGTACCTGTCCATTATCTCTACTCTCTGTCTCCTGCCGCTTAGCCAATTTCCCAACCAGGTCAATAATTTGCCCTCGATTCCATGAGCTTCAACTTTAGCCAACAGTCTCTTATGAGGGACTTTATCGAATGCCATCTGGAAGTCCATATAAACAACATCCATACACATTTCCCTGTTCACTACTTTAATTTACCTTTTCAAAAAAATTCAATCAGGTTCGTCAGGCATGACCTACCCTTTACAATTCCATGCTGGCTCTTTCTGATCAGCTGAATATTTTTAAGGTGGTCAGTCACTATCCTTAATTATAAACTCTAGTAATTTCACAACAACAGATGTTAGGCTAACTGGTCCATAATTCCCTCGATCCCCCTCTCATCTTTCTTAAATAGTGGAGCTACATGTGCAATTTTCCAATCTAAAGGAACGGTTCCTGAATCGAGAGAACTTTGGAAGATTATAGTTAGGGTATCTGCAATGTTTTCACCTACTTGATTTAAAACCCTGGGATGGAAACCATCTGGTCCTGGGGATTTTTCACTCTTTAGTGCCATTAATTATGGTGAGTCCCTGTCCCTTATTCAAAATTAGTTTCCTTGGGGTGTCTGGTATGCTATCCTCTTCCTCTACTGTAAATACTGATGCAAAATAATTATTTAACATGTCCGCCATTTCCTTATTTTCATTTACAATATCACCATTATCAGTTTTTAAGGGGCCCACATTGCTCTTGACCACCCTCTTTTTCCGAATATAATTGTAAAAAAATTGTATTGATTTTGATATCCCTTGCAAGTTTCTTTTCATACTCCCTTTTTGCAGTTCTTATTATCTATTTTGTCACCCTTTGATGTTTTTTGTATCTCTCCCAATCGCCAGGCTCGGCAATATTTTTTCTATTTTTGCATGTTTTTTCTTTTAGTTTTATATTGTCCCTTACCTCTTTAGTCGTCCATGGCTGGTTTTTTTGGCACGTAGAGCTCTTGCCCCTTGGTGGTATAAACTGGTTCTGTATCACATTAAATTCTTTTTTGAACACCTCCCACTGATCATCTGTCATTTTACCCATTAATAGATTTGCCCAGTTTACAATGGTCAGCCTCTGTCTCATCCCGTTGAAGTTGGCCTTACTTAAATTTAGAATCTTAGTAGTTGTTACGGGTTTCTCCCTTCTAAACACAACATTGACCTCGATCATATTATGATTGCTATTAGATAGATGTTCACGCACCTTTAGGCTGTTAACTAAATCTGGCTCAATACTCATTGTTAAATCTAATGCAGCCGGCCCCCCCAGGACCTATTTTTTGCAGAAAGCTGTCCTGAACACACTCAAGAACAAAGTTATGCAGCATCCAGCAAACCATCATTATACAGGAGACTCTTTGTCTGCTGTATTGCAGGTAGCCACCAGACTTGTCTATGCAGCGGAATCGTTGCTTGAGAATTCCAATGGTTTGCTCACTGAGGACTCTAGTTGACCCATGGATCTAATTGCAGCGCAGTTCAGCTGTCGAGCATAGGTTCCTGAGGAGGCATGAGACAAGTATTCTTTGTCTCGAGCAAGAGCCTCTCACTTGCTGTGCAGAGGCAAAGAATCGGGGGTTGGTGATTGCCGCAACATAAAAGCATCATGACAGCTGCCAGGAAAGAGGGCACACACCTGCATGTTGCGTTGCTGGTGATCACGCACCAATTGCACATTAATAGAGTGGAAATCCTTGCGATTTCTTGAAGGCAATGTGCTTGTGTGAAGGAGTCTGAAGGGTGACATGGGTGCAGTCAATGACACCTGTAATCCTGCAATCCATGCAAACCCCACAACCCTATCCTGCAGCTTCCAGTTGTCCTTGGGAAAAGTTATCAAAGTGCTTGCACGAGCAAACATGGCATCAATCACCTGCTTAGTGCAAACATGAACTGCAGATTGACTGATGTTACTGACACCTTCTGTCTGGTAGGAACCAGAGGCAACCTTGACTGCAGCAGACAATGCTGTGCTGGTTGTGGAAGTTGGTTGCAGGTCTTGTTACAGGAGGTGACACAACTATATCACAGCCTCCCTAGAGAAGCAAGGCCGCCTGACACGCTGTTCTTCCGAGAACTGCAGGTATGTTGTTCTGGGCCTATAATCTCTCCCTCCAGCGACAGCTCTGTTCCTTTCTCCTGCTCCTGTTCTTCCTCCTCCTCCTCTTCCTCTTGTCAGAATGGAATTCCTAGAAGGACCCCCATGAAGAAATAAGTGCAATACCAGAAGCCCCTTAAGGGCTCAGAACGTTCTACAACACCTACAAGCACTTTGAAATTGCCTCCTGACTTATATCACCCAAGCAATGCTGGCAGAGACAAAAATGGCGTCAGGCATCGTAACTATGTCATCTGACCCCGATTTGCATTTATTAATGAGGCTCCCACCTGTTTCCAGCGGGAGCCCTGGCCACATAGATCGAGGTTTATTAGAAAGGGCAGAAATCAAGTGGTAACCATACATGCTATTTTGGTCCCAATATCGCCTGCTTTTAAGCACAAACAGGTTGTAGGGGTACGAAAATCACCCCATGACTCAAATCAGTTTGGTTATTTAACTTAGATATTCTGTGATATACTTTTAACTCTATATAAGCTACGTAATAGTATATCTACAGGTGGATGGGTGTCTTATCAATTACACCAACATCATTACAAAGAAACATCTTGCACTTTCTCTTCCTGTCATGCAATATCATACTCTCAGCAGTGGAATCAAACCCAAATAATTTATATAACATTTGGGAGGGGCATATGTTTGGATAGGGCCCATTATACATCAGATGTCATACTGTTACAGAAGCAAAAGATTCTTCAAAAATAAGGAAAGCCAAGCATTAATCTGGAATCTGAAACTTTGAGGCACTTTGCAATCTGCAACATTCCCTGACCAAACAACAGTTAAACCCTGACCTCATCTGTGCTCACTTAACAACAATTACACTTGATGGCCTTAAAAGGGCACAGTTCCAATTTAGCAGCAGAATAATACACGGTGCATCACATGATATAACATCTCTTTCCTTATAAAACAGCATTTCACTCAACTTACTACATGCAATGCTACTTAAGATATGCTAGCATTATTAGAAAATAAGAACTTGTTTGGATAGGGTATACCAGCTCTGACATTCAGCTGGCTTTACAAGCGATTCAATGCTTTGCGCTTATGGTTTCTGATACCTTCCAAACATCTTAGTTCCATTTTAGTCTTGAAAACATTCCAAGTCAGCTGTTCCATTTGAATTCAAATCTTTTTATTCGGCATTATATTTAAAAGAAAAAAATCCACTACCATTTTCTGGAAGGAAAAGTCTTTCCTCAAAAAGTAATAAATCCATAGAAACAGTCACAAACAGAAATGAACAACTCTATTGCATTAGCACCCCAAATGTTTATGAACCATCTCATTTGATCTCCCAGATGTGTAACAGTCAACAATTATGAGCCATAACATACACCAGTGGTAATAGTTAAGATTTCCAGATAAAAGCATCTTATCAAGAATGCATTTGTATTTCATTTAACAACACATTTAAAAAATATGTATATATAAGCTGAGGATTACTACAATTTCACTCAACATTTCCAATAGATTATATAGTAGTTTATAGCAAAATAATCATGCTGATCTTGAGTGGAATGTAAGAATCCTAAATGGTTCATGCGCCCCATGTGGACTAGAAAATTAAAAATGCTTTTGTATAAATTCTCCAACAATTCATTTTTCTTTTCAACTATGCAAGTTGAGGCACCGATAATCATTTTACAGTATCATGCTATAGATCTTCTAAGTGGAACCAAGCATTTCAAAGGCATTAAATACAACGCTGCCATAGTCAAATGACACATCCCTTCTATCAATGAGTACTGAAGAGGACGTTTTCTAAATGTAATTGAAGAAACTGCAAAGGTCAACATTAGGTTACACAGTGTTAGTGCCATCACAGCTGTAGCCGATTCTATCCATATTGAACCAATCTTCCTGCAATGAAAATGTGTAAGTAATATTTTTTCCCCTGCATACTTAAAAACAGCTTGATAAAATCCTTTCCATGAAAAAGCTGACCAGTCATGTGTCCCTAAGCTGTTGTAATTCCTGTTGCTTGGTTGATCTGCATATGTGGATATCTTTCCTTCAGTAGACATGTTTAAGGTTCTCTAATGAATACAGCTAACGGCTTACGGCTGCTTCAATTGTCATCCCTTTTTCTTTCTGTCACTTGTTTGCCCTTAAGGGCCCTAATGTCTTGAAAATAGGCCTCCTGGCTGGTATTTAACTGCCTTGTCCAAAGGGGTCTGAAGGGTACAGCAGATCAAAGGTGTGCTGGCGACATAAAAAAACAGCTGTCCTTCATTTACCTTTAATTAAGTACATCTGACCATAGAGGTTTTCAAGCTGCCTTTGTCACCCTTTTATTCATTTAATATCACTGACTTATCTTGGAATATAAATTTATGGAAACACTCATTTTAGTTTAGTATTATGGTTACTTTTAAACAGTATAAACCATGTTGAGAAAAGAATCCTTTAATAGCAGCAGATCACACAATACAAATGCATGTTTTCCCACTTGGAACTAATGACTACTATATATTGTTGATGTAACAACCCATTAACTAAAATCACAAGCCCTTGTCTTACTACGAGATACCTATGTGCTGCAACAATATCAGTAAACTTTCCACATGGTGTAGATGCTACTAATATCTGCATCAGTATCGATTTTATTAAATGAGGAATTAGATAACTCAAAAGATTTCCTTGTATTGCCTACAGAAAACAAAATGTAAAGGAAGGAATTCTTTTGCACTTTTTATGCATTAATGTAGAAACAATTCATATTTTAGATATCATGAATGAGAAAAGCAATACTAAAAACCAATCTCTCTCCCATGATCAAACCTGAGAGTGCAATTGGGCTCTGAAGTGAAAACCAATCTTTCCTTGAGGTAAACTTGAAGGAGCTATGGGTATTTTTTTTCCAGAGACAATTAGAAAGAAAATGAGTTTGTTACTGAGCCAAAACTCACTATATTGCTTATGAAATAGAATAGTGCTTTTATCAGGTCAGTTGACGTTTACATTCATCAGCCGTCTTAAAGTAAAATGGAAGTTGCTATTGAAATGTTGGGGAATTTTGAAACTAAAACTGCTTAAATTATAGGGAATAAATTATAGGAAATAATTTATTTGAGGAAATCATTGGCCTCTATTTTGAAGTGTTTTCTGTTGGCCTGGTGTTCATGAGTTTGGTTTAGTTTAGGACACAACTTCTAAATTGCACATTAATTTCTAATTAGGACACATTAATATTCAACTAATGTGTTTTAGTTAGACCCAACATATCCGTGATATTTCATTGATATAGCAGTAACATGGCTGGTCACAGCATTTGTCTTATATATTTCCTGTCCATTTAACACAATCTGATGAAAGGAATATTATACCATGCAATATAACTATGGGGCAGATTTTCAACTTCCTGTCCAGCGTAAAATTGGCATTGCAGATTGGCCGCCAATTATAGACACCATGTGATTTGTACTTCCATTGGTTTCAATAGAAATTAAAATCGGGCAGTTTCCATAATGGGCGGCCAATCAGCAATGCCAGTTTTGCACCCAAACAGCAAGCTGAAAATCTAGCCCTATGAGCCACTTACAAAAGGGGAGGGAGAGGAAGAATCATGAGATCAATGATTATGTGATATATCTACCAGTGAATTCATCAACCACATCATGTTATCACATGACATCAAAAAATTATTATTGAAAGTTATTAAAAAGTAAAAAAACACAGGCAGTAAGTCTTTTTAAAGTCAGAATATTGTTTTTTTTAGATGTTTACAAGTTTTCCAAAGTCTTAGAATTAAATATTCTTAAATCCTAAATGATTTTGATTCTTAATTTTTGTTTTTCTTACCTGTAATTTTGTAATGTAATTTATAACTGTTATTGAAATGAAGGAAGCTTGGACAATGTTTTTCTTTAAAAGATAAAGGACAAAATTTCTGAAGACTGTTTGCATTCCAACATTTTTCTTTACATGCGAACCTCATCAAAAATAACATTTGAATCTGTAATGTCAGATCCTGTTCATTATAACTTTTAAAGTGGGTTCCAATGTGGCTTCTAACATTTTCTTCATGAACTGGGATGGTGTCATATTAAAATTAGAACTAATGTATTCAAAACTGTAGTTCTTATGATTTGCTTATCATTTGGTGCTGCTTATTCAACTCTACAAGCCTCTACATGTGAACTGTAATGTTATGATGATTTTTAAAAAAAAGAAAATAAACCAACATTCCCACTTTTTAATGCTGATTATATGGGTCATGTTTTGAAAAAGATATATCATTTCTTAAATACAGTATTTAAAACTGTGCTTGAAAAGCTCAATTGAGACAACAGAAGTAAATTATTTAATCTCAAGTGATCACATTAATGTCACATTAAAACATTGAATGCTGGAAATACAGATTTTTTAGAATTTTCTGTTATAACTTCAGATTTCTAGGTTTTGCAGCATTTTTCCTTCTATTTTAAGCTAATGGCATTTTACACTTAAACAAACACTGCATGATATTTGATCAAAGTTACACATTCACCTAATAGATCCCAAATTATAACAATCCAGACAGGAGTAGTATGTCTAAAATACATTATTAAGATGCCACTATCTATCGCTAAGTAATCTAGAAAATTAACATTTTTTAAAGATTACTTTATTTTATGGTTTAGTTCCAGAAAAAGGAAAGGGAACTTGCTTGGCGTAGTGCATTAGCACATTGTCCTTTAATCTCTGTGACCTAGGTTTCAATCCATTACAAAAATGTAATGGGATGAAACTATCCTTCCTTTGCTGGCTGTAAGTGTACAGTTTAACAACAAACTGAGAATCTAATTCAGAATCTGCCGCAAAGACGAATGCTGTGGGAAATGCAAAAATTTAGATAAGTGCAGCATCTTCTTCAGTTGGGTTAAGTCACATTGTTAGACAGTATAGTTAGATTTTTACATTTTTTGCCTGTAACTTTGCTTGATGCTGATACATGAGGGTTAATTTTTTGAATTCATGTTCCTATCATGCAGCCTCGCCTGTCAGAGTGTCTATCGGGAATTTGGCACACGCTTCTGACAATTTTCCATCCAACTCATAGCACACAGCCAAATTCCCAGAATGCACTCTTGGTGGGCAAGAGTGCAAATGTGATATCCCTTATCTTAATCATAAAAATTCCCAAAATATGTATTTTTAAAAAGAAGGATGTTTCGCTACACAAACAAAGCTCACGTTTTCAACGTGATGGGTTAGAGGAACTCTGGTTCCATATTCCCTGCCACCTGCAGTATGACCCTATTTGCATATATAGTAAAGAGACAGATGCAATGATCCCACCACCTTGTCTGTCATTATAAAGTAGCAGGACTGTATGGAGAAAGGTAAGACCAGCTGAGCTCAGGGCATACTACCCCCAAAATTCTTTCCAAAACCAATAAAAACAATTCTTAAAAGTTGTTCTCGGAGGGATGAGAGAAACCTGTAAACAAAATGGTGGCAGGTTGCTTCGTACAAAAAGCTTATTCCAAAAATTTGTTTTTGAATGCCCTTTTTCAAAAAAAGTGCATTAAAAGCACAGAACGTATGTACTAAGAAACAAAGATAACATCATTGTACAGGAAGAGTAATCTAAACGAACTCTTGTCGTAGCAAGTTTTACTAACACGTAGGATAGCAGCAACCACCTTTATATGTCCAGTGTTGTTGGCGATTAATACTTTATTTCTGTCTCCCTTTATCTCAAGCTTCTGCATTTAAATAACAGATTTCATGCAGTCCCCTTGTATGCTGTACATAGACTTAATTTTCATTTAATTGCAAATAGCTAACACGTAGGATGCAGACAAACGGAGATGATCTGCAGGGTTGTTTATTTTTCGGCTGTTTCTATAACTGGTGAATGGTCTTGAAACAATATTATATTCTTCAGAAATTAGATACTAAATTTTTGTCAGAGCACATAAAAAAATAAAGGTTTCATGAATGCATCAGTTCGGTTTAAGAGTGACGTATTGATGTCCTGCATAGTCTGTAAGATTTACAGGAAGCAATCTTCAAAAAAAGGTCAATATATAGGGTACGATTCTAGAACATTTGCAACAGCATAGAATTGCATTCAGGCCACATTTCAAATAGGCAACTTGCAAAGATTGAATCTTAGTTCACCCTTTACTGGTGGCATGATATAATATGCATGGAGCAGCACTAAGAAGTGGGCAAAGGAAATTTTAACACAGTACTGCAAACAAAATGTGAAAACAACTTTGGGACAGCACTGGTTTCGCCTCTTGCAAGATACAATACACCATCTCTGACTGGTCACCTTTGCGTATTTTTTTTTTAAAAGGCACTCGCGGACCTCTTCTCACAACAGGTCAGTGACATCCATTGGCCTCTACAACATTTCTGGCCATTTTAATTGACCATTCTGTGACCGGAGAAGGAAATGGCTTCTT
The DNA here is from genome assembly GCF_035084215.1 of Heptranchias perlo. Taxonomy (NCBI): domain Eukaryota; kingdom Metazoa; phylum Chordata; class Chondrichthyes; order Hexanchiformes; family Hexanchidae; genus Heptranchias; species Heptranchias perlo. The sequence goes on along the minus strand of NC_090334.1, from coordinate 36,139,368 downwards.
GAACCTTGCTGAGTTGTATGTGCCCATAACTCTGGTGTACCCATATGAAGGCTTGCTGGAAATTAACATTTATCCTCTCCAATTTTCTCACCTCCTCTTCTAAAGGCTCTGACTCATGCTGGAGTATGGTTACATGGTACTGGTCACCCTCTAAAACCTTGTGAAGTGGCCATTCTCATGAGTGAGCCTAGTCAGTAAATGGTGGATAGCTATTTGACAATGGACTATGGGAGGCATTATAACCAAGGCTAACCCTATTCTCATCCAAAGTCAGCACATGAACTTTCTAGCAGGAGTCATGTGATAATGGTTATCATAGAAAGAAACCCTGGTGTACTTTTTCTTTCCCTAAATGGAGGCATTGAAGCCTACTGTAGTATCTTGGATGTGATCAGCTACACCTGGGACCTTCCTGTTCTATGTAGCAAGGTAACCTACTCACTGGAACCAATTAACAGTTAATCAATAGTGTTGGTTTGTTTCGCTACTTTCCAATACACTTCGAGCAAGACCAAAAGAACAGAAGCTAATTGGCAAGCAGGCAGTTACAGAAGCCATTTGGAAGATGGTGTCTTTTTAAAAAGAATGTTTTTAAGCAGAGAAATGGAGTAGTGGGGAAGCAAAAAATATGGACAGAAGTCCATAGCACACACTCAATAAAAAAAATCCATGGTAACCTAGATTTGCTCACCAAATACCACCTGTTATCAAGTGGTACAGGAACGAGGCGTTCAGAGGTTTTCTGGCAGCAGGATAGGTTTGATTTATGTCCCTAGAATTAGCTAGTTTCTAAATTCTACAATCAGAGATCAAAGAATTTTGCGGGTGCCCTTTCGATCAAGTACAGTGGCATTTCCTTCATGTACACTGGCTATATTAGACTTTCACAGTGAAATAATGACAAGGAAGGTGCTTTCTGTTGTGCTTTTCCATTGCTTCCTGCCCCTCCCCATCATAGATTTTGTAGCAGATTCCAGGCTTCTCAATTTCATTCAGTGGTTTTAAGCAGCTGCTGTGAATGAATCATTGCCACTGCACAAGATATCTCTCCCCACACGGTTGTATCTCCCAATAGAGAGGCGTACATAGCACTGGGAGCCCAACCTGAATACTTAATTAATGCCAACGCAGGGAGATGGGATGAGATAGGAGTGGAGTTGGCCCATCTGCCTAAAGTTCAGCCCCACCCTGTTCTGGCATGTATTCCAATGATGAGGAACATCCAGGCCATAGACTGCTAGAACAGCAGTACTTGGTGTACAGGCTGAGCATTTATCAGTACCTTTATACGTATGTAACACTACTCATTGTAAGACCTGGGAAGCAGCGAGTCAGCAAGCAGTGCGCTCTTGCATTATAAAAAAAAGTCTTTTGTTTTCAGATACAGCCTGCGACTTTTTCTTGATGATATAAGGAATAAAAGAAGTAACACAGTCTGGATGTGTCAGTTTTACACTGGGCAGTAAGTTACTAACTGATCGCTTAGAAGAATCTGACTGAAAATTAATTTAAAAGTTTCATGCATATTTGTTTGGTGGCAATGAGAAACATCATACCTTGTGGGTTGTGGTATATAAAAACACAGCGTTTGGACATAGACCAGGACTCCTCTGCTGCTGTTTGGGCACTCTTATTGGGGTCATTATCCATGGGAGCGGGGGTAGGGTTTGTCATCTACCAGTCATCAATTGACTTGATTTTCCTCCCTAAAGACATCAGGGAGGGCCAAATTTCAAAAGATGATGAGTGACAACATCCAACATACCTCATATTAACGTGCAGAATCCTTTACATGTTCATAGAATAGAATCATAGAAAGTTACGGCATAGAAGGAGGCCATTCGGCCCATCGTGTCCGTGCCGGCCGAAAAAGTGATATCCAGCTGAATCCCACTTTCCAGCACGTGGTCTGTAGCCCTGTAGTTTACAGCACTTCAGGTGCGCATCCAAGTACTTTCTAAATGAGTTGAGGTTTTCTGCCTTTCCCACCCTTTCAGGCAATGAGTTCCAGACCTCCACCACCCTCTGGGTGAAAAAAATTCTCCTCAGCTCCCCTCTAATCCTTCTGCCAATTACTTTAAATCTATGCCCCCTAGTCACTGATCCCACAGCTAAGGGAAATAGGTCCTCCCTATCCAGTCCCGTCATAATTTTATATACCTCAATTAAACCTCCCCTCAGCCTCCTTTGTTCCAAAGAAAACAACCCCAGCCTATCCAATTTTTCCTCATAGCTAAAATTCTCCAGCCCTGGCAACATCCTCATAGGTCTCTGTACCCTCTCTAATGCAATCACATCTTTCCTGTAATGTGGTGACCAGAAACTGTAAGCAGTACTCAAGCTGTGGCCTAACCAATGTTTTATATAGTTTTAGCATAACCTCCCTGCTCTTATATTCTATGCCTCGGCTAATAAAGGAAAGTATCCAGTATGCCTTTTTAACTACCTTATCTACCTTTCCTGCTACCTTTAGGGATCTGTGGACATGTATTCCAAGGTCCCTTTGTTCCTCTACACCTCTCAGTATCCTCCCATTTATTGTGTACTCCCTTGCCTTGTTTGCCCTCCCCAAATGCATTACCTCACACTTCTCTGGACTGAATTCCATTTGCCACTTTTCTGCCCACCTGACCAGTCCATTGATATCTTCCTGCAGTCGACAGCTTTCCTCCTCACTATCAACCACACGGCCAGTTTTTCTATCATCTGCAAACCTCTTGATTAAGCACCCCACATTCAAGTCCAAATCAATAATATGTAATACAAAAAGCAAGGGACCCACTGCTGAGTCTTGCGGGACCCCACTGGAAACAGCCTTCCAGTTGCAAAAACACCCGTCAACCATTACCCTTTGCTTCTTGCCACTGAGCCAATTTTGGATCCAACTAGCCACTTTCCCTTGGATCCCATAAGCATTTACTTTTTTGACCAGTCTGCCATGTAGGACGTTGTTCAAAGCCTTGCTAAAATCCACGTACACTACATCAAACGCGTTACCCCCGTCGACCCTCCTTGTTACCGCCTCAAAAAATTCAAATCAAGTTAGTCAGACACGACCTTCCCTTAACAAATCCATGCTGACTGTCCTTGATTAACCCGTGCCTTTCCAAATAGCGATTTATGCTGTGCCTCAGAATTGATTCCAATAATTTGCCCTCCGAGGACTGACTGGCCTGTAGTTACTCGGTCTATCTTTTTCACCCTTTCTAAACAACGGTACAATTGGAGGATTGGTCCTCCAATCCTCTGGCACCACGCCTATAGCCAGGGAGGATTGGAAAATGGTGGTCAGAGCCTCTGCTATTTCCTCCCTTGCTTCTCTCAACAGCCTGGGATACATTTCATCCAGGCCTGGCGATTTATTCCCTTTCAAAGATGCTAAACCCCTTAATGCTTCCTCTCTCACTATGTTTATTCCATCTAATATTTCACACTCCTCCTCAACTACAATCTCTGCATTGTCCCCCTCTTTTGTGAAGACAGACGCAAAGTATTCATTAAGAATCATAACCACATCTTCCGCCTCCGCACATAGGTTACCTTTTTGGACTCTAATAGGGCCTACTCTTTCCGTGGTTATCCTCTTGCTTTTTATGTATTTATAAAACATTTTTGAGTTTTCCTTACACGTCGTCACATGTAACCTGTTATTCAAAGAATGGAAGCGATTCCTGTTGAGGGAGTTCAGAGGGTTTTCTGTGAGGAGCCCACAAAGCAACACGAGTGCCATCAATTGCACACTGGACTTTGAGAAAGCCCGTGACCCTGTAAAATGGATGGCCCTATCGCACTGTTGTCTTGATGTCAAAGGAGATGAATTCCCCAGATCGCCTGTAAAATGCATCAGTCATCTGATGAACGCCTAACAGTACTGCACACTGGTTGATATTACAGAAATCTTTTGTGCCTGCCTGAAATTAGCCTGTGCCATTAAAGTTGAGTGTGGTTATCATCTTCATCGGCAGAGAGAGAGCAGTGCAGGCAGATGACCATGGCTTCAGGACCTCATTCTGCAAGTAGCAGAGCTCCTTGATTTCCTCTTTTGGTGCAGCACACTTCTTACACACATCTCCACACGAACATCCTCATATGACCTGTGTTATCTGTATATTCAATGTTGGGGGACAGGGGTAATATCTGTTGGAATCCATCCTCGTTACATGCTGCCTGGCTCTCCTATGCCCCATCCTGTGTGCTCCCCTCCTTCTCCATGATAGTGGCATGCCTACATGGAATGCCATACCTGTTCTTGAGAAGCCAATATTTCCTGGTTGTCTTACACTCTCAGAAACAAGTGTAAGCAAAATACCAAAAAAATGTTATTCCCAGTTGTTGAAATCGCCATTGAAACTCTCTATACTTCAGGCTCACAAATTCCTCATTTTGCCTGGCTCACCTGACCCTGGCAACCTCTGTGTCTTGTAATTCTCATTCTAACTTACCTTGACTGCATTGTGAGCATAAAAGCAGGGAAGTCAGAGCTACAGAGCTACTGGCGCTCATTGTAATATATGTAAATGAGCTCACTCGGGAGTTGGCGGGCAAATGAAGGGAAGTGCCAAAATACGTGAGGAAATTCGGGGGGATATCTTTTGGGGTGGAAAACTGTCTTCTACCCAATATTGCTGCCAAAAAAAAATTATGCACTGAAATTACGCCGATAAAGATGTCAAATTTCTGGGCCGATAAATTGGATAGCGTGTGTAAAATCTACACAAGAGAGATCAGAGCACACAAAATATCCCAATGATAGACTTTCTAAGTTGCACATTGGTAGAATGCTGCAGGCAACACAAGTGAAGTTATCTTGAATCAGTTTCTGAACTTTCAGGGTTTTCGTAATAACATAGGAACAGGAGGCGGCCATTTAGCCTTTCGAGCCTGTTCCGCATTCAATGAGATCACGGCTGATCTGTGACCTAACTCCCTATACCCACTTTAGCCCCATATCCCTTAATACTTTTGATTAACAAAAATCTATCAATCTCAGATTTAAAGTTAACAATTGAGCTGGCATCAACTGCTAGTTTCCCTCTATCTACCCTATCGATTCCCCTTAATATCTTGAAAATTTCGATCAAATCACCCCTTAATCTTCTAAATTCCAGGGAATACAACCCTAGTTTGTGTAATCTCTCCTCGTAATTTAACCCTTGGAGTCCAGGTAGCATTCTAGTAAATCTATGCTGCACTCCCTCCAAGGCCAATATATCCTTCCAAGGTGCGGTGCCCAGAACCGAACACAATACTCCAGGTGTGGTCTAACCAGGGCTTTGTATAGCTGTAGCATTACTTCTACCCCCTCACCTCTAGTCCTCTAGATATAAAGGTCAGCATTCCATTAGCCTTTTTGATTATTTTCTGTGTCTGTCCATGACATTTTAATGATCTATGTACATGGACCCCTAAGTCTCTTTGGAACTCCACTGTTTCCAGCTTTTCACCATTTAGAAAGTACTCTGATCTATCCTTTTTAGGTCCAAAGTGGATGACTTCACACTTGCCAACATTGAAATCCATTTGCCACAGTTTTGCCCATTCACTTAAACTATTAATATCTCTATAATTTTATGCTTCCATCTACACTGCTTACAATGCTGCCTACCTTTGTGTCATCAGCAAACTTGGATATGTGGCTCTCTATCCCGTCATCTAAGTCGTTAATAAATAGTGAATAGTTGAGGCCCCAGCACAGATCCCTGTGGGACACCACAAATCACTTCCTGTCAATTTGAGTACCTGTCCATTATCTCTACTCTCTGTCTCCTGCCGCTTAGCCAATTTCCCAACCAGGTCAATAATTTGCCCTGAATTCCATGAGTTTCAACTTTAGCTAACAGTCTCTTATGAGGGACTTTATCGAATGCCATCTGGAAGTCCATATAAACAACATCCATACACATTTCCCTGTTCACTACTTTAATTCACCTCTTCAAAAAAATTCAATCAGGTTTGTCAGGCATGACCTACCCTTTACAAATCCATGCTGGCTCTTTCTGATCAGCTGAATATTTTTAAGGTGGTCAGTCACTATCCTTAATTATAAACTCTAGTAATTTCACAACAACAGATGTTAGGCTAACTGGTCTATAATTCCCTCAATCCCCCTCTCATCTTTCTTAAATAGTGGAGCGACATGTGCAATTTTCCAATCTAAAGGATCGGTTCCTGGATCGAGAGAACTTTGGAAGATTATAGTTAGGGCATCTGCAATGTTCTCACCTACTTGTTTTAAAACCCTGGGATGGAAACCATCTGATACTGGGGATTTGTCACTCTTTAGTGCCATTATTTTTTTTAATTACTGTTAATTTGCTTACATTAATTATGGTGAGTCCCTGTCCCTTATTCAAAATTAGTTTCCTTGGGGTGTCCGGCATGCTATCCTCTTCCTCTACTGTAAATACTGACGCAAAGTAATTATTTAACATGTCCACCATTTCCTTATTTTCATTCATATCATCACCATTATCAGTTTTTAAGGGGCCCACATTGCTCCTGACCACCCTCTTTTTCCTAATATAATTGTAAAAATTTTTGTGTTGATTTCGATATCCCTTGCAAGTTTCTTTTCCTACTCTCTGTTTTGTCACCCTTCGCTGTACTTTGTATCTCTCCCATTTGCCAAGATCTGTGCTATTTTTTGCATTTTTGTATGCTTTTTTTTTTAGTTTTATGTTGTCCCTTACCTCTTCTGTCGTCCATGGGTGTTTTTTTTTGCAAGTTGACCTCTTGCCCATTAGGGGTATAAACTGGTTCTGTATCACATTAAATTCTTTTTTGAACACCTCCCACTGATCTTCTGTCGTTTTACCCATCACAGATTTGCCCAGTTTACTGTGGACAGTCTCTGTTTCATCTCATTGAAGTTGGCCATACCTAAATTTAGAATCTTCGTAGCTGATACGAGTTTCTGTCTTTCAAACACAACGTTGAACTCGATCATATTATGATTGCTATTCGATAAATGTTCACTTTAGGCAGCATTTTTTAAAAAATGTTGAACAGTCCAATTTTAGAAAATGAATCTAAAAAAATCTTCAATAAATCCAAGAATGGTCTGGTGTGCATGAATTAAACTTACTTTTGACATTGCCTTTCAGCCTGAAAAAGAGGATAAATGCTGGATGGACATTGGCAGTGACCACCCACCCTTAGCCCCCTCATGTCTACATTAATTGAGAGAGGAGAATACAAAACTAGTCACAATCTCAGTTTGGTACTTGCCCTGGGCACAATAAAGAAACATTGGGCCCTTTGTATTTTAAACAGGAAAAGGCTTTCCAAAACTTTGAGGCAACATATATTTTTTTTGTCAAGGTTTTCCCACAGACGTGCTTCACTATCAAGTGTGTTTTGAGAATACTCAGACCTTACTTTAGAAATGCTGCTGGCTATCTGCAATTCCATGCCAGTCTATAAATAGGAATTGCATGGGATTGAAACCTTAAACTTTTTGGAAAGACGGGAATAACTAAGTGTAATTTTTTTTTAAAAAAGTATTCCTCAATTAAATATTTTACACAAAGATTTATTTCCAATGTGTTCACTAACCTCAGGTTTATATAAAATGTACTTTTTTTGTTTTGACTGTGGAGCTGTTTGATATGTGGGGAAACCCATCGCCAAGTTTTCGAGCTTCCAAATCAAACGGCTGAAAAATCTGCAGAACTAGACTTTCTGTTTGCCTCATATCAAGTGCACACTCTCCTCCCATAGAGAAATATCCTATTTACACTCAGGGAATTTAGGTGCAGGTTGGATTTCAGGGCCCACAGTGTGCATAATGGTACTTCTGGAGGTTAATCTGCTAAAACCAGCACAGCTTAGCAGCACAGGATGCTGCTAAACTCCAGCTAGGACCACCCTACCTGTTAAGGCATTGACCTGCAGGGTTATTTAGAGCCAAGTGTGAAGAATCCCAGCCCTCCAGGTTCTGTCAATGAACTAGCCTGCCTGGTCAATAATCAACAGCACCCTGGAGTTTAAAGACTTGCCTAACTCATATATCCATATATAGAATCTGCCACAAAGAATCAGCTTAGTTCCAATCTCCCACTGCCAAGCATGTTATCTTGGTGGCAACTTGATCCCAAAGAGAACCTACTTTCCTCCCCCCCTTCTCCCCAGAGGATAGTTACAAAAGAGATTAATGTTTCTCTTCCAGTACTAGACTTTCGAACTCTCCCACATATGTGGCAAGCATTTTTCATTTCCCCAGTGGAGATTTTTCCACGATAGGCTCTCACACGTCAACATTTTGCTTGAAGTTCGGAGCTCCGCCGTACAATCGGTAAACTTAATCAGTTCCTGTTCATGAAATGCCACCATGCTGCAGGCATTCAACTACACTGGTAACGTGTGATTAGGAAGCAACCAGAGTCACGGAGCTGCAGACACTCAGCCAGCAGCACCTCTGACAGGCAGGTTATGTTTTCTGGCCTCGATTTACTGGATAGAAACAGGTAGGCCGACTGTAAATTATGCTCTTTACATGTGAACCTTTGAAGCAGTTGTGAAAATAGTCATGTAAGCTCTATCAGAAAATAAGCACTGTAAACTTACTTTCTGTGAATGTCATATACTGAATCAACCACTACAAAGCAATGAACCATAGAAATGGAAAAAAAGTCTTAGAAAAATCAAAAAGATTGTAATATTTACTTTGGTGCTAAAATGGCATAAGCAGTCCTCCTGAAGGTGAAGCAGCTGGTCTGTTTAAATAAGCTTTACAAAAAATAAAAGCACTGACATTTTTATGTGTGGGCCATCTGCCTGTCTCCAGCCCAACAGATTTCTATCTCCTCCCCAAGATATGCAAACAGGACTGTTCTAGCAGACCGAATGTTTCGCCTTGTTAGTTTCTTCTTACCGTGCCAAGATTCTTCCACCCCCTCCCCACCCAGTCTACCTGTATCCGTGACTTCTGATAACCCTCTACCATTTTAACTAGTCCAGAATCTCCAGCCCCAATTGTTGCCTTTTCACCATCGACTCTCAATCCCACTACACCTCCACTCCTCACCAGGGTGCTCTCAGGGCTCTCTGCTTCTTCCATGAACAGGGTCCAAACAAATCCCCATCCACCACCACTCTCCTCCACCAAGCTGAACTTGTTTGCTCCGTGAACAATTTCTCTTTCAAATCCATTCACTTTATCCAGATAAAAAGTGTCACAACGGGACCCGCTATGCCGATCTTCTTTTAGGAAATGTGGAGCAGTGCTCCTCCAGGCCGCACAAAAATGCCCCGGCCCGCTGCCGATCCCCTCACCTCCCCCCTCCTGGCATTGACCTCCAGGTCCAAAGTGTCGGCCGACTTCCCACCCTGCCCAACCAGCGAGCTAACTCGGAGAACCCACTTGGCATTCGCAGCTCGTCGGCCGCATGCTAATGGCGTCTGACCAGCGAGATGGTTTGGACCACTCGATCAGACGGGTGGCACGATTGCAACACTCACCTGATTACTGCAGCAAACCAATCTTGACCTCAGAGTGTGTGTGTGTGTGTGTGTGTGTGTGTGTGTGTGTGTGTGTGAGAGAGATTAACAGGCAGGTTGCTTGCCTGTAATTTTCCCAGTGACAGAACTTGGCCAAAAAAAATCTTTAAAAATTATAAGAAAACAGAAATATATTTGTTAGTCTAGTCAAATTGTAAAAGTAAAGGGACATCGACTGACATATATCTGGACTCATTTGCTTTCTTACAAGCAGCTACCTTCAAGGCTATAGGAAATGCAGAGTACTTACTATAATTATATAACTTAAAATATTCTCAGTTTGAGTGTGTCTGTCTATATGCTTTTAGACCACTTTTCCTTTAACATGATAACATCTGAATACTAAGAATAACTTCCAATACCAAGAATAACTTCCATCTGTGTACTATGTACAGTTTTGGTCTTCTTACCTGAGGAAGGATATACTTGCTTTGGAGGCGGTGCAATGAAGGTTCACTAGATTAATTCCTGGGATGAGAGGGTTGTCCTATGAGGAGAGAGTGAGTAGAATGGGCTTATATTCTCTGGAGTTTAGAAGAATGAGAGGTGATCTCATTGAAACATAAAAGATTCTGAGGGGGCTTGACAGGGTAGATGCTGAGAGGCTGTTTCCCCTGGCTGGAGAGTCTCGAACTAGAGGTCATAGTCTCAAGATAAGGGATCGGCCATTTCGGACCGAGATGAGGAAAAATTTCTTCACTCAGAGGGTTGTGAATCTTTGGAATTCTCCACCCCAGAGGGCTGTGGATGCTCAGTCGTTCAATACATTCAAGACTGAGATTGATGGATATTTGGACACAAAGGGAATCAAAGGATATGGGGATAGGGCGGGAAAATGGAGCTGAGGTAGAAGATCAGCCATGATCTTATTGAATGGCGGAGCAGGCACGAGGGGGCGGTATGGCCTACTCCTGCTCCTATTTCTTATGTTCTCATCTCCTCCTGCCTCCTACACCTTGATCTCTCCCGCCCAACTTTTGAGTATTCAACTTCCTATCCTCCCAATGACATCATAAATAGCTCCCTTTGCTCAGGCACCATTCAGTTTCTCTTCAAAACTGCCATCATTATCTTCCTCCTCAAAACCCATCCTTGACCCTTCTGTCTTTCCCAACCACCATTCCATATCTAACCTGTCTTTCCTATCCAAATTCACCATTTACCTCCCAAAATTACCTTTTCAAATTCCTTCTATCTGGTTTCCTCCTTGCACACACCACTGAAACCGCCCGAGTCAGAGTTACTAATGACATTCTCAGTGATTGTGACCAATGGTGCATTATCTTGTCTTATCCTCCTGAACCTTGCCATATCATTCCATCCTCCTCCACTCTCTCCTCTCTGTGGAATAGATCACGCTCACTTGATTTCACTCCTACCTATCCCAATGAAACCAGGAACAACTGATTCTCCTCCTGCCTGTAAATGGTCATCTTTAAAGTATCTGAAGGTTCCATCCCTAGTGCCCACCTTTACCTCTATTTACATGTTGCCCCATGGCAGTATTATCTGTAGGCATACTGCAATTTCATTAAATATGAGAATTTCTTGCCCTACCTTTCCAATACCATCAAAATTCAATAACCATCTCTGTGCTGTCAGATTGCCTATCAAATCAAGGTTGAGCCAAGATTTTTGCCAACTGATATTGGGGAAAAACAAAGCCATTTATTTGGCTTGTGCCAAAATCTCCACACCCTTGTCCATGATGACATTCCCTCCCCACTGCTCACTTGCTAATGATCTGCTCACCAACCTCCTGAGTTCCATCCGATGCAACTCATCCAAAACTCCACCGCCCAGATCCTGTTCCATGCTAAGTCCCTTTCATCCATTAGCTGTGCCGTCATCAACTGCTCTTTGGAACTATCTCCATACACCTCTTCGCCCTGCTACTTTTCTCTCCAACTTGTAAAGTTTTCTCAACACTAAAACCATGATTTTAACCCTCGTCACACCCAGCGGGAATGGTGCGGGTGGGCGGGGTTAAGATGGCAGTGATGGTCCACCACATTCCCAACCACCATCTTAATTTACCTTAGATCAGGTATGGGAGGCCCGCCATTCGAGAGAAGCATGGGCCTAATTTAAATGGCAAAGTTACAGTTCAATTATTTGGATGTGCATGCCATTTTAATTGTGAGCTGTCTAAGGGCTGCCCAGTCTCGAACTGATCAGCAAAAGCAGCACCAAGGCCACAGGAAGCTCAGGTAAGTTTATTTTCTTTCAGTTTTTAAAGATTTCTTGTAGGCCAGGAGAAGTAAGAGTGCTCCTCCTGGCCGCACAAAGATACCTTGGCCTCCCCTGCCCAAGGCTAGAACCCCTCCCCCCCAAATACAATTTTTGCCAGCCCCCGCACCACCCCCCACCCCCCACCCCCCTTCCAGCCCAGAGTTAAAATCGACCCTGATCTTTTCAACTGTGCATTCAATTAACTCTCCCAATTCTTCTACCAAAGCTCTGGGAACCACCCTGGGATGTTCAATTTCAGTTAAATATACTTGGAAATGGTAGCTATAATTGGGGTTTAAATAAGTTTGAAAACGATCATATGGGTACAAATTATACGCTGTTGGAAGGAGGGCCTTGAGGAGTTGAATGGTCTTTTCTTGTTCCAGGGATAAATGACTAGATTTTTTTTTAAAACTCATTAACGGTGAAGAAAAACTAAAATATTGTATTTTTAATTCTGTGCTAGAAAAACTATTATGCTTCTCAACGGACTGAATGCTGAGTTAACACAGCAATTGTGAGCACATCTCACCAATGTAATGACTCAGTGTATCAACACACTATAGTATTGAGTGGCAGTTTGTGCAGTTTGGGCTCATTTGGCACAATCTTAATCTCAAACGAGCTGTTAGCGTGAGATTCTGAATACAAGTTGGCTGGTTCATCAAGGAATGAGAGGTAGTTAAAGTGTCTCCCTGGGAGCAATAGCTGGAGTACATCAACTGCCTTCCTGGCCTCCGTTTGGGAATGGGACATGTTGCAGAAGTTACTTAAATAAAGGAATATATCTAAGGGGATGAGAGGGTAAAATTTCTATCTATAAAAAAAATCGTACTATCACAATAAGTTGCAAACTGCTCCAAGAACAATTGCTTTTCAGTTACTTTAGTACTCATTCATAAAATCCAGAACATTAACATTTTCATTTTTAAGATTTTATCCATAAATCAATGCCTAAAGAGAATTGCATGCTGTCAGTTTGAATTACAGGTTTATTTCATTTGCATGTAACAGTAATAAATCTTATCAGAACACCAATGTAGCCAAGTACCGCATCACTGAACGTTTCTATTTAAAAGTACGCACTTAAAAAATGCATGGTTTTGTTGTGGACAAGCGTTGAATGGAGAGAACTAAACCCACTCGAAACTAAGCCACTCATTATGCATGAAGACAAATACTCTATTCCAGCCAGTCATGGTGAAAGTTAAAAAGGTTGCCAACATTCACTGCTGTGCGCCAGATGTTAGTGCACACATAAAAAGTTATACATAAGCAGATGATGTAATTTTTGCAAACAGTTCTCCAAGTGATGGCATGTATCAATGGTAGCCGGGGGATAGTCCTCCAGTTTGCCAGAACTTACCCGGGCAAATCAAGCTTTTAATGCATTTATATATCAACATTTAGCTGCAACTGCTGTTAGCTCAACAGCAGAGGTCATTAAAAGAGGAACACTCCCCAAAAAACACTCTGGGTGCTTTTAGTAAAAACGTAAACAAAACTTGCTAAGTACTGTTTTTATCTATCTCCCTCTATATTAAAAAAGGTGAAAATTAAAGCCATGTTCTGCTAAAAAGCTTACTGTTCCAAGAGGAAACCCCTGCCCCTGCAGTGAAGAGCAAGCCCTTGTTGCCAGTGCTTAGCTACGTTAGATCCTAGCATTTCAACATCATAAAATTGAATTAAAGAGACTGACAATCATCAGAGGCAGAGAAGCCATGAAAACCTGTTATTTAAAGAGAAGCAGCAGTAAGAATGATGCAGTTTAACAGTAGGAATCTAATAGTGGGATTCTCATATTGGGGAGGCGTTTGTAGCAATTTGGGAAGGAATAAATTGCTGCTGAAGTAAGTAGTTTAAAAAATATTTTTGTTCAAGTATTTAATGTTTTCTTCCTCTGTGTCCTCATATATCTGGCTGATGGCAGGCTGGAGGCTATTCACAGACCACTGTCAATGTGATACTGGAACTGTATGTGAAGAGGAGACTCTCTGATTTTTCCCACTTTCCTTACCAGAATGGGTGGCAAGATCAGTAATTAATGATGTGGTGAATCTCACAGCTCCAAACCATTGCACCAGTGGGCCTGTCTTTCCTGCCTCCTTCCTAGTTACAACAGAGGACAATAACTCTCAGAACAGAAAACTGCACCAGCGAGATTAAGGTATCCTATGGAAAAATATTATTGAGTTTTTAAAGTGAATGAGGGAAATACGTAAGAAAAAGTGTATACTTGCTTAAGTATCCAGTACTTTGATGTTTAAGAGACTACAGTATTGCAAAAAAGAGTCATTACTTGAAGGGTTATTCTGTAGACTCCAAGAGACCGTCAGAGAAAGAGAATACAGAAGAACTGTAGATGACTTTGCCTTCGATAATCACTATTACAGCTTAGTGCAAACAAAATTCACAATAGGTTTCTCCTGTAGTTATATTAAATAATAACCACATTAAACACTATTGTCATCATTTATAATGTTGTGCAGCACTGCACTAGAAAGGAAAGGACAGGAAAAGGATTTGCATTTATATAGGGCCTTCACAACCTCAGGGCATCTCAAAGTGCTTTACAACCAATGAAGTGCTTTTGAAGTGTAGTCACTGTTGAAATGTAGGGAAACATAGCAGCCAATTCTCCTTTAGTGTAATCTGACCCCTCCTTTTCATAGTGCAATCTGACCCCTCCCCCTTTACGGTGCAATCTGACCCCTCCCCCTTTACGGTGCAATCTGACCCCTCCCCTTTAGTGAATTTTTAATCAGACCCCATCTGGAGTACTGCATTCTGTTTTGGGCACTGCACCTCAGGAAGGATATATTAGCTTTGGAGGGGGTGCAGCGCAAATTCATCAGAATAATACTGGGGCTTAGAGGTTTAAATTATGAGGACAAATTGCATAAACTTGGCTTCTATTCCCTTGAGCATAGAAGATTGTGGGGTGATCTGTTCAAGGTATTTAAAATGTTAAAAGGATTCAATAGGGTAGGTTACAGAAAAACTGTAAGAAAGAGGGGACGTAATCTTAAAATTAGAGCTAGGCCACTTAGGAGGGAAATCAGGAAGCACTTTTTCACACAAAGGTTACTGGAAATCTGGAATTCTCTGCCCTAAAAGGTTGTGGATGCTGGGACAATTGGAGCTTTCAAGGTAGGTCAACAGAGTTTTGTTAGATAAGGGTATTAAGGGATATGGAGTTGAAGTACAGATCACCCATGATCCAGTTGAATTGGCCTTGCAGCCAGAGGTGCCAGGGACAAATTAATTGGTCAGCAATTCCAGTGATCTGCTCATTGCCATGTCCTGAAAACTTACACAAAGTCCCTCTGCTCAACAGTCCTTGTTACATCCTTCATCACTCCCTTTGTCCTGCATTGAAACCATTCAGCCAACTTCAATATCAATGACATGCTGACAATGCAGACTCAGAAGCTGCTATTAAACCACACTGCAGATCAAAGTGACAAATGTGATGAAGGTGATAAATTTACTGCAAAACACATTCATTGCCTTGAATTCATTTCTCACTCAAGTGTCAACCCATGGTGCCTGTTTTAAAAAGTTTACTAACTCTACTACTCCTACAATATGCTCCCCTAGTGGCCTCAGCAAAGCTAGCACAAGGCCGCTGTGATCCTTGTGGCCGGTGACTTCCATGTCCTTCAGCCTCTGAGGGTCCGGCAGCAAACTGCTGCACTTTGGCTGCTGCCGAAGCAGTCTGGCCCAGCTGAGTTCCTGGCACCATGGTTGAGGGGTTGGTGAAGCAGCAAACATGCTGATATCCTGAGAGAGGGCAACATATACTGCACCCCGAGCACTAGCCACTGTCACTTCCACTGATCTGCGGGAGAGCAGGCTGCAGAAAATGAGTGACTCCTTGAAAGCCCCTATCTATTCGGTCCACAAATCCATACAAGATGGGCACCTGTCTCTCCAAGGTGGAGCCCAGATTTTGCATTACAGCCATTTGAGCTTCTACCAAAGCTGCAAAGGCTGGTGACATTGACTCCTTTTGTGAAGGCCCTGCTGCAGCGTTTCCTGAAGGTGGCCACATTCTCCAAATTGGACCACAGAGTGCTGATGCCATGTGAAAGAACACCACAGAGGCTGGAAGCGGACTCCTCCATACTTTCAGCCATGATGCTGAAACTCCACGGCAGGTCTTTCAATACCTGGCTTAATGCTTGTGTGAGGCCACCAGTTTTCTTTATATGGCTGGGCCACTGATGTCCTCACTTCCGTCCTGCTCAGCAGAGCTGGGAGAGGAGCTTGCCAGAGGGCAAGCTGTCTCCTGGGCTGTCCCTGCCACCAGCACCTTCTGCTGCTCACTCGTGCTCTTTCACCATATGCAGGCCCCTCTAACTGAATGTCTAACCCACACAGAGTTCCTATCTCGGTGCTGGTGCTCGGGAAAATGGAGCTCGTAACGGTGCATCCTCAGTAGGATCATCCTCCCCCAAGATGTCTTCTTCAAGAAGCTCTTGCTACTGAGAAGAACCTAGAGGAAGTAGAAAAGGGACAAGAGTTAGCATGGCAGACCAGACATTAGCAGCCAAAAATCTCCAGAATGCAGCTTGAAATTGACATGCTGGCTGAAAGTGTGAATTGCTGAGGTGAATGAAGAGTTATAAGTAAAAGCCAGACACCTTGCTCAGAGAAGCCACCAGCCTCACTTCCCCAATCCCTATAGCTTCAGCCAGCCATGAATCTCCAAGGCTCCATTTGGATAAGGGCTGTGATGTCAGGTGCTTGTCCCCTGATCTTGGTCCACTCCCTCGGATTGTGTGCTGTTATGTCCTGCCGAAAGAGAAGGCAAAGGTTAGTGAGCGGCTGTTAAAAAGTTAAGTAGAGCTGTGTAGGATTTCTGCATGTAGTGCACATGCTGAGAGCTGAAGAAGCAAGATGGAATCAGGATGAATGTAGAATATGAAGTGAGGAAGGAGTCCTGAGAGGGGTTGCTTGTTGTGCAAGGGCTAGTACGTGAGAAGAGAATGCTATTCATATCTGGTGTGAAGATAACAAAGGTAGAGGTGAGTGTGTTTGGAATGAGAAAGAGAGGTGGTGCAGAGTGTCTTTGTGATTATATACTGAAGGACATAATGGGGAGGAGGGAACTATGGAGAGTGATGGGGAGGAGGTGAAAGGATTGTTGTTAGATGCTGTTGAGAGAGATAAGACCATAAGAGCATAAGAGATAGGAGAAGGAGTGGGCCATTTGGCCCTTCGAGCCTGCTCCGCCATTTAATGAGATCACGGCTGATCTGATTTTTATCTCAACTCCACTTTCCCGCCTTTTCCCCATATCCTTTGATTCCTTTGCTGATCAAAAATTTGTCGAACTCAGCCTTGAATGTATTCAATGACTCAGCCTCCACAGCTTTTTGGGGTAAAGAATTCCAAAGATTCATGATCCTCTGGGAGAAGAAATTTCTCCTCATTTCTGTCTTAAATGGGCAACCCCTTATTCTGAGACCATGCCCCCTAGTTTTAGATTCCCCCATGAGGGGTATCATCCTCTCAGCATCTGCCCTATCGAGTCCCCTCAGAATCTTGTATGTTTAAATAAGATATCCTCTCATTCTTCTAAACTCCAATTAGCATAGACCCAACCTGTTCAATCTTGCCTCATAAGACAACTCTTCCATTCCCGGAATCAACCTAATGAACCTTCTCTGAACTGCCTCCAATGCAAGTATATCCCTTCTTAAATAAAGGCACCAGAACTGTGGTCTCACCAGCACCCTGCACAGTTATAGCATGACTTCCCTGCTTTTATACTCCATCCCCCTAGAAATAAAGGCCAATATTCCATTTGCCTTCCGGATTACCTGTTGCACCTGTATGTTGACTTTTTGTGTTTCATGTATGAGGACACCCAGATCCCTCTGTACCGCAGCATTTTGTAGTATTTCTCCATTTAAATAATATTTTGCTTTTTTATTTTTCCTCCCAAAGTGGATGACTTCACATTTTCCCACATTATATATTCCATCTGCCAAACTTTTTCCCATTCACTTAATCTGTCAATATCCCTTTGCAGACACTTTGTGTCCTTCTCGCAATTTGCTTTTCCACCTATCTTTGTATCATCAGCAAATTTGTAGTTCCTCCCTCCCCACTGCCCCTTAATTATCTATTATTAGGATGTCATTAGTGTCTTCTGCTGTGAAGACAGATACAAAATATCTGTTCAATTCCTCTGCCATTTCCTTGTTTTCCATTATTATTTCCCCAGTCTCATCCTCTAAGGGATCAATGTTTACCTTAGCTACCCTCTTCCTTTTTATATACTTGTAGAAGCTTTTACTGTCAGTTTTTATATTTCTTGCTAGTTTACTCTCAAATTATTTTCTCCCTCTTTATTATTCTTTTAGTCAGCCTTTGCTGGTTTTTAAAGTTTTCCCAATCTTCGGGCTTACCAGTAATCTTTGCCACATTGTATGCTTTTTCTTTTAACCTGATACCATCCTTGACTTCCTTAGTTAGCCATGGTTGGTTCACCCTTTTTGTGGAGTCTTTCCTCCTCACAGGGATATATTTTCATTGCAAGTCATAAAATATCTTTTTTAATGTTTGCCACTGCTTATCCACCATCATAGCATCTAATCTGTTTGCCCAGTCCACTTTAGCCAATTCCACCCTCATTTCTTTGTAATTGGCCCTTTTTTAAGTTTAATACAGTAGTTTCAGACCCAAGATCCTCGCTCTCAAACTGGATGTTAAATTCTGTCACGTTATGATCACTGCTTCCCAAGGGATCCTTCACTTTGAGGTCATTAATTAATCCTGTTTCGTTACCCATTACCAGATCCAAAATGACCTGTTCCCTGATTGGTTCCCCAATGTATTGGTCCAAGAAACAGTCCCTAATACACTATGAACTCCGCCTCAGGGCTATTTTTGCCAATTTGATTCGTCCAATCTGTGTGAAAGTTAAAATCGCCCATGATTATTGCATTACCTTTTTTACAAGCCCCCCTTATTTCCTGATTTATATTTTTCCCTACAGTGTAACTACTGATAGGGGGCCTATATACTATTCCCACCAGTGATTTCTTTCCCTTGCTATTTCTTACCTCCACCCAAATTGATTCGACATCTTGATCTTCTGAGCCATGATCATTTCTCACTATTATACCAATTTCATCCTTTATTAACAGAGTTACCCCACCATCTTTACCTTTTTTCCTCTCCTTCCGAAATGTTAAATAACCCTGAATATTTAGCTCCCAACCTTGGTCACCTTGCAACCACGTCTCTGTAATGGCCACGAGATCATACCTATTTGTTTCTATTTGTACCGTCAATTCATCTATCTTATTACGAATGCTGCACGCATTCAGATAAAGAACCTTTAATTTTGTCTTTTTACCATCCTTTCTCACTCCGGCCCCATTTGCTAATGCACTCTTATGTTTGTATGCTCTGTCCCTTCCTGACACAATATTTATCATTACCCCCATCACTTTCCTGTACTACTTCCTTGTCTTTCCTCTTTATCAATCTAAACTTCGCCCCACCTGAACCCTCCCCCCCTCTATTTAGTTTAAAGCCTTCTCTACCGCTCTAGTTATTTGGTTCGCCAGAACACTGGTCCCAGCATGGTTCAGGTGAAGGCCATCCCAAAGGAACAGCTCCCTCTTTCCCCAGTACTGGTGCCAGTGCTCCATGAATCGAAACCCACTTCTCCCACACCAATCTTTGAGTCATGCATTCATCTCTCTGATCTGATTTACCCTGTGCCAATTTGCTCGTGGCTCAGGTAATAATCCGGAGATTACCACCTTTGTGGTTCTGCTTTTTAATTTAGTCCCTAGCTCCTCAAAGTCCCTCAGCAGAACCTCTTTCTTAGTCCTACCTATGTCGCTGGTACCTACGTGGACCACGACAACTGGATCCTCCCCCTCCCACTTCAAGTTCCTCTCCAGCCCTGAGGAGATGTCCTTAACCCTGGCACCAGGTAGGCACCAAAGCCTTCGGGACTCTCACTCTTGGCTGCAAAGAACAGTGTCTATCCCTCTAACTGATCTGTCACCTACTACAACCACATTGGAGAGATGAAGAGCTGTACTCACCCTGTCGCTCTTCCTACAATGAAGCCAGGTCCGGGGGACGATGTCTCTAGCACTGAACCTTCCAGCCACCTTGGTCCAGGCCTGCTGAATATTAGTCCTCTGGATCTTCCTGTGGTTTCTGGGCAACAGTACCTCCCTCCTTGCCCTGACCTACTCCACCAGAACTCCCAGGGAGGCATCAGAAAACCTGGGGGCATGCCCTCCGACTCATCATGGCCCACAGAATTCAGTCCACACTGTCCCAGCGAAATGTGAAAACAGCGAATGCAACCTTGCTTCAAGAGGTGCATTCCCACTTTCAATATGCCTCAATCTGCTCGCTGGAAATTGTGCCATGAAAATGGGCGATTAAGTTAATCTTATTCAAATGAGGTTCGGGAGTTAAAATCGTCCAGGCCTCACACTGGGGATTTCCCGCTCGCCCCGCCCAATTTCTGTTCCAGGTTAAAATCAGGGCTATGGGATCAGTTAACCTGTCCATCCTTTTGCCAGGAAAGTGTGTGGCATGTAGCGGAGATAAGAAAGGTAAAGGAAGAGTATTCTTAAAACAGGAAATAAAATCAGAAAGTGCTGAAAATACATAGTAGGCCAGACAGCATCTGTAAAACAGGGACTAGATTCAAGGGTTTCCATGATGATAAAATAACAAGAATAACTCAACCACTCATCAACATTGGACAATCAAATTACAGACATATATTCCTATAAGTATTAGTAACATTACATATTTAATGTTATAAGAGATGTAAACCTTTAAAAAGTCAATACTTCAACAGGTATCAGTGGAAGCAGATTTTTATTTCTATTTGTTTCCAGCACGTGGCTGATGCTGGCACAGTCACAATTTTATCACCCAGCCCTAGCTGCCCAGTTAAGTTGTTGGTGGGCCTTTGTCTTGAACTGCTTCAGTCCTTGTGCTGATGGTGCTCCCATGATGATGTTAGGTACGCAATTCCAGGATTTTGACCCAACGATGATGAAGGAACGGCAGTATATGTCCAGTCAGGATGTGACAGAGGGGAACTTGGAGGTGATGTGTTCCCACGATCCTGCTGCTCTTGTCCTTCTTGGTGATAAGAGGTAGCAGTTCTGGGAGGTGCTGTTGAAGTAAACGCGCGGTTAGTTGCTGCAGTGTATCATATAGATCATACATTCTGCAGCCATAATGCTGGAGGGGGTGAATGTTGAATCAAGTGGTAGGGGCACTGATCATGTCCAGTATGACTCCACCAAAAACAAAGATGGTTGTGGTTGTTGAAGGTCCGTGGAGATGGTAAATTTTCAAAACAAGAGGCTGGAAAGATTTCAGTGAACCTGTTATTTTTAATGATACAAATGTGATCTTCAAACATGATGAGATTATATCATGAATTAGCACCCGAGACATTCATTTCTAAATCCTGTCCGTACTACTGTCTATTGGAGTCATATTAACCAGTTTCCACTCAATCCAGGTGGGCCTGAGACTATAACAATGGACTACCCAAAATTCACACTGGAGGAGCATACAATACACATCTGAGTTTAGGGTTATAAGACATTGCTGTGGCAGAATAGAGGAAGGTTTGTTCTACATCTAGTTATGTTATACCTGACCTAGGAATGTTTCATAGTGATACTGAATACCAAAAGTAGAAGTGTATTTCATTCTCTCCCACTCTCAACTCTTAGTTTGGTGAGCACAAAAAATACTACCAGCACAAAAAACGAATTGAAAAAAATTCTTGGAGAGTTTGAGAGGCCATTGATAAATTGAGTTGTGAAGTTGAAGGTGCGTTGTAAAATGGAATTAGATGGCCTGCAGAATTTGGACATAGCATTAAAACTATTTGCTTTATTGGTATCCTCAGGAATATTCCTGATGTCGGAGAAAGTGTACAATGAAAGGAGGTCTAAAGGATGCTTATGATCATGTTACGAGTATAATCACCTTAATTTTTTTTTAATCTAACACTTTATGGCTCCTTTTCGACAGAAATGATTCGTAATTACTGGCGAAAGACATATCTGCTAAATTCAAAAGGGCAGATATATTCTAATACCAAATAACTTTAAAATTTCTACCTGTTTCTCACCCATATTTTAAGTTCCTGCTTCAAAAGTTCTTGAAATTTAATTTACTTTCTGTGCCAGTTCTTTCAAATGAATCTTAACTACCTTCAAAATATCATATCTATTACACAATTACAAAGAAAAATCACACCAAAACACTAAGGCTCTCAGATATTCTGGATTGTCAGGATTCTTTTAAAAAAGAAAACGCACTGTAAAATGGCATTGTTAAACAAAAGGCTGATGGATTGTTTTAGTTCTTTACCTCAGGGTGCTGTCAGCAGCTGTTGTCAGCTGCAGGGTGTTAAACAGATGAAAAAACAAAATTGATCAGAGGAGTACTGCTTTGCATAGCAAGCTAGCGTGCCGGCAGCACTGAGGGCACCTTTATTTGAATGCTTGGTCTGAAATACTTATACTGGGCCATATGTTTATGTTTTAGGAAACCTCGTCTACAGTGCCTGTTTTGTTTTCTCATACACGTAACAAAATATATACAAAGATGGAAAAAAAATACGATCTATAGCCTAATGTTGGTTTACCTTCCTCTGGTATAATTTCCTATTTTTCCATGCAAATAATTTAAACAGGATGGGAGCCAAGTTCAACAGGAGGTTGTTCAACACCTGTGAAGGGAGTTATGAAAATTAAGCAGCTGCATAATGTAATCACACAGATGATCATATGGCCAGCAAATGATGCACACAGCAGCTTCTCCTTTTGGCAGTGTGATTGTATAGTTATTGAGTCAATCAAAATGACATTCCCTGCTTTGGGATAACTATTGGCCTCTCACTTCAACAGGCTTAAATTACTGCACCAGTAGATGAATTTGCATTTGTTGGTACTTTGGATTGAAACGCTTCTATTCCAAGCCCCAGGTTTTAGCAACAAGTATTCAATATATAACAGACGTAAAACACCTTCGACTGTACTCCAACAACATGCCTCATTCAACCACCTCAGAAAAACATCCCCTACTCCAACAGTTTAACATTTTTCTATCTCCCACACCAACCTGTCATGTCTGAGTGAGATCGCCAATATAGTGCCAAATTAGGGGCAGTTTTGTGGTATGGGCCCACGGCCATTCGGATTTCGATCAAGACTATCCAAATTTACTTTCGTATAGCAACCTTACTGCTAACAGAAAATGCTTATCATCTCTGTTCAGGGATGCATTTTTACAATTACTTTTGTGTCAGTGCAAAGTGATTTTGGGTGGGCATCAATGCTAAAGCAACAGCATAACTTAGAAGACTACCAAGTGCACTAAAGCCCTGAGATATGAGACCCCCTCCAGAAGACTCTCTCACATAAGTTTGAGTCCCCAAAGAGTGCAGTCTAAATCTATCCTAGATTGGATTTCAACCCAGAGATGAAATGCTGGTGCCTAACCCAGTGTACAATTATTTTATTTTGGTAAAATTCTTTGGGTTGCAATGACAGCGTTGAAGATGAAATGTGTACATTCAGCAGGAACCACTGTCTAACACCCGGTCAGTTTATTTCTTTTAAGCTATGATTACACAATTTACCCAGCTAACCATATTTCTATTCACGACAGGGGATGACTGCACTTCCAACTTGTTAAACAGCAGACACATAACTCCTTGACCCATTTCCTAGCATGGAACAGTGAAAGAGGAGATTTTCTTGAGTCTGCGCCCAGGAACACTGGACTGCCTGGGCTCAGCAAATGTCGGAATATTAGGCTGATCCGAGTGCACGCTTGTAAAGGAACCCGCCTAATTTTCCGATATTTGCTTCACCCAGGTAATCCACAGCACCTGGGTGCAGATCTGGGAAAATATTCTCCGAAGAATCCACTGGACAACATCCTGCTCAATCAGAAAATGGAAACAGAAAAACTGAATAGGTATATGGGCCTCTCCTCTTCTTTATGGTAATTCCAGCAGTTTCTTTTTTTACTTCTACCATTCGACCTACCAATTGCACAAAGATTCTTCTGAACTAGATAAATGCTGTGGGATTAGGGTTGTCAACCCTCCTGGAATGACCAGGAGTTTCCCAGAATAGGGGGCATCTCCCCCGAGTGGTGCGTGCAGCAGCCCGGGAGATTCAGTGAATTAAATTTCCCCACAGCAGTGCACACCACCACCCTCCCCACACCACACTCCCTGAGGTCACCGGCTGCTGTTAGAGAAGCCTCTGGCTCGGTGACATCACCCACTGAGCCGCGACCTCCTGGAGTGTAGTCGGGAGGGGGCTCCAGAGTCGGGAATCGGGAAGAGGGGGGGTGCTCTCTGAACTGGGGGGAAATGGACCCTGAAGTGAGGGGGGGAAATGGACCCTGAAGTGAGGGGGGGGAAATGGACCCTGAAGTGAGGGGGGGAAATGGACCCTGAAGTGAGGGGGGGAAATGGACCCTGAAGTGAGGGGGGGAAATGGACCCTGAAGTGGGGGGGGGGAAAATGGACCCTGAAGTGGGGGGGGGGGGAAATGGACCTGAAGTGAGGGGGGGGGGAAATGGACCTGAAGTGAGGGGGGGGGGGGAAATGGACCTGAAGTGAGGGGGGGGGGGAAATGGACCTGAAGTGAGGAGGGGGGGGAAATGGACCTGAAGTGAGGGGGGGGGGGGAAATGGACCTGAAGTGAGGGGGGGGGAAATGGACCTGAAGTGAGGGGGGGGGGAAATGGACCTGAAGTGAGGGGGGGGGGAAATGGACCTGAAGTGAGGGGGGGGGGAATGGACCTGAAGTGAGGGGGGGGGGGAATGGACCTGAAGTGAGGGGGGGGGGGAGAAATGACCCTGAAGTGAGGGGGGGGGGAAATGAACCTGAAGTGAGGGGGGGGGAAATGACCCTGAAGTGAGGGGGGGGGAAAATGACCCTGAAGTGAGGGGGGGGAAAATGACCCTGAAGTGAGGGGGGGAAATGACCCTGAAGTGAGGGGGGCATTGACTCTAAAATGAAGGGGGGAATTGTCTCTGAAATGAAGAAGGGGGGAATATCTCTGAA
Organism: Heptranchias perlo; assembly: GCF_035084215.1. Taxonomy (NCBI): domain Eukaryota; kingdom Metazoa; phylum Chordata; class Chondrichthyes; order Hexanchiformes; family Hexanchidae; genus Heptranchias; species Heptranchias perlo. The sequence continues at coordinate 36,114,530 of NC_090334.1, read as the reverse complement.
ATGTCTCTGAAATGGGGGGGGGATCTCCAAAATGGTGTCCCCTCTTCCCAACCTTCGGTTTTCCACCTTGCCCTGCTCACAGGTGGCCTCCTGGTTCTTGGAACTTGTTGCGCAACAACTGCTGGCGCAAAGCCACGAACAAAAGTAGTCAACTCCAGGGGCCCCAACCTTTAGACGGTAAATGCATTTGTAGAAGTCACGTGATCGAGCGTCACGTGGTCAGAATGTGACGTGGTCAGAATGTCAAACCTCCAGGAATGCCTCCAACCAGAGTTGCCAACCCTATGTGGAATTGATGGAAAATAAACCACCTCCTGACATTGGGACTGAAGCTCTTACAGCTTATACAGTATGGTGTAATTTAGCATTTTAGTTTTCAGTGAACTATTGGTCAGAAATAAACACATGTTCAAATTATTAATTTTAAAAATGGATACACTGTATAGAAGTAGATATCGTGCCTTAGTGTATTAATTGTTATATTGGTGTCACACCTCACACAAGGCCTAAAGACATGACTATGGTCACATCTCCAACAAAATTCAATCCCTCATGTCATATTTCCAAAAAGAGCCAAAATGCACTACATTCCACCCATGTTAGACACAGCACTCTTGTTCAAAATCATTGTCTGTCATTTACTCTGATCTAAATTAGACTTGTATATTAATTCATTTAAATAACTAAATAATGCAAAATAATTCATTTTACAAATCACACGATTCCATGGACCAAATCATTGGAAGAATAATGAAAGCATGAATCATGGGGGATCATCAGAAACCCAATCAAATTTGGAGAACAATTAGGGATCTGGTCATTTCCATGACTGTTAACAGATTATATATGCATGTGACATAGATTCAATTGCATTGTGCCATGTAAAGTTTGTATCGGAGTGGCCACCATAGTCCTTGTAGTTGCGATATGCACACCAGTACTTTTACTTTAGATTCACTCCGCACTGCTATTAAGTTGCAGCTTTCCAACTGGCAATCCAGGTTCTAAACTGGCACTTGGATTAATGGATCTAAACTCCATATTTTGAAATGTGTGATTAGATAACTGACTTCACTGTGAGCATTTTCCTGACAAGAGTATAAACTTTAAATGTAAGGAATCTTACAACACCAGGTTATAGTCCAACAGTTTTATTTGAAAATCACAAGCTTTCGGAGGCTTTCTCCTTCATCAGGTGAAATGTGGGATTCCTTGAAGGTTTCCGCATTTATAGTCAGAGAACAATGCCTGGTGATTACAGATAATCTTTCCAACTGCCCGTTGTTAAGGCAATCAAAGTGTTCAGACAGAGAGACATTACATACAGGACCAACGAATATACAAACGGCCAGAACAAAAGACAGAGAGAGAGAGAGAGAGAGAGAGAGAGAAACATCCAAAAGGAAGAGGAGAGAGAATGACCCATTGTATTAAAAACAGATAACTTTTTTCGCTGGTGGGGTTACGTGTAGCGTGACATGAACCCAAGATCCCGGTTGAGGCCGTCCTCATGGGTGCGGAACTTGGCTATCAATTTCTGCTCGACGATTTTGCGTTGTCGTGTTGTGACGATTTTGCGTCGACGACATTTTCTTCCTATGGACCCACGGCGAAGAATCACTAAAGAGACTACACGATAACATCAACAAGTTCCAACCACCATCAAGCTCACCATGGACTACTCCTCAGAATCAGTTTCTTTCTTGGACACACGAATCTCCATCAAAGACGGGCACCTCAGCACCTCACTCTACCGCAAGCCCACGGACAACCTCACGATGCTCCACTTTTCCAGCTTCCACCCTAACCACGTCAAAGAGGCCATCCCCTATGGACAGGCCCTGCGAATACTCAGGATCTGCTCAGACGAGGAGGAACACGATGGACACCTACAGACGTTGAAAGACGCCCTCATAAGAACGGGATATGACGCTCGACCCGTCGATCGACAGTTCCGACGGGCCACAGCGAAAAATCGCATAGACCTCCTCAGAAGACTAACAAGGGACGCAACCAACAGAGTACCCTTCGTCGCCCAGTACTTCCCCGGAGCGGAGAAACTACGCCATGTTCTCCGCAGCCTTCAACATGTCATCGATGACGACGAACACCTCGCTAAGGTCATCCCCACACCTCCACTACTCGCCTTCAAACAGCCACCCAACCTCAAACAAACCATCATTCGCAGCAATATACCCAGCTTTCAGGAGAACAGCGTCCACGACACCACACAACCCTGCCACGGCAACCTCTGCAAGACATGCCAGATCATCGACACAGATACCACCATCACACGAGAAGACACCACCCACCAGGTACATGGTTCATACTCCTGTGACTCGGCCAACGTTGTCTACCACATACGTTGCAGGAAAGGATGCCCCGGAGCATGGTACATTGGCAAGACCATGCAGACACTGCGACAACATATGAACGGACACCGCGCAACAATCGCCAGACAGGAGGGTTCCCTCCCAGTCGGGGAACACTTTAGCAGTCAAGGACATTCAGTCACCGATCCTCGGGTAAGCGTTCTCCAAGGCGGCCTTCGAGACACACGACAACGCAAAATCATCGAGCAGAAATTCATAGCCAAGTTCCGCACCCATGAGGGCGGCCTCAACCGGGATCTTGGGTTCATGTCACGCTACACGTAACCCCACCAGCGAAAAAAGTTATCTGTTTTTAATACAATGGGTCATTCTCTCTCCTTCTCTTCCTTTCGGATGTTTCTCTCTCTCTCTCTCTCTCTCTGTCTTTTGTTCTGGCCGTTTGTATATTCGTTGGTCCTGTATGTAATGTCTCTCTGTCTGAACACTTTGATTGCCTTGACAACGGGCAGTTGGAAAGATTATCTGTAATCACCAGGCATTGTTCTCTGACTATAAATGCAGAAACCTTCAAGGAATCCCACACTTCACCTGACGAAGGAGAAAGCCTCCGAAAGCTTGTGATTTTCAAATAAAACTGTTGGACTATAACCTGGTGTTGTAAGATTCCTTTCATTTGTCAACCCCAGTCCATCACCGGCATCTCCACATCATAAACTTTAAAAAGAGGATCCATGTTTTATTCTTATATACCAGTGGATCTATCACAGCAGTGTGAAAGGTGAGTCTCACGAGCGTTATTTTTACCTTTCTTTGTCATCTTTTTGTTTATTCTTTTTTATTTCTTATCCTGTTTCTCTATTATCTATTATCTACTGCTTCAGCCTGTTGCTTCTCTTCTCTTGGTTGGGAGGTAGAGAGGCTTGGGGATTTGGGAAGGGGTAAAACACTTAAACGCTTCGAATATATTTGGAGTTCACCCATTGCCTTCCTTCACTCCATAATCATGGTTATCCTGTGCCTGTTCGTCAGCACCTCGTCAATTATTTTGCTTTTAAAATGCAGTCACAGCTTTCTGTTATAGGCAGCTGGTTTGTTGAAGAATATATTTGCTTGTAGACCAAATTTAAGGTTTTCTACATGTTGATAATTAAATTGCCCAAGTCATAAATATTTATGATCTGAAAATCAAGATTTGTTGCTTCGGGTAAGTGAGAGAACTCTGTTACCATACACGCATGTCAGATCCCTTCTACGCTGCAGAACTCCCTCTCAGATACCTCAGTGTACGCCAGTGAAAGACAAGGAGGCTAATTATCTCTTTCATCATGGACAGTAAACTGACAGAGCAAATCAACCAACTGTTATCAATGATTTCAATGGAAAGAAAATTGAGCAGGTCCTACAATGGGCAGATGATCTGCTCTGCCCATTTACATCCCAAGGTTAAAATTACCTCCATGTGGTCTTCATGGAGACACTAATAATTCAGAAGAAAAAGAACAGAACACAGAATATATTTCTTGTGCCTGATTCAATCTTGTGTTAAACTCCATTTGCAAATCAAGTCCACTTGATTAAGAACATAAGAAATAGGAGCAGGGGTAGGCCATTTGGCCCCTCGAGCCTCCTCCGCCATGCAACAGATCATGGCTGATCTTCGATCTCAACTCCACTTTCCCGCCCGATCCCCATATCCCTTGATTCCCTTAGAGTCCAAAAATCTATCAATCTCAGTCTTGAATTTATTCAATGACTGAGCATCCACAGCCCTCTGGGGTAGAGAATTCCAAATATTCATGACCCTCTGAGTGAAGAAATTCCTCATCTCAATCCTAAATGTCCAACCCTTATCCTGAGACTATGACCCTTAGTTCGAGACTCTCCAGCCAGGGGAAACAGCCTCTCGGCATCTACGCTGTCAAGCCCTCTAAGAATTTTATATGCTTCAACGAGATCACCACTCATTCTTCTAAACTCCATCGAGTATAGGTCTATTTTACTCAATCTCTCCTCATAGGACAACCCTCTCATCCCTGAAATCAATCTAGTGAATCTATGTTGCATCGCCTCTAAGGCAAGTATATCCTTCCTTAGATAAGGAGACCAAAACTATACACAGTACTCCAGGTGTCATCTCACCAAAGCCCAGCAAGACTTCCTTACTCTTGTACTCAACCCCTTGCAATAAAGGCCAACATACCATTTGCCTTCCTAATTGCTTGCTGCACCTGCATGTTAACATTCTGCGTTTCGTGTACCACGATACCCAAATCCCTCTGAACACCATTTAAAAAATATTCTGTTTTTCTATTTTTCCTACCAAGGTGAATAACCTCACATTTCCCCACATTATACTCCATCTGCCACCTTCTTGCCCACTCACTTAACCTGTCGATATCCCTTTGCAAACTTTTTGCGTCCTCCTCACAGCTTACTTTCCTACCTAGCTTTGTATTGTCAGCAAACTTGGATATATTACACTCGGTCCCTTCATCTAAGTCATTAATATAAATTGTAAGTAACTGATCCCTGCGGTACCCCACTAGTTACAACCTGCCAACCCGAAAATGACCCGTTTATTCCTACTCTCTGCTTTCTATCCGTTAACCAATCCTCAATCCACGCTAATATTTTACCCCCAATCCCATGAGCCCTAATCAAGCAACAACCTCTTGTGTGGCACCTTATCGAGTGCCTTTTGAAAATCCAAATATATTACATCCACTGGTTCCCCCTTATCTACCCTGAAAGTTGCACCCTCAAAAAACTCTAATAGATTTGTCAAACATGATTTTCCTTTCATAAAACTGTGTTGACTCTGCCTAATCATATTATGATTTTCTAAGTGTCCTGTTACTACGTTCTTAATAATAGATTCTACATTTTCCCTACTACTGATGTCAGGCTTACTGGCCCATAGTTCCCTGTTTTCTTTCTCCCTCCTTTCTTGAATAGCGGAGTTCCATTTGATCACTGGGCTGCATTTTCATTTTTAGAAACTCAAGGCTCAGAGAAAAAGAGAAAAACATACAGATTAGTTTCTACTACGGTGCGGTATTTATTCATCCTTTCAGAAAAAACCCATATCCTAATTGGACTGTAACAGAACATATTACATAATGCAACCCATAATTACATAGATGATTTCATTATGCAAATATTGACTGTAGAATGATTTCAACCAGAATAAGATTACAGAAGTTATATGTTAGAATTAATAGCCAAAAACTAAAAGCATTATTTTATATTAAACATTACAGTGCTTACTCAAGGGCTGATATCTCAGCATTTCCAGAGAGAAAATGGCAGGTGATGTTTGGTGTATAATGGAAAATGATGTTAATTCTCTGCTTATTTGGACTTTGGTAATAAAACATCATTCCCCATTTGCAACATAATTTCACCACACAGTCTCCACAACAGCACATCTTGTCAATTTTATTTTGCTTTAAAATGTAGTTACAACTTTCTGCTGTTGTAAACAGGTGAGTTGTTTAAAGATATATTTGCTTGTAGACCAAATTTAAGATTTTCTACATGTTGCTTAATATTTGGGATTTGGGTAATTTAGTTATTATCTGAAAACCAAGATTTATTGTTTAACAATACCTATCCATCTTTTTGGACAAGGTGGGGAAGTACTTTAATAACTAATTTGAGGCCTAAGAATTACATATTGCAAGGGAGGGAGGGTGGGGAAGGAAGGAAGGAAGGAGAGACCTTAACTCCTGAGGATTATATATTTTTTTCATTAGGGTAATTGGAAGAGGTCAGCTGCACAGAGAAATAAGCATATAGGAACAGTTAAGATTCCACATGAGCAATAAGGCTTTCCATTCCACATGAGTGCTTCTTTATAGCTGATACACATTATTTAATGTAACAAATGCTATGACAAATAAAAGCTGCAATTCAATGTCGGGGCTTTTTGTGACATTCGTCAATTACTCAAGCTACCCGTCTAAGGTTTATCATATTATGGTTGAATTATAGCTTCATAACACATTTCATAGCATCCATTATTCTATGTAATACACATTGGCCACAGTACCAAAGTAGTACTTTAGAGACAGTAGACTGGATTATCCCAAGGATGGGCAACACCACGATTGTTGCCAGTAGTACTGGCTACCATTCACTTTTGGTATTTTCCCCAAAACAAAAAAAGTAAATAACTGCTAACAAACTTTTAATCATTACATTATCATTTTTTTTTACAGTGGAGCAGGGAGCCAGGTTATTCAATTTTCTTTTTTATTTTGTACAGATACATGGGTAGACTTCCAGCGTACTGAGGACAGAATCCCAGGCATGTCAGATTTAACTATGACTCAGGAAATAGAAAAATCCTTTTAGTGTATCCTGCTCCTTTCCCAAGGCCCTCCCTTTAAAAAATAAATAAACAAACTATTGCTGCTAAATTTGAAATCAAGTTACTTTTGGAGATTAACAGCTAACCCGCTGGGTTAAAATTTGAAGTGACATTATTTGGAGGGCAACAAAAGGTATACTTCAAGCATACGGGTATACGGCTTTGAAAATGTAGACTCCATAATACGAGATCAAAGTCAAGCAGTCAGTTATTTGTATCAATAGGCAATGTTATGTGAATGCAGATTATTTTTCCAATAAAATCCACAGATTAAGTCCTGATTTCATGTTACCTTTCAGTTTAAAATAGTTGTAGTATATTTGAACACAGTTCAACAATATCCTTTGCGGCCTGATTGCCCCTCCCCCGGTCAATGCAACCTCCCCCCTGATCGATCTAATCCAGCCAGCTAATCCCCGCCCCCCCACACCACCACCCCGGCTGCTAATAACACCCTCCCCCCGATCACCAGCATTCATCATTTACCCACAGCCCGATCTTCATTGATGCTTCACCGGCAAACTGCCTCTTACTCTCCGCAGCTCCCCCGCTTCAAGTGAGGCCAGAGGTGCAATTTTGGGGGCACCTCAGACCTCACCATTCAGGTGCAGGGACTGTACCCAGTGCCAAAATATAATAATACTAGAATCTGAAACAACCCACCCAAACCCGCGACCTTTACCACTTGGAAGGACAAGGGTAACAAGCACATGGGAACAACACCACCTGCATGTTCCCCTCCAAGTCACACACCATCCCGACTTGGAAATATATCGCCATTCCTTCATCGTCACTGGGTCAAAATCCTGGAACTCCCTTCCTAACAGCACTGTGGGAGAACCTTCACCACACGGACTGCAGCAGTTTAAGGCGGCGGCTCACCACCACCTTCAACAATGGGTGAAACTAGAACTAGGGGGCATAATCTTAGAATAAGGGGCTGCTCTTTCAAAACTGAGATGAGGAGAAACTTCTTCACTCAGAGGGTGGTAGGTCTGTGGAATTTGCTGCCCCAGGAAGCTGTGGAAGCTACATCATTAGATAAATTTAAAACAGAAATAGACAGTTTCCTAGAAGTAAAGGGAATTAGGGGTTATGGGGAGCGGGCAGGAAATTGGACATGAAGCTGAGTTCGGATCGGTCAATGCCCTGTGGGTGGCGGAGAGGGCCCAGGGGCTATGTGGCCGGGTCCTGCTCCGACTTCTTGTGTTCTTTAGATTTGTGGTTGGGATCAGATCAGCCATGATCTTATTGAATGGCGGAGCAGGCTCGAGGGGCCGATTGGCCTACTCCTGCTCCAATTTCTTATGTTCTTATGTTCTTATGTTCTGATGGGCAATAAATGCTGGCCTTGCCAGCGACGCCCACATCCCATGAACGAATTTAAAAAAACTACTGGCAACCTCTTTATAAGTTTTTTTAATTGGACGACGACATTAAATAGCTAAGTTCCATACTTCCAGATACCTTAAAGTGATGAGGGTCTTTCCTTTTTGAATTCAAAGCTGAATTTTATGATAGCACTTAAAGACTCGGCACAGACCAGGTTCAATCATCGGTCTTCACTGGGTTAGCTGATGTTAGGCTAAGCAGCAGTTGGAGCAGTGTATTTGGCCTTATGGCTTGGACTAGAAATGGGGGGCAGGGGAGAAGCCAGCAAGGGTTCTCACTAATGATTGCTGGCCAACGATTCCTGCTGGAAATTATGTGTGTGCAGACATCAAGAAATGCCCCCTTCCCCACAGCCCAATAACCTGCAACTCTCATTGCGCAGGGTCATTCATGAAGAATGGACACTGTGCAAGGTACCAGAGGTCCATTGGCACCCATGGGTTGCTGCCATAGGAAGCAGAAGATAAATTAATAAGAAGTCTTCACAATCAAACTATCAAGTATATAGAACAGTTACGCTTTGACAAATTCTCACCCAACCTCAGACTGGTTCTCATAATTTCATGTTTTTAGCAGCTGTACCTGTTTACACTACATCACAAAAATAGCCCTCCACATCAATAAAACTATGTACATGTATTCAGAGCTGTAAAAATACATTGTTTGTATATCTGCTGATAAAAAGCAATGGACAAATCACTACAACTGTTGTCCCCTCGAATTGGTGGTTGGTAGGGACATCGGCACAGCATTGTCTAAAAGATTGGTGATTGCTATGCATTATGGGAAGATAGTTGCAAGTAAATAAATATCATACCCAAAAGAGTTTACATTACAAAGATAGGAGCAGTTTCATGCCAAAGCTTGACCAAATAGATTTTAGACTTTATTCCCATGTTAGAAGACTGTTACGAGTTCACAAAGACATTTTACTATTAGTATTGACATAATACTGATTTGATACTAGCGTAAACATGGCTCGATCAGGAATTTCATTGCTTTACCTCAAAGTTGCATATGAAGGTGAACTGATTTTAGTGATAACATAATTTTTATTAAAGACACTGTTTTCTATTCTAAACAAAAACATTAGAAGCACAACCAGCTACTGTTATTGTTACTTTATTCAACAGACACATTGGGCTCGATTTTAGGGTCGGGTTACCTGCGGGTTTCCAGCGGGGGGGCCCCGAAAATCCCGATCTCCGATCACGTGACCGGATTCGGATGAAATCCCGGCCACTTCCGGGTACCGCGCTGACGTGCGGGGCTGCGCGCGAAAGCCCCGCTGGTGGGAATCCCGCAGGCAATTAAAGCCAGCGGGGTTCCACTTGAGAGCACTTAACTTGCTCGTTGTGGTCAGTTAATGAGCTGAAGCAGCTGTCAAAAGAGGAAGTGTGGGATTTTAGGTTCAAAGCAGTCAGTTTCCCACACTGGGGGAAACAGGACCCTTCAAACCAGGCGTGTTGCAGCCAGCAGCCTGTGGCAGGTGCCAAGGTGCGCTCCACGGGGGAGAGCCCTCACCCACGCAGGAGGCCACCGCGTCACATAGGGCAACCCCTGCCCTCCACCAACCCCCGCCAAGCCAGAGGACAAACCGACACGAAACCGCAGCCCCAGTCCGAGGACCCACCCACCTACCCTGCACAACCCCTCACACCAACACCTGCCAGATGGGTGGTGCGTTGACATCCTCGGAGGACGAACACGATGACCAGCCCCAGCAGCCTTGCAGTCCACGCCGTCCGCCTCGGAGAGGTGGGGCCCCCCAACACGGTGCTGCGGCACACCCACCTGCACAGCAGGAGGGAGGGCAACCGCAGAGAGAGATGCGTCGCAGGAGGCACTACCCTCCGCACAGGGTGTACAGAGCGAGGCTCAGCTCCATGGACCTCTCCGAGGAGCAGTGCATACGTCGGCTCAGAGTCAATCGCCAGGTAGTCGCCGACATCTGCAGCCTCCTTAACGACGAGCTGCTCCCTGATGGACCAAGCAGCATCTTCTTACCTGTCGCCGTCAAAGTCACCACTGCCCTCAACTTCTTCGCATCCGGTTCCTTCCAGGGTGCCACCGGGGACATCACCGGGGTCTGTCAGTCCTCTGCACACAAGTGCATAAGGCAGGTCACCGATGGGTTGTTCCGCAGGGCCTCGCACTACATCAACTTCGCCATGGACGAGCGCAGCCAGATGGAGAGGGCGGTTGGATTCCATGCCATGGCCGGCTTCCCACGGGTGCAGGGTGTAATCGACTGCACCCACATCGCAATACGGGCACCTCCGCATGAGCCAGGGCTGTTCATCAACAGGAAGGGGTATCACTCCATGAACGCCCAGCTCATCTGTGACCACCGCCAGAGATTCCTACACGTGTGCGCCAGATACCCCGGCAGCTGCCACGATGCCTTCGTCCTCAGGGAGTCCGCCGTCCCGCCCATCCTGCAGGCACCCAACGCCGGCAACGGCTGGCTCCTCGGCAACAAGGGGTATCCCCTCCACACGTGGCTCATGACACCTCTGAGGAACCCCATCACCGAGCCGGAGCGTCGGTACAATGACAGCCACACTGCTACCAGGTCTACAATTGAGCAGACCATAGGGCTTCTCAAGATGCGCTTCAGGTGCCTTGATCGTTCTGGGGGAGCGCTCCAATACACACCATTCACAGTGGGACGAATCATAGTTGTCTGCTGTGCCCTGCACAACATGGCCCAACAGAGAGGGGTGCCGCTGGAGGAGGCCCCATCCACACCCGCCACCCACATTGAGGAAGGCGAGGGCGAGGAGGAGGAGGAGGAGGAGGAGGAGGAGGAGGAGGCGGCGGAGGAGGAGGACGCGCCAGAGGATGTTGGACGACCCATGCGCCGAGCCGCGACTCACCGGGATGGTCTCCGGGCCAGGGAGGCACTCATACGTCAACGGTTCTCCTAGAGTCAGACACTGCGAGGCGCTCGCATCTCCTCACCTGCACATGCGAGCGGCCATACCAGCCCCCTCCACTGAAGAGTGCTGCCAGTAATCCTGCACCCACAGCAGTGTGCCCAATGGGTGGCAGCAGGTGTTCGCCGTCATGATGGCCTCCACGGAACGCAACTATTGCACAAGCCGCGGAAGAATGGACGAGAGGTGGCAGGAGTGGTGAGAATAGACTATTTAATATCTGGAATGTGACATCATTTAAGAAACAAAGTACAAAATAATAAACACCCTGGTGTATTCCCTTTGTGATTATAAGGCCTTTGCAATTCTTCTCCGGGAACCCCTACGTGGTGCTACCCCTGTGGCTCCAGCAGAGGTAGTGGCAGGTTGCTCGTCTTCTTGCCTTGAACGGGTAGATGCTTTTGGCGGACGGCCCCTGGGTTTCGGTGCCCGTGAGGGCACCTCCACAGACTGCTCCTCCTGCACCGGGGCAGGGGCAGACTCGGCCACCTGGAGAGGAGGCACCATTGCGGGTGCTGGTTGAGAGGTGGGCGACGGGTGGGACGTGGGGACGCCTTGAGAGGCGTCCCCGCTTCCATGTCCCCGGTCACCATCATCCCTCTCTTGGCCTCGGCCCACATCACCCCTTCCACCCTGCTGGACGGCAGTTTGGATGGCATGTGTGAGGCCTTGCAAGGCCACCCCTAGTGTATCCCTCAGCCTGTTGGTGGCGTCGGAATGTTGCTCACCCTGAATCCGTACAGACGTTGTGAGGGCCTGCAAGGACTCGAAGTGGAGCTGTGCGTGACGCTCGAGGGAGGCCAGCCTGTCCTCCACCGCAGACAGTCCCGCACCTACCCGCGACACTGTGTCGCCGGTACCCTCCTGTGCCTGCGCCACCAATGCCCACATGCAGGAGGTGGACTCCTCCATCGCCTGCGCTATTGTGGACAATGCGCGCGGCACCTCTGCCAGCACCTCACCAATTAGCTGGTGGCCCTCGACGACTCTCCTTTTCTCTGGTGGCCCCCTGGGTTCAGCATCTGGGTCCGGCTGAGCAGAGCCTGGAGATGAGTGCTCCCTCCGTCGCGGACCCTCCGCGGCTGCCCCTGCCACCAGGGTCTGCTCATGCTCACTCGTGCGCAGTGACTCACCAAGTGCTACCCCAACTAGTTGGCGAGGGGGACCCACCGAGGTGCGTGTCTCTGCGCTAGTGGATGGTTGGCTCTGATGTGACGATGCACCCTCAGAGACCGCCATGTCCTCTGAGGAATCGCCCTCCACGCTCGCTTGACCCAAAGACGGACCTGCAAGAGAACAGAGGGCACTTTGAGGCATGTGGACCAACTTGACAGTGCGCCTGATGGCAGGTGATGAGACGGTAACTCGCGATCATGGGTGTTGAATGTCAGCTTTCCCTTACCGGCCGTTTCGGCAGCGACACACTCGCCATCGGCCACCGACAGGCAATGTCGCGTGCGGGCGAGGTCGAGCGCCTCCACCTCTGCGTCGGTGAGCTCCACCACTTGCGGCGGGCCACCTCCGGTGCGTGCCCTTTCCCTATTGTTCTTGCTCCTCTTCTCCTGTGAAGGCAAAACACAGATGTGTGAGTGGGTGCGTCTTGCATCGTGAGACGCATCGAGCATCGGTGTGGTTGGGTTGAGCGTGGCGCGGAACGGATGGGAGGAAGCGTGGGCCACGTGCCCATCCCATTGCATGGGGATTGGGGTGTGTGGTAGTGTTCGGGTGGGGTCAGGGACGGTGGGTACTTGCGTGCACGGCGAGGATGGTGAATGAGTGGCTGTGAGGATTGCTGATGGAGCGCAGTGGTGGCTGTGCAGGAGGGGGTTGTGATCTGCTTGGCGTGATGGTGGGGACGGGATGTGGGAGGGTGCGTTGGTGTACTCACCTTGCCAGACCTAGTCAGGTCATTGAAGCGCTTGTGGCACTGCTCCCAAGTCCTTAGGGTGTTGCCCCTGCTGCTCACCTCCGCCGCCACCTCTGCCCATGCCTTCCTGGTTGCGGCGGCAGGGAACTTGCGCCCATCCTCAGGGAAGAGTGTTTCCCTCCTCCTCCTCACGCCCTCCAGCATCAGCTGCAGTGCCAGATCTGAAAAACGGGGCGCAGCCTTTCCCCTTTGTTGAGCCATTCTCCCAGACCTCTTGCTTGCAGCAGGAGGGGCTTTGGGAGACTGCCCCTTTAACTGGAACTCCTACATCGCGTCGACGGTACTGCGCATGCGCAGCCGGCCGGCACGCAGCTGGGGAGCGCAGAACCCGGAAGCAGGGCTTAATGGGTCCAATTATCCCGCGATCGCGTGGGGGACGCACACAATTACCCGTCCGCGTTTTCCACGCTCCCGGAGGACCACCCGCTGGGAACCCGCAGGCCTGCTAAATTCGAGCCCATTATTGTTTCAATTTCTAAGTATTTTAATTTTCTTAGGACACAGGCAATAAATCACTGAGATAAGTGACAGATAAGATACAGGCTTCAATTAAAACCAATGCTGTTTTAGAACTAAACCCTGTGAGTAATTCACATTTAGCTTCACTAAGTTGCATTAAAAACAGACCCCACCCAAATAATTATATCCTTCTTTAAACAGATTTTTCATTTGCCTGAAGCTCAGTTCCTGAAGTTACTGCATAGCCTTATCACAAGTTGTCAAAATGGAAGATGTGGTGAACAAATTGGAACAAAATCCTTTTTGCGCTCACTGTCTTTCTCTTTGGTCAGCTGCGATATCTGTGTACTGCATGCTGCTCTTTTGACTTATTGAGAATTACGGAGGTAGTGTTTGAGAGGGGACAAGAAACCATTTCAATGTAAAGTCTAAATGAATTTTTGGAAACTTTACAGCACTGTTTCGGATTATCAACCCAAATAAAAACATAAATCAACCAAAAAAGGTGGAAACGTGTTTATTTTAATAACTGATTAACCCAATCACCCAGCTACAAAAGGAAAATAAATCTATATTTTTCTTCTCACTTATCAGCATTATGAAACAAAGCAACATTCTCTATAAGTCAGAAATGCAAATATCACAATGAAATATGTAAACATGAGATTAAAAAGCAAGTCTCTCCTGAAAGTATTTGTCAGTAGTCTTCAGAAAGGTGGCCAAACCAGAATATGAGTTGTAGGATTGCTTAGCTCAAATGTCACATTTGTGACTTACTTCATTTACAAGATGTCAGCTGGTATTAATTTGTTCATTCAACTGGAGAACACAAAATCTAAGAATCGTTGTTCAGTCTTCGGCCAGTTATCAGCACTAGAATGTTATAGGTACAAGGCAGAATATTAAACGTAATGCTGGCTCCAACACTGTTTTTCCATATTACCAAACAATTTCACACAATTGTCCTAGTTCAAAATCAATAGTTTATAGAATTTTGTGTACATTACAATGTTTTCTCACACCAACATCTAAAATTTAATTCTCCAAAATGAAAACACTGTACATTATATACAATTTCTTGTCACAAAAATTACCACTTTCATATAGTATTTTTATGACTTGTACTAGGAAACATTACTAACTAGAATTAATTCACCCCAAAAGTGTATTTCACAAGTCAATTATGCATTTTTCGATATTACTGATATGTACAATATCGAATACATCCAAATTTTGAATCATAAGTCCATATCATTTACACAATAAATGGGAGGATACTGAAAAGTGTAGAGGAAGTGAGGGATCTTGGTGTGCATGTCCACAGATTCCTGAAGGTAGCAGAACAGGTAGATAAGATGGTTAAAGGTGGCATATGGAATACTTTCCTTTATTAGCCGAGGCATAGAATATAAGATCAGGAAGGTTATGCTGGAACTGTATAAAACACTGGTTAGGCCACAGCTTGAGTACTGTGCACAGTTCTGGTCACCACATTACAGAAAGGATGTAATTGCACTAGAGAGGATGTTGCCAGGACCGGAGAATTTTAGTTATGAGGAAAGATTGGATAGGCTGGGGTTGTTCTCTTTGGAACAGAGAAGGCTGAGAGGTGATTTAATTGAGGTGTACAAAATTATGAGGGGCCTAGATAGAGTGGATAGGAAGGACCTATTTCCCTTAGCAGAGATGTCAATAACAAGTGGGCATAGATTTCAAGTGATTGGTAGAAGGATTAGAGGGGAGCTGAAGAAATTTTTTTTCACCCAGAGGGTGGTTGGGGTCTGGGACTCACTGCCTGAAAGGGTGGTAGAGGCAGAAACCCTCAATTCATTTAAAAAGTACCTGGATGTGCACCTAAGTGCCGTGACCTACAAGGCTACAGACCAAGTGCTGAAAAGTGGGATTAGGCTGGGTGGCTCATTTTCGGCCGGCGCGGACATGATGGGCCGAATGACCACCTTCTGTGCCGTAAATTTTTTATGATTCTGTATCAGTCTGCACAACACATATATCCCACCCGAGTGGACCCTAATGGATCAGATGGATGAATGCTCTCCATGAGATCACCAGGAGTTGGAAGGACAGACAATTACTAACAAAGTTATATACCCTGTCCAACAGACTACCACAGATGGGACATTACATTTTTTTTAAATTATGGAACCGGTACCTAACTTGTTGCTACGACTTTAAACCATTTAGATTTTTCCCTCAACATGTGCCAGGATGGTAGGAAATCTTTCATTCAAAGCAAAAATTGTGCAGGGTACAGGAGCTAAATCCCCTCAAATATATTTGAAGAAAAGCAGGTAAAATTTGGTGTGTGTGTGTGTGTGTGTGTGTGTGTGTGTGTGTGTGTGTGTGCACCAACATGATAGACCATATAGATTCCTGCTGTTAAACATACTCAAGAAAGTTCAGAAAGTGTATTAAGCTGAGAGAGCGAAAGATATACACAATTCCAGAGATAGATTCCTCGCCCTAATTTGAGTTCTTGTTTCCAAAAAAAGATTGAATTTTGAAAGCAAAAATAGCCTATTTATTACATTTTGTCAGAAAATGTAAACATTCTAATTACTGAAGACTGAATTACTTTGAGACTGAGGGAAAGAAATACAAGACAAGCAACAGAACTTTTAACAGGAAGGGGGATATAACAGGTGGCAGATCTGATATCGCTCATCGTATACCCTGGCCAAAGTTGAAAGTTCTGCCCACGTGGGAGAGAGGAGAGATACAGCGTGGAAAAGGTTTAGACGGGGCTAAATGCAGAGCGCACCAGCCAACCACTCAATAATGCCAACGGGAAGGTGAGTTAAGTTAGAAAATGTAAACATTCTGATTACAACACTATGAGACAAAGAGAGAGACAGAGAGGGGGACAGAGACAGAGGGTGAGAGGCAGGGAGGTGCAGGTGAAGAGAAGCAGACAGTTAGGGAGAGACAGACAGAGAGCTATGCTTCCAGGAACCAATCACAAAACACCAAATTTAATCTTTACAGAGAACTCTTAGAGAGTTACAAACCCCACACTCCAGTACTGCCAAACCACAGGGACTCCCTCCATAGTGCTGCCAAACTACAAGACTCCCACTCCAGTTCTGCCGATGCTCAGCACCATCCACCAATGCTACCAAAGACTAGGACTCGCCCAGTGCAGCAATACTCCATTCCATTTATGATTTTAACAGAATAATAGATACTGTTACTTGATCCAATCAGCAAAATAAAACACAAAGCAACAGTAAAAATCCCAGAATAATAAAAATACAATTTGATATATTTGATCACTGTAAATCAGTGGCTTGATATTATCCCCTACTTGGCATAAACACCTCTATTATTATTAAATAGCGTATTGTCTGGCTCACTGTGAGCAACACTGGTGAAATGTTAAGAGCTCGGACTATCTCTCAGGGAGATTCATTCATCTCTGTTGCTTTATCTGGTGGAGAGAGAAGAAATTAACTTGAGATAGGGACGGAGAAACCCCTTCCCTTATGCACTCAAGCATATCTTCTGGTAGATCAACCGAGGATGACAATATCTGTGCCTACTGAAATGGCCACAGATCACTGTTCAATCATTTGAACTGAGTTAGATGCTGTGAACAAAAGAAATGGGGTGAAAATGGAATTAAAAAGGAAATGACGTGGAATCTGAATCGTTTAAATTTTCTAATTTCTCCCCTCCTTTCCTGAAGGTGCTGCAGTACAGTTCCATTGATGCCAGCACATCTTCTGGTTCTTCACCCAAGTGGTCATTCTTCAAGTGTGAGCATAGTGAGTGCTGGTTTGATCATTGAGGATTTCACAGCAGAACCCATTCCCCTTCGAACCCAATGTCCACACTTGCATACCTTCCCTTCCAGCAGGGTATTTGCTAGCAATCAGGAGCAGGAACCCTGGTTGAAGTTTTACTTCTCCCTAGTGCAGGGGTACTAAGCCTCTTCCAGCACCCAACTGGTACAATAGGTAGGATCAGCACAGACCAAGAATTGAACTTTGAATCTTTCGTCTCTATAGCTTAGTGTGACACCATCATCGTGGTTCAAAAAATGCACCAGTTTAAGTGCTCATTATTGTTTTGCTGGCCTAATGTGAAACAGTGAATACTGTGGAGTAAATCTTTTGGGTTCCTATTCTTCTGTGCTACATTAGAAACAAATTCTATTTGTCCACTGGGAACTGTATTTTGTGTGAACTTGTATTTGCAGACAGAGAGTAGCCCTTCACATTATATGTTATAAGAGGTATGTAGGATCACAGGAGGGAGGGAACCTTAGCTTGATAAAGGCTGCTTGCATTCTTTCCTCTGATGCCTTAAGTGTGGGTAATGTGCACACTTAGGTCATTTTAAATATACATTTTCTGTATAGGACAGAACACAAAATTCCAATCTTACAAATAGGTGCAAACAGATCAACGTATTTGCACCTGACTTTGCCACTATTTTTGCTCTTTGCATACAGTAAAGGGAAAAAAGTCTTTAGTTTTTATACTCCCTACCTCAAATGCAAAACATAGCCATCTGGCTGTTGGTTTGTTTAAAATATAAATCCAGTGTCAGTGTGCTGGTGCTGACCTAGTGAGGCTGAAGTTCATGGTGATCTGAATCACTTATCCATAGACAAGAGAATCATAATATCAAATCTTGGAATCCAGCTTGTGATGGGTGATAGGCTTAATGATAGGCTTCTTAAAGTCAGAGGCCTGTTCCAATGTAAATGCAGTACTGATCTTGTTACAACATCTTATTCTAAATCTTAAAATGTTTAACCAAAACAGATCTCTTTTAGGGTCCTTAAGTCTGTCTAAAGATATAACATGGATAACATTCCCCCAGCTACTGTCATCAAAAAAAACCTCTTTACACATACAATTTAACTAACTAGCATAGATTTTCCAATTGGTTTCAGCCAATTAATAAAGGTAAAATGCTGTAACTGATCAGAAAAGTGGGCAAAGGCTCACTATGCCAGATTTCCACTTCCTTAGCACCTCATCCAGTTTCAAGGTCGGGTATTGTACTGGTTCCAGAAGTGGCCTGCAGTTTTCAATAATTATGCTGAAAAACGATTGCCAATTTACACCACTTTAACACAGTCATCTATGTGCTCATATAAAATGGGTATCCAATGGTGCACTCCTTATGGAAGGGCATTTAAAGAGCTCTATAGTAAGATTTGTAACATCATTTTTAAGCTGTTTTGGAACCCTTTTCTTGCTTATTCTGTGTGTGTCTTTCCTGCTTCCACTTTATTGGTCAAGTGGCTTTGTGGCAAGTGTTCTGCCACTTTTTTGGTACATCAACAATATTGGTACCATGGGATTCCCAATGGGAATTCTCCTTTATTTATATCTTTGGAGTAGTTAAGGAGGGATGCCAAGCATTATGTTTGCCCCCAAAGATCAAAGTTGAGCCATCCAGCAGCATAAGGGCAGCAGATTTTTGAACTGTTATTTTTAAAAGAACTATAAAGAAAGGTCTGGATCACCCAGGGTTCTTTTCAGATACACAGTCAAACACAATGGAAATGACGGCACAGAGGTCGAATGTCATTGACACACAGGAATGTCTGTGGATAATGTCACTGAGGGGTAACATATAAAGAAAGAACAGGAGGGGGCGAAGGTAGAACATTTGGGCACACTGCAGGTGACCTTGTAGTCAAGGGAGGAGAAGATATTGGAAGCGAGATTCTGAGTACATTGTTATGGATGGGAATGGAATCAGGACAGGAACTACAGAGGAGAGACACAGTGGAGGTGGATGGATTGTCCACTGTATCAAAAACTGCAGAGATATTGAAGAGGATCAGTTAATGCCTTTGTTAAAATAGCAGAAACAGGAATTTCAGACAAACAGGTTCATGCATCCGTCTGCTAATATCGCATGTTGCAATTTCACTCCAAAAATCTTCGAAGAGATAGCAAGAAAGGGCAAGAGGAATGTTCCAAAGTATTAGCCTGTTTTTGCTCTTTCTACTGAAGTCTTGCTGGGAATTCTGTGAGTAATGGAAAGCAAATATTTACACACAGGAGCAGCAGCACAAACTGAGAACAAAAATAAAATATGCTGACTCTGGAAACATCCGCCCCAATATTTACAGGGAGGCAGCGAGGGAACGGGAACGCGTGTCTGCGGCCAGAAAGCTGGAAATCCCAGGGAGGTAGAGGTCCTGCTGAATTTAACATTTAAATATTATAATTACGGACCCGCCTCTCTAGAGCAGGTTACTCGGACGCCCCAAACTCACCGCAGTTAAACCGGAAGTAGGCACGTTCACAGCGGGTTGAGGTCGGGTTTCATATATTTACCAATTTAAACCCCGACCCTCTCCCCTAATCCTCTCCCGCCTGTCATGGGTTGGGGGGGGTTAAAATTCCCATCGTTTACAGTTAATAAATGAAACGACTCAAGTTTGTTAAAGTTAAAGTTAAAGTTAGGATTCAGTTGAATCCAAAGGTTTTTGTTACAATATTGAAGCAAAGAATAACAACAGCATTGGACAAAAATAGATGTCAGGTAAGAACAGTGAAATATCATTCCACACATATGGTTGCCAACTCTCTGGGATTGCCCGGGAGACTCCCGGGAATGGATGGTCGATTTCCCAGGCACTGCTGCTGGCGACTCAGGAGAAAAGTACTTCTGCATTCCAGTTCGCGCCTGCATACCTCCGGCAGCACGTACTGTCAATTCCCGCCCCGCACCATCCTACCTGCCTCCATAGAGCAGGAGGTGCTATCTGTCACCAGATTGAGTGATTCCCCGCTCTCCCCACTGCCCTTAAATTCACCGGCGGGGCAGTTGCCGCATTTCCTGCCTGCAGCAGCCTGTCTTGCTTGCTTTATCAACATGAGCCAACAGGAGCAGGACGACCCATACCTGGTGGAGGAGCCAAGTGATGGGGAGAACTTGGTCTCCAGCTCTGAAGACAAGTCCAGCACGATGAATTTGAACTTCATTTTCAGCACCACCATATTCAGGTCAGTCATTTAAAATTATAGCCTTTAATGGCAGTAATTGGCACCCTCAGTAAGGCACAATTACAAGCCATTAAGTAAATGCAATAACATTTGCAGACTGCAGCAAATGTCACCTGACCATATGTCAAGTGACCGAACCTCCAGGAAAAGGTCCAACCAGAGTTGACAACCCTATCCACAAGACATCTCGTACTGAAAGTAATCAATAACATCGACAGCATATTATTAATATTGATCTAGTGCTCAAAACTATTTCCCTGACTTTAGTGCATGAACATTAATTTAACTTTTAAAGTGCACTTGACTCTTTTTCCATTTAAACTGTCACAACTATGTCTGAACAATCATAGAGGTGTTCCATTGTTGTATATTTACCCACAAATAACCGACCATGCCCTATTATTATTAATAAAAAAAACCTTACATTTATATAGCGCCTTTCACAACCTCAGGACGTCCCAAAGCACTTTACAGCCAATAAATTACTTTTGAAGTGGAATCACTGCCCTAATGTAGGAAATGCGGCAGTCAGTTTGTACACAGCAAGGTCCCACAAATAGCAACGTGATATTGACCAGATAGTCTGTTTTTAATGATGCTGGTTGAGGATTAAATATTGACCAGAAGAACTCCCCAGATCTTCTTAATATAAAAAGTGCCACTGGATCTTTTACTAAGGAATGGTATAAAGGTTGAACTTTAAAAGTATCACTTTTTCTTTAATTTGCCAATTATTAAGCATGAACTAGTGGCATAGATGCTGATGCTGATAATGTGTATTGCTATAGAACAGCAGGACATATGTCTGTGCCTAAACGATGAATTCTCAAGCTCAGTTGGGGCCGAACCACATTCATGTGAGAGGAAAAAAGGAAGAAAGAGAAAACAGAGGGCAGTCCAGCCCTAGCTACTTTTCGAAAGCCTGTAGCAGCAGTTTACAGAGTGATATTGGCAGGGACCTAGAACAGCTTCCCTATCTTCCTCTCAGTCAGAAAACAGCTTGGTAGTAACCTATACACTAGAAAATACATTTTTGAAAGCTGAATGAAGACTACAGATAATAATTTGACAATTATTAACAGGAAATATGATACAGTATTTGTACAAAATTCACCCTTAACTACTTTGCAGAACATATTGGGATATGTGGTTAAAATATGTTAATCACAATATAATTTTTCAAACATACCCATGCTAAACAGACCAACACATACCAGCTCAGAGATAGATACTGACACACATCTGCAATCATTTGTTAACATAATTACTAAATCTGGCATGTCACCCTGTGCTGCAAAGAGTTCTTCAACTTTTTGGGCTTAATAAGACAACTGTCCTTTTGTACTTTGTTATTTATTACAATGATCAAATCACCTAACAAGTGTGCAAAATACCCTAATGATTATTGAAAAGATATTTCACATGTAGTTAAAATAATATTTTGAAAAATAATCTAAACCATATAAATGCTAGTACTTATTTCTAGAGTGCTTTCCACAGAATTAACCTGCTGCAGCAGCTTAGACTAGTACCATTTGCTGTACCAACCAGTATTCCTTGCCAAAACCTATTACTTCCCAACAGATTTTCTATATAAAACTATCTAGTTAAAATACAACAGCAATGTTGACAATACACAATGAAAACAGGTACTTAGGATCTGTGCGACACTTGTTGATGTCATAACATTCATTAGTCAAAAGACTGGCATTGTTTTAATTCCCTATTTTTAGCACACCGATCAATTATTAGTTAAAAATGTAATAATCAATGCATTATTGACCTTTATGATTCAGAGATTCGTTTTTCCATTAAAAATTATTTTCTTTAAGAAATGTTTCTACATGTTTTTGGAACACAATGTAATAAATTGCACCTTCTTCATATGATAACAAAAGGCAGAAGAGTTGTACTGTCACCTAGTGGGCAAATATTTGCAGGCATTTATCCAGCATGTTAGACATGTGTGCATTAACTGCATTACATTGGGGGTGATTTTTGTTCTGCTACCAGCCAATTTACACCTAAAAAGGGGGAGGTACCGAGATGAAAATCGCGTGGAGGACAACCTGTCGATTCACAGCTGCTTTGCCGCCCGTTCCAATTTTTAGGCGGACCTTGATTCAAGCCATCAGAGCTCCTGCTGAAAATGGGCTGATTAATACACGCAAATTAATATAAAATGATACATTGCCATTTCTGTCTCCATCCGTATTGCTACCACCAGTTCCTCAACCTGCCAACAAACCATGGGTGGTACAAGTCGGAGGGTGACCATTTCCTGCAGTATTTAAAAGGAATCCTTAGCAGCATTAAGCTAAAACTGGGACCAGATCTGGCACTCATTATTACTGTCGTTGCTTGTGTGTTCTCAGTCGTAAGGGCATCTAATATTTGATCATCTTCTGCAAAACATCCCCCCTCCCCCCACTATAAGCTGCTGACCCCCAGCTTCACTCCCAACACTTCCACCCATCCCCTTTAAGGTGCTGCTTCAAGGCCCTTCAAGATTGGCTCCCCTGACAGATTTTCTGTCCTCCCAATTGGCGAGCTGCCTACAAGGAGAGCAATTAGTGCTGGCGGCTTGCCCATACAATATTGATGAGGCCCGACCACAAAAATTGATCAGACCTCCCGCCAACTGCATTGGACAGGCTGAAAAAAACACCCCACCCACTGTCCACCCGATATCTGCTAAAAATAAAAATCGCAAAATCATAAAAATAAAACGTACAATCCAAACTTTGTTGTTGACAGAACGTGGAAACTTGGCAGATGATAAAAGTTCTGACTGAAATCAAAATGATTAAACTTCACCACTAAATTCATCTTTCAATAAAGCTGCAGAGTGCCTTTGGCTGTGATTTTATAATGCATTTAAAATGATTGGCAATTAAAAATGCATCAGCAAATTTTTCTTTGATTTTTACTCTTATAAAGTCTTGAGACATTGGGTCAGACCTTGCTGGAAAAATAAAGTCATTTTCTCTCTCTCTTAATCCAACCTTTCTTTCCCTCACTTTATTTCTCTTTCTGTACCTGATTTGATATGGAATTCACGCATTCTAATTCACCCTCTTTCTCAGTTCTTCCTCTGTTTCTTTCTCAATCCTTAAATCTCATTGGTTAAGGAGCTACATTGTAGGTCCCGCCATTCACTGAGGCCCCAGATGCCCTGTTGCCCTCGCCATGCCTTTTATCAGCTTACACTTCCAGCAAGTTATCGTGCAAATATTTAAGCTGAAGGGTGCAGGAAAAAGTCTAACTAATGGAGCATGTCGCGATATGCCCTGCTCCATCAAGTTCTGGCCCATTGAGCTGATATGGTTTGTTGCAGTGTACTCCAGCATTCAGGATATTCTACATTATGCAACCTGTAAATGAAACTGATCTATGAAATGGGCTTCATGAGCAATTTAATGTAAGATACTGCAAGGCTATATATAAGACAGTTACTAAGAAAGGGAAAGGCTTTATTATCTAGTTTTATGGATACCATCAATTCAGAATGATGCCTGACATTTTACATAAGAACAGTAACATTTATTTCTATTTGTGTTCATACATGATGTTAATTCCTGTTTTTACTTTCTTTCAGTGGACATCAGTTAAGAATTTCTCCTTTGTTTCGGAATCATTAAGTGTATCAGTAGTTAGCTACCAAGCTGTTCATTAAAGAAGGAAAAACTGATTTGAAACTGTTTTTACCAGACACTGGAGTTTTAAAATATCTTTGAAGATGTCCTGTCAGATTAGTTGGCACTGATATGGTTATCTCTCGTTTCAATTAATTCTGAACATTCCATCCCAAATCTGAGAGACTATGTTTAGAGTTTAGAATATGTTGTCTAACATGTTTAAGCTTGACATGCTGGGACCTTGTAGTCTCAAGGGATAACCTTCCACTATTGTCACTTCAGTATTGGACAAGCCTAAAATCTTATGTTAACTCTTGCAAATTTGTTTATGAACTACAATTTTCTGAAGTTAATCTAACAAAAAAAGAAACAAATTATTATAATATTAGTATCAGTCTCCACTAGCCAAGAAAAACATTAAGTTCAAGCAGTATGAATAAATAGACAAGTAGCTTCTACCAGTTTACACACTGCTTAAAGCTGGCAATCACATTGTAACTGAGCAACCATAAACATTTTAACCGACTGATGATAGTCAATTATTGGCACACAAGAGCAATAAAAAGTTTAGTGGACTTGTAAATATTTAATTAGTTGTTAAAACTGTGCTAAGTACATATTTTCACACATTTATGAAATGTTTGTTGCAGTATACCTTTGGTACAAGGAAAGATGCACTGCACATACTTTATTAAAAAAAAGTAAAAGGAGTAACAAAATCAGGGCTATAAATTAATCAGTTACAAATCTTGCTGAGGTGCATAGCAGATACTGAGGTGGCATGAAATAATTAATATGAGATTTTAGATTACGTAGAATCAAAATGAGAAGTGTTTAGCCAAGAGAAAACCTACACTATTTAAAAATGAGAGGAGTGTTAAAAAGGTCTCAGACACTGGGCTTGTTTTTCATACTACTGTCTGGCAGACATTAAAAACAAAGGGTGACATCTAGAAGGCTTGAATAAATAAACCTTAGCCTGATAGCACTGCATAGCTTAAA
Source organism: Heptranchias perlo (assembly GCF_035084215.1). Classification (NCBI taxonomy): domain Eukaryota; kingdom Metazoa; phylum Chordata; class Chondrichthyes; order Hexanchiformes; family Hexanchidae; genus Heptranchias; species Heptranchias perlo. The sequence goes on along the minus strand of NC_090334.1, from coordinate 36,089,476 downwards.
CAGGTTATGTGGCCTGACCTGCTTTAGTAAAGACACAATGTATGAACATACGAACCTATATATGCGGGTTTCTTTCTTGTTACAATATATAGAATTAGATAGCTCGAGATACATAATTAATTTAACTCATGTCTTTGAAAAGAACGGTCTGAAATCCATGGTTTTGCAACCCTTCAAAGTACAAACATTAGAAATGACAGGGAATTTTTATTTGAAGTCAGAATGTAGATGGAAATGGAAACAGTATTAAAGGTTAGCACCACTCGGTTTTGTTGACAAATGGTGAATAAATTTACAAAAAGATATGTACAATATTGCTGCATAAATTATTCAATTATACACACAGAAATAATTAATTGTCGCATTCATTAATCTTTACATTACTACTGAGCTTTTAGAAAAAAGTTATTGGTCTTCCAACCTCCACAAACTGCAACATATCCAAAACAATGCTGCACATATCATGTCCCACACAAAGTCTTGCTCGCCCATCATCCTAGACCTTGCTGACTTATTCTTATCTTTAAATCCTTCCATGGCTTCATCCCACCCTAGTTATGCAATCTCCTTCAGCTCTATAATAGCACCCCCCACCTCACCTCCAAACTTTCTATTCCTCTGGTTCTGGTCTGTTCATCCCCCAGTCCCTTCATTCCACCAGATAGCCTTCAGCCAGCTTAGTCCTACCCTCCCTCCCAAAACCTCTCCACTTCTCGCCTCCTTTAAAAACATTCTCAAAACTCATCTCTTCAACCAAACTTTTGGTGCCCTCTCCTAATCTCTCCATTCCACCTTAGTGTCCATTTTCCATATGCCCATCTGTGAAGTGCCTTGGGACTTTTCTATGTTAAAGGGCCATATAAATGCAGGTGGTTGTTGTAGTCAAAAGCTTTTACCCAACCCTATCCTTGAGGATAATAGGACTCACATATGGGACAGCAAGCTAGGGTGGAGGGGAAGACAAAAGACATGAGCCTGGAAATTACTGTTGTCAATCTTATTGTATGAATGCTATTTTAATGAATGAAAAATCTAATAGGAGTTCCTACGATAAAAAAACTGACAGTAAATTCTATCCAATGGGGCTGAAATAAGAGGAGAAATCAATGCAGAGCTTAATGATGGACCAGATGTCAAAAGGATGTTTTTTATTGAGATATAACTCGATGCAACATTCATTATATAGATAAGACAGGAAATGAGTAAAACCCCCTTCAAAAAACATCATTTTGCAGAAGTTCAATAAAATGTTCCTCACTGTTTATAGCATTTGTAACACTTACTCTAAGGCACATAAAAAAATAGATTGTATTAAAAAATTGAACACAGCAAAAATTGAACGAAGAGAAAAATCTCCAGCTCCTTTCTACATAAAACAGTAATGTAGGGCTCCACCAACATGTTGAGAAAATACCTGGTGTGCAGCCAGGGTGTTATTGTTTGGGCACAAGATATGCTATGACAGATGTTCCTTGTGAACTGTTGATACAAACTGACTTACCAGGTCCAGGTCTCCCTCTCTCACATATCTCTTTTCCGATTTCATTATACCCTAGGTATTTTACCATTCTACATCCAATCATGGGCATCAATTACCAATATTCAAAAACATGAGTCCAGTACAGGTCATGGGTCAAACCAAGACATACCATTTTGTATATATACGTATAAGCCATCAGTCAACTGAGGAAATTCAACTTTCAATTTGACTTTACATTTATGAAAGGTCATATATTTTTGTCCCTTAAACCAATTTATGAAAAGGTTGAAGTAAAATGATTAGAAACATAGACGAGTGAGTGAATTTCATCTGGGATAGTTAAAAAATGCATATTGTAACCATACTTTAGAGTTCTGAAGTCACAACAGTTCAATTGTAATGAGGCAGAACTTGTGTATTTTAACTGTCTGTAACAAATAGTTACTATTGGATTTATTTTGATTTGGAACACTGCTAAATGCAAACTTGCTTAAAATGCACAGGAAAGGACTCAGCCATGAATATCTGATGCATTACCAAGCAATGTTTTGTCTAATATGCTGCATTACATTTACAGGTAAAATAAGGAGACTGGGACCACAAGTCCTGTTTAATTCTTTTTAAGAGGACCAACTCACTTCCACCCAGTGGCCATTAATTATACTCACATAGGCTTACTGTTCAGCTAATCTGACCATTTCTCTGGTACAAGATGAATTGATACTACCATCCCAGTTCTGAACAGTATGACACATGGTCCCAAAACACTTAGAATGGGAAAGGGCATAAATCCAATTTTCACCCAAGGGAAGACTGGAATATGGAGCAAAACCAGTGGTCGCCCCCTCCCTCCATGTCAAGAGAGCATGTCGAGGACATTTCTGGCTTTCCCGGGGAATTCTTCTGTTTGTCCTCAAAAGGCCTTGGTGGAACTCATACCAGTTGAGACCTGATGGGATTCCCTTTGAGGCCTTCTGAAGACCCCAAAGCTTTACTGTATGGCTCCAGTGGGAGCTGAATACTTAATTTTTTTATAATTCAGCCCAATTGGGTCTCGGGGTGGGGGTCTTCAGTCAGAGCAGCAAGGCACAACTCTGCCTTAGATGAGAGGATTGGCTCAGGCAAGGTCACATGCCACTCACGCACGCTTGCAGGTGTCAGCAGCCCACCTTGGATATGGAAATGACGCCATCCGCAAGATTTGGGATGGGATTCATTTCATTCATGGGGCGTGGGCGTCGCTGACAAGGCCAGCATTTATTGCCCACCCCTACTTGCCCTTGAGAAGGTGGTGGTGAGCTGCCTTCTTGAACTGCTGCAGTCCGTGTGGTGAAGGTTCTCCCACAGTGCTGTTAGGATTTTGATCCAGCGACAACGAAGGAACAATGCTATAATTTCCAAGTCATGACGCTGTATAACTTGGAGGTGGTGGTGTTCCCATGCGCCTGCTGCCCTTGTCCTTCTAGGTGGTAGAGGTCGCGGGTTTGGGAGGTGCTGTCGAAGAAGCCTTGGTGAGTGGCTGCAGTGCATCTTGTAGATGGTACACACTGCAGCAATGGTGCACCGGTGGTGGAGGGAGTGAATGTTTAAGGTGGTGGATGGGGTGCCAATCAAGCAGGCTGCTTTGTCCTGGGGGGTCCAGCCTTGGGCTAGGGCAGGTGGAGACTCTGCTCTGCTGCACTTACACTAGCGGAGTGGGGCACCAGGAATTTCCAGTCACTGGTTTTCTGCAAGAGTTTAACGCAGCTCTGAATTGCTAGACTGACATTCACATCAACACATGCCTTTAAGATTTATTCTAACACCACTTCAATTGAATTTAGTACTTGCAAATCAGTTTGGTGTAGTGTTTCTCGTATTTTAGTAGATTTGTTTTACAATATCAGAATAAATACATTTCTTTTAATGAAGCTGCTTCAGAATGGTTTTTCAGGTTTCAAACTAGTGCCATCTTTCTACTTTCCAAATCCAGATTGTTGGTGCAAATATTGCACTAATTATACCCAATATTAAAATAATGCTTTTTGTTTCCAAAATGACATTCCCATCTATCCCAACTTTCCGTATGTTTTATGCATATAGAAAGCTCTATGAAATGAGCTATATGTGATGGCATCTAATAATGTATATTACAGTTGTAATGTCCCGACTGTGATGCAGAAAGTGTGCCTTCGTAACTGTAGTTACTGCACTGGAACTTATAAATCTAACTATTTGGTCAGATTTTGCATCAAAATCACAGACTCATAAGTGATGAAACCAATCTAATCCTACAACACTTCTTTTGTTCAAACTAAAACTTTTAAAAGGTGTCACACATAGCACCCTTTCTCTCTAACTCCATCTGCACTCCCACCCACCTTTCCCAGGCCATCTATGGTATATTTGCATAGTCTTTAATAACTTGAAAAGTCCAAACGCATTATCTAAAGAAAAAAAAGTCACAAGAAATAAGAAAGAATTTGTATTTATATAGCACCTTTCACAACCTCAAGAATACCCAGGGTTCCACTCACCCTCTCTCCTCCACCCAACAAAAATAGAAAGATGTCCCAAATCACTTCACAACCAATGAAGTACTTCAGAAGTGCAGCTAATGTGATGTAGGCAGACAGCTGTACTTTTCATCAGTGGTGTTATAGCAGTGTGCCTCTCAGCTTCATGTGATCACACAAGATAAAGCTGACACCTGTGTGTTTGCAACATTGGGGACATATTTTGCCATCTAAATCATCTGGGGGTGCAGTGTCTTATTTATTCTTCTAAGGTATATTAGATACAGTTTTAGAGATCGGTGGGGGGGGGGTGAAATGCAACTTTAGAGGGACATAAAACGTTTGGTAGTGGATCAGTCACTCGTTATACTCCACGACTAATTGAAGTCAATGGAAAGATCAAAGGAAAGGAAAATCGGGCAAGGTGTATAACGAGTGGCCAATCCACTACTCCACGTTTGCAGCCCCCGCCAAAGTTGAATTTCACCTCCCATCCCCCAGGACTCTTCAGCTACACTCTGGGATTTCCACCAACATTTTGTTTTATAAGTCTTGTGAAAAATGGCAGCAGTTAACACCAAGTTGAATCAAAAGACCCCATTTATAGCAAGTTTCCAGGCAACCCTCACTAAAACTTCAAATATCTCAGCGTACGAGAGATCCTGGAACAGTAAATTATAACTCATGTTAGCACTAACTCCTTCATTAGAAAAGGCATAATATTGCATAGAAAACTTAACAAAGGCTTCCCTTTTAACCTCTGCTACCATAGTCATTAAGTTGAGATAGTAAAATGATATCAAATAATAAACACAACTCATCTATTGCAATATTACAGGGGTGCCACTGGATCTTAGCAGTTCAAAGGCTCTATAGAATAGTGCCTTAATATATACCAATTTATTGGAGTTGTTGTCTGTAAACAATGTAAAATAGTAAACAAAATGATTACAGATCAGAATAGGCAGAACATGACTCTCTGTTTTAGCACCTGGTTGTATACGTAAACACAATAATATGTGACAGCGCACATATATGGACTGTATTTGAAAGCCTGGCTGGTGAACTGTTTCCCTGAAGTTCACAAAAGTGACCAAGAGTATGCTACAAATTTACTTATGCTTTATTAAGATAACTTCTGCAGCCTGAAGGACGATATTTTGCAACACTTTCCATCTACATCAGTAAGTGCTCAAGCTGGCCATTCAGTTGATGCTTTGCAATGTCAATGGACAATGGAACTCTCTTCTATTCCACAATGACATGGTTATCAATTGGTGAGAAATAGTGGCAGCTACTTTCTAATATATAATGACTTCAGCAAACTATGCCAAATACTTTGATCTACAGATGTAATTACAGAGAGAACAGCTGTTGATGGACTGAGGCGTTATAATTCTTTGGCAAGTGTGAAATTCCCTTAACTCATGATGTTCCACAAATATGCTATTCTGTCAACTCTATAGGTCTGCCTCTCTGGTAGAATCTTAAGATGAATTCCCAAATACCATATGGGAATACACATGAATGTTGACAATTAAATTATTGATCACACCACAGAATAAACTATTTCATTGAATAAGAATTGTTCATTTAAGGTTTGTGCTCTCACTCGAGAACTCATTGGGCCAATACACTGTATACTATATCCCATAACAACCAGTAATGTCCCAGCCTTGATCCCAACTTAACTATCTCAACTTAATGTGCAGGCTCAGCTAATCTCAATTGGGGTTGTAAACAATTTTACAACACCAAGTTATAGTCCAGCAATTTTATTTTAAATTCACAAGCTTTCGGAGGCTACCTCCTTCCTCAGGTGAACGATGTGGTGGTAGTGGCCCCAGGCTAGGAAGCAAAACACTGTGAAGGGTTTCTATTTCTAACTGCTATCTAGTTGTTTATTCCTCTAAAGCTGCTTTAGATATAGTAGATTTACAGAACAGTGTTATAGATCAGGGCCCCGATATTAGAGTGGAGGTGGAATAGCAGCGGGTGGGTGAATGGGCGTGCAGGTAAACTGACCAATAAAAAATATCCATTTCACACGCGATCGCAAATCAACTGGTGCCACTTAACATGGCTTCCGGGTTTGCCGTCCGAAAGCTGCGCAGCAGGCGGACTATGCACCCGCATCACAGGCTGTCAGCTGGAGGAGCTCTATTTATAGGGCCATTGCTCCATTGACTTTTCCTGGAGCAAACACCCACACACCACAGTGGAGCAGCACAGTGGCAAGGCTGCTCCAAGGTTCAATGATGCCTCACTCCAGGTGCGACTGGATGGGGTGAGGAGGAGGAGGGATCTGTTTTACCTGGCGGACAGGAGGAAGTGCCCTGCCTCTGCCACCAAGAAGGCCTGGCTCGAGGTGGCAGAGGAGGTCACCAGCAGCAGCATCATCATCTCGCGCACATGGATCTAGTGCAGGAAGCGCTTCAATGACCTAACTAGGTCAGCCAAAGTGAGTACACTTATTGATCCTCCTACATTCAGTCTTCCACATCACCGCCCCCACCCCCCAACTCATTCTGAACTACCAACACTACTCTATCACTTCACTCCTCACACCCACTTACAAATCATACTCAACTTACCTGCACTTCCTCACCTCCCCATTAGTCACCCCAACACTACCACTCAACCCAATCCTCATCCAATGTCATGGCTGTGTCTCATACTCAACCTCTGATGCATCTCTTTCATGGTTAGCTTCACCCAAACCAATGCATTCATCGGTTGGCCACTTCACCATCACTCACTCATGCCTTGCCATCTTCAGCGCCTCAATATGCTCATCGCAACATGACACATCTGTGATGATGCTTAATATTGCCTTCTGTTCTCTTACAGGGCCTTCAGCGACCGCTGTGACAGCAGAGGGCAATTCCTCAGAGGACCTGCCGGCCTCTGAGGGCGCACCGTTAAATCCACCAGTGCAGATACTCACACCTTGGTGGGTCCTAGTCCTCAGTTAGTTGCGTTGGCACCTGGTGAGTTACCACACAAGTGAGCTCGAGCAGACACTGATGACAGGGGCAGCTGCGGAGAGTCTACATCGGTGGGAGCACTCCTCTCCAGGCTCTGCTCAGCTGCACGCAGGTTTAGAACCCTGGGGGCCATCCTTTAAAATGAGAATGATCGAGGGACAGCAGCACATTGGCGAGGTGCTGGAACAGGTGCCACGTGCACTCTCCACAATATCGGAGAGGATGGAGGAGTCCAACTCCTGCATGAGTGGAATGGTGACACAGGTATGGGAGGGAATCTCTGATACAGTCACAAGGACGTGAGCAACTGTGAGATAGTGTCACAGGGACGTGAGCAACTGCCTGAGATACTGTCACAGGTAAGTGCGGGAATGTCTGCGATGGAGAGGAGGCCAGCCTCCATTGAGCTTCAAGCACGGCTCACAAATGAGTCCATTCAGGCCCTGACAACGGCCGTTCGGACTCAGGGTGAACAACATTCTGCCGCCTTAAACAGGCAGGCAGATACATTAGCACTGGCCTTACAATGCATCACACATGTCCTCCAAACTGTCGTCCAGCAGAGTGGTAGGAGTGATGTGGCTCTGGCCCAGGGGAGAGATGATGGCTTCAGGGGACATGGAAGTGGGGACACCACTCAAAGCGCTCCATCGTCTCACCCGTTGCCCCCCTCTCAACCAGTACCCGCAATGCTGCCTCCTCTCCAGGTGGCCGAGTCTGCCTCTGCACAGGTCCAAGTGGAGCAGTCTTTGGAGGGGCCCTCACGGGCTCCAAAACCCAGAAGGCATAGGCCCAAAGCGTCAAAGCAGTCAGCGCACAAACATGAGCAACCTGCCACTACCTCCGCTGCAGCCACAGGGGATGCACTGCGTAGAAGTAGCCGCAAGAGAAAGGCAAAGGTTTTGTGAGCACGAAGGGTATGCACAAGGGTGTTTGACAGATGCTCATGTTTTTCATTTATATTTGCTTTTTGTTAAAATCACATTAAATGTTATGATCGTCACCACTACTGCCATGTCTTGCCCATTCCTGACTGGCTTTTGTGATGGTGAACCTCATGAAAGGGCCCTATGAGTGGCGACACTTGATGCTATCCATCGGGTAACTTTACAGTGGGTGTATGTGTAGCATGCTCAACTGTAGACCTGGTGGCGATGCGGCTGTCGTTATATTGATGCCATTGCTCGGTGATGGGGTTCCTCAGAAGTGTCATGAGCCACCTGTGCGGGGGTATCCCTTGTCCCCGAGGAGCCAGTTCTTAAAGGTGTTCAGTGCGTGGAAGAGGGGCGGGATGTTGGATTCCCTCAGGATGAAGGAATCGTGGCAGCTGCCAGGGAATCTGCTGCACACATGAAGGAATATTTTGCGGTGGTCACAAATGAGCTGAGTGTTGATGGAGTGATACTCCTTCCTGTTGATGAGCAGTCCTGGCTCATGTGGAGGTGCTCGTATTGCTATATGGGTGCAATCGATCGCACCCTTCACCCGTGGAAAGCCAGCCACAGAATGGAATCTCACTGCCCTCTCCGTCTGGCTGAGGTCATCCATGGGGGAAGTTGACATATTGCAAGGCCCAGCGAAACAAGCTGTCGGTGACCTGCCTTATGACCTGCCAAACGACTGAGAGACCCCGGCGATGTCCATGGTGGCACCCTGGAATGATCCAGGGATGAAGAAGTTGAGGGCAATGGTGACTTTGACAGCGACAGGTAAGGAGATGCTGTCCGGTCCAGCCGGGAGCAGCTCCGCATGAAGGAGGCTGCAGATGTCAGCGACTACCTGGTGACTCACTCTGAGCCTCCGTATGCACTGCTCCTCAGAGAGGTCCAGGCAGCTGAGCCTCGGTCTGTAGACCCTGTGGCGAGGGTAGTGCCTCCTGCGATGTCGCTCTCTCTGTTGTAGCCCTCCGTGCTCTTGTGCAGGTGCCTGTGGCGCAGCACTGTGTTGTGCAGCTCCATGTGGCGGAGGTGGACGCCGTGCCTGGCGAGGCTGGTGATGTTGCTCGTCCTCGGATGTAGTGGTGAATGCAGCCATGGCGCCCCCCCATCCTGAGTTTGAGGGGGTCCAAAAAGTGGTTAAATATGTGTGAACAGAAGAATTAAGTAGAAAGTAAGAATTTTGAGTGAAAACACAAAGATCTCACAGCCAATAGTTTGTCTGAAAGAACTGAGTGTCCTGCTGCAAGAACTCACCTTTTCTCCCCAGATGTCAAGCAAGCATTTGAATGTGCAACTGGCTGCTGGCTGAAACACGTCAGGTAGAACATGGAGTGTTTCCCACAGCACGGGAAACACGCTGAGGATGCTTCAAAATCAGACCCCTGCCTCAATATGGAGAAAATTAAGTACTTCAAGTACTTAAACTATCTAAACAACTGTGTAAACTATCATCCCACCGGCTTTAATTGCTGGTGGGACTTCCGCATTCAGGAAGCGCGTGCGCACCCAGGGAACCCGGATGTGGGTTGGATCCGGGTTCCGAACCCGATCGGGATTTCCCCGCCCCATCACACCCACTACTTCCCTTCAAAATTGAGCCCCAGGTCTCTTCACCCACATTTCAGGGAGTTCCACCAACATTTTGTTTTGCAAGTCATGTGAAACTCAAAGCAGTTAATACGGAGTTGAATTAAAAGACCCTATTTATAGCAAGATTCCAGGTACCACGAATAAAATTTCAAAAATCTCAGTTTAATATCAGAGGTCCTGGAACAGTAAATTACAACTCATAACAACGCTACCCCCTCTTCATTAAAAGAGGCGTAATATTGTACAAAGAGTATAGCAAGGGCTTCCCTTTTAACCTCTGTTACCATAGTCTTATGTTTAAACAGTAAAATTATATGGATGAAGGAAGAGAGAGTTGTATATTCAAATTTGCAGATAAGTCTACGTTGGGAGACAGAGTAAGTTGTGTAGATGGGAGCAGGAAGTTACAAAAGGACAAACAGATTAAGTGAGTGGCCAAAATTATGGCAGATGGAGTTCAATGTGAGGGAGTGTGAGGCCATTCACTTTGGATCCAAGACAAATCGGAACATTTTCTTGATGGTAAAAGACTATCAAGAAGAGCAAAGGGGTTTGGGTGCCATGTACACAAATCACTAAAAGCTAATGCACAGGGGCAAAATGAAATCAAAAAAGCTAATTGAATGTTGGCCTTTATCTTCGGGGGGGGGGGGGGCGGGGTGGAATTCAAGAGAGGGAATGATGCTTCAGTTGTACAGAGCTTGGTCAGACCCCATCTGAAGTAATGAGTTCAGTTTTGGGCACCGAACTTCAATTATGAGGACAGACTGCATAAACTTGCTTTCTATTTCCTTGAGTTTAGAACGTTTGAGGGGTGATCTAAATGAGGTCTTGAAAATGATGAAGGGATTCAATAGGGTAGATACAGAGAAAATACTTTCTCTGGTGGAAGAGTACACAACAAGGGGGCGTAATCATAAAAGTACAGGCCATTTAAGAGTGAAATCAGGAAGCACTTCTTCACACAAAGGGTAGTGGGAATATGGAGCTTTCTCCCCCAAAAGGCTGTCGATTCTGAGTCAATTGAAATTTTCAAGACTTTGGTCGATAGATTTTTGTTAGGTTAGTTAAGGATATCAAGGAATATGGAGCAAAGATGGGTAAATGAATTTGAGGTACAGATCAGCCATAGTCTAATGAATGGCAGAACAAGCTCGAGAAGCTGAATGACCTACTTAGGTTCCTGTTCCCAAGGTTTTATATTAAGTTGAACATTGCTTCCTTCCTTTTGTATTCTATACATCTAGGTACAAAATCATGGATCATTTGCCTTTTTATGGCCTTATCTACTTGTGCTGCCACCTTTAATGACATGTTCAATATGTACAAACTAAGGTCCCTTTGTTCCTCTATTCCATTTAAAAGCTTGCCATTCAAAGTGTACTTTGTTCCCCTATTCCTACTTCCAAAATGTATTACATCACATTTTTCTATATTGAACTGCATCTGCTACATATCTGCCCATTATAATAGTCTATCTATGTCTTTCTACAGTTTTTCACAATCCTGGTCACCATTTTGCTGTATGCACCCCCCCACCCACCACCCAAATTCAGTGCCATCAGCAAATTTCAATATTGTACATAGCATATAAAAAAGGCCCCTGTGGAACACTACTCAGGGCAACTTTACAATCTGAGAAACGTCCTTTGTTTTCTGCTCTTCAACCATTTCTCTATCCATGGGCCACATCCCCTTAATTCCATGTGCCATTATCAATGCAATACCCCTTTTGTGCTACCTTACCAGATGCTTTTTGAAAATTTATGTAAACCACAACTGCTGCCTCTGTCACCTCCCTCCATACAGCCTGAACAGCCCCCTTATGAGGCTTCCTGCCCTCAGTGCCCAACAGACTTAAAATTCCTTTGTGACACCACCATGCTGCCAGTCCACATATTGTGTCATATACTGCAGTTTTTAACTAATGAAAGTGATTTTCAAAACAAGTGTACATTACTTTCATTTATGAAATATACTTTTGCTATACACAGTAACTTACAAAACTGTCAATGGTGCCACTGCCTGGCAAATTGAAAACTGCTGTTAAAAGTAACTTTTAAAGGTATGTAAAGTAGATTTTAACTATTCAGAAATATATATATTTGATAATTATAGATGTAAGCTATTATTTAGTTCAGTTCAAACAGCACTAGGCATATACTGATTTCAATGTAGGAGTTCCCAACCTCAGTTGAGTCACTGTGAAGGAAACATTTAGAGAAGGTTTGGTTCTTCTCCAAAGGGAGGGATAGAAAACTGAAGAAAGATTCTTTTTTGAAACTTCCATATGTCCCTCATAGCTGGTTTCAGAATTGCATTATAAAAAATCTGGGACCAAGTTGCCGATCTACCCACTCACTGCCCCAATTAAAAGATTCACAGGACAGCCAGTTTTCACATGATTTTCACATCAATTATTTCAGAGGTTTTAATTTGCTAGAAATAAATTACTACAAAACATAATGTTGTACAACGAAAGCATTGTTTTCAAACAGTTTGTTGGCTTAGTGGCTAACAGTGCAATCAGTAATGCATTATTACTTCAATAAAAAAACAATTCTTTGTGCCTCATTTTGATCTGTTTTAAATCAGCTCAATTTTTCAGTTTAATTCTAACTAATTTAATCCAAATTACAGAAAAAAATAGACAATCAAACTGATGGCAATTTGGATAATGTACAAACTAACGAGAAGAATGCTACCAGACCTTTCCCATTCAATTCAAATAACTACGCCCAACTAAGGAGTAATGGGGCTGAGAGGGGCAGATGACACCACCATGGTTCCAGTCCAAGTATTGTGTAATATACTGCAGCTTTTACTAATCTATTTTAAATGAAAGTGGTTTTCAAAACAAGTGTACATAACTTTCCTATATGAAATATACTTTTACTATACAATGAAATAAATTCCTCATGAGCTGGAATTTTACAACATTGTAATTGGTACCACTGCCTGGCAAACTGATAACCACCGTTTAAAAATATTTTAAAGCCCGATGAAGAACTTTTAATTTTTCTTAAATATGTACATTTGGTAATTACAGATGCAAGCTACTATTCTGCTTAGTTCAAACAGCACTGATTTCAGGTGGAGTGAGTACAAGGTTATATGTTTTTCTTTGAAATAGGGCATTGTCCAAGTTTACAAGGACAATATAATTTCTAAAAGGATAAACATGACCTCACATTTACCTCAGCTGAGGTTGAAATTTGTTTTATTATGCCTGCTCTTGATCTTCATTGTACTGTTCCTCTTTTTGCTATATGAACATGATACGTATTATCTTTATTATTCTGCTAGGCAGGTTCAGATTGGGATGAACTATCGTATGGACATAGCGGCAACAAACTGGATCAAGGCCAATATTTATAAAAGCCAGTTCACTGCATAATATCAGGGAGCCCATAGTATTTACACCTTTGCACAATAGATATGTGCACAATTTCTTTGTGAACATGGGTTCATGTTAGGGCCAACTATTTTCATTTACGTTGTTAAACATATGAATTACAGTAACTTGAATCATTTACAAAATTAATCTACTTCGCAACTCAGCGAAATAAATTCCTCATGAGCTGGAATTTTATAAACTAAATCTTTCAAAATATTGGGTTTAAAAGCAGCTTCTGGTTTTCATGATATGCATAAACGATGAAGAAAAATGTATTTGTTTATAATGTCACCAGGCATTGCTGCAGGAGTTCCTCAGGGCAGTGTCCTAGGCCCAACCATCTTCAGCTGCTTCATCAATGACCTTCCCTCCATCATAAGGTCAGAAATGGGGATGTTCGCTGATGACTGCACAGTGTTCAGTTCCATTCGCAACCCCTCAGATAATGAAGCAGTCCGAGCCTGCATGCAGCAAGACCTGGACAACATCCAGGCTTGGGCTCATAAGTGGCAAGTAACATTCGCGCCAGATAAGTGCCAGGCAATGACCATCTCCAACAAGAGAGAGTCTAACCACCTCCCCTTGACATTCAACGGCATTACCATCGCCGAATCCCCCACCATCAACATCCTGCGGCGAGTGACTCACCTCCTGACTCCCCAAAGCCTTTCCACCATCTACAAGGCACAAGTCAGGAGTGTGATGGAATACTCCCCACTTGCCTGGATGAGTGCAGCTCCAACAACACTCAAGAAGCTCGACACCATCCAAGATAAAGCAGCCCGCTTGATTGGCACCCCATCCACCACCCTAAACATTCACTCCCTTCACCACCGGCGCACTGTGGCTGCAGTGTGCACCATCCACAGGATGCACTGCAGCAACTCGCCAAGGCTTCTTCGACAGCACCTCCCAAACCCGCGACCTCTACCACCTAGAAGGACAAGGGCAGCAGGCGCATGGGAACACCACCACCTGCACGTTCCCCTCCAAGTCATACACCATCCCGACTTGGAAATATATCGCCGTTCCTTCATTGTCGCTGGGTCAAAATCCTGGAACTCCCTTCCTAACAGCACTGTGGGAGAACCGTCACCACACGGATTGCAGCGGTTCAAGAAGGCGGCTCACCACCACCTTCTCGAGGGCAATTAGGGATGGGCAATAAATGCCGGCCTTGCCAGCGACGCCCACATCCCGTGAACGAATAAAAAAAAGTTAATTAAACATTCATAGCAACATAGTAGACAAAGAAATGTTATATAAGCATGTGAAGCATTTGCTGATATCTCTAACAATACTTTCTAATCTACAGACAACAATTTCTGAAGAAAACATGCAGCTCACTAGTTTTGGGAGGGTTGGAAATCAGCCAGCTCCTATGCTGAGTCGGCTGAGTGGGCCTGGGAGAGGAGGCGATCCCAAGGGAAATGGGCCTCAAACAGGCTGGTAGTGGACCGTAGTTTCCTGGGCAGTTTTGAGTGGCCTCCAGCAGTTAACCCATGGTACAAATGCGCACAGCATGAATAATTTGAGTTGGGCCTCATTGAACGTAATGGTTACAACTCCACCTACAGGTGCAATGCCAAAGAACGTTGCTCTTTTTTTCCACTTTTTTTATTTGGACTTTATCTTTGCCTTATTTCTAGTATTGCCTATTTCAACATTTTATACCCTACTTGTCCCCCTTTTTTAAAAAGTCTAAAATCTTTACCTACTTTTCGTACAATGCCTTCCAGATCCCACTGTCCATTCTGGCCTCTGAATTGGCTCAAAACTAGCTCCAAAGGTCAGATATCCAATCAGTTGAGGCTCAGGTCCTCAAAGATTAATCTTTTTTTTATTCATTCATGGGACGTGGGCGTTGCTGGCAAAGCCAGCATTTATTGCCCATCCCTAATTGCCCTTGAGAAGGTGGTGGTGAGCCGCCTTCTTGAACCGCTGCAGTCCGTGTGGTGAAGGTTCTCCCACAGTGCTGTTAGGAAGGGAGTTCCAGGATTTTGACCCAGCAACGATGAAGGAACGGCGATATATTTCCAAGTCGGGATGGTGTGTGACTTGGAGGGGAAGGTGCAGGTGTTGTTGTTCCCCTGTGCCTGCTGCTCTTGTCCTTCTAGGTGGTAGAGGTCGCGGGTTTCGGAGGTGCTGTCGAAGAAGCCTTGGCGAGTTGCTGCAGTGCATCCTGTGGTGAAGGGAGTGAATATTTCGGGTGGTGGATGGGGTGCCAATCAGGCGGGCTGCTTTGTCCTGGATAATAGCGAGCTTCTTGAATGTTGTTGGAGCTGCACTCATCCAGGCAAGTGGAGAGTATTCCATCACACTCCTGACTTGTGCCTTGTAGATGGTGGAAAGGCTTTGGGGAGTCAGGAGGTGAGTCACTTGCCGCAAAATACCCAGCCTTTGACCTGCTCTTGTAGCCACAGTATTTATGTGGCTGGTCCAGTTAAGTTTCTGGTCAATGGCGACCCCCCAGGATGTTGATGGTGGGGGATTCGGTGATGGTAATGCCGTTGAATGTCAAGGAGAGGTGGTTAGACTCTCTCTTGTTGGAGATGGTCATTGCCTGGCACTTGTCTGGCGCGAATGTTACTTGCCACTTATCAGCCCAAGCCTGGATGTTGTCCAGGTCTTGCTGCATGCGGGCTCGGACTGCTTCATTATCTGAGGGGTTGTGAATGGAACTGAACACTGTGCAATCATCAGCGAGCATCCCCATTTCTGACCTTGTGATGGAGGGAAGGTCATTGATGAAGCAGCTGAAGATGGTTGGGCCGAGGACACTGCCCTGAGGAACTCCTGCAGCAATGTCCTGGGGCTGAGATGATTGGCCTCCAACAATCACTACCATCTTCCTTTGTGCTAGGTATGACTCCAGCCACTGGAGAGTTTTCCCCCTGATTCCCATTGACTTCAATTTTACTAGGGCTCCTTGGTGCCACACTCAGTCAAATGTTGCTTTAATGTCAAGGACAGTCACTCTCACCTCACCTCTGGAATTCAGCTCTTTTGTCTCGGCTGTAATGAGGTCTGGAGCAGAGTGGTCCAGGCGGAACCCAAACTGAGCATCAGGGAGCAGGTTATTGGTGAGTAAGCGCCGCTTGATAGCACTGTCGATGACACCTTCCATCACTTTGCTGATGATTGTGAGTAGACTGATGGGGCGGTAATTGGCCGGATTGGATTTGTCCTGCTTTTTGTGGACAGGACATACCTGGGCAATTTTCCACATTGTCGGTAGATGCCGTTTACATCGTGGACACAACCGAGCCTAGTTTAATGCATTGCATGTTGACCAATCTGGAATAACCACTGCTCAATGAAATATCTGAGCAACCCTGGCAACATGATTCTGTCATGACAATATAAGTTAATCTCAGCATTCCACAGGTTAAGTCAGCCCAAACTCAATTCAGTCAAAGGTCTTGTAACAATCAGAGAAAGAGAGCTTATCCATTACACTGAGCTGGATTTATAGCCTGGTCCCAGAGATTAAACATTTGTTCCAAAAATATTGTAAACCACAATGCTAACCAAACTTTGACCAATGCACTGTGTACCTGAATAAGTAACTGACCAATCACAAGGCAACATCATCGGAGACAATGAAAACTTAGCACTGAGAATCACCTTGCCCTTAGATGGAGAAGTATGGACATGTGTAGGTGCACTCAAGGGCATAAGATGCAAGAAAAATACAACATACAATAATGCCAATATGATGCACTACAAACATTACTATAGGAATCTCAGGGTGTTGTGAATTGTCAATCAGCAACACCATACTTGACCATGATGTGGAGATGCCGGTGATGGACTGGGGTTGACAATTGTAAACAATTTTACAACACCAAGTTATAGTCCAGCAATTTTATTTTAAATTCACAAGCTTTCGGAGATTTTCTCCTTCCTCAGGCAAATTCAACATTTGCCTGAGGAAGGAGAAAATCTCCGAAAGCTTGTGAATTTAAAATAAAATTGCTGGACTATAACTTGGTGTTGTAAAATTGTTTACAATACTTGACCAGGCAGGAACTACTTCTATAAACAGGAACAAATGTTTCCCGATCACCACCATCATGAATTCTCAAGCCTACAGACTACAAAAGTAATAAATAAATAGGCATTGTAGAAGGAACTCTGGACATTTACAATCCCTACCTTCACAGTACTGGCAGTTAACAACCACCATTTACACAATCATTAGACAACAACAATCATTTACATCATAACCAAGAATTATTTTGTTATGGTTTTAAAGGTTAAATTTTATTGCTTCCTTTTAAACTTCCATAATACATTTAATTGACTTCAGCTTCAGTAACTGTCCTTTATTTGAAAAAGGTGCCAATGCCAAAGCTTTTGTCACCGATCCATACAAACAGATTTTATAGCCCTTTTAGAGTCTGCTACAGTTCTGGCACAGATGTAAGCAACAAACAATTTATTTTTTTGAGCAAGTGACTGAATTGAGCTTTTTAAAAGCATGAAATTTATAGACTGTTGCTGGCAAAAGAAATTATAACAAGTCTACATTTTAACTTTCCGTGATATCTACAGAAACCAGAGATTGAGTCCATTTATTCAGCTCTCAGTGGGGGGAAAGACAAGTAACAGAATAACTGAAACCTTTATAAAAATAAACATAAAATGTTTAAAAATGCTTTCTTATTTGCCCCTGTCACAAAAATGCATCTTCCCCAAAGATCCTGAAACAGGGCGGCCTCTGTCAACAATTAGCACCTGAACCCTAAACAAATTACACTTCAACATTTGGTTTTGCAACATTTTTCAAATAACTATAAGTGAATAACCTAGTTGGACATTATTTCAATATCTTCTTCCCCATAACAAAACATGCAAGAAAAAAATCTGCCCATCGAACCCATTCTTGCTACCTATGAATATTTTCAAGAATGTTATGGTTCATAGAAGGAATGATTGATTAGTTAAACGGATATGGCAGTAGCAAGCAGGTAATGGCAATAAATAGAAGAAAACTGTATCCAAGGACACTGGTTGAAGGAGTTCTGCCTGGGTGTGTTTAGGATTTCCTGTTGTTCACACAATTCATTAATAAAATCGAGGAGGATACTTACAGTAATATTACAAAATTTGTCACCAACACTATACTATGTGATCGGGTGACAAGCATAAGAAAAATTCATAGCATTCAAAGGGATCTGGATCAATGAAGTCAATGGGCTGAGAAACAGCAGATTGATTTTAATGTGGAAAAACATATGGTACTGAACAATGGAAAGGAAATGAAACAAAACAAATGAACAGTGAAGGAGTCCTATTTAAAGTAAGCCTGTTTAACTGTGGAACCAGGCAAGCCTGAACTCACTGGAATACAATCAATCTCCTTAAAGCGATAACACAGTAAAATTTTACAGGGGCATTGGCCAACCCAAGATGATTTTTAACTAAAATAACATAATTTAATTAAAGGGGTCTGGAACTTATTAGTGAATGGTCAATAATCACTCCTACCTTTAAAAGCCTTCACATACAGAAGTTTATCAAATATTTTCTAAAAATCCAAGTAAATTATATCCACTAGATAGCTTTCATCTATTAATTTAATGATATCCCCAAAGAACTTGTAGGTTCCACAGGTTTAGGAGGCACAAAATACTGCTTTAAAAACCATGCTAATGATCCTCTAAGGCCTCTGCGGCTCTTCAGGAAGAAAGAACTTACATTTATATGGAGCCTTTCATGTCCTCAGGGCATCCCAAAGTACTTCACAGCCAAAGAAGAGCTCTGAAAAGTAATCACTGTTGTAATGTAAGGAAACGCATCGGCCAATCTATGCATGGCAATGTACAACAAATAGCCATGAGATAAATAACCAGATAAACTATTTTAGTGGTGTTGGTTGGTTGAGGGATAGATATTAGCTAGGACATTGGGAGAACTCCCCTGCTCTTCTTTGAATAGTCCACCTGAGAGGCCAGATGGGGCCTGGGTTTCATGTCTCATCTAAAAGATGGCCCCAGGAGCCATTCCCCAGCACTCATAGACCTAGGGACCACCCCCACAATGCTCCCTTCACTGTGCTCCTAACCTCAGCCCCCACATTCCCCACTCCAAACTCTACTCCCTTCACATCTACCACATCCCAAGAGCCCTCCTCCAGCATATGCACACTCCAGAAACACCCCCTCCCCAGTTTCGACATACCCTAGGACCCCTTCCCACCAACAGTGCTCCAAACTTTGCGCCCTTCCCAGTTCTGTCATGTCCTGGAACCCTGCACCCTCATTGCAGACAGATCCTGGTACCTTCCCCAATGCTCCCATATCCTGAGACCGCACCCCCCCCCAAACCCTCAGTGCTGCCAAACCTTAGGATCTTCTGTCCCATGTTGCTAAAGCCTGCCACCTGCACCCCCTTGCTGTAAAAATCTCAGAATCCTGACCCCAGTGCTGCCATACCCAAAGACACCAAACATTTGTGCTTTCAAAACTCAGGACCCCATGACCCTGCCACCTCAGACCCTAACCCCCACCAAGTGATGTCAAATTCTAGGACCTAACACCACGACTCCTCTACAGTTTTGCCAAACCCCAATGCTATAAAGCTCCAGAACCTCCCCAGTTGCTAAACCCTAGGAACCCCACTGCAGTGCTGGGATCCTCTCCAACACTGTACGACCTCTGAATCTCCCCAAGCTGCGAAATCCTAGGAAACTCAGTGCTCCAAAACCCAGGGACTACCCATCAATCCTGCCAAATCACAGGACCTCTTCCTCTTGTGTTGCTAAAACCCAGGACTTCTCCCCCATTGCTGCAAACCTTAGGACCCCCAATGCAGTTTGCCAAACTCCAACACTGCCCCTCAGTGCTGCTAAAACTCAGGCACCTAAATCCAGTACAACTTGCTTACTACCTTGTAATATATCTTGAGCTTTTAAAAAAAAGTGGGGGATAAAATTGAGAATATAGGTAAAAGGAAACATAATAATCAAAGCCACTGATTTACAGTTTCCTCAGAAAAATTAGCAACTTTGATTCCAAAAATACTGATAAAAATGGCAGAATAGCATACTGAAAATGCAAAAATAAAAATAGAAAATACCAGAAAAACTCAGCAGGTCAGCAGTATCTGTGGAGAAACCAGGTTAACGTTTCAGGTCAATGATCTTTCACCAGAACTCAGCAGTATTTTCCAGTATCCGCACTATTTTGCTTTTGTTTTATACTAAAAATGCAGTTTGACTTATTCAATCACCATAAATCAGTAGCCTTGATAATAATACATTGTGACTTATAAAGTATAACAGATTTGTTTTACATAAAAAATGTATTGTGGGACTCAACATGAGCAATGCAGTGAGGCATCCATTATAGATGAAAACTTCTTGTATCTTACGCACATCCATTACGCACAAGATGTCACACTTTATTACGGATACAAAACAATTATTGACCCGCAGCCTGAAATTTACAAGCCATTTATTGACCCAGCTACAGATAGAATTACCAGGATTTCTAGGGAGTACTTACATACTTGCCTTAAAGGAACAGGCCAAGTTATCAGCTAAACATCAGAACTATACTTCAGGCCTCAGATTACTTATGAGCAATGCCATGGGAGTTATGTTTTATAAATCTGCCTGATGATAATACTCATATCTAGGACCAGCGTCAAGATGAAATCCAGCAAAATCAATAGCGACTCCTATTAGGACATACCTTCATTTTTATACTATAGTCTCAGGAAGAGCTGTCATGTCAGCTCACCACTCCATCTCAAGTGACATAGATTAGAGTGACCATAAGAGACAGGAGCAGGAGTAGGCCATTTGGCTCCTCGAGCCTGCTCCGCCATTTAATGAGATCATGGCTGATCTGATTTTTACCTCAACTCCACTTTCCCACCCTTTCCCCAGATACTTTGACTCCCTTGCTGATCAAAAATTTGTCGAACTCAGCCTTGAATGTATTCAATGATATATTCAATGATGTATTCATACATTCCACATGACTCCCAGTGCTCATCAATTTATATTATTGAGAGCTGGAAGGTAAGATCAGCCTGGGGCCATTCTGAAACTACCCAAACTAGGAAAAAAACAGCTGGTAGGGTCTTGGCACCCCCAGATCATCCTTCAAGGAAATCTGAAGTACCATTTCCCATTAAAATTAACAGAGCCGCTCATGAAGGCACACAGCTACCTCTACAACCTGAGTGGATTGGAGGGGGAAGGGAGAGATGACTCAAATGGTGAATCTCCATGAAGCTGAATCTACAGTACAAAAAATTAGGTTAACTCCTAACAGGCAGAAGATGTGATTTATATGAAGGCTACAGAGGGACAGCAGGGGAGGGAAGGGAGTAGCTTCATACCAAAAAAAAGTCTTCTTCTTGAAAACTATATTGGCTATTTCATACTAAATCTTTTTATGGACTTTTCAGACAACCTCCCTTCACCTTTCTTTTTGTTCAAATGGCTCTTTATGTATCATTGGAGAATGTATCATTGGAGTATGCACCATTTTAGAGTCAAGAGGACCAACTTCCTGGCCTTTGTTAATGTCAACGCCTGAACCAGATGCTGGGAATTGTAAGAGAGTAGAGCTTGGGTGGCTCACTGGCCAATTTTCCTTCCCTGTGGAGAAACGCCCAGCCTCTGCTCCAAATTTCCTGTGTTGGGAATTGTAGAGCACTATGTCCTAACATTCCATCAAATAATACACTAGAGCACCAAAATGCATTGCTATCACATTGCACAATTCTTCCTCTGAATTCTAATCTCCCCTCCTTACACATGTGGTACACACATGCACATGACTTGGCAGATAATCTTATGGAAAATAATGAAGAAAAAATTGATAATGAACAGTGGGAAAAAAAAGCTTTGCTGCTTTAGTAAACCTATTAATATAACAATTTCTTTATGAACAATGATGTGCATGTGATTACTTATTGGGAATGAACATTGAATCTGAAGTGGTCCAAATTAGTTAGATTTTTAGTATTTGAAATCCAAAGTTTGGTTAAACTCAAATTATTCAAATTCAATAGCTCCTATCCATTTTACAGAGAGACAATACGTGGGATCTACACATGTATTTTATCATTCTGTAGTTCTTGGTTAAAGTTTGGAAGAGTGAAGTTTGAAAATGCAAGTGGGGGGTTTTGTCTCCTCTCCACCCATGGATTTTGTTATTTATTAATTATTACTCAGTCTTATTTACTATTTGGTTGTTGTGTCCAAAACTGTTGGGAATCTAGTTTTTGGTATGGAGAGGGATGGAGTTGGTGGCTAGGGAATTGAGTTTGTGGCAGGGACCAAAGACAATGGCTTCAGTCTTCCCAATATTTAGTTGGAGGAAATTTTTGTTCCTCCACGACTGGATGTTGGACAAGCATTGTGACAAATGGAGGACAATGGAGAGGTCGAGGGAGGTGGTTGTGAGGTAGAGCTGCATCAGTGTACATGTGGAATCTGACGTTGTGTTTTCGGATGTCATCGAGGGGCAGCATGTAGATGAGAAATAGAAGGGGACCAAGGATAGATCCTTGGGGGACTCCAGAGGTAACAGTGCGGGAGCGGGAAGAGAAGCCATTGCAGGTGATTCTCTGGTTACGACTGGGTAGATAAGAATGAAACTAGGCGAGCACAGTCCCACACAGCTGAAATATATTGGTTGATAAAGCAGCAGGATGGTGTCTCAAATGTCTACACCTTGGGTTATAGCAGCTGGAGGAAATTGCAATCAGCATAAAAGAGCAAAAGAAACAGGCCTACACTTACCAGCAGCAATGAAACAAAAAGAGCTAATATATTGCAAGACAGCAATGAGACAAACATCCGACAGGCAGCTGGTGCTATGATCTGTGGAATGGCAGCCCAAATCCTTTGCCAACAATGCAATGCATGTGTGCCAGATCAAACATTAAATGCTTAAAAATGTATTGTTTGTTCAAATAATAAATGTACTTAACAGAAAAAATGTGCAATTGTTTCTGTAACTAACTTTATATTCTTTGATGATGATAGTTATGCAATATAAACTTGGAAAGTCTAATATTTGTACTGTTATTCAGTATTTTTGTCTCAGATATATCCACATTAGACTGAAGCAGAACCATATCCATTCTCTATGACGAGGTACAAGCTCCGGATCTAATCGCAATACATAATACACCTTTTTGGTGAAGGCTGTTTTGCCACTGTATGGGAGTAGTGGTCGAAGGGCAACTAGCCTTTCCTTGTAATTGTACTGTCTCGCAGACACCACCTGTATACATGCAATACATATTCAAAGTTGTAAGGGTTAGCCAAATAACAAAATACATTTTCCTTGAATTACAAACATAAAATAATAAATGATTTCATGGAGGAGTCCATTTGGAGAAATAAATGATCTCACCCAGCACACTGGCAGAGAACTAAGCAAAAGCACAGAATACCACCAGAATAGGCAACAAATGATCTCATACATGGACACTTAGAAAAATGTGAAACACCGATTTTAGCTTTTAACCCTGCCTTGAGACTACTCCTCCTGACCTGCCAACCAGAGATCTTTGCCAACATTACATTGGACAGGATGCAAAACTCTCAATGTTTTGAAAAAGAATCAGTTGAAGAAGTGCTGAAGAAAACATTAAAATGAAGCCTCCATAACACAGGAAATCCTCTCACTTTTGAAACATCTTCCATCATGAAGGAGAAGCTACAGAAGTGAAAACTTTATCCACCTCATCATGCTGCATAGAGTCTGGCTTTGAAGCAGCAGCTGCCCACCATAAATTTCACTGACCCTCAAAGACATTCACTGTGCTTTCCAACTGTTTTCTCTGTGGAGCTGCAGCTCAGCGTTACGTCCAAGTCACAGCACCTGACAAAACTAAGCAGCCCTACAATGTGAGAATTTAAAGGCCTCATTGTTGTTGTTTTTTTCCGACTGCACGAGCAGAGAGGCATGAAGCCACACCTCAAAGGAATAAAGAAGCTGTAAAAAAAAAATCAAAATCCCTGTTGGGAACTTGAAAAGAGACATCTTTTGTAGATATAAGTTCACTACTGTCCCAGTTGAATGAAGATTTTGTTAAAATAGTTTGGAAAGCCAAATATTCAAAAATCTGATTTTTTTTACTCCCAAAGCTTAAATGGAAATTGATCATTTTAAAATTAATTGCACAGTGCCAGCAACCAAGAACACAAGGAAATTATGAATTACTAAAAAAAAATTAATGGTCTATTGTTTTACGTACACTGACTATTATTTCCCAATTGTAAACAATTTTACAACACCAAGTTATAGTCCAGCAATTTTATTTTAAATTCACAAGCTTTCGGAGATTTTCTCCTTCCTCAGGCAAATGTTTCAAGATCTCCTTGAAGCCTACGCATTTATACATATTGAACAATACATGGTGTTTACAGACTGCCCCTGCAACTGCCCGTTGCCAAGGCAATCACCGTGTTCAGACAGAGAGGTGTTACCTGCAGAACCCCCGAATACACATTCAACAAAAAAACAAACAGGGAAAAAAGAGAAAAAAAAAACACAGAGAGAGGCAGAAACATCCGGAAGGCAGAGAGAGCCAGCAAATGACCCATTATATTAAAAACAGATAACATTTGTTCGCTGGTGGGGTAACGTGTAGCGTGACATGAACCCAAGATCCCGGTTGAGGCCGTCCTCATGGGTGCGGAACTTGGCTATCAATTTCTGCTCGACGATTTTGCGTTGTCGTGTGTCTCGAAGGCCGCCTTGGAGTACGCTTACCCGAAGGTCGGTGGATGAATGTCCATGACTGCTGAAGTGTTCCCCGACTGGGAGGGAACCCTCCTGTTTGGCGATTGTTGCGCGGTGTCCGTTCATCCGTTGTCGCAGCGTCTGCATGGTCTCGCCAATGTACCATGCTCTGGGGCATCCTTCCGTTCATCCGTTGTCGCAGCGTCTGCATGGTCTCGCCAATCACCGCGCAACAATCGCCAAACAGGAGGGTTCCCTCCCAGTCGGGGAACACTTCAGCAGTCATGGACATTCATCCACCGACCTTCGGGTAAGCGTACTCCAAGGCGGCCTTCGAGACACACGACAACGCAAAATCGTCGAGCAGAAATTGATAGCCAAGTTCCGCACCCATGAGGACGGCCTCAACCGGGATCTTGGGTTCATGTCACGCTACACGTTACCCCACCAGCGAACAAATGTTATCTGTTTTTAATATAATGGGTCATTTGCTGGCTCTCTCTGCCTTCCGGATGTTTCTGCCTCTCTCTGTGTTTTTTTTTCTCTATTTTTTTTCCCTGTTTGTTTTTTTGTTGAATGTGTATTCGGGGGTTCTGCAGGTAACACCTCTCTGTCTGAACACGGTGATTGCCTTGGCAACGGGCAGTTGCAGGGGCAGTCTGTAAACACCATGTATTGTTCAATATGTATAAATGCGTAGGCTTCAAGGAGATCTTGAAACATTTGCCTGAGGAAGGAGAAAATCTCCGAAAGCTTGTGAATTTAAAATAAAATTGCTGGACTATAACTTGGTGTTGTAAAATTGTTTACAATTGTCAACCCCAGTCCATCACCGGCATCTCCACATCATGACTATTATTTCCCAGTAACCAACTACTGATCATCAGTCCATATACTTGTTTTATTCACAACACAATTTTCATTTTTGCAGCATGGGTGCATCACAGATAAACAATACAAATCGCACTGTTTGCTGCCATCAGTTATAACAGTTGCTACAGGCAAAACAAGGACTTCAAATATACAACCTAAAATATTGATGCCTGCTTTGCTCTCAAGTCATTCATGTCATTCTCTGAACACGCCAATTAAATTACAGCCTCTATATAAATCTTATGGATGACAAGACTCACCTAAAATTGGGATAATCTATTACTCCAAATTGCAAGCATTTGGTTTTAGAAACAGCTAATATTTGTTGAAAAAACAAGTTCTACAAAAACAAAAAAATCATACAATCCATTTCAACATACCAATGGTGTAGCTTTCTTGTTGTGCTGTTTAAGCGCAAATTTCTGCCTTAAGTTACACCAAACTTAGTGATGTGCAAGTCTGCTATTTTTTTGTCTGAATGTTCCATACTGGTAAGCAAGGAAACTACATCTAAAGAAGTGGGGGGTAGACCAACAGTGTGGCCATTCAACTGTTGGTGCACGTGAAGAATGTTCACAAGGCCTGTCTATCAAAGTTAGTGGCTTTTGTCCCCTCTAAATGAAATGAAAGAACAAACACTAGTTTTTAACCTTTTTCATTTTTCTCCCCTCCTCCCCATGAAGTCACTGGCTTCACAGGTACCAGCCTTGATTTCAATGGAAATGAACATCAGGTGCTTTCAATAATGGGTGGACAAACTTTTTTAAAAATTCGTTCATGGGATGTGGGTGTCGCTGGGGAGGCTGGCATTTATTGCCCATCCCTAATTGCCCTAGAGAAGGTGGTGGTGAGCCACCTTCTTAGAGTCATAGAGTTATACAGCACGGATAGAGGCCCTTCGGCCCATCGTGTCCGCGCCGGCCATCAGCCCTGTCTACTCTAATCCCATATTCCAGCATTTGGTCCGTAGCCTTGTATGCTATGGCATTTCAAGTGCTCATCCAAATGCTTCTTGAATGTTGTGAGGGTTCCTGCCTCCACAACCCTTTCAGGCAGTGAGTTCCAGACTCCAACCACCCTCTGGGTGAAAAAGTTCTTTCTCAAATCCCCTCTAAACCTCCCGCCTTTTACCTTGAATCTATGTCCCCTTGTTATAGAACCCTCAACGAAGGGAAAAAGCTCCTTAGTATCCATCCTATCTGTGCCCCTCATAATTTTGTACACCTCAATCATGTCCCCCCTCAGCCTCCTCTGCTCCAAGGAAAACAAACCCAATCTTCCCAGTCTCTTGAACCACTGCAGTCCGTGTGGTGAAGGTTTTCCCACAGTGCTGTTAGGAAGGGAGTTCCAGGATTTTGACCCAGTGACGATGAAGGAATGGTGATATATTTCCAAGTCGGGATGGTGTGTGACTTGGAGGGGAACATGCAGGTGGTGGAGTTCCCATGTGCCTGCTGCCCTTGTCTTTCTAGGTGGTAGAGGTCGTGGGTTTGGGAGGTGCTGTCGAAGAAGTCTTGACGAGTTGCATCTGCAATGCCAGCTTTAGGCCTGGGCAGCAAGTTGAAAATCTATCACAGTTAGTCTTAACATGCTGCACAACTACATTGGGGATGGAGAAGGGGAGATGGGTAGAGGGCACCACTGCCATTCACCATCCTGCTACTGCTGATCCATCTGCACATCTACACCTTCACAAATGAGTCACTGGATAGTAATTCCTTTGACCAGGAACCCATCCTGATTTTTTCCCTCCCCAACCTGAGGATGCCGATGCCAATTGTAACATCCGCTGTGTTGCGCTGGCTGAGATCAGCCAACTCAGCACATGCTAGCGATCAAACCTAGATCTATATAGCTCAGTACCAGATCACATGTTGAATTAATTACTAGAACATCAGGGGAAAATGAGCTTAGCTTGTGAGTTTCTGGTGATATTAGATTTCTATAAGGATTGGAGTTCATTGGCTACAAATATATCGGGCGGAACTTTCAATTTGGGCAGGAGCATGATTCTGGTGGTATTGGATCAGCTGCCGTTATACACCCTGCCTGATTTTCCTTTCTAATGACAGGGTGTATAACAGGCGGCCCATCTGATACCGCCAGTTTTACGCCCGGCCAAAGTTGAAAGCTCCACCCATTTTGCTGTTAACTGACAAAATGGACAGTACACAGAGATTAGACATGCTTCAAACATGACTTATCTGAGCAGATAATCATATCCTGGGTCTAAATACAGATAACTGGCACCTTCGCCACTCCCTCAAGACACATGCTAGGTTGTCGCCACTTTTAAAATGCCGAGGAATTATTTTATAAAAACATATGAACACACAAAAATGTCGTGCAGGAAAAGACCAGCTGGCCCATCAAGCTTGCCCCATACCTATGATGGCTGAATCATCATGACGAGACACCTCCCTCGCACCCGCCGAACATCCAGTCTATTTCTACTCCTGCGTAGTTTAAACTCATGTCCCCTGGTCCTCCCCAGTCAATTAAATTGGAATAATCTATCAATAGTAACGCCATCCAGTGCTTTCATTATTTTATAAACCATGAACAATGCCAGAGTGATCTACAAAATATATAAAGAGTCTTGGATGTACTTCCTTTAAGTGTAACATTTACCTCCTGGAACACATTGCTGTCACTCTTTGTTAAAATGCCCCCATTGTTAAAAAACAGCCTGTCTTCCTAACCACCTACGCCACAGGAAATCTACTAGCATAATTGCAAGTTTTGCATCAAGCACTCACCTGCAACATCACACATTTCAAAGGTGTTGCACCTGAAAATGTGGTCTCAGAGCCATCAAGTCTCATGACATCACAGTGCGTTACACACTCATAGGACAAAAAACTGTGCTTGACTCGAATAACCACATCTGTTAAATTCCCAACATATCCAAAAGACTAAAATTGAACAAATTAAATGTGGCGAAAAGTACCAATGAGGAATAAGTAGCTAGCAGAAAACTGAAAGAAATCAGTCATTTGTTTTGTAAAAGCTGCTACAGCAAATACTATAAAACCAACCATTCAAGTAATTTCTCCACTGTGTTCAACCACTTGTTTCCTTTTTCATTTAGCTTGCTGCAGGAGTTCCTCAGGGCAGTGTCCTAGGCCAAACCATCTTCAGCTGCTTCATCAATGACCTTCCCTCCATCATAATGTCAGAAGTGGGGATGTTCGCTGATGATTGCACAGTGTTCAGTTCCATTCTCAACCCCTCAGATAATGAAGCAGTCCGTGCCCGCATGCAGCAACACCTGGACAATATCCAGGCTTGGGCTGATATGTGACAAGTAACATTCGAGCCACACAAGTGCCAGGCAATGACCATCTCCAACAAGAAAGAGTAACAAGAGAGAGTCTAACCACCTGCCCTTGACATTCAACGGCATGACCTTCACCGAATCCCCCACCATCAACATCCTGGAGGTCAGCATTGACGAGAAACTTAACTGGACCAGCCACATTAATACTGTGGCTACAAAAGCAGGTCAGAGGCTGGGTATTCTGCGGCGAGTGACTCCCTGAAGCCTTTCCACCATCTACAAGGCACAAGTCAGGTGTGTGATGGAATACTCTCCACTTGCCTGGATGAGTGCAGCTCCTACAACAGTCAAGAAGCATGACACCATCCAGGACAAAGCAGCCCACTTGATTGGCACCCCATCCACCACCTTAAACATTCACTCCCTCCAGTACCAGCGCACTATGGCTGCAGTGTGTACCATCCACAGGATGCACTGCAGCAACTCGCCACGGCTTCTTCGACAGCACCTCCTGAACTCGCGACCTCTGCCACCCTAGAAGGACAAGAGCAACAGGCACATGGGAACACCACCATCTGCATGTTCCTCTCCAAGTCACACACCATCCGGACTTGGAAATATATCGCCATTCCGTCATCGTCACTGGGTCAAAATCCTGGAACTCCCTGCCCAACAGCACTGTAGGAGAACCTTCACCACACAGACTGCAGCGGTTCACCACCACCTTCTCATGGGCAATTAGGGATGGCAATAAATGCCGGCCTAGCCAGTGAGACCCACATCTCATGAATGAATAAAAAAAAGCTTAGTGCATACAGCAAAACAAAAATATAATAAACAAGGTTTTGAAAAAAATTACAAACTTACCCATGAAATTGGTCATTTAACGTTAGAAATGTCTGCAAGAATGTGTATGTGAGAGAGAGAGAGAGAGAGAGAGAGAGAGAGAGAGATCTGAATCCTATTGTGGAACTACAATAGTCAGAGTGTACTGTCAAAATAAGAACTGAGGTGCACACAGCCAAAAAAGTTTTCATTTTTACTGGTTTTTTTTGAAAAACAATTTAAATTTAAATTCTGATCTAATGGTGCAGTTTGGAACTGAGCAACTAGGGCCAGAAGGGAATATTTTACGAGGAACTTTGATGCTGAACTTGGACACCTTGCCAGAATCAGTCAGTCGGCCGGGTTCGGGTCATTATAAATTATTACCTGGTCAGGTGCTCGTCATTGGAGTCCCAACAGTGGGAAAAGGCTCTGTGGGCAACTTGACACCAATTACTGATTCAACAAATCCATTATGGGAAGGAAGGGGAAGAAAAAAAATGTCTTTTATAATCATGGAAATATCTGAGACAAAGTGGGGAGTTTTTGGGAGGGAGGAAGGAACAATAAACAATAAAGTAATTACATCAATCATGTGATATGTCGCTTTAGTAAATTTTCTGTATTACGTCAATGGGCAAATCATTGTTTTCGTTAGGTTGTAGCAAGACCGTGATAAACATCAGAAACTGTACTTCAGGTCATGGACTATCTGTGAGCAATGACTTGCGAAATCTACTAGTCTATGACATACAACACCTATATTTGTTCATTACAAGAGGCAAAAACTTGGGATCTTCTAGTGACATAACTTATAACTGAATCCACTAGTTATAGATCAATCTCGACTTTTCATACGCAAAAAATTTTCAGTCAACAGTAAATAAAAAGCTGTCATAGTACTAAGAGACGGTTACTGTAATGTCACACCATTTGCAGCTAATGTGCCTGCATTACATTTTATGGCATACTTGCTCTATTAACTTCTTAGCTGGTGATAATCCCAATAGTCAATATTGAAGCCATTTGGATGTAATCAGTGCAGTAATTGGTCACAGATACATTTCCAGTGTTAACATTTTTCTGAAAAACACTGGTTGCAATTCAAGCTTCCCCCAACACTTTTGTCTTGCATTCACAGCTAACAAAGTTTCCATATGCAGAACAAGTCTGAACCAAAATTTGCGAATTTGTACATGTTGGGATTGAAGGTGTGCCAAATTTAACAATCAACCTCTAACTGCAGTGTATCAATCACTGGGGAATACATGGGGCAACCATCATATTTTCTTGCCCCTTTTGAAAGGTGGAAAAGAACGTACAATCAGGCTAAACAACTGGTCAGATTTATTTACAGATTAGAGATATACAGCAAGACATTGGAACAGCACAAAATTAAATAAAAAGGTAAAAATAGAATCAACGTATACAAGGTTAAACTAAGCTTTTTGAGAGCATTTTTGTTGTAGGGCCTGTTAAGCAATAGACCTTTTGTATGAAGCAGTCAGTTTTATCTCTTGGTAGACTTTCAAGATGTAAAGTTTTTCCTGGACAATGCAAATTCCAGTTGATCCATTGAATTCGGGTCTCTTGCAATCTAAAGATGAGCAACCAGTGATATATGTCTTTTATGTTATATTTGTAAACAATTTTACAACAACAAGTTATAGTCCAACGATTTTATTTGAAATTTACAAGCTTTCGGAGGCTTCCTCCTTCCTCAGGTAAATGTCAGGAACTCCTCGAAGCCTACGCATTTATAAATCACAGAACAATACATGGTGATTACAGACATTCTTTGCAACTGCCCTTTGCCAAGGCAATCACCGTGTTCAGACAGAGAGGTGTTACCTACAGAACCCCCGAATATACATTCAACAACAAAAAAAAAACAAACAGGAAAAAAAAGAGAGAGAGGCAGAAACATCCGGAAGGCAGAGAAAGCCAGCAAATGACCCGTTATATTAAAAACAGATAGCTATTGTTCGCTGGTGGGCTTACGTGTAGCGTGACATGAATCCAAGATCCCCATTGAGGCCGTCCTCATGGGTGCGGAACTTGGCTATCAATTTCTGCTCGACGATTTTGCGTTGTCGTGTGTCTCAAAGGCCGCCTTGGAGTACGCTTACCCGAAGGTCGGTGGCTGAATGTCCCTGACTGCTGAAGTGTTCCCCGGCTGGGAGGGAACCCTCCTGTCTGGCGATTGTTGCGCGGTGTCGTTTCATCCGTTGTCGCAGTGTCTGCATGGTCTCGCCAATGTACCATGCTCTGGGGCATCCTTTCCTGCAACGTATGAGGTAGACAACGTTGGCCGAGTCACAGGAGTATGAACCATGCACCTGGTGGGTGGTGTCCTCTCGTGTGATGGTGGTATCTGTGTCGATGATCTGGCATGTCTTGCAGAGGTTACGGTGGCAGGGTTGTGTGGTGTCTTGGACGCTGTTCTCCTGAAAGCTGGGTAATTTGCTGCGAACGATAGTCTGTTTGAGGTTGGGTGGCTGTTTAAAGGCGAGTAGTGGAGGTGTGGGGATGGCCTTAGCGAGGTGTTCGTCGTCATTGATGACATGTTGATGGCTGCGGAGAACATGGCGTAGTTTCTCCGCTCCGGGGAAGTACTGGACGACGAAGGGTACTCTGTTGGTTGCGTCCCGTGTTAGTCTTCTGAGGAGGTCTATGCGATTTTTCGCTGTGGCCCGTCGGAACTGTCGATCGATGATTCGAGCATCATATCCCGTTCTTACTAGGGCGTCTTTCAGCGTCTGTAGGTGTCCATCGCGTTCCTCCTCGTCTGAGCAGACCCTGTGTATTTGCAGGGCCTGTCCATAGGGGATGGCCTCTTTGACGTGGTTGGGGTGGAAGCTGGAAAAGTAGAGCATCGTGAGGTTGTCCGTGGGCTTGCGGTAGAGTGAGGTGCTCGTCTTTGATGGAGATTCGTGTGTCCAAGAAAGAAACTGATTCTGAGGAGTAGTCCATGGTGAGCTTGATGGTGGGATGGAACTTGTTGATGTTATCGTGTAGTCTCTTTAGTGATTCCTCGCCGTGGGTCCATAGAAAGAAAATGTCGTCGATATATCTGGTGTATAGCGTTGGTTGGAGGTCCTGTGCAGTGAAGAAGTCCTGCTCGAACTTGTGCATGAAAATGTTGGCATATTGGGGTGCGAATTTGGTCCCCATGGCTGTTCCGTGTGTTTGGGTAAAGAACTGGTTATTGAAGGTGAAGACATTGTGATCCAGGATGAAGCGGATGAGTTGTAGGATGGCGTCTGGAGATCGGCTGTTGTTGGTGTTGAGTATTGATGCTGTCGCAGCGATGCCGTCATCGTGGGGGATACTGGTGTAGAGTGCCGAGACGTCCATCGTGGTGAGAAGTGTTCATGGTTCAACTGGTCCGTGGGTACTGAGTTTTTGTAGGAAGTCTGTAGTGTCGCCACAGAATCTGGGGGTTCCCTGTACGATGGGTTTCAGGATGCCCTCGATGTATCCAGAGAGGTTCTCACACAGGGTTCCGTTGCCTGATACGATAGGACGTCCGGGTGTGTTGGCTTTGTGTATCTTTGGGAGGCAGTAGAAGTCTCCCACGCGGGGAGTACGTGGGATGAGAGTGCGTAGGATGCTTTGAAGGTCTGGATCGAAGGTCTTGATCAGTTTGTTGAGCTGGTGGGTGTGTTCTTTGGTCGGATCTGCGGGTAACCGTCTGTAGTGTTCCTGGTTGTCCAGTTGTCGGTATGCTTCTTTGCAATAGTCCGTTCTGTTCTGCATGATGATGGCTCCTCCTTTGTCCGCTGGTTTGATGACGATGTTGCGGTTGGTCTTGAGAGCATTGATGGTGTTGCATTGTGCTCGGGTGACATTCTGGACTGTCTTCTGAGTGCGCCTGATGAATCTGGCATTGTCGCATTTCCTGACAGCTTGGGCATACATGTCAAGCTGAGGGCAGCGACCCTCCGGAGGAGTCCAGTTTGACTCTTTCTTCTTCGGTTGCTGTACCGCGGATCCCTCTGTCTGCTGTTCCGGATCATTGATTGTCTCAATGGGTTCGCTGCTGAAATCTTGGGGTTTGTGGAAGAATTCTAGGAGCCTCATTCTCCTGATGAATTCCTCTGTGTCCGCCGCGAGACTAATGGAGTCCATTTTGGTAGTGGGGCAGAAATTGAGCCCTCGGCTGAGAACTTCGATTTCGTCTGGTTGAAGGGTGTGGTCGGACAAATTGACGATAGACTTCCCTGTGGTTGCAACCATGGTACCAGGGGAAGCTTGGTCGATGCTGGTGGTGATGCCGAGTTTCTCAAGCTTCCTGCTCTTGGTCCTATCGTATCAGGCAACGGAACCCTGTGAGAACATCTCTGGATACATCGAGGGCATCCTGAAACCCATCGTACAGGGAACCCCCAGCTTCTGTGGCGACACTACAGACTTCCTACAAAAACTCAGTACCCACGGACCAGTTGAACCAGGAACACTTCTCACCACGATGGACGTCTCGGCACTCTACACCAGTATCCCCCACGATGACGGCATCGCTGCGACAGCATCAATACTCAACACCAACAACAGCCAATCTCCAGACGCTATCCTACAACTCATCTGCTTCATCCTGGATCACAATGTCTTCACCTTCGATAACCAGTTCTTTACCCAAACACACGGAACAGCCATGGGGACCAAATTTGCACCCCAAT